>NC_133900.1:24506520-25706520 GCF_964199755.1 Larus michahellis
TTGAGTCCCTCTGAAGTTTAATTGAGTTTTCATTAAGATGAAATTGCTTTCACAGTCTTATTTCTTAATTGCTATGCTTAAGAATCCATTTGTTTTATGCCCCTTCCTCAGTATTGTAGCCCAAGTCTTGTGTTCAAAAGCCCAGTGTGACAGTGTCATGATGTAGTAGTGTCTTACTGGTTTTTTAATAAATCTTTTTGTATAAACCTGCGTTGACTCTTTTTGTTGCAAGACCAGAGACACATGTGTAACCTTTGAATCAGAAAAGCAGTTTGTGTTTTACAGCGGGTATTGGTATTGTGTCATTGAAGGAATGGCGTTAGTTAGGTACTACTAGATTATATAGAGGACTTGTTTTCTAAAACCAATTCTCTTTTTGCCTGACAGAACAAAGATGTAATTGGTGTTTTGTTTGTTTTTTTTTTAAGTGTAAGTATAGAAACAACATTGCACTTCAAGGAACACTTAATAGTAGCCTGGCTGCAGGAAGAGGGGAAAGGGGTGTAAAGTACCAGCATTAATGATTCTGACCTTCCCTGGGCGATAGCGAGCAAGAGCTGTGGTGGATGTATTACTGAAGAGGAGGGAGGCTGTCTGTAAGGAGTGAGGATGCTACAAGATGCAGGCTGGATCAAGCTGTCACTCCTATTCCGCGTCCCCTATTGCTGTGTGATTTTTATTTTTTTTTTCCTAAATTACTGGACAGTGTTAATGGGTGACCTGCCGCTGTGTTTTGAAAGGGCTCTTGTGCATTGCACGGAATAAGTCTGCTGCTTAGCTCTACATCAGAGCATCTAATAATACTCTGAACTTTAATGTCTGGGGAATTTAGTAGACATGGGTGACTCATGGGGATAAGAGTCCACACAAAATTCAAGGAATAATTTTCTGTATCTTAGACTATTCTGATTCAGAAAATATGCATAATTTTACCTACTGTTTAGCAGCTGTCATAGTCTTAGAAAATTCCCAACAGCATATGACATGGAAATAACAGATAATCAGTAAGCACACACTGGATTTTAATTACATTTGGAAGCTGTTGATCGCTTACATGTTGAAGCAGCAGTAGAAAGTGCTGCACAGAGATATGGTTGTGAGCAAGCTGCTGCGACTGAGCTTAAGTGCAATTGTCTGTTACTAAAAAACAAACAAAAAAACTTCTCTGACAGCTGTCAGTTTCCACAGAATGACTTTTTTCTCTTCTCTTTTTTCTTTTTCACCTATCGAGGCAGCAGACCTGCATGTAAACTGCCGTTCTGTCTCTGCAGCAGAAGTTCTAGGAGCCAATTTTACAGGCTGGCTTGCAGCAGAGTAGCATTGAAAACTGCTGAATGAAAGCTTCCGCACTCGAATCTACGTGCACATTACAGGTTTGCTCTTCACAGTACTGATTGATAATTAATCCAGAGTAGAGCTGTAAAGGTAGCTGTATCTCTGCGTTACAGTTGAAGGGTATGGAACTGAGCAAATCTGCCTAGCGTTGGACACAGATTAAGAAGGGTTCTTATGCTACATAAGGTTTGCTTCTAGTCAAGTTGACATAGGTTCTAACGTATGTCCTGATGGTCCTGAGCTGGAATGGGATGTGAAAGGTTGCCAGCCAGGAACGGATGTTACACGATCAAAGCTGTAGGGAATGTCACCGTGTGGTCTAATGGCCTGGTCGCACCTCTTGGGGTGTGCTGTAGCACATGCCTGCTGTCATAGTAGCGTCTGCTCGTGCTGTGAAAGATCAGGTACAAAAAAAACTAAGAGAGGTAATAAAACCTGGATCTGGAAGGGAAGGTTACTGGCCAGCTGTCCTGAAAACTAACTGGTGGTCTCTTTTTAGCACAGTGATTATATGAGCAAGTGCAGGCACAGGGAACGCTGTAACCAAAAGGGTCACATTAGGGTATTCACTTGCCATTACGGCCCCTTCAGAAAGGAGTTTGAAGTATGACTTGTTTAATACGCATCTGCCATTTCCTTTGTAGTAACAGATGAAAATTGGGTGGTTTGCTTGTGGACTTTGCTCATAGTTGAGTGGAATTAAGCCCTGAGCAGGGAGGGAATCGTCACTTGGAGTTGCCTCCTACCACTTGCAAACAGTTGCCAGTCTCCAGTCCTTTTCTCAATCCTTAAGCTTGGTCCTTGTAGCACTTAAGTAGGACTGAAAAATGGGTTGATCAGACAAGTATGAGATGGATTTGATTTACGTGTTTAGAACAGTTTTATAAGCTTGGGGTGGCAGTGTGCATGCTGCTTCATCTTCCTTCCATTTAACCTGTGCTTTGCAGTGCTTGGCCAGTAATTGCCACGAATTCTTTGTGTATGAAGATTGTAGCATATTCCATGTTGCATATCAGCATATTAGACAACAAAGAATCGTATTAAGCTCTTATATTTTTCAGTCTTTGTGTAGTTCTCAAATGCACTTAACTATAGGAATGTAATTTTTATCCCTGGTCTCTGTTCCTTCACCCATGACACACGAAGCTCATAGCTTTGTCCAGCTTCCCTCCCATGCTGGGCGTGTCCAGCACGCGCTATTAGAATTAATGGTAGTGTGTAACAGTGGGTTGTAAACGCAACTCCGGTTCTTGCTTACTTACCGTGTCCCGCAACACATTGGGCTGTGCATAAACTTCTTACGGAAAGAGGCTCAGGCTCAGCTCTGCTGCATAGACTTATTTGAAGGAACTTCCTAGGTAACTTTCTGTTTCTCCAGCTGCAGCTGGATCACACCCTGAATGCGGTCTTCAGATTGTTTTTGGGGATGGGGTAGGTTGCATACCACCAACTACTGCTCCGGAGTTCGGCGAGGCTACACCCAGCATAGCAAGGAGAGCAACAGGCAAGTATGGAATTGGGTTAGCTTCTTGTCTTAGAAAAATGAAGCTTTGTTTTGAAGTCTCATGAAAGCAGGCATCTGAATTGTTCCCTGACAAACGTGATATAAGAGCTATTGGCTTTCTCCCGGTGCAGTGTCATTGTCCCTGGACAGCTTTGCTTTCTCACTGTGCAAGCAATGAAGTGTTTTATTAGCTGAGCTGTTTGGTTTCCAGATGTGTGGGAAATTAAGCCCGAACAGTTCTCTATTTTGGCTCTTAGGAGCAATGAGGAGGAACGCTTTCTAATGACCTGTCAGTTTCAGTCTTGTAAATTGGAATTTGCAATTTCTAAGCCAGGAGCCACCTTTGGCAAATGACGCTCTCGCCATGCTGCCTTGCTTGGGAATAGCGGAAAGGGGTGGCTGAGTTGGGCTTGTCACTGCTCTGTGCTACACCCGTGGAAGCCCAGCGCTAGTTTTTGCTTCAAATTTCTATCACCTGTAACTGCTCTTAAACTTCGTGCTTGAAGTTAGAGGCGGCAAGGTTCCTCCTACATATTTTGCAAGGTAACACGGTCAATGTAGTTCTTCAAAAAGAACCAGCAAATGGTAATTAGAGACAAAACTTGCATCTTGCCTTGCTGAAAGGATAAGAGCACTTCAGTGTGTGCAAACAGGCGTCATCTGGTGGGAGGCTGATGGTCTCCATCTACAAGATATTAAAACAAGCGGGTAGGATGTTTCTGTGGACAGGCCTAGCCGTGTCAGTTGCCCAGAAACTGGTAGCCGCGTCTCTCTCTCTCTCTCTTTTTCTCTTTTTTTCTAATGACTTTTAGCTGTAACCGGCAGAGAATTTGTCCAGTTACTTGGGGATGTAAGTCTACAGCGCGCTCCTTGGTGGGAGAAAATACACAGTCAGAGGGCAACCTGAAGGAGGGAGAAGCAGAGAATTTGCACTCCCTTAATGCTCAGCAAGTCAGGCTCGATTTTGAGATTTTAATTTATCACCAAGAAGGCGTACTTGGTGGGAGCATCTCAGCATCCCTCATTGAACAAAGCACGGGGTATTCCTCTCGCCGCTGATGTTTAGAGCTCCTGTGAAAGACGGGATCGCTATGGGCCGTGCTGAGGTCTTCCAGCAAGCTCCCACCTACAGCCAGGTAATTGCAAGTAATTAAAATAACACCCTGGGTGTGCATGTCTCTAGAGCATTCACTTTTTAACTGGAAGCAATGTGGCTGTCATTATCTACTGGAGATAATTATCTTGTAGGTAGAGGCAGAACTCGGCCCTGGTTGCTGCAAATCACTGGTTAAAAGCAAAGAGGCAGAGAAGCAACCGGCAGCTGCAGCACTCGTAGCTCTGAAAGAGCTGGGCTGTACCGAGCAGGCGGGTTCTCACCAATGTGATTATTTTTCTTTGTGTCCATTCCAATAGTGTGATACCAAAACTTGAAAATTAAAACTACAAGGAGCAGAAGTGTCTAAAAAAGGAGGACTTCTCTAAGGACATTTGAGGACAAACGTACGCGATTTCTGAGTTTCTTTGTGACCTAGTTGTGTCAGCATCACCAGCTGGCCCAAAATTTCTCTTTTGAGAGAGAAGTACGGCAAGTGGAAGGTGGTTACATCTGCTGTCATCTGGCTGAAGTGACGAGCTGTCCTCATGTGGGGTTTGTGCAGGTCTGGGGTAAAGGTGTGTGAAACACGATCGGTTCATCTCTGCAGTCATGTCATGGTGCTTGTCCTGGAAAGAAATTACGCTGGGCTTTCTGAGCAGCTCTCTGGGTTTGTTTTACACAAGGAATGAGGTCCTAAAAGTTCATGTCGGGGTTACCACCATAACTAGGAGAAGGATAAATATAAAAAGGAGTAGGAGAGCTATTAGAGCAGCTGTGAATCATTTTTGCTTTTTTTCCTCCATATCTTCCTGTAAATCCTTCTTGACTTTTGGAAAGTCTGAGCATAGAAAAAATGCTGAAAATACGGTATCTCTTTTACAAGGACCAGCCTGTGAACCACTTTTGCACGTAGACCCATGTGCTAACTGCTTCATAAGAAAACTTTAATGTAAAAATTTGATTTAATTTAAAATTTTAACTTTCTGCTAGTTGTAACATTTCATGCATGTGTACTGCAGAAATAGATGGGCAAAACCATAGTAAGCCTAATAACATGCTGATTTTTTTCTTTTTCTTCCACTGTGTAACTGGAACAACACGACAACCAGAGGTGCCAGGAATATACGAGACAACCATGGTGTCCCTGTAAGGTACATGGGAAAATTGGGGTGTTTTTTTTTGGTGGTGACAGATGTGTGGCAGGAAGTTCCCGTGCACTCCCAGCTGCTCTTTCTGCTCCCACGCAGGAGATTTTTTTAATTCCTATGACAGTACTGAATGCCAAAACAATTGCTTGTAGGGCTAAGATATAAATTCAGAAACAGCTGAATAAATTGCTTCTGTTTTGTTTTGCTCCAGTTTTTTTACTCACAGAGTTGTTCTGCTAGTGCCAGAGGAATGTATATGTGACTTGGCATTTTTTGGTAAAACTCAGGAAAACTAGTAGCTGTTTAATCCTCGAGTTACTCAAGGGACAGGATTGTTGCAAATCAGAAAGTTATTAAATGCTGCCAAGCAAAACACCTGCAATGAAAAAAAATCATATGTAGGCTGAAAATTGGTAGTTATCTAACAGCGCTGGTACCAGCATAAGAATATCAAAAGAGATAACCTTTGGGTTTATTTTAAATCTTACTAATTTTCTATATAATGACAAAGTGGTGAATTCTGCACAGCATCTGCTTGGTCAGCAAATCTGCCCCAACATCTTTACTTGAATTTCTCCAAGTTCAAAAGAGCTAGCCATACAATATGAAAGAGCTATAATTTTGCCCTGTAACAGCAAAAATGTAGTGTGTTTTGACCTAAAGATGTGTTCTGTGCAGCACAGTGAGGGTACCTGTCTCAGGCTGAGAACCCTTATTCCCGGAGTCCTCCCTCTGTAGTTGGGTGGGGAGGGGATGAGGCAGGCTCAAGGTAGGACCACTGTTGCGGCAGCGGGATGTGCCGTGGTCACGGGGTCTGGCAAACACCCTCAGCCTTGGCGCATTTTAAAACATGTGTGTCCTTTTATAGAATCACAGAATGGTTCAGGTTGGAAGGGACCTTAAAGATCGTCTAGTTCCCACCCCCTGCCATGGGCAGGGACACCTCCCACTAGACCAGGCTGCTCAAAGCCCCGTCCAGCCTGGCCTTGAACACCTCCAGGGATGGGGCATTGACAACGTCCCCGGGCAACCTGTTCCAGTGCCTCACCACACTCAGAGTAAAGAATTTCTTCCTCATATCTAATCTAAATCTACCCTCCGGTTTAAAACCGTTACCCCTCATCCTATTGCTACGCTCCCTGATGAAGAGTCTGTCCCAGTTTGAGCAACACAGGACTAATTTCACTTCTAATGTTTGGGAAAACTGCACTTTTAGAGAACTCTAGTGTCTCAGTTTGTGAAAATATTTACTTTTTAGCCAGCTATGGTATGTGGGTTTCAAGGTCTCAGTGGTTTTGAGCTCACCAGGTGCAG
This sequence comes from Larus michahellis, assembly GCF_964199755.1. NCBI lineage: Eukaryota > Metazoa > Chordata > Aves > Charadriiformes > Laridae > Larus > Larus michahellis. The sequence goes on from NC_133900.1 coordinate 24,512,918, forward strand.
GGATGAGGAGGAGCGAGACCCAGGCACTTGACCCAAGCTGGCCAACGGGATTATTTCATACCATGAATGTCACTTTCAATATAAATTAGAAAGTTTGCCGAGAAGTTCTCTCTCTCCCTTGATGGGTGTGAGCCAGAGAACATCTTGTCCTGATGCAGGACCCCTGAGCCCTTCCCTTCCTCCTGAAGCCGTAGTGCTCGCAGTGTCCGCCATTTGCTGGGAGTGCACAGCTTCCTGCTGATGGAATCGGCTGAGTATAGTCATTGTATATTTTATATTGGTATCGGTATCAATATTGGCTCTTTAGTGCTATTAATGTTAATTATCTTGTATCTAGGGCAGTTGTGGATGCCCCATCCCTGGAAGTGTTCAGTGCCGCCACAATGGCTGAGTTGAAGTAACGCGACTGCGGGGCTGGCTTTCCCCCTGGGGGCAGGAGAAGAGTCAGACACTCTGTGTGCAAATCACGTGGACTTAAAAACTGGATGACAAAGGCTGTGCTTTTCTCCTGGCTAAGACAGACAGTCGCAGACAACAAAGAGCTTTTCCCTGCTGTGTCTTGGTAATGACACAGAGCCCCTCTCTCTGGTGTGGAGGTGTGTGGGCTCCTGTCTTGACTTTAAGGACAGTCGGAAGTAGTGACGTGCACAGGCTGACTGTACCGTAGGGGTTCACCTTTTAATCCATTGGTCCACTCCTGGGCCTGATGTCATTAGGACATGCGGTGGATACCTAGGACATGCAGGGGATGCCACCTGCTAATCTGGAAGCAAGCTCGGATTTTCAGTAGACATCAGGCCCTGCGAGCAAAAACAGATGCAGCGGTTCCCAATAGATGTGTCTTGTAACAGCTGCACAAATAAATCCATAGTTTATAAAATTCAGTGTGACAACGGCTACAAGCTCAAACAATAAACTATTAAAATAACTAAATCTAATCTTCAATTTGTGGGGAGCTTGTTGCAAAATAGATTTCATAGAGCTTGACAAGGCAACCTCAGCTTTGTGCCAGTATGTCCCATTTCTTTGTTCAAGGTGAGCTGGCTGGTGATGAGTAACACTCTTATCACCAAAATAATTTCCTTTACAGTATTTTTGATGCTCTCGAGGTGCACACCTCTTATCGTCCCTAGGAAAGTGGGAGCTGCACAGTAGCCCTTGAGGGCTGGGTTTCTCCCCACATCGCCTTCTGTTAGGATTACAGCATGTTCCTTTCTTAGGATAGCACCAGACTACATCTTCCCGAATACAGTGGAGAGGAGAAAGTACCTTGCAGCTTTCTAACTCCCCACGGGAGGGCTAGGGGGTCATCACACTGCAGATGAGACTGCTGCCTGTCATCCAAGGACATTGCCCCCCCTGAGCGACACGTGAAGCACAAGCTGAAGGAACTAGGACGCGGATCCCTCCCACTTTGTCCCCAGTAGGGTGATGCACCACAGAGGACATAGTTCAAGCTAAGGTCCAGCATGTTCCTGTCGCTCTTCCTCTCAGGCAGGGAAGCTGATCAGAAACAACTCTAACGTAGGCTCTCGGCAGCCAGGCACTACAGTAGTGTAACAGCGCAACGTTGCTGAGTGACCTTTTGAGTCCCATCAGGGTGGGTTTCACTTTTGTTTTTCTGGAATGCTTTTTGCTTAGCAAGACAGCACAGAAAACAATCTACCCGGGGCTGGACTTTACCTCCCTAGTGACTCCCTAGACTATTCAGCAGCTGAGCCTCCTGCTATTAGCCCCATAATTTCACTGGAATATTCATTCCATCTTTTGAAGTTGCTGGCCTGCAGCTTGGTACAGGTAACAGCTTTTGGCTCTGCAAGCACATCAGGTGAGCTTTATAATTACATTTGCCACTTCTCTGCTCCCACACATGGATGAAATGCTGGCTAGTGGAGGCCAGCCACACCGTACCCTTGACTTCTGCGGACCAGGAGTTCACCTTATTTCAGTAGGTTTGTCCCAACTCCCACCAACCAGCAACGAGCCCCATCATATCAGGAGTCACGATGAGCTCACGTTTGGGAGTTCTGCCAAAGGATGCACCTGAACACTGATGTAAAACTTGCTGCTGGCTTGCTGTTATCCCCAAAACAGACCACCGGGAAATATCTGTGTGCCAAGCAACAGATCATGGATTTGCGAGAAAATAATTACCCGCCTTTTCTGTGGCTAGTGTGCAAGACAATTTGCTTTCAACCTGTAACTCCCTGTCCAGCATCACCTTGTACACAATGTACAGAAGAACCAGGCCCTCATCTCTTGGCTGCGATGGCAAGAACGGAGACTCTGACTCCCAGTGGGAAAAGATGCTTCTGACCGCTCAATCCTTCCCTGCTGGCCCAGCCTACCAAGTAAATTTGTGTTGCGTCTCAAAGTAACACCCTGCCCTCTCACTTGGAGGTGACCCAGGTTCCCAAGCCACAGGGACACATAAAGGTTCGAGGAACACAGGTGGTGGCTGTGCATGGTTACAAACACGTTTAATTTCACATCTCCACGTCTGCTATCTGCACAACCTCCTCCTTGCTCTCCATCTTTGAGAGGAATTACCTGGTTTTACTGTTGCTGCATTCTACCTCTTTAGCACTGCCTCCCCTCTCTCCCTAAAACTGCACCACACGCAAAATATGTTGGTAATAACGTGGTGCAAATCCACTTTCCTTGGGCTTTCACCTCAACAGATCTTACACACTTAAGGAGTACCGCATCCATGGGAACCATTTATCTGAGCGTGGACATGCAGCCACTTCAGTGGTGAGATACGAAAACTGTCAAACAATGTTGTAACAGGCGTATTCACATGTGCGTGCCTGTCTGTGTCTCTTGACGTACTCTTGCTTGTTCAGCCCTAGATCAAGAAGTAAAGAAGTCAGTCAGAATTGCTCAAACCCACCCCAGGAAACAAAATAACTGTGCTAGAAGGACAAGGCACTCAAGAGATACGGAGAGCTAGTCTTGCGCTGCCTTGCTGCGCTGCGGTTGAGAAGGCTGGCTTTAATTGTCTCTTCTTTCCCTGTCTTTCTGAATAATCTCGAGGAAGTCAAATTGGCACACTGTCAGAGGTGTCTAAACCCAAAGCCACACGCAGCTCTCTACAGGGACTTCAAAAATCACCAAAGGGTTTAAATCTCTCAGGACTTCAGCTCCCACTTTGTCAAATAAAGATAAAAATTCTCCTCACCACTACACTACACTTGGGGACCACAGGAGGGGAAAGCTGTGTCTGTTCAGAGATGGCTTGTTGAGTAGCGGGAGGAGAAAAGGCTCTCAGCTGCCTTTCATTGCAAATGAGATCTGTTCATAGAATCATAGAATCATAGAATTGTTGAGGTTGGAAGGGACCTTTAAGATCATCGAGTCCAACCTTTAGCCTACCCTGACAAGAGCCACTTCTAAACCATGTCCCTCAGTGCCCCATCTACCCTTTTTTTAAACACCTCCAGAGATGGTGAATCCACCACCTCCCTGGGCAGCCTATTCCAATGTTTAATAACCCTTTCAGTGAAAAAATGTCTCCTAATATCTAATCTAAACCTCCCCTGATGTAACTTGAACCTGTTCAATCCTGCCTAAAATCACAGACATTCTCTAAACGTCAGGACAGCTGTTTCCTCACATTCAATGCAAAAATCTTACAGGCTTACACTCTCTAACATGCACCCCACACCCCTTTATGTATGAATTCAAACGTTTGGGGCAGTAAGGTTATTTCTTCCCCTTTATATTAACAGACGACACATTCAGACATCAGGGTTGGCCAGCCTCACCCTTCTCAAAGCCTGAGGGGCCAGCTGTGAGGACACGGTAAAAATTCATCACTTGCACTAAAAACTGGATGGAACTATCGCACGTCTGGGAATTTTCTCTTTCACTCTGCTGCTGCTCCTGCCTGCATGCCTCTCTGAAGTGCCCACCTGCATCTCTGCTCTGACGTGGTGGCTGGGGAAAGGTGCTTTCACCTACCCAGACAAGGCTAACTGCTCCTCATCTCCGTCCTCTGTCAGGAAGAACAGTCATCCCTCCTGCCTCCTGAGGCATGTTCTCTTGTGGCAGTAGAGGGGAAAAAAGCATAGCTATAGTTGGGTTTCTCAACGAGCCACGCAGCGAAAGCAAAGCTGACACAGCAGAAAGGCAAAACACAGATGAGAACACCAAGGAGAGAACGCAGACAATTACTAACATATCCACAGCATGCCCGAAAACCTGAATGTCAAAATCTGTTTTTTCACTGACCTTAAATTAGAAAAAGCAAAAATCAGCATAATGTGATCATCATCGTAACTGTCCATTCAATCCTCCCACGATCTCTGTGAAACTACTTGAGCCTGAATTGTTTATTTACCCTCTTGTTTTACAACAGCAGAACTCCACTGGTGCTGAGTTGCAGTCTGAAGTACATCTGGCTGTTAAAGACAGTTTGGGTTAGTTCAAATAATGTTTAGCCTGTACCCTATCAGCTTCTGCTTCTGTTTCTGGAAAGCTTCAGCTCAGTGAACTGTATACATGCCCGAAATAAAATTAATCCACTGTACATGGGAACTCTACGTAAATAAAAAATTATCTGTGACCTCATTTACTGTATCTTCTTATGTATTCATTTTCTCAACATCTGCTAGGGAAAACATAGTCTTGGGTGGGGGACACGCTGCAAGAAATTAATCAGTGACTCTCTCTCTCCAGGGTAGTCTTTTCTGCCTCAGTCTTTTCTGAATCATGTGGACAAGCAGTCTAAGTCAGGGCTAAGAATCCGGATTGCTGCACGGAATGCGATTGTGAAAAAATGAATGTCCTGCCCGTTGCACTGTAAGCTTACTTTATTTGCACACACTGCAAGGTAAACAAGCTTTATAAAGAAAACGTAGCCCACAGCTGCACAGACTTCATGCTAACCGCACTAAACTGTGGCTCTTATGGCTATGTGGCCGTTTCTTCACTTAAAAAACCATATATTTATACACTTATTTTTATACACATATATATATGTAAGAAAACTATCGAAAATACAATGGAAAAATTACCACCATTTTGCACAGGCTTTGCTGGCTGCAAGTTTCCACAACAGTTTACAACCAGGCAGGGAAAGAAAACCAGCTAAACATGTAGTGTCTTCCTCCAAGGGCTCAATCCAACCTTCAGTAAATTCAATGGAAAATATTCTACTGCCTTTATTTGGATTGAATGTTATAAAACCCATTTAAATTGATTTGCTGTCAAAGCGATGGCCACCCAGCAGTAAAAAATGATTGTAACCATGGAACAAACCATGGAACTACACCTACGGCAGCCCCTCGCTCACCCAGTTGCGATAAGTCGTGACCAGGAGCTAGGAAGTCTAGCCAGCAGTCGTGGGTAACCAAACCCTGAGCACACATTACAAGTTGCCTGGGAGGTTTTCCATCCAGCACGTGAAATACAGTGTGCTGAGGCAGCTTCAAAATCGAAATTTAGATTGGACTTTGTCTCAGTGGGAGCTGAAACAAATCCTAGCAGGGCTTGACGATGCATCGATCTCCTAAGCGCAGCGTGACACCCAGGAACATCCCTGCTGCTACAGCAGTTGTGCTTCATAACAGAGCGCAACAGAATTCTTCTTTATAAACCAAGAATGCACAACATCTGATGCATTTATTATCCCAACAACATTTCAAAATAATTCCCCTGTTCTAATAATTTAAAGCTTAAGTGGCAAAGCCCAGGCATATATAAACTCATCAGGAACACGCGTTGTTCTATATTCTGATTATAGAAAGGGCTGACAGATGAAGCTAATTCCTACAGTTATAAAATCACTCAGCCTGGGAGGGATTTCGGGAGGTCTCTAGCCCAACCTCCTGCTCAAAGCAGAGTCAACACGGAATTCATTTTGGGTTGCTTGAGGCTCTGTCTGGTCCCTTCTTGAAAACCTGCAAGGCAGGAGACTGCAGAACCTGTCTGGGATCCTGCTTTGCTGGGGAAACACTTTTTCCCTTTTGTCAAGTTGGCACCTCTCCCGTCCCAGTTTACAACCCCTCCTTCCTGTGCAGCTCCATCAAGGGCCTGGCGCTGTCTTCTCAGTAACCCCCCCGTAGGCGCTGGCTGGCTGCTGTACGGTCCCCACGATGCCTTCCCTCCTCCAGGCTGAGCAAGCCCGGGTTCCTCAGCCTTTCCTCACAGGGCACGCGTGCCAGCCTCCTGACTAACTTAGCCATTTGCTGGCCTCCCTCCCTCAGGTTGTTTGACGGTTCTGGTTAGCAATTTGTTTGCTTGTACCAAAGCAGGTGAAGACAGGGCTCAAAAAAATCGGGCTGCAAATCACAATTGTATTTTTATATCATTTTTGAGAGGAGCTTGGAATTTCTTGTCTTTCTAAACCTCAGCAGTAGCCATTAGAGAGAAGGGAAGGTGGTCAAAAGAAAACAGAACATTTAAGCTGCTTCATGAATAGAAATCCTTACGAGAGGGAAAAAAAAAAATAAATCAAGTTTTTGCTCTCTTATTCTCCCCTTCTATACAACTAAAACTCAGAATAATTAGATGACTGATGAAATATGATTTGAAACGATAGCTCACATCTAGTGCTACCAACTGGAACATTGAAATGGGCGGGAGTTTAGCACTGATGTGAACAGATGTAGCACTTCAACAAAATGTCAGTGAAAACAATCTGAAAATACATTTGAAGGAAAAAATATGATTGTATACTTACATATTTTTTTCCTGCAAGGTAAATGGCTTTTTGTCCATCTTTTATCTTCACACTACATAAAAGCAAAACATTTTAAGAAATGGACATGGGTCTTTGAAGCGGTGAGGGAGATACATACCACAGTCTGCTTCTCCAGGCAACTTTTATTATGTATATACCTTGTTTCCGCACTGGATTTTCATTTCACCTGCTATACCCTGTCTCATGTATTCAACCTGGGGCAAAACTATACCGACAGAGAGACAGCTTCCACATTGATAACCTTTTAGCTGCAGCATCATATCAAATCAACCTTTCAGTAAAAGTCTCTTTTCTACACACTTCTGGATCAATGCGATACTGGCCCTTATGGGGAAAAAGCGAAACACAGAGCAGACTTAAGATAAAATGAAAAAGAAACGTAGCATCAGCAGTTGACAAAGTTGACAGAGTTATTGGCTTCCAATATTCATCCTCGCTGTTCAAAATAAAGACATACGGTAACCTTGTTAATATCAAAATATTAGCTAGTGATATTTCCACTGGCAAAACCCGATCCCATAGTGTCTGAAAATGTTCATAGAGACATTGTGTATCAAAAAACCCTCAGGTTACGTCTGCTGACTAAATGCATGCCCTTGGTATAACGGGATGCACACAGATTTTGGTGCCTTATCCAAACAAGTTCGGGTTGCTATAGTCTTCTATCCTTCAACGAACATCGTGTTTGTCACAAACCTTGTGTAATTCGATTTGAAGCCAGAAACAAGAGAGCAGGTTTAGAACTGACACCTATGAGACTCTATAAATGTCCTGGAAGCAAAATACATCAGAAATCCTTGTCCCAGCCTGAAAGTTCATCTGGAGGGGTTCCCTCTTCAGGTGGGTAGCTGTCAAAGTAGCTGTAATCAGTCGGTCCAGACAACTAGGACATTAAAAACACAAAGAAAGGGTTGTTTCAGAAGGTAACTTTTGAAAATACTCTCCGTTGATTATGCATCATTTTTGTTGCTACCAGTGGAGGAATGAAAGGCTAGCATGATATGCGTGACTTCTCATTTCCTTGTTCTTTAAAAGATAAACCCCCAGTAACTGAATTGTGTAACATAACAATGGCATCAGCCTCCTTATACAAAAAACAATCCCCAAATACTATCAAATCCTAGATTTCACCCAAAGCCCTATAAGGTCAGTAAGAGAACGGGGCCACACTGCATACAATTTTGATTCAAATTTAAGAGCAAATCTGCTCTCAAAGCAGGTCTCAGAATTATTTTTTTGGAGTTCAAAGTGAGTTTCAAATTCTTTACCCTGGATCTTTTTTCATTTTAGGGCAAAGAGAAACGGGCCATTTAAAACAGGAAGCTTATTCAATGATGTGCTGTAACTCAATAGTAAGAGAATACAGGAATTTGTACTCCGCACAGTAATGTGAACAGTGCATCTTAATAATGTGCCCATTACAGAGGAAAATATGTTTTTTCAGTATTCTTTTTTGACCAAACACCGTTTATTCTAGTAATGCTGAAAATCTCATGCAAAGTACACAGGCAGAGCAATATTTCCATTGTTTAACTGAATTTAAGTAATGTATCGCTTGCTCTCTCTCTTTCATTCGATTTCCACTAAAAATGGTGAGCTATGACAACTATCTTTGGGAAATTTTGCTCTCCCCATCAGTTGTTTCTTCGTAGCCAAGCACTTTCATATTAGTAAAGCATTATGATACTGGAAGCCAAAGCCAATACCTCTCTTTTCAAAGGCGATGTTAATTTCCTCACTTTCAGACCATCCCAGTTAAAACCACTCAACCACCTGATCAAAAAGAAATGAGAGACAGACAGGGAGAGACGAAGAGAGAAAGCCGGATTGCTTTCTGCCATTATACTATTAACAGTTGAAAAAACACGTGAACAAGGGCTATAGGACCTTTTTTCATGACAACTTCTGTCCACGTGACAACACAGTTGTTAGAAGGATGAAACTGGAGCACACTGTCAGTGTCATGCAAGAGAGCGGTAGCAGGGGGAGCTTCAGGACCAGATACATTGCATCTCCTCCGCACAGAAGTGCCAAAGTGACAGGCAGGTTAATAGAGGCGTGAGCACAGCCATGCAAAAACAGATCTGGCCCCTTGGAATTCCACCCTCTTTCTACAGCGAGAGAAGAGGGAGACGAGCAGAAAAATCAAAGCACTTCTCTGCCCAGGCACAAACTGTAGGGCTTAGAAACAACTCCGATAAAAAGAAAAGGTAGGAAATGCTTAATCCACAGATGACTTTCTTTGTTAGGAGAAAGGGGACAAAGCCCTAATACTGCTCCCGAGCTCTTAACTAGCATTCTTAAAAAGCAACTGTTTAAGGGTCCGGAGGTCTGAAAGGCAGATGCCGAACTGGCATTGATTTCTCCGAGAAGTGAATTAAACTCCTACATCAACAACCTGCGACAAAACCAGTTAATAACAAGATGTTTTCTAGATAACCATACTGAGGGTCTATGTCTATATCATTGCTTGCTTTAGTCGCAAATGTACTTGATAGCAACAGAGATCTCTCTTACGCAATCTGCCTGGAAGTGCCTGGAGTTTTATGCGTTTACCAGACTCGAGTTCTAAAATATAAAAAATATTTTCAAATTAAAAACCAGATTTTCTTCATGGCAGTCTCTTTCACTTACCTGTGCTTCTTGATGTCATTAATTCCATTCCTCAGATTGCCTAATCTTTCTGTAGGGTTTTGCCTTAAAAATAAGAGAAGAAGAATACGGATAAGATTCTAAAAAATATTCTCTTTTTTTTTAAAGAGCATTTATAAGTCCTAACTGCCTGCATTCAACAGTTACACAGGGATGGAGCTTGCATACAACTTCTGGTCTCATAAAAAGCCACGATGAGGTGTTGCTCACTGCTTTTTTCCTTTGAGGATGGAGAAACCTTCCAGGAAGCCAAACCAGTGTCACCCTACTGTGAGAGGCAGCAGAGGGAAATCAACTGGTTGGATTTTAGTTGCGCACCTTTTTTTTTTTTTTTAATATATAGAAGGAGGCATACCAAAATTTGCATTTACAAAGATCCTTTCAATTCTGCTGCACAAACACGGTGTGTACTGTTCCTAGTGCCATGGATGAAATCCCACTGGAGCTGGGATTTCAAAATCAGCAGTGCCACCAGCCACAGGTTGTGCTTGTCACTATGCGCTAATCCTTCTGAATTACGCCGACCCTTTTGAAATACCACCTTTTTGAAAGTTTTCAAGTGGGCTTAAGTAAGTCTTAAAGTGCCCTGCGCTTTCTGTAGGAGCTTGTTGTGGTGCAACATCATTCTGATGATGATTCTGATGATCATTCAAACATTTCAGAAACACAGCCATCAAAACACTCCAACTCTTCTGTCACCAGCTCCTAAAGAGAGAAATAACCCTTTCTCCCCTCATGACAATCAGTTATAAAACACAAACCCAAAACTAATAATGTCTGGACTGCAACTGAGCCTGCCTGTTTGGCAAGTAGAAACTTATCAACAGTTAAATGAAAATAACCCTTTCATTTTAATTCCAATTGGTTACTGAAAGCAATTAACAAGCATTTAATTGATATTGCAGCACAGATTTCAATTATTATACGACAGGATGCTGACAAGTTAGGTTTGCCACCTGGATGGCAAAGAGTTAAAATTATTGCAGTTATGGGAACTTGTGCTGTGTGCCAAACTGCAAAAGCTAATTTATGGCTCCCTGGTGAAAAGCATATGACATATCATGCGACATAAAAGGGGTAACCTGTCTGGCCTTCCCCAACGAGACAGTTTTTTTTTTTCCTTTCTCTTTAACAGAAATGATGAACTCCACTAATGAGATTGTGGGAACGGACAACGTCTCCAATGACCCCACTAACAGCCCAGTGGAAGCAATCCACATCTTCCATCTTGGCATCTTCACAACGACGTGCCTACTCCTTCTCTCCTTCACTGCAATGATCTGCTGGGACATACATCAATGGCAATGACGACAACGATGGATATACGCCCATTCCCCACTCTCTCTTTCCTTGCTCATGGGTGTAACTATACTCAATGGCCCACACACAAGATCTGTGGGACCATGCATTAGTCTTGGAACACCACTAAGCAAGGCAGGCCTAAATCTTTCCACTTTAGTCTTACATGGGCAGAAAGTATCCACAAAAGGGGAATGGGGTTGGAATGACTCTCATCGGATGGCTCAACTCCAAGCCGTGGCAGGAGGGAGAATACAAATTGGATTGGATGTTGGGCAATCAATGGATCTGTGTACCACAGGCCAACTGAAATGAAAATATTTTTATACCGACTTTTCCATACTGGAACACCACAATACCAACTGTTATAAAATAAAAGAACCAAATTTGGATTGCTGGCATTTACCTGGCTTTACCTTTACTGAACAATGCTTCAGACTTTGAAAAGGAGTTTCAATCATGGTGGCAATTGATCTACCTCACTTATCATGCAGAAAATGATAAGATTGCCGCCTTTGTTCTCACAATACACAATGCTTTGGTGTACGCTATACACCCAATCATTGCTTTAGGACTGAACCACACAGGAACTATACTATATCCTTTAGAGCATAGAGCATGGGCCCATCAAAAGGAGGAAAAGTGGCGAACAATTGATACAAACACATGCACTGTGAGAGAACAACAAGGTTTCATTTGTGAAAGTAACACTCTTGAAGCCCAAGACATCTGTTTAGACACGGAACAAAACACAGAATCACAGAATGGTTCGGGTTGGAAGGGACCTTAAAGATCATCTAGTTCCAACCCCCCTGCCCTGGGCAGGGACACCTCCCACTAGACCAGGCTGCTCAAAGCCCCATCCAGCCTGGCCTTGAACACCTTCAGGGATGGGGCATTGACAGCTTCCCTGGGCAACCTGTTCCAGTGTCTCACCACCCTCACAGTAAAGAATTTCTTCCTAATATCCAATCTAAATCTACCCTCTTTCAGTTTGAAACCGTTACCCCTCATCCTATCGCTACACTCCCTGATAAAGAGTCCTTTCCCATCTCTCCTGTAGGCCCCCTTCAGGTACCGGAAGGCTGCTATAAGGTCTCCCTGGAGCCTTCTCTTCTCCAGGCTGAACAACCCCAACTCTCTCAGCCTGTCCTCATAGGAGAGGTGCTCCAGCCCTCTGATCATCTTTGTACTGCTAAAATTCAACCTCTCAATCTACCTTACATTATTAATAAATTTTGAATAGCTGCTAAAACATAACTGTGCCAAATATTTTCATCTGCGACAGAGCTATATGCCTAAGTAATTTTTGAAGCATTTTTTTAAAACACTGCACTTACTTAATAAAATTAACTTCTTTAGTGCTTTCCTCAGCCCACACTGAAAAAGTTTTCCCTAAGATGTGTTTCAGAACAAATTCACAGCTACAGAGAAAGCTCAGAGCCTGTGTTTGTACATACCTCTCCAGACTGAGTTGTGACACACACTCAGAGGCATGAATGCATACTGAATATAATCAGAATAGACTGTGTCAGGCATAACAATTTTAAAGGAAGTTGTCAGGAATGCAACACTCTAGTCTGGATCTTAAATGGCTCAATCTATCTACACCCAGGCGCTGCCACAAACTGCCCCTCTTACCTGCAGAGTCTGCGAATCAAATCCTCAGGTCGCCTTGTTATTATTTTAGGAAAATCCAGCTTTTCAATGCCTTTGAGAATCAAATTATATGTCATCATTTGATCAGCCCCAGAGAATGGTGGACTAGAAAAAGAAAGCAACACTGATAAATGGAATGGCTGGCAAGAGCAGATATGGACATTTGTCAACAAAGCAAATACTTGAGAATATGGAAAAAAACCCCGCCGTCCTAGTTTTACATTCTTCAGCCTTTCAGTCTGTTTAAGATATTAGAAAGGTTTGAAGCTGGGAAGCTGCCTGTAGGTACCAGGGAAAACGCATGATCATGTCTGTCCCTCTAAGCTAGCTCTGCTGCAGCCTAACTCAGAGAAGCTTCCATGTGGTACTACCATTGAGCATTCACAAAGAGTTGCCACGGAAGCGTGCGTGGAGGCGAAGAACAAGCCCTGCTTACAGTTCACCCCGTCACACTGTGCCCCGTCACCCACTAAAGGGGAAAAGACTAGTCTGTTTTCAGCTGTTCCTCACAGGAAACATCATCAGTTAAAGGAGCCCTACACCAGCCACTTATAGCCAGTGTCTGGCCCTTTCCCTTAGATGGATAAACCAGAATTGAGAATATGTCCCACACTTTGTCCGTGGTGTTTCTGAAACGATGGAAGATAAGACATACATAAGAGGCAAAGAAAGTATCATTTTGCAAGTCGTTCCTGTTTACTGATGGGAAATAACCCAACCTGTTTATTTTAAAAAAAACCTTGAAAATGTTTTTAAAAACAAGCAAGGTAAGAACTTGGAGTAGAAGGCACTTACCTGCCTGTAAGGAGTTCATACACAAGAATCCCAAGGGACCAAAAATCCACACCAAAGTCATGGCCTTTACTCAGAATGACTTCAGGGGCAACATACTCAGGGGTTCCACAAAACGTCCAGGTTTTCTGCCCTGATCCGATCTTCTTTGCAAAGCCAAAATCAACCTGGTCAAAATCAACATATGCTGTATAACGCAGAGGTGTTTTGCACTGGGAAGCCTTAAAGTCTAAATTACCCTCATCTCCTGCAAACATCTGAGTTGCCAGTTTACAGCTAAAACAATTACACAGTGTTGGTGTGAAGGAGAAAGAAGTAATTCCATTGGATTACTGAATGTTATAGAGCAGATCCATTTATTTTCATGAGTAATTTTCTGAATTATTTGTCTTTTGGATAGAACAACCCATGCTTTCCTTGCGGACATGAGATTTACAGTCCATGGAAAACGGTGGGTTGCTCATTGTCCTCAGAGCGGATGTTTGAAGGGTATTCTCTTTGGACTTTTCATGGTCAGAGTCAAGTATGGCAGGAGCTCTTTACTGTGTTCCCTCTCTGCAGACATGCTGTAGAACCTACGATCGCTTCAGCCTGGGCGGGGAGGTAGTTCTGCACCTGGGAAATGTGGTTCCTGCTTTTACATTAAGATTGGCTGCTGGGAGGAATTATTTTTGCTGTTTACGCTGTGGCAAGAGCCCTCGGAGCCTGCAAATCCCCAGTTTATCTGTGCCTTGCAACGCCTTTGTTTCTCACTGTGCAACAAGTAGCTTTCCCTCTTTTCTACTGAAGTGTAAGGGTTACTAACCTCTGGGATCCTGATGCTAGAATTACATGCCGTCTATTTATATCCCCCCGCAAGGAAACAGGATACAAGCACAAAAGGATAACATTACAGAAGGATTACATCTCACCAGTTTTATATAGCCTTCAGCATCCAAAATTAAATTTTCTGGCTTCAGGTCTCTGTAGATAATTCCTACGTGATGTAGATAGTCAAAAGCCTCTGTCACACACCCAACACAGAACTTGGTAGTGGCTTCATCAAAGCTGCCTCTGGAACAGAAGTAATCACTATCCTTGTAGACAATTAACTTCTAAAAATGCCTTGCTCATTAGCCAGATAACACATAACACCCCCAGAACATTAACAGCTTTTTGCATTGACATTCAGTACCTCACTCATGTGGTTGAAAACAGAACAAAACGTCTTTTCATTGGACCGGTCTTGAATAGAGAACCTACTCAGCAGACACATTGACTGACTGGTTATTTTAAAGGACGAGGTTCCACAAAGGTAACTTTGCTGTTACCTGTCTCTCAGCAAGCTCCACAGTTCCCCTCCAAGGCAAGCCTCCAGTAGCATGTATACATACTTACTATCTTTGAATGTGCGATACAGTCTGTGGAGACAAATGACAGCAATTTAGGAAAAGTAAAATAAAATGCGAGACTTGCAATGTCTTTCATCCAGAACTCATATATGCCAAAGCTTATTCTTAAAAAATGCCGTCCAGCGGGTCAACTTTCAAGGAAATCTTGCGGTCAACTTACTTTACAATGAATGGAGAACATATTTGCTCGAGGATTTTCTTCTCAGAATAGATATGCTCTTGTTGTTTGGTGTCCACTACATGCTTCTTCTTTATACACTTCATAGCAAAAGCCGTGTTCTCATTTTTCACTTTAACCTATGAATAAAAACGATGAGCACACATGAGGCAAAGAGAGGATGTTTTACCAATCTATTCTCAATAGATACACTGATATCCTTTTTCAACACAGCGCAGGACTGAAATTGATTACTGTAACGAGGGACAAATTCCAGATTTTCTGCAGAACTGTTCTGTATAATTTTAAGTCAAGCATCAGATCTTTTTAGTGTCCCAGTCCGCCCTTGTAAAATGAAAAGAAATGTTCCCTGTGTTCATTTTATGTGTACAAAATAGCAGCAGTTTGGATAGGTACTGTATTTTACAATGAGTTTATACACAGTGTGTTCCAATTTCAATTTAGGATTTCTAAACACTAACATAATACAAAAGAAAAAATGCAGAGGCAATTTATGAAAAATGTTTACAAATAATTTTGCATTACACTGAAATATTGTCCAATACGAAATAAAAAAATGGAAGGTAAAACAGGGCTTCTGGGAAACCAAGGAAGCAGCTATCGGTGTCATACAGCTGGCTGAGAATTCAAATTTTAGCTTATTATTCAAGTGATGCTGCAGAACTTCCAAGCTGACAGTCAATCAGCGAGGAAATTTTTTTTTGTGAAGCATGAATTGGAATAAAACAATGGACGGTCTAACTCCTGTACAGAATTATTGACTTCACTACCCTGACATAGTCTCCTTTAATCTACCGCTACCTTCAGCAGCCTGCACAAGAAGTGTTCACATTTTTTTCAGACGTTTGCTACTCAGCCAAAGGAAAGCGGAAATTAAAACTTTAGTCTAATGAGGCTCTTCCCATCGCAGAAAGACGGCTGTTCATGCTTCTGAATATGACTCAAAAGAGCCATTACAAGTTGTTGGAAATTTCAAAGTCAACACAGCTCAGAGCTAGATCACACTGATTATAGTTGCTGTGGGGCATACCAAAGCAATTCTAACAACACAGACTATGCGATGCTGGAGATGACTTCAGGTCCAGGCAGAATCTTGGGAAAAGGCCTGCAATTCAGGGAACACAATGCAGGTAGGCACATCTGTAAACTCCACATGCACAAACTGAAGAATATAAGTCTAGTGACCAGGAAGATACTTTTAACAGCAGAAGAAGGTGGCATGCAAAAATGGATTTGTTTCTTTGAACATTTAAGTCCTGAAAGTACTTTTTAACTGTGTATTGCTTTATATAGAATTACCTCTGCCTGAGGTAACAAACGTGCAGAATATTAAAACCCCTCACATTTTTCAGCAGTTAAATCAATCGTCTAAGACAAAGAACTGCTTGAATATGTTTAAAACAAACTCTTACAAGCTCAACCCTTCCGAACCCACCAACACCCAGAGTTGTGACAACTTCTAAATTCTGGAATGGGGAAGGAGAGAACTGGGATACTTTCTCCTTCAGCTCTATCATCTCCAAAGACACCTCTTTGGTCAACTGTCCACAGAAGGATCTTCCTCTGCATTAAGAAAAGTAACACAGGTTAGTGCGTTCCTTGCCAGCAACCTGTACCACAGTACTTTAATACTCCTATAAATAAATAAAAGAAAAGCCTTCTTTTTTCCTAACAGAATCTTAATTTTATTTTACGCAGAAACACTTTCTTTCTGGACATCCTATGGAACTAAATTAGAAGTGAAATGCTACAGAAGTTCACTTCACTGGGTACAATGAACAGTACTTTTATCAAGAGTTGATCCACGGGTAAGGTTCCTAATTATACAGTCAGATGCAAAAGTTTGGGCACTCCAAGTTGGAGAATGAATTTCTGAAGGACTGTGTACCAGTTCCAGTAGAATGATCAGAAATAAAAACAGAGCTCTATTTCCAAACAGAAGAAAAACATACTCTGCTGATCTTCCAATGGTGCTCAGGTTGAAATCAGGGGCAGATAAAGCAAAAGTGTGGTCCACAGCTAAAAGCAAACCCTCTAACAGCACCAGTGCTACACTGAAACATTAAAAATAAATTGTTTCTTTTATGCCTGCTTATTTCTATTTAAAATGGCAGTTAGTCTTTTGTACAGTAATACGGTTTCATTAATTCAATCAGGAGTTAAAGTTGATCTTTGAGGGTTTTACCAGTCAAAGAATTTACCATCAGAATGCAAAAAACTATCTGAGCAGACTTTCATGCCTCTTCTGTGTTCAGTTTTCTTGGGATAGAGTGAATTTGTGGTTGGAAGTCCGTATACTGAGATTCTATGTAATTTTTGTTTCAGAAAAAATTTCTTGGACTCTATGAGCATATCCAGACAGTTTCATTGTAGTGATTGTTATCATTCCCAGGGGCCCATTTCCATTAACTACCAGCCATGATTTTACTTACATATCTATCACTCTTTTTTATGATTACCTACTAAAGATATGCCTAACAAATGATTTGACTTACTTTGCATGTCGCTTTTCATCAGCCCGGGCCAAATTAGCCACATAACCTTCAAGGTAAGTTTGCAGTTCCTCGTAAGTTCCAACAGTTTGATTAAATGTCCTGAAAACACAAATGAAACAGTATAAACTAATGAACATACAGTGGAAAGAGAAGAAAGCAGTATGTGTGCTGCTGCACCAAGGCTTTACCTTGCCTCTAAGTCATGATCCAGACTGAGCACTAAACTCTCACTTTGACAGTACAAATTTTAAGAGCTTTGAAGTGGTAGGAACCGGCTGAAGTACCAAACTTCATTTGTCAGGGGGTAGGGGGACAGAGTGCCTGATCTCCTCAGGTCATTTCCTGTCGTGTTGAAATAATTCGGAGCAGGCTGGGTGTACTTTGTCTCACACACACGCTATGGTTATTAAGTGCGGTTCCGCCATTCCTACCACAGGAACCAGCTTGGCATGAGTCTGGCTGGTTATACGGTGATGCACCCCAGGATGGGGTTTGTCCTCTTGGCTGCCAGGGCACGCTGCTGACTCATATTGAGCCTGCTGTCAACCAGCACCCCCAGGTCCCTTTCTGCACGGCGGCTCTCCAGCCGCTCCTCTCCCAACTTAAAATTGGCCTCTACCTGACAAAACCAGGAATTTGGCTGCATGTCCCCCCGAACAAAGGACACCCTGAAACCAGGGACACACAGGGGCTTTAGTTGTTCCCTGAGCCAATGAATAGCACTTAACAAATGCGAAACATCACCACCACAAGGAGAGAAAGACAAGAATAACTCTGAACTACTCTTAAGCTTCTGTGCTCCTGCACCTTCTGTCGGCCCCTCTTCATTAGGCATAAATGATGCATAGAAATGAAGCATTCTAAAGCGTAGCCACAGTTCAGTATTCCAAAAGCATAATCACTCGTTCAGTATTCACTTAAGCAAACATTGTGACTATGCCTACAGTGAAGTCACATCTTATTGTTAACCTACTGAAAGGGGATGCAAGTCTTTCATTTAACTGTAGCATGATACTTACTCTCTATTTATAACGAGGCACTCCATATTGTATTCATCTGCAATAACATTTGCTGATCTGACATCATCACTAAGAATTGAAACAGATTAGAAGAATTCAGAAGCATATCAAAATCCTCAAAGTACCCCTGTACTCATGGAGGGTCACAGCTGCTATAGGTGAAACTCCTCCAAGGCCTCTGCAGCCTGTATCTGGATTAATATTGCTGAGCCAAACACACAATTATATCATTTCACTAGCCATTATTATTGTCTAGCGCAGTATTTTTTACAGTTTCATTATGATTTGAAACATAACTTCCTTTAGCAACCTTCCAAGAAATTACGATGAGATGTAATTAGCATTACGTCAGGATTTACTACTCATTTCAGAAACGATCCTCAGATATAAAACATTCCAGAGACCAAACAATCCCTAGTCAATCACCCACATAAATACGTGCTATATGAGCTATTTGGCTCATGGGTCATGTCCTCTCTGTACTTCTTTTCTCTGTTTCTTACTATCACGGGTACCAGCACAGAAACAACAGCTCAGTCCAATAATGATGGCACTTATCCATGCTAGGAGTCATCTAGAACCTGGCTCAAGTTTTCATAATAGCTTTTACTGAAATATAAACAATAAGCAACAATGCAAAGAGGGACAGGATTCGACTTTTTCAGGGAAAACCAAAGGTAGGTGACAGGGTATACCTTCAAGTTCTCTCCGCAAACACCAAAACATTAAGACAAATTCAGCTATTGCCTTCACCTGCTGACTTTATTATAATCAAAACAAATATTATATTCAAACCAGCCATGAGTTGTATAATCCGACACATGGTGATAGCTCAATTAAAATACTGTACATCATGAATCAGACAATTTGAACTAACCTAATGAGAGCCTTTTCTCCAAAGTAATCTCCTTTATGTAGATTTTTAATCAGCTGAGGCTGCGAGTGATCTGCAGTACTCTGGGTAACTATCACCTGGGAAGTACAGGACCAAAAATGTAACGAGGTAAGTTTCAAAGTATAGCATGGTTTCCCCTTCTTTTCTATGTATTTCATAAATGCCTTAAGCCCAGCAATGCTGCAGAAAGAGTTACAAATCTATATAATTACTCCCTCCTCTCAAAAATTAAAACCATCAAACATTACCTGACGCCTCTCTAATTTTTGCTGAGAGATGGAAAAATTAATATATTCATTATTGCCCACCCCCAACGCTTTCTCCTCATACCTTTTAAAACAGACCAAAACAAACTGCATTTTAGTGAAAACCTGAAAAATACTTCAGTTCCCAGAGTGGGCAGGCATCATACGAGCTTTTCATCTTCTCGGATAAACAGATAGCCTCCAGAAACATTAACTAACATTTCCCCCCTTCGGAAACTCCGCTTCCACAGCAGCACACGTTCTGCTGATGCCCACACCCCTTAGCAAAAAACAACCCAGAACATCTCCAGACACAGAGACATTTTGGAAACTTGAAACCCCTACTGGAAGTTTTTTGATGAAAATTCTCCTGATTTGATTTTTAAGAGTTTTGTTCTCAGCCTCCAATGTAACAGCTGAAGGATAATGGCTGCTGCTGTACTCCTCTGGGAGTAACGAATGAAAGGAATAGACCCTGAGTCACCTCAAAGGCCGTTCTCCGTTAAACCTAGGACTCCATTATTTCTTAGATGTTTCACAAGTCACGTATTTTGCCCATTGGATACTGAAACATCCAGGAGATGACATAGGATCAAATCTCATTTACAAAAAATCGACTTAACATCTCTGCTACACTGCCAAGAGGCTTCAGGACATACTTTAGTTACATTATAATTAGAACAATATAACATGGGTTCATTGTGAATGAAAATTAGGCTCCCTGAATCTCTGAAATGCTGCTTTTATTACAGTACTGCAAACTTAACAGTATCTTCAAAAACTCTGTGCACGGTTTTTACTGAAGACCACATCCGTCGAGTGAGTTTTTGAAATACAGGTGTTTGTATATGTTACTTTAGAAGTTAGGTGTATTATATCTTACCTTTCCTTTTGCTATTATAAAGAAGGTATTTCCTTCTTCTCCTTCCCGAATAATATAATCTCCCTTGTCATAGTACTCCTGTTGGAGGAGAAGAGAGAGACAATATTGTCCAATATATCATTAGCCTCTCTGAAAATTCTAATTACTATGCAGAGTTCTTAATACATCTGGATGTTCCATTGATGTTTAACTGCTTGTCTCCTGCACATGTTGCATCCCATGATAATATGCAAGCATTCCACTATATAAAGCATGGTGTCCAATCTGTAACATATCTTAATGCGACAGCATGTTATTTTTTTAAAAAAAAATTAACACTGATATCACCCTTATGAAGCAGGGGAAAATGACGGGAAAAAAAGATCAAAAGCTCTTAAAAGAGTTCTAAATCAAAATCCCACTTCCAAAATTAATCTTGGGCTTGACACCTCCGTAGGAATGCCTAAGTCATCTCTTGCAAGCTACCAAAGTACCATTTTTTCTGTCTCTGCTAAGAAACCCTGCTTTCATTATCTAATTGTTTAACTTTCAATCAAGCATTTTTTTCCATGTTAACTTCCAGCTTTGTGATCTGTTCCTCATAAATCATAAAATCATAGAATGTGTTGGGTTGGAAGGGACCTTTAAAGGTCACCTAGTCCAACCCCCCCACAGTAAGCAGGGACATCTTCAACTAGATCAGGTTGCTCAAAGCCTCACCAAGCCTGGCCTTGAATGGCTCCAGGGATGGGGCCTCCACCACCTCTCTGGGCAACCTGGGCCACTGTCTCACCACCCTCATTGTAAAGAACTTCTTCCTAATGACTAATCTAAACCTACCCTGCTCCAGTTTAAAACCATTGCCCCTCGTCCTAACGCTACATGCCCTTGCAAACAGCCCCTCCCCATCTTTCCTGTAGGCCCCCTTCAGGTACTGGAAGGCTGCTATAAGGTCGGCGCAGAGCCTTCTCTTCTCCAGGCTGAAACAACCAGTTCATTTTTTTCTGCTCTGAGCAGAATTTCCCTAGAAGTTTTCCCTTGCCAGCAATCCAACCAAAAAAAAAAAAGTCACTGCTTAGGGTACTGCTGTGCTAAGGCCATTTGCTGTTTCACATAATCAACACCATGATCTCCTCATCCCCTTGCGCTATGGCCATTCGTCACTCTGCCTCCTCTGACTCGTTGGGACTGAGGCTCTTAGTTCTCTGAGGAACTTTTGTTCTCCACCTGCAGAACTGTTCCAAGACTGGGGTTCCTATAGACTTTCCCTATACAAAAAGCTTTAATAGTTACCACTGCTCTTGGAAAACATCCCAGCTACGACTACATATCAAGCCTTTACCTCCAAAGGCTGCTGGCAGATGCAGCCCTAAGACACACAGATATTTTGCTGGTTTCATATGTTGAAGTCCTACAGCCGTTTTGCCCCTTGTATTTTGTAGCGTATGAAAGTATTAGCTATCCACGTTGCAAACAGGTAAAGCATAATTACCAAAAAAGAGTCAGAGACCTGGACAGTAATTTGGTGCTTAGTCTTAACAAAGGCTAGCCTATAGATCCTCTTATCTACTTGCTTGAGTCCTTCGATGCCAAAGATATAACTTACTTTTATGCCACTAAATGTTATTATTTGCTGACAATCTGGAATTCCACTCTGACCACTCCCAAAATACTGTCATATTAAAAAAAGCTTGATTGTTTTTTGGTTTTGTTTTTACTTATTTATTATTCTTTGTTATTTTGCAAGCTCACGGAACACTATTTAGAAAAACTTAACAGTATCTTACCACCTCCAGGCAGTCCATGATCTTGGTTAATTTATCTTCAGGTAAGTTTTTCAGCAGGGACACGCTTCCAGAAAACAGAAATGCAAAAGAAAAAGAACCAAAAGTAGTTATCATTAACACTTTTATGATCTCATCTATACGCTTTGTACAACCACATTTTATAACTAGCTAAACTGGTGGTGGTGTTATACAAAACACATAATATACAACTAAATCTTAATTTGCAAGGTTCACGCATTCTCATCTTGTTTTTTAGATAAACAGAACTCACACAACGTACAACTTAGAAATGCGGCAAACGTTGGCCAGTTTGTAAATCAACTTTGTATCTCAGTAGGGGAAAAAGCAAACATACAGACTAATTTAAAATTTCAGTCATACAGAATCCATTAGTTGCAAAATCAACACATTATAGTAATTCAATAATATATTTTCAAATGCACTGCAGAGACTGCAAAATCAGACAAAGGTAACTTCAGTACTATGCGGACAACTACATAAAAGAGAATCCAACTACAGTGATGACTTAGTGAACTTGCTGATAAGAATGAAAAAACTTCCCTCCCTGAGCACTTAGACTTGTAAAAGTCAGGAAATCATACAGCTCTCTAGCTACTCAGGCTCAGCAAAGAAGTATTAATAGAAACCAAAGATGGAGATGGATGCAAAAATACACACGACATTCTACGCATGGCCAGGCTTGAGATCTCGATTTGAAGCTATAACAGAGTGGTCATTCTTTGTTGAAGAAAGAAAATACGAAGTCAGCTAATTATGGTTTGGAACCTCTGATTTGACCTTCTTCCTAAGGAAAAGCACTGTACGACCCTCAGTGTTCCCTGCAGGAGGGAGATGTATTCTACTCTGCAGATTTCCTAGCAATTTATGTTGGAATTAGTTCATAAATTGAGAGACGTGCAGTTCTCATATTCAAGTCTCCAGGGCATGGGGAATATTTCTTAATCTACTCCAACAGCAAATGAACTCCTAGTTGGAGGATTTATTTAACTCTATTTATTTAATACATTGGTTCAACCTCTAGCCATGTAATCTTCCTATGCATTTGTTCCATGACTTAAAAACACTCAAGCATCTGTTGCTGTTTCCTAATGTAATACAGGAGAAACACAATCAAAATGAGAAAAATTATTTTGTGAATCCTAAAAAAATCAAGACAGGTAAATATTCAGAGTTTTGAGGCCCTTTACATTAAGAGCGCTTTTTTCTCTCTCTCTTTATAAGACAGGTGCAATATTGTTGTGCCCACGCCAGTATGAGAAATAGAAATGCATTGTATTTACCTTCTTAGGAAGTTTCTGTATTGCTCTTGTCTTGTTTGTGCTGTCACTCTCATGATATTTTGAAATACTTCTCTGTCCAATGCCCATGTTTTAACATTGGTGATTGCTTTTAAGAAAACAAAAAACCAACAACAAAATCAATGTTTCCAAATGATTTGATGGAAGATATTACAATATCAGGTCACGGTACAAGATAGACTAGCTCTTTCAAAATGCCCAAGGCCATATTTTAAAATATGTAGCACCTACTGCAATCAGACTTCTAAAATAATTCAGCTCACACTTAAACAATGCTCACTAAAGTAAGGCATAATTTCGCAACGGTTCCTCCACAGAGCACTTTCTGTGCAACTCCACACCGAGTAACCCAGCCAGTTACTATGAGCACAAACAGGGCTGGAATGCTTGTGAAGGTCTACTCCTAATCACAGATAGTCATTGATTGCGCTCAAAAGCTGCAATGTAAACTGCAAAGGAGCCAATTTGAAAGAAACATGAAGTTGGCTGAAGTTTTTCAAAACTTATGAGGTAAACGTTGAATACTATGGCTTGGATCCATCTCTAATTCAGATTATACGAAAATCTTTGTGAAATACGCAGTAAGATAGAAATAACAGAAGTCAAGAAATAAATTTCATTTCATTTAATGCTGTGATTCTCACACAGTCTTCCTCTAGTCTAGCCATTTTATAAGGGAAAAAAAGGGTAATCAAAACATTAATGAAGATCTTTCACAAGGTAATCAAAATATTAATACAGTAAGCATGCATTAGATCTAGCATCAAAGATGCAAACCACTGAGTGGTTTTTGGGTGCAATCATTGACAGAACAGAACACATTGCACTTTATTTTTTTAAGCAAAATAAGGTGATTCTATTTAATTTTATGTCTTCTTTTGAAAGATACCACAACAGATTCAGCAGTTTTCCTTCTGTCGTAAGAAGAAACAAAACTGTTTTCTCTGGGATAAAGCAAAGCTACAGAAAAAAACCTGGAGCAATTGATTTCCTCAACTTATCATAAACATAAAATTATTTCTACAGGAAAGAAAACCACCAGGTTTAAAATGATGCACAGTCATCGCATACACACATATGCTCTTAATTGCCATTTATCAAGATAGCTCAAAAATATTTTTGGATGCTGGAAGGGAGAACAAAGGTATTGCTTTGGTTTTGTTTTTCTCCTAAATAACATCTTTTGGTTTAACTTGCATGAAGAAAACGTAGTAAATATCCAAGCTATTGCAAATGCATTTCCTTAACTAAATAAAGCAATTATATAGCTAGAAAAAAGTAATCTCAGAGATGAGATAGAGAAATTCAGAAACACAGGAGTAAATCACGTTCCCAGTTTCAAATACAGCTACTGCATGTAAATATGCTGCTGAGTAGCAGCAGCCATTGAATTGCTGCCTGGGTAAAGTTCTTCACTTGTCAGTCTTCAAAGATCGTTAGGTAAAGGGTGTCACTAGAACCAGCATCACGAAAGGGTTTTCACGTATGTACTTACTAGCCATGCTCAGTTACGGCATTGTACTGCTCTTCCACGACAAGAAACACAGGAAAGCTATTGGAGAAGGGTGGGATTCTGCAGTGATTTTAAGTATTCAAACACCCTTTCTTGTCCACAATTGGACAATTCTTGTCCTACCTCAAAACCAATTAACGTTAACAAAGGTCTAAAGTAGCGTGACTTCTTACTCTGCAGAAACACTACTTAATATTGCTAATACTACGCAGCAGGCAAAAAAGAAAAATAGGGAACATATTCAAGTAGAATAGCGTGCTAGTAAGAAAAATAATCACATTATTGATGTTGTTCTGTTTACCAGGCAGCAGCAAACACAGATTACATGTAATAACTTCCATCTGCACAGCCAACAATGATTAAGCTTAAACTGGGTGCAGAAAGAAAGACTAGGAGCTTTTAAAGTGAACAACTTCTTGGTTTATTCCATTTGCTCCTTATTAAGTCAACATAAATGCTTCATATTTACTGCCGATTTAAACAAGAACAGAAATTTGCCTTCAAACACAAGTAATATTTATGGAATGGTGGAGAGTGGAAAAATGATTAATTTAACCATATTTAGTCACTTACTGGTCTGTCACAGAACAATTATGGCAGGTTAGAAAAGGAATCAAGGGGTACTTAATGGATGAATACCCAGTCTTATGCAGGAAGAGGGACATTTGTATCAAAGCAACACTTAACAACTCCATCCTGGTCAGAGAGAAAAGACAAAGCAAGAGCCAGTATTTGCCTCAGAGAAGCTGCACGTCTCACACAGAAGTTTTCTCTCTGCCACCACCACATTTGAGATCAAACTCAAGTCTTCTCCTGAGTGCCAGCTGCAAGTGTCAGGTGCAAATGAATCTTGGCAGGACCCAGTAACTTAATGATACAGAACTAAAAGAAGTAAAAAAGCAACTAATTCCTACGTATTTTATTTGCTCTATTAAAAACACCATCATTCTGCTCTATTAAAAACACACTGTAATTTCAGCCTCAGGGTTGCATTCGACACAAGAACACAAGAGTCAAAGACCACTGCTGATACTAAATCATTCAACATTAAAACATAATCCTTCCTTAACAATTAGTTTGGCACAGATCTGGCTAACCAGCATACTTTGGAGATACCTAGTTGTTTATCAAAGATCATGCTAGAGATGGAATTATATTCGTGGCATAGTATTATTAGAGTTCCCAAGTAGAAAGAACTCAAGGAAGGAAACGTGAGCTTACTGTAGATAATCAAGACATGCAGAGATCTATAAAATGAAAAATTCAAAGAAAATCTGAATATTACAGGGACCTCACAAAAGTACATAGTTTTCGTTTCGAGCAACGTTGTTATAATAAACCTCAGGTACCTTTCACAGAGGCTGTCCGTGTGCAGTTGTATAAAATGGCTAGTTCACCAAAGGCTGTCCACGCAGGTATTGAGGAGAGTAGTTTATTCTGCTGAAAGACTTCCAGACTGCCCTCTGTCAAAAATCATCAGGATAATAGGTATTAAAACTGAGCTCAACTGCACAGTGCAAAGGGAAAACAAATCGATATATTTCTGGCTTCACCACTCCCTGGAACACAGGAATGGGAGCAACGATGCAAACAGTGCTTTGAAACACACGTACAATACAGTAGAGATTATTTTTTTAAACGTGTATTGCTCATCTACAAATCTACTCTGGAAGGGAGGGAAAGCTAAGAGAAACTTCAACACTAAAAAGGCCATGGAAAAGGGCCAGTCTAAATCCTGATAGGATAAACTTTTGCTACAAAAACCAGTCAGTACTGGTTCAGATAGCCTAGTGTGGTGTAGACAAATAAGTCTTAAAATAGCGATCACAGGAGAAATTACGAGGTTTGTCTGTTCATACCCATGTATGCGTATATACACGCAGAATGCAAAGGAGAGGGCATAAAAAAAAAAAGCAGATTAAATCCCTCTTTAAGAAATTGTTAAGGACAATTTCTTAAAGGACTACAAACTCAGCAAAAGTCAAAGAAAGTCTGAATTCTTTCACAGGTTATGGCCCCCAAAAATCTTCCCTTAAACATGTTCTGAAAGTTTGGCCCTCTTCTCTTCAGGACACTCACAGGATCCTCGGAAGAGGCCTAACGTGCCAGAAAAATTTCCAGGTGCCCAACTTCCTCATATTTCATCTGTTTTTCAAAACGTTATCATTTTGTCTGTCAAGAATATGACTACCCCATCGCAAATTTTGCCTCCTCTTTCTCCTTCCACCATCAATTTTCCAAACTAATGCATCCATACGAAGACAGAATATGTGCTATACCAGTATGCCCCTGGCTTACATATTCCTGCCTCAACAGAACACACACCTTACAGCATGAACTCTAATTCGTGAGCTTCTGGGCTTTCTAGTAGTCCAGAATTGATGAGTATGCAAATTAATCATAAATACTGATAATTTTTTTTATGGTGAGATGATGAAAGAGAGTATTGCTGCTGGGAGCAACTTTCGGGTGTTAAACTTGGGCTCCACTATGGCTGATCTGTAATTTGAGATCTGAGCGTAAGCTTGGCAGCAGTCAGCACAGACGACTGCACTGAGATTACTTCAGACCCGTTATTATGATTTTAGGAAAGTCTTCTTATCCTAAAGCTTGTTTTTTGGTTGCTTGTTTTTTTTCCCCAGAAAAAAACAAGCAGCTGTTTTTTTCAAAAAAAGT
This sequence comes from Larus michahellis, assembly GCF_964199755.1. Classification (NCBI taxonomy): domain Eukaryota; kingdom Metazoa; phylum Chordata; class Aves; order Charadriiformes; family Laridae; genus Larus; species Larus michahellis. The sequence goes on from NC_133900.1 coordinate 24,540,406, forward strand.
CTAAACTTTGAGAAGGGTAAACTCAGACCTCATACCTCAGTTTCACATATACAGAAAACTGGTATAAGTTCTCTTGAATGTTGAAAAGTAAGTTTATTTCAGAAGGGGCTTTACCATTGAGCAGTTTTCTGTATTTTAAATTATACCTGCTTTTCCTTTGGAGAAGAAAGGGTTGGACACACCTACAACATAAAGGATTTTCTGGTCTCTAGGCCTCCAGAAACGAAAAAGGTAACAAAATAGCATTGAATCAAGGTTCAAGTTTCTAAGGTGCTTTTTGTTGCTCTCACTCTGTTTCATAAAAGTCACAGGTAAAACTTGCATTGCCCTCAGTAGGGCCACCATAAATGATTTAAGAGCACAAACATCATCATGGTGGTTTCTTACAATGACTTCTAAATTACTTTCCTATTTCTTGCGCTTGGTGAGTTGTATGAGTAGGCAGTATTCACCTTTGAGCACAAAAATGTGATTGCCTGGTTCTCCCTGCCTGATGACGTAGCTCCCTTGCTGGAAAGTCCTTTCATACATACATTCCACCATATCTCGGATCTGGTGAGGCTCCAGTCTCTTCAAGAACTGATTTTTATTCAGGGCATCCATGATGAGCTTCTTCTCACTGATTTAAAACAAAAAAAACTCACAAAGTTTAAAAGATCCAGCATGGTTGGAGTGTACCATTCGCCAGGCATCCATTCCTCTCAAGATCTTTCCTCTCATGTCTTACACTCACGTGACGAGTACCACTGACAAATGTTACAATCCTTGCAATCAATATGCATCCCATTAGCTGTGCCACACTATGGCCTCTCTCCTCCTGTGTGACCCTGCCTGCAGAAAGCATCAGGTTCGATGTAAAAAAGCTTCCAGCAGAAGACATGGTCCCCAGAAAGTTTTCCACTGTTTCTCACCATATTCTTTCCCCATTGCACGACTAAGGTATATAGCCTTGCTTATCTGAAGGAAAGAAATACGAAGAGTATGTCTTCACATACCACTGCCTGCACGGGAACGGCAACTTGTTATAAAATCACCTTTCTAACATTCTAATACATTCTAATATCCAGCAAAAACATAACACTGATTATAGTAATAAGGTTAAAGTCAACAATGATGGTACTAAGACCTCATCAAGAGTTTCTCCTTTGCGGTGAAGAAAGATGCAAGGAAAGAAAAGTGTGCAAAGACATGATTAACAGGTGCTGCTGTTTCTCAGGAGAACGTTAGAAGATGTTGGTGGCGGGGGAAACAAAGCAAGTTGTAAATGAATGTGATTTTAAAAATGAAAACACAGAACTTCCCTTGCACCTGCATAATAACATTGATCCTGTGGCATTCCCTATTCATAGCTACTAAGAAAATTTATGATCAGGACACCATCACAAGGTCAGCTTGCAAAGTACCTGTTGAACTTTGTCCCAAGATTCACAAAATAAGTCCAGCAGAGGCGTGTGTGGAGGTGGAAGGTTAGAGCTGATCCCTTCCCGCACAGCTCTTTGCCCTGCATCCACTTCCCTGCAAAACTCTTCCTACCTCTTCTGTGCCCGCTTTCTTTGCGCAGATGACAACAAATAGCATAAATGCTCGTACAGCAAAAATGCTGTAGTAGTCTGCTCATGTGGGATGCCAAATATGTCTCCTTAAGAATGACTAGACATGAGAGAATCTTCTTAAATCAGGCCCTTTCCTCTACTGCTTTTAGGAATTTTTTAGGGTATAATTAGAAGTAAAAATATAACACAAGGGCTCACGGATATAGGTATGCAGCCATTATTACCAACCTCTTTGCTTTCTGAAATTCAACATTCAGGGAAATAAACTCATATCGCATCTTGGTGATGATATAGCAAACTACGGCCATCAAAAAGTCTTTGGAAAAGCTTCAGGGTATCCGTAAAAGTTGGGCAAAAGGCAGGTAAAGTATGCACATCAATGAACAAGGACTAGCCTGCCAGGGCCCTGAGAGCAGCAATAGGCCTTAACCACCCTGATCGGCCTCACCTGGGACAACCAACCACACAACCTCTGCCCATTGGCCTACATACTCTATTTAAGCTCTATTTAGTCTGGGCATTCACTTCTTGCCTGAGCTATGTTATAGAAATAATTGATTTTGCTTTTGCCTTCTGGATGGGTATCGGCCCAATATTTTAAATACTTCGTTTCTGCCCCTCGGTTAGAGCTTGCATCCAATTGACCTCTTCTTCTGTGGGACTCCTGGTGGACCCTGTTATCACCACCCTGCTCTGCCTACCCTGTCCAAACTTTGTGGGATGCTACCCTGGTTAGTACGGGCATTGACCGTGCTGTAGACAGCCTTGGTTCGCTTTCTCGTGTTGAGCAACCCTGTTCTTGCTGCTCCCTGAGACAGAGCCTCTGTGTCATTTCCTGCAGTAGTAAATACATATAAATGGGAGAGTTGTAAAGACAAGAACAGTCTTGAGCTCCTGGTGGAAGAGCCCGGTGGTTGGATTTTATGAAGAAAATGTGGAAAAATCAACAGTGGATGAATCCACTAATAATGACTAACCAACCGAGACAAGGCTGGCTGTACATACGCACTGGGCAATCTATAAGTTCTGATTGACTTGTGTATGTTCTAGGTCAAGGACTTCCTATAAAGCAGTGCCTTGAATCCATGCCAGAAATGAATGTAATTAAACAACTGCTGCATTTAAGGCCCACTCTTGCCTGCATTTATAAAACAATGCAACATTATCATCAAAACTAGGTTATGTGGGAAAATCTCCTGAGGAAAATCCAGGAACGAACAATCAGTTAAGGCAAGTAAGTAGACTTACAATGTTACTAGCTATATAATGACCGGAAATAAGTAAAGATAATGAGATGAGGCAAGAAAGATAAAATCAAGTGGCTATGGTGAGGACTGTGTTTAGAAATAGTGATCATAACTTAGCTTCTGCTCAAAGCAACAGGGTTATTAGAATACAAGCTCTAACTTCATTTTCTGCTAAAAACAACCTTGCTTATTTAATTCACTCTGGCCTGCATCATGCATAGAATATGGCAATAAAATACAGTAATGGCTCATAAACTGATACTTAAAATGAGCAGCTTCCAGAACTACAGAACATAGAACACTATGCTGTTTTCAGAAGGTGCAGTGGGCCACAGAGCGAAGGACACATGAGTATCATAACCACCAATCAGTTGCTTGCTCATTCCATGGGCATCCAGCACAGTATCTAACAGTTTTCTCTCCATTGTTTTCCTCAGCTTCTTCTGTACCTGCCCCACTTTTGAGAACTGCTGCTGGAAACAACTAGATGTCCTGAAAGGACAGAAGGCGTTTAATCCCGTACTCATGCCAGTCGCTGTCCTGATGAATACTACTAAAAAGGGGTGCACAGCTCCACAGAACTGTTCTGGTGTTGAGGTATTTCTTGGTCCCCACCGCTAGTAGGACTAGCACCTTTCTTCAACATCCAGGGCCAGCTTTGCCATAGCATCCTTCTCCAGGCTTTGTTCCTGTCCCTGCTGTTAGCTCTTATGGAAATGATCTTTCCAGGCACAGAGGTGAGGCTGACAGGTCAGTAGTTGCCAGGATCCTCCTTTCTACCCTTTTTTAAAAAGAGCGCAATGTTTCCCTTTTCCCAGGCACTGGGGACTTCACCTGACTGACATGACTTTTCAAATATCATGGAGTGTGTCTTGGCAACTTTTTGTTGAGTATCTCAGCCTTTACCTCAATTCATTGTTACCAGTTTGCCATTCTTGCACATCAGTGGGGGTACGCTTTTTTTGACCTTCCTTTTCTGGCTGACATACCTGTAGAAGCTCTTCTTACTATTCTTTGCATCCCTTTCCACGTTCAGCTCCAGATGAGCCTTGGCCTTCCTGACCCCATCCCTACACAACCAGGCAGCGTCCCTATACTCTTCCCAGGATACCTGTCCCTGCCTCCGCTGCCTGTGCATTTCCGTCTTGTGCTTCAGTTTGACCAGCAGGTGCTGACTCAGCCATGCTGGTCTCTTGCCTTCCTTTCCTGATTTTTCACACCTGGGGATCAAGAGCTCTTGCACTTTATGGAAAGCATTCTTAAAGATCTGCCAGCTCTGTCCTGCTCCCTTTTCCCTGAGGGCAGTTTCCCGGGGGGTCCTATTGACTAACTCCTTGAAGAGCCGGAATTTTGCTTTCCTAAAAGTCAGGGTCCTGACTTTACTCTTCGCCTGAGCCATATCCTTCAGGACTGCAAACTCCATCAGTGCATGGTCACTGCAGCCTAGGCTGTCTCCAATTTTGACATCACCGATTAGCTCACTTGCGTGGGTGACCAACAGGTCCAGTATCGCATCCCCTCTGGTAGGGCTGCCTATTATCTGGCTTAAGAAGTTGTCCTCAATGCATTCCAGGAGTCTCATGGATTGCCTACAGCTTGCTGTGCTACTTTTCCAGGAGATACCTGGGCGGTTGAAGTCCGCCAGCAGGATGAGAGCCTGCGAGCCTGATGCCTCCTGTAGTTGGAGTAAGGCAGCTTCATCCATAGGGTCCCCTTGATCAGGTGGCGTGTAGTAGACACCAACCACAAAGTTCCCTTTGTTGCCTCAGTCTCTTATTCTTACCCATAGACTTTCAACCTGCTCATGGGTATACTTCAGAGACAGCTCTTCACACTCAATCCATTTCTTCACCTGCCACCCTGGGCGTGGACTTGCCTCTGTGCACTCCTCTCCTTTAAGCTACTGCCTTCAGCCTGGTGGGGGGAGGATACAGGATCTCCTTGATCTTGTGGTTTTTTTCTGGTGGCTGTTCCCATTTCTTTCTTCTTCTTGCTCCTTAACCTTTCTACATCCTCTCATAGTTCTGCCACCAGGCTGAGCAGATCGTCCACCTCACACAGCAGTTCTCACTACTGCCATCCGTTACCAGTGAAAGGTTCTGGCACTCCCTGCAGCCTGAGACTTGGATGGCTGCATGCTTTTGTGGGAGCTCTGGCTGGGTTGCCACATCCATTCTCCCGAGTGCAGAGGACACAGCTTTCCGCTGCGTGGATACCACAGTTAAGCTCCTTCTGAGAGGGTGAAGACCATCAATTGAACTCACCTCTTGAGATGGCAGGGTCACTACGTCCTTCCACACGAACTGCCACGCAAATTGCCACCCTACGCCTTGTTTGCCCACTCTATTGCAGTGGTCCTGGTCGCTCTTGCTACCTGGGCTGCTTTTTATAGGCGGAGGGAGTGAGAGGTGGTCGCGGTTGTGCTGGCAATGCCCCAGCTTCCTCAGCATCTCCCACCAGAGCTGCTGGCTCCTGGCAGATCTGCTGGCCCTGGCATTTCTATGCCTCATGAAAGCCGCCTGTGTGTTGAGATCTGCTGCTCCACTCTGGGTCAGGCCAGCTGTGAAGCAGCTCCCCTCGGTGACTGACATCAATGTCAAGTGTCAAGACAGTTCTTCCCCAACCAGTAATGGCTGATATCATAACTGGGTCATGATCCTGAGCCCTTAATGGGAAGGGACTTGATATAGGCAGCTTAAATGCTGCTGATGGTGATAGCATGCTCCGGAAGGATACAGAAATATGGAGAACCAAGTCCTACAGATACCGAGACATCTAGATTAACACTGCAAAAAGATAAGAGATTAAAAAATTTTCCATTTGAAAGACTTTTTTGAGAGATCTGCTTTCATATACCATGTTCAAACTCTAAAATCTTCAGGCTTTGGTTAAATTTTCAATGCTCAAACTCCCATTAAGGAAAAACTCATGTTTCTGGTTCTTGCAGAGGTTAGAAGCATAACTGGATTCAAAGAGGAACAAGTAAAATTTGGTTCCTACACCATGACTGTCAGAAGCTGGAGGACAGGAGGAAGCTGCTAAAAGGATAATCACACCATACAAAACGTTTCATTATATTTTGCACTAGACTGAGTTGAAACTGGGAGGATAAACTTTGTACCCAGCTCAGTATCAGTGTCCATATTGCATTTGGGAGAGCTGAGCTGGGGCCACCTGCTCCTTCCCAAGCCTTCCATACTATAGGAAGAAGAATCTGAATCCACGTGAAGGCATCTAGCCTTCTGCTCATCAGGGCTCCAGAGTACAGCTTACACTGCAAGCACTAGGCAAACCTAGACCTGAGAAGAGGCTTAGGTTCTGCTTAGCTGTCAGTAAAGATAAATCCCAAGGAGACTATAAGACTCTCCTCAACTGAAATACAGAGGCTACCCACCACTCTTCACCTGAAGTCTGTGGGTGATGATTCTTGGTTAAAGTTACACACAAACTCAACCAGCATCTAACTGTCACAGTGACAAAGCCTATATAAAAAAGATAGATACTTTAATCTTGGTTCATCATGAGGAGACAATATCATTGTGATAAAAGTAATATCCTTGTAACACAAGCATATAATCCCCCTGAAATGAGCTCACCTGGAATCCTTTCGGACTCTTGCTTTTTCAAAGGAAAACTCAGCTTGCCTGTTCAAATCATACAGCTGTGTTGTCGGCTCTGCGGATACACCTTCCTTGGCTCCTCTCCTCCTATCAGCAGAGACTTGAATCTTTGAAGCCACTTTAAGTGGAGAGGGCTGAAGAAAGTGCTCTCCTGGAGTGCTAACAACATCTTGCAGCTTGTTCAGCTGTATACACTTGCTCTGAAGTTCCTTGGTGAGTTCCGCGATGACCTTAGTCTGCATAGCCAGCTGTTCCTGAAGCTCAGCAACACGACTTTGACCCTCTTGCAACTCTTGATCTTTTCTCTTCAGCTCCTTTTCCAGTTCAAGCAGCCTGCTGCAAAGAACATCAGCTTGCCCATTGATCACGTTGACGCCTAGACTCGTGTCCTTCAAAAACTTACGGCTGCCAGCACAGCCAATAGAGAGGTTTGCTATGTGTCTATCCGGCTGCCTCAGGTGCTTGGGTTTCACTGATCCATTCCCCATTTTGTCCAGAGACCTAGGTGAGAAAACAAATTTGCAGTTTTGTTTTATTCCTCAACAACAAGAGAAAAATAATTTAATGGAATGGCAAGTGATGAATTTAGTATTTAACTGGCAGCTGAATTTGAGATATACAACTATAGTAAACATAGTCGATTGCTTTCATCCTTTCCAGTCCTGAAAGCCAGAGGAGTAAAGGGCAAAGAGAAGAGGCAGGGAGGTTGGTGGACATAAACCAAAAGATCTGATGGCTACCACTTTTTTTTTGTGCGTTGAAAAAGACATGTGTAAGCTTCTGTCAGCCTAACGAAGACAAAACAAACAGCAGAAAGGAGAAAAGCTTTTGCTCTACTGCTGAAGCAAGAAAATTGTTAGAAGCAAAAAAAAAAAAAAAAAGTTAGGTCCCTTCCCCATTGAGGAATTGAGTATATTGAGTACACAGACTAATTTCACCAGTGGGTGTGTATCTGCCTGGCATAAAGGATATGTGATTATTAAGCATATATGTTAATAATATTTTTAAAAAAACACTTTAAGGGTTATGACCATAAAAGAGCAGTCATACTGATCAGAACAGCGGTCTGGCTAGCTTTTAAACTATCTCCAACCATGGCCATAAGGAGATGCCCAGGACAAGGTTTCAACACGATGAGCACATAGGCTGCTTGACTGAAATACTGTCTGAAATTTCAGATTTCCTGAGCTCGATACGCTTTATTTAATCTTCAGTGGATCTCTAATCCTAGTACTTGTCCCATTTTCCTTCTAACTCCTATAAACTTCATATCTGCAGACCCTGGCAGGACCCTAGCAAGGAGTTGCACAGGTCTGCTTCTTGCATGAAGAACTACCTCCTTCTATTTTTTTCTTCCAGTGCAAAACCAGGGATATCAAAGTTAGGAAAAGCCAGCTTCAGAAAGACTTATCTCTGTTAACCCTTTCTATACTATTTTGTGAACGTCTGTCCCACTTCTCTGCCTGAATGTATGCCTGAATTCTTTCCCAGAATGCCAAGTCCTAGCTTACTCAGTCCTTCCTCATACACACATCACTCCAAAAGCTTGACCAACCTTGCTGTCTTTTGCTGATGACAAATTCAGGGTAGCACAGTTAGGACTAATTTTCTCCTACCAAGAGCAGACAGCTGGCACTGTTTCTGCAGCTCTCTTAATCACTTCAAACTGGCTCACTTTTGTTAGTGTAACAGCAGCTACTGATGTCAAGGGACAGCTGCCTTTTATGGGGAATTACCCCTTTCCATTGTCTACTCATGAAAAGTGACCAGGAAAAGACTTTGGACTCCTGCCGGAACATCTATGCTCCAAGTACGTGCTGCAACTAGCAGCCTTGAGTAGATTTTCAGTGATCCACCTTCTTCCCTGGACAGTATCTTTGGCACATTTTATTGTACCATTTTAAGAGGAGCAAGGAAGAAGTGCTTGCTGCTTAGGTCAGACTGTATTAAATGCACAAGTTGAGGGGGGGAAAAACTAACGCATTGCTTTTGGGAGTCTAGGGTTCAACAACCACTAACCCATTGTACCCCGAACTAGTTTTGGGGAGCAATGCCTGCTTATAAACCCCATCTGTGGGCCACAACAGTGCCAGGTTACAGTTTGATTTAGTTCAAGCCTCAGCAGACCTCCACCAGGAAAGAAGGAATGAGCTTAGGGCTGTATTGTTCGGGCCTCAGCACCACGTAGAGCTTTTCCCCAAATCCCTTCTCAGGCGCTTGATGAATCCTGTTCAATTGTATCCTGCTCTTGCAGAAGACTACAGCACAGGAAATACCTGCCTCAGATAAAACAGAAAATTGTTTCCTTGGACTCCAATTTTTGCCTCATCAAATAATAAAAAAAGTTTTATAAAAGTATTGGTGCATGAACCAGGCAATCATGCTGCTATTGTGATCGGTCATCCGTAGGCCCTAAGTAGCTGTTGGTCTGCATCATGAACGAAGTACAACTTTCTCAGGTTGAGTCCCAAGTGATGTGGCATAAGCTAATCTCTTCTACCATTTCATTGGAACCGGGTAAGAACATGCCCCTGACAAGGTACGCTGATCAGACAACAAGAAATAAATTGGGAAGCTTCAGCAATTTGCTTTTAGTGGGCAGTATAACCATGCTTTTAACAGATGCACAGTTCTGTTCTGGTTTGGAGCCTTCAATGGGTTAGAATTGAAATACTTGAAAAGGCAGCTCACATTGCAAGTCTAGTTTCCCCTAAAACACTCTTTCTTCTCAACTCTGTCTTGCTTGTTGTGACTCTGCATAATATTTTTCTTTTGCCCCAGTTTCCTGGATGCATTTTGGCAGCTGGTGCTTCAGCTCGATAACAGGGTAGTATGTCAGAAATAAAGGTAAATCTGTACCCACACAGAAGAATTTAAACAAGTTACACATCAAGGTACCAAATCAAATAACTCTGAAGAGCGACCTATGTGTCACTGCATATGGCTTAACAAAGATCTTAGCTCAGCATGCAACCATATTAAAAAAAACCCAAAACAACAAGAGAGCAACCAACCTAAACTAAATGTTACAATATAGAGAGTAAAAATAGAGATTACAGGAAATATGTCATCACATACAACACAGCAGCAGCCTCTGCTACTAATTGCAGTGGCAATCTCCGTGTTTCAAAAAAAGGATATCACAGACATTTTAAATTACCTTTACGAAAGGACAGGGTAACTGCCCCAGGGCAAAAAAAACCCCTACTACTTAGATTGTATCCAGAAACGGAACAGGTTTACTGTATAAAGAGATGATGGTTAAAGTTCATAATATAACAACTGCACTAGAGTGAAAACGTTAGGAACTTCTGTCTTCCCATTGCATACGCGCAGTTAATTGTCAGCGTACAATGGAACAAGCCGTCAGATCTGACAGATCCCTGTTTCCACATGGTACCCTTTGCTGGCTACTCGCATAGGCAACTCCTGGCCCAGTGTATCACAGGAATCAAGAAAAGGCTGGCAGGTAATTCAGCATTACAGTAGTTAATTCAAACAGAAAACTTAAAACCTTATGCCTCCAGGGTTTGACCAATCCTTACCCGTAAGGAATGAGACAAAAAGCAAAACCAGCGCATGCTCTATGTTTACTACGGGGTACCTCACATGCCCTTTCCAGGGGTCTGCCAGCGGCAGAGACGTGGCCGGGAACCGGGCAGACCCAGCGCCCCCCGGCAGAGAAGAGGACGCCCCCGCCCGCCCAAGGCATCCGCCGCCAGCGGGCGCCGAGCGCCCGGGCTGCGCTCCGCAGAAACCGGGTCCGGGTCCAGCCCCGGGCCGGCACCGCCGCCGAGACCCCCCCTCCCCGCCGGAGACCGGCGTCACCCCGGGGAGGCCGCAGCTCCCCCCCGGCCTCCGCGGCGCGGTCCCGCCTCCCCGGGTCCCCCGCACGCACCCGCCGGCGCCGTTCCTCGGTCCCGCTGCCGGTCCCGCGGGGGTGCCCGCACCTGCGCGCTCGGCGGGGCCCGGAGCGCCGCGCCAGGACGGGGCTGGGCGGCGGCGGGGACGGACTGATGCTCCCGCGCCCGCCGCGGAGCCGGGGCGGGCGGAAACGGCGCTGCCCGCCTCGCTCGGCGCCCGTCACGGGCGGCCGGGAGGTGCGGCGGGGGCGGAAGCGGCCGCGCGGTGCCTGCCCCTCCCTCCCTCGGCCGTGCGGGGGCCACGCAGCGGCGCGGGGCCGTCCCCCGCCCGGGGAGAGGCAGCGGCTTGCGGGGCGCGGGGAGCCTCCGGTGCGGTGTTCGGGATGGGTACAGGGAGGGGGGTGCCCCGTCCCAGGCGGGGATAAGCCGGGCTCCTCAGCCCATTCCACCTCGCAGGTAAATGCAGGGCCCGGCCCGGGCCGTGGGGAGAAGCGTGTGTCCTGCTTGCTTTCCCTGGCCCTTCGAAGAGGTCCCGGCGCGACCACTGGGCACAGAGCTGAGCTGCGGCAGGGATCCTGCGGCCCCTGGTCTCTGAAACTGACCCTCAGGCACCACCGCGCAGCCCTCCTGCAGGCACCTTCTCACCTTCCACCATCTGTCCTCACTCAGGCTGGAGCAGCCCAGCTCGCCCCAGAACAGAGCACTGCCTCTGCCTTCAATATCGACCCTTGGCAGAGTACATACAGGTTCCACAAGGACGGTTCTCTCCTGGCACGTATCTTTATGGTAATTCAACACAGCTGTTTTCAAATCAAGGACTGTTAGACCCAAACAGCCCATGAAAGGATCTTACAACAGCTACACAGCTGCATGCACAACTCCCCTACTGATGCTGTCAAGCAGACTCGGTCTAGCCCCAACCCGTAGCCTGTAGGATACTGGATGTCCAATTTTCTCCTCTGCACTTACCCTCTCCTTTTTGTCTTGTCCCACTCACAAACTTAAAATTGCTGATCAAAAGTGCCAGCACTGGAGGAGAAATACCAAAGGCAATCTCTAAAGTCTTTGCTGGTGTCTCTCTTACGTGCAATTCCTGGCAGCCCCACTAGTGAAAAATCTCTACAAATGCATATCTGTAAAATACTCCAGGCAACACCATCGCAGGCACCAACGTCAGTTTGCCTACCTATAAATCCTCCTTTGGATTCAACAGACTTCTGCGTTAAGCACGGCTTCCACAGTCTCTGCCTACTGCCGGGATGAAGCAGCTCACATTGACAGAACCAGCCTGAGAAGGGCTGCGCATTCTTTTACTTACAACGGAGCTCTCAATTACAAAAGACAAAATCATAAATAAACGTTGGCCATATACGTTTCACTGACTACTCAATACCTCAAACTGCAAATGTTACAGTGATCAGAGAAGCACATGATGAGAAAACGTCCCAGTGACTCCTTGTGCTCTGAAAGCGAGCTGCTCTGGGAAGCAGCAGCTCACCCAGATTCCCCGAGGCATGAAGCAGTTGGTCAGAAACCTCTTTTCCTGTGGCAAAGGTCAATAAGAAATGCAGTCAGGAGTCCGGAGACTTCTCCCTAATTATGGTACACCAGGGCCGTACGGGGCCTTGCTCTTTGATGGTAAAGTGAACTGGAAAGCCAGCTCGCCTACCAGGAGCCATCAGAAATTATTTTCTCCCCAGCAGCCCAATAATCAGAAAGTACACAGCTACAGTGGACATATCCTTTCACTTAACTCCAGGATAATAACCATTGCAATTGAGCTATTGTTGATGCAGGTTTAAGGACAAGTCGCATTTCCACTGAAGTCAAAGGGTAGGTTTTCATTTAACTTGTTACAGGTTTTTTGGTACTATTCATGGCATGTAAGCTACGTTGTTAGAAAACTGATCCATTTGAAAAAACTCACTGGGCATACTACTAGAGATTCCAAGAGCAGTCTGGAACTTAAAAGATGTGAAGAGTTCACACATTAAGGATGTTACCAACTAAGATTTTTGGTAAGGATAACAAAGCATGACTGAAAGAGTTAAACCGAGATTTTGTGGAAACAAACAAACAAACAAACAACGATGTAATACTCAGCACTCTGTCCTCTACTTTTGTCTCAAACGCACGAAGAAAGAGATTTTTAAAAGTGAGTTGCAAAATTTGAGCTCTTAATAAATTGAGACATATGTCATTTATCAGCTGCAGTGACAGCCTCAGAGCATTCCTGAGCACACTGCAGCTGCGGTGGTGGGCACAGGCGCACTGACGGCGCAGTGTCACGCCGTTTCAACACCGTGGTAAGATCTACCTGAGGCAAAAGGTTCTGAGGGCAGGACTGTGAAACAAAGGGTCTTCAGGCTGTGTTGGGCCAGGAGGCAGGAATGCTCACTGTTTGCACAGCACGTAAGCTTTTGTAGGAATCTGACCAGGAACGGCGTGTGTGCAGCTACGACATGCTTCATTATCAGCGGACTCGGTCGAGATGAAGGCCTTCCTATGCCTGTTGCTGCACAAGCATAGAATAAACAACAGTTCCTATTTTAAGAGTCTGCAATGACAACCAACAAGGCACCCAAGGAGGGTGGAAGAACAATCCCACATAGAGAAAGAAGTAAGTTGCCCAAGATCCCACAGAATTGACTTGCAGATCTCAGAGTGGGACATGCTGTGGGCGCCCTGAAGACACTAATATGCCTAAATGGCCCTGATCAGTCCCACATGGGGCCTCCACCTACACCCATGGGTCCGGGAGCTCTATTTAAGCTCAGCCTAGAGGTTTTAGTTCTCATCTCAGGTACAGTGGTAGAATAGTAGTGTTCTCCAGCTTAGCTACAACTAACTATTAAGGTCCTTAATCAGCCTGGCTTAATCTTGGTCCTTACTATCTGAGTAGAAACACGCCTGGCAACACTGGACTTGATCTTAACCCTAACCCGTGGGCTGAATTCCTGGTTTGGCCTTAGACCCGCCTTATCGCGATCATGTTGCCTTATTGTCGTGGTTCAACCCCAGCTGGCAGCTAGAACCACGCAGCCACTCGCTCACTCCCCTCAGTTGCAGTGGGGGAGAATCAGAGTAGAAGTAAGAAAAAAGACTCCTGGCTTGAGATAAAGACAGTTTAATAGGTTGAGGAAAAGCTGCTGCAAGCAGCCAGACAAGTGGCTAAGTTAAAAAGTAACAAAAACAACAAAAAAGCCATGGACCTCAACTGCCTGTGCAGTGTTAAGGCAAGCTGAAGAAAGGCTCCAAGTTGTCATAGCTGCACAGGCAAGCTGGTCATCCAGCTGGGATCAGAAGGGTTGGCATAGCCCATGGTGCTACTGCCCTGCGCTCTTCAGCTCACTGGGCAAGTTTTAGGTTCCTGTTAAACATCTATCATCAACATGGACACTGAACTAAAAATTCTCCTGCAGTGCTACGGAGAGGTGGCATTTTCTATGTTCTTAATGTCCTTAAGGAGGCAAAAATTACTAATTTCTATCCCAGGCCAGCCTTTCAAAACGGAAATTTCAATATCGAAAATATTTTGAGTTTTACGATGCTTCAAAACTGTATTGTATTTGGCACTGGAAGCAAAAATGAAATGTTAAACAGAAGATTAATATTATGGAAGAAGTTCTGTCTTGATGACTTCAACAAGGTCAAGATTTGACCGAGCACTCACAGTCCAAATCAAAGCCTCCCAGGGGTGTTGTATCTTGCTAATGTTTTTCTGTTATAGACGTATAATAAATTTAAATCAAACTACTACATCAGAAACTCTTTAATATGGACCCAGTTACAACTGCCTGTGCCATTTCTCCTGTACCAACCTGGAAGATACATCCTTATAACAATACGGCTGTAGCCTGTCTAAATGCACTGCGTTACCTTAACAATAGCACTAATTAAAATGCTACAAGGACATGTTCAAGGTAACTAACTGTTTAGCTATTGGTTTTGTAACATGGGACATAACTACTCATGACCATTTGCTGTGTCAGAGAACATATTTTGATTCTACTGAACCCTCTAAGCAAAATCCGATTGACATCTTACAGCCAGGTCAGACTGAGGTGGGTATAGAGACAACTGGCTACTCGATTTCTGAATCCCGTGACCATGGTTATGAGGTTTCCTAGGGTCTGAATCAGGGAGATACTTCAGGCTGTACATCATTTTAAGCACAAGAACTGGCTCACTGAGGCTCCTAATAGGAACAGAGCCGGGAAACACACCACACGCTACCGCAGAAGCAGTTTGCTTCACACTACTTTTATGTCAATACCTTACAAAGACCTTGGGAACAACTGCTTCTTTTTGCTCTTCAGTAAGTACGCAATGACTACCAGTTCTCTATCTCAGAAAATATTCTACAATACACTCTTTCCTGTTCAAATTCTTCATTCGGCTTTTCCATGCTCCCTTGAGTGGCACACAGCCTCTTTTGTGTTAATGTTTCTAAGAAAATAAATGGATACAAACTATATGTAATCAGGTTGGCTCAGTAGAGAGCAGAGAGACAATACACTGTATGTTGCCTGCCCTGAAGCATTTATAAGCAACAGTAAACAACATGCAGTGCCTCAAGAACGCTAGTCTTAGTTCCGTTTTGCAAGAGGAGCATTCCTGAGATTCATAAAGGAAGCTGAAGAATATGCTAATATGAAAAGAAGTGTGAGGCAGCTGAGTTCTGTGTGTGGATCTGCCCTCCCTTGATCCAGCAAGGCAACTGAGAGCGTGGTGCTCTGAACTCAACAGACAATCTCACACATGTAGCTTGGTGCCCTTATGTGGTTAATGTGACCAAGGCACTGCAGGATGACACTTTAAAGAAGAGAAAAAAAATCCCAAGCCTAATAAGACAGCATGGAAAGATAAAATTTAATTATAGGGATTAAAAGAAAGGGATGCAAGTATTGGAGGTAGGTCTTGCACATGACAAAGGACCATTTAAGTTGTCTGTGAGTAAGACAGAGGTATAGAGATGTCGGAAGTTCTGGCTCATAAGGAGTATAACTGTACTACATCTGAAGAAAAGGCCAGCAGAATTTAGGGAGATTGCAGAGTTTCCTCAGACCGTAAGATCACAAATCTAACAGTGTTGTGAAGGCACACATTCTTCTGTCTTTAATTACATGATTAGTTTCTTCTATGGCTTCTTTATATGATTGTATACTCACCATGTCAGCTCTCTTCACTGCTTCCCAGCTCATTTCGTTTGATCTAGCAAAACTGACTTTGTGCTTATGACCATGCACGATTTTTCTTGCTCTGTACTGTGACAGGCCTCTATTAGCCTAAAAGAAAAAAAACAACAAACCCAGTAAATAGTGAGAGGAATAAAAGCCAAAAGTGTCTTGTTTGACCCATGGGGACAAACAGCTGGCAATCTGTGTCCTACAGGAGGTCACGTAAGCATAGACAGCACAAAGAGAAAAAACACATTTTAACTGGAAATTTCTAAGTGACAAAGTGTAGAAGAGTTGTCTGCTTCTTTAATTCGTTAGACCTGACACCATTTCTTACACCACTATAGATGGAAAAATATTTAAGACTGTAATTAAATTACTTTTTATCTGTCTCTTCAGGCAGTTCATTTAGAAGATGTGTGTTTAACACACCTGAGTGTGTGTGTGTGAGCACGCACAAAAGCTCTGAGGTGGAGGTTAGCTCCAGAACTAGAAGACTAGGGGAGTACAGTGCCAAGACACCTGCACCAGCTACACCCCAGCCTGGGCACCACACTGCTGAAACTGCACAGGCCACGTTTGCTGTGTGGACTTGGCAAGACCATCAGTCCAGGTCCTTAGTGGCTTCCTATCTATAGTTCCATTCTGTGATTCCCATCCCACCACAGAAGCCAAGCGGGGCAACTCTCTCCTCTGCGCTCTGCCAATCTCACCAGACAAGACAGGCACCTGCCTTTGAGCAGCCAGGTTAAATAACCATGGTAGTGATGCCTAACACTGATGTCAAACGTGTACCACCACCACTTCCTACACCAACTGGAACTGGAG
This sequence comes from Larus michahellis, assembly GCF_964199755.1. Taxonomy (NCBI): domain Eukaryota; kingdom Metazoa; phylum Chordata; class Aves; order Charadriiformes; family Laridae; genus Larus; species Larus michahellis. The sequence continues at coordinate 24,556,697 of NC_133900.1, forward strand.
GAGCCTCCCTTTTTCCTCCCACTCTCCAAAGAGATCAGTCTCAGTTCAGCATCGCCATTGGTGGGAATATAGTCCTGGACTGTGAAACTAGAACTTGACAAGAGAGGCTTGAGCATCATCCCCGCCTCAAGGGTGTCCGGGCCTGGCAATAAGCTCTTCCACGTCTCTTTGCACTTCACCTCCCTGACACTTCAGTCTCCTTTCCTTTTCCCACCTGGTCTTCTCCAGGCTACATTTCAGTTTTCTGCTCAGTGCGGACATCTGGTGGTCCAGCCACTGCTGGCAGCTGAGCAAGGGAAGCCCAACAAGAGATGCGGGGTCTTTTTTCATATACCTTGGCCTAGTGGTAGGAAAACCAAACTCTACTATGCAAGGATTTATTTTTGGTTTTGTTGTTCCTCTACCGTGCCGTTCATCTTCTCTCCTCCTCAAGCCTCGGGGACCTGCTGCTCCTGGGTGTTTGGAGGAAAGGGTGCAGATTGCTTCTTCAGATTGCTTCTGCAAATGCAAACGTGCCCAGAGCCAAAGCGGAGGCTGTTTCAGCCTGGGACTCGATCTGCAGAGCAAGCAACGCACACCCAAGCAATGTCAGCTACATAGATGCTCCATATTGCAAAGAACAGTTCCAGTCAATCCCGCCCGAGTGCAGGTAACTGCATTTTACTCCTCCCTCTGACAGCCAGGAGGAGTTTGCAGCAGGCAGTGTTTCTGGACAGTGCGTGTGACCCTCCTGGACTGCCTCCGACTGCCTGCAATCCCCCGCCTCCTGCTTCTTCTTGGATACATCTTATGTTTTCCAGTACAGGCTTTGTTTCTTGCTAAAGAGAGGAGGGAGGGGAGGGGGATATTTGCCCTTACTGCAGTGCTGCCATGTCTGTTGCATCCTTGGTGGCTGCTGGCACCTCTAGGCTCTTGGGATTTCTCGGGAAATCCCACTGCTGCAGGCAAACTGGGGCACGTTTAGCAAATGACATGACAAGGAGGAAGAACGGCTCTGCGCTACAGGAAAAACGCAGACATACACTTCACCCATTAAAAAGGAGGAGGGGGAACGCAGAGAACAGAGTCAGAAAGAAAACCCAAAGATTGATTATTATAATATTCCTAATCCTAGGAAAATACTCAGGAAGATTGCAGCAACAGAGAGCAGTTCTTGAGTGCTCCGAGCAAAACCCATTAAATCACCAATCAAGATGTCAATTACTCACTGGTTCTGCAGGGGGGCTACTCGCAGGCAGAGTTTTCCTGTGATACTTACATGAACGACCTCCTTAAAAAATATTTTTAGAGCTGTTTTAGCAGAGGACAACTGCCTTAGCTCTGTGACACCAAATCAGGATGCATCTCATCTGCAGAGGGTATCATTGACCAATATCTTACTTAAAGAAGGAGTCTCAGGAGCTCATGGAAAACGTCATAGAAAATGCCCTGAACAATTGCATATGAAACCATCTCAGCAAAACTGCCCCGTTCTCTGCTAAAGAAATCATTAGTTTCAGTTCCAACCTTTGGAATCAAACCAGACTCTCGTGGGAATTCTCAAGAGAGGCAAGCTGGAATGCATGTTCTTGCTGCTGAGAGCTATTAACTTATTTTGCTTCCTGTAACATTGACAGAAGGGAATATCTGGAAAACTCTAGGGGATAAAATTCTCCTTATCTTTAGAAACAGCACAACAGTACCAGCACCATGCAGATCTACCTGAGGTGAGATGCTCTTCACACCTGAGGGACAAATCAGCTTCCCTGACTCGCTTACTCCACCATCCACCCCCATGTAACACAGCACTCAGTGCGGCTGTGCAGCAAAACCCACAAGCAATGGGCAAACAGTAAACGTGCAATGGCAGAACTGGCTTAGAACCAATAGCAAATTGTGTCACATGTATGGACGCATAAGAAAACAAGTTATAGTCTGAAAAAAACGCAGAAGTAAATTTTTATCAGAGCTGGCATGAACTTTCTGGTTTTTTTGGTTTTGCTTTGTTTTACGGCCACACTCTGTTCAGCAAACGCAGGGTAATTCAATGGAGCCCTCAACTTCACCATGTTTGAAAAGCAGCGCAGGGCACTAAGCATTTCATAGATGAATTTTGCAAAAGTCTCTACATCCTGCACTTGGCCCAGGTCTGTGCTCTGAAATGGGTCTGACTGGTTGTAAAACTACATTTGTTTTTATTTTTCCCCTGTTCCCACCATCCTGATATACAATATCAATGCTGTAAAAAAAAGGGGCTGGATTAACACCCAATATTTTTTGCACAATTTTTTGTGTTTCAGTTCCAACCTTTTTCTAGATGTAACTTCTCTTTTTCACTACTGTGTCAATGCCACAACAGATCACCCCGTGAGACAGAACAATGAACACGAGCTGATTTCAGTTAGTGCTACCTGCCACAGTGAACAAAAATCCACCCCGGGAAATAGTAACAGAGGTGCCGGACAGGGATGAAGCTGTGGGACCCGCTGTGCGTAGCCCTTTGCTGAAACAAACAATCCTCTTGCAATATCCTTCCACATCAGCCTCTGGTCTCCCACTGTCAAAGAGCATTGGAGAGTTTTGCCCTTAACTTCGGTAAGCAGGGAAACAACTCAGGCTCTGCCTGCATTTCCGTGTAGGCTCTGCTGTACAGAGGGAAAGGCAAAGACCACTTTCCGTACACTTCGGGGAGGAGAAGATCGGCTGCAGATGTCTCACAGCTGTGCACAACACCTTTGTTGCCCCAGAAGCTCATTGTCAGCCTGTTGTTTAAATGTACCCGTTGCAATTATTTTTATTTTAGAGGACTTTGGGGACATCTCTGTACCTGATGCTTATTTATAAACATCTGTAAGGTGGTTTGGCTTGGGTTTAAGACCCCGTGCAAACCAAGGGGTGAATTCTCAACCCGCAGCCACAACATGGCTCCTCCCACTTAAGCCTCCTCAGAATCCCCTTTCCTGGAACATAATTGTATCTTGTTAATAAATGCTACAGACAGAAATAAGCAGGGCCTTCTGCACAATTACAGTTTTGATCATCAGGGTGAAGTATGAAGATGATAGATAATTTGAGTTCTATTTTAGAATCAAGCTAGAAAACCAGAGGAAAGTACATTTTTCACAAAACATTCCCAAGTATTGTCCCCGCCTCTCCTGTTTTCATGATATACATTTACAGGACAAAACATTTCCAGAGAAACTGAATTTTCTTACAGCTACAGTCTGATTTCACCAGACTTCCACATAGTAATGACACCTCTGTCTCCCATTAATTACAGCAGTATGCTGCTCTGGGCTCAAGAAGAATTGGCTTTGATTATTGAACTCTGTTTTACCATATTCAGCTTCAGGTGACCTACTTGTTCTCCAGTGTTCTTCATAACTCCAATCTAATCTGCAGCCAGAAGTAATAGAGCAGACAATATAAGGCAAAAATGTGACACTGTCTCTTTTATAAGGAAAACAAAAGCTACGTCAACTCTGGAAAGCACAAGGGCTTCCACGTGGTGCACTCATTTGCCCCAGAAGATACTGCTCTTTAATTCAGTAAACGATTCTGAGTCTTTCTCATTCTGCTCATGTTTCATGTTTCCCATTGGTATCATCTACCCCTCAATTCAGTTATGTTCAAACTGAAATTTGATTTTCCTGATATCTCCAGTTCTTCTAAGAAATAAGAGATTCATGGATGAGTAAATACAATAATATATTGGTAATAAATTACCAGAACTAAAACAAAATCCTACGTGGGTTACTTGGAGGAAGCCTAATCTGAGAATGTTAACTGAGATTATTAACCTTAGGAAATCTTTATGACAGAGGAGCTATTTCCAAAGAGCAACACAATGTTTAGACCTATCTCCATAGGGATGAACTGACAGATCTTTAAAAGAGTATGCTCAGAGTTGTACATCTACTTAAGCAATACAGTATCTGAGAGTCCAAGGGACAGACATTGTCTCAAATTCACCTCGTGCTCACTCAGTTCCTAGAAATTCTGAAGTATTTCAAAGAGCTCCCATATTTTCCCTTGTTTTCTCCAAAACATAATCAAATTGAACAAATCCCTCTAGATTTGGATCTTTTTGGACATTTGATACAGGAAAATTTAGTGCTTTTCCCCTTAGTGTTACTGTACATTTATTTTGCCAATTTACTGTGTTAAAAGAAACCATGACCTGGTCAAGCGAGGACACAAGAAATAACAAAAGTGAGTTTACAGCACGTATAGAAAAATTCCCGAAAAGAATGAATCCCATAGGGAATACCTAGAAAGTAGAAAAAGCTATTTTTAACTTAAATATGAACTTTGTGATAATGCAATTTCTAACTTCTCAGCAGAGAGCAGTTAATCCACTTCCGAGGCAACAGCAGTTTTACACATTTTATAACTTAGCTGTCAACATTTGGTCACGTTTCAGCTATTTACTACATACACACTAAATAAACTAAACATGCACCACCCCCACCCCAAATATAAAAATGTACCTACTCATAGCAAGTACGTGCTCCTACAGTGTTTCTTCAAAAACTTACTGCGTTTCTAAGACAAGTAATTTCCTCAACTTCAGTGGACTTTTTTAATGCCGTTTTGTTTCGATGTTTTTACCTGGAAATGTAGGAGCGGAGTTGGCCAGCCTGTTGCCATGAGCTTCCTTACTTCATAGAATTTGTTCTATAGCCAAGTAAATTCCAAATTGTAAGCTAGATGACTTGCCTGATTACGGGAGGTTGTGAAAGCAATGTGATATCAAACTGATACGTGAACAGACTGATAAAAGTAGCAAGAATGTGATTTGAAGCAACACGGTGAGAGACAGCACTTAGAAAATGTTTTTGCGTTTTGATCAATGCTGGTAAACAGGGCTGGGAGGCGGGAAGAGAGGGAGAATGAATTTATCTAAAAATATCTTTGTATGCTCATTGGATTCATTCCGCAAGTAGTCGAGTATTTATTTTCAAAAATTAAATATGTGGGTGATTACAGGCTTGTTGGGTTTTTTCCCCACACAGAGTTCTGTTTGCGGTTTTCAAAGTCCACCTCTTCTTCTGCAGTTAGAGGAAAAAAGGAATTACAAGAGAAAATTTACATTGAATCATATGCCCTATTTGGCCAGTCCTGAGAGAAACATTTCAATGAGTTCAATTTTGACTCAGTAGGATGTAAAATTACAGGGAAAAAGCTCTGCTCATGCTCTCGATGCTTTCATTTCTTTCATTTTGCTTTTTACTTTGTCCCCGTCTCCAGAATATCTGAGCACTTTTCAGTGGGTCATTAAGCAAGATAACATTAAGCAAGATAACATTTGTCATGTGCTGAATCTTGCTTCCTTTACTCCAAAGAATCCAGCTTTCCAGTTGGCGCAAAACAGGCTGTCGTGTCCTACCTGATTTGCTGCTTGTTTTTAACTTTATTCCAATTACAAGGTACATATTCCAAGGGAAAAGCTCTGAGAAATGAGACTGTCTAGGAAATACGCCCCAGTAAAGCTTATTATGATGTTTAATTCTCATTGGCTTCACACCACAGCCTCAGTTTCCTGGAAAAGATCCACCTTTCAAGGCACATGAACTTCCTCCTACAGGAAGCCCCCCTGTATTACACAGGGAGGGGAAAACCTGTGAAGGTAGTCTTCATGATGAACTTTTCTATTATCATTCATACCGACTGGGCTAGCTAGTTAAATGTTCCCCGCCTGCTACCAGAACTAAACTATGCAGCTCTTCAAACATCTCAGGAAACCATTTATTTTATATAAATCAAATAGTCCTGGCAAAACTCAATCCATTAGCAAAGGAGATAGTGGTACATTATAGTATCATATAATGTACCACTGAGTTTTCAGAGCCACTGAAAGATCTTTCATAGCTAAATTGACTTCTTTCGTGGATGACTATGAAGTGTAATGGAAGATATAAATGAGGCTTTACATCTTAGCTTAGTCGGACAGGGAAAAGCAAGGCATTATTTATGACAAGCAGTGCTTATGTTGCACATGAAGGAACAACTCTGAACTGGAGACTGGGCATACACTGGCTGTGACACATCAAACTGCCTCACATAGATCATACTGTCTCTCCCTTTGTAGTTTGGGTCTAAGCTGAAGCCTGAAGCATGGAGGACCGCACATAGGGTGAGAGAGAGCATTGTAGCACAACTTCTCCATCCCCTAGGCAGCACGGTGGCTGGAGGAAGATGGAGAGGGGGTGGGAAGTGCTCCTCCTCACGCGTGAACAGTTCTGGAAATCTCATGTGCGCTGGCTCCCCTGACAAAGTTCCTCCTTTAACAGTGAGAAACAGAACATGCAAAAGCTCTCACCAGAGGGGCTGGGCTTGAGCAATCCACTACAACCATTTATGTATCAGGCTGAGGTTGTACCAGGCTTCCTGAAGATTTGTTTTCTTAGGCGGAGTAGCCACAGACAATATGGAGAAGGGTCCAACACAGCATTGCCAAAGTCTCATGGCCTGGCTGCTCAGTTCTGACCCGGACTGCTCTGAGACACTGGATGGCTGACAATGAGTCTCGCTTCTCTTCAGTCTGATCATTCTGAGACGTTCTGCATCTTCTCTGTCCTAGTGAAGCTGCTGCTCTGTGCTGCCTTACAGCCCTGGAGGTAAAGGTGCAACCTCACACCGCTCTGGTACTTTCCTTTCCCTTTGCCCTCACCTAATTGGGAAGGCTTGTTCACCCCACGTTTGTTCTGCTTCAGTATCGTGCAGAAGATAACAGGCTAGATTTACGTGGGCAAACAAACAGTCATACGACCTATAACGAAATTCACAGTGCGGGTAGAACACGTTAGGCGCTAAAGCACTGGTTATATAGATGCAAGCCCACACTAAGCAAAGGCTTGCAAACACGAAAGGCCTAGAACAGATATACATTGACACTAAGGCAAAAGGGGCTTCGTAACCCGGCACAAGCCTCTCCATTCCTACACACGCAAACACAAAAACACACGCGCCTTTAGAAATTGTGTACCAGAAAATGCTGGACTGAGCCATTCACCACAGTCAAGTGAAGTGCCATATGGTAACATGGTGTGACAGATGAGGCGGGCAGGGTTTTTTATGCTCAAGATCTTTTGGATTACAGATCTGCCATCTCTCCACACAAAATGCACCTGGTCAGAAAGTTTTGAAGTAGCCTGAAGCACCAAAACCTGAAAATAATCAGAGAGAAACCTGGATTTGTCAGTTGTTTGGGAAAGTAAATGATTCCTGACCAGGGCTTCTCTGACGGGACCAAAGACCACCAGTAGCCACCCTGTGGTTACCTCTGTCAGTGTGTGCCACACTGCTCTGCCAAGCAGCTGTCCAGGACAGCCAGCTGGCCAAAATGCCATGTCTTCTGTGGGACTCAGATGAAATACGTCTCCTACTGTCAGCTCCAGACTCCACAGGCTGAAACCAGTCTGTTCTCCCAACCTTTCCCCATCACCCTCCACAGGAACAAGACAATGCCCTCCCATTCACCATTATTCTTCAGTTTATTTCCTTCAGTTAGTCTTTCTACCTACCAGGAAAACCCTTGTGTGGCAGGCAGGGTCTTCCTGCTTGCTCCACAGCTCCCCTCTCGGCCCCTAGACTGAGGGGACTTTCCCTGGGACAGTCGTTACATGACAGCCGAGTTGTTCCAGGTCTCGCCTTGTCTGTACCCAGCTGAGGACTTCTCTATCCCATGGAAGACACCCAGAAACTCCACCTGTGCTGTGCCAGTCCCCTGCCCCTTCAGTGAACTTAGCTGCAATATGGGCTCACTTAAAACATGTGGACAGAAGTTGAAGAATACGTCAATAGAGCAGTTTCCACCTGCTGGGCATGGGCACAATGTAAACACATTTCTTCCTGTGGACCTTCATTATTTCCTCAATGCTTCCCACCCATATCTCTGGATTTGTTTCATTTATATCACAAGAGGGCACCCTTCGCCTGACTACAGTAAGTTTCCCATACACATATTGAAGGGCAAAAGCTGAAAACAGTAAAGTTCTTGGACTGAAATGGGCTTACAGGGAGAGGGGCACCAAAGGAAGAGCCACCAGGGAACAACCAGTTGCACCTGCAGTGGCAGTGACCTCTCCTCGCTGGCAGCAATAAATACTCTCTCTCCTCTGTGCGATCCCTGTAGGGAGAGGACTCCTACAAGCTTTAAAACTGAATTAAAAAGTAGCCGACTCAAAATAAGGCATTTAAACAAAACAACCGTATAACACTCTGCAATGAAAATGCCCTCTCAGCCACGCTGAAGCTAACTGAAATGCAACTCTTCCTTTCTTGCCTTCACTGTTAACTTTTCAGACCTCCACACAACTCAACCGCCGAAGCAATTTAAAACTATTTTGCCAGGTTATGCAAAAAGCACTATTTGATGGTCAGTTGCTTGGCTTTCTCTGCTGCCAATGAGGTTCCAGGCTCCTGGGGAGAATTGTGCCTGAAACGTTCTGTTTGCTGCAAATACGTGCCTGAAGCGGCCCATACCCAGCGAAGGAGGTGACTTTGCTCTCTAGGCCCCTTGGGCCTCTGGTACCGTTCAAGACACGCTGAAGGTTTCTCTCAGCCCCTCCCTGCAGTTCATCTGGAAGGATCTGGGTCTCCCCTAGCTCCTGAGCCAAGCCTGCCAGTTGCAGGTGAAAAATATCTGATATCCCAGGGCACTTGAACTCCTGCTCTGCCTGTAGGCAACTGAAGGACACCCCTGGGGTGCCAACTTTAGACATCACTGAACACTCAATAGCTTTTCTTGTCCATTGCTAGTAATGAGAGTTTCCATATCCAGCTCAGATACCAGCACCCGCATTTAGATACCTTCATCTGTGAGCCAAGTCCCACCCCTATATTGTAAAGGAAATGTTCTTTCAGACTGGCAGCCCACCGATGCAAATGCAGCGATACCCCCTTCCTCTTACACTGCTGTGAATTTTGGTTGAAATCTGAAAAACAGGGTCTCATCAGGTTTACCTCCTCACCAACATTCCTGCTAACATTTACCTCTTTTTAGACTGGCCCATTCAACACAGTACCATGGCTAAGTGTCACAGATCAGTTCTACCATGGCTAAGCGTCACAGATCAGTTCTACCATGGCTAAGTGTCACAGATCAGTTCTACCATGGCTAAGTGTCACAGATCAGTTCCTTAAGCTGATGAGCACTGACCTCTTCTGATGAACAGCGCACACGGGGCTAGTTTACAGAGCCCTTTATAATCTGAAGCATTTGAAGATGTACAGCTACAAACTTTTTTTTTTTCCCTCAGAATAAATTTCCAGACCAACTGTCCAAAAATCTTGAGGAACAGAAACCTTTTTTCTGTACGCCCAGTTACGGCATCAATTGTTCCAGTTCCCTCAAGTTTCGTTACTTTGCTCATTTCCCCTTGGTTAGTTTTCTATCTTTTGATCTCTGAGGCCAGGCAGCTGTTAAAAACAAGCCAAGCCCCCGATATATTAATTTCATTACTAGCCAACATATTCACAAATAATTAACTGAAAACCAGCTAAATATACAACTGCTGCTCTACTCAAGATATTATGCAACTAGTATTATTTCGCAAGGCAGTTAATAAAAAGGAAAGAGTTTTATTCTTTGTGAAGAAAAGCAGCATTTAAATAATCCAATGAAACATACTTCTATTATATAAATGGAGATTTTGTATAGACAGAAATACAAATGGACTTACATAAATGCATGTTTTGCTTTTAAAGAAGGTGATCGACTTTTCCTTAAGCATAATAAGAATCTAATAGCACATCAACAAAAGGTGTACTGTGTCATAAAACTCTGTACTATAAAAGCAACCTTGTAGGATGAAAATATTTGATTTTGTATGGACTGTAAGAAAAATTTTGTCAAAAAATTAACACTGTTAGAAACGAGTACCAAAAAAGTAATACATTTGCTCAAACAGAAATTAAGGGGACATGGTAACATTCTCCATTGTTAGCATCAGAGTATATTGTTACCCTGGCAGCAGCAGTAGCAAGAAACATCATGCTGTGTGCACCCCAATAAACATATCCTTTACTTGTTTTTTTTCTCATGTTTCACATGTTAATTTTCTAAACTATCAGCTAACCACACTGGTGAGTATGTTCCTTACATATTGCTCTGATTTTATATCAACTTCTGCTGTCATAGTACCAGGTTAATCCCATTGCAATTTCATGTTATTTCCTTTTAAGCAAAAGATCACTATTGCCTGGTCTAGCAGACAGAGCATATTTCTGGCACCCTTTATAAGAGAGTCGCTATGGTATTTCCAAGTATGAGTGGAGCTGCTTTGTCAGCACACTGCAGTTCAACATACGCACGTCAAACAAACTACTGTAACCTAAACTTTCCTTGCTTGCACTTTCTGTTCAATACCACGGGCCACAACTAGGTGATGTGTGTCTCAGGAAAGGGACGCCAATTCACTTTCTACCAGATCCTCTTTTCTGTTACTCCACAGATCCTCCTCTCGCTTCTTTTACAGAAAAGCAGAACTGCAACTGTGTGAACTGCCCGGGGAAGAGGAGGTCTTCTAAGGAAAGTGCAACTCCTCCTGAAATGACTGACTCGCTCCCAGCCCTCATTATTTCCGACTTTCCACCAACATCTAGTGAAAACAGTCGTCCCGTATATGTTAAGGTCAGCAAGAAGCACAGTTTTTCACATGTATTCTGTCTTTTTTTTCATACTTTCAATTTTGAGTAGGTTGGCAAGATTAGAAATGTGGAAGATGGCCCAGCTCTGAGAGACACAGCAAAGAAAATGTTAGTGTGTTTCTCTGGAGTAAATAGTAAACCCTCTATTGCAGTTGCACACACAAAGAAAAAAAGGTACTGGCCAGGAACGTTGGCTGTCCAAATGTGTTAGTACCTTTACGGTTAAATAAAAAACAAAGCATCAAGGTGGTTGCTTTAATGCCCCTCATGGTAGCTTCAAAACATACTTCTGTCCTTGGAGACAGCTTTATCAATAGATGTTGATAACATTGATTCATACAAACGAGGTCGATCTGTTTGACAACAAGGTGAGCTTCTCTGAACTGCTTTGCCCACATCGTTCACTCCCTTCTGAGTCACCAGCCCTGAACTTTCAGCCACAGCTCTTTGTGATGGTCTTCTATATACACTTTTCTCCCCATAAAAATGCATATAAAAAGCAGTGAGGCATCCCAAATGTAAATGCACTGAGTTATGAGACAATAAAGAAAAGCAGTTGAAAGGCCAAGGGACTCCTCCCCCCCTGCCTCCCCCCGCCCTTCCCACTAGTGTTTATCAGAGCTCCCTGGACTGGGTGATGGCTTACTGGTTCTTTCCAATGAAAGCTATTTCATCTTTCGACCACTTGACCGAACTTCAGGGCTTACAGAGGATCCTTCCGTAACACCAAGACAGGTGCTTTGTGCTGTCTGTGGCTCTCTGGCTCCAAATGCTGCTTTCAACTGCAGCTAGAGGTCCACCTAAGAACCACTTCCCCTTCCAACCTTGACGGGGCAGGGGAGAAAAGCTCTAACAGAAAGCAGAGAATCCTGCCCCACGGTGCCATTGACACTCAGATTGCTTTGGCTACATAAATAACCGGTGAAAAACAGCTGCTTTAGTCACATTATCTTTTACACTTTTCTTCCTGAAAAGTAATCTCCATGAAAGAAAGGCAGTGTGTTTACTTGGCCCTTTTGGGTCGCACTGTAGCTAAAATTTTCTAATAAAGGAGAAACAAAAAAACATGTTCCACAAGAGCTTAGTGCAGCACAGTGGAATAATGGCAAAGTGTCTGCTGGTGCCAAATGATATGCTTTCTGGCACTAAACTCTTGCTTTTAGTCTGACTGAACTTTATCAACTCTGAGTCTGAAGTGTCAGCTTAGCAGATAAGTAACAACAGTAACCTTGTAAACAGACTAGCTCCCTTGAAAGGATTTCAGACTTGTTCTCAAGCTCTCCCAGCTGTGTTCTCAAGCTAAAAACCAGCTCATGACACAGGACCCCATGGCCATAAAGCGCAGGTTGGGATACTGTTGCTTGGTAGAAGCAGGCTATCCGTATCTGACTGATAGCAGCAGGATAAATGCAGCTGTGAGGGAATGCATCTCTAGGGATTAGCATCTCCCTTTATGTGGGGAAAATCTGGCTCAGCATGACCAAGAGGAGACAGAGAGGAGCTGAGAGAAAAATCAAACACTGGTACACTACCAAATAATTGTTCTTCTTTTCCATCAGAAATACTGCCCGAAGCCCACAAGGGGTCCTGCTGCACACAACAAGGAAAGCCAACCAAAGTGACAGGAAAAATTCCCCAGAAGAATGATAGTCCTGGAAAATGAATGACATTCTGCTTATTATCCAAAAAAAAGTTCTTTTTAGTGCTAGATCAAGGACCAGTTTCAGCTCTGTCAAGAACAAGCTGTCTAGGAAGGCTGAAGAAAAACCCCGAAAACCCAACAACCCCCAAAAAACCCCGTGGAAGTATAAGTTCTTGCTTGTTCTTTTAGAGATGACAGTTGTAAATAGGCTTTTGCACAGTATTGCATGCAACTATTCTTTCATGATGATGCGACGAAGCTCTATCCAAGTAGGAGAAAAAAAGGCAATATTTGGATGATAAGGACAGGTATTGTTCTTGTGGACTTAGCCAGACATGCAGACACATGAACAAGTTGGTTCATATGGGTCCGTAAGACCCACAGTTTTCGCCTCTGCACCATAAAGAAGTACGTACTGTTTGAGCCACTTATACACGAGACTTCAATGTTGCTTCTGTCCCCCTTAAGCACTGAGCATCTGCCAGCATGGAGCTGGGATTTTCAGTCCTGGCTGAACACTCAACTTGTAGAGTTAAGGAGTTTTTGCAACTCCTTAGAAAGTTTGTGATGTTTCCTCTAGGAGCGGGTAGCCATAGAAGATTCAGCCATTTTCTCTTTTATTTTCTACAGACAGGTGTGAACAGCTGTTGCCAAGCCAACAGTTCAACAGTCTGACAGTAGCTCAGGATGGTCAAAATTAAAGCTCAGCACAGTGGCTGCACCAAGTGATGGCGCAGAGGGTACAGTGCAGAGCGTATCACTCTAACATCAAACACTGAGTTCATTAATGCTTACAGGAGCAGCCTCTGGCTTGCCCAGGGCTAGGCAATTTGCATTCCCCTTTCAAGCACCAGTCACAGGTTCCTGTACCTGCTGCCCAGCTTCTGTGCCAAGGCAGCAGCCGTCTTGTCCATAGCAATCCCTCTGGTATGTGCTGCCTTTTCTCCGCAAGAAGCTGGCCCACAAGATAACAGAGCCTGCGATCCGGATGAAGGCTGCATAATGCTATTTGTCCTTTTATTTACAAAGGCTTAATTCCAACTGCATAAATAACAAACCTATTTCTAAACCAGGCTAGTAGTCAAACCGTGTTACAATGAAGGAGGGAAATAGAGAAGTTATTTTTACAGGTAAGCTAACCCTGTATTCAACCCTCCTGCTTTTCCTAGAATCACAGAATGGTTTGGGTTGGAAGGGACCTTAAAGATCATCTAGTTCCAACCCCCCTGCCATGGGCAGGGACACCTCCCACTAGACCAGGCTGCTCAAAGCCCCATCCAGCCTGGCCTTGAACACTTCCAGGGATGGGGCAGCCACAACTTCTCTGGGCAATCTCTTCCAGTGCCTCACCACCCTCATAGTGAAAAATTTCTTTCTTATATCTAATTTAAATCTACCCTCTTCCAGTTTGAAGCCATTACCCCTCATACTATCACTACAAGCCCTTGTAAAAAGTCCCTCTTCAGCTTTCTTCTAGGCCCTCTTTAAGTACTAGAAGGCTGCTATAAGGTCTCCCCAGAGCCTTCTTTTCTCCAGGCTGAAAAACCCCAACTCTCTCAGCTTGTCTTCATAGGAGAGTTGATCCAGCCCTCTGATCATCTTTGTGGCCCTTGTTCGTGGACATCCAACAGCTCCATGTCCTTCTTATGTCGGGGCCCCAGAGCTGGATGCAGTACTGCAGGTGGGGTCTCATGAGAGGGGCAGAATCACCTCCCTTGACCTGCTGGCCACGCTTCTTTTCATGCGGCCCAGGATGCGGTTGGCTTTCTGGGCTGCAAGCGTGCATTGCCAGGTCATGTTGAGCTTATCAACCAACTACCCCAAGTCCTTCTCCTCAGGGCTTCTCTCAATCCATTCTCTGTCCAGCCTGTATTTGTGCTTGGGATTGTCCCGACCCAGGTGCAGGATCTTGCACCTGGCCTAGTTGAACTTCACGAGGCTCACATGGGTCCACCTCTCAAACCTGTCCAGGTCCCTCTGGATGGCATCCCTCCCCTCCAGTATGTCAACTGCGCCACAGAGCTTGGCGTCGTCAGCAAACTTGCTGAGGGTACACTCAATCCCACTGTCCACGTGTCAACAAACATGTTGAATAATAGCTACTGGTCCCAGTACTGACCCCTGAGGAACACCACTCGTCACTTGCTGCCACTTGGACATTGAGCCATTGACCACCACTCTTTGAGTGCGACCAATGTCTCTCCAATTTAGAGACAAGGATGTTGTGTGGGACAGTGTCAAACACATTGTACAAGCAGATGATGTCAGTTTCTCTTACCTTATCCAACAATGCTGTAACTTCATCGTAGAAGGCCACCAGATTTGTCAGGCACAATTTGCCTTTAGTAAAGCCATATAGGCTGTCACCAATCACCTCAATATTTTCCATGTGCCTTAGCATAGTTTCCAGGAGGATCTGCTCCATGATCTTACCAGGCACAGGGGTGAGACTGACTGGCCTTTAGTTCCCCAGGTCTTCCTTTTATGCCCTTTTTAAAAATGGGGGTTATGTTTCCACTTTTCCAGTCAGCGGGGCTTTTACCAGACTGCCACAACCTCTCAAATATGATGGAAAGTGGCTTAGCAACTTCATTCACCAGTTCACTCAGGACCTACGGATCGATTTCAGCAGGTCTCAAAAAGCAGGTTAAAAAGGATAGCAAATATTGTGTCACGGAAGCTCATTTATGTACCTTATATTCCTACTTTCAGAAGACATGGAAGAGGAATACACAGTTTTCCCCAGCTTTTTACATAAACTAGGTCCTGCCTATAAGCCTGAACAATTGGGGAAGGATCTAGAGGGGAAGATGGGAAAAGACCTCACCTGATGAAAGCTAGGAGGTAAGTCTGTGAACTGCAGAAGCTGTTTCTTCCTTTCAAAGAGTTAGCCTCTTCTTTCTCCTTCACCCTAACTCAGCGAATGGGAGAGAAAGAGAGGAATCCTCCTCCACCATCGGGGCTTGAGGCCCTGGTGCTGGTGTTCATGGAATATGTAACTTCCAGCACCTTGTACCAGCAAATGGGCTGCAGTTAAGGACAGTATCCCCATTGATGAAAGCTACTTCAGCATGTTCTTACAGAATTAAAAAACTAAATACTTGCCTGAGAAGGCATGGACAGGACATAAAAAGCAGCTTACCTTAAAACTCAAGAGAATCAGTGCAACAAATAGCTATATTTATTCTTATTTCTTTTCTTATTTAAATAACAGTGGCAGGATAATTGCAACTACCTTTTCTGCCAAGTATGTGCTTTTGCTTAGTGATTTTGTGTCCAGGGTGATCCACAGCTACAGTTTCTTTTTTTTTTTTTTTCCATTGGGTTCTTCATAGGATAAATAGAGTGACTAAGTATTCAGAGCTACTATGAACTTATTAGATGTGTACTCCTTCGCAGTCATAAACATAATCCATAAAGCAAATACACAGGGAGACTGTTTTGTTCATAGCTGTAGCTGAGAAGAAGCCTCATCTTTTTTTCTTTTTGGCATCTTGCTATTTCAGTCAAAGTGGATTGTGTTCTCCATTCTTACTCTTTCAAAAAAAAGGAGTTATATAAATGACTTAATAAAAACATACTTTCATATTTCAGTGCAGTTTGTACACCAGTTTCTCAAAGACTATTCTAGAAAAGTCAGCTTGTTCAACCTAATATAAGAAGAAGGTCAAGTATGGAAAATTAGAGTAACAAAACTGTATAGTAAAAATAAGAATGTCTGTAGCATGTAGTGGTTAGTTGTAAACAGCTGAAAGAAAGAAAAAGCCTCCCTAAAAGTTGTAGTCCAAGCTACATAGCTACTATATTTTTGCAGCAGGTGTTTCCTACAACAGCCTTGATTTTTATTACTTTATATTTTTTTTAAATAACTTAAAATAACAATGAGTTTGCCTACCAGCAGCCAACTCAAAAACATAACAAAAAAAAACCCAGCCACCATTACAGTGGTGGGGAGAAACACTCCCCAGCAGCCAATTTGTTGTGTCCAGTCCTTTCCCTTCTTAGCAATCCTGATCAGGCAAAGTTCCTGGCTATATTCAGCTTATTAGGAATGGAAGTTCTTCAATACAGACTTGGGTTTCACTGAAAGGAAAGGTGATTTTTTCCCCTCTGTAATCTGCTATCAACTCCACAGAGTCCTTGTAGCAGCAAGCTGCAGCAAAAGGAAGGGGGAAAATTATTCCATCCAGGTGTGAAATGATTCATAGGCGGCATCTGAGGTCTTCAAAGGATTCTGTCAGCGCTGTCCTCAATCAATACTTAAGCCTGAATCACAGCTGAGTGGGCTGTGATTTTATCTCGTATGTCACATGTGAGAGGCTGCCTGTTTGTTCTTGAGTTAACTCGTTTCATCTTTGCTGACACAATATTGCGACTGACTGCACATTTTTTTATAACTTTGAATGCCACTCAGTGTCCAGAAAAATAAACCAAGCCGTGCCCCTTGGTAATCCACAGAACGTAGCAATGGCAGAAACGGCAGCTATCTTGTGCACTAGGCTCTGCCCAGAAGCGCTGACCTGAAAGGAAGAGGCAAATGCAAGTAAGTAAAGACAATCATTAGAATGATGTAAATCTTCTCAGACAGCTTCAGAGTGTCTTGCATAAGGATCCTGTGAAACTGAAGTTCGTGTTATCACAGATTTTCAAGCTCAGTGTCTTTGTCCGTTCATCTTGCCACCCTGTGTAATGCAGAGTGTCCGTGCACTGATTTTAGTAACGTTTCCTTTCTGTTCTCTCCCCAAAATAACTGGAGTTAATCAGATGGAACTGTAACTGGTCCTTGTGATATTCCAGGAAGAAACAACACTGCCTGAGAATCCTTTCCAAGAATGGTTATCTCACTGTGGTGCTGCAGAGTGGATCAAAAGAATTGGGATGTTCTATCAATGGGCACCTCTAGGTGTTAATGTACCAGCCGTCTGCAACAGTAACAAGAGCATCTGAGTAATGGTCAGCTCCTTGGGATATTGGTAGCTTTAAGACTTAAGTGGAGGTACGGCTTAGGGGTGAAAACACGGACTATTCATACACCTACTTACTTCTGTGTCTATCTATGCACATGGTTATTTTTTTCTGCTGCCATGAATTCAACTTTAAAAAACCCAACAGTTGATTGGCAAAGCATGAGCTAAAACACTGCCATAATGGTTCACGCATCCTTCCACAATTAGGAAAATTAAAGAGTTGATGAGACTATGTTCAACCAGCAGCAGAAGAAAAGCCAAAAATAGGATTTTGCTTAAATTTGTTTCTCCCAGCCTGGACTCTAAATCATTACCTGGTTTCATGAATGCTTTTGCCCCAGGGTGATCTTTGTGCAAACGTCATCCCTGTCTGAAAGGCTAGGCACATCAAGGGATGCAATAGCTGCGGAAACGTCTGCCTGGAAACCAGAGTATTCTGTATAGTAGTTGTCAGGAAGTAGAGATTTCTTTGAAGTTCAGAAAGCATTTTTTCCTACACTGAATAACACAAGAAATTAAGATTAAAAATTACTTATTCTGATTCCCATCCCCTAAGGGAGAGAAGGCCTGGGAGGGTTTAAGATAACGACCGACTGCTCTCTTTTTTCCAAGAGTCTTAGATTGCAGGGGGGGATTTATAGCAATGCTGTGCCCCATCTGTCGAACACGTAGTGTGCCATTTGGTTTTAACTGTTTGATGCTTGCTCTGTATCCCATTCTCTTTATTTAGTGGTGCAGGTAATCTCTGACACAAACCTTAGCATCTTCCATCTGTCCTTTTCAACGTGATTCTCAGGACTTTCGCTCTCATAGGAAGCCAAATAAAGTGCTGCAATCAGAAACAAATACAGTATGTTAGGCCTACCGGCGTTTTAAAATTTGCTCTCCCTGGAAAGTGGACTGAAGTTAAAGGAAGCAGGATTGTACTACCCCTCTCTCAGATTAGAGCTCCAGAATCCCATTAGAAAGCATAGCATTGCTTATAATTACACCCAGACAATACTAACAAACAGTGCATGAGAACAAAGGCTACCCTGCGGGGGAAAAGAACAACTAGTGAAAACTCAAAAGCACAAGAGTGGAAGAAAACACTTAAAATAAAAAACTGAGCCCAGGGACATAGTGCTTTGTAAGCAATTAGTGAAGTCCCTGTTTTCTTTTTCAGGCAGTACTCTTTAGTGTAAAGCATCCTGAAAGTCCATATAAATACACTTCAGGTTATATTTATGGGACCACATACCAAATTTTTTTCATTCCATTTCAGAAAAAGGGATAAAGTCAATTCTCACAGACCACACATACATAAAAAGAAAAATCTTATTTTCTCTCTCATTTGTAAGGGAGAATCACTATTTACTTGCCAGACAAAGATGTCTCGGGGCAAAGTCTTTCTTCATTGTGAGGAAGCAACAACTTAACATGGAGAGAGACTAAGCAGTAGACAGTGACATCAGACCTGCAGGAAGTCCAGAGCTTCTTACCGTCATCACTGAAGACCGGGACAGTGAGCAAGTACTGCAGAATCTTCCGATCCCTTTCAAAAGGACACTCCACCTGCTTCCATGTCATAAATTCACCGACTTGTTTTGCCAATTCCCAAAATTTCTGTCAGAATAGAAGAGAAAACAGAAGAGGTGCTATACATTGAACAGTACTATTTACCCTAAACATTTTTTAAAGAGAGAGAGATATCTTGGTTTCAAGTCCAAGGCTTGGATTTTCCCTGGCTTTTAAGCTAGAATTGAACGTGATCTGACTCAACAACTCAGCTTCTAACTTTTGCGTTTCTGTTTCAAAACTGCGATGACTTTCCACTCCTCCACCATGGTCAAATTGTTGCTACTTAGGAATATAAATAGTAGACCATGATTTGCATTCAGTTTCTTTTCAAGGAGCTGATAACACTCCTTATGCCCAACATTTCACTTTGATGATGCTCATGCTTGTTTATTTCAGAGTGAAATATTTAGTAATTACCACATCAAAAGTCTCTAGATGCTTAATACTGACATTTCAAAATCCAGATGTTCCATTTAATTAGTTAATCTGAAATGCTCAATTTTCTTACTGGAAATTTATGCCAAAAATAAACATTCCCCATGTAGTGTGTTGATGTCATCCATTGAAAAACTCTTTCAATTAAATTTTAACATGTCTTAAGTGCATGTGGATTCCTACAATAAAAGTACATTCTAGATCATCACACAGCTTTAGAACCAGGCTAATTCAGGCCAATGACTCCAAGTGAAATGTACTGTAATTTTGTGCGCGACCCAGGCTTCTTGAAAGTTGAAAGCACCAGCAAACAAATCAATGGGTAACCCATGCTGTCAGATAACAAGTGTAAAATTGGAGGCAGAACAACTACTGAAAGACAAGCGACTGAAAACTCTTTCCTGCTGCACTATCGTGTTTCTTCAAAGACAATCATCTGTGACTTACATGTATGAAAATACTGCATCCATATCTTGACAAAGGATGACCTCACCTTTTACATGTGGAATTCACAAGGCAGCTCTAAAATACTAACTTGAATGATTTTGTTGTTCAGTATAATAGACCTACGAGTTGAAATGTTTAGATGAATTAGAGCCCTGGGAAAAAGTTCTGACTTTTTTCCCCTTAAAAAATTGTGAATATCTTGACTACCTCCCAGCTCCTGTGAGAAGCAGCAGATACACTCAAATTCGAGTCTAATTTTGCTCTCCCAGAATCCAGTGGAACTTGAACCATGATTTACTTCAGTTTTCTGTTAAAGGGGCTGATCCTTTATCAGTACCCAACTCAGTGCTCTACTTACTTCAAAATTGACATGACCATTTGGAAGACGATTGGCGCAACCCTCATTGAGGAAGTAAATATCTTTGATCAAGAGGCTGAAGAAAGGTATTACAATCTAAGGAAAGAACAACATTATTCTCAGTCTGGTACTGCATCAAAATATAATGTTCTACAGAGAAAAATAAAAGGTGATGCAAAAAGTAAGCAAAATATCAAAGGACTAAGATCTGTATGATATCTCTCTTTCACTAGACAAAAATTCTGCATTCACTACATTTAAAAATACATGATGTTTCTCTATAAAGACAGTCATCCTTTGGAAGGTAAACTAATCCATACAGTTTTATTTCCAGTTTTGTGCCAAAGTGCAACCATTACTTTGAACTCTTATGGGTATGTAGCTCTCTCAAGGTCACAATTAAAGTACCTGTTGGCACTCCACTGCTTGTCAACTGTGGCTATGAGGCGTGTTTAGAATAACAATAAGCCTAACTCGTCTCATTTCTATGTCATGTCCCTCTTGTTTTCACTTTCTCATTCTTCCTTGCAGATGCCAGAACACAAGAGTTCAGAGGTGCCTACTTCTTACATGTAATTCCTGCAGGGTATCTTTTAGTACAGCTCTCCCTCTTGCTTGGTAAATGAAAGGAGATGCATGTTAAAGCACAGCATGGAAAATCTGGGGATAGCAGCACAAATGGCTTTTGAAATACAATTCCCTGAGCTCCTGCAAGAAATTGAACCTTGGCACCGACTGACTCAAAACGAAGCATTTCCTGCCAACTGAACAAATCAAAGTATTTTTCTTTGGAGAATGCTGGAACATTCTTACGTTCTTAAAATGATTGTATTTTAATTTGCATCCTACAAAAATTTTCACAGCTGCACGTCCTTGTTGCAACTGGGGATAAAACAAATATCAGTAGTTCCATGGAAGACTTTGCTGCACCATTTCAATAAGTTCTTTCTTTGAAGCCTTAAAACTCACTCTTCTCTGAAAGGAAGTAAGCATCTTGCATTTAAACTTCCAGTATTTTGAATGATATGTGAACAGATCCTCAGGACTCAGAAAAAAATCCCTGTTTTTAATTTACATGTGTATAATCACAATACAGACCGGCAGACTGCATGTGGATTTGCTTCATCCTGCCTGGTAGTTTATTCTACGAGCACCAAGATCGGGTATATTAAACACAGCATGAAGTCCTAATATTAACAGCAGTTGATAAGCAATGCTTCTAAGTGGGGAGCAACTATTTGGCTTCTTTCCACAAGAACTACAACTGAGATTCTGCATTAATGTGTGACCAAACCCAGTTTATTTGTCAAAAGCTAATTTATTTTGAAGAGCAAAGAAAGATGTCACCCCTACTAACGCATAGTTCACAGCCACTCTTGAATCTAAAGGTGGATTTTAACCCACTCCATTACACAAACACCTGATTCATCTCACCGTTTCCACTAAAAATCTCCAGAGTATATTTAAAGCTCATCTAAAGACTGTGCACAGGAAGGGGACTCCACAGAATCTAGACAGAAGCTCTGTCTAGATTTGAGATTTAGAGTACCTTTTCTGAGTAAGTTTTAAAGCTTTTTCACCCCAAAACATAAACCACTTAAAATTGAGCACAAGTCGCAGCTATAAGAACAAATTACTAGCAACCTTATCTCAGTCCTTAACCTTTCCATCTGTATTGCTGGTTTCCAAGATAAAGTTCTCTGTCAAAAAAGAAATGAGCTGAGGCAGTGTACTTATTTTATATAAATAATCAAAGGAATCACTTCATATTTGCAGATTTCAGTCAGTGACAAACTGAACTGGCATCCCTAAGATGGTCAGCTTCCTCGAGCCACCTGGTTTCCTCAAACATCCCATTTATTTTCTTGGTAGCTTACAGGCAATATTTAGACTTTCCCAGTAGAGAAGGATTTGGTTTTGAGACTTTTAATTCTTTTAAAAGCCCACCAGGGTAAAGCTGCTGAGGATCAGAATCCCAAGACAACAGTTTACCATGCAACTTATCAAGCACATTTCATTTTTGCACGCTGCCAAGTCACTTGTAAACATACCTTCTCTCTGTTGCTGTGAGCTGTCAAGGACCTTTGAGCGGCTCCACGCAGAGCAGTTCGGTAATTATAAAAATTGCTAGAAGGGTCCATCTGATGCTACCAGGCATGAAAAAATGTAAATAATGAGCCAGTCATCACCACACTCAATTCTTTTTCACTTCAGCAACTATTTTAAAAAGCAAGAGGTCTGCTGAGCAGCACCACAAAAACGGCCTTTTAGAGGACTGCAGTATCTCTTTATCTGTTCACTCGATCAGAAGAGAATCTTGTCTTAAAAACGTTCACTCAGCACAACAAGGGATCCAGTACAAGTCAGGGGCAGGAAAGCAAAGACAGGCTTCACGGACCTTCTTTCTCTCTCCACAAAGAAGGTAGCTCAGCTTTAATTTGGAAGCCAAAATCCTGGAACTAAGACTACAATGGGTCTTGGCACTAATTTTCTGCTCTTCCTAGCGTGTAGGTTTCTGAGAGCCAATTCAGTTGCAATGGCAAAGTAAGATACGACACCTAAAGCTGTTAGTGCCCCCACCTCACTGCTCCAAGACTGACTGCCGCGCTTCAATGACTAGGATGACTGCATGGCTCACAAAGCGCGTCCTTAACCAGCAAAGTCCAGACTGCATAATAAAGTCAAATGAAATAGAGCTGCAATAATAAAAGCGACTTCCTGAGCTGTGCAGCCACCCTTGACACAAGGAAGGCTATTTCCCACCCAAGGGTGGGGGAAGGAAGAGTTTAGGTAGCTGCAGCCATCCAGTTTTAATCTGTTGTCCTAACACAAGTCAAATCTCCTGATGATATTAATAAGCTTCTCATGCTTGCTTTAAGTACAAAACATTATACTTTCTTTATTTTATTAATAAGTGACCTGAATTAACCCTACTGCCATTTCCAGCAGGATAATTAACTTGTTGGCAAATAATCTGTTGGGTAAATCACAAACTCATACACTGCACCTACATGAACTTTTGACAGAGCTCTCTACTACCTGAAGGTAACTGGCAATCAATTAGCTCAAGATAATTTTTTTCTGAAAGGGCAAGGCAGCTGTCTTGCAGCTCAACTTGATTTTCAAAGGCAGAACTGCATTAGGTCAATCCACAAATACATCTCCCTTTAAAGAGGTTACCTACGTGGTGGGTTTTTTTTAATAATTCTTAGGAGGTGGGTTTGTGAATTAAAAAAAAAACAACTTCAATTTCCTTCCTCCAAATCAAAAGAGCACAAGTCGGTTGAACAATTCTTATTATGTCTTCTAGAACTTCCATACAGAACACAAACATAGTAAATTAAACATGTCATAATGAAGACAAACTCGCACTTTAGAGCGGTTGAAAGTAAAATTAACCGTTCCGTGTCCAAATATTGGCAAAGCTTACCTCAAGAATATCAAATTTGGCTGTCTTCACTTTTGCCCAAGTTTTCTTTAACCGAGACACAGGACTCATATTCATGCCAGCTTGATGTAAGAAAGAGAAATTGTTGGAGTATTTAAAAATATATTTTTCACGTAACTAAGGCTAGTAAGTATTTCTAAAGCAAAGAAGCTATTAACAATAGCAAGTATTTTCAACAGAGCTACTCAGAAATCAGACTCATAATTTTCTTGAAATTCCAACGTTACAATCAACTTTGGAAACAAACTCAACGCCTCTTACAGAATGAAAGCTCCAAAAACATGCTATGACATTATTTAATGTGGTTTTGATAAAACATGAATATACAGTAAAAAAAACCCACAAATGAGTTTTCTCAACACCGCCTCTTAAAAATGTCATTGAAAACTGCACATATCTATGAAGTGTTCACATTTCAAATTTTAAAAATATTCAAAATATTTTCCTATCAAATATAAAAAAGGTGTGGAATTTTTAAAGCACTAGGGTATTTATGGTGCAACAGAAACGATGGAAGGCGTCAATCCTCCATATTACAAGAAGAGCTTCTATTCCAATTTAGCACTACAGTTGGTTTCAAAAAGTGGGGATTTACCTCTCTGAATAGTTGCAATGAAAAATTTGTTTTTCTATAATTTAACCAAGGCAGTAAATAATTTCTTAAAACATAACACCACAATAACATTGAGCGATCCTCCACCAATTCCGCCCCCCAACTTCACACTGCTGGGCGTGCTACGCAGCAGACTTTTGTATAAAGCACCGTGCTTCCTTTATCTAGATTCAAACTGGATTCAAAACGTCTCAGGACACATACTTACAAATAATAGCCATTAAGGAGTTAAAGTTGCCAATGTTAAAACATTCTCGTGCCACATCAATGAAATATTCTATCACTCTTGCTCTGTGCTTCTTCTTCACCGGCTGCAAGAGATGCCATCAGAATGTTACGCTCAGACAGAAACAGAGCACTCTGACCCATCCCCAAAAGAAACAACACTCCAGTTAAAAGTCTTCCTCACCTACCACAACTTCACACTATGCTTTACGTGCAGAGGAAGCCACACTATTGTGTTCAAAAGCCCTCAGGGCAGCAAAGACAACCCAGATACCAGGCAGGTAGAGAGCAAGGAAAACAGGTAAAGAGGCTCTGCCAAGAAGGGTACGAAGAACAGCGGAGCTGAAACGGGAGTCAGCACAGGGGAGAGAAACGATGCCCCCATTCAAAAGAGGCATTCACAGGAGAGAAGGGCAGGCCAGACGCACTCCTGTGCCAGGAAGGGCTAACCCAGCATAACATCACTACTGTGCCAAATGAACAAGGCTGAGGCACGAGTATGATGCCGAAAACATGGAACTTATTTCCTCTTCAGCCCTGTGCTGACTTCATCCATATGTGAAAAAGTACAGAGTTGAGAGAATGAAAAGTCGAAGAGCACAAGTCAAGAGTGCCAAAGGGTCACCAAACCTGAAAAGGCTTCACAGTTTTAGACAACTAGACTAAACAAAACCTTATATAGCAGAAAAAGTCCTTGCTGACCATACAGATTTCTGTTGCAACCAAGTAACTGAGCCTGTTAAACCATTCCACGTAAGCTTCCAGATTCCGGGTCTTCTTTTGATCTCCATAGCAGCTCTGCAGACAGAAGAAAAATAGCAACTTTTAGTCTAATCTTCATCTTTTCCCTGAGAGACCTTTTGGCTTTCCACCTCACCATCCCAAAACACTGTCAAGTAATCAGGAATAACTCAATTACACAGAGTGACAAAAAGCTTAGAGGGAAAGCAGCAGTGATAGTATTTGGGCGTGTATAACTTCGTCCTGAGCTGTTGACTCAGTAAAGCACTCAAGCAAGCACGCAGAATCCATCACCTGCTGTAAGTCCTACTGGGATGCTTTAAGGACTTAAGATAAACTTATGCAAACAATCAAAGCTAAGTATCTGCTTAAAATTTCCTTGCATATGAGCACTGTTTCAGTCCTCACTCCTGTCCCACTGAATTATAGCAGAGACAACATTATATGCCCTCTGCAAGTGCAGAAGGAAAACAGAGGCCAGCCCACTCCACTGTCCCTTTACATTCAGTCATTGACACCAAATTAACATACTGCATCCTAACTTTGGGAGATCAGCTCTACCACGTTGATTGGATTCCCCCTTTCCTAACGAGTGCTATTAGTTCTGTCTTGGAATGATTCCCACACCACATCTCAAGGGTTGCCTAAAAAGGGGCACACGGCAGTTTTAGTGATCTCTACCTATAAAATCATTTTCAGAGGCTGTCTGACTGAACATCAAATTGCAAACTTGAGTCATTCTGTTCTGTTTGTCAGTTTTAGAGAGGACAGTAATTCAAATTTTAACTGCCTGACTTTGGCACAGTTTATTGACAGAGCATAAGTCATCTCAAAAGCAGCACTCAAGGAGATGACAACTCTGTCACGGTTAGCTAAAAACACTGCATCTTTGCCCTTCATCTCCCATGGATCTAGAGCTCACTGCCCCCTTTTTGTGATGTGCGCTCTCCCTGCAAATTGCCCCACTTGCCAGTTTGCTGCAAAGTTTACTAAAAGGATAAACAGATGTTGAAAATGAGTAACGCAAAAGCCAAAATTAAACTCAACTTTTTCAGCTGTAGACCACGTAGGTGGCTTGGAGAAAATATTAACAGGATTAAGTTCTCCCTTAGCTTCAATCAGAAAAAAAATAGCAAATGTGTTACTTTAAGTCAATTTGTTGTTTGAGTTCTGGAGCTCCAGGAGTTGTCCTCCAGAAAGAAAAAGCATCAACAAAATTTTTTAGAGGAATACTAAAGCATTTTCACTATAAAGCTTGTTTCTGCTGGTCCTCATTTATTGCTGGACCTCACTTTCAGCTCATGGGGCTCCTGAGCTCCAGGATGTTAAACATCACATTTCAGAGCTGCTCCAGATCTGCTCCAATTACCTTGTCATTATCCAAAGGATCCTTTTGTACAAACGCTTGGACAAATTCTTCTGGTCCAATATAATTGAGTCTCTCCTAAATAAAGCACACAAACAGCCAAGTCATATCCTACGTTAACTTGCATTTCAAAAGGAGAGGAAGGATGAAATCATACTTGAAGTATAACAACTCACAAGCTCTATTTGTGTCAGCTGCTGAGCTAATGCGTAGGGATCATTGCAGACTGTGATTATGTCCCTCTGGATGGACTGGGGCTTGGTCTTTAGAACCGTGAGGCGATCTGTGGACGTGGCATCAATTTTTGCAAGTACTTCCTCATACTGGCTAACAGTGGAGAGCTTCCGAATCAGGTTCTGGAGGAGCTGCTGAACGTTCTTCCGATACATCTGTCGTGACATAAAACAATGGGAAGATGTTTTCAAAACATGAGAAGATAGTATTGAAGTCTGCATAACACCAAAACAGATTGATGCCGATACCTGTATTTGTTGTCAACTTAATATACACTCTACTACTTAAGTTTCTAATACTGGCATTTCATCAGACCTAAAGGAATCCAGTTGAGGATTTAAACACTGATTGTCTCACGGATTCAATAGTGACCTGGTTAGCTCAAGGAACAGCAGAAAAGACATGCGTAATCTACTGCATGAAAAGTACTGGACAAAACACCAAAAATGAAAATACTACATCTTCTCCTGCTTAACACCACAGAAAAAGCAATATACAGTCATTCAATGATGAAGAAAGGGCCCGCTTCTCTCTGAAGTAAATCAAGACCAGTTTCACTGAAGTCAGTTAAAACTTGCAGTAAATCTGAGAAAAAGAATTCAATAAAACCACTTCTCTTTTCTTTCACCATTCCGGTCCTTCCTTGTGGCGGTTTAAGTTAACAGGAGTGACAAATTTAAGCAGGAGCAGGACTTGACTCAGGTAGATAGATCTGTGTAAGTGAGCTCAAGGTGGTTACTCTCCCAAATTCCAGATACCATCCTAAAGCCAGTAAAGTGAAACCTAAGTGGATGAAAAAAGGAGCATCCAAAACTTATTAATAGACGTCCAACGGTCACATTATGGTGTGATCAGTCCAGGGCACGAATGTTTCTTGTATTCTAATGAATTCGTCATTCCCTCCAAAGCTGCCATTTATATGGATTTCCAAATTTACTCAATACAACAGCACTATCTTTGGTCAGATTCATTCTTGGAGTCAGCTGTGTTCAACCAAGGCTGAATTTGTTGTGTTAGTTTGTAAATAATTGCTCTCTGCTTAGATGTATTTTGATTTTCTAGACAAATACATACGGCATAATTTTTCAGTGGGGTGGGGAGAGAATAGGATCTCAAGCTTTTAAAGAAAAGGATCTACATTTTCCTCAGAAAGACACAGGAGTATTACTTCGTAAGTGCTGCATTTCCATTAACAGGTGACACACACAGACATTTGCTTCACTGACCCATTTCCTTCCAAATTCTTTGAAATTTATCGTAAGAGAACTTCATGAAGCATTTTCTTGCCCCGCTGGTAATCAACCGAGAATGAAAAAAACATCTGAACTACTCAGGATGAATTCTGGCTACTGATGGAAATCACATAATAATCAGTGGGTTAGAGCTTCAAAACAAAAAAAAACCAAAAAAACCCAACACAAACCTTGCCTGAATTTGTGGTTCACGTCAACCCAGAACTGACAACAAATTCAGGGAGAAAACGGGTGAACATACAAAGCTGAACCACCTAATTCTGGTCAACCTGCTTCTGTAGTTGGAGAAACCCAGAGAAAATGCAAACTGGCAGAGATACCCTCCAAAACAGAACAAGAAATCTCATCTAACACCTGACCTAACAGCAGTTCAACATAACAAACACCCCTCTGTCCAGCGATGAGGTAAAACCCTCTTGGCACAAAGGTAGAAGGAAATAGCAGTTTCCTCTCACACCTCATAGATGTGAGAGCCCACAAAGATGTGAGAGCCTACCTGAGCCGACAAACCCAATCCTTTCCACTTACTTGTCCCACAGTCTCATTTTTGATTTTATGTTCACACTGACAACACTGATATTCATTTATATTTAAAAACCTCTGAGGATTGGACAGCACAGGAG
This sequence comes from Larus michahellis, assembly GCF_964199755.1. Classification (NCBI taxonomy): domain Eukaryota; kingdom Metazoa; phylum Chordata; class Aves; order Charadriiformes; family Laridae; genus Larus; species Larus michahellis. The sequence goes on from NC_133900.1 coordinate 24,585,241, forward strand.
AAAAGTGATGAGACATTTCACCTAAAGGTCACGCCTTTTTGTCTCTGTTTGGTATGGATAGTGGCTGGATGCATCACTACTACCTGCTAGATATGGAATATCACATGTTAAATGAGTTTCCACAGTCAATCTCACTATATGATATCATGGTGGGGAAGAAAAAAAAAAAAAAAGAAGAGAGGTCAGTGCACATGAAAAGACACCAGGATACAGGACGTGGCTTGGTGTGAGTGCATACACTCAACAGAAAAAGCTACTGATAAAAGTTTATATCGAACTAATCAGGAAATGTGAGGCAATGGCTGATGGGAAAGGTTTCAAAAGATGTACCTTGAAACAAAGGTCAGTTAAGCAGTAAAAGGGACCACTACAATCTAGAAATATCTCACGAGCGTGATGACCTCTCGGGACACAGAGCGGGGAAAAGTGGAAGGAATGGAATTAAATTGAGGGAGAAGAAGGGGATAAAAATAAGGTTTTTCTAAAGACATTTTTTTTGACGGAGCAATACACTAACATGGTGAACAGTTTTAGTTGGACTTTTACTGGTAGCTCTTAACAATGCTGGAGCACAATAATTTGGGACGTGGAATAAGAAGCTACAAGTAGAAGAGCTATAGTGACCAGGAATAGGAAACACTGCTTCTTTTGTATCCTTCAAGGTAATGACTCGCACAAATCCAAGCAATCTGTAGAAAAGCAAGGTCAAGGATGTTGCCATTTACTGTTCCAAGCAGTTCACAATAATGCAAGTCAATTTACTGCAGCGCTTGCTTTCTCTTTTGTCTTTCTAAAGGCGACCTCAAAGTCAAAAAAAGCTCAAAGCTAGAGCTAGAAGAGATCTATAGCTCGCTGCCAGAGCAAGATTGCTCCCTAGTGCTCATTTTCTAGCAGTTTGTACTTCTGCCTTTCCCCTCAATAGATGATTTAACTGTTTAAACTGTCTGTATTGCCAGAAACTTCACTGTTGCCATTTCACTCTTGCGTCCACCAACTCAACTTCCTCCAGGCTAAATAGCTTGCTCTCTCTTTTTGTGCCAGTGAGTATTTTTCAAGTAGGTGCGAGTCCTCAATCTTATTACTTTTCCTTGAAATGAACTTCAGTTCCCTGTCTTCCTATTAAGAGTACCCAGAAACAAAGCAACAGTGCAGGACTACTGTACGGGGAAAGGTGCCTCCTGGCATCCTCACAGTGAATGCAAAGCTATTGCCTCTCCAGAGTCCAAAGCCCCCTGTAGCTATCTTGCAGCAACTCTAAGCTTGCCCATCAAATTTGGCATCTTTTTCATTTGTATTCCATACTGCATGTCACCCTCTTGTGCCATCTTCTTTTGTCCCCCTCCCACTTTCACAACATCAAAATGTATTTCAGCTTCCAAATTCAGTTTAGGTTTGTTCTCTTCCATCCTTGTTTACAATCTCTCAAGATCTTCCCAAGCCTTTGGCAGCACTCGCAACTCCTCCCGCTAAAGCTTACACACATGCTTGCCAACATGCCCTTTGCTGCCTCATCCATATCCTTATTCAAAAGTTTACATAAGGAACTCTAGAAACATGGTGCCATTTAGCAATTGCTCTTTGCGTTTATAGTTCTTCCAAATGCCGCTCCAGTGCTCCAGTGTCCTTTGTAATCTTAGTATTACCCCGGCTACACATGATCTGCTTACTGAAACCTTGTTAATTGCCTTTCCACTAAGTAAATATCAACCTTGGCTTTCGGCTAAGTTTATTTCGGTACTTACAAGACAAGCATCAGTTAAGCATCAGAATATTTCATAAGACCTCCGTGAAACTTAACTTCTCTCTGAGAACTGGGACTAGAAAAGAGTCAAGTGATTTCCTTTTGTGCTCAATCCATGAAGAAGGAATATGATAGACTTCCTCTGAGTCCATATCTGATGCTTTAAGCTCAAGACAATTCTTCCTGGACCGGTTTTCTTTTAGAAACTTTTTCCCAAACCTGCTATAACTCTTACATTGACCTACAGGTCAGAGGCTCAATTCCAACACAACTTCATCAGTAGGGATTTCTCAGATATGCAAGGCTTCCCAGTGTCTTATCTAGCTTCTTCCAAGCAGAATTGCTAAAATGAAAAATACTAATACCCACCAACTTGCGTCTGTCTGCACAATATGCAATTATATTATGTGTTTAGGGATGGAGTGAACCTTGCCTGTGTGTTGGAAAGGGTCTGCTTATGCTGTGTAGTTTCTTCCTAGGCCTAGGTACTGGACAGAACCTTTTGCCTACCAGCAGCTTCATAATAAGTTTGTTTAGCCACCCAGAGCCATGCCATGTTATTAACAACAACAACAAAACCGCAATATCAAAGCATTAAAGGGATGCCTTTTCATTCAATAACTGTGCGCAGACAACTTACCTCATCACCACTGGCTATTCTTTGTGCCAACTCCTTTAAGTTCCTCATCATTCTTTCATCTCGGAAATCATAAGGAAATGTCTCTGTCCATTCAGTCAACAATTGCAGGATTTTGGGCGCAATTTTTTGATTCCAGTTCTATTTGAAAATGGTAAGGAGGAATATTACATGTAACAGCAATACAGCACATAATTAACCCAAAGGAAATAGATTTTCCTTCTGTAGGATACTGTGGAGTGGGTATGAAGGTCAGTTAAATTTTAAAGCTTTATTTAATTCAGCATTGGATTACAGGCCAGAGCCAATACCCACAGAAGCCAATGAAGAGACTCTCATTGGCTTAACTGACCTGGAAATTAGGCCCCCAATCTTAGAATGATTCTCCTCATTATCAGGAGTGTCTCAGTGCAAGACATTTATTAGTGTTTCCACAACTTACGGCTCACTATCAACAATGAAAGTGATAAACGCCAGTTCTGCCAAGACTTATTCATGCGCTACACCTTATAGTGAGAAACCAGTGGAAGTATTCAAGTATCTTAATTTAATTTGTGTCACTTTCCACTGGGGTGGAGGTTCTACCCAAACGTCCACATCCTGCCTCCTTTCAACTCTAGACATGACACACAAAACACCACGTGTTCCTGCGCAAAGGGGCCAGTAACCTAAGCCACTCTGGAAAGACTGTAGCAAGAGTGTAGCTTAAGCACAGGAGACAGGTCAGTGTAATTCCCATTGATGTGCTTAATTCATCTTTAATGTCTTTCCAACACTTTGGCGCTGAACCGTGAATCAAAAGCAACCACTGCAGGGTCGGTGCAGGATATGTCATTAACAGCAAGCACTTCTGTTTCTGGCCCACGTATTGGCAAAACAAACAGTGCAGCAGCTGCAACAGTCTTCACGGAGGACAGGCTGAGCACTGTGGAAATTTCTCACGAATGTCAGTGAATAAAGGGTCAAATTCTAGTTGCTGGTATCGGGTTTTCAATCTGTTTGATCCTATTGAGGACTCTCTTGAGTAGGAACACGTTGCTGTGGGCAGGGTAGAGACAGTGACTGGAACTAAGAGGAGATCCTGAGAGTGAAGGATCTTACCTTGTCCAGGCCTGGCTCAGTTAGTCTCTGCTGCTCAATGCACAGGTGGCAGACTTTGGCCATGAGCTCATACGGATGCATGAACAGACGTGAACTGAGAAGGAAGGTGAAGATATATGTCCTCTGCAAACAAGAGGAAGACAGAGATAAATTACCACCAGTTTTATGTTTTCTCAAAATGTGTTCCTGACAGATCAGTTCCTAATGCTTTATTATCTGCAGAAGAAAACGCTGCATGTGGCTGTGTCAGGAGCTAATACTACAGCATTAAGCGTTTAACACTTGTCATTGCTCCAGAATCAGCATTATAAATTAATTCTTGAGCCAAGTTATGCAAGATTTAACCAAAACAAGGCAGGGCAGGGCTTGTTCAGCTCTCCTATTGCACACCGCCTTATTACAAGCTCAGTACCTGAAATTACCCACAATCAAATTTAAACTCATCTTCTCTTGCTCTACAGCAAACCTTTGTGAGAGCCATTACCAGCTTACATAACTCTTTCTAGCTGACAATGGAACGAAACTCATGTTGCAAGTCCAAGCTACTTAGAATACCAACAGAGAAATCTTTTCTGCTTCCACATTGCTAGTGAAAGTAAACAGTCTTCAGAGAAATAATAAAAAAAAAAGATGCCAGTTGACCAGATTGTTGAGCTGACTCAATTTTGCCACACACACCATCTTTGCTATGCCGTGTTTGCCTGCCTAACCTCAGTAAACCGCATACTATGACCTTGTGCTTCCTTTAAGAATCCCCAAATGCTGTTCATTTCTCAGGGTATTGCTGGTCTCCTGAGTGAAAGCAGAGGGAACTACATAGCTTAATTACAGAGAATTAAAATTAATAACTCATTCTGAGGTTACAGGAAGAGGCTCCTTATTTTGCTTTAATTTTCCATATATCGTGATTTGAACTCATTGTGAGATGGATATTCAAAACATCCACTCCACTCCCCACACTGACAGTAGTTAAGTATCTGTGGCACCCACAAGAAAGATTCTACAACGTTCCAATTCTAGGGACTTGGAATAAATCATCACGTTCGACCAACTGATGTCTAAATTGCTACATGTTTGAATTTTACATTAAGCACATTTAAGGTTAAGCACAGTCCTGTGCTGCTGTTAACCCTGACCCAAGTTAAAAAAGATCCTGTCTTGGAAATGTGAATACATCTATGACAGTAACAGAAGCTGAATATAAGTGGAGTTATGTCTTCAGCAGGAGCCCTTCAACAAGCAGAGATGCAATTTCATCATCCCTCAGTCATCCCTGACTGCCCCCTCCCCCCCCGACCTTTTGATATCACTCTTCTTTTCTAAGAATTAAATAAAATGTCTCAATGCATGGATGCATCTAGACAGACCAAAAATTCTCAGATGACAAATGTCCTTTCCTCATGTAAAGCCTCTGCTGATTCTGAACAGTGTGGTACTAGTTCAACACTTCAGTTGCCAATTGCAAGATACATGTTGACCTCAGATGAGCAATGGGAAATATGCGTTAAAAACTGTTTATTTTTAAACTAAATACATTCATCCTGTCACGCCAGTGGTCATGCTTTTCTCCTCAGCTTGCCTGACAGATTTTTAAGGGTCAATGGTACATACAATCCATCAAACAGTAGGTCACAATAGGTACTTACTTTATAAATGAGTCACCAGGGTTGCACACCTCACAACAGGAGTAATAAAGAATTAGATTTCCTGCGTTAGTTACTGCATACTGCACTCACATGAAGCATGTGTTTATCCCGCCATTGCTGATCAGTCACTTGAACCCCTTCCTTAGCAATTTGATGTGAGACCTTCTGCTTTTGCTGCATATGTGAAAGTTCCCCTTTACAAGATACATCAGGCCTAGCCATATAGTTACCTGGGTATATAGACTTACGTCAGGATAGTAATCTACATTGGGTACCAGGTGTTGGATCAGAGCTTCCAGAGACCCTGACAGGAGGTTGTTGTCATGGTAATAGAGCCCTCCACAGGTATCCTCTTTTGACTGATACAGGTTCCTGTTGTAGCTGCTGCTGTCAAACATAGCTGCAAAGAGAGGCGTCTGTGGCATCCTTTCCTGAGGAGACACACAAAAGAGATACGTGATAATTACCAGAAGGTGTGATGTAAGAGGATTTCTACACTCCAGAGATAGTACTGCACTAGGAAGAAAACCCAGAGTCATACCCTGGGTTGCTTGCACACAGCAGTAAAGATTGTACTGTCTTCCAGCCTGCGCAGATTTCTCAGGAAAGGGCCAACACAGGCTCTCATCACTACCTGTGTGTCACAATTGCCAGGCGCTTCTTTTATATCTTGCTGTTTCTTCATTAAACGACAGATAAGAGGTCAAGGTTAAGAGTTAGATGCAGGACACAAGAATCCCGACAGGTTTTGGGAACCCAAGCTCTCTGTAAAGCTTTTGGGCATGTGGCATAATGTTCATGGACAGCTTCGGGCAAATCCTGACAGTAGGTACCTAAGAGCAGCACTCTGATGGGGAAGCGTGTTCAGGCTGTCACGGGCTGACATAGCCCCAGTCCGAGCAGAGGAAGAGAGGCTGAAGTAAAGCCCCGAAGAGGTTGTGTGCGAGGACAGTCTCCTTATGCGACACAACAGCCACGTAACTGCAATCAAAAGCTCCAATTTCCCAACTCCACCCTGGTAAATTAGTGCTGGGTTTTTCCAACCACACCGTGACAGGTGTGACCCAGGCTAAAGCCTGATGCTACAGCGCATCTGTCTCCACCTACTCTCTGAGGGGCTCCACAGAAATTTAGAAAAAAATGCCTGTGTATAGCTGCTCACCAACGTTGTCCAAGTTCACCAATGATATCAAAGATACGAGCAGAGTCAGAGATCTGTTAAAGCCTCTCTCCAAATTCTGTGACAATGTAAAAATTCAGCGCTGTGTTTTCCAGCTTCAGATTTTCTTAATACTTAAGGAAAAATAAAGCAATTACTCATCAGCCTGCACCTCAGTGCTTGTGAAATGAAAATGTCTTTCCAAGGAAAAGATCAGCCAGCGCTGCAGGCTGTTCAGTCATCCAGAGTAGTGGGTAGGCGGCGAGGGGGCTATGACCACCCAAGAGATCTTTTGGTGAGCAGTATGTGAAAAGGCCAAAAGATAAAATCTCCCTGATTTCTTGAGCGTTGAGTCATACCCTCCTTCCCTCTCCCCTCCCCTGCTTTCTGTGAGTACCAATTCCTGTCAGTTTAAGGAGCCTGGATTTTATAGTCTTGACTACGAGTAAGTTTGTGCCCAATTTTGACCACAAATACTTACGTGCTGGTTTTAACTACTAGGGCAGTTATTGGGCTGTGAGTGCTCATGGGGCAGCCGCATTTGGGGAGCGGGTGGATCAAATGCAAGAAAGTGTCGCACACTGCTTCCCATCCTCCCCACAACTGGGAGGCAAGGGAGATCAAACTGAGAAGGTAATATCCACAGGCTGCCAGGCTCCTGTGTTGACAGAGCGTGTCCCTGAGCCTGAGAAAAGCGTTAATGCCTCTGAACCATCATTGTAAGTGCAGATGCTGTTGCTTTTCTCTCCATTGTATTGAATCCTAGTTGGGAAAAGGCACTTTAAAGCCATAGACCTCAGCAAACACGAGTCTGTAAAGGCACTCCACTTTGAGAACAACTGGCAATGTGACAGCCTGGAAATAAATAGCGTGCTGCCATCTGTGTGCTCCACAACTCACAACAAAGCACTTTTCAGAGTGAGCTGAGTGGAGATGAGAAGCTATTAAGTTATTAGCTAGATTCCTGGGGACCTGAAGCACCACACAGAGAGCCACAGACTTGCTGCTGCTGGCAGCATGTCCGGACAATGGAGGCATTCAAACCAGCACAAGATTGAGGGATTCAGTAAGTAAACAGTAAAAGAAAGTGAAAACAATTGCCAAAACAGAGAGGGACGGTGAAGAGAGCCTCCTGGCCTATGTGGCTTGTGCTAATCCTGCCTTGTGAGATGCCAAAAGATATCTGCATCAAAATGGGAGTGAGGAGTCTCCATGTCTGTAAGGTGACATTAGTCACTCTGTGCAGCTGTTCAAACAGCAATTCAATTCCATCCAGCCCAATGAATTGAGAGAAAAGAAGAATAAAATAAACACATGTGCCACAGAATAAGAGGACGAGGTGCAGGACTGAAGAGAACAAGGTTCCCATACAAGAGAGTTCAAATCACCGGGCAGGTGAGGTGCAACCCCATCACGGCCACTCTGCAACACTAAAGCACTCTGATGCATAAGGACTCTTGGACTCTTTGAAAGGCTAGCAAAGTTTAAGAAACAAAGTTATTACTAAGGAGCTGACGCAAACCTTCTGCAGCATTTCCTAGGTTTTCATACGGTGTAAAGCTCACCGTGTTTTAACCACAAACCACAGACTTGAACAAATCCAAAACATTCTGCAGCCCCCTGGCACTGAACAGTGTCCTGTTTGCACCAAAATTCAGAAATCTTTTCAGCTACGGTAGCAAAGTTTATTCAGCCAAAAGGCAAGTGGCAGTGGACAGTGTGTAAACACTGCCACCCACCAAACATTTGTAGCCCTGTGGCTCCAAGGTATTACTCCCCAGGGAAAGTGAGAAAGGCTAGCTTGCATCTGCAAAACGACTTGACATCAATACTGGCACTGTGAAAAAACAAGGAGTGCAGTTGTTTCAATCCAGATCTCGTATTAACCAAAACGGCCCAATTCAGTGTGAGACTGGAATCTGCAAAGGTTTTAGCCAGCCTAGCCAGCAATTAGTTGCTATTTCGTATATTGCAGACTCAGGCAATATCTCCTTTCATTTGCCATACGATGTTTGGGGAAAAACCTTCACTTCCACCATACATTAACTTTACCGAGCATGGTAAGAACAGAAACAGGTGTGAATCACAGAAGGGTTTTTCTCCAACATATTTCACACATGCACACTATCTTTTACTGCCCATTAAAGTGCAAGGCTTTTTAGAAGGTCAGCAGGTAGTGCTTAAATTCTACCAACTAACTCCCAAAGGGAATGAGACCTTTTCGAAGCTTGCAATCCTGTAACTCTCAGCAAAACCATTACACCCAGGACCACATGGGTCCTTCTTCAGACAAAACTAAATTTGAGACACACAGAGCTTCACCAAGAGGAAAGAAAAAAATCATCAGGTCATAAATAGATATACTGCTTCATAACAATAACATAAAATTCCCAAAAGTCTGGCCCCAAAAGGTACATACTTGCTCACTTGTTTGCTGTTTATTTCTGGAAGCTGCTTGATAGAGATAGTTCAGTTCTGCTTCAGTGAGACATCAAGTCATACAGCTAAGAGACGTTCTGTATGTCCTGTGTTCAGACACTGAGGATTTCATTTGTAAGTGAATAGGACACAGGACACGTTCTCCATGCGATGAAAAGGGACGATATCAAAGTGTGCCAGAGATAAATACAGTATAGCCAACAGGATGATTCATACAACACACGTACTTTTTCCAGCAGGACTCCTTTGTTACCTTGACTCTCCTGCTGCATTTTATACAGAGGTGGAGCCACAAAGCAGCATGCTTAGTTTTAATTAGCTTAGAAGCTAAACACGTAACACCAAACCCTGTCTTCAGAATAACCTGAGTAGAATTGAAATTTGGGCACAGAACAGAATCTGGTCCACAAATCCTTGGCATATAGAGCAGAGGTCTACATAAACCACAACAGTACTATGTCTGAGAAGCAGGAATTAGGAAAAAAAAGTCAGGAAATATGATTCCAGTAAGAGACGTCCTGAGAGTTAAAACTGGAACTTTTTAACCGGGCTTTGGAAACATTTGGCTATCACTAACATGGAAAAACATTTCTCTCTCCTCTTTCTGTCCTTTTTTTTTTTTAAGGAAAAGAGTGACTTTTTTTTTGTTAAAGATCCGACTTGAAGGAAAGAGCAATGAAATAGTTTCCTGGCTCTCTACCAGTGATGTTCTCCTGTGACAGCGAGAAGTCGATTAACTGTCTGCATTATGGAAAGAGGAATAAAATATTTTTTCTGCATTTAGTATCCTTATGAAGAACATGAGATCTTGGGCATTAAGGTCCAAATTCTGACTTTGAGTAGCCTCTGACAGGAAAGAAGCCTCAATCTTCCCAGTAACACTTGTGTAACTAGAAAGCCAAAGATGATGTGCTCAAAACGCCACCATTTCCTGCAGGAGTTGAGTTCCAGTTTGGCAAAACGAAAGGAATCGGACATAGCTTCCAGGCTGCCAAGTGCTTGTCCAAACCTCTATGATCAGCAATAGCAAAAAAAAAAAAAAAAAAAAATCAGTTTTCTACTAGCAACAGTGGAAAGTTGTGTTGGTTTGTTTTCATTTACATTAAAGAGCTCAGTCTGCACATCAGGTGTATACAACAAAATCAACAATATGGACAGCTTGCATCCTTTATAGAAGCACCCACTGAGGGGTTCAGTAGTAGCCACAAAAGTGCCTTTAAAGCCACTGCCAAACATTTTCAGCTCCTCTGTTATGTACAGGTTATCTCCCACACTACCTCCCTCAACCAGAGGAACGGTGACTGAACTTGTTATGAGTCCCAAGGCACACCCCCTCAGAGTAGATGCAAACCTCAGGTCTGCAATTATATCCCCTCAGAGCCGCTTCATCATACCTCAATGCTTCACCATAAACCCCAAACCACATTTAGCAAGTGATTACCATCTCCCATTGCTGCTAAGGACAGCATTACAAAATTGAGGTATAGCAAAATAAAAGACTGCTGGGAAAAGGACTACTTGCACCAACCTGGGAAAGTCTGAGCAAGTCAGAATAAACCTCAGCTTTAACATATAGAAAGGAAGTAAGGACTAGGTGCTTGTCAGCAACATCCAGCTCTCTTAATTGTTTCTGGAAAGTGTGGAGTATTTTAGACAATGACCCAGGCTACCTAAAACAAAAGCATACCAGACCCAGAGGCCACTGGTTGCATTCCATACAGCTGGGTGTCACTGCTTTTCTTACAAAGCATTTGTTTTTTGCACTGAAAGGTAAAGTGCAATTCTACAGCTCAAACTATTGAGAAGATAAGAAACCTGAAAAAAACCCCAGGTCGGTGTTTTATATGCCTTAATTGCAGAAACTAAGATCACAGAACTATCCCAGCTCAAGTCTTCTTGCTTCCATTTTCCATGAAGAATTTGCCATACGATTCTGGCAGTGTGACTTCAGCACCAACTTTGACTTACAGTTCCTTCTTATATATTGTTCTTCCTAGAAATACTTCTTATTAACTGCATCTTGTAAACGGCAGAGTACAGAATGGTATTTTATACTCACATAGGAGATGGAAAGAGGAGTGACATGGGCTTTTTCCTGAAATCAAGAGCAAGATTAAGAGCAACTCAGAAGGAATCCATCACAGAGTAACAAGAGGACTAAAACTATCCATAGGCGATACTGCTAGACAGCGACGTGACAGTAGAAACACATCTTGCACACAGCAGAGACCAGTGAATTGCAGCCTCTGGCAGGGTGAGCAAGCACCTGAGGCAGGCATAATAAACCTGACCGAGCCCTGAGATACTTCTTCATCTTCACTAGAACAGCAGAGGATGAACAATTTTGTCAAGTTCTCAAAGAATTACTCAGGCAGTAATAGGCTGCAAAGGAAAAAGGAAAACCCCAGTAAGCAAAGAACAGACCAGGAACTGAATTTCAATGAAAGGCATTTTCCTCCTGAATGTGCAAAGGAACTCTTTCTTGGATCTATAAATAGATTCAGCTGATGATGCGGGAAGGACAGATGCCGCACTGCTGACTGATCACTCACATATGAGAACGGACCCTCGATGCTAAAGTCCTTGGATACTGAACTGCAAAAGCGTGACGGATATGAATGCATTTGTGTATATGCTTGGGAGCATAGCGAAAAGTGCAGGGGGGTTAAGAACGCCTTTAATTTTTCAAAATCTGCAAGGGTGGAAAAAGGGAAGAAAACAAACAAGTTCCTCTTGATGCCATTGTGCTGTAAATCTATGTCCCCTGCTTAAGCCCCCAGAACCAACCCCACTTCTGCCCTTTCTCCATGTTCTTCTTCTGTGGGGCAGGAAGAGTGACACAAGCCTAACGATGCTGAGGGTGGCCATGCCACAGCACCGCAGACAAGCGTGTGCAGACAAGCACACGAAGGCAAACTACATCACGGCAAAAACCCCAATTGCAGGAAAACTACCCAGGCCAAGGGAGAGGAGAGGACATAAGTTCCTTCCAAACAAAACACATGAAACAATTTGTCTGCATTGCTGGGCACACAAAAGCAGCAGCCTTGAAACACAGAATGTGAAAAGAAGAACAACGTAGCACATACTAGCTTTCTCAGCACACTTGTATCCTACCATGATCACAATGCAGCTGAGATTTCTATCTGTAGGTTAAAACTTCACTATATGAAGTGTGTTCCATCACTGACTAATCTTTTTATTAAATTCATTTGTAAATTATATTTTAATTTATGGACAATTTCTTTATCTGGATGATGTCCTCTTAACATTTTAATTAATTTTTCCATTCAAAATAAGGCTGTTCTCCCACAAGTGTGAGGGGTTTTTTAACCTTGTAGATCTCTCTGATAATCACACATTATTTTTTTTTTCTGGTATCAGAGAAGTTTAAAACATGAGCCGCACAGGATAAGTATCTGTTGTAAGTGACATGATGGATTAGCACAGCAGTAATTACAAGTTACAAGCCACCAGAGATTCTAGAAAAGTTCAGTCCATTGTATGCTCCATAGTGACTCCTGTACAGCTTGAGTGATTTACAGAATGAGTGAAACATAAAAGGATGCACAAAGGCTTCAGACCAGCCAAAGCATGCAATGAAATATCGCCCATCTTAAACAACAGACAAGGCATGTAGCTACTTTTCTCTACGAAAATTTATGAGCAGACAGCTGGACTGAAAGCAAAGAAGTTTTAATAGACAACCAATACTGGGATCATCTTAGAGAAACAACTTCACCTCCCCTGGATCTATTTCCTTTAGAAAAATTCATAAATTAACTGTCCTCCAAGCACTTTTTAAAAAAACTAACCCAATGCACAAGCTGAGTGTGATCTCCTCAGTCCTACATGTTAAATTTCATTCAAAATCAAATACCATCAGGAAAGGCAGACAACCTAGTGGGTGGCCAGCAAAAAGTGTTGAGAAAAAGGCTAGCATTGCTGATGGCAAAATTGAGAGCTTTGAAACAAGAGTACAAGTATATTAAGTGCAAAGAAAACACAAGTGTGCTACTCAAGTCTTATGCTTTTTTTAACTTACTGAAGCAGGGTAAGCTTTTTATAAGTACACAGCATTCCCCTAATTGCACCCAGTGAAGTACAGAAGAGTTTTGCCATTTGTTCTATTGGGAATAGAGGGTACTTTAATATTACAATCATAAAAGACTAAAATCCCACCTCTCTATTCAGCCAGCTGCAGACTGGCTCCATCTGGTCTCCCACACACCATCAAGATGCAAAGCTCTACAGATCTGAGGAGGTTACCATCCCAGCCTCCCATGCAGCTGAGTAGACAGCTGACCTGCTGCTCATCAATCAGCTGATGAATTGCTGCAGTTTGCAGTCAGGAGTTTTAAGGCAAGCGAACAGCAGTGATGATTAACTTCAAAACATCATGCTGTAAAACGAGTCATTCAGCAGCTGATTCACTATGGCTCAGCTGTCCAGGAATGGGACGTAAGGTGGGGTGGGGTGGACAGCTGAGATCTGCATGTCATCCATGCCATGCCATCCCCATTAGTGAATCAGAACCCTGACTTTATCGTTTCCATAGCACGCTTTGTGCCTCCTGCATACCTCAAACTGAAGAAATAGAAAACTGATGTTGTCAGTAGAGACAGGAGCAGTTTCCCCTAGACTATCATCAGAATAGTATCGCTGATTTCAATGCGGTATTAGACTCCCACTAAGCTTGGGGAATATGACCCATTTTATGAGACAGGGATGTGAACCTCTGTAATCCTAACCCACCTCAGGTGGTCGAGGCCAAAGGATACACCTTCTCTATCTGCATGGTCAGTAGCTAAGCGTGGGTCCAAACTAGTTCGTAGTGATAACCAGCTTGATCAAGAACTGTTTACACATCCATCTGCAGTCAACAGAAAAAGCATGATTTCAGTGCTCAGACATGGCAACTGGGAGCTTAGATCTGCTTCTGATGCTGCTACAAGCTCCTAAAGTGGCTTTAGTCAAGTCACTCAGTTTCTCATTACTGCATTCCTCTGCTTGACAGTACAAAGAGGGATTAGTGCGGGCTTATTTCCTTTCATTAAGTTCCAAGATCTTTTTTCAAAAGGGGTACAGAAGATGTATCACACTGTATTAATTCTAGAAGCACAGCACTAGCCTTAAGCATGAAGCTCTCTTGACACGGTTCCTTCTTCAACCTCATCAAAGGAAGACACTTTCCAAATGCAAAAGCTGTTGTTCTTTGCAGACATCCATGCTTGGCCTTTTGGTGAAACCTACAACACACTTCAGAAGAAAGCACCATTCCCTCTTCTAATCGTAACAGACAGCCAAGTTATAATTTACAACAGCAAGCTGTAATAGTGTTAAATAACAGTACTTAGTTTCATTTAACTGGTTCTACCTAAAACCTCATTGACAAACATCTTCTTTCCACTTAGATGATGCAGAAAAAATGCTGGCTTAAGGTGAACAATTCACCTAATCTCTGTTTTTCCATTTACTAAAACCATGAACAGTATGGAATTTTTACTGACACTTACAGACGTACAGCAGGTTGAGAGCAGTATATTTAGAGTTTCTGCAGTAGAAACACTTCAGTTAAAAAACAACCACAACAAAAAAAATACAGCTTCAAATGTTTAGGTTGATGATAAAAAGGGATGGTCCCACTTTGGAGTTAAGAAAGCAAACACAGCTCTGTATCTGGATCAGTTATACTTGCCTCACAACCTGAACATCAGCCAATGGTTTCTAGCGAAGAGCTGGGTCTGAGGTACAGGAGACCTTTAAAACAGTTGGCTCCTCCAATCAGCTTGACTGGCTCCTTGGGAAATTGAGAAGAACAGTCTAGCCAAACTGACTGAAAAGTTTTTTCCCTAGTCTAGGCAGGGCCACAGCAGAAATCTCCACTGCTTACATGCTGCGTCTACTGGTTTGTGCCAGCCTCTAAGACCCGGCAGCAGTTCCCATGCTCGACTGAAGGTGGACCCTTGCCCTCTGCAATCGATGGGACAAAGTCTTGCCTTGAAACTATTACACCTATTAATTCATCACACAGTAAGTATGGTATTGAGCAAACGTATACCAGCTTGGGTTGTGAAAGGATCATTGTAAACACAGGCTAATAGAGTCTGAATCCCTGCAGGATGTATAAGGGAGGATCGACTCGCAGTCCTGATGGGCAGGTATCGTCAGGTCAGCATGCTGCTTTCATGCGGAAAGCACCTGGCCTTGTATCAATTAGAGCAATTATCTCAGAGAATATCCCACTCCTCAATCTGACTCAAGCATATTTATCCTCTGTCTTATTGCTTATGAATCTAAATGTCTCATTGTTCTGGCTGATGCAGACTCACAGCTTCCCAGGCTCATCTCTCTACTGGCGTGTAACCTGGTATTTTTGGTGCTATTTTCAGATGTGACAAGATGCAAGCAGAGTACCTGACCCCATGGGAAGGGCAGGTGACCCGAGGAACTTTTTACTCTGGGGAGAAGATGCATTTTAATGAGTCAAAACCAAAATAGTCAGAATACATGGATCTGAGTCACGCAGTGCTATTCTAGAGCCGCCTAGGAAGACTGAGCTCTATTGTTTCCATGATCCTGCTCATTTTCTAATTAAAAATACAGCCATACTGAATACCATCCGTTCACGTTCCTCACTGCAGTGATTTATATTTTTTAATACTACTTCTCACAGCAGCTATAATAGAGGAGAAATTAGCAATAGCTTTCGGCTAGAGGTAGAGTCTTTGCCTCCTGTTTGTAAATTATGTACTGTACTTGCTGCGGCTGCAAAGTACAATCTGGAACTTCTGTTTGCAAGCTCATTTTCTAGCAAAGTGTTTATTAGATGATGTGGCCTGGTTCCAGCAAGCAAAGGGCACTCGTCAGTGCTTGCAGAGTACACTTGTGTATCTACTAACATTTGGGAAAATATGCTTAAGTATAAGCAATCATAAATCCTGCCTTCATTGAAACACAGGCATCCTATTCCAACCGACGGCTTCTTTCTGTACTGCCCAACCATCTACTGAACAGCACAACAGTGCTCAAATGACTGAAGGAAGACATCTTGAGACAAACGCAAAATTAGCTTTTCATTTAGAAACACTGCATAAAGATATAAGGAAATAGATGGTTTGGATCATTTCTATCTCCAAAAATCAAGGGCTGTCTTCTGAAGACTATGCTTTAAATGAAATCTCCTATGACAGCTACCCTACTCAACGCTGGAGCTTTGACATTAATCTCTCTAAATGAGTGAGAAGGATCACAGCTAATGGAAGGAGCTCTACAAACTGAGCAGGGACACAGTTGCAAAGAACAACACACCCACATCAAGGATGTGCAAGAATGAAATGAGCACCACAAGCTTGCCCTTTTCCAAGTCATTTGACTGAGCTCCCAGGACGTTTTCTAAGTGTAATGACACTCCAGTTAAAATCAGTACCAGCTGACTGACTGCAACCTTGCATAGAAAAAAAAGTTTCTAAACCCTCTGATTTAGATAGGAAATATTTGGAGTGTGAGCCATCCAATACTTACACTTCCTCTCTTTGCACAAGGCACCTAGAGCTTGATATTCAGAAAAGCTTAGAGCCACAACGCATCCCTGTTACCAGGAGCATTCAGCATCTTTGGCCCCAAATATCACTTAACCTTTTACCGACGATCATTTCAGAGGTGCTTGAGAGCACCAGTTTTAACCATTTAGCTTTGTAGCACTCTTCCAAGGGTAACACCAATGCCCAAGAGGCCATGTAGTCAAAGGCTGCCAAGAAAGATCCCACCCACACAATTTTGTCAGCTCTAGTAGGTGTCACAATGCCAGACCCTTCCAGCGATGTAGCACAAACTGGCAATATGATCCACACACAGCCCCTTCCTACCTTTACCCCAAGAAAAACTCACTTTTTAACTACCGTGAGTTACAAAAATAAACTCCCATGTTTTCAGCTTTTTCAGTTCACTGATGGGGCTCTAGTGTTGAACTATGCCTGTCATTTCTGACACAGTGTGACAGCAGTTCACCCTGCAGACCATGAACAGGTACGGTGACTCACTGCATTCCCCAAGGACTGTTTAGATAACTCATACAACTGGGGCACAGGTAACAACACACTGTGCTATCCCCGAAAACCTCAGCAGAAAGAAACCATGAAGAACATGAACCAACAGGGATTCATTGTACTGCACAAAAAAGCATTTTACTCAGTGTGTAGCACCACTGCGAGCTTAACCCCAGACAAACCAGCACTTTCTTCCCTCTTTTACAAAGAGTTAACATAACCTACAGTGGCTTGTTTCAGTCCTGCCTGTTTAGAGTGATATCCCCATCGCTAAGCCAAAACCAGAGCTGGGTCTTACCTATTAGGTCTCTCCAGCACAGCTCACCAGTTACCTACTCGTCTTGAGTATGCTTAGCATTGATCTTCAGCTGATTATGAGCTTCTCTCCAAGACATCTCATTTGGAAGCTGTAAGGTAAGCCTGAGGGACCTATCCCTCAAACAATGTTCTTGGCTTTCAAAATACAGAGATAGACTAGAGACCCAGTCCTGCCTGCCCAAGTCCCCATTTCCCACAGATGGCATGTTATCTCAGCCCAGCCCACGTCACATTACATTACGTTACAGCTGTAACCTCACTGAAAGCAACCCTCTCAGCACTCCTCGATGAGACAGATAGCTGCCTGTCTGAGGTCCAGAGTACCTCTTTGTTCATGGCTCTTTTGATTTTTCAGGCCATTCTTCCCCTTTAAGAGGAATCAGCCCTCCTCTGCTCTATTCAGGGGAACTCCTCTGGAAGAGTTTTCCTCATGCCTCAGTGCTATATTTAGCTTTACGCACAGGAAGAAAAGGGAGGCACTGCTTGTTTTTAGGGTTGCCTTAGTTTACAGTCTGGCCTAAGCACAACTTAGGGGTCATTTAACAGCCATTACTCTCCTCCTGTCCCTGAACTGCTTCCACCTTACTCAGCACAGAGGACCTGTTTTACCACAGTCACGCACAGCAGATGCCCAGCATAAGAGAAGCCCATAAACACATTTGAGCGATACCACACATACATCTCCGTCCCACCTGCACACCCATTTTATGCAGCCCTACAACCACAATCTGGCAAACTGCTTTTTCATCCCTCCGATCCAAAAAAAGCAGCCATCAATTGAACCGACGGGCTTCAGGAAAAACGGGGAGAGCTTCTCCAAGGGTTATAGCCACAGAAAGATTCCATCACGCAGTTTTAGGACCCTGTTCCATGTTAATACAGGGACCCAACCACCGCACCGCCAAGTGATGCTTCGGATGGGCTGAAGTCTCTCACCCCTCCCCGGTATCCTGAAGTTCCGCAGAAATGAGTGGCTGTGGCTGTACAGAACTGGGTAGCTGGTAAGGAGATAAACACCAGGAGGAAAGCGACATCCTGCCGGCGCTAGCAAGAAGACGGACGGACGGACGCACACCCGAGCACTGCAGACGCCCCGGACCGTACCTGGAAGTGACCGCAGGCGCTCCCGGCCACGGCCGCTGCTTCACCGCCCACAGGTACACATCGTCCACGGCTGCGCTCAGCTTCTCCCCCAGCCGCTTCCCAAGCCGGGGCTCGCCGGGCAGCAGGCGGAGCGGCGGGAGGAGCTGCTCCCCTGCCCCGCCCCGCTCCCGCCCCCGGGCGGCGGGAAGGGCGGGGGGCGCCCGCGCTGCGGTGCCGGCGGAGCGTGACGGCGGCCCGTCCTGGCTGCGGCGCTGGCCCCCGGGGAGGCTGCTGGAGCGGCTGGGGCGAGCCCGCTCCGGGTGCCGCCAGCGGGGCAGAGGTGGCAGGCGCGGGTTTCAGAGCTGGGGCTGAGCCCGTGTGCGGCCGGGCTCGGCTGAGGCGGCCCCTGGGCGGCGACTGCCCCGCCGGCCCTGCAGCTCGCCGCCGGCCGCGGTCGTTAAGCCAGTGGTTATACACGGGCAAGAACAGGACACGTATCCACGGTGCTTCCTCCCGGCTCGTATGTTCAGCACAGAGGATTGCCCGAGCCCAGTGCTGTTCTGCAGATCCTTCTCTCCAGTACTCGTCCAGTTCCCCCCACAGACCATCCACAATAGCCTTCAAAAAGGACTTGGGCAGATCCACTACAACCCCTCAGAGAGCCACTGTCCTTCGTTTCTCTTGAACTCGGCTTACTAGCTTCCATCTGATGTCCCCTTGTTCTTTCATGGAGTGACAAACATTTTGCTGCTACGCGGTCTCTCCAGAGCACTCTTGAGTTTTCTCCATTTCTTGTACAACAATCTCAGTCACCGCTTTTCCAGGCTGAAAAGTCCAGGTGTACCTGGTCACTCCACAAACAGGGTCCATATCTCTGACGATCCTTGTTATCCTTCACCAACCTCTTTGCACTACTTCTAAACCTTCTGAGATGAGGGAAAAGGAGCTGCACACGCACAATTCAAGGTGCAGCTGAACCTTAGGTTTGGGGAGCAGTATGCCAACTTTCCCTACACTCCATCCCCTCCTAGCAATTCCCAACCTATGCTACATTTCCTTTCTTGACTGCAACTGGGCACTGAGCTGGAGCCACCCTTCAGAACACCCAAGATCTTCTGACCAAGTGTCAGCAGCCGGGTCAGAACCCATACTTTGCACATGAAGCTACATGCATCAGATCTTCCACCAATTGAAGAAAAACTGTCCCCAGTACTTAAATGCTCAAAAGATAGGTCCCTCTGGCTACTATTTCTGCATATAAGCATAGAAGCATGTAGACCTGCGTTCCGTTGTCCAGGATGATTTTGGAGTCAGTCACACAATCCTACCTACCTGCATTTCCATTTCTTGAAACTCAGTCCCTGGAAACAAATACTTTAAAAATCTATTTTAAAAATAACCGAGCTGGCAAGATAACTAATAGTAAAGTCCCTGGAACTGGGACTTAAAGGCTCATGTGATTTCCCTGTGGATTCTAGAAATTACTTTCAAGTCTTTGAGTTCTGGATTCACACAAAAGCCCGCTCTGTCCCTTTGCACAGTGCCACATATAATGTGAAGTATAACGAAATGACATTGCAATGTTATTTCTGAAGGGAGATGACACAATGAGAAGTCAGAGGTCACAGCACTTACACACGCATTCTGGTCCTTTTCCCACTTCAGTGAGTATGTCAGAGATGGCGCTACACGTGTTCCTCAGGCTCTGCTTTATGATGTTTCTACCTCCATCTCCTCTCTGTGACAGGTTTCCTACTGCAATAACTATTTAACTTTCTTGATTCCTGTTTACCCCTACAACTCTCTTTATCAGACAACTTTTGTTGCCATACCTGCAAGAAATCTCCTAGAAAAAGATTTAAACTTCATCCAGATAAAGAGTTTTCCCTTTTTCCTTTCCCCCTCTCAGATTTGAGGACAAACTTTTGTTTTTCCCTCCCCTTGATTCCTGTATTCTCAGACACGATCTGTGATTAAAGCAGAAATATTTTACTGAAGTAACGGCATGTACAGACACATTTATCCTGGTTTCTTTTGGTGCAAGCTGACGAGCGAAATCAGCCTGTGGGTTTCCTGGCTGAGAGGACTACCCCAGAGGAGCGACGGGTGGTGCAGCGAACGACGCATTGTGCATGAGTCAGCAGCGCTGCACTGCTGCAGGACTGACAAACGCTACAGCTCAGTGGGCTGCAGTCAAGTATCACGTTAAGCAAGTGAAGTAATTTGTCTGCTGTGCTTGGCATTGCTCAGGCCCCATTTGCAGTAGTGCAAGTGGTTATGAATAACTTGGCAAGAGTTGAGAGGAGACCAAAAATTGTAAGGAGCTAAGCAGTTATGAGTCAACGATTCAAACACAGAACATGCCCAGCCTGCATTGCTCAGATGCTTTTTTATTTTTCCCATTTTTGATATGGTAGTGCCCACAACAGCAATGCAGATTAAAGGAATTAGAATGATAGAATCATAGAATTGCCTAGGTTGGAAGGGACCTTTCAGATCATCTAGTCCAACCATCAACCTAACTCTGACAAAAACCATCACTAAACCACATCTCTAAGCACTATCTCTACCCATCTTTTAAATACCTCCAGGGATGGTGACTCAACCACTTCCCTGGGCAGCCCCAATGCTTAATAACCCTTTCAGTGTAAAAAATTTTCCTAATATCCAGTCTAACCCTCCCCTGGCGCAGTTTGAGGCCATTTCCTCTTGTCCTGTCTCTTGTTACTTAGGAGAAGAGACCGACCTCCACCTCTCTACAGCCTCCTTTCAGGTAGCTGTAAAGGTTGATAAGGTCTCCCCTCTGCCTCCTTTTCTCCAGGCTAAACAACCCCAGCTCCCTCAGCCGCTCCTCATAAGACTTGTGCTCCAGACCCCTCACCAGCTTCATTGCCCTTCTCTGGACCCACTCCAGGACCTCAATGTCTTTTTTGTGCTGAGGGGCCCAAAACTGGACACAGTACTCGAGGTGGGGCCTCACCAGTGCCGAGTACAGGGGGATGATCACTTCCCTAGTCCTACTCACCACACTGTTCCTGATACAGGCCAGGATGCTGTTGGCCTTCTTGGCCACCTGCACACTGCTGGCCCATAGTCAGTTGACAGTCGACCAACACCCCCAGGTCCTTTTCTGCCAGGCAGCTCTCCAGCCACTCCTCCCCAAGCTTGTAACGCTGCATGGGGTTGTTATGTCCCAAGTGCAGGACCTGGCACTTGGCCTTGTTGAACCTCACACCATTGGCCTCAGCCCATTGATCCAGCCTGTCCAGATCCCTCTGCAAAGCCTTTCTACCCTCAAGCAGATCAACACTCCCACTTAACTTGGTGTTGTCTGCAAACTTACTGAGGCTGCACTCAATGCCCTCATCCAGATCCTGGAGAACACCACTTGTGACCACCCACCAACTGGATTTAACTCCATTCACCACCACTCTCTGGGCCTGGCCCTCCAGCCAGTTTTGTACCCAGCGAAGAGTACTCCCCTTCAAAGCCATGGGCAGCCAGTTT
The DNA here is from genome assembly GCF_964199755.1 of Larus michahellis. Classification (NCBI taxonomy): domain Eukaryota; kingdom Metazoa; phylum Chordata; class Aves; order Charadriiformes; family Laridae; genus Larus; species Larus michahellis. The sequence goes on from NC_133900.1 coordinate 24,606,920, forward strand.
CTCCAGGAGAATGCTGTGGGGAGCCTTACTATCAAAGGCCTTACTAAAGTCCAGGTAAACAACATCCACAGCCTTTCCCTCATCCACCAAGCAGGTCACTTTGTCATTGAAGGAGATCAGGTTTGTCAAGCAGGACCTGCCTTTCATGAACCCATGCTCACTGGGCCCGATCACCTGGTTGTCCTTCATGTGCTGCATAATGGCACTCAGGATGATCTGTTCCACGACCTTCCCAGCCACCAAGGTCAGACTGACAGGCCTGTAGTTCCCCAGATCCTTCTTCCAGGCCTTCTTGTGGATGGGCGTCACGTTTGCTAGATGCCAGTCAACTGGGACCTCCCTGGTTTGCCAGGACTGCTGGTAAATGATTGAAAGTGTCTTGGTGAGCACTTCTGCCAGCTCCCTCAGTACCCTTGGGTGGATCCCATCCAGCCCCATAGACTTGCGTATGTCTAGGTGCTGGAGCAGGTCCCTCACCATTTCCCCTTGCATTATGGGGGCTTCATTCTGCTCCCCACCTGTATCTACTAGCCCAGGGGTCTGGGTACTCAGGGAACAACCGACTCTACTACTAAAGACTGAGGCAAAGAATGAGGCATTAAGTACCTCAGCCTTCTCCTCATCCTTTGTCACCATGTTACCGCCCTCATCTAATAAAGGATGGAGATTCTCCTGAGTCCTCCTTTTGTTACTAATGTATTTATAGAAACTTTTTTTATTGTTCTTAACATCCCAAGACAGGTTAAGTTCTAGTTGGACTTTGGCCCTTCTAATTTTCTCCCTACATAGCCTTACAACTTTTTTGTAGTCTTCCTGAGTGTCCGCCTCTTCTTCCAAAAACCATAAACTCTCCTTTTTTTTCCCCTGAGTTGTAACCATATCTCTCTGTTCAGCCAGGCCGATCTTCTCCCCCAACAGCTTGCTTTTCAGCACATGGGGACAGCCTGCTCCTGCACCTTTAAGACTTCCTTCCTGACAAATGTCCAGCCTTCCTGGACACCTTTGCCCTTTGGGACCGCCTCACAAGGGACTCTGTCAAACAAGCTCCTGAAAAGACCAAAGTCTGCCCTCTGGAAGTCCATGGTGGCAGTTCTGGCAGTTCTCCTTGCTTCTCTAAGAATCGAAAACTCTATCGTTTTGTGATCACTATGCCCAAGATGGCCTCTAACTGTCATATCCCCCACAAGTCCTTCTCTGTTTACAAACATGTCCAGCAGGGCTCCTTCCCTAGTCGGTTCCCTCACCAGCTGTGTCAGGAAGTTATCCCCAACACACTCCAGGAACCTCCTGAGAGTTAAATCTGCGCAGCTTCTGTTCTGGACTAACTTCTGTTTCATGGTTGAAAATATTTAATGGCATCATTTGAGGAAGTGAAGCTTCAGAAAAATCACCAAGCCTGGGAATGCTGAGAATAGAGTTGTTAGCTCTACGCAACTTCTGTTCTGTACTAACTTCCGTTTCATGGTTGAAAATCTGTCTACTGATAAAACAACCTACCCGCCGCCCCCTCCTCCCCAGCTCCCCCACGGCTCTGGGTTTACCCTGATCCCATGCAGCACTGCTTGTGCTACGTGCCCCTGCCAACTATTCATAATTTCCAAGCGATAAACCAAAAACCACTTCCCTTAGTTTAGACAGTAATCTTTTACTGGTTAGCTCACACAAGCGTGGTCTGTAAAACACTTAGGCGATGCGGAATTTTAAGCATAAAGAGAGAACGTTCCCTCTTGTTTCAGCAGTAACCCTCTGGACAGTTCTCCATCAGAACCGTGGAACAATCGCTAAACCAGCTGCTCTCTGCCTCCTGGTACTCCGAAGGATCATCAAAGAAGAAGAATTAAGAGAAAACAGCCAATACCCATTCTTTTTCCATTTCAATACTTGTTGCTGTGCAAGTACATCAACCCTTACCCTCTGGTTTGTAGCACTTCCCTGCATAAAGCGGAAAGACATCAGGTTTCATTTAAGCCCCATGTTTATTCATTTTGAACTTGAACTAGGATCATATTAAAAACAGATTACTAATCATTTAAGAGCTATTACTGCTTGCCAAAACTAATCTGTGGTTTTAAATAAGAGGAAAGGCAAAGTAAATAAAAAGTAGCATTTAACTCACTGTAGAGAAGTCATGTTATGTAAAAAGTGCACAACATATTTGGCATTTCAAAAAGTACTCAGCAGAAACTCATACACAAATAGTAGTCTTGACAGAAATGGATGGAAGGGAAGGATTTAGAGCCTGAAGTCAATTGTCTGAAATTCAAAGGTAAGCTTTAGTCTGGCAATATTAGCACACATTTAAACCTCTGCAGAGAACTCATGCTGCAGTCACTGAGATACCTGCACAGATAGAATCACGTGCAGAACGAGAGACCAAAACTCTTGACCACTTTGAATTTTCAAAAAACTGCTTCAAATTAAATTCACACCTCAAACATTTAGATTAGAGGGATCAGTCCAGCAGATCACTTAAACCTTGCCTTGGCTTCAAGTTTGAAATTAAGTGCATGCTTCAGTGATTTGACAGAGGGATTCAAGTACAGTCTTCAATGTTCAGATGGAGTGATGTGACAGTGCAATAGTTTTGTGTGGAGATTAAGACGTACAAGCAGACTGGTAAGCAGACAATACATCCTGTAACAGATTTTTTTTGTAATGAGACTTTGTTTTTAGCTGTCTACAACTTTGTCAGAATTTAATCAATGGGAGCTAAAAGTGTTGATGGCAGGTGCCTGTTTCAGGCTAGGACAAAATGCAGATGAAATCATTTATGCTTTTCTGAAAAGATGGCAGACAAAAATATACTGCTATTGCTCATGTTTCTGTGCTAAATACAGCTTTTTTATTTGTTACTGTTACCTATTGAAGGAAAACGTTCAGAGACAAAGCCTTGGACAAGGACTTGAAAACCGAAAGAATACTCTCCCTGTAATTTGCCTTTAATGCAAGAACTGCCCAAATTCAGACAAGCTCTTAATTTCTAAAAGCTCTCTGTCTGCCCTACAAGCACATGTGAGAATTTGTCAGCACAATTCTTACAGACCCTCTCAAGACTGACAGTCACTCTGAATCCTTCAACGTTAATGCAGTGTGGAACCACTAGCCATGAGGAAAAGTGTCAGGATTTGGCCTACCTTAAAAATGTATTTATGCAAGAAGCAAAGGCTCTCTCTCCTTTCGAGTGAATTTTGCCAGTACTATTTTGGTGCTTTACAAGTTCAAAACCATCAAAAAATGTGCAGGTCAGTGCATGATGTTTCACTAGTTCCTGATGTCCCTTACGAACTGGGAGATACAGAAAGTGGATAAGGTCAATGCCAACTCAGTAGGGCTTAATCCCAATTTTTATCTCTAAGAGAAGTTGTCGATTCATTGCAATCACTTGCATTATTGATGGCCTCTATTTAACTTCCCACAAAGGAATACACTGTCCAGAGTGAAATAATTAAGTTTCCTGTTTATTTACATAAAACTTTCCCAAAGTATCTTAACTAATAAATCTTTACAGTTACCTGCAAATCTGAAAAATATTCCACCTTTTCTTAAACAAACATAGGCATTTTCAAAGACAGATGATGTAGCACAGGAGCAGCTAACACCAAGAACAGAACCGAGCCCTGATCCCCAAGTCCTCTGTGGCTTGGGAGGTCAGAACCTCATGGATTGGGAAGTACGTCTAACTGCAAAGCACACTATCCACAAGAAATAACGCACCATGCACAATTACTATCTTTAACTATGGGTAAAAGCTCTCATTTAGGACTTTGTCTGATGATACACACGCGATGTACGAATACAGGAGAAAGGGGACTACTGATGAATGTGATCTGGCTTCTGCTGCTAGTGGATAACTGCAAAAATAACTGCAAGACTGTGTCAAAGCCACATGCCTTAAGCTTTAAAAGCCCCAAACCACTCCTTTAGTAGCATTATTCTAAAGCTGGATGTTGAGATCTTTATTTCTGTTTAGTTAATGATTTTCTGTTCTGTTGCTGGAGGCATCTCCCTCACTCCCTCAAGACAAGGAAACATTTACAACTCTCCTGCCTCCCCACTCTTTCTTCTTTCAGCCTGACATCCTCTCGAATGCTACCTGACAGACTGCAGCAATCACCCTGTGAATGGTAAGTAATTTCCTTAGTGACAGCCTCCCATTTACTCTGACATCTGCCAGCACTCCCTGACACTTGAATAAGCATTAAGACATAAGCAGTCTGGCATAGGTTTAAGGGTTGGAATAATAATGTTCTGTGGACTCACTACACTCACACAGGCAGCTAAAAAAACCCTTGTGCACTAAACTTTGCCATCCTCTGGGCTGGGAAATGCTGATGGAAGGGTGACTGCAGCGACAGATTTACCTACGTGGATGAACTGTCACCTTTTGCTACTTGAGACAATGAGGCCTGATCTCTGGCCAGTGAAGCTTTGAACGTCTTTCCCGGTACCACAATACAACCGAAATCTGGGCTACAAGAAACAGACTCAGTGGTTTGGGAAAATAACAGGAAAGAGAAAATAGAAACAAAGGGAGTCTTCAGAAAAAAAGAAAAAAAACCCCAAACCACAACAAACCAAAGCCCACAATTAAAACAAACAAACCACCTCCTCCCAAAGCCAAAACCAATGCTTCTTCTGATTTTTGTAGTGTTCATAAACTCTCCCTGAACTCCTGAACTGGAATTGGAGAGCTTTGAACTACCTTTGGAGTGCAGAGTCTTGTACTGCAAGTATCACGAGGTCAAAATAGTTTCCATTTTAATGGATTATCAAAATGAGAAAATGATCCTACTATGTTTGCGTACAGTTTATACTAGCACTTGGTTTATTTCTCTTGTGTGTGGGCCTAGTCCCAGTCTGGGACTCTGGTATAATGGATGATCTATTAGCTTGAAAGACATTCCCTTCTGTCACTTCCAACCATACCAACCACGTCGGACTATGTCATGGAGGAAATTCTTCCTTCTAACCTGCAGCAGCGATGGCTCTTAAACAAACCTCAAAGCACTGGTTATAGTAAGAAGCTTCTGTGCCATATGACTTGCAGGAAACCTGGTATGCCTCCCAGATGTTTAATAAACTCGACAGTGCCCTCTCAAAATCTTTGGCTACAGTTCAGTCATCTCTACCCACAAACAGTGCACAAAGGATTCAAAGACTTCACAAACCACAACTTTTGTTTTGAGTTATGGATAAAGCGTGCACATACGTTTCTCTGTGCTTGCTATTTTGTGAAGGGATCTGGTGTATTTTCCACCATTATGTATTGCAAAATAGGCTTATAGTTCAACAGATAAGACAAGGTAAATGAAGAGATGTCCCAAAAACTAACAAATATTGCCATTATTATTTTTAATGTGTTAGTTCAGTTGTACGTCAGTGAAGAAAAAGGAAGATTTATTATGAATGAAAGCCATTTGACAGCCTACACGAAAGGAATTTGGTGGGTGACCTCTGTCAAGTTCCAGGGAATGGATTCACATTTTCAAAACTGTCACCACAGCACCCAGCAGCTGCATGGGTGCCATGGTTTAACCCCAGCCAGCAAGTAGGACCATGCTGCCACTCGCTCACTCCCCCAAGTTGGGATGGGGGAGAGAATCGGAAGAGTAAAAGTGAGAAAAAACTTGTGGGTTGAGATAAAGAGAGTTTAATAGGTAGAGCAAAAGCCGCGCATGCAAGCAAAGCAAAACAAGAATTTCATTCACTGTTTCCCATCAGCAGGCAGGTGTTCAGCCACCTCCAGGAAAGCAGGGCTCCATCGTGTGTAATGGTTACTTGGGAAGACAAATGCCGTCACTCTGAATATTGCCCCCTTCGTTCTTGTTCCCCCAGCTAAGCATGACATCAGCTAAGCATGACATCACACATTATGGAATATCCCTTTTGGTCAGTTGGGGTCAGCTGTCCTGGCTGTGACCCTCCCAGCTTTTTGTGCATTCCTGGCCTACTTGCTGGGAGGACGGTGTGAGGAGCAGAAAAGGCATTGACAGCTTACCAACAACCAAAACCATTAGTGCACTACCAACACTGTTTTCATCCCAAATCCAAACCATAGCATTACACCAGCTGCTAGCAAGAAAGTCAACCCCGTCTCATCTGAAACCGTGACAATGGGGAATGTCTTTCCTACTCTGCAAGTATATGTAAGGTATCGAAGATCCCTCCCGAACCGGAACACAAATTTGAAAACACCCCAAAAAATGTATATTCATGAACCAACAATCCCAAACATATTTCAGACTGAAAATTTTCTTTATATAGTTTTTAAAAGCTTAAATTTCAAATTCAAAATTTTGTATTTTTTAAAACCTTATTTAAAAAATTAACCAACAAAGGTCGTTTTGAAAAAAAAAAGACACCCCCCCCCCTTTTTTTTTAACATTCAGAAATAACTAAGTAGAAAATACCGAATCTTTTTCGATTCTTCCCCCCTCAGAAGAAGGTTGTGATTGTTTTTGCAAACTACCCTTTTTCCTAACAGTTTTCAGTTTTGCAAATTTGTCTGGTCAAGAGGGGAAAAAAGTGTTACTGGAAAATTTCCTACTCTCTCCTTTTAATAGAAAGGTTGCCTGCTGTGTCCCCAGCTGTCTGCTTCCAGTGGAGAGGAGGATTACAAAGCTCTGCAGAATAAAAACTTCCTGGAGCCCTCCCCCTGCATGCACATAACAGAGCAGCTACTACACCCAAAGCAAGAAAAATAACTGGCGCTCAGCCTTCAACCCCTTTTTTAGCATGGTGTATGTCTCCCAGAAGGCTTGGAACAACAGTTCCTGAGCTCATAGACTGCAGGAGGTACTGTACAACAGGCAGGACATACAAGGCAGAAAACAAAACTAAGCAAAACAAAACCTTCTCCAGCCACACGCAGAAGCCCTGGCTATGTATCTATCTATTTGGATGGGCATCTCTCCCTGCATAAATCTGCAAAGACTTTCTTTTCCTGAAAAAAGATGGTGGGACAGAGGATAGAAACTGTTACTATTGACGTTTTTTCTGCTGTTATTCACTGTAACTGCAAAGACTTGCTATTGGGTCGATACTTTTGATGGGTAGAAAATGAAACAACGCGGGCTTAGTATCTTACACCGACACCATTTGACTCTTCAGTGTTTCATTCCAATAAGCCAGAAACAGTCATTTGAAAACTGTTTAAACGTTACTTCATGCAACAGAAATGGCTTCAAAACAGCCATTCTTGAAACAGAACAAATAGCAAACACTTCAATTCTGTCCAAATATCGTTTAGCAGGCATACTTTTACACCCACGATGGGCTGCAACTCGTCTGCTGTGTTTGTTCACTAGCTTTCAATGGCGGTTTGCTGTTTGCCCCTCTTATAGCACAACAGAAAGGAAAGGCGCTGTGACAGAAACCAGGATTCAGATTCTGCAAACTGTTATGCACACGCTCAACATTAATAGAAGCTGACCCGAGACAGAGTCTCATTAAACATTTATACAGTACGTCAGACAGAGCACGTGAATGTAGGACACAGGCTGAAAGGAAGGACGTTTACACTAAAGACTGTGTACTCTTTTTCAGATTTACAACAGTGTTTAAATATTATTGCTTTATTGTTGTCTACTTCGCAGAGCTGTACTGCTTTATCAGAGCATAACCTCAGGCAAGTAAGGTGTTTCTCATCACCTCTGACTTTAATGCTGGGATGAACACCATTGAACGACAGGCAATTAGGAGAAATTAATCATAAGATTTTTTTTTTTTTTCAAAAAAGAGGCTTTGAATCTAATTTATTTTTTTCATTGTTGTGTTTGTTTTTTTTTTTTTAATTAATTCCTGCCTCTTTCTTGTACCTAAACAATGATACAGCCACAGTGTCAGGATTCAGAAACACAACAATAGTTAAATGTGTAAGTTATGAAAGGATCTGAAAGCAAGCCTCTGGAAATCAGCAGTGCCACAATTTCCAGTGTTCTGAGTTACTGGAGTAATGCTGTACTCACCTTTCATACAGCAACCAAAGCCAGAATTGTTCTGCCATTTTTCAGCAATTCAGTTCAATTTGCCAGCTCCAAAGGTTCTACCAGAAATGTTATGGCATGAAAATATTTGCTTCCTTGCATTGAAAGAAAGCAAAAAAAATCTAAGGTTTCCATCGTTTGATTTTACCTAAGTTTCATGGCTACAGGAAGAAGCATGTATATACGACCCAAGTGTATTTTTAAGGAATTGTTTGGGAGAAAGCAGGAGCAAAGGGGTGGGTTCTAGGTGTTATCCACAGCACTGTCATACCTCTCAGAACCTATGTAGTAGGCCTTAGTTTAGGCAAAGGAAAGTGCAGCTGGCAAAACACATCTGGTTTGGTTTGGATCATATGGGAAAAAGATTTTGTGATTTTTTTTAAGTGATTTCTATTTCGTATTTCAAAGTAAATAAAATATTTTCACAAAATAATTTCCGTTTGCTTCCAGCTAGAGAATTTCAATACAACATTGATTTTTACCCATGAGTCAAGTAGTCAATTATATATCAGCGTAGCTCTCTGTTTCTGAAGAATGAGCATGAATTATTATATTTGATTAAGAGCCTGGCCTATGCCTTCCTTTTCCAGCATGGGGGAGAATTTTCCTAAATTCAGATTAAGAAATAAGGAATTAATATATACGGATCGCTGAGGATAATCTATGTAAGAGAATACTTCCTCCTGCAAAATTAATAACCGTTCTTTGAGGCCAGGATTAATTTAACAGTAGGCTTAGTCACAATTCACAATGCCAAATGAGCAGGTGGCATTCTACACAGTCATGCAGAAGTTTCTGCCTCTCTTGGCAAATGCAAATATTTGAGGTGATCAAAGCCAAAAGGGTTTTTGCTTTTCCTGAACAGTCAGTCATCAGGCTACCATTGCTAAAGCCTCCTTCCCTTTTCTTCCTCTGTCTGCGTACAGGCAGGGACATACGGGCTTTATTTTGTGTTACTTACTCACACAGATTGGAGGTTATCCCTAAAAGTATTCTGACTAAGGCAGCACAAAGCTCTAAGAAGGTTCGCACGTCTTAAGAAATGCCCTCAAACATTATGATTTGAGAAAGGGAAGGAGGGAGGGCATTTGGCTAAACAAGGGTGGACTGGCTAAAAAGAAGTCCAACCATAAAGGCAACAACAACACTCCAGGCTACAGAAGATAATTAAGGGGGACTGTAGTTCCTCAGAGAAAATCAGAGGTCCTTGTGTGCGGTTTTCACTGAAATATTTTATTGCAGTTTAAGCTCTGTACAGATGTGCTGTAATCAAACAGGAAGTATGCCAGCAAGGAACGGTGTGAAATCCATATGCATGAAACTCTGCTAAAAGTCTCTGGGTCGCCCACATGGAAAAACCCCAACCCTGTACTGACCAGCTTCAAAAACAAAGGCAGGTATGTGATTACACATACTGTTTCATTAGAGTATATGAGAGTTTTATAAACGTCACAGGCCCCGTCCACCCTGCAGATGATATAAACGAGAACTGCAGAAAAACGCAACTGAATGGTGCATGTCTGTCAGGAAACATGGACAAAGGAAAAGATGTTGCATGAAACCTTGGAGCTAATGTTGCCAATTGGTATTGAAAGCTCTAATGAAATAGAGCACAAGGAGCAAAGTTCTTTTCCTCGTTCTGTCACTGATGCTTTTGGTAGCTGTATGTGCATCATTTCCTCTCTATCCTCCCATTTCCCTTTTTCCATTTCCTACAGGATAAGCCCTTCAGTGCAAAACCAGCTTATTTTATGTAACTGTCAGACAATCCATAGCTCCAAAGTAAGGGCATCATCATGCACAGAGTTCGGTGTGCTTTCAAAAAGTAGAACCAGAAATGAAAAAGACTTCCCGAACCAGTTTCCAACAGTTAGGAGAACATTTATGAGCATCCTTTACAACTGCAACCACCAGACTTCACAGCACCAAGATGAGCTGCAGAGTAGGACACAGCCTCTTGAAATAAAAACAATGCTAGCAGAGTGAGGTGGTGGTTATATCATCAGTGAATGATCACTGTAATAGTTTTAATTATTTAACTTGATTAGAGAAGGAACTTACTCTGGATTCTGGTATTCTGCAATGCCATGGAATTTAAGGTGAAAATTACAGAATTCGTATTTCAATAAACATCATGGAGAAGAATACAGCATGACTATGATAAAATGAACCTACTGACTTGAGCCCTATGGGATTTCTTTCCAGAAGCGTTTACCAACAAATCTTACCTGCACTCTACAGAATAGATTCTGCTTTCATTTACCTGCACGCAACTCCTGCTATAACACTTACAGCTTTCACATCATGAGTCTTGAAGACGTGCAGGTGATGCACATAAAGGGGAACAGAATTTGTCCTTCTGTATCGCAGAATGACATAATATGAGTCCATTTGGACTGAGATATCAGTCACTGAAGGGTGAACTCTTGGTGATGCTCATTTTTAGGGGCCGTTTCAAAGAAGCCACAGGTGTGAAGAATAGCCTGGAAGCTAGAACCAGTAGTAAGATGTAAAGAAATTCAACTGATATTAAAACCGATACTATAACTGAGTCCTGGGTGGTGAAAAAATATTCCCTTCTCTTCCTTCCATAATTCTTCTATCTACTAGCATCACTCTGAGTGAAAAATAAACTGCAAACTCAAAAACATTGAAAAGTAGACGAGCCTTTTGTTGTAGTAGCCCAGGAGTTTAAATGGCAGCCAGTGCTGCAACACATCACCCATTTGCACCATCTAATGATATAAAAATTACTTCAGAGAGACGATATGTGGACTTAAAGGCACTATTTAATATGGCTGCCAGAAAGCCCTTCATATAAATTCATAACTCCAGCAGCTGGTCCTAGTTGCCACGAGAATTCTTGTGTGTTCTTCTATGGAAGTTAGAAAAACCCAAACCATACTCCACATCTCCTCAGAAGAGCCGTGTCTGATTTTAACTAAATTGAACAAGGAAATGTTCCCACCACCATCCGTTATAGAGATAGCTTCTCCATCACCTACGGCTCTGGAGCATCACTCCAATCTGCTATACACTCCATAGGAACAGGAAGCAATGGGCTTTAAATGCTGTGATCAGACCCAGCAGAAGCAACCCAGAAAGCTTTGGGAGTGTTGCTTCTTTCATCCAAAGGAACAAAATCCTCAAAGGGGTACTACTACTTAGTGATGTCTTAAAAATGGTTCAAAATTTTTACTCAACAGTAAGCACAAATCTGTACTGGGGAATATAAAAATCATGTCACATAGCGGCAGCCAGTTCCTTTCTGGTCAAGGCCTTACAAACATTTATTTTTATGACCTCTGAAGTTGTCAGATTGATCTGCTTTAAAGGGGAGATAAAAACACCCAGGTGAAGCAGGGGAACATCATTTCCCAAATTGCCGTAGTCAAACAATGAGAAATAGGTTTAATGAAAGCTTAATCCAGCACATTAACCAGTGCACCTCTCCAAGCACTCTTTAGAGATTACAACTTGATGTTAACAGAGTCAGAAACTAATAATCCGTAGGGGGAATGAAGCCCAGGGCTCCCACACGCTTCTCCTTCAGGGGTGGATGGCTGGCTCCTGGCAGCAGCAGTCACTGAGGATGCCCAGTTGCTTCCTCAGAAACACACTGCTCAAAAGATCATTGCTCAGTTAAGGCACTCTCTTAGGTGGAGCTCTCAGAACTAGGTATCTGTATCAGGAAAACACCGACTTATGAATCATTTAGGCATTTTTAAGCTGTGGTCTTCTAACATTGTGGCTAACTTGCTAATGACAAGGTCATCTTCCCTTCCACAGGACACAAACTGCTGAATACGGTGGCCTAGCTGAAGACAAGGACCATGAGTTTCTACACCACCACCTGATAGTGAGTAACTTATTAATCACAGACATCAGGCACAACTCCAGGGAGTTTTCCTTCTACTTCATGCACATTTCCAAATCTGGCTTGTGCCCAGTATGTCAGTTTACCACGCTGCCTTGGATAATACAATAACACTTCCCTCTCCCTCCTTTGCCACACAGCTTGGTGTCGTCAACAAACTTGCTGAGGGTGCACTCAATCCCACTGTCCATGTCACCAACAAAGATATTAAAGAGCCCTGGTCCCAGTACCGACCCCTGAGGAACACCACTCGTCACTGGTCGTCACTTGGACATTGAGCCATTGACCGCAACTCTTTGTGTGCGACCATCCAGCCAATTCCTTATCCACCGAGTGGTCCACCTGTCAAATCCACGTCTCTCCAATTTAGAGACAAGGATGTCATGTGGGACAGTGTCAAACATGTACAAGTCCAGGTAGATGACGTCAGTTGCTCTTCCCTTATCCACCAACGCTGTAACCCCGTCATCAGGCACAATTTTTCCTTAATGAAGCCACGTTGGCTGTCACCAATCACCTATTTATTTTCCATGTGCCTTAGCATAGTTTCCAGGAGGCTCTGCTCCACAATCTTGCTGGGCACAGAGGCGAGACTGACTGGCCTGTAGTTCCTGTAGGTCTTCCTTTTTTCCCTTTTTAAAAATGGGGGTTATGTGTCCCCTTTTCCAGTCTCCTAGCTGAGAACTGGCTTCTGCCTGGAAGCTGTGTTGCTGGAGTACAGAAGGTCTGGAGGACCAGAATGGGGGTTTTTTTTTTGCACTCCCAAACCACCCTTTCCTCCATGGTTGTCATGTGCATTTTTAATAGGAGAGATTTGTAACCCATAGAGAGCACTTTACTCCTGTTTATGCCCGCATCAAAATTCAAGAAGACAGACACTTACAAAGAAGGCTTGCTACAATTACAAGATTGCTTTCTCCCCCTCTAGTTTCTGGCATTGCTGTAAGGAAGACTATTACTTTTAATACTGAGATACTGAACAATAAATGTGTAAATTTCCCATCTCTCTAAGTGCTTTCAACAGACGAAATGCACTCATTTAAAGAATTTACCATGCTGGGATTTAGAAAACACCCTGAGAAAAGAAAACACCCTTTTAATTGACATTTTATCATTTATTAAGTCTAGAATAGCTATACTTATGAGAGAGCCAGCGTAATATTAATTATTATTATTTTACTGATGTCAGTATTTCTGATTTTTAGGACACTAGTGATCATTCAGCTACTATTTCAAAAACAAGAAAAATCTTGTTATTCTGCCGAAAATATACAGAACTAAAAGTAGCAGACTTCCTACGCAGTTATTTTCATTGAAACACAATAGTTTATTCAAAAGAAATTTTTAAAAAGTCTTCTGGCTGGGATTTCTCAAAGCTTTCTTTAATTGACTGTACTTAGAAACATTTTAATTTGCAGTATTGTTTTTTTGTGCAAATGGTAATAAGGGCAATTAAATTTCAAGTTACATACATGTTTCTGAGTTTAGAAATCATGCAGCACATGAAAAAATGATATTATTCAAATTGTTCAAGAATAATAGAAGCAACTTCAAAAACTGCAATCTTTTCCTATGTGGTACTTTTCAGTATAAACTATAGGGTACACTGTCTCCCATGTGCAAGAAGGGAACCATTGTACCATGGAACAGAAAAGGTATTTCTCTGCTTCGAATTGGATCATGCTCTCCAGTCATTTCTTGAGACCACGTGTAGCCCCGCAGAAGCAATGAAAGAGAAAAAGCAAGTAAAAGCAACAATAGGAAGGAGCTGAATCCTGACTAGAAGTGAGAGGTTTACTGTAGTCTGCAGAACACACTGGGGAAGGCTTCTGGCTAAGGAACTATATGAAGGCTTCAGAGAAGTTAGAGGGAGCTGCTAGAGAGATGGAGCTGAATTCCTGCTTCTAAGGGATGAGGATCTGTGTGAAAGACATGCTAGGTCTCCCTAATGCTGCAGCTCAATCCGCCCACATTTAAGGAGATTTATTTGTCTTGCTCTTTGTTGTGACACGTGGATCCAATCAGTGTCCTGATCCCTTCTGGATATCACATACTTGCTTTGCTTGAGTTTTACCATCCCACCACACACTTCCTTTGAAAGCCTGCCTCCCTCTCCATCACTCACTTCCTTCAGTTTAATAGTTCCCAAACTCTGCCTGTGTTCTGGGCACAAAGGGAAAGTTTTATTCCTGCAACCCAGATCCAGACTGAACAGCACACTCTCTTTGCCACTGCGATGCTGCAACATTGGCTGGCTCCCAGGATGTGAGATATGGTGGGGCTTCATTGCTCTAAGTCCTTTCGTTAATACTTTATAGAATTTACACTCAGCCCCGGGCATGGATACTGTCCTTCAGCTAAGGCTGGTTTCCTCCGTAATTGCCAAAGGGCCAATCTGGACATGCAGGAAATGGAACAACACCTGGGAGATGAACCTGCTTTTGTAGTCGTCATGTCCAGAGCTGTGAGCTCTGTCTCAACGCCTTCCACCCCTGCTTGGGGGTGGGCATGGCAAGCTGTGTTGTTAGTGACAGTGCGCGTATGTCAGCACCGAGGTGAACTGTGCTTTCCCCCGAGGTACCGGCTCAGTTTCTCTCAGCAACTGCCTCTCAAAAACCCTGGTAAGTCGCATGCCAGCTGCCTTCACCACAAGTAACTGCTGCTGCTATTCGTAGCAGGAAGAGGAACTGACGAAATAGCACACTGGTTACGAAATACACTTACTCTGTAGAAAGTGATGGAAAAATTTGCTAGACAGCACAAAGGCAACTTTAAAAATTTTACTGGGCAAAGAACCACCCACACTCTGCCCCCCACCCAACAACCTCATTTCCCCCTCTGAGCTTAAAGCTACGTCTCCCAACCTATGGGATGGATGCAGACTCTCATGTGTAAGCCTAAGGTGCTTTAGCGAGTTCCCCAGCTAGGAACAGGTGGCTCTTTCTAATGCCCCTTCAAGTAACATACAGGCTTCAAAGTAAATTCAGTGGGGTTTGTAGACCTCACTCGTGGCAATCAGCTGAAGTCCCCAGTGACTGTAAAAAGGGAAACATCACACCCATTTATAAAAAGGGTAGAAAGGAGGACCCTGGGAACTACTGCCCTGTCAGCCTCACCTCTGTGCCTGGGAAGATCACGGAACAGACTCTCCTAGAAGCTATGCTAAGGCACATGGAGGACAGGGAGATGATTTGAGACCGCCAGCATGGCTTCACCAAGGGGAAGTCTTGCCTGACCAACCCAGTGACCTTCTATGATTCCTTTAGTGCAATTATACTAATTTTAATCACATGCAGCTTGTAATCACTGATGTACCTTCTGACTAAAACTATTAAAGCATTTGACAGTGACGCATGCAAAATAGCATCCTCTGATTAGGTTGTATCATTAGTGGGAGATGTTTCACCTCATACGATGATTAAATCTTCTTGACAGTTGGTATTACATTTACCATGGCTGTTTGACCATGCACTCACATGCATGACAGCAAATCCGCACTCATTCAGATGAGGTCAGTGGTAGTCAGCACAGAAATGCTGTAAAAAGTATAACAAGCAGCCTTGTATTTGTGCACATGGAGCAGGTACAGAGAAAAAGAACCTGTCTTGAAACTCATTAAAAGAGCCAAGAGCCTCATCGCCATGGCCATTTCTCTCAGTGCAGCACCAGCTTTAAGAGTTTCTGCCCCTAACAGCTCGTTCCCTGCTCATCTGTGGCATACAGTTGTACCAATACAGCTTGTCTGGGAAGCCACGGTAGGAACAGTGCTTGGACATGGAAAAGAACGGAGAGGAAAATTTCTGGCTCAGCCTCCCTGAATCCATTTCACCCTTTTGTCTCACAAACAGTTGTACTGCCACAACTGAAGATGAACAGCTAGCCTGAAGCCACTTAAACTGGCAAGAGCCACTGAGAGGTCCAGAACTGCATGCCTTCTGGCAGCAGTGCATACCTCTAGACTAATTTAAGGCAGCCATGAAAGCACATTCTTACTGAAAGCGATGGCATGGATGTGGGGACAATTTGTTCCGAGCCTGTTCTCTTTGATATCCAATAAGATGCAAACTGCCATTTACGTCTCCCTAATGACTGGCCAGCATCCTGGTACAGCTGGCCACGACAGCCAACTTACCAAGGCTGTGTGGTGGTGACATTCCCACTCAGACAGAGAGAAAACTTTACTTATGCACAATTATACTGGCAGAAGACGAGTTTTAGCAGCACAGGCTGCACTGGCAGGGGGTTATTATTTCCAAGCACAGGAATGCTAGTTAAATTGTCAAGTTCAACATCCAGGAGGTAGGCAGGGAACTTAAACAGGTGTTTTCCACTATACACTGTGGTTCCATTGTAACCCTGGAATTGAGTCCGGATTCAGTGAAATCGCCTCAAAATCTGAGCCCAATTCCACATGAAGTTTTACTGAGTTTCAGATGAACCTTAGATTAATGTTTTTGACTAGAAACCATGGGAAATACGTCAACTTCATATGATCAAACCACAAAAAGGATGAAAATGAGCAGTTTAATCTGAGCTTTTTTTTTTTTTTTGAAAGGTTTGGTTTCATTCAAATGCAAAGCAAAGCGCAGCTACTGGGAGCTCGCATGATGCAAAACCTGTAATTAAACCTACACAAGTGCCACATTTAGAGGTGGCGTAGACTTCTGCGTTTAAAGGAACAGCACTCCAAGACAGACTGTGAGGGCGTCCATTGCCCAAGCTATCAATCCGACGGAAGTTTGATCATCATCATGTTTGTCCTCATCCAATGCTCAGAAATGAGCTGCATGAATTCATCTTCGTTCTGGCATTTAGTCATATAGCTGATATAAATATTGATACACACATGAAGATCAGTTCAAGATCCACACTGTATATTCCCCAGAGTAGGTGTGTGGGGTAAAACAGGGGAGAGAGAGTTCAACCCCTTGTTGAGTCAGAAACTTCTTAATGCATACAGAAAGTGATAGATGACATTCCAGTGAAATATCGAGTTTTCCCAGGAGGTGCCACAGTCGTCAGCTGCCAGAAGTGAACAAGTCTGCAGAAAAAGGACTGAACATGAATGGAACCTCTGGAAAATTTCTGAAGGACAGAAGGACTACAAAGCAAATATTCTGCACCAGGAAACAGCCTTCTCTCAGAAATCTAATTAGACTACAGCTAGGCCATCAGCTTCCAGGAATGTAGGACCAGAAAGTACCTGCAATACAGCAGCCAAATACAGGAGAGACACTTTTTAGACATTATCCTCATATAAGCAGATAAAACTTGCTTTTTATCTTTCTTTTTTTTTTTCCAGTGAGCTTTGTACACTTTAATTAAACATTTTTAATTTGTATTTGATCTAATTTGAATTAAGATCATGGCAAGGTCACTGGTAATGTTCAAAACATTACTCGAAGGTAAGGCCTTGAACTACATCTGTGAGCTGGGCTGGCTGAAAGCTCCTGAAATGCTGCACTTCAGAACAGTCAAGGAATAACAGGGGATGGCATCATGCCAGCTGCACAGCCCTGGTGGGTAGCTGATATTGCTGGAGGTGGACTAAGAAGAAATGCTTCCACAGAGGTCAGAGATCTCTGGCACGTAACCAAGCCTTGGGGGGCATGCTGAAATCCTGAGGCCCAAAGGAATTTTTGACAGTATACGATCTGCTGCATGGAGAGCGCCTCAGGAGCTAAACATCTCCTTGGCTGCGATGCCAGTACAAGCTGGGCTGTCCCTGCCTGTTTGCAGTAAATCAAATGTTTCCTCAACATCACGTGATGTCCCTATCTATAGCAAAGAACGTCTTAAAATTTAGATGCCAAAGTGTGCCTCGGGACTCTTACAAGTTCCTACAGAGATCCAGGCTGAGACCCAGAGGTCCCCTGAGACCTAATTGTGTAACGGAACAAACCAGCTCTCAAAATCTCATCCCCTCCTCAAACATGACCGCTCCACTTTGTGCATCTTCTCAGTCATTTCAGTGTGCTGAGGGCACTGTGCTCCGAGATCCTGTTACAAGGGGGTTTGGTGAAAAAAGCACATTTCAGGTGCACATCCATTAGTACTTACGCGTGATGTCTCCTTTTGCAATGTATTTACTTGGCTCTGTAAATATCTACTGCCCAAGAGTAACCTTTGGCTAATAATAACACTGACTGATACAGTCAGTACGCTCAGGCGTACTGACAAGAGGCTGGAACGGTCTGATGCTGTGGAAAAACAGAAACCAGGGACCGGCTATGCCAGTACTTCCCGCTTCAGAGCCGCTTGCTACCACACAGTATCTTTCACTCAGCAGTCACCAGGGGTATTACGAATACAATTTGTCAGAAAGACCCCGTGCTCCTTGTATCCCTTAAGGAATTATTTAGAGACCCATTATGCTTCAGAGTCAAAATTTGCAGAGACCTGTCAGATAGAATGACATATGCTAGAAGTCAATTTAAATGGTGTTACCAAAATGTGAGGACTTAAAAGCTCATCCTGACATGGAATAATTTTTAAAGCACTCAGAAGACTTTGCAGTTCCTTCTGACTGTGTCATTAAATACCATCATTTGTGAACCAGCAATGAATTCAGGAAGCTACATCCTTCCGAGTTTTAGTTTTGGTCGATTTGCTGTTTATTTACCGTAAATCAACTCTCCTTACTAGGAAGTTCCCAGCCACATTAATAAGATCGCAGTAACACCTGCAAGGCTATAAAGGACTAAATCATCCCCTTAACAACTCCCAGAGGATCTGGCCCCCAAATTAGCATGATAAAAGACTGCACTGTGCCATGGGAAGGTTAGAGACAAGCTAGGCCATGTAGGGCGCTTCCAGGGCTAGAAGGATCCTGCCAGGCCACCCAGGCACATGCCCAGGGCGGCTCAGGAGAGGATGCTTCCCCCAGGCCAGCGAAGCACCACTCCCGAAGGCCAGGGCTGCAGTCTACAGCAGAAAGGTTCGTTAATGTGAGGGGATCACCTAGGGGTCATTACGGCACAGGTGCTTGGCAAACTTAGAACAGAAAAATGCCGCAAAGGGATGAAAAAAGCAGCAACAGCTGAGCATTCGGCATCAAACCAGGCATGGTTTTGCCTAAGCCAGTCATGTACGTGGTCTGCTGGTATACACCCCTGTTCCCATGAAAACTCTTCACACCAAACTGAGGCTTTGGAGTTGGCACTTGTTATCAGTGCTAAGAAGCGCTGGCACCTATGAAAATCAGAGTCACTCAATTCTGGGGGGGACTATGATTACAGAACAGCTTGCTATTTGCCTGTAAGTCTACCACAGTGCTAAGATCCTACACTTTGCACCACAAGTAACTAATTTTAAAATGCCAAGCAAGAAAGTACAAGTGATAAGAAGAACTGTGTTTTCAAATGAGAATTTCTAAAGAAGCTAAAGGCTCTGTCTCAGCTGTCTCATAGAGCAGGCTGAAGCTTTGCCACTCACTTCGATAGAAGCCAAACTGGGTTCTTTGGGAATTCCCTGAAAAGCACTACAATAAGTTTGTAAAAATTATGGGAGGGGGATTTCCACAGAGAAAATGAGTAGTGTCCTTTCTCCAGAAAGGCCTATAAACAGAAAAAAAAGAAAAGAATGTCCCAGAAACTTCATTCTACTCCAACAGACACACTGTAAATACCACTGTAAATAGCTCACTAGCTTAATCATCTCTCTAATCCAGAAAACAAAACCACCTAACCAAACTTAACCCTTGAGGGCTGGGGGGCTTCACACTCCTGATGTCAGGGAAATTTTGACATGATCCTAACTTTAGGTAAAGACACACACACACAGACACTGAGAACCTTGTGAGCAAACCAAAAGCCTGCCTAACCAGGCAAGCTAGCAGCAGTCCAAATTATTTTTTCTTGTTTTACTCCTACCTTATGGCTGTGTTTTGATATTTGCCAGTGCTCCACGGGACAAGATTTGCTCACTATCAATGATCGGTAATGTTAGATACACTTTTCCCAGTAGCACCAGGCCGGTCAGAACGCAAGATCTGCCAGCTGTGACAGTTCCTCAGCTAATTGCCAAATCCCGTTATAGACAATCCTGGTGCAAGAAAGTCCAGCCCTTTATGCCCTTCCAAAGGGACTGACATGGTTTCTTTCAGGTGGCTGCTCAGGACCTCATGTGTCTATTTCTCAAGCAGCTCCATTTCTGCCGGGTACCACTTGCTTCCTGGTATGTATAATGCCATTAAGGCAAGCAGTATTGTTGGGGATATGCTTTGATTGGAGAGAGTGCAAGCATTTCTCTGTGTTTGTAAATCAGTGGGAAGGGAAACAATGGCTTGTTTTCAACTAATATGAAAACTTTCAGAAGCTGTGTAAAGAGAGCTGGAAGAATGCTTCTGTTCCAGCCCACTGCTGTGAAGTCTCAGAAGAGTAACATGAGGTCCTTCAGCCGATAAATATCCCACCCGATATCTGAATTAGCTGGAAAAAATATGAGAAGTGCACTCACTGGCTTTAATACTGCTTAGCACAGAACAATAAGATGATAACGAAGACTGACAGATTAATACTTGAAGGCAGCACCACCCCCAACCACTTTTGTCACCAGGAAAACTGAAGTTTTTCTATTCTCTCTCTCACTGAGAATTTAAAGCAAGTTCGTCATAAATGGAGTCAAATGGGATCTATATGCAAACCATGCAGTAACTGCACCTCAGCTGTTAACTTGCTTGCAGTAAATTTAAAATAAAAAATAAAGATTCTTTTTTTTTGAGGCAGCTAATCTTATGATACTCCATCATGTTCTTCCCCCATCCTACGGTGACAGAGCTTCTTGCCAGTGGGGTGAAATGAAGAGACTTGTCTGAAGGATCTGATAGTTTTGGGGGCTTTTTTTTTTTTTTTTTTTTTGCTGAAGGTGGATCTGAGGGGATCCTAGGAAGGTCAGTCCTGCAGTCACCAATATGCCTGTGAAATGAGAGCACCTGCAGTCAATTCTCAGCAAATTTAACCTCACTAACAGCTCCTGATCAACAAAACAAAATAACACACAGATTTCCCGTCCTTTGTCTCATAGTGTCTACCAAAAATACTAATTTGTTAAAGCACACCATCTTCTCTGTCCTTTAAGAGCTTTAACCGGGGTGGGGGTGGCCTGGGACCAGATGATCCACAGCAGAAGTTCTGAACGATGCCACCTCCCCCACCAAGTCTGAAGGATAGAGAAGTGGAGGAAGGGAAAAATCATCTCTAGAAAACGTCTAGGGCGACTACTGAGGATAATGACAGATACGGAGCCACACAAAACTGAGAAAAGGAAATGGAATCTCCAAAAATTACTAATAACTATGTTTCTTTTTGAGATTAATCAGCCATGGGAAGCAACAGATATCACAGGAAAATGGGGCTGGACCGATACAGCTACCCTGTTTCTGTGGCAATGGGCAGACAGCACTCTTCTGTTTCAGCCCCTAAGGTGACATAGTCCTGCTTCACAGTTTTTCCCCATTATTTCTCCACTTTCCTATGGATGGAGGCAAATTTCTTCTTACTCTCTCTAGCTGTCTGAGTGACCTTCCATTGCATGCAGATGGCCTTTTTTTTTTAATGGAGAAACAAAGGAAAAATAGCTCTCCATGTGCTTTTTTTTCTGCTGAATGGCCTTTATATTCACCAGTTCATCTCAGCAATCATATGAGGCACACAGGAGTTTGTCTGATCATCTTCCTTTTTCAAACACACTTGGTCAAAGCTTGCAGCTTCAGTTCTAGCCTGTGACAACTGCCAGTAATACTCTTTAAATTAGCAGCTCTTTCAGGCTGCAGCTCTCAAGCAGGCCAATACATCTGCTTTGGTGACAGCCAACTACTGCTCCCGGGGCCACTCCAGACACATTTCTTTTGCATCACAGTTGACACTTAAGGTCAAATGCCGTGGTAGCTTTGACACTGCAGCGATAATTCACTTCATCTGTCTCTCAGGATTAGGCGGTTCTTGGCTGAGCAGCAGAGACAGAGGAGC
Source organism: Larus michahellis (assembly GCF_964199755.1). Taxonomy (NCBI): domain Eukaryota; kingdom Metazoa; phylum Chordata; class Aves; order Charadriiformes; family Laridae; genus Larus; species Larus michahellis. Next base: position 24,628,750 of record NC_133900.1, read on the forward strand.
CTGCTTCCATCCCTCTGCTTGCTGCCGCTGTGAGCATCCAGAGCAGGGACCACTTCCCTGCACCTTGCTGCAAGGAGCGAAGTTGGGTGCCCCTCTAACTCCTTGTTGCCCAGTGTATCTGACTGGAAGCTAGCTGAGGAGCCAACGATTGTGCAATGATGCGGAAGTTACTTCTACGTGAGGACAAGTGGTATGCAGAGGAGAAATGGCAGTAGCATAACAAAAAACTTCTAGCCCTTCTTGCTTAGGTAGGACCGAATACTCACCACTGTCCAGTTTATCTATGCTAGGGCACTACGCTAGTGACCTCTTAAATTACAAGTTACTACCCCCTCCCTTGAGGAACTATTCTATTAAATTATCAGGACAAAGATATGAGTTCTTTCATGCCCTTAGAATCAAAGGTTGTGTTATTTTCTCTAATGGTCACATACAAACTAGCCAGTTACTATAATTCATTTTCAACCATGGCTAATTTCTCATAAAGTATTATGTTGTGAGTAATTTTGCCTAGCAATCTATGTGCTTGCTGGATTTGAGCCTCCCCATTTGCAGGTTTGGTTCAAGACCTTTTGCTTTCTAAAAATGTCTAGCCTGCAGAGAGCAGGTCGCTAGGCATCCCTGGCTTTTCAGGTCAGCTTTCTTATGCAGAAGAGCAGCAACAGCATCATTACAAATCTGATGGATAAAATACAGCCTGTCAAGCTGAATGAAATCTATCTTCCTTGTTTGGTCCATTTAGAGTCCTCTCTAAGCCCACCACTCAGCATCCCTGACATGAACAGCTGAAGTTCCCATCTGTATTCCATAAATAGTGCCCTCTTTTACCACGTCTTTCTCTATCACAATAAGATGTGACGAATCTGTTATCACGCGAGCTCCTTTACGCTCTCTAACTCCACTTACAGAATCCCAGAGCTTGTTCCATTTTTCAGGCTGCAGAGCCATCAGGTTGAGAGACTTGCCTCCCAGCGATATGCTTTTGTGGCAAGCAATCCGCTCCCACTGAAGGTTACATTATGCAGTGTAGCGGAGAATAAATTCCCTCCCGCTAGTCACAATTTTTCAGGTTGTCACTAAAATAAATAAAGTGAAAAATGACCTCACTAGCACCAGTAAGAACAGTATTACTGATATCTATAGGAAAAGGTTTTCACCCAGATTTTTGTTTGAAGAATGACAGCTGAAACACAGCATGGCATTTAAAGTCTTCCTTCCTCCCACTGTGGGTTTGCAACTCACATAAGGATTCACTTCAAAGTGAATTTTCTTAATTTAATTCCTTAATTCGCTCTCTTTCCACACCTGGCAGCACAACCCTCACGTGAAACCATCACCTCTACTAAAGCTGCCTACAATCCAGAGGGATACTTGGGGTATGCTATTTTGTAAAACTAAGTTATTTCATATCCTAAATGACAGACAATACCTTTGTATAGCTTTAACAGTACAAGCTTAGCCATATACAAAGATAAAGCAATACTGCCTGATAGAACAAAACCAATTAAACCACAAAGCTTTTTCACTTTGATTTTAGGAGAAGAAACTTATGGCAATATAAGATAGATTTATATCTTTGTGTCTGAAGCCATTCTCAAAAAGCTAATGGAAACAGCAGCAGGGATGGGGAGATCAGAAATAATTATACCCGCGAAGAAGTTATGGGGAAAGTAAATCTGCTTACAGTTTCAAAAGTAGGCATCCTGCTGTCTAGAAAGATTGCTGTTTACCTACTAAGGGTCATTAACACAGATTTCTTGGTTATATCTGATGGGAACAGCTAGATTAGTAAACAGCAACATTTTATCTTTTGGTTAAGGCATCACAAGCTTTAGGAAAGATCGCATAGGATAAAGAATGAATGATTTCCTCTCCATTACACTCTTGATCTGATGGGTCTCCCATTCACTCCACCTGTGCATAAAATGTTGTCACAGCATCTTTCAAATCCATTCCTCTGCTCTGCAGCCATTCCTAAACATCACAGACACAACCACACACACGCTGCACTCAGCTAAGGGGACTGTGGCCTTTATAACTTGTGTTACACAAGCTCAGCCTTACCAGCCCTCCAGGCAATGAAACTAATCACCAGGGAAAATGGGATTTCACCTTGACCATTTATTTCCATTTAACGCTGATGACTCAAATCGCTGTGAGTTCATCTGTTTCCAACAGGACGCACATTCCTGTTAGGAAGGGAATTTGATACTCTGAAGGAGAGGAAGTGGCTGCCATTAAAAACCTTTCCTTGCTGTAACCATGGGATTAACAGTCACATGCCCAACTCCCTGTGTGTCTAGTGCCTGCTTCCAATTTTTGTCTCCAGTGGTTTCTTGCTAGCTTTTTCTATTTGCATTTCAAGAGCTTTCTTCAGTGTCAGGAGGAGTGGTTCTTCCGGCCAAGTACTTTGACAGGGAGAGAGGAAGAGGGAAGAACTCAAAACATGCAGACACTGGCATAGGTCAGTGTCTTCTCCGAACCATTGCATCGGGTTATTCAATACAGATAGAAAATTCACAGGGTTGGTTGTTGCTTAATTTTTTTCATATGAAGCATGTGAAACTGCTGCACAAACTGGCCCAAAGTAATCGGTTATGTAAATAGATGCACTTCCCTAAGTTGGAATGGCAGAGAGCTATGCTGAGTAGAGCCAAATACACATGCTGCCTTTCAGTTAATATGTCTCTTCTTTATATAATTAAGAAAAGCAGTGTGTGGAGAATGAAGAACCCATTCAGAAGAACAAAATGTTCCTGAAAAAGCTTCTTCAGCTTCCTCCAAGGCAAAACAACAGCTTTCCAGAGAAGAGGTTTTTCAGCCCAGAGTTATACTCTGAGACACCAGAGACAAAGGGAAAGTAAAGGAGGGCCTGACAACTGAGGATGGCACTTTGGTCCTTGACACGCAATAAAGTGCGGTACACTGAAATATCATGAGCGGTGTACGCACTCCGTTCTGAAAATAGCTCCCTGGAAACAACAGCACGCACCATGGAAAGAGTAGGCGAGATGCTTTACACAAAGCTCTGCCAGTGCCTCCCAAGCCCGACCTGCAGTGCCTCTGGGATTGGCTTTAACAAGCACACAAACGCACAAGTCAGTGATGTGCTGAGCCCCACCTTGCTTTTAATTTCTTAGAGGCTGTGAGGAGGCCTTGGAGCTCCAGGCAAGAGAAGCTAAAGAGAAAATATGTTTGACCACTAACTTTATTCCCACCACTGCTTGCACAGTAGCCTCACCTTTCACATCAGTTTATGTAGCTTAAATGTGTGCGGGCCCCTTCCACTTTCATTTTTGACTCAATCACTTTAGACTGCTAGAGCTGATTTGAAGTAATTGTAAAATGCACTCTGAAAATCTCTGACAGGCTGTTTGGGTGGTAATACTGTGAAACGGTTCAGGAGCAGAAAAGAGCGGCTGTGAGGCACCGATGCACTTCCACAGCATGGTGTACAAGCACCACACACACACGCACATACACGATGGAGAACCTCTGTTTACTTTTGCAACACAAGATATCTGGGAAAAGCATCCTGGAGGCAGACATGCCATTTAAAGGCCAGACCAAAAACTGGGAAAGGAAGAATATTCACCTTATTGAAGGCACTGTGATTTGGACAAGTGACATCTTTCCCACCCTATAGAACTACCGCAAGGATTAGACAGCACTTGGATAATTATGTTTAAGAATAATCCTAAAAATAAATTGCACTGCATGCAGAATGAAAAACAAAGTGACACGTTCAGTTTATATAACACCATAAAAACAAATAAACAAAAACTTTCTACAATTCAAAACTGAAAGAAAAAAAATTGATAAGGACATAAATGGCTTCTGGCTACCCCACAACAGTCACACTTTAAGCTTACCTTTGGCCCCAAAATGGCATGCTGAATTCACAAAAAGGGCTTTTTCTATCCAAACACTATGTAACTTGACTGATATATTATCAGCATCGTAAAGGAAAAACCTTGAGAAAACTGCTCCAATAACTAGTCACTACAAATGTTTATTTGTTATGGGAAATAAAGGGTTTCCTGAGTCGTATGCCCTGTATATGTTAATTTTAGCCAAATTTACATGCCAAGGGCATAAAACAAGCTTTTAAAAGTTAAAAAAGGGCTCCACTCACAAATTTGTGGTTTATATGAACTTTCATTCTCAACAGTTGTGTTTGAGGTCTACAAAGCAATCTCAGAGGACTGAGCCACAAACGAAATAGAGAACTTTTAGATACACAACCTCCTTACTGACCGTCACGTTTTTGTGCCTTGCTGAGCATCGTACCTTGTAAACAAGGGTTTAAAAACTGAAGGAAAAAAATGTAAGAGCTTCTGAAATACGATAAGAAAAAACTCAGTTCAAGAGACAGAATTAGAGATTCCTAAGACTGTGTCTTGCTGCTGAAAAAAAACCTATGATTCCTCTCACTTAAATACAAACATGTTCCAATATGTTGAGCTCCTATCAGGAGCTGATATTTGAGACTCTGCCGGTCATCCATGGAGAGACAAGCACTTCTCAGGTGTGATCACTGCCTTTGGAAGCAGATTTCTAAAACAGATCAGACAAATGGCACCTTAAAAGTGACTCTCCACCAAACACAAGGGTGGTCTAGACACTAGCTAAGGTATAGATTGCTCCATTATAGCCACAGAATATAGGTAAATGGAATGAAGTCTAATTTCCTGCCAAGTTGTACCAGCATACAGTAAGAGTAATTGCTGTGAAATGTCTCATTAATAGAAGAGTGCATTCAAATCTCTGACACTGTTTTGAGAAGTTCATCTCTGATAATCACACAATTTAGAAGCGGAAAAAGAAGGGGAAAAGTGGCTTGCAATCCGGTTCCACAAAGCTGTATTTCAGAAACCAATTCCTTTTACTAAGACAAATTTCAATTTAGTTGTAAGTTAAAACAGAACTGGAGTTTTTCAAGCAAGCTTGCCTTTTCTTTTCCAAATTCTGTCTTTAATTTGTTCTGTGCCAGGCACTTGCATTCTCCTTCTTCCTCCTTGCTTATTTGGCTATTTCCCCTCAAATACTTGCACCTTCCCTTGCACGAATTGCAGCATTGGAACAGTAGTTTCCAAAACCTTTTTCTAGTCGCTGTCGCGTCCTTTTTCTCCATCCTGTGCTTCAGAGAGTAGACCTAAATCTCACCTGCTCTGGATTTCCTACTGTCAGAGATAACCCACTGAGGAAGCCCATGGAGCAACACTCATGCAGAATACACACACAGACCTGCGCTATTACTGACCAAGCAGCAGTGCTGCTCTGGGAGAAATGGCCATTGTTTTTAATCAGCAGTTACAAAGCAGACCTTAAATATACATGGAATAATTGTCTACTATCTGCACAGCCTCTTTGCCTGCAAAGGTTTTGTTTGTATGCTGCCTTTTTCACCCAGTTCACACGCAAATGGCATTTGCAAATCAAACAGCTTCAACAGGTATGCCTGGGACCAACATCCACAAGTGCAACTTCTCTTCCTGAAAATGCAGATCAAAAGCAGGAGTACAATTCTAGTAGCAAATCAACTGTCTGGGAAGTACTTGCTTTACCTCTTCCTCATAGGGAGAAATGTGGTTTTTGTTGACCCTGCCTCCAAATTTCCAAAAATCAACTTTAATGAAATCTAATAGAAAGACATGGAAAAAGACTGACTAATTTCTCCCGGGGTCCTCTCCTTGTAATGCTGCTAAAGCTGTGGCAGAGAAGAGTAAACACAGAGATTTCAGGTTACCTCTGATCCATAACAATTGTGTTTCACCTCTCCCTCCATCAGCCAGATGTATATCCTACCACTGAAGGGGAAGAGCACTACATATACAACAACTCTTTTTCATATGATTTCAGTGACAGCATCCATCATTATTAAATGAGTAACTAAAGTCAGGTGGTAACATTGCCCCCAGAGTACTCTAAGAAAAAGAAGTTTCAAAAGTCCATTGACTTCTAACCCTATAATGCAGGAATAGTCTTATTCATAATCATCACCAGGAGATGAGAGATACCTTTAGAATTCTCCCGTAAACAAAACATCAGCAACATCATAAACAAAACAACAACAAAACTTCCTTGCAGAAGAGGCTGCCAGCACATTTTCTGCCCTTGGAAGGGCTCAGTTTATGATTTATAGCAACTCCAGATGATCTGCTTTTCAACACTGCTCTAAGTAAATGCTGCAAAGTACAGACATTCACTGCACAGAGCACAAAAAACAGTGCCAAGGCAATTTCGCCGTTACACATGTAAAATGTCAACAACCCTGCCAGGAGAAGGTCTGAGATTTCTCTCTCCCATGGACACATGCATGCACCTACTCACACACGCACTACTCCTGTGAAATCCTGGTTCATGTCGTGCACCCGACAATGAGTCAAAAAACCCAAGAAAGCTCTTCAATAGCAGCTAAGAAGTTACTTCAGGCTGGCAGTCGCCTGTCCAATGTCTTAGAATTAAGATACTGAAAATCGAATAAATGGGAACGTTTTCATTGACTTAATTTTGTTCAAATGAAGAAGATGGAAGAGCTGTTAGCAGTTCCGGGCTTTTCACTGATACAGAAATTAGAGCTCTGATCCAGCAAATCAATTAATCTACAAATAGGCCCAGCAAAGCATGCTGCTTCGGATCTAAATAGTAGATATGAAGCTAGTTAGATAGCTATCAGTAAGATTCAAATTGGTTTACAGCTCCAGACCCTCTAGGACCTTGGAATACAGTACAGACCTGCTGCTGAAGAGTTCCATCTTCCCCATAAACCTCTTGAGATCATCCCTAAACGACAGTAACAGCCCAAAAGACCACACTTTGGTTTGAGGAACCGATTGTGCTAGCTTATGTCTTTAACTTGTTGCCTAAAAGCATCTAAATCTTCCTTGAATGAAGGCCTAGAATAAACCTGTGAAGTATGTGTTTAATTCACCTTTAAAAGAGAAAAGGTGTCTCTTGCTTTGTCCATCCCATCACAGAAAAATCAGAGTTATCAACTGCGTTAAGTACTTTATTCCTTGGGGGCTTGTGTATATTCTCCACAGCTCTGTTCCTTGCAATTAGGGTGAACATTGGAAAAGCAGAACCTTGGGCATGATTTTGTGAGGAGAAGAAGGATAAATAAACTCCTCCTGTGATTTTCATTAAACAACATCTTTTTATAGGACGATGCATTGCAGCATGTTTGCTTTAAACTAAACACACTTGAAGTCCTTGGGTAAATTAAGACTAAATAAAGCACCCATTTAAGAATGTTTCTTTATTTGTTACAAACTGTTTACATTCAGGAAAAAAATTTATTTCCTCTATCAGTTGGTTAACAAGAGTCTGAGAGGGTCACAGTGGGCACACAAGAAAAATTCAAAGCTGCTCCTTAAAATAGGAAAGCCTCGGTCTTGCCCAAAGCTTTCTGGGCATTTTAGCAAGCACCAACAACAAGAAATTACTATAACTAATAGACATAACAAGGTTACAAATACTCTTGAAAGGCAAGAGACTAAAGGTATTCATGTGAGGAAACAACACAACAGGAGCAATCGTACCGTTCTGTCAGAAAGCTAAAGAAAATACCTATGACTTGAGCTGTTAAAAGCCGCTCTGGTGTGGAATAAAATCAGGAAGCACTATCATGAAACTAATTGTTTCTGATTTGAATATGTTAAATAGGCACGTAACTAAAAATGTTCTGCTTTTTTTCCCCTCAATATGTTGAGCAGCATTATCTCTCATTAGACAATCCGGAAAACCATACAAGCTTAGGATCACTGTGAAGTCAGTCCTTTTTTTTTTTCCACCACTGTGACCCTGCTGACACAAAGCAGCCTTGTGAGGGGCCATCTTCACTTTTTCAAGAAACGCTCTTAAGCCTCAGTGCAAAACATGATTCATTTTGAGATAAAAGAACTTGAGACATTACTGTTCCATGCAGTCCCAGAGTGCTAAGAGAGTGCATTAGGCCACATGCATCACTGTGTCACGGCCCCACTTCTTGCAGCCTCCCATAAGCACTGCTACTGACCACTGCCAGAAAATACAGAAGGGGACCGGTGCACCTTGAGTCTCACCCAGTATGGCTACTCTCGTACACCTGTGGTGCACTGCACTAGTACTACAAGGACACTCATGTGCACTTGTTATTTTGAAATAATTATGTTTATGGGGGGAAAAAAAGGTCAAGTCTATATGCAACAATGGCTAACGAAAAGCCATGTGCTGGATGTTTTAAGGAATATGTCAAGTTTTCTCTAGGGAAGAGAACACGCTTGACAGAAGATGGTCATCAAGCAGAATATGCTTTTATATGGTTAAGACTATAACTTGGCCAGTCAGACCAGAAATTCATGTTAGGCTTTGAAGTTGGTAGCAGTCAGAATATTCATGAGTCAAAACGGCTCTTCCTTCAGAGCTAAGCTTGTTTGCTGACATCCAGGCTAAGCGAAATAAGTACAACAAAAATCAACGACTAAACAAAACTCATCTGGGATTGAATTCCTAACCCAGAACCACAGTCAAGACCGTAAGATTTCCTCAAGCTTGCTACTTACATAAAGAAACTGTAAGATCCTGCAGTCAGGGGAGATGTTGCCTTAACTCGTGGTGATTCTATAGCCCCATAAATAACAACTTGAACCAGAATCAAGCATAAACCAGCTGATGTGGGGTCTCAAAGCCTTAACTGATAATGCTAGAGGTTTAGGTCCTACACTCATTTCAAAACCCTCTTGAGGGAACCCAAACATAACTCCTCTGAATTGTTGAAATATTTGCAAAGACACACTCTCTCAAATCTCAGGCTGTTTACATATTTTGAAAAATAGAAGATAAAGTGTAAAATACCACCACTACTCTGAGCTCATAGAATGCTCAACACTAGTCATAGAATGGTTTGGGTTGGAAGGGACCTTAGAGATCATCTAGTTCCAACCCCCCTGCCATGGGCAGGGACACCTCCCACTAGACCAGGCTGCTCAAAGCCCCATCCAGCCTGGCCTTGAACACCTCCAGGGATGAGGCATCCACAACTTCCTTGGGCAACCTGTTCCAGTGTCTCACCACCCTCACAGTGAAAAATTTCTTCCTCATATCTAATCTAAATCTACCATCTTCCAGTTTGAAGCCATTACCCCTTGTCCTATCATTACAATCCCTTGTAAAAAGTCCTTCTCCAGCTTTCTTCTAAGCCCCCTTTAGGTACTGGAAGGCTGCTATATGGTCTCCCTGGAGCCTTCTCTTCTCCAGGCTGAACAACCCCAACTCTCTCAGCTTGTCTTCGTAGCAGAGGTGCTCCAGCCCTCTGATCATCTTTGTGGCCCTCCTCTGGACTCGCTCCAACAGGTCCATGTCCTCCTTGTGCTGAGGACTCCAGAGCTGGATGCAGTACTGCAGGTGAGGTCTCATGAGAGCAGAGTAGAGGGGCAGAATCACCCCATTTCACCTGCTGGCCACGGTTCTTTTCATGCAGCCCAGGATGCGATTGGCTTTCTGGGCTGCAAGCGTGCATTGCCAGGTCATGTTGAGCTTCTCATCCACCAACACTCCCCAGTCCTTCTCCTCAGGGTTTCTCTCAATCCATTCTCTGCCCAGCCTGTATTGGTTCTTGGGATTGCCCTGACCCAGGTGCAGGATCTTGCACTTGGCCTAGTTGAACTTCATGAGGTTCACATGGGTCCACCTCTCAAGCCTGTCCAGGTCCCTCTGGATGGCATCCCTTCCCTCCAGCGTGTCAACTGTGCCACACAAGTTGATGTTTTTGGCAAACATGCTGAGGGTGCACTCAATCCTGCTGTCCATGTTGTCAACAAAGATGTTAAAGAGCCCCCGGTCCCAGTACCGACCGCTGAGAGCACCACTCATCACTGCTTACCACTTGGACATCAAGCCGTTGACTGCAACTCTTTGAGTGTCCGTCCAGCCAATTCCTTATCCACTGAGTGGCCCACCTGTCAAATTCATGTCTCTCCAATTTAGAGACAAGGATGTTGTGTGGGACAGTGTCAAACGCTTTGCGTAAGTCCAGGTAGATGACATCAGTTGCTCTTCCCTTATTCACCAATGCTGTAACCCTGTCATAGAAGGCCATCAAATTTGTCAGGCATGACCTGCTATCTTTTTATTATTTTTTTTTTTAAACCACAAGGCCTGATATATGTGGTGAAAAATAGTTTTGTGTGAATCTAATGCATCTCAAACTGATGGCTCAGTTCTTAGTGTAGCAACATGCTGCATTACTACCAAAATCTATGAGACCAAGCCAGCCTACATGGCAAATCAGCTTTTCTGCAACCATAACTAAGCATGCCTACATATTCTCTAGGTTAGCACCATCTTCTGTCACGTTTCACAGGGAAGAGCTAAGCTACAGAAGCAGAATTTTTTTTCTGTGTGTCAGAGATTTGCTGAAAAAATACACCAAGTCAGTCACAGAGAGCAGAGAATCCAGGCAGTTTCTCCTTGCTGCCACAAAGCAACCTTGACACTGAACCATAGACTCCTGGTACTCTGTAAGCATGGTGGTGAGGTGCTGGGACTTATATTACTTGGAACAAACAAACAGCAGGGGCTTAATAGCTATAAATGGTGAAAGGGAGAACAGGGCCTCTTAGCTGATGCCAACACATGCAAATGCTGCAAGGAGCTAACCACAATTAAGAGAGGAGCTACATTTCCTTACCATCCCTGGAAAGGAAAAGAGGCAACTACCAACAGGGGCTGTAATGAAAGGCAAGGCTGGCAGGGTGACTGGGGAACTGCTGTAAAAAAAACTCCCTTCTATGAGGGACAGACCCAGAAAGAAACGAGCCCAACATGATAAGAAATCCTTATGCCTGTGATAGCACTGCAGGACAAGAAATACTAAAAGGAAAAGCAAAAGGGGCAGAGGAGGCAACAGACACTCTCTATAGCTGGTTGCGTGTCCCAGTGTTTGTGCTAATAGACCATGAAGAAATGCTCCTATCATGTCCTCTCTGGTAGAGTTAGCAACTCTACAAGCCAGGCAGAGGGAAGTGAGAAGAAAAGGGGGAATCTGTAGGCAAGGAAAGCAAGATGGAAAGTGGCACGACACTGAGTCACTCAGCTGTCAACAGAAATGCTATTCTTTCCACTGTCACATGGAGCGATTGGCTTTTTTGGACAGGGAGACTTGTAGTACATGGCTGCTCATATGACCTCTCCCACCCCCTGCAAGCTGTAAGAACACACGCATAACAATCCCAGTCCAGCTATTTGTCTGCAGAATACACTGCCTTCTTGCCATCATCTTTAAAACAACCTCTTTATTCTTGTCGTTAAAACCCTTCAAGTAGCACAGTAGTCCCCTATAAATACACTGCTCTAACTTCCTGTATAGGTTTGTCTTGTTTCATAGCTGCTGGAATGTTTCTTGTGCCGGATTTAGCAATTCCTTTGGTTTTCCATAGCCCTTGCAGAAAAAAGCCTCAAGTCCCTTACAACCGTACACTTCAAAAGAAATTAATAATATTCCTGTGATCAGTAGTGTTTGGGACTGTTAGAAATAAATTACATCCAGCTCACCCATAGAATTTCTTAGGGAAGCCTACTGAGTTCTGCAGCTGTTAAGTACACATTATACTCCAACACAAAAAACCCCTTTGGTCTCTCCACTTCCTTCTCTTGCTGTCATTGCTTCAGCTTCCTCTTTCCTTTTTTACTTTCCTGATCTCATTAAACCAGACTGAGTTTTTTCATCACTGTGAAGGGCTGATTTTATTTTAAGCCTGTTTCATGGCGCAGGCGCTATTGTATTCGAGCAAGCAATAAGCTAACATGTTTGTTGTATTGCAGCTGAGGTTCTGCTTTCGTGTCTCTGGGGTAGAACCATCACCTGACTTTGTTCTTGAGTCTATCCCGCTAAGTACTCTATGTAATTCAAAAAAGCGAACTAAATTTAGGTCATTCTTCAAAGTTAAAGCAAAAAGAGCAAAAAAGGGTCTTAATTTGCACTGTCATCATTTTGTATCTCTTGTTGTATCTCTTGAAACAGAATAAGGCAATGGAGTCGCTTGTCCTGATCTCTAATTTTGAGAAACTCCAAAACTATAAAGAAGTGACAACTGGAAGTCCCAATGTTTCTAATTTACTACCAGGAGGTTTGAGGAGCTTCAGCCTCTTCAATAACCCTGTCTAGCGTAGCAGCCAATTGCAGCTGCACAGAAACCACAAAGCTACATCTTCCAACCAACCCATATTTCCCCTGATTTCCACAAGAAAACAGTACTTCTGTTTATAAAGGAAGACCAAACACAATTAACCTGACCTTTGAAAATAATTCCCTCCCAAGACTCCACTATTACCATGTCTGTCTATCCAGGACAAACAGGGCTCTGCCAGTCACACCCCATTACGAGCATGACTCCTCTTCAGAAAACTGACTATGGTTAAATGACCATAACCATCGCACATGTGAGCTTTCTGTTAATCTTCTCTCCAAACTTCACAGCAGCCTAGCTATGCACTTCCATTTTTTTCTTCCACTGCCCATTACCGCCCAGGTGTCTTCACTCTTAGGTACACTCCCCGTGTCTCCCTCTGTACTCAAGGCTGTGTCACATACGCTATTTAACAAACAGGCAAATGACAGCCCAGAGCATTTCAAAGACATCTTGAATCCCAGAAGTGGCCGATAGCATGCATGTGCTGGAAAACAAACATTTTCATTAATCTGACTCTGCTATAGGTAAGATGTGTTAGTTATTGAGCTGCTACATTTCAACGCAGACGCTTTACTCCCGCGGGCCAAGGTGTACTGTGAAATTTAAGAGAAAACTAAGTTCTCATGAGAGCACAACTCATACAAAAAGCACAACTTTATCCCTAGCTTTGATGAGAAATAATGTCTCAAGTGCCAGAGGCATTCAGTGACTGGCCCTAGATCCTGAACGAGTCTGGGCCATAATTAGAAGCTAAACCCACGTCTTAGGTGTCATTTCTACTAGTGTAGAAAACATAAAACCAAAACGGAAACTCAGAATTGAATAGTCTTCTCAGCTATGGCTTTGCAGAAACAAATTGTCCCTTGAGAGAAGCTGTCCTACCATTTAATAACGTTAAATAAAAAATAACTCCCTAAGCAGAGAACAAGTAATCTTCTGTGAATTCACTTGGAGAGGCTGCGTTCCCATAGGGATTCTTTGATGTCTAATAAAGATGATCTCATACTGCAACCTTTCCTTGTGGATTTTCTTCTCTTCAGCTGCTTTACTCATGCAGTAGCTGAATTTCCTTCAGCCCTCTGTTCTACAAATTTGTAAGTCAACAGTGACAACAGGATGGGGGAGAAGAATCACAAACATATAATAAGCATCAAAAATGAAAAAAATCTCATTTCCCTAGATAAACAGACTGAAAGGAGACACCACCAGTACTGCTGTTACATAAAACATGTTTGGGTTTGCATGACGGTTTCACCCAAGTCCAGCAAGTTTTCCTTAATAAAGAGACAGACCTGAAATCCTGAAGAAATCACCATTAACAATGGAAGCATCCAGAAAACATTATGGAAGCTTATTTAAGTTGAGTGATGAGGCAAAGTCTTTCAAAAATATTGGGTGTTGTAGTCAGTATCCATCTCTTGAAAGATCACTATCCCCTAGATCCATAGTGAACATGTTTACCCCACCAACCATTTCACAGTGGTCTTATGGTCATTCAAGTAAACAGAACTGAACGCCCTGGTGGAGGCAGGCACTGGAACCTGCCAACTACTGTCTCTTGTCTCTGTGCAACTGAAATTCAATTTTAATTTGAGCTTTTATTAGCCACACCACCACTGTGCCAAAACAAACCATATGTGAAGCAGGTGCAATCAGTAATGTCAGAGAACAGCAACTCTGACGCCTGCCCACTCTTTTGACAAGCTGGAGGACAACCTGCGCCATTTGGGGCTATCACTGTGAACAGAGGCGGTGCTTTTGGAAACAGACAGCTGTGACCTAACATCCAAGTCCAGGGGAGTTAATGCCACCAGAGTTAGGCCAACGCCGAGACTGATTCTGTAAGAATAACTGTTTCCAGGCCATCTTTGTAAAACCATTTTTCTCATTCTTGCCTGGAGAGTCTTGCCATCAAAGCCTGTTATTTCCACATTAATCCTATGTCATGGTTTAGCCTCAGACAGCAACAAAGAACCAGCGGGACGCTCTTTCAACACACACACACACCCCCCTCGCCGGGGGCAGAACTGGAAGAAAAATCCAAAACTTGTGGGTTGAGACAAAGGCAGTTTAACAGAACAGCAAAGGGAACAAGAAAACAACAACAATAACACGGACAGAAGAAAACGACAAACCCGATGACGGTACCACCGCTCACCCACTGGACCTGGGATGCCCCAGCCCGCTCCAAGGGGCACCTTCCTGCCCCCTCCCCTGGCAGCTCCCGGCTCCAGCCTGGGCACGGCTTACATGGGATGGAATACCTGTGTCCCTGCCGGAGCCTGGGGAAAATTAACCCTAATCCCACCGGAACCAGGACATCCTATAACACAGTTCACACACAGCATTTTCTGTAACAACTTGTGGACTTTCCAAAGCCAATACAGCACAGAGTGTGAGTGTAACCACAGGGCAAACAACCACTGGCAGAGGAAATAATAATACTGCATGTACTCCCTGCAATTTTATGCCTACAGATAAGATCTGATATAAAGAGGTAACTCATCTGCACTAAACTAGACAATATTCTTTCCCCCCAAGAAATGAATTAGTGAATTAGTACTAGAACTGCAGGGTCAAAGCTATGAGTCAACAGTTGTAGATTAACTAGACACTAATTTTAATTAGTATAGGGGATATACCAAGAAACATGAAAACCAGATGTAGATGTGTGTGAATTGAGAAAGTCTGTCTCCTCTCAGTATACATTGTCCTTCTGGTACAAAAGCATGTCTTCAGTGTTGCAACTAGCATTCCTGAAATGGTCTTTGGTTGTTCTCCCAGGAGCTGGGCTTAATGTCAGAGCAGTCTAGGTGAAAAAAATCTTAACCGGTAAAAGACGAACTCCTGAGGCCATTGTCCAGGCCAGACTGTAAACTCTTAAAGGGTCTAGGTACCAGGAAGAATTAGATTTCACTGTAAATTCAGCTTTATTAGGCCAAATGCTCAGACAGTGCAACACACAACTACCACATTGACTTCAAAGGAAGTTGACAAGTTCTTATTATCTGTGAGCATCTGTCCCATGAGGTTGTGCTTTATTGTTTTGAACCAAGGGAGCATACATGGAGTAATGAACACACTGCTTTGTAGTCCTACTACGGAATCGGAGCTGACACATAGGTATGAAGTTTGGGTAAAAGCAGTGATTGAATGCGTACCACACAGGGTAACTTACTCTTTAATTATGAAGAAAGCATCAATCAATACTTCTCTGGGGCAGTGGCTGCAGGAAAGTTCCTTTTCACTGCTGCCAAATCATAACCTTTCAACATCTACACAGCTTTACTGCACTGTTTACAGGAATGACCTCTGAATAGTGCTGCAAGTGACCATTGCTAGAGCTTTACAAACCCATCAAGTGGTGAACAAAGCCCTTTCGAGCAGACTCAGCCCACCTTATGTCAGTCAGGCCTGTTTTCTGCTGTTCAGTAAAGGCCAGATACGAAGACCTGCCGAGCACCTTCTGTTCAATTTAGCACAAGACTCAAATGCTTGTCAGCTTTCAGGATTTACCCCTGAGCTAAGCGCTATTTTTGAATCCTCATTAGCACAGGAACTTTCTGTCTATGCCAGCAATGCTTTTCCTAACCCTAGAGATGCTAGTGCTGGCTGATTTAGAAATAAAGGTTATTTTTTTCTTTTTTTGTGATTTTTATCAAAACATCCCTCCTGTTAGAAAATGGAGTTGTGTCAGAAGTGACCTTTTCTGAGGGAAATGATCCATTCAAAGGGACTTCTTCATCTGGAAAATAAAACGTGTTCTTCAACCGGCAAAGCTCAGCATTGGTCTCTGCACCAGAGTCAACCACTGCATTTTTACACCCCTCAAACTCATGTTATCTCTTGCAGGGCCTGTTTGCTGCACAGAATATGTATAACTCAACAGTGTCTCTCAGTTGAACCGCTATGGACTATCACTGAAGAGTACAGTAGGTGTTACATGATAGATCGACTGTACTAAGTGCTTTATAATCAACGACGATTTCAGGATGAGATTAAAGAGGAAATTAATATGTTCCGTGCAGTTGCTGCTTTTTCTAGGCTGAAGAAAGTGTGTAGATAAAATAACGTTGTGTCATCTTTTTATGCATTTTTGCCCCGTGAGAGCAATTCCATAGATCAAAGATAACAAAAATAGCTTTACGCAACAGACTTCACAAATAGTCAGGCTCCTCTCTCTAACCTTAGGAGCATTTGTGAATGCTATAGCTTAATTGCTATGTTAAAACTGTACCAAACAAGCTTCAGCTCTGACCTGGCCTAACAAGGTGAGAGCTCACCTTCAGATTGCTGGTCCACAGTAGTCAACAGGAGGCTTTCCACTCTATGCAATGTGATTTGCATGATCAGAGGGATTGATCCCATATGAATCTGGAAAACGGCAGAAACCAGCTAAAATCAAGTAACACAGACTTTTTTCTCCTCTTACATAATCACAAATATTACACTGTCTGTCTAAGACTGTACATGTCACCTGATGATGACAAACTATGTGTTTTGCCTTTTTGGCACTTAAAACGCATGTGTCTTTCCACCCTGATTACAATCTCAGTCCCATCAAAGACAGAATATTCTGTTAGATCCTGTTGTTACACAAATCTCCTTCAGATTGTTTTTGACTGCAGATGTACGCAGGACTTGACCTCTCTCCTGAGGGCCCCTGTGAACAAGAAAACAAGGCCAGGCAGCAGGCTTGAGAAAACAGACCAACTCCCTTTGCCTTTTACCTTATTACAAGGGAGGTTTCAACAAACCAACTTCACCACCACCCTTCACTACTCAGCCTTGACTCTACAACACACAGTGACATATGTCCCACAGCCCACAAATCTGGGAACTATCATTTACTTTATTTAAGAACCTCAGGGAAGAAGAAAAGAAGCTCCAGCAGCATCAGCCAACTGTGACAGAGGGAACCCAAGCCTCCGTCCGGATGATCTAGTCCTCCCATTCACTCTCATTTAAGCAGCAGCATATCAATTACAGCACAAATTAACTGCCAGGGTGGGTTAGTAGGTTATTAAGCACTGGGAAGCAGTCCAGCCTATAAAGCTGAGAGAGACAGAAACAACAGAGGCAAAGCTGCACAGGGAACTTGGGCTACACTGGATCTTCAGCGCCCTCCCCGAACCAAAGGGCCACCTTCCTGACGAACTGGCCGGGAAGCTGGCTGGGAATACACGGCTTCTGTATGAGCTGTGCCGTACAGAAGCCATCAGTATGGCAAGGACATGGATGTGGTACGGTCGCCAGGGAAACTTTTGCATCCGCTTTCTTAAGTGAAAAATTACAAAATTAAATTGTCTGCTGAACTCTTCGACTTGAATTAGACTCACTCTTGAGTCTAAAAAAATAATGTTTTCAATATTCACTGTATTTATTGTACACAGAAATACAGTTTCATTTTATATCTCAAGTTACATTCATAAACTTCTATCACATTGCCAGTTATAAACCTATTGTTTTCCTCGTTCGAGGTTAAAAAGAATCCATGAAGGGACATTCCGCACACAAGACCAAATCCAAATATGAAGGGTATGAGACTGTTTAACTAGTTTCATTAAGGTATCTCAGTGTTCCAATGAACGCTTGCATTGCCTCAGCTTGGCCTGTATCTCAGCTGTCGTGTCTATGACATCTGTCAGCATGGTTTAACTGAAACCATCTCCAAATGACTTTCTGAGGATAACCATCTTCAATACCATGCAAAATGCTGATGGATGAGGACATATATGAAAAAACACGACAGAATAAATTCCCCAATGAAAAGATGTCTTTCCCAAGTCTTACACGTCAAGTTGCAGTTCAAAGCAGTAACACAGATCAGCAGTGGTTTCTCACCCGGTAAAAACTACTGCAGGCTTGAAAATAATGCTTGAGTTAGGCCTCAGAAATACATGCTTGGCAGGCAGTGCTCTGTCAAAGTTGTCTGACCTGGAAGATTTCAGACTTTCACCTTGGTTTGAAGTACTCAAAGTGTGGAAATTTGTCTGAAAGGCTTCGTTCAGATGAAACTGAACAAACTGGATGAATGACCATTCAAAATACAAAGGTAAAGAAAACCTTTGGCATTGTGTGGAAGACAGTAACCTAAAAACAGATTAGAAACTTCTGTTTGTGAATTCAACTGCCAAAATTTCTGGGAAGCACATAAGTTAAAGCTTAACATGGGGAGGATTTCTCATATACATGGAGCTCCAAAAATGTGGTAGAAAATACAAGCATGTACATCTCCAGAGGAAGGTGGGGCTAGAATTGGGAACTAAGGCAGGTACTCAAGGAAGGAAATGAAATACCAGCAGACCTTCCATCATGCATGCTTTCCTGCTTAATACCTTCCTGTGGTCTCTTAACATGTTAAAAAAAAAAAAAAAACAAACACACAGAGACATTATAAGCAGTTTCACAAACTGGACAGCGAGCAGAAAACTTTATAGTAAGCCAATAAATCGAGCTCATATAGAGAAATTTGAGAAGACTGTTTTAGTCAGAGCATCCAAGATCTCTAAGTGTATTCACATGGCTTTATGATGCTCCTTGTGCAATTTTACTTTTACTCCATGACACAGTTCTGCAATGTGACATTAACACTGAATGTGTCACAAAGTGCGCGTTCGTATGTTTCCTCCCCACCCCCCAATCAAAAAAAAAAAAATAGTCCATGGTTACTCCTGTGCCCACAGTCTACTTGAGCAAGACTACTAGCATCCCGTGCCCAGGAGTCAGGAATGCAGCAGGGAGGGGAAAAACAGGCGAACAGAGGAAGAGAGGATGAGGGTTTTGTTCCTCCCATTTCTAACCACTGCAGAATGAGGCTAAAACAGAAAGGAAGGTAGGTCAAAGACAGAAGGTTCTTTGCTGTAAAAGCCTGGGGTATCCTGCAGATAGGAAAAACAGGGCTTCTGACCAATAAAGCATAGAAAATGTGAAATGCCATTTGAGAAACACACAGGGCCCAATTCTGACAACCTCTAGAGGAGCCACAACTTCTCTTCCTTCATGAAACTGATGATGCCTTAGAGAAGAGCTTTACCTTTTTTTGGTCTCAACAGGAGATGTTTCATGCTGCAGACATGAATACGAAGTATGAAATTCCTTATCTGCATTCTTCACATTTAAAAAGTTTGGGGGAATCTGAACCTTGACTGCTGCTGCCTCAGGCCTACACTCCTGTGGGAAATCTCAGAACAGAGGAAACCTCAACATCCCCAAACAGGTCCCTTTCACCCTGTTTACAGAGCATCCCAAAGGAAACTTAGTTGACAACAATTGCAACGCATTTTTCAACTGTCCTAAGTCTATCCATTTCTCCTTGCTCCTGGCCTGACAAACCATTTTCTCCCCTTCCCGCATGACCCCAGTAACATCCTGATAATTCTTAATTGAACCCAACAAACATAAGCCTTTGACTCAAAAAATCATGCATGCATGTTTGTGTATTTGGATAACAACCTATTAGTCTGTATTACAGAGCCTTCAGTTTCCAGGCAACTTCCTGAGCTAAATATCCACATCAATCTTCAACTCAATAAAGGACATAATCCCACTGAAATCCATTCAAAAGCATCATTCATTCACTGACCCTGTAGGAAAAAAACCAAAAAAACCTCCAACTTTGTCTTCACTAATATCTTATTTTAGAGGTCTTCAGATGTTCAAATGAAATTCAAGGCATATGCAGTTGTTAAAAACTAGTGGGAATTGCCCAGAAATTAAGAAAGCAAACACAGCCTCTCGACAGCTGCAATTATCTCTGGGAACTCAGAGATATTAGGCGTTTGAAACAACATGAAGAAGTTACTGTCTGGAGAGGGTGATATTTAGACAATCTATTAGAGAGATATGAGCACTGGGAAGTTCTTTGATGTCAATGGCAGCTGCCAGATGCACTGCACTTCTGAAAACAAAACACTGTGATGCTTTGACCTCTGGTGATCTTCTCAAGTGGCCTGTTTGGTTAAAAAATGTCATTTCAGAAAGGGAGTTCCACAGCTAAGTCACGGTTCAGATTTTTAGTAGGAATTCTCACATTACAAGACCATTGGCCATGAAAGAAAAACCCAAATTTATTTTTCAGGTATTACTGAGACTAAAAGAAGAGATGCAATATTTCCGTACTGTATGACTTGATATTTGAGCAACAGAGGTACTTCTATTTTCACCACCTAATTATGCATCTCGTGATGCTGATCATAACGAGGGGTTACAAGAACTGAATCTTTCAAGAGGTTTTTTCTTCAAGTAGTTCAGACAAACTCAGTGCTGTCTCACTTCTCTCCTCCCTTTTTGTTAAGTGGGAGGTTTCTGTGGCTAAGGTCACATTAAGATTCTCGAGATTGGGGATTATCTCTTGGGTACAGTAAAGAGGTTATGCATGAAGTCAGGAACCATGGATTAGATCAAAAGGCGACACAATCTTTTCAGTGGATTTGAATGAGACTTTTAGTTAATAACCATCAGAAAGTAGAAAGGCTTAGTCATGCTTTCCAAGTTCTGCCAAGCCAACATTGAGTACTACACCTGACTACACAATGAATTAGCAGAGGAGTAAAAAGCTACAACTTTACACAGATATTTTTAGAAGAGAGCTGACACATTTACACTGAAACTTTACATCATTATCACATTTGGAAAACAGGAAAAGAAGGTGTATTCAAATCAGATTTTTAGAAGGAAATCAGAAATGCTGATTATGGAGTAAAAAGAGCAGTTTGAAACGAGCCAAAGAGCCAGAAGTGTATTTAAGGGCGACTCCTACAAATCCACCCAGCTGACTAGACACTTCCAACACTGGATGCTCCCTTTAAGTCACTAGGTTTGTCCTCAGTCTTAAGAGACTGCCTGTACAAGTTTTCTTTACAGGAACCTGAAAGATTACTGCCATGTGAGACACCAGATATACAAAACCATAGCTGGTTAGAGTGCAACTGTTGACAAACAAGAACCACCAGGAGCCAGGTCAAAAGTCAACAGGAGAACATGATGCGCGTGTAATTCACTGCAGAAGACAACTGTGGGCCCTAAACGCTTACCTAACTTCAAAAGGAGACCAAACAATTCCATGGAAGAGAAATCCACCTCTAGCTGAGAAAAAGCCACATACTGAAAATACCTCAAAGAGCAGAATATAGTTGGGGCAAGTCTCACCTAAGCATGCCCCATTTTTACCACTCTCTAGGTATTTATATGTTGGCCACTAAATTGGTTAGTGGACAGGTTGCAGACTACAGCCATCTTGGGTCTGAGCCTGCATGGATCATCTTGATCAGACAGGTTTTTTGTACTGACCCATACTCTATACGCGTAAGGTGTTCTGTTCATTATAGCTGCTCCCATCTGTGCATACAATTCTTTCCTATGCTTCCTTACAACTCATGAAGATACATGTAAGACAAAAGACTGTTTCGGACATATGCAAATACCCCAAATTACTCATAGAAGAAAAGGGCAAGACTTCCCATGTCACTACACAAACATATGGCGACTTGAAATAAGAGAAAGGCCACATTTACACGTTGCTAAGTAATGGGTTATGCAAAAATAATAAAGCCAAACTTCAGCGTGCATTTTCCTTGTGTTCCTGAGAATACAGAGAGATATATGCTTGAAAAGCAATTTTCACGGTTCATGCATTCCCTGGTGGGCTGGCTTCAGCAGCCCCACAATCAGGACAACTGTTACTTTTCCTCACATGGAAAGCATACAGGTATGTAATAGCCTTGCTACCAAAAATTGTGCAGAAAGTAAACAGTGAAAGGAACGATTTAGTTTCTTTTCACAGCCCACATAGAGCAAGAAGGAGAATCAACAGACCTCACTGCCATAGAATCAGCATACAAACAACTTGGAAGTAGTTTGCCTTGGCTTTAATAGCACGTATGCTTCATAGCATGTTTAATATAATCAACCCAAACCCTATCAATGAGCAATATTATAGCCTCAGGACACCTAGGGGGAAAAAGGTGGGGTTTGGGTGGTGTGTGTCAGACCAATTGGGGAATGCGAATCCCATGCATGAAAGCATGGAGGACATTGAATATTAGGAACCACAGCACTCAAACCCTACCTTTACAAATCAGCTGCGTTTACATGGATCTATAAAGTCAATCAGATGTTACAAAATAAGAATTCTAGCCTGAGTACTGCCACAAAAAGTTATGAGCTGAATGTTTAGTCTTTAAGCTATCTTCACTCCCTCTGCCTAGGCACTCAAACTGCTATAAAGATAATATCTAAGGTGGCAATTAGACCATATCTCCTGCAGCTCCAGATGATGCAGCTACATGCCAGGAGGGAGTTTATTCAGAATGCAAAGAGTGAAAGTAGAAAACTGTGCTGTACCAGTATGAATCTGAACATAAAACCTGAATAGTTTGCTTTGAAACTTAACAGTTGAAAATTAATCCTAGCATTAATTGCTGTATCAGCTGAAATGAACATAGCAGGAATAAATATAAGTTACAGTAAGAGCTCTAGGCATAAAACTATGGTATGTGGTAAAGAGCAGCTGAAGTAAAAGTGGGCAGCATTTTGTGAAATGGGAGGACCTGGACCCTGGGCTGCTGTACTAACAGTTTTGCCAGTTTCCATTACTAGGTATACCTCTTTTCAGCTGAAACACCAGATTTTTTTTTTTAAATAAAAAAATAACTCAGTCCTGAGTTCAGAGCTTTATGGTACATGCACAAGACTGCCAACTCCTCGGAAGCAGACAATCATTTCTGCATCAGAGCTCCACTGACTGTTAGCCTGCCAAAGAGCATGGCACCCTTGCTTGAAGTTGGTCTTAAAAGTCCATTTTTAAAAATGGTTTGAGGACGGGGGGTGAAAAAAAAAAAAATAAAAAATCAAATGCCCCTTAACAGTCCCTTACTTCTTCACCTTCACAGAAGCTGCCTGAGCCCTTGGGCAGTTGCAGGCTGAGCAGAGGTGCACTACAGCAATCTGCAGCTATTCAAGAGAAGCACAGCAGACACCACCAAACACACGCAGCACTGGTAACGATTCCCAAGCACGCTGGGACCGCTCTTCAAACAACCTGCCCTCCTGGTGGGGAAGATATATCAAAACAGCAAGATAAATCAGTGAACACCTGCCACTTAAGCGTGGGAGATCAGAAAGCCTGTTTTTGTCATCAGGGTTGTCTGTCTGTGGGAATCTGCCAGTTAGTAGAACAAGGAGACGAATGGCAGCCCAGGACGCTTCTGAAGTTTAACTGAAAACGTGCTGCTTAGTAATGGCAAGCTGAGAGTTGCATTGAAGGGATTCTTCTTTTTCATGTAATGCATCTCCTATCTCACTCAGCCATCAGTAAGGTGCCTTGTCTTGGATTTTACTAGTCACCAGCTCCCACATCTCCTGGATATAGACTGATTTTTCAGAAGCTACCTTCAAAGACTATGGGAGGTAGAGTTATATAAAGTGGGAATATCCTTAGAAGGGAAAGGATATGTGAAAAAAGAGCTGGAGGAAGAGTGGGAAGAAAGGATTCATACTCAAGTCAAGGCTGAATCCAATGGGTTGACTGGTAGATGTGTGTTGGGGTCAGCAGAACACCACCAGAGAAGGGACTGGATAGGGATGTATGCTGGTGCCACAGAGCAGCAGGCCAGATCAGGTGGGTGTACGCATGGCTAGTAAAGGCAGGTGTGCTGGGAGGGAACAGAGGGAGGGCCTGGAGCTGGGCTACTGCAAAAGCAGTGCAGAGAAAAGGCAGTAGTGGAAGTAAGGGGGTCCAGGGTAAAGAATTTGAACAGGGAGCTGGAACAGGTCCTACTTCCCATCAGCCCTCACTGCAGGTGGGAATGTCCCAAGCATTCACCTTTGCCTCTCTCCATGAAGAGGGTCACAGCAATACTCTCTAGTCACGTCAAGTATTTGCCACATTCCTAACTATTTCACATTTCACATTCCTTACACGTTGCTCCTGTACATTCCCTTTCTGTTCTAATTCATCTCTCTTCCTGTCTCCCCTCCTTCTCCCCTGCTCCAGTTTGATAAAGTTTTAACACAAACAACCCCTCAGAACTCCATCAATCAATCCTCTCCTCTCTCCCTGATCCACCTAGGGATTGGGAGAGAAAATAGGCTGGACAGAAAAACTAGGATTTTATGCCTTTAAACACACGGTGCGAAGCCACACACATGGAAGAGGATGGTTAGTTGTTCTTTGTGAGCAAGGAGCAATTTCACTGTTTATCAAAACTGTAGCTCATGCTACAAAACACACTACAAACTCAGCTCTTTGAAGCTCAGTGCCACATTCCAAGGCTGCCTCCTCTCAACAAATTCAACCCACAATTTCACCTGACACAGAAAATTTCCAAGTCAACATACAGAAGCTTTAGAAGAATTGTTATTATTATGAATCAAAAGCAGCACGAAGATAAGAACTGATCTTCTATTAAGAGTCAGCTAGAAATTGCCAATCACTGAAGCAAGACATCAAGTTTAACATGCATTTATTGCCTACGTAATGCTTTTCTACTGATTTGCCAACAAAAGGGTAACAATGTCATCCGCCACAGAAATTACGCATGCTGATCCTCCAGAAATAGGCCCTAGCCACAATCCCATCTTTTACACACAATACTGTATACCAAAAGAGAAAGCAAGTATTGCAAAGTTTAGCCTAAGTGACCCAAGTGCCTAATACATAGATGGCATTATACTGTCACTATTAGGAGGAAGAGTTTAAAACAAACAAATAAAGCTGTCTTTGTCCGACGTAACACCCAGAAACCAAGCTGTAAACGCATTGTGTCGGATACAAAGGTTAGAAAGCCCATCTTCTCCCGCTGAAGTGGAAAGATGCCTCTGGAAACAGCACTGGGATGGGCGGTTGTAGCTCTTGGATGGAGATGATGCATTCTAGGGCTAGATCAGCGTGGAGCTGATCCATTGCCAGGACTGCCAAAATTGCCATAGGTTCTTGCCGGTCGCTGTCTGGCCAGGGCTGGAAGAGGCTGAGAACTGAGACTGGAAGCAGTGCTCTGCACAAAGCACTCGGGTTTGGGGATGGATTGAGAGCTGCTGTGATTTAAGAGGTTGTGTGGCTTCACACGTACTGTTGGTAAAGCTCCCCTTCATTTTCCCAGTAGCCAAATGTGAATCCTGTCCAGGGCTCTGTTGCTATTCTCCCCCTGAGAAATCAGCAACATACCCTTCTGCTCCTGAAGTGCAATGGTAGCAGCATCTTCAGAGCAGTCAGCCTCTTTGCCCTCTGCCTTGCGTCTCTGGACCGGTTAGACCTTGCAAAGTTGTCCCCTCTTCTCCCCGAACTTTGTGAGGAACACTTGCATTGGGCCTGATCCACGTGCCACCAGAGTTGGTGGGTGGAGCATCTCCATCTGGTTCATGCAGATTTTTAACAGTCCCTGGTCCATTAAAATGCTGAAAAGGATGGGTGGGTAGAGTCCAGACAATTCTGGCCCTCCACAGCAAAAGCATTGCCCACGTTTAAAAGCTGATCCGTGAAATATCCCTCCGTTAGGAAAGGACCCAGGGGAGCGATCCCCAGGAAAGGGGCCCTCAGCTCCCCTCAACCCTCCTCTTCCTCAGGTACGCAGTACCTTAAAGGTACAGGGTAGGATACCTTTAAGGCCACAGGTGCCCCAGCTGCCAGAATCGCCATGTTTGGTTATTTGCATAGCCATCACAATGGCCTCCTGATGCCTCGAGCTACCTCACTGTTCTGTTCCAGACCCTATAAATACCACGCCCCCGGCAGCTGGCCCCCATTCGCTGAGCTTCTGGGTCCTTGACTTCTACGGTGGTTGGCAGCAAGAGGACCCACATCGGTGAAACAAGTGGGTGCCCACTTCTGCGTGAGCGAAGAGAGAAGACGATACAACAGGTGCGGAAGCAGAGGAGGCATCAGAGGGGAGGCACCATCAGCTACTCAGCCGCAATGGCCATCGCTCGTGTAGCTGGTGGTGTGGAGCCCATGGAGGTGGATCCTCCTCCAGATGAGGAGGAACCCATGCAGGTCGATATTCCTCGAGATGAAGAAGAACCTATGGAGGTGGATCCACCTCCAAGACAGCTGCCCTGGCACCACTCCATTGTGCCAGGGCTCCCCTCCAGACTACCATCGACATGGGGCTGTAGGAGCACCTGGCCAGCACCCTACCGTCAGCCCGGCCTCCGCACCTGGCACTAGCTGGGAGGCCCACCCTCTGCACCTGTCCGGCCTGCCGGCTCACCTTTTCCATCTCGAGCTACCTCACCGCATTCTGTTCCAGACTGTATAAATGCCATGCCCCCCGCAGTTGCCCCTGTTTTGCTATCTGCAGACTGATACAATACATCTGTTTTCTTTGATTGCCCAAGGTCTTTTCTTCCTTAACAACATCTTATCTGCTTTGCCTTATCAAGAGGAATAACGTGCCCAAGTTGAGAAAGCACAACTGGATCCCTAGCAGGATCTCTCTGTCACCAGAAACCTAAGTGCACAACTCCTTCATGGATTTCTATAGTACTTAATGCATTGGAACTGGGGACCCTCTTGTTAACTGCATAAATATGTAATTCTCTAACTCCTACTATGCAATGAACATCTGTTTTCATTGAATTGTTAACATTAAAACCTTGCTCTTCTTCCTGGCTGCTCACAACAGTCGACCACATCACTGCTATAATTCTTACTTCCAACATGCGCTATCCGGCACTGGTTTGAATTTAATCTCATCTGCTACGATTCTTCAAATCTTTGCAGCTCTGTGAGATCCTGCCAATGCACTGCAAACTCTCTTCTAGTTTTTGCTAAAGTATTGTATGCCAGTTGCAGGTTCTGCCTCCTTATGTTCACCTCTTCTGTTTATCAATACACTAGCTGTTTATTGTTTTGACTTCTAGTCCTAATTTTGATAGCTCATGTCAAAGAAAAAAATACTTAGAATTTGGATTTCCTTCCCACTGCAACAGCAGAACACAAGATAAACAGGAAATCCGTGACATGTGGGAAGACAAACCAGACATGCAAAAGGCACTGCTTATAGGCAGGAAACCAATAACTACTTAGAACTGTCTTCTCTGGTTCAAAAAAAGAGAAGGCAACAGACTTTTACCCAAGAACATGCCAGATTAATCAAGGAAAAAGAATAATTAGTGTTTTATTTTCAAGTAGCTTTAGTACTGTTCTTTGCTTATCTTACATTTAAGGAAAGCTCAAATCCTGTCTTTTGTGTGTGTGACACTGACCTTGCCAAACCTAAGCTAGGGATGTCAAGTAATTCCTGTAGGTAACTCTCAATACTTCATGAGTGTAACCTAGAAGTAAAATTGCATCAGTGTTTTCGGAGCAGGACTCTCCCATTACTTTCTCAAGGTGAGCAGTCAGAACTGTGCAGTCTCTTTTTTCCTTATTACTCACCCAATAACCATTCTCTAAAATACATCATTTAAAAATGGTAGTTACCAAGCCTCCAGTGTAAACCAGCAAGAAAACCCAGTCATTTTAGTTCTTCAGTTTTGTGATATCGGTGCAATATACACACCCCAAAGACCATACGGAAAGAGTGGCATAAGTGCCCTCTAGGCTGTAGCAGCTTTTTGCATTTCTGATTGGCTAGGAAGACAGCCATTTAGAAGGGAATGGGTTTGGAGGATATCTTAATGGTTAAAACTAGGGAAAAACTCAGTCCAAGTGGGTTCTTTATGAAAGTCTGGTGTGGTGGTGTTTTGAGAAATAACATTCATGGGAAGGTACCAGCCTGAAAACCATTCCAAAGGAGAAACACACAACTTGACAGGAGTATCTTAGTTTGACAGGGTGACCCTAATTTCTCACATACTATTACTAAATACTGGGATGAGCTGTTAAGGCCTGTTAAAGCCCAAGAGTCAAGCACAAAGAAAAACTACTTTAAAGCAGCGTAGACGGTCATCTTACAAAATCTTACGTGAGACCTCTGAAATGGATGTGCATTTCTGACAGCCATTTAAAGCTGGCGCTTTCAGCAGAGATTCAGTTACCTACCACTAAGCAATTACATTGGAGCCTTCTCTATTTTGTGTCAAAAAGAGAGTGTTCAGTTACTGTGAGAAGCAAAGGCGCTGCCCTGCTTGGCCCACACTCAGTGCCTGTCAGTGTGAGCTAAGGACTCACATTGGCTCATGAGGCTTTTGCCGGTGGATATGGCACAGTGGTGCTACGCATGTTTCTATTGCACTGCAGTTAAAAGCAGCCATTGCTCTTGAGGAATGGAGAAAGCAATCACATCAAAGCATGCTACAATGGCTTTTAGAAGTAACCAGAGATATTAAGGAACGTCAGCAGCATTGGATCCTCTGTATCACAAGGAAGAGACTGACTGCCTAGTGCGGCTCTGAGCATACTCCATACTCCCTTCGGCTCTAGTACGTCTATGGAGAGGACGCACACTCCAGCCCTATTTGGCTGATGGTTCCTACTAAAAGCTGTACAGATGAGACACCTCATTAGCAATCAGCATCCATTTTAACCTGAAAACAATGGCATCATGTATGTTATGGAGTCCACCTAGGAAACAAACCATGTTTAAGAAGATAGCAAAGAAAAAGCCTTTTTCACCATCAGATTGTCATGGTTTGGCCTTTCATACTACACGGTCTCTCAAGTACTTGCTGAAAAGCTTCAGAAAATATAATACTATTTTATCCTGTGCCAAGACTAAGTTCCATGGGAGCCCTAACTATAGTTTTGCAACAGCTCAGCCAGAACAAATAGCATTCTCTATTTTCTTTCACACATTCAAAGTTGCTGCTTTTTGTGTTTTCAGTTCAGTTCAGCGCTATCATGAAAAGAGCAGTTCTGCTACTTAGCTGTGTGACAGGTGGGTACACTTCCTTTACAGGCTCTATACCTCCCTGGAGTCTTTCAGTTTCAGTCTCCAATGGCCCATCCTGTAACTTATGGTCACCATGAAACAAAAACTCAGCTGAAATTTGCAGCCTTCTTTGTCAGCACCACACAAAGCCAAAATAAAAAAAAAAAAAAAAAATCATACTTAGGACTCCAAGTCTCAAGGCAAACAGGATATCTACCAGATAACGACCACTTTCAAGACAGCAGTCTATCAGTAACCACAACTAGGCATTTGCAAAAGAAATATGGAAAATATATCTGAAAACTTTAGGTATTATTATACCCCCTTTGTGACTTCCTAACCCAATTGTATATCCTGCTCATTAAGACAGAACTAACTGTTATACTGAGGAGAAAAAAAAAAAAATCTTCCTATTCCATACACACCATGTCATACAAGCTCCTGCATCACCTGTGATTGCCATTATGATTGTTTCTTCATGTTGCATTTTAATTTTAAATACATTTTCTTGCCTATGTGTTGATACCGTCATTAGAAAGAACAGTCTAACCTTTTCTTCTTCCTTCTATAGAGACGCGCACCTATATTTTCTTCGTGGTGATTTTGGTCATCTCTGATAAAAGTTACTCAGAACTGAAAATATGTACCCTGCTGTACAGAGCTATATATAACTCTCAGGCCAGTGCTTCCCCTAAATGTCATCTAAACAGGATGCATCTACAAACTGTAAGGGTATGGTAAGGAATCAGGCGATGAGTTTGCAATGGGCAAATTACTGTGCTGGATAAGAATTCACAAGTCCAGACCTGTCAAGACATCTGTCCTTTTGCTATGCTGACTGAGGTGTGCTGGAATCACCACAGAACTGGCTCCCAAGTTTAAAAAACAAAATAAAACCCAGTTTCAGCTTTTGCCAGCAATGTATATTTGCTGTGTAGTTCACAAGACTAAGGCCTTAATTTTAAGGGTCTTTACTCTCAAAGGTTTACAGTCCTTCCAACCCACAGATCTCTTGTATACCATCATCCATCCCTTAGAATGGATTTCCTTCTGTTACACAAGACAAACGTGATGTGACAAATTCCACAAGAAATAGGGCTTATAATATAATGCACACAAGCACAGATAACAATAGTTTCAGGGGTATATCCTCTTTCTTTTTTTCAAACCAAGAACCCCATACAAACTTTTGTTATAAAAGCCTTTCCTTATGAAAAGAGATCCTCACACACACTCAGGCTTTCCAAAGCTTTCAATAAATACTCTTTATTAATACTGGAAAAAAGCTTTTAATAATGTATTTTTAAATCATCTAAATGCTTGTCCTATGCACAGGCTACTTAAGAAATCCATTTAATGTATCTCACCACCATTAGCATGCTACAGGTTGGTAACAGACTATGGAAAGCAGATACTTTTCTGTTACGATCCTTACAGGCGTATCACAGCCAAAAGCTTTTCCAGTGAGTCACATTTTCACAAACATCATATTCCTTGTGTTGTGCTTGGAAATGAAGGCAAAACACTGATGACCTCTGGCAGACTTTTGCCTCTCCCACCCAGACCGCTCGAGCAGTCCAGCAAGATGAAGCTAATCCAGAAGCTATATGCAGAACGGAAAAGCTCCTTTTCCGATGTAAACTGCCATTGATGTCCATGACATGGCCATATTTCAAGCCTTGACTTATGCTTATGATACAAGCTTTCATTTTCCTCAAGAGATGAAGATTCTGTTTTCCATCTCAACTTCCCACCTATGAAGTGGCAAAAATCACTCAAATTTGCAGGTCTGAAGGCAGAGGATCCAGGATGCTCTTTTTATAGGCTGCTATGTAATTATTAATGCTACTTTGATCTGGTGATTATTAGCTTCACTGTAAATGGACAGGGGTTTGGTTTGTTCCGAGCCCAGTGAAGATGCTCAGAAGTGCCCCTGTATCAGACCAACACTCATTCTAGTTTTAATATCTTGCTTCCAGTGACATGCAGCAAGGCTATTATGAAGAAAAGCCAGAGTAAAACACAACCAAACACTTAGGGGATAATTTATCCCTGAGGAAGCTTTGAAGCCTTGAAAATCACAGGAATCACATCCTGCCTCAAGTTAACTGCTTATGCTTTTTAATATTCATTACAGTAATACCAGGA
Source organism: Larus michahellis (assembly GCF_964199755.1). Classification (NCBI taxonomy): domain Eukaryota; kingdom Metazoa; phylum Chordata; class Aves; order Charadriiformes; family Laridae; genus Larus; species Larus michahellis. The sequence continues at coordinate 24,659,882 of NC_133900.1, forward strand.
ATCCTTCTCACCCATTACTGTCACATCAGTTTATGCATTCTGCAAGTGACAGATAAGTTAGATATTATCTGGGAAACAAATGCTGAACATTTTTCTATTTAGCATGAGAAGACAATCTTGAACTATGCCTGCATGGACATTTAACTGAGAAATAGTGAAACTTTAACAGGGGTAATAAAATCCTTTCATTAGTTCAAAATATAGTGTAACACCATTCTGAAGTATAATTTAACCATTATTTAACTAAGATTGCATAAGATATGCAACATTTTTCTTGCTGGAAAATAGTTAAGGTTTGGAGATTCACTGTTATTTCCCCTGTCCATGCACAGTTACACTGCAGATTTACAAAGATAATGAATTCAGTTCACAAAATTAATTTCAATAGGAGGTAACTGAGCTTTCAAAGCGTGGATGCACGGCACTTATTTCCTTTTAACCAGTTGGAATAAGCCTTAGTTTCAAAGATACTAGTAGCAAAATTCCTGTTGCCATCAAGAAAGTGTGAAAAAAGATTCGTCAAAAACTCAGGATCTGATAATGTAACCCCTCCTGAAGGGGGCAAAAATGATTCCTCTATAATTTTTTCAAATGTTGTGTTAATGTATATTCTGATGCTTTTATTACTGGAGCTGAATTGGAGATCATTTTAACATAGCTGATCCTCAGCTGCTTGTATATACTTAAAAAAACCACAACAAAAAGCCCTATTGAAACCTTCCTTCTCCCCAGCCAAGATCCAACTCAGCTCTCTTTCCATTCCAGAAAACTTGAGAGTCAATCTTTCCTAGTAAAGCTCCTGCCAGAAAAATGACTGAAATTAACTGTGGGAACATCCACTCCTCTGATATACAGGATTGTTATTTACAGTAAGTTTTGGAGTTTTGTCCAAAGTGGATTTAAATTACTCAAAACACTGGGGCTTCCACTATTTCCCTCGAGAGATTTCACGCTTTCAGTTTTCGCCATTACAGGGTTTTTTTCCTTGCTACATGAATATCTTTCTCGGCTTGCTCAATTTCATCTTCATTTTAACTCTTAATTGTTCAGAGCTGGTCTCTTTGCTGTTCCTGCTCTTTTTGAAGACCACGTCATACGCTTTCCCATCCGTCTACATAATTTGTCATTGTTTTCCCCTCCCTGTCAAATTAAGCTCCCGCTCTCCAGTCATCTTATTAATTTCACATGCCCCAGAAGATTATCAGAAAGGGCTACAATGATCTCCTGTTATCCTGTGTTACAGCTCTCCTGCCTACACCCTTAGTCATGTTTAAGAATTTGCTTCTTCAGCCTCTTCATTGTTTCCAATTTGTGTTTTGGTATTCTGTTGTTTAAAGAATACTGTTGGCTTTGATGTGATTACAACTCACTAGAAGCACTACTGACTTTTCTTTACCAGTTTGGCTGTGATAACTATAATTTTAGCCCTACATACATTTTCCAATAAGCTGAAATGAGAAGGTTGTTTCCCCTTGAATGTAAAGGCAGAAAGATGTCCTATGGCAGGTGCTCAGCTGACATTTTTCTGTTAACTGGCATTGTTACTGTCAGTTCACGTAACTGATGTTGTTCTGGCATAAAACTCAAAATTGGGAGAGTGTCTCTTGCTATCTAGTAGAAAGGAAAATAAAGGTAAAACCATCCAAATTTATCTCACTATAAAAACACTCAGAAAAACGTTACCTAAGCACTTCTTGAACCTGACATTCTCAACTTAAGACAGATGCTTGACATGAAATTGCTACAATGAGAATGTCTGCTCAACACCTGTTGCAAGCCGCACAATTACAAGAAGTAAAATTCAGAACAGACTAAAAAGTTATGAGCAAAATTAAAAGAACTGAAACTTGCACCAAGGCCCTTTTGCTGTTATTGCCTATAAATAGTCTGCACAGTGTCCCTGGCCCCTCATTTGAGGAAAAGCAATCTGTGACTAGGATTTCAGTGCTGCTTGCTGCAAGACTGATGGAGAAGGACAGAAAGCGACAGATGGAGCTGAAGGTTTGGTGATATTTAACCCTCTTATTTGCAAGCAGGATTATAGACTGGAAGGGACCACAGTACTCTCCTTCCCTCCTAGGTAGTCTAGCATACAAATGGTATTTCAAAACATTAACAGCACTACAGTCTATCTGAAGGGTATATGTGTTACAGAGGCATATTGCACAGCTGAGAAGTAGTTGCATTCTACCCTTTTACCCTTAAAAGCTATTAAAAAAATCCATCTGCATAAGTGTGTAAAGGAACTACATCTGCAAGCAATGCCCCAAAAGAAATAATTTTCTAATGAATATAAACAGTGTTGTGACCAGGTTGGCTCCTAATGCTTTCTCTGACCTGACATTTGGAATTTTAAGTAACTACTTGGGATCAAGCAGTCGGGGACATTTCTGGATAGCAGCTGCTTATGAGTTAAATGCGACACAAGTATCCTTTATGGACTCCCTCTGGCCAAGATGAAGCCCTACTCTTTTCAGAAGAGGGCAAACAGTGTGAAATAAGCAAAACCCCCAGGTGGCCCTGATGGTTGACCACAACACTGAACTAAAACTTCCTCTCTTCTTTTTAACTAAGTGGTTTTCTTAAACCTCTTTTAAACTTCTAGGTTCCCTGCAAAATCTTCTGGAGAGTCAAGAAACCTATGACAGTAAGTTCAAGGTGGGATGGGCAGCATTTGCTTGTTTGTTTTCACAGACCAATGAGAACGCAACAGACCACCAGGTGTTCATTAGTAGGACACTAAAACCTGTTTTTCCAGACTGGGATAGAACAGTGGTGCATTATAATACAGTGCTAGTAACATGTTTCGGCCTTGAATCCTCAAGTTTGCTGTGTAAGAATTGCTGCCCAAACAAGCAATGCAAACCCTGCAGGTGATAAAGTGACAGAAGGATACTTTTTTTTTTTACAGCTATGAAGATGGCAAAAGAAAAGGCTATGTTCAATTTGACTGACGTAGTAGCATTGCATATCTGAAAGTGCTGACTTCAATAAAGTGTATATCCATGAGACATTGCCATCCTTCTCTGACTGTCTTCCTTCAGATAATGATCTTACATTTCCAAGGCCACGCTCTGAAGTTGTCTCAATTGAGTTTGCGGTTTCAAAGCCAATTTCAGCTCAGCCAGTGCCAGAACCCTGTGAGAAATTTTCAAAATTAATTTAAAACAGCCATCCATGGTCAGTTAGGAAACCAGTTAAACCAAAGAGGCTGTGAGGGTCCAACAAGACTTTGAGACTAAAAATTAAATTGGGAGTTCTGAGCAACTTAACATCTTCTCTATCACTGCTTGAAAATCATGGGTAACGTGTAGAAACAACAGTCCAAGAAACCTGGCCTAAGTGATTGTACCCTTGCAAATTAAGCAAATAATATCCTGTCAGCTTTCTTTTATCCATGGGAGACAGCAGCAGCACAATTTTGAGAGCTAAGTCACTGCATAAATGTAAAGCAGCGATGGGAATTGAATCCAGGTATCTTCTGACTGTCACTTCCATGTTCCCACCACAAAGCCACCCTCATCACAGCCACACTGTGTGATGACAGATGACCTGCAGCAGTTCACTCTTCCTCTTTCAGAGCTTCCTTGTTACTATTCCAAAAAACCAAAATAGGTCTAGACCTATAATTAGCAGTTTCCTATCTTCTCTTGCTCTGCTCTCCCATGCTTCTACTCCAAATGTAATTGATTACTTGCAAGACAGCTATCAAGAGCTATTCTAGTACTTACCTTCCACCCAAAGGTATCTTCACCTTCAACTTGAGGCTGTTTCCTTTCTCCTGTGCGTATCCCTCAATTCCATTTTCCTAACCCTGACTTCTCTTCTATCCATCTCAGCACTTTCCCCTTAATTTCAGACTTACGTAGAAGATTTTTCCTTCTCCCTTCTGACAAGCCTTTTCCCACCTCTTATAAAGCTACTAGTTTCCACTTTTTTACCATTCCCTCCTTTCTTCAAGAGCCCGTCCTACCCTAGGAAGGCACATGATTTGGTATTACAAGATGTTTGATTAAATTTGAACATAAAATATGTTCTATGATGCAGTAAGAATGGGGTTCAGCATCCAGGCTACCTTGTCTCCGCTTATATAGTTAGGAGTAAGCTCCATCATCTGTTACAGATCACCACTGACTACAGACAGAGCCAAGATGCTTGGCTGTAACTTACATGCCTTAAGCTACAACCTGAATCCCACACAGTGTCTTAAATACTAGCTAAGAGAGAGTTCTCAGAACACAATTACAAGCAGTAAATAATCACTAAATGCATTTAATCCATAGCAGGGATTCTACAGAGGTCAGGTCTTGGCCAGTTTTCAAACACCAGAAATTCCCAAGGAAGCACAGGTTATAATAAACTTGCAAACAAGTCAAATAACGTGGACTCCCATCACTGGCAAAAAATCTGGTGAAGATTATATGGCTTTCTAAACTAAAAATGCTACTGTAAAACCAAATTAATTTCCAGATGCCCTATGGCCCACACACTATTCTGACTAGATTACAGTATTTCCAGCTTTATAGTGCATGAAGAACTTGTCTCACTTCTGAAAGATTTTTCCCTCGATTCCCCTCTTCAAAACCCTTCAACAACTATTACCTTCACCTGCTTCTGTAATGACCTTCTAAGTAGTGTCTCTTTCTACCCCTATTCCCTTTGTGTCCTGGCACACGTTCTGCCTATGCTGGGGAGGGCTTTGCTGAATTGAGTTCTCTATTAGCTCTTCCTGCTGCACCATCGTCTGCAAATTTCTTTTCTTCCCACCCCTCCATTAGGGTGCTCCACAAGCCCTCTCACCTGATCTTCATGATCACACAACAGGCTGAACAGAAGAACACTTTGCATGCTGGCAAATTATCTGTAAATATCTAGCTTCCTAGCATGCTTGCTTGCAGCATGACTCAAACCACAGAACTCTTACACAACAAGAAAATAGCCTTAAGATCAGGATTCATATCTGACAGACATCAGCATTTTCTTAGGCTTTAATTTCTTCAGAAGTTCTTTATGAACATAGCAAGTAAAACAAGATGCTTCATCAAAGAGTTTAACACACAGGACTAATTCGATTTCTGAGTGTTCTTCAGCAATACAAGTGATAATGACAATTAACTGAAACACCTCTCTCCCACGTCTCTTTGACAAACTAATCCCTTACCTCTTCACCTCCTTTATTTTCTTAATGCATCTTCTGTTCTTAAAACTTCTTAGGAAAAGAAGTACTTGAATGATTTGTTAGAAAAGTGCTGAGCGTTTGATGACAGCTGGCATCCTAAAAAGTGTTTATACTTTTCCATGCCAAACAAGTCAAATGATTATTTCACCCTTTCCACTGAGTATGGACGTTCAAGAAATACTTTATTCTAGGGATACTTTTGTGCTTTGTATAAAACATACAAACCTAAGTATTAATACGGTCTGTCATGGTTTGGGCCAGACCAGCCACTGAAACGAATGAAAGATGCTCTCCCCAGTCCCTCCTGGAAAGGAGAGGAGGAAGAGAGAGAGAGAGACTTATGAGTTTAGAAAAAACTGAAGTCAAATAGAAAAAAAAAGCCAGTGCAGAAAAGCCTTCTGTGGTTCCTGTGGTCACCATGCCTGCTGGACCACCCCGCCACACTTCACATGCAAATAACTTCCTCCTGGAACCGCTTCAAAACTATAAAAGGAAGCCAAACAGACCAAAGACTGAGCTCCCTCTCCTGCCACCTCTGATTCACCTGGGTGAAAAAGACCAACGAGACGTCACTGGATCCACAGTGGTGACTATCTTCTTGCACTTTCTATTTCCTTTCCTTTTCTTTTCTCTCTCCCTTTTTCCTACTTTGACCACTTAAATTGCTGTTAAATAAATTGTTCTGGTGAGTTTTCAATATCTGGCCTCGCTTGTGCCTTAATTCCAACTGGGTGATTGAAATATAACTTTAAACTAATGTTTGCAGCCTGGTTGCGACACCTTCTCTCTGTACCTGGTAGGTACAAACCCCAGTCAATTCCACTTGCAAGTGAATTGTTTGGCAAGAGATCAGTCAGTACTCTTGCCATGGCTTGTGGGAAAGGGTTTCACTGGAAAAGTGACCATTCATCCAGGAATTCGCCCCCTCTGGCAGCAACTAGAGAGATCAGCGATTACAAGACACCCTGAGGCTACTGCCAACCTGTTAGGAATTCATTGCAGTGTGCATGTTTTCTCTGCAGCGTGAGTTATGCCTCAGCATAATTGAACCATTGCCTTTTTAAGGGTACTGATTTTCCACTTAGGCACAACATAAACGTTAGCTCTTCTTTTGGCCATGGGCCTAAAGCAAAAAAAACAAACACAAGACAAACTTGCGGAATATCAAGGCAACATGATGTTTTTGTCATGGTAGGTGCTCAGTAAAATCAGCACACAACATTCAGGAAAAACATCTAAGAAAGTTACAGCAGCAAATCTAATACATATGCTTAGCCTAGCTCTGAAAGACCTCCGGGTAAGAATTTCTGGGGGATTTAGAGTCATAGAATCATTTGGGTTGGAAGGGACCTTTAAAGGTCGTCTAGTCCAACCTCGCCTGCAATGAGCAGGGACATCTTCAACTAGAACATGTTGCTCAGAGCCCCGTCCAGCAGGACCTTGAATATTTCCAGGGATCACATATCTACCACCTCTCTGGACAACCTGCTCCAGTGTTTCACCACCTTAATCGTAAAAATTTCTTCCCTTATACCTAGTCTAAATCTTCCCTCTTTTAGTTTAAAGCCATCACCCCTTGCCCTATCGCAGCAGGCCATGCTAAAAAGTTTGTCCTCATCTTTCCTGTAGGCCCCCTTTAAGTATTGAAAGGACGCAATAAGGTCTCCCTGGAGACTTCTCTTCTCCAAATTTGTGGTCTTAAATATCAAAAATCAGGTTAAAACCAAAGTGAAATGAAATACTGACATACACACACTTACATCTTTCTACAAAGAAATACTGATAAATATACATATATCTATATATGGCAAGCATTTTTTGCCCTAAGACAAACTTCCACCAGTTATGTATAGGTAAACTACTACTAAGGTCTTATTCCAAAACCAAAATACTTTATCAAAAAACAGAGGATGATGTTTCAAAGTAGTCTATTCAGGCTTATCTTCCTCCAAATTTGAACTTGTTTTATAAATCTCAACATAGAAAACCAACGTTACTGTATTCACTTTTCCAGTGTTTCCACTTGAAGCACAGGTAACCTTTTACGTGACTGAGGTCCTACAGCAAGGCTGAAAGCACGCCAAGCCACTATCCTGCAGAAGTTCCAACAGGCCATTTGTCTCAACCCATGAGTTTTGCCTTTTTCTTACGATTCTCCCCCATGGCTGGGGGAGAGACAAGAGAGGGGCTGCGTCGTTCTTTGTTGCCACATGAGGCTAAACCACGACAGTTATAAAAAAAATTTAAGTCATCCTTGCAACAATCAACTCACAGCATCTCTGTTATTAGTTCAGTTACCTGCAACATTTAACATACACTGCAATTGCTAAAAACTAGCATTCACCAGGGGGACAGCAAAAGCTACACAGGACTAAAATTAACTTTTCTGATCATAAAGGTCATACTGGTATAGTTGTATGACTTACAGTGACAGCATGGTAACCATATGTGTGTCCAGGGATGGGCATTAGAAAGACAGAAGAGAGTAAGGCAAGTATTCTGTGCAGGGTAACTGGTGCCAGGCCTCAGACATGTTGGAGAAGCCACGTGTAGTACCAAAACCGAAAGGTCTATAGGGACATGGCCCAAATCACTGCTATGGAGACTAACTGATACAGACATGATACTACGATCTCTCCACAGCTATTCCTTGTATGGGAACAGGTGAGAGAAGAGGGAGAAGAATTCAGTCATAGCTCCTTCAAAGGAACCTTTAAAATCTTTTCCAGCACATACAACCTTTCCCCTCACCTGGGTATTAAAAGTAACCAGTGATCCTGACAAATGCAAACATCCCCCATGTTCGATGACTAGGGAGAGGTATAATGCAGTCTGCTGATAAAGCTACTCTTCCACAATATGCTGGCTCTCACTAGCGGAGGCTCAGCCCCATCTTAGGTTTACTCAGGAAGTAGCAATCACCCATGGAAAGAGAGCAAAGCAATCCTCTGAGCCTACATACTACTTTGTGCTGAAAAGTTCCCATTCCAGTTTTCTCCCTGGGCAACCCTCAATACCTTCACATGCAACGAGGCTACCCAGATCAGTGCACAGGTGGGGGTTCCTTGAAAACAGTATCTTTTCGATCCGTACGTACTATTAAAAAATGAACTTCGAGTGCAATTCACCAAGAGTGAATTTCAAATCAAGTTTTACTCATCTGTCCTTATTGATTTAAGGCAATTCTTGAAATTTGGACGGGCAAAAATTCATTCTTATTTATTATTCTGGCATCAATTAACTACAACCTTGTAGGTTCCCAGAAAAGTCAAAGTTGCACTTTTTTCCAAAATGTTACTCTTGATTACCTGTTACTCTTGACAACTTCAACTTCAGGCCAGATCAAGGGTCATGAGTGTTAACTTTTGCAAATCTAGTGTACAGATGAATCTTAAGCACATGATTATTTTCATAAATTTATTTCCTTTTAATCACAATTGCTAGTATTATCTCAGGTGTGCTTTCTTATGAAGAACTACCTGGAAATCTACAAAATCTGAACATTACTTCTCCGAGACAAATCCCACCACTCTTACATGATAATATACAAACCTATCAAAGCACCAGGAAAGGTACAAGTAATTCAAACAGTACACCTTGACACCTGCACAGCTCCAGTCCTGCTTTAAGAAAAGCTATTGGCAAAATTTCTGTCTGCTTCAATACCAGGATTGTACACTACAGGACCTATAGGGGGTCCGGATTGTGTTCTTTGAGTGCATCACCATGATTGTATACTAAATGAATCCAAGCATGGGGGGGAACTTTTTTTGTCTTGAATGTCATTTATCATTACATACTTTACTCAGCACTTGTACTAACACACAACCTTTGCCCAAATATCAACAACTTAAATGTAAGGTCATAACAAAGCTGCCACTGATTTTAAGGAGTCAGAATTTCTTTCTGAATGCAAGCTGCCAAACAGACAACTGCAAGCAACATTTGACTTAAGCAGGGGTGTCTACGTTTCACTTCTTGCTAAAGGAGAAAAATGCATTTGTGGACTGTGAGGAAAATCATCATAAACTCCCAGTAGACACCACCAGCTTTGGGATAGCAGCCAGGAAATATGCATCTCTGGAAACACTTCTTCCACACAAGCTAATATGGAAAATCTAAACTGCAAAAGTTGGACAAGTAGTCTCTGCACAAGACGACTGATCTGCTTTCCCAACCTGTACAGCTGTCTCAATTTTTCTCGTTGACACCTCTTATGTTTAAGAAAATTTATGTCATCTGTAATGAGCAAAGAAAAGGGCTGCAGTGAGTATTCCACAATCCATTCCTCTACTGTCAAGCAACCCAGCATCTGGCATTTATCTCAGCCATCAGCATAGAAAAGTGGCAGGCACAGCAGCTCTGGGACATCTTTCTCTGACTGTTGTCCCTTGTCCTGTCACCGGGCATGACTCAGAAGAGTCTGCCCCATCCTCATGGCAGCTGTCCTTTAGAAATTTATAAGCATTGATAACATCCACTCTCAGTCTTCTCTTCTCCAGGCTAAATGGACCCAGGTCTCTCAGTCTTTCCTCATAAGAGAGTTGTTCCAGTCCCTTGATCATCGTCGTAGCCCTCCACTGCACTCTCTTCAGTAGTTCCCTGTCCTTCTTGAACTGGGGGGGCCCAGAACTGGACACAGCACTCCAGATGTGGCCTCACCAGGGCAGAGTAGAGGGGGAGGATGACCTCCCTTGACCTGCTGGCCACGATCTTTTTAATGCACCCCAGGAGACCATTGGCCTTCTTGGCCACAAGGGCACATTGCTGCCTCATGGCCAACTTGTTGTCCACCAGGACTCCCAGGTGCCTCTCTGCAGAGCTGGTCTCCAGCAGGTCAGTCCCTAACCTGTACTGGTGTGTGGGGTTATTCCTCCCCAGGTGCAGGTCCCTACGCTTACCCTTGTTGAACTTCATTAGGTTTCTCTCTGCCCAAGTCTCCAGCCTGTCCAGGTCTCTCTGTGTGGCAGCACAGCCTTCTGGTGTGTCAGTCACCCCTCCCAGTTTTGCGTCATCAGCAAACTTGCTGAGGGTGCACTCTGTCCCCTCATCCAGGTTGTTGATGAATATGTTGAACAAGACTGGACCCAGTACTGACCCCTGGGGAACACCACTAGTTACAGGCCTCCACTAGACTCTGCGCCACTGATCACAACCCTCCGAGCTCTGCCATGCAGCCAGTTCTCAATCCACATCACTGTCTACTTACCTAACCCACGTTTCCTAAGCTTACCTATGAAGACGTTACGTTATTATATGTCTGTTAAAATGCATTTTTCTCTGAAGTGCATCCAGGAAGCTGCCTATAATAGCAAACACTAGTGGAACCACACAGAAGTAAACGCAGCCCGAGTATCAGACAACCTTTTTCATGCAAAATGTACTAATAGGTTGCAATGAAGAGATGAATACTTACAGGCTTAGCCACTTACAAAACAAATGCAGTATATCTGCATCTTTCATCCGTCTCTTTACAATATATAAATGAATGGCTCTCATCAAAACAACTAAGCCATCTTTCATCAGATTAACTAGCATTTTAAGAAAATTGTCTTTCTCAAAAAAAAAAAAAATAATCCCCTTTTCATCCAAACCTGACAGCAGACCATCACATAACCCGGCATGTGTCAGGCGCGGAGTTAACTAGTAAGTTCACAAGGAGAAACAAACAAAAGGAGAATCTTGTCTACTAATACATGCAAATTTTTTGAAATAGAAATGTTCCTCTTCGTTGATCATAGGAAAGCTCAGCTATATCCCATGCCTGTTCCAGAAGGTTTAAAGAAAACAAACATTTCATCATAATTAAAGCCAGTTATATATCACAAAGACATATTTCAAAAAAATTACACAAACTGTTAAGAATATACTTTATCACAAAATTTAAAACAGCCAAGCCATTACAGAAGACAGAAACAAATATCTGATATAATACATTTTATATTGCCAACACCACCATAGTAACGTACAGGAAGTGAACTAGATTTCTGATGGTAATTAGTACCCTGTGCATCAGTCATCCCATAATTACTCCTTTGTTTGAAAAACTGTTTGCATGCATGTCTCTCTTTACACAATAAACACCTGCTATTTTCCCTTAGGTTCAAACTGAGGTTGACATTTTATGTAAAGGAACCTTGCATGAAAGGACACTGAAGCATCGCCAGGGGATGTCTGCTACTTCAGAGCTCCAGTTTGAGACAACTGCCTCTAACCCGCGGCAAGTCCGGTTTTAAATGCTCTGTTCCATACAAAGTCACTCACAGCTGCGTCAGACAAGCAACTAAGTTTCCCACTGGTTTCAGAGACTCCTCACTTGCCCTGATACTCATGAGGAAGCTTGGCTTCACCATAGCCTGGGCTTTACACAGGCTACTTTTCGCTTGCTGTTCAGATGATTACAAAGTCAGTTGGTTCAGCTCACTAACGTGACCTAAAATTATGCCTTATTCTTAATCATTGCATTCTGTGCGAGGAAGACATCGTTCCAATTCCCTTGCAGCTATGCAAGTGCTAGCTCAGATCAAAGAGAGATGATGGAAATACAGTATGGGATAGAAAGAATAGTTACCCCTTTCAGCAGCACTCTGTACTTGAGCAACATTCCATCAAAATCATACCTTGACCCTTTATCAGCCAAACCTGGAAAATGTCTCACTGGTTATTTTCCAAAGGAAAATGTGGATAGGGAATAATGGAAGAGGGACGGCAGCAGCGTATCTTGGCTTTTTTTTTTTTTTTTTCTTTTGAAAGATATATGTGTGGTAGGTTCAGGGGCTGAGCAAAAGAGCTGCACAGTTCCACCCTTGTATGCAGGGCTGCCTCTGGGCCCATTCCCCCTCTCTCCCAGCTCTGTTGGCAGTGCTTTCGTCTGCGTTTGAAGCAATATGGCCCTTCTTTTTTCAATGAAATAACCTCTCTATACTTCTCATATGCAATACTGACATGGAGTAAACAGAACAATGTCATCATTAATGAATCAGTCCCAATCAACTTCACTGCACTTTAAGAGCTTTCATCAGAAACTGTAACATTCATCACATTGGGAAGTAACAGCTAACCAAAAAAATAACTTTCAGAGCACGCATTCAGTATATGCCATTTTTCAGCCCTCTTCTTGACCTGAGTGAGCAGGTAAAGAAAACAATCAATATGAATGTTTTAGACATTCCATGCTGAATCACTGACTAATATCAAAGTAAAAGACAACTTGGATCCAGGATGGTTCCAACTGCTGCTGTTCCTGACACTGGGATAACATGTGCTCCTTCAAAAAGTACACCTTTCACGCTTATGGGGTCCTCTTTCTTTAAAAGATTTAAAGCGAAAGAAATCATGGGAGCAAAATGCAGTCCTGACGTGTGCTAAATGGGAAAATAACTGTTGAGAAAATAACCAGTACCCCTGCTCTTACTTGATGAAATCAGAAAGAACAAACCATTCGTTTTTCAGATGTAATAAACATGTTGAAACAAAAACTTATTACTGCCTTCCAATTAAGTTGCTACAGACACAGCCAGCTCTTGATCATCATACAGAGCCTCTCATTTGTATTAATTACCTGTCTATTAAGCTCTTTCAACCAGCAGCTCCTGTTGGATGAGACACTTCTTAAAGTGATAATTCCATGAAGAAACCTTGTGATTTCTAATTTAAGTGGCACAAATACTATGTTAGCACAAAAGGCTGCCAGGTGACTTAGGCACAGAGGCTAGCTCTCCTCATTTCAACCATCCTGCTGCTTGGTGACCTGCTCCCTACCATCTCTGGATACACTGGAAAGTGCCAGACCGCAGTGTTGGTGTTCTAAGGGGAAGAAAATGCTACAGTCTAAGTTTATAACCCTTTCCCCATCTTCACATCAGAGAAGACTCCTCTGAGGCAAGAAGCTTAGATTCATTATTGGTAGCACTGACAGCTGCAAGTCACAATCACTCTATAACATGAGTAGGCTATTCATCTAGTAAGCAAGTAATTACACCTTTCCCAAAGGGTGCCAATTTTATGATTAATCACTATTGACAATTTGTTATGCCTGATGACCAGACACCCTTCATCAAAGAAACGGCAGCAACACCGTCAACACTACCATTCAACAAGTTCTCTTAGGCTTACGCTCAGGACATACCAACAGTACTTAGTTGTGGAAAAGGTTTCACAAACGCTTCCCAGAAGACTATAAACACATGAAGTGAAGATATCGCATCATTGTTCAAGAATAATAGTATTGAAATATAGCTTTTTCCATCTTCTAAAACACAGGCCTAAGAGATTAAGGGCGATAAAAATCGAAGGACTGACTTACTGATCACAGTGGTGAGTTTACCTTTTTACCTTCTGATTTTATATTCTTGCAAGTTTCTGTCTCAAGGCAGTTGGTAGCCCAGGCCACCCATTTGTTAATAGCTCTGATCAAAGAGAAGACAATTACTGATCAAGTAAATGAATTTCCAAGCATTTGATAGCACAGAAAATAGGCAGAGATAATGGCTCCACAGTGATGGCTGTCCTTTGAACAGCTAGCCATTTCCATGCTGAGAGGTCGAAGGCTGTTTTTTGGGAGAATGGTAGGCAGTGGAGCACCTAACAGCCCATTACAGTTGATTCACTGGTTTACAGAGCAATAACGCTAAAGGGATAGAGGACTTTCCTGACCAGACATGCAAGTACAACACTTAGTGGTGTTCCATTCTTACCCATTAGTATAAAACGTCATGCATTTTCAACTACTACATGTTTGGCCCTTACGTTTCCCTGCAGGATTTACTTCTTGTGAGGTACAGGACAATGCAGAGAACAATTCAAGAGACCAGACCCTGGGAGACCTGAGCTGGACCTGCATTTTCTTACTGCATCCCTAGGCCTACTGTGTGACAAAGGCTATATTGTTGGTGCTTTCTGTTCCTCGGAGGTCTGAACTGGGAACCTTTAAGGATTTAGCTGAGGTGCTTAAAATCTATTCTAAGTTACTGCCACATGTCCAACCCCAACATAAACCAGTCAGCGGTAGTAGTCAGATAGAGATGATGTGGTGTAGCTCAAGGTCTTTAGCTTAGCACAGACCACAGTGTGTATGAGAAGGGGCAAAGAGAGGGGGAAACTAAATACACTAAGTACTTGCTTGCAGCAAGAACTGGCCACACGTCGGGTTTTGCTGCTAAGGTTGCTACAGAAACAGTAACCTCTGGCAAGGGCAGAGAACCAGGGACAGTATTGCTTTGTACAGTCCCAAGCACATTTGCTTGAACCTGGAGTCAGAACCCACAATTTCTTCTTTGGCAAAATATACTCCAGAATTTAAGACTATCCGGGGAGCTGTCCCATTCTCTTTGCAAATACATATCAGATCAACACATGTTAACAATAAAAGAGACAATCCTCAAGTGTCCCCAAAATACATCCATTGTTTTAAATGCTAAAGAGAGTATATTCAAATGCAGTCTGACACTCAGCCCTTTTTGAAGGGCAGCAAAAGTTAACACTTACATGTCATCCATCTTTGAAGTTCTCCCCTCACATACTATACTCCATATTTTGTGGCTTTGCTTGAGAAAGTGAACTGGACATCTTATTCATAGATAAAGCTGAAAGAGAAAAAAAGTCTTGTAGTGAAAAATAAAGGCCTTCACCAAAAGAGATCTTTTGGGAGGGCTGTGAGCCCCTGAATTTGCTATTAGGGTCAGTCCTAGCCAGTCGCCTCCTTTTTCTTCAGTCATGTCCAAGCCATTTACTGCCCAACAAAGGTACTTTCAGTTCCACTGTGACCACCTAAATTTCTATTAGCGGAAGTCAATTACGTCCACAGCAGTATTTTAATAGTCAGGAAGAGGAATCAGGACAGGCTTCAAGAAAAAAGGGGACCAAGGAAGCATTCTAAGTTTGTTGTAAGAGCATGTGAAAGCAAAGTGTTAAGGCTGAGTCAAAAGCACAAAAAGTTACAGAAAGACTAACCAGCCCCGTGGATTGTCACTGAAGTCCTGGGTTCTGTTTTCCCCTCAGAAAACTGACATGACTGGTAGGGAAACATTAAGAAAGCAAAATCTTGGAAAGGGACATTATTTAGACAAGGCTCGGGCTGTCAGCACACCAAACATCGTCTCTGTTTCCAGTAAACATAAACATACATATTGAAGTTGCCATCTTCCCAAAGGAAACTTGGCAGGCACTCCTTAGTTTCTAGAGCCAAATAAACTGGCCCCTAACCAAGTCACAAGCCGAAACCAGCTGAAAGAGCTGCAGCAGTTTCAAGCTAAACTCAGGCTGACTGCAAACATGTGCTGTTTTATCTCTCCAAATCACTCTACCAGGCCACAGCATCAGTACTGCTGTTTACTCGTTCATTTCCCATGGAACTTAAGACAGCTGAAAAAGCAAAGTAGCTGATGAAGCTCCAAGAAAAGGTTGCTTCTTTATTTTCCGGGACTGTTAAGCAGTGTACAAAAACTGCCAAGCAGTGAGGTGTTCATAGGTCCAAATGCTTAATGCGTGCAGTTTCTTTTCCTATAAAAAATCCTCCGCAAGCAGCTTATGTGACAGCTTTTAGGAGAAACCTTTATCCCTGAAACTGCTCTGCATTACAGGAAAAACAGCATATAGAGACCATCATTGACCATAAACGGCAATAAATTTCTTAAGACAGACATGCTTATTGAGATACAGTTTCAGGACTTCAGCGTTTAATAGAAGAATGACTAGTGAGAGCATGTAACAGTAATAAAGGATTGTTTCAAGTATTATTGGTGTGCACCTTGTGTAAAAAACCTCTTCTAAGGCTGAAGAGAGAATTTTTAGGCAGTTTCCCAGCTATTTAGCAAGCCACTTTCTCTTGCACCATCATCATCTCACCTCCAGGTATCTTATTTAAACAAATAAGCTAAAAAACCCCCACATGTACATATTTTTAAACAGATTTTAGGGAGCCAAAAAGCTCCAATAAGACAGTGTGCATGAAGAGATTAATGAAAGGCTCTGGGTCAGCCAAGGGAAACACTATATGGCTGAAGGTGTCTTGATGCTGCATTTTCAGTAAAGGAATAATTACATGCACATCACAGCTCATTTGCCATTTAGTGGCACGAAGTGAGGATTCATTATTTAATACAGGAAGCACATCTGCTTGGTTTAATAGAATCATAGAATGGTTAGAGTTGGAAGGGACCTTAGAGGCCATCTAGTTCCAGCCCCCCTGCTATGGGCACGGACACCTTATCTCATCTTCCTGGATATGCAGCTGATTTAATCTAAAAGATAAATGTTACTTATCCTGTTTGTAAGCAAAATACTGTAATAGTAGGGGATGCAGTAATTACCTAAAAGCTATCAATTCCATACGCTTATATTGAGCATGAGTGGCAAGCTGCAAACCCAGGATCTTTTCAAAGGAGACAGAATTAACTGCAACAGCAGAAATCCATTGAGAACAGATCTTAAGTCTATTGAAAGCTGCTTTCTAACCCAACAGAAGATGGAAGGAGAAAGGGAAATATCAGACTGGAACACGAATTCCAGAACATTCGCCACCACCATGAAGCCAAGAATCTCTGCGCAGAGAACCTTTGGCCCTCTGTTGCAAGTAGCATCATCAATAAAGCCTTCAAAGGCTCTCTGGAGACACTGTCCAGCCGAGTTTACCATAGCACATCAGTGATTCTCTCCTGTAAACACAATTCAAGCCACCTGCATTTCTATCATGGTTTTAAGCAGAACAGTTCTGCAGTCTTTTCTGGCAATAATCCCGTTGTGGGACATTGCCACCTTCTGGGTCCTGTGGGTATGAAACAAGAAGCAGAAGAATTAAGACGAAATAGTTTAGCAATGGCCCAGGTAAAATGGCAAACCCCTGTTTAGAAATATTATGGGTTCCTATACTTATCAAGGAGCATGTCTCTGAAGGGTAAGCCACAAACAAGATTAATGTAAAAATCAGACAAAATGAACGCTTTTAGCTAAAACGCTCTCAAGTTCTGACAAAAATTGATCCGCAAATTCAAGTCCTAGAGCAGCTTTCTAAGCAATACACACCAACGTGTATCATACAAGACAAGTGAAAAGCTATTCTAATGATCCTCGAGGGGTTTTTTTTCCCCTTCTCCTTGACTGTGTTTGTGACCAAGTACCTGCAAATATGTGGTTAACTGGGAGCCTAGTGGTTATGATGGGTTGAAAAGATAGCATTTTACTTACTAAGAAGATAATACAACCGGTTAATTGTCCTTCTATACTTTACTTTTCAGTGTCATTAACACCTAATTTAAAGGACAAACGGACTTGCCAAGACAAAAACGCTCTTCAAAGAAGCCAATGGAACTAAAGGTTTATTTCGCATGTCCTGAGTGGATTTCATTCTCCTCTGGAGAGTCAAATTTCATTTGCTTTAATAAAACCCACAAATATAACCTGATAATTCTTTTTAGAAGTGTTCGTTTTTCCCTTATTTATTTCTACAAAATGCTGAGATCTCAAACGCATTTTAAACTGTGCTCTTTGCTTTTAATCATAACGCGGTGGGAATGACAAATCTGGTCTCATTTATTTTGTGAATATGTACACTCAAGAGAAGTACACTGGGAGTGATCACAGTTTAAGTGCCAGATACGTTTAACCACAAAGGCATTCTCACCTCCAAGGATCACTAGCTCTTCTAAGTACTTAACACAAATTTACAGACGATTCCAACATAGAACTAAAGAAGTTTTCAATACATTAAAATGCACTTCCAGTTTCTGTTGTTCAGCTTTTAGTCTCATCATTACAAAGCTTTCATCACTTTTCCTCATCTGTTTGTCACTAAGCACCCTTCCAGAGAGTACAAAACTCAATTAATTAATAGAATCATAGAATCCTTTAGGTTGAAAAGACCATCGAGTCCAACCGTAGATGGAAGCCCCTCACCGTACAGAAATCATAGAATCATAGAATTGCCTAGGTTGGAAATGACACCAATCTACTTCAATTTCCTCCTGCAATTCATTCAGAAATGCATTTGGAGTTTAAAAAAAAAAAAAAAAAAAAAATGGAGAATGCTAATGATTTTCTACTGGCTAAAAGCAGCAACCCTATTAGATTAAGGGAAAATCAGAAGCAGAATTTAGTTCCATCCAGCTGGAATGATTTCCAGTGGGAAATCACCATCTCTGTCTCAAAATCCTAGGTACACCAGGATACTCACCTGGCTCCTGTGCTCATAATGCAGAAGAATAGGCCTTACTATGAAGAGATGCTTACTTAATTTTTTCTTGCATAATACACCCAATGGGAACAACAAGAGTGTTATCTGCGTCTTCCTGAGTTGAGCTGGCTGGATTATTCCTAATGAATATTCCCTTTTCATATGGGTTCATATGGATTCATAGGCATCCACTCTTGAAAGCGAACAATCTTTTCCATTACAATCTTCCACTTTTCATTCCCGCAACGCAATCATTCGAAGGGTTCAACGGAATAAGGAGGAAACCTACTTGTCTGAGCTAGGTACTCAAAGGTACCAGCTTGGCTGCATTGCTTAGTGGAAACCTATTCCTGGGCTTGGGCTCCTGTCCCTTCTTTGGCACAAGTGAGGCTGCACCACCCACGATGGGGGTATCGCAGACTGAGGCATCACACATCAACTCCCAAAACTGCCTGCACAATTGCAGCAAGCAGAATTAAGCCTCCGCTGTGGTGAAAGATGCAGCTTCTGGGCAATTTTGCTTTTCATCCTTATAATGCACTACTCCCGATCCTACGCAGATAGTGATAAAAAGAATGTAGACATACAAGTTGCAGGAATCTGTACAGTTCTAGTAAAACCCTTTTATTTTCTGCTCTAGGAAATTTAAAGTGAAGGTTTCTAAACACCTAATCATATCACTTAGCACTATAAGTCGCTGTAGATGTGGCAATCAACCAGAGGCTTAACTGGATCATAAGATTATTTTTATTTCCTGCGCATTACCAGCTATTCTTTACGTAGTTATTACAATAGACTTTGCAGTATTTGTTTTTCCTTCCCTTCCTCTGTCTCACCTACATTTTAAAGCATGAAGTTAATGAGTAGCCAAGGGCTGATACAGTACAAAGGACCCAAAATACTAACATGACCTTGCAGCCATATCAGAGCAACAGCTATCTCCAGTTTCACTCCAACAGCAGCAGGTTGTACTGCTTTAAGCCCCAGGGGAAAGTTGAGGGATAAACTGGAAGAAGACAGGAGGAAGAAGGCCTGTGATGATAGTTGCCATCAAATAGTTTTAGCTTAGAGCGTTTTCCAGGATGTTTAATGTATTAATCAGAGATGCTTTTGTATATACCAGAAACTAAGCTGTAACCAGAAAGGTTAGAGCTATGCAGGCACACAGATGGGATGCATCCAAAGCCTGCTAGTTTCAAAGCAGTCTAAACCCTCGCCCTTTCAGACTGTATCAGATATCACCCATTGTGAAATCCACGTAATCTCTTCAAATTAAAATTTACAATGAGAGTTTCTCCACAGCAATAGAAGTGCGATTGTGGGTAGACTGGGAGACAACGAACAACAGGCAAAGCAAAACAGAACCCATCCCTTCTAGGTCACTGGTCCAAATTAACAGCAGATTAGAAGGGCACAGAAAGCATCACCATCTGCTGTCCCTCTGGCATGCTGTACAGAGTGAACTTTGTAATACTAGGCCAGATCTCTGAAGACAAGTATTCACAAAGACACTAGCATTAATTGGAGACAATCCAGTACATGTCGAAAGCCTTCCACATCACTGCCAAGTCCCACATAAGCAGCTGTAGCAGGTGGCACCTGCCTCTCTCCAGCCAGATTCAGAGCTGAGCATCAGCATGGCAGGAGCAGACGGGTCACACCATCAGGCATATAGATCCATCTCTGACCTCAAGTGTCCAGCATGCTACGATACTGTATGAAATCTCCAATACAGAGTAGCCAAAAAGGCCATGCGCCTTTATGGATGGAAGACAACACGAAACTCCACCATAAAGAGGCAGACAGAGGGACAACAACTATTCTGGAAAAAAGGAACAGGTATCAAGAAAAATTTATACGCACAAAACCCAGAACCTCTCAAGTGACATAGAACAGAAGTGATGCAGAACTGAAGTCTAAGATGGCCCTTTCCTCTAAGCTACCTTATATTGTCATCACAATCATTTTTAGAAAAAATCTGTATGAAGTCCCAAAATATATTACAGAATAAGAAAATACATATTAGCTTCAGGGCTATGTGCCAGGATACAGATTACAGTTCCTGGCTTCACTGATAACAAGGGCCAAAATGAAGGTCTGTAATGAAGTTACAACTCCTAATATCACTACTCATCATCAATAGCAGAAATTAGCCTTACTAGTGTTATTAAAGCTGAGGATCAAAAGTCCCTTTCAAAGAAGTAGCAGAAATTACAGTAAAAATTAGGTAAAGTAAAAAGCAGCTTTCTGGAAGTAAAAATTGTTAAGATATCCCTCCTTCTTGCTCCCTAGCACATACATGCAAAGAAAGGAGAGGGAAAAAAAAAAGGAAGTTACAGCAGTGACAGGACCAGTTACTGAGAGCTCAGCTTTATCATTCACTCCTAGAGCTTTCTCCTAAAGAGGACGTACAAGGGGAAAACAGGGCTAGAAAACATCTTCTCTCCTGCCAACTTTGGAAACTCAGGCCAACAGGAGTTGAATAAGAACTGCAGCATTCAGATTCCATGCTGTGTATCCCGCAAAGGCTCAGCTGCTGAATATTATGACACTAATTCATCACAGACAGCAGACAATCCTCTGGGGTCACATTTACCAAACTACACAGCACTAAGATGCAAGGTTCCTCAACAGAAACGCGATCATGACTTAACTGAACACGGGCACAAGCAACACAACAAGTGCTTGTCAGGGAAGGCAAACCTCAAATACCTGAAGAGTCCACACAAATCAATGGCTAGCATCTCAAGTGAACCTGATCACACTGTTGTTCCTGCTATATAAATAACCCATCTCAAATAGGACATGATAGGTGCTCCACAGCAGGCAGGAAAGTCCATGTATTTTTCTCTCCCTCCTCCTCAGGGCGATTTTATATAGCAAATAGAGTGCACATAATCTATATATGAACTACAACTTACTTTTTTGATCCAAAGATGAAATAAAATTAAAAGTATTTTTAATTCCAAAGATGAAATAAAATTAAAAGTCATAGAAGTTCTTGCCTTTCCCACGTTCACTTTCCCTGCCTTCGTTCTTCTTTTCACACTAAACTGCCTTTTCCAACTCCCATGGCCGCCCCTGGGCTTGAAAACGATCTTCTGCCAAAATGGAAGAAGTCTGTCCATCTTTTTCTTCCATATATCTGGCATAGAAAAGGGGTTTATTGAAAAGATGAAGGATTTTCTGAAAACCTGTCTGGTTTTGATTCCAGGACTGCTTCTTGTGAGAGAGCATTGGGTAGAAGCAAAGCCGTGACAACCGCTGCCTGGAACTGCTAAGGGTACGCTGAAGAGTGTCTACTCACTGAGTGATGTTCTGTGATTCTACAGGCTCAAGCTGCACGTGAGTTTACCTCTCATTGCGAACTCTTTTTCTTTCAAGCCCCTGAGAAATTATATGGTGACTTGTGTCCTTTTAAAGTTTTTTATTTTTCCCTGTGGGAGGGAGAAGGGACCAAGGAATTGCTTGATACCTGGGGAGAGCCTTGTTTCTGCAACCAGTTGATCCGCCTGCCTTGGTGGCTTATTCCCTCCTTATACATTTCCCCTCTGCACTAACAAAAAATTTCTTGATACAGTACTTCTGTGCAACTCCATCTTCATTCTGGGATGAAAATGTGGAACTTTCACATTTGGGTTGCTCTTCCTGTTCCTTTCCCTTTACATTTTCTTTGATATCTGCCTCTAATTACTCTGATCAAACAGACAATTTTAAAAGGTTGTTCTTCTACTTCAAAACAACTCTTGGCTTAAATGATATATGTTATAAAACAGCTTTCCTTTCAACACAGAACTGTGTTGAACACTAGACATAGGTAGTTTTTTGTATGGTTAATTTGGGGACTTCTTTCATTTTTTTTTTTTTTTTTAAATGGTGTCCTTCATTTTCTTAGCAATGCCACCTACCTACCGTTAACCCAAGTGTTATCACTATCATACACCACCTGCCAGATTATGATATTTAATTCCTAT
The DNA here is from genome assembly GCF_964199755.1 of Larus michahellis. Classification (NCBI taxonomy): domain Eukaryota; kingdom Metazoa; phylum Chordata; class Aves; order Charadriiformes; family Laridae; genus Larus; species Larus michahellis. The sequence goes on from NC_133900.1 coordinate 24,682,203, forward strand.
TCTGAATAGCACATTGTAAGCCTTTTTTCCAGACGCTATGATTGCACGCAAGTGGGTTTTCCTTCACAACAAGATCTACACTCAGTCACTACGCCGTGGGACATTAGTCTTTAACCATAATATTAACTGTTACAAGTTCCTTCATGTTTTTTTCTGAAAGGTGAACAGCCTAACAGGAGCTTCAGTGACATTTTCTGAGCCAAACTTTTCCTACCTTACATTTCTCTAAACACCACCACAGTATTTATACCACAACTTCGCTCCTTTCTACCCTGTGTGCTAAACGCTGCCTTTTTTTCAATAGCACTGGAACACACTGCATTAGTGACAACTCAATTATTTCTTTGGTTTTGCAATGTAAACTAGAAGCCCTAGGCACTACAGGATTAAGTTGATCCTTTTCTGTAGAAACTCAAGTTTCTAATCATCATGGTTGAAAAAAAAAAAAAATAAATCCAAGTAAGACTAGACAACAGCTGACATGTGCTAAACGAACCTGCCAGTGGTTGCTAGTCTGCATCACAAATTGAGAATCTCCTGGCTGCAGCCCCTTTCCTCTTGGTGTGCAGCATGGATGCTGCTGCACCTGGAATGATCAAAGCCCTACGAGCAGGATCCCTCTGCCATTACCCTCTTCAGTCTTCCATGCGATGCTCTCAAGGTCGCTCAGAGCAAACCCAGGATGAGTCTGCCCCTTCTTGTCATAACCCAAGGCAAAAGCCTTCTTGTTCTATGAAAATGTTGCCTGATGTATGGTCTAGATGTGGCTGTAGCAGGGAGGGACTCTCACTAAATCAGATGTCAGCGGCCATTGTCATTTGCCTTTTGAAAAACCACTCATTCCAATCCTTAAACTGAAACTTATATGCTAATATTCAAACTGAAATTTATATGCTAATTTTCAGCTAATATTTGTCTTCTGTTTAAAGTCCTTGAGAAAGCTGTTTCAATTTATCTCACATACCACCTGGAAAGTTACTTTTAATTCCATATAACTGCCTCCAGGGTGGCCATTCACAGTCTTTAAGTTTCTGTGGCACAGATAATAAGCAATGTTGATATGTACAGTTTTAGCCTTGTTTGACAGAAGAACTACTTCTACCCCATCTGCTACTCCTACTGGATCACAACCCCACAGCTGAATCTCATACTGGCCTCATACTCTAACGCTAGACTGAAATTTTTCAGACTAACTGATTTGCTAGTGATATCTTCTCCTACTTCTAGTGAGCTTCTGACTAACCTGCACCTAAACGCTCAATCTTGGGATTCACTTGGTTCAGTTCAGGCTTCTGTTTCTACTGCCTTCAGGCCCCATCGCTCCTGATTTCATAACAGCTTCAACTCACATACAAACACAACATATTACAGAGATGATTTGAAACTGAGACATCACCAGCACCTGAAAATTACCATTTGAAAGCTTGCTAACGTAACTAAATGCATGCAGCAAAACAAACCAAGACCTTTTGTGCACATTAAGATGAATACTGTGTTCACTTTTGGGCTCCTCACTACAAGAAAGACATGGAGGTGCTGGAGCATGTCCAAAGAATAGCAACAAAGATGGTGAGGGGTCTAGAGCACAAGTCTTAGGAGGAGCGGCTGAGGGAGCTGGGGTTGTTTAGCCTGGAGAAAAGGAGGCTGAGGGGAGACTTTATGGCTCTCTACAACTATCTGAAAGGAGGGTGTAGAGAGGTGGGGGTCAGTCTCTTCTCCCAAGGAACAGCGGAGTACAGTGGGATGGTCACTTCCCTAGTCCTGCTGGCCATGCTATTTCTGATACAAGCCAGGATGCTATTGGCCTTCTCGGCCACCTGGAAACACTGCTGGCTCATATTCAGCCAGTGATTTAGCTTCAGACGGCAACAAAGAACTATGAGGCCACTCTTTCAAGCCCCCCATGGTGGTGCGGGAGGGTGGGAAGAAAAAGGCAAAACTCATGGGTTGAGACAAAGGCAGTTTAACAGAACAGCAAAGGGAACAGGAAAACAACAACAATAACATGGACAGAGGAACGTACAAACGCAATGACGGTACCACCGCTCACCCACCTTACCCAGGATGCCCCAACCCTCTCCCAAGCCGCGACTTTCCGCCCCCTCCCCCAGCAGCTCCTGCCTCCAGCCTGGGCACGGCTCACAAGGGGTGGAATACCCATGTCCCTGCCGGAGCCTGGGGAGAATTAACCCTAATCCTGCCAGAACCAGGACAACCCCCAGGTCCTTTTCTGCCAGGCAGCTCTCCAGCCACTCTTCCCCAGGCCTGTAGTGCTGCATGGGGTTGTTGTGTTCCAAGCGCAGGACCTGGCACTCGGCCTTGTTGAACCTCATACCATTGGCCTTGGCCCATCAATCCAGCCTGTCCAGATCCCTCTGAAGAGCCTTTGTAGCCTCCTACCCAACTTGGTGTTATCTGAAAACTTAGAGTGTACTCGATCGCCTCCGCTAGATCATTGATAAAGATATTAATCAGAACTCATCCTCATAGTGAGCCCTGGGGAACACCACTTGAGACTGACCACCAACTGGATTGAACTCCATTCACCACCACTCTCTGGGCCTGGCCCTCCAGCCAGTTTTTTACCCAGCAAAGAGTGCGCCCATCCAAGCCATGAGCAGCCAGTTTCTTTAGGAGGATGCTGTGGGAAAAGGTGTCAAAGGCTTTACTAAAGTCCAGGTAAACAACATCCACAACCTTTCCCTCGTCCACTAAGCAGGTCATTTTGTCATACAAAGAGATCACATTAGTAAAGCATGAACCCCTGCTGACTAGGCCTGATCACCTGGTTGTCATGTATGTGCCATGTGATGGTGGCACTCAAGATGATCTGCTCCATAACCTTCCCCCGCACCAAGGTCAGACTGACAGGCCTGTAGTTCCCTGGATCCTCTCTCTGGCCTTTCTTGTAGACGTGTGTCACATTTGCTAACCTCCAGTTAACTGGGAACTCCCTGGTTTGCCAGGACTGCTGATAAATGATTGAAAGTGTCTTGGTGAGCACTTCCACCAGCTGCCTCAGTACCCTTGGGTGCATCCCATCTGACCATAGACTTGTGCATGTCTAGGTGTCGGAACAGGTCCCCTCACCATTTCCCCTTGCATTATGGGGAGCTTCATTCTGCTCCCCACCCCTATCTACTAGCCCAGGGGTCTGGGTACTCAGGGGACAATTGACTCTACTACTAAAGACTGAGGCAAAGACGGCATTAAGTACATCATCCTTTTCCTCATCCTTTGTCACTATGTTTCCCCCACATCCAATAAAGGCTGGAGATTCTTCTTAGCCCTCTTTTTGTTGTGAGTGTATTTATAGAAACATTTTTTAATTGTCTTTTACTGCAGTAGACAGATTATGTGCTAAGGGCTTTGGCCCTTCTAATTTTCTCCCTGCATCACCTCATGACATCCTTGCAGTTGTCCTGAGTTGCCTGTCCCTTCTTCCAAAGGTCATAAAGTCTCTGTTTTTATCCTGAGTTCCAGCCAAAACTCCCTGTTCAGCCAGGCTGGCGGTCTTCCCTGCCGGCTCGTCTTTTGGCACACGGGGACAGCCTGCTCCTGCACCTTTAAGATTTCCTTCTTGAAGCAAGGCCCCTAAACAGGCCAAAGTCTGCCCTCTGGAAGTCCAAGGTTCCTGTGATATCATTCACATCAAGGTCACCTAAAACATGAACTATTCTGGGTCCTTCTGTCTTTCTCCTCCATCAGTTAATCTCTTCACATGTTTAACGAATACAACCTGAAGTCTTTCAGAAATACAAAACAAAGTAGTCTTTCCTTCACTTAGCACCTAATTGGAAAAGACAGTAGCAGTAACTTTTACTTAAGTGAGTTTTTTTAATCTGCATTAACTATGAGTATGGTCTATTAACAGTATTAGCAAAAACCATGCCTCCATAATGCCATGTCACCAATAAGCTGCAACTGCAGCAAGCTTTAGAAGTCAACAAGCAGCTTTCACAGAGAGATGAATTCCATAACACCTTCTTTTATTTATTCAGGATGTAAGAAATGTCTTGGAGCCATTAAGATTGTTTTCTTTCTTGTTTAGTTAAGCTTCAGACCAAATGAAAGATCGAAGATGAAGCCAGTCTATTAATAAAAAAGTAAATAAATGTCAGAAGCAGTACAAGCTTCTTTCCATAGGATGCTAAATCAATAGCACGGCATCCCCTTTTAGCTCAGTTGGATATATGCTCACAAAGTCTAAGGTGAGTCACAACTGATTTTCTACACACGTGAATTCATATTCCATATCCCTAATACACAAATGTTCCCTCTTCTCCTTTTAATAAAAGTCAATCCCTAGAGCATGTGTTCAAAGCTTAGTTGAACAGAGTATTATCTGGACCTCTGAACCAATTGTCAGTGACATTTCCCCTAACGACCTGCGCTGGAAGTCAAAAGACAGAAAAACATACAAATAACTTTACCACAGAAACTAAAGACAGAATAGAAGGATGTTCACCTTTGTTTGCATCACACCCATCAAGTTCCCGTTGCTGTGTTATACTGTTTGCTTGTAGTGGCTGCCCTGGTCTCAGTAAAACAGTGTCATCTGTTTGATGGATGCTCCAAGGTGTGCACACAGGACGGGTAGCTTACCTGTTTGTGGGCAGGTGAGAGCTTCTCATTGGCAGAGTCTGCAAAATAAAGGACAAAAGGTCCAGTAGGCCAGACCAGTACTAATTGCCATATTTTCTGGAGAGTATAGAAATTTTTAAGGTTGGTTTTTTTTTTGTTTTTTTTTTTTTTTTTTTTTTTTTTTTTGTTTTTTTTTTTTTTTTAAACAAAATGTCTCTGACTAACCATTAAACCAAGTAAATTCTTGTGCAATACAACAGTTCATCTTGGCATCTAGATTTGCACGTTACCCCTAGGCTTTTCATTCCTTCTGCAGGATGACATGAAAAAAAATGTTTTTTCTAAGGACAGATTTTGCAACATATGCTCTTAAGCATGTATTTCTGAATTACACAATAGAACATTTGACTGGTTTTAAGCTGTATTCTTTTCCTAAGTAACTACCTCTGACATACAAAATCACATTTGTATGCACATTTCACCATTATGATGATCCTACGATTTATTTAATGCCGACACCAAAAAGATTCAAATCAAAATACTGCCAGTAGAATGTGTACTGGCGCAAAAAAGGAACTTGCCCTGAAAAACAGGATTTAAACTAGGGAAAGTGGATACGTGGCAATGTCAAGGTAAACATGGTTAAATGAGTCCGTACAGACTGAACACCTTGAGCAGCACTGTACAGAAAGACCACAGCAATATCACTTAGAGTTAGGATTGGGAAAACCACCATACATGGGGTGAAAAAACAGGACAAGTATGCTGTAACAACTGAAAAAAGCATTTAAACTCATAGTATAGTTTTTAGACTTAAGATTCTGGCAAAGAAACCCGTGGAGGCTTTTCCCCCATTGATGAAACTTTCACCCTCAGGTAAAATGAAGCATGATGACAGCAAGTACTGTCAATTCAGATCTTCACCTAGAAAGTTTTTACTTCAATGTACTTAGTACTCTCTTTAAACCAAACTGGGCACAGCCCCTTTCATTGAAACATGAAAAAGGATGATGAAAAGGAAAAAGGAGATTCTCTTGGCTGTGAACAGTTCAATGTGAACTGCTAGTAAAACCACTTTTTTGCTCAATTCACCTCACTTCTACCAAGTTGTTTCCAGAACATCTTCACCTTCCCCTTTAACCCTCATCCTTCCCACTTCATTGCTTAATCCTCTGGGTAGGTCCAGAGGAATACTAGTCCTGCATATGCTCATTATCAACGGACTGCATTAAAAGTGTAATACATGCTGATCAAGTGAACACAAGGGGCAAGTTCAGAGATTGAAAGTGTCATTATCATAATTACCAGCTATTAGGCTTCCTTAAAATCAAAGCAGAACAGTAATGATTGCCTCAAGTAACTATCTGATGGGTTGTTAAAAGCTAAGGTCTGATGCTGGTGAAGGAAAGTTCATTTGCTATTATCACAGCCACTGTGACAGTTTGACAAGAAAGCAATATTTACATTACCCATTGCATAAAAAGAAGAAAGCCTGGTTTGCTTTCAGTGTGCCAAATTCATCACACTATTAGAACATCGATGGATAAACCCTACAATTACTTCTTCTCTTCTGCTTCAAAACACTGTTTCACGCTTCAGCTCCCCACTGGCTTTCTCCATTTGAACCACTCAAGTCAAAAAAGAGGGGACACTTCAGCATTGCAACTGACAACTCTTCTCAAGCGAACAGAATTTTCACCCACAGACATCATGCAGGGTCTAAGCACAGGCTGCTCCAAGACCACCTAACATGCTCCACCAGATTATTTTGTTTTTTTTATTTAAAGACTGCACACAAATCATCTCCAGGAAACAGACTAGCAATAAAAAGCAGCTGCTTTTGATAAATTCATTAGGAAATGAAAAATGACATGACTTATGGCAAATATCTTCACAGAAAAATACCTTCTCAAAACCTTCTCAAAAATTAAGAAAGACCCAGCTCATTACAAAACTTACAGCCTTCATAAGAAAGCTTATGCTTTTCAGGAACTTAACTGAAGACTTTTACAGATAAGCATATTTAGGGAGAATAATTTAAAAACTGCTCAAATGTAAGCTATCTCAGGAAGCATGTCTGAGCTGAGCACAGTCCTAAAATAGTTTCTGAAAGGGGTCTCATTTCCTAGACAACAGTTTATGCAATATCTGCTTTTAAGCAAAGGGGTTAAATAATTGTTTTTTCTCACCTATATTAAAATGATGTCCTTTGCTAGGAAAAAGCATCGCTTCTGCCCAAGTGATGTCTGTGAGGATTGAAGGGAGTAAGTTCCCCTGGCAGTAGAGATCATAAAGGGAACAACAGGCCTGAAGGATAAATTGTTTTCACAAGTAAACAAATCATCGAGGAGTGCAAGCTTCAAACTCCTCTTCGACTAATATACATTGAAATTCACTAGTCAAACTCATCTCCTTATTGCAGTGCCATAGCTGAAGTCAGCATTTTACAGTATCACGTTCCGCTGGTTTGCTCAGTGTCTCAGTACCACCGTAAGGCGCAGCTGGGTTCAGTTCAATAGGGGTTACCAGCATGTCCTTACAAAATGTCTTGCATGGCGATACACGGCTTGGATGCTCCGGCCTGCTTAACAGACAGGTCCAACTTGGAACTTAGCGTCAGTAGAACTACACTTCTGACATGTGCTAGAGTCTGAAATGAAGTTGGTCACACTAAGTGAGCTATCTAATGGTCACAAAGACCATTTCCAAACCAGTCACTAAACTGGTTCTGCACAGTGCATCAATGAGCTGAAGCAGCTTATCAGGCAACCTTGTCAAGCAAGGCTGACCTTCACTACTTCTAGTGACTAAGGATATTTTGAAAACAAACTGACCATGAAGTCAACTCTTCCATCTAATGCTTCAAAATGAAAAAACATTAGCCTACAGTCAGCAGTCTAAAGGGAAAAACGTAATAGCTTTGGTGAGCGCTCATTTGTTCTTTATATAGCAATTCATCACATTACTAAAACTTGCTTCAGACCAACGTTTGGAATTGGACGTCGCAGAAATGAAAGATCACTGGTTGCAGCCTACACACAAGCAGCGCACGTAACCAAATGATGCTACCCTAGAGTGAGGATGTTAGAGTATTCAGTTTCCCGTCTGAGAAAAGCCACCTGTGTATTGAGAATATGGAGCCTCTTGCCCTGAGATTGTCTGGATATAAGAGCTACCCTAGAATCCCCTGTAAAGCCTGGCTTTCTACACAATCAGTGCTACCTCCGCTCCATGGACCATTACCTACTTGCTTCATATCACTGCCAAATGAAACTGCAGAGGGTAATTTCTTTTTAGATCTTAAGATTTCACTATACACAAGATGAGCAAACAGAATTAAAAAAAACTCAAGAAATGTATGCCTGGAAACAGGTCTCTGCAAAGACAATGGGAATCCAGCTTTTAATGTTGCAAATAAAACCAGCAGGCGTGGAACATAGCAGGGCTTTAACTGCAGACCAAAGCAGTCCTTGGCAAAAGGACACCTAAGCAAAAAAGTTTAACAGTAGTCCAGGCAGGTGATCCTGCTACCACGGGCTTTATCTCTAACACTCCCAGACCCTGAATCATATTCCATTTGATGAACAAATATTGCTACCACTACCTGATAACACTGAAGAGGCAAAGGGTCTCTGCCAGGCCTCAGATGCTGTGGCCTTAATATAACAATTAATTTTCTAGCAACTCCAAGTGACTGGAACTAATAGCTTGCACCAAAAAGATGGGACAGTGATTGCATAGAGCATATCCTCCACCTCTTCAGGAAAAAGCACCATTATTTTTATTACTTGAGTAATTTTCCTCATTACAGAAGTCACCTTTACCACCTTCTCTTCAGAACTGTGAAGAAAAAGTACTCTTATTTTAAGTTGATTCATCTGGCTTGCTTGAAGCCTGCAGTTTTTCCCCTATACTTTGGAAAATGCTATTCTACCAGCACCTATCTTGAAATCCCTTTCTTACTAGCAAAATTGCCCCTACAAATAAATTTCCCTAGGCAGATCCAAATACTTCAGTTACATCACCAGCCACAAAAAATCAGCCCCGTGCTAGAAGCTGTTTTATGTTGACATATAGCACATTTTAAAGCTGCCACTCGGCCTAAGAAGTTGAAGAAATGTGCATTTTCAGCTTGCTTTTCTTGCCTACATCCAAGAGATAAATAATGTATGCTCACACTAAAAATTAAGAGAAAGCGAAGGCCCAAATGTCAGCTTAACACCAGGTATGTGGAAAAATTAAGGTTGAAAAATTTATGAAGAATGACTCCAGGAAAAAAAAACAATTGTGGAATTAAGTAACCCGAACAAGAGATAGAATTATAGCATGCTTTCAGTTGGAAGGGACCTTTAAAGGTCCTCTTGTCCAACCCCCTGCAATAAGCAGGGACATCGTCAACTAGATCAGGTTGCTCCGAGCCCCAACCAACCTGACCTTGAATGTTTCCACAGATGGGGCACCTACAACCTCTCTGGGCAACCCAGAGATCAACAGCCTTGTTAGCCCAGTTGCTAACACACACCTTATGTTCTTCTAGTAGTTCCATAACTTGCTGTCTTATTTCTTGAAGGCTTCAGGGAGTTGGACCTGATGATGCTGATGGGTTTCCCTGAGATATTCTACGATTCATCTGCCCTTCCTCTAATCCTTCCTGTCTCAGGCTAACTACTTACTATGCTCTTCCAGATTATCTCAAGCCCCCATTCACTCTCCTGTGGCTGACCTTCATCCTCTGCAAGCAAGATATGAGCAGGTATCACTTTTCTCCCAATAGAAGAATGTCTGCAAGTTCATGTTACTCCCCTAAGCAGAATACGGGCACACAGGTGTGTGGGCATTTCTTTTCTCTGAATAGGAAAACATCTGATCTATCACGTTCCTCTCCTAACACCTCTGAATCAGGAGTTGAGCTTAACTTGAGGTAACATTACCTACACAGATGGACAACACTGCCCATATCTGACTCTAGCTGCTCTTCTGTTGTCTCTGGCACATAGATCCAGTGCAGTTTCTTCACTTATATATGATCCTTAATAACCTGAAGGGAAAGCACTAGGGAAACTGACAGCTTTTTAACCTCAGCTTCATATTTGATATCTCAGAGCTTTTAGTTTTACAGTTATCTATAAACACATAGCAATTATTACAAAACTCTATACACTGCATTGTGGCATTTCTATGTTGTGCTCAAGAACAGGGTTACACCTGCCATAAACTTCCTATATTGAGCCTTCCTGCTCACATTTCACTTTTTAAACGTAGTTTCTAATTATTCAGAAGATGAGAAGGTATTCCTTGAAACAGTAGCAGAAACGGCACACCAGTTCAGTTCTTTAAGATCGCCTCTGTTTAAACATAATCACCTGCAAACTACAAACCACAAGGGGTAAGTGCAAAAGCTCCATTTGCACACAGCATAGCTTAGATTTGCAAGCATAGACAAATTTCCAATTCTCCGTAAGAAAAATCAGTGCAAGTTCTTCTCTGAAAAAATGGCCCTAGGCCTTTTTGTAAAGGTCTAATCCAATGCCTGCTGAAGTCATTAAGAATCTTTCTACTGATGTTAATGGGTTTGGAGTTTTGGGATCGCCTTGGCACATTTCTCTCCGTGACACACACAAGGTCTGATACTACCATTCTCATTTAGCTGCAAATTCAGTAGGAACATTTGCCGAACAAAGAGCATTAAGACTGGCCTAACAAACCAGGCAAACAAAATGGTAAAATGTGAAAACAAAACCTGCCGTCTCAACACCAGAAATACTAACTGGATTTAGGGTGAACTACAGCACTTTTACATGAAAACCACTTGGGGAAAAAAAAAAAAAAAATATCAAGATCAGCTTGTTACTGCCTGATTTAAATCAAAAGTAGCCTTACTCCTTCAATTCAGAACACATTAACACAGGCATCCAGGTTAGATGGCAGTCAGAGACAGCATTTTGGTCACTCGTGAATTTCCAGTTTTCTAGCAAGCATATTCTGAAATTGCATGTCTGTACACCTTGCTCACCAGATGCTTTTCAAGCAGCCTAATCAGATACTAAAGGAAACTACAAAAAACTTGAACACGTGGGCAGCATGGCAGCATCTCCCCATCAGGTCTGGGAGTCCCTTTTGCCCGATGCGAATAGGATACAATGCTCAGCTCCTCCCAGCGCAGCATCTGCCTCCTCCTTTTTGTGCCCCCAACAGATTAAATACCAAATAGAAACAAATAAATAAATGCTATCTTTTTTTCCACAGATACATGCTGTCCCAATGCGCCTGTTTGGTGTGATATTTATAAAGAAGAACTAGCAAAAGCAGTGTGAATACATGAAAATGAATATATTTTTATGTCTTTTAAAACAGATTCAATGAAACGGAGCTAGATTTAACAACAGTTGCTTCCTGAACTCATCCTCAAAAAACCAGTTTCCCCTCTCCATTTGTGCAGTCTTTCAGCAGACTAAAGGCTTGAATACTTGACAGAAAATCAAGTCAGGTACAGGAAAGATTTACAAATTATGTACAAAGAAAATCAGAGATTATGGCGGTTTTAGTACCTGCTTCCAGTTGGGAAACCTCGTGGCTACTCTGTAGCTTCCAGTTGGGAAACCTCAGCTACGCTCTCAAGAGGACGGAGCTGAGAGCATTTGAGAGGGCACTGATTAGCCAACACCTATGTTTAATTAAATCAACTGCCAGAGCACTTGGATTTGCTATATCCTGGAAGGCACATTGCTGACATTTGAAAAGATGCACCCCAAAAGCCAGAAATTTAGTGGACGTAGTAAATGCTTTTAGAAAGACAGAAAATGGCTTATACTAATGCTACATGCTGTTTTTACAAAGCTTTGCTGAGGAAGAAAAGATGCTGTGCCGGCCGCTCTAACGTCTCAGCTCCCAGGAAACTCCCAGCACAGAGAGACTTGCAGAAACACACTGGGGAAGCCTAATCAGCTACCTTCAGAAGCTCAACACAGCTGTTCTCTTTTAGTTTCCAGAGTATGATAGGACTCCCACAACACATCAGTGAAGTTTGTGCTGCAGGTAACCTAGGAAAACAAAGTATGGACAAAGAGAAGAACTAAAAGATAAGGCAAGATAGTCCAGACTGTGGACCAATGATAAGATGATCAGCTCCTCAGCTTCCGAAAACCTGATGCATCCACCGGAATGAAGAATTATCTTTGCCCACGTTTGCCCAAGGTGTTCCCTTCCTCCCGAAGCCGTAGTGCTTGCAGTGTCCTACACTTGCTGTCCACTACTGGGAGTACACAGCTTCCTACTGCTAGAATTGGGTGAGTATAATCCTTTTATATTGGTATCAGGACCAATATTGGTTATTAATTTTAATTATCTAGTCTTATCCTATTAAATGTGTTTATATTTCAACCCTCAGGTTTCCTTGTTTTTCCTGATTTCCCTTCCCAGGTGGGAAGGGGGGTCATCAGATGATAGAATAGTTGTTTAAATGACAATAACTTGTTGTGGATTTCTCAAACTATAACAAACTCAGTGCCCAGTGTGGTATTTTAACAAATCTGGTGCACAACATATTTTAAAAACCTTGGCAGCCAAGGTGGTATTTTAATGAATTTGGCACTCAATGTGATATTTTGCACTTAATTCAAATAGCGCCGGCAGAACCATAGGCTTTAATTTGAGAATTTTGAAGGGTTGAAGTTTTAAACAGATTTGATGGGATTTGCCGAACAGTCATCACGAACCTGTCGGGGTGATTTCAAAGGAGCGCCGCTGGAGTCCTCTGGTATCTCTGCGTCGGCTTATGTTGGGAGCTGTGGGAGAATTCCTTGCCTTTTGTCACTGGTTTAGGGCAGTTTATCACTTCTAAACGTGGACTTAAAACCATCGCCGTGTTTTGCTATGTTATCGGGTCTTTTGTAATCTTTCCGGGTTTTGTCACTTGCGTAATTGCATCTGGTTGATCGCCGCGGTCGGAGTCAGCTGGGGACGGCGGGAGCCCTCTGTTGGGCATTGTGCATAATGACACCTTGCGCTATATGAAGGGCCATTCAGCAAGGGGCGGGATGTCTCTTCAGGATTTGTATGTTCTGGGGGCGTCAATAGTAAGAGATTTTGAGAGTTTGGAATACCCTTGAACTGTTTTGGTCATCGAGCTTGTGTTGTTAAGTTTTGCGGGCTTGTTCTTTTCCATTGGCTGGATCTGCTGTAGAGGGAAGCGTCAGGTAGTGACCCAGACGGCTCCTACGACACTCAGACCCCTCCAGCCCCCACAACAGGCATTTATCCAATCCAGACTCCACCAGTGTAGGTCCCACCGGCTCCTGCGACAGGCACTGCACAGCATCCATCATGCCTACGCAGACCCCGCTGGCCCCTATGACAGACATTGATCCTATCCAGACCTCGCTGACTCCTGTGACAGGACCTGCAGGTGCAACAAGTACTAAACCTACTCCAACCTTAGTGATGGATGATGTAGCTGACCTACAGAATCAATCAGTGCCAGTATCAATCAACCCTGTACATAAGAGGAAATGTGCAATAGCACTGGGTAGCGATGGCCAACCAGGGACATCACGTTATGAAGTAGCAGAGGAAACTCCTCGATCATTACAACTAAGTGAGCTGTGAGATTTGTGTATGCATAACAGCCGTCAGGAAGGGGAGCAAGTGATTACTTGGCTGCCACCAGGGACCTGTCTATTGTGGGGCTATTGAGTGTTGAGGAACAAAATGTACGATTGCTCCCACATGAAAGGTGCCAGGAGGGAATGCTGTTGCTCTTCTTCACTGTCCCTGGCAGCGCTTTCATTAGTAGCAAAAAACATGGGTCTCTGCATTTCCCCAATGATATAATCCTCAAAACAAATTTTTTTTGTTCTCACCAGACCTGGGATCAAAAATTGCAAATATCCATCAGTTTTACTTCCAAATGAAAGGTGCCAGGAAGGAGCGCTGTTGCTTGTCTTCACTGTCCGCTGGCAACACTTTCATAGTACCATAACCCTTGGGGGTCCCCGCTTGTCTAATGACTTAATCAACAGAACTTTTTTCTCTCTCACTAGACATGGGGTCAAAATTTACAAACATTCAGTGATTACTCCCACACCAAAAGTGCTGGGAGGGAAAGCTCATGCTTGTTTTCACTTTTTCTGGGATGCGCTTTCATCGCCTCACAAGCCTTGGGGCCCCACGCTTGTCTAACATCTGAATCCTGAACAGAACATTGCTCAAGCCCAGCAGGGCCGGGCTCAAAAATTGCAAATGTCCAGTGATTGCTCCCACAACAAAGGTGCCAGCAGGGAAACCTGTTGCTTGTTCTCATGTTGACATGTCAGGGATCTCAAGATTTGAGGCTGCAGTGATCACACACTGGTGGAGTTCACAGTCCTAAGGGATATGTGTCAGACAAACAAGGAGCATAGTGAATAAGAAGATTCACTCCTAGTACCTTTTGTTGGACAGCAGTTGCTGAATGGTTTCAAAATTTGATCCCAGGATGGTGAGAGTGGAAAAATTTTGTCCTTAAGATGTTTGCAATTTTTGAGCCCGGCCCCTGGGAGAGTGAAAATTTCTTGTTTTGAGGAGTAAGTCTCCAGGAAAACATGGAGCCCCAGGGTTTGTGGGATGATGAAAACACTTCCCAGAAACAGTGAAAACAAGCAAGAGCTTTCCCTCCCGGCACCTTTGGAGTTGAAGCAATTGCTGAGTGTTTGCAAATTTTGACCCCATGTTTGGTGAGAGAGAAAAAAGTTTGTTTTGCTGATTAAGTCGTTAGACAATTGGGGAGCCACAAGGTTTTTGGTACTGTTAAAGCACTGCCAGGGGACAGTGATGAAGAGCAGCAGCGCTCCCTGCTGTCACTGTTGGTGTGGGAGCAATCTCTGGTCGGTTGTAGTTTCTAACCTTGTCCCTGGCGAGACTGAGATATGAATATTGAGGATTCACATATTAGACAAACGCAGAGCCCCAGTGTTTGTGGTATCATGAAAGGGCTGCCAGTGAACAGTGATGGAGAGCAGCAGTGTTCCCTCCTAGCACCTTCGGTGCGGGAACAATCGCTGGATGTTTGCAATTTTTAAGCGCAGCCCTGGGCATAGTGAAAAAAGGTTGTTTTGATGATGAAGCGGCAAGTAAAGCATGGAGCCACAAGGTTTGTGGTACTATGAAAGCTCTACCAGGGAACAGTGATGAAGAGCAGCAGTGTTCGTTGCTGGCGCCTTTAGTGTGGGAGCAATTGCTAAATGTTTGCAAATTTTGACCTCATGTCTGGTAAGAGAGAAAAATATTTTGTTGATTAGGTCATTAGACAAGCGTGGAGCCCCATGGTTTGTGCTACTATGGAAGTGCTGCCAGGGAACAGTGAAGAAGAATAAGAACTTTCACTCCTAGAACCTTTGGTGTGGGAGCAATCGCTGGATGTTTGCAACTTTTGATCTTTTTAGAACTTTTGAGAAAAAAGCGCTGTTGAGGATTACATCGCCAGTAAAGCGTGGAGCCCCAAGGTTTGCGGTAATATGAAAATGCTGCCGGGGACTGTGATGAAGAGGGCCAAGGTCAGAAATTACAAATGTCTAGACATTGCACCCTCACCAACGGTGCCAGCAGGGAGCACTGCTGCTTTTCATTACTGTCCCCGGGCAGCACTCTCATAGTACTACAAACCTTGGGGCTCCGTGCTTGCATAACGACTTAATCAGCAAAACAAACTTTTTTCTCTCTCAGAGACACAGGGTCAAAATTTGCAAACATTCAGCGATTGCTCCAACTCCAAAAGCGCCAGGAGCAAAAGCTCTTGCTTGTTCTCACTGTCTCTGGGGAGCACTTTCATCGCCTCACAAGCCATGGGGCTCCATGCTTGTCTAACGACTTAACCAACAAAACAAACTTTTTTCTCTCTCACCAGACATGGGATCAAAATTTGCAAACATTTAGCGATTGCTCCAACACCAAAGGTGTTGGGAGCGAAAGCTCTGGCTTTTTTTTCACTGTTTCTGGGAAGCGCTTTCATCACCCTACAAACCTTGGGGCTCCACTCTTTCTTGGAGACTTATTCTTCAAAACAAGAAATTTTCACTCTCCCCAGGGCTGGGCTCAAAAATTGCAAACGTTCTAAGAACAACGTTTTTCCACTCTCACCACACCCAGGATCAAAATTTGAAATCATCCATCAACAGCTGCCACAGAAAATGTGCCAAGAGGAAAAGTTGTTATTCTTCTTCACCGTCCCTTGGCAGCGCTTTCATATCAAACGTCCGGAGATTGCTCCCACACCAAAGGTTCCAGGAGCGAAAACTCTCGCTTTCTTGGCAAATTCATCCTGAAAACAGCATTTTTTTTCACTCGCCCCGTGGCCAGATCAAAATTATCCCCCTTTTTTTTTGGGGGGGGGGGAAAGTTAATATTTGTTTAGTATCTTCCAATTACTTCTGGCAGAACGAGTGACTAATCAATTTAGATCAAATGTATCTGATTTCTACACACTTTATGGTTCTCTGTCTATGGAAAATGCCTGTAGGAAAGGGTATGCAATAATCCATCTCAAAGGTCTGAACTCATCTTCTGGAATTCAATGGACAATCATAAAAATCCTTCAAGGTGGTGTAAAACCTTGTGCTAGATGGTTATTCTGTAGTAAGTAACACCTGTTCTCCCATTTCCATGGGGATACATGACATGTTATAGTGCTCTCTACTGAATTAATTCATCTTAAACTTCACTCCGAAAGACCATTGGCCAGTTTGTTCATCTCCGGACAGCTCTCTCTTCTAGTACACCAAAGGCAGACAAGGGGAGACACAGCTTAGTAATACCATCATGGGTATCTCTCTGTCTCTTCTCCCATTTCCTTTCCCCTCTTCTCTTATTGCCTGTATGGTATATGGTGACCTGTAGTCGTACCACCGAACACCTTGCACCAGAACTTGTTTTTTGAAGTTGCTTGGCTTTGCAAAGGGATGGAGAGCCAGAGTTCGACCTCCATCGCCATCTTGTGTCATTGACTACTTGCGTAGCAGTGTAAGCCCTTCTGTCAAGGGTGCTTTTCTACAATAAAACAATAATCATTATTAAATTCAGTGCAAGAGAATTGCCAAGGGATGAGAAATGAACATGGTTATTCAGGAAGTCTCTCATCCCCAGAGCCTCGCTAGCTGACAGCTGGGCTTGCGATCGCATATCTTAGTCCAAATTCAACCCAATCCTCAATTTTTTCAGCCCCAAATGGTAGTTCATCCATTTCTAGAAGCTTCTAAGATTGGAAACAGACAGGAAACTCAATCAGGTTTTGCATTTTTTACCTCTCTATGACTTCCCCTCCCTTCTCTCACCTTCTCCTGCATGCTTATTGGAAGCAGGTCTCTACTGTGCAGGAGCAGCGGGCTGACTTCCCAGTGGTCTGATGTAAGCTGTTTTGCAGGCAGGTGTCCCCAAGCTTCTTCAGCTTTGATGGTTCTCCAGGGTAGCTCCGCAGGGTTCCTTTGCACTGAATGATGATATCCACCTTCATTGCTCTTGTCAGGGCTCCCTCCAAAGTGTTGCTCACTGCCTCTAGATGGTGAGCAGCTTTAACAAATCACTGCTTCTATCATGAGAAGCACCAGTGGTCTGAGATCTTCCCCGGCCTTTGTGCTTCAGTGGGCAAATTAAGGAAGAGTATCTAAAAATACCACCTGAAAATAAGCCATTTTTACTCAGATGCTCCTGTGAATCAAACAGGGCTTTATTCCATTTGACAGTGGAGACAATTACCCTGTGCAGTACTTATTGTTGACATGTCTCTGACCTTCGCTGCTCCAGGTGAATTTGCTCTCTCAATAAGCTCTCCCACCCTCTTCCTAGTTATTTCTCTTCAAACAAATCAGTTCTCTGATCCTGCCTTGCTTTGACTCTCCTGAGACAGTAGGCTGAAAGTAACACTTGAGAGAAATAGGGAGAGAAAGGTGGAGGTGCTGTATTTTCTCCTAGTCACCACCTCAGTCAGAAATCTGGCATCCGGGAAGGGTCACGTATTTTCAGTGATGTATGTGGACAGTACATTGTAAAATGGATTAGTTTTTTTTTTGTGTGGCTCCCCCTGCCTTCTTTCAAAAGGGACTGGCATCTTCCTTTTGACTTTCCAAGGCACTTTGCTCATGTGTATTTCTGTTTTTGCGTCACTCTTCCACACAAATTCACTGCTGCTCACACACACATAAAACAACCCATTAAGTATAGTGCTGCCATTCACGCTGATGTTGTTAGGATCCTACCAGAACTGGGTATGAACTCACACTTTGGAGGGCTCCTACTGCTGTAGTGAAGCGCAGTGACATAGATGGCAAAAAGAACAGCACATTTTTTAAAAGGGGTGTTCTCTGCACGTCTGTGTTCAGGTAGTGGAAAAGAAATCCTGAAAAAACTGGAAAAGTTGCTTTAATAATCCCATAATTTAACAGTGGGGTGCTGAAGCTGCTGGGATGTTTATATTTGGATGAGACTGCCATGGTGAGAATCAGCTAGATACTCTCTCTGTTATTTTATTTAGATGTAGTTTGTCACACATAACTACCTATTTTAATAATTGCAGAGGAGTAGCTGAGCTGCAAGCCAAGCAGGCTGCCTTGCCATTTCTTCCAGTATTACCAGAGAAATTAGCAGACACTCGGTGCTTCTGGTATAGCTGTTCTACAAACGCTGTTGCTAAATGCAGCACTACAGAGATTTGGTGATATCAGGTAGTGGTAGTAGAAAAGGAGAGATGTAATTGTCAAGTCTTGCTCCACCGTTGGATTTCCGTTAATACTGCGTACTGCTGAATCATAAGGGAGATACATGTTCTGCATAGCTCGGGGGAGAACTGGCTTCATCACTGCCCTGTATTTGTGGGGCACCTTGAACTCTTTCTCTCAAGGCTGTTTTTTAGGAGAAAAATTGTTTTCAGAAAGTCCCTACATTTTTTGGCAAAGAGCAGCCGATTTGTGCTAGAAAAGACTTTGTGTTTATCTTCATCCCCCTCCCAGGGTGCTGATCTCCTTCATGTACCACTCTTCCTCTGTTGTCTCAAGCTCCCTGCACTTTGCGTCAGAGACACAAAGGCTTTTCAAAAGAAAGGATGATTCCATCACTTGAAGTGGAGAAAACACTGGTGGGTTTCTTTCCTTAGCTTTGTTTTTGTAAATGGATGAATAACTTCGGCCCAAATGATTCAACTTCCTCCCCCAAAATGAGCAGTCTCAGGCATTTGCCCTGAAAAATATTTGCCAGATGCTTTTAAGTTTGGTGGAGCTGTAAGCAGTTTAAAACAGGTTTATGAGGGGAATTTTCAGGCAGGTTGTCCTATAATAAGTATAGCATTTATCATTGTAACGTTATAAAAACCTTTACAGAGGAGACTAAAGGTGCACTGGGGAGAGACATTCTCATCTTCTTTCTTCAAGAATGCCAACTCTTCCTGTATTTGGACAGTAACCTTGTGTGCTCTTGGTGGAAGATGAAGCCCAATGTCTTTCCTCAAGACGTGTCAGGGACAGTTTTCTGAATACAGACTTTGCCTGCCAGGCTGATTCTCCTTTTCTTTAACCCTCTGTAGACTATTCTACTTGTGCAGAAAGTGGTGTACATGGGGTGGAGCCAGAGAAAGACAGGATCAGAAAAAGCCAAGATCCATGCACCAAAGGAAGTGGAAATGCAGGTGGATGGGAATAAAGTCGATATGAACATTTCTTTTTTCTCCTATTTCTATGGGTGGTGTATTGTGATGTGGGGATTTTTCCCTCTGCCGCTGCTGCGGTCATTTAAAACCACAGCAGACCAAGTCTGTTTGTGCCTCAAATCTCCCCCACAACCCTCCAACTAAACAGTTACACCTTGAAATCCTTTTTATTCATTATAACTTTGATTAGCCACGTTAATTTCTTAAATAGGGCAACTTGTAAGAAAAAAAATGAAAAATACTTATTAAATGTTTTTTTCCCCCAGTAATTTCTTCTGTTAAAGCTGAGAAATGCCTTGAACTCCAGGTGCTACAGGATTTATTTAGCACCCTCATCTTGAAAAGACTGTAAAGATGACTGAAAAAGTCCCATAAAAATACTAAACAAAAATAACAACCAACAAAAAATGACGATAGGTTGCCTACTCCTGTAGTTTTTCATAAGCTTTGTAATTTATTTACAAATCTTGAGATAGTGGTTGGCTTGCCTAAAGCCCTGGTTATTGGAGTTATTTCAAGAGAATCTCAGCAGATATTGGATTTTTTTAAATACGCATACATCTTTAACAGTCTTGACTGCAAAAGGTTTGATGTTCGAAGTGATAGTCATTGCTTTGGAGGTGCTAGTTACTATTTTTGAACTTCGGTCACCAGCAATGCAGTGGCAGGCATAAGTTCAAAATAAAGATTGATTTATTTTTTTTTTTTTAGCGATCTTAATGTTGCTGAGTTTTACTACCTACGAAGAGCTTCACAAATATTTACAGGCACCTAACAGAGATAACTTCCCGAATCCCATCAGTGTTCAGGTCCCTAATTCTTTTAGCTGTTGAAAACTTTGGGATGTTGAAGTCAAGGTAATTATGGGCAAGTTAGATCTGAAGCAGGACTTTTATATTACATGGGTCTTGGTTCTACTGGTGAGTTTTATGTGGAAGCCAGGGCTTCCATACTTACGTTGGTGATTCAGGTGATCAAGGCAGGCCTCTCTCTGTGCATTGAGTGAGGCCTTGAACAGCTCGCAAAAATTCATATATTACTTCAAAGGCACACATTATTTATGCACTTTTCCAAGTAAACTGCATGGAAAAGTGTAAATGAAGCATAAACGCTCTTACGAATTGAGCCCTAAGCATTTCTCCTTTTAGCATATAAACTGCTAGTCAGGATGTGATAGGAATGCGTTCAACAGTATTTTTCAAACTGTAATTATGTTTCCCCAATAAAACTCAAATAGTTGATATGGTCCTGGTGTACTAGACAGGCAGTAATTGGAAAATTTAACGCAGAGGTTTTATCTCTTCTACAGTAAAAGGTAAGGTTACATGTTGCATACAGAAGAGGTTTTGTCAAATATGGAAAAACTCTGCTATGTTAATTTTATACTTGGAGATCTCCAAAACTATATCGTAAATTGTCGTTTTTCTCTGAAGAAGAAAAAAAAAAAGGAAAAAGATTTCTATCTAAAATTAATTATTTTGTCTCCTGAATCAACCATAATTAAAATAATCACATTTACACTAGCATAGCCTTTTACGCAGTGCATTTCAGCCCTGAGGACTATGTTTTGAAGTGCACAGAGACAAAGGAACATGTTTAACTCTTGGTAATGTAAACTAAAAACAAAAAGATCATCTAGAGATGTGTATCTGGACACAGAAGTCAGTGTCTTTCACAGTCACGACTACCCACTGTAGTATGAACTCTCGCTTTATCTGTCACATCCATTCAATCTTCATTGCCAGAAAAATTTGCAAAGAAGTGATCTGCATTACTCTTTGAGTATCACACAGGTTACCAACTCATGCATATAAATGAATCTGCCCAAAGTTATTACAGTCTGAGAGGACTTTCCCCTAACTCTGAATTTGCCTACTCTTTTCCGTTCCTAAGTGATCTTTCTTTTTTATACGCCAGATCTGCTCTCAAAGTCAGTACTGTTTTGGAGACATAGTCCAAATGACACAAGTGGTATTTTGTTTATTTAAGTGATATGTCTGTCACTGTACCTAGTCTCTGTTCAGCCTGGTAGTGGCTGGATTGGTGTAAAATAAAAAAAAAAAAGAACACAGAACAAAAAAATAAAAGAAAAAAAGAAAAATTTTACATATTTTTATACATATTGGGAGGAGAGAGAGGGGATGTACCTACACAAGCGCACACAGATGAGTAACTTTTTCAGGATGATGTGGAATTCTCACACTTTCTGTATTCCTGGTGAATGCTGGGGGCTAGTATAGGGGTTTTCATGTCTTGTGGGAACATCTCATGGTTGAAGGATTTCCCTGAAGACTTCTCACTCTCTGTAGAAAACTTATTCTTGTTCCTACAAGCAGCAGGGAAAAGCTACCATACCAGAGAAGCGACCTTGCCTGCTGGTGACTACTGTGCACTGTAGCACACGCCACAGCTTTGCATTTTCGTGAGAGTGCTTAGCTGGGTGTCAACTCTGCTTTGACTGTTGTATTTCATTTTTTTTCCATATACAAAACAGTAGAACGTCACTGCAAATTAAATCTGGCACATCAAATTTGTCCACAAGATGGCATATCACTCCTGCAATTTCAGGGAGCCACATGCGTGATGGGTGAAAATATGTCTGTTTCCCTCATGCCTCAGAAAAATCTCCCTTTCCTAGCACTTGGAAAATCTTGTACCTCCTATATTTCTTCATGGTGCGTCCATATCAGAGAAAATTGCACAGGACTCTTCAGAGAGGAAAAAAGATCTCTCCCATCTCATCCCCCAAATCACTGTAGAAGGTGTTTTGTTTTTAAGAAATTGTTCATATGTAGAAGAAAAAGAGATTTGAAAGGGTTATCATTGCTGCTGATGATACTGTGCAGAAAAGCTGAATGGTGCTTTGTAGGGCAATAAAGTTTTCAGAGCTGCGACCATCACTGAGGTACAACACCATGGTTTGGGATGGGAAGATGGAATGTACGATGGGTATTACAACAGGTCTTTTTTCAATTCCCAACCTAGCACAAGTGATGATAAAAGTCATCCTTGGAAACGGGTTATCGTAAATAACACAGAGTCCCTCTTTAAACTGTGTTTTGGCAAACTACTGAGACATGAGGACTTCTGTAGCTTGCCCACAGCTGGGTGTCAGCTTTAGCTGTGTGGAGCTTTGCTCCATAAATCTGGTGTTCCCCCCACGTTTTTTCAGAAGACCTCCATGTGTCCCTCAAGGCCTGTTCTGCAGCTCATGACACAAGTGGATTTGTCTCAATTTTTCCCTCTTTGCTGAGCTCATTTCTGGGACTCTAGGCTGGGCTGAGAAGGTGGACCCATTGGTTAGGAGGTACACTGTGTTCTCTATTATAAGTCATGCTCCTCCCCAGCATTCCTACCAGATTCTGAATGAGTTACCCAGCTTCTCTGAGATGTATTTCCTATCACCGAAAAGAGACAACAAAGAGCACTCCTCTGCCACAAGGCTGTGACAGGAAGGAAATTCAAAGTCGCAAAGGGCTCAGGTTATCTAACCCCTCTATAAGATATCATTTATCATGGCAAAATGTGCATTTTCCCTTTGCTTAACCTATTTGTAGTACAGTTAGAAAATTTTTACTGTAGGCTCAAGGGCACAATTTGTCCAACTAATGTAATTTCCTTGCTTAGTTATATTTTGTTCTATTATCTGGACAGTAGCAGTAAAGGGAGTTAAAAAGAGTGCATGTATCATATTAACAAAAAAAACCCCACACCTAAAATAAAAGTACTGCCTGAAATGAAGAAGTTTACTGCTTTCAAACTTGGGAAGTTTCCCAATCAGCATGTTTAATCAAAGTGTAGGGTATCTGAGCTGTGTCTTTTTTCCTGGAAGGTCATGTTATGTTTGTTGTTTTGGGACTGTAATGAAAATAAGTACCACCACAAGGAGTGTTTTGTTTTTGTGATGCAAAATCCGGTGTCCCTGAAGGCAGATTTCAGTCTCTGCTGGCAGCATCATGAAATACTTGTGCAGAAAAATGTCTCTGGCCTCTTCTACAACATTTTTGGGATTGCAGAGTGTCTGCTATTTAGATCTTGGGTTGGCAGGACACCACAGGGAGCGTCATTCAGAGCTCTGGGTAGCCGAAGAGCCATCAGAAATGGTGCAAGAGCAAGGGGCTGTGAATATGAATCCATGTATATTCACTGCCATCCCATGGAGATGTGTTGCTCTGGGCACACAGCACGCTGTCTTCTTTGTCACGAACAGTTGCTCCAAAGGTTCCTTCCAACAGAATGAGTGTCCCATAGTAGAGAATTTGGGCTGGAGGTATTTAGAAATTCTGCATATCGTGGCCAGGCTAGGTACTTGAAAGAACCACCATTTAGTCCAAACTGTGTATGAGCCCTTGAAAGATGCGCAGGATTTTCCTGTCTAGTGTGCTTAATTTCAGACTCTGCTGTCATCATCTGATCTGCTATCATCACCCAAGTAAGTATTAGTTCTTGGCTCCTATCTACACAAAAAATACTGCAATTACTTCTCAAATGTCAAAGAGCAGCTGGGGCTGTCTGTTCCATATGGGACAGGGATGAGGGAGCCGCAGGGGATAATGTGATTGGCAGGGTAGGGATCTTGCCAGCCAGGGACTGTCCCACAGTGCCCAAATCAGGTGAGCATGATCATCCTGGAGATGGCAGGCAGCGCCAGCAAAGTGTCCAGACCGTGAGACAGCTCTGTGATGATGAGCGGGTCCAGGCCAAGCTGGCATGGTAAATCTGTGAGTCAGAATGGGGACCAGTGATGGTAACCCAGGTCAGACACAGCCCAGTGACATTCAGGCAAGTCCATAGTGACAGGGCAAGTCTGGGGTCCAGTCGGGAAGTCTTTCTGTGAGTCAGGGTCCAGATCAATGAGGTCCGTGGCCCCCAAGGCTTGGCTGCAACATGGCTTTGATGGTCATTTATACAGCACAGTGCATGAAAGGAGTTAATATGCGGGCTTGAGCTTCAGTGGGGATAGACAGGGATGCAGGAGATGGTGATCAGGCCCATTAAGTGCTCTCAGGGTCCTGACATCAGGGTGCTCTGGGAGTTCGGGCTCCTGCTGCCACCAGCTGCATGTGCTACTGTTTCTTTCTGATGTCTCACGGGTCTGATTTCACATGTTAGTGTTTAGCATCAAGATAAAGAGCGCATCCAAGACAAGCGAAGAGGGGAACTGCTGCTGGTGGGTCTCACTGGTGGGTCTTCAGCCAGTCGGGTTGAACAGGTCAAAACCTCATGCTGATGTAGATGAGTGATCCAAACTGTCTTGAAAAAAGCGTTACTGAAGGAAAGGGAGTGGTTCATATTTTCTTTAAAGTAGGATGACTTCCCCGATCCATCTCCCTCTACACAGAGCTGAGGTGCTGCAGCCCTAGGAAAAAGCTGTATAGGCCGGAAACGTAAAGCTACACCTTGAGCCATATTGCTGCCAAAGTCTGTAAAATGAAGCTCCATGAAGCCTAACACTGAAGGTAGTACGTTAAAACGTAAATGCTCTTTTGGAAGCCAAAAAATGAAAGTACATCTTGAGAAACACAGATTGTCTTCTTTTCTCTGTTTTAAGTCTTCAAAGTATCTTTGAGGTTTGTATTTTAAAACTTAACCAAACTGACAATCTAATTATTTTTTCCCACTGGCACTGAACATTTTTTCCCAGGCTGGGTGGAGGATTGAGGAAAATCAGTTGCTTTGTATATTGTGGGAATGCCACCAGAATTAGCACTAACACTATCTTGCAGCTTCACAGATGATGGCTCTGGGTGAAATCCATACAGAATCTATACTAGTGGCGAGCCAGATGGTTGACATAATGTTTGCTAAACACTGTCACCACTGGAGGGTTATTGTGCTTTGCTGAGTCTGCAAATGAAAAAATATAATTTATTCAATCTGAAACAAAACAGAAATAAAAATAACAAACCAAAAATCTTACAACCTGACTTCTCAATTGTAAAACAGGTAGGAATGATAGTGATTTTGTAGCATATGAGTGGACTTTGCAGGTCTGATCTTTCTTGAGACCTGCTCCAGAGGGCAGTCTTTATCTTAAATTCACTTACCATCAGTGAAAAGCACACGGGCTTTATTAACACACTTAGGCTTGTTTGTCACTGAAGTTCAAATGTCATTTTAGCATTTCACTGGCCACAACACCCTCTCTGGCCTTTATAAGAAATAACATATTCCAGTTTTCTTTGTTTCCTACATATGCTCCAGAAGAAGCCAAGCATTTATTATGTTTTATAAGGTTAGCTGGAAGATGGAGAGTGCTGTAGGCAAAATACTTCAGAGAAAGAATTAGGATATATTGTAAGCTGGAGACTTGTGGTACAGTGTGTCACAGTAAGGATTTTTTTTCTTGCTTCTTTGTTGGTTTTCTATGAGATTTTTTTTCTTGCGTGTGGTTTTTTCTTGTCCTGAGCTGTGGAGGCTCTAATGCAAATTTGGCATCTTTTTTATGTAACTGCAACTGTGCTTTTTTCTTTCCAACACAAATGCCTAGGTGAGCCCGCTGCCAGGCAGCTGTTAGTCACCATCAGTCAGAGAAGCTCTAGACAAAGATGCTCTGCCAGGCTTCTGTGCAACGTGGTACCCTTCATTCCCTGGCAAAGCCTGATCCACCAGCAGTGCCTGCCAGTTTAGCACAGAGCAGACACTGTTTTACAGCTTACATGAGTGCTGCTCCCTCAGCCTGCAGTGGGGCTGATGAGGAGCCCTATCGTCCCCCCTTCTTTGAGGTGCTGACTATTGTGTTCAATTACAGCCTTTCCAGCTCCAGTTCAGCCTTTGCTTGGATTGCCAGTAGACGTTTCTCCATCAGCTCTAGAGTTATCAACAAGCTGACACCTGTCTTTGTTTTCCCACTGTCTCAGCTGAAGCTCTGTTCCAGGCAATCAGTCCCTGGTTTAGCTGTGCAAAGCCAGATCATTAATTACCCATAGCGTAACGACCAGCGTTAGGCACCGCTGCAGTGGAAAGCTTTTCAAGCAACTCTGTTTGGGCTTTAATGATAAGGAATTTCCTTCTGCAGAATATGCATTGCATGTATCTAGGATGTGTTAGATTTCACATGCCTTGGATTAATCCTTAAATGGCGCATCATCTTCCCTGTAACACGTGCTTTAACACATGTGAATACGTCAGTTCCCCTAATCCTGTTTCTTCTGGCAGATCACATCCTCAAGGGTGGTTACCTACTAGAAAAGGGAATCATGACATGAGCTCTCCAGCTGTCACAGCTTGTACTAATACATGCAGGGAAACTCTCAATGTACCTCAAATTTGCAGTAGAGAGGAGCATGGTTTATTTTCTTTGGCAACACAAAAGAAGAGGTTTATTCACATTTCAGAATCAAATCAAGTGGAGCTTCCATCCATGGTGGCTCCCGTTCAGTTTGCTGTTTACCAGGGTCCCCATGTCCTTTACTGCAGAGCTGCTACAACAATTGTTCAACGGTATATCCTAGCGCGTGGGATTATTTCATTCCAGGTGCAGGCTTTGCATTTGCCTTTGTAGCATTTCATGACATTTCTTGTCAGCTCAGCCCTCTAGTCAGTTGAGGTCCCTTGACCTTACCCTCCAGAATATCATCTGTTCCCCTCCGATTTGGTGGAATTCACAAACCGATGGGGGTGTGCTCTTTTCCACTCCTCAGGTAGCTGATGAGGACATCAAACAACAGTACTCCCTGTGCTGACTGCTGTGACTGGTACCTAGCTGCAGGTTAGAGTTTGGGTCTTCAGTCACTATCACTAAGCCCAGTGCTCCAGCCAGTTTTTCACTTGCCCATTCAGTCTGTACCTTCCTAATTTGGCCCCAAGGATGCTATGGGAGATTGAGTCAAAACTCTTGTTAAGATCCAGGTAAATGACATCCTCTGTTCTTGTGTTGTCTACAGAACTAGTGATTTCATCAGAAAAGGTGTATCTCTGCCTCTTACGTGTCTCTGCTCCGTGACTGACAGAGTGTGAATGTCACCAGCTCTGTGGATGGGCAAAACTCCTGCACTGTCACTGATCATCCCGTCATGCCTGAGGCATGAGGCTGTCAACAACGTGGTGATCTGGCATGACAGTGCCCTACAGGGACACCAGGTCATTTAGGATATGAGCGGAGAGCGTGGATCTCTCTGAGACAGGGTGTATTATAAATTCGGGACACTGACTGAGTATCGTGACAAAATCCCTGGTTTTGGGATTATGGGTTTTTTGAAACTGGCTTTTGGAAGCAAATTTCCAGTAATCAAAATTTCAGACACTCCTGTCAATGGAGCCATCAGTGGCTTCTCCTAAGCGAAGGTCTGTTGGGAAGTGTCTGAGAGAACTCAGGTCAATTTAAATCCATTTTTCACCAAGTAGTTGCTGGCAAGATTAGGTATCCAAAAAGCTCAGTCCTCATTGTTCTGTGAGGGTGGGGCTCTTTTCCTGGTGCATTGTCACTGCCTTGTGGCTTCACACAGAAACTGGAATGTGTTTCAGGTCATTTTCTTTTTTTAAAAAAATATCCTTTGCGAGGATAACAAATCTCTCAGTATGTGTAACATGGAAATATTAATCTGACGTGTTTGTCATTGGTGAAAATAACAGTGTAGAATCCTGGGAGGAGGCAGAATCTCTATTTACGTTATCTCTAATGTTCTCTTCTGAAGGTCTTGGTTTACATTTCATTATTGATAATGGACTTGTTCTCCTCATCCCTTATGCATCAACTTTGCATACACATAATCCTCACAGATTCTATGGAAACAGATATACAAGAGAAGTGAATTTTCTCCCTGGAAGATGAGAGGAGTAGGGGGTTTCCTGTTGACAGTTCTTACCTTTTTGCTGAACAACTGTAGATTGACAAGAGCTGCTTCTATAATTCTTTAGCTAATGGCATGGGTTTATATCCCATTACAATGATGAACCCATCTCTCAACACAACTCATGTACTGAGAAACTTCAGCACTGGAGGATTATTCTAGCAATGTTGTAAAAATGCATCAGGGAGCTGGAATGATAATGCAGGAGCCTGTAATTCTGAATATGTTTGATCCTGGCTTTAACGTTTCCCTAAAGGTATGAGTTGAGGAGCAGGACTCAAAATGAGTAGAGGTAAGACGGCCAGTAAATTAAGTTTTGCTCTGTCCTCCATGTGGACAAACATATAGAACCCATTGTCTAGGTATCAGGCCAATGGGAATGGGATGTTGCCCTCCCTGAATCTTTTTCTTGTGATGGGAGATGTACTTCCCTCTGGAATTGCCCTCTTTTAAGAAATGCTGCTGAGCACAGTAAATCAGGCAACTAGTTAATATGTGCTACATTTTCAGGAAGAAATGCAGATTGTCCACGTGACTAAAAAAAAAGAAATCAAAAGGAAATAGAGCAAAGCTTTAAATTCAATACACAAGAAAAAACAGCCTGTTTGTAGTATTAAAATGCATTGCATCAGGTGCCTGAGCTGTGTATAAGTATCTGTTTTCAAGTCCGCTGACAACCAAAGTGATATCATTTAATGTATCAAATTCACTAGGTTTTAAGTGGAAATTCTGCTGAATTTCCTTTAAGGGGCAATTCTGCTGAATTCCTTTCAGAATAAGTATTAAGCTAATTCCCTTTCTGAGCTGCTGATACGGAAACAAATTTGAAGACCATTCTGCAAATATGCCAAGAGAATGTGTTGACTTTCTGGGTTGTGGAGGAGACGGAAGCGCAAGGACTAGCAGCAGCTGCTGCTGAAACAGAGGGTGTTTAGCTGGTGGTAAGCGTGGCCTACTGCCTCCAGTGGAAAGACAATAGGAGCACGAACATCAGAAGAAAACCGTAGTCAATCATGATTTGTTACTGTGTCTGAATAGACATCTCTACCTCCTCGCTCTGGAGTAATGCACGTCTGTGTCGCGTGAAGAAATAGAAGCTTCATTAGTATATTTTTTGTGGCCCCACTTTGCTGTGGCTCAGTACGTGGCAGGCTCTCACCATTTGAGGTGGGCAGGAAAGCCTGAGCCACATCCATTTCTAATCTAAAGGAGGCAAAACAGGCATCTGACTACCAAGGCAGTGAATCCTAAGCAGTGCTTCATATCATTCGAAAGGAAGGAGAGTACAGACAGTCATGAATTTTTTAAACCATTCTGGTTTGGTTACTTAAGCCAGCCTTCACTGTGGCTGCACGTGGTCTTAGCTTCAGACCAATTTTTTTAATAGAATAGGGAGGGAGGACAAGACATGTGTAGTTTGTCTCATGCAATGAGCTTTATATCTGTCTTAAAGATGCCCTGAGTCAAATTGGTGTTGCTACTGAGAGAGAAAAGAGAGGTGAGCCTCCATAGGATAGCAGTAAAACACAGAATGTACCCTCTATGTGTGTGGTGAGCATAAATCAGGTTCAAGTAGCTATGGCAGCTGCATTCAGCTCCTGGACTGTCTGTAAGACCACAAACGAATTGTTCATCCTATCAGTGCTTTGGTTTTCCATCTGCAATGTGTACATGTGTGTGCATACATAGGAAGGACATCTTGCTGATCATGCAGGGATCGGTGAGAATAAATGTCACCGATAGAGTGCAGCGGCTGGGTCTGCAACCGGGGAGGACCTGCGCTGCAGTCCAAGCTGCATCCAAACCATTTTTAGTCTTGTAGGAAATCTCATTGAAACTTTTTTTCCCCCAGAGAATTTCAGGGGTTTTATTTCCAAGGAAATAGCAACAAGGCTGTCAAGTTTCTGTTATCAGCCCTTTTGACCCTTTGGGAAGAATGATCAAGCATGGGACAAAGGGTACACTGTAGACCAGGTAAATGTGATTCCTGCCCACCCACCTGCTTGCCCCCAAAGAACATTTCTCATTTGTTCCTCAATCCAGAAGTTGCACAATTGGGTCCTTCCCTTCAGGCTTAGTTGCATGGTGGGGAAGAGAAACTGAGGTCTCCCAGAGAAGGAAGGTGATGTTGGCACAGAACAGGAAATGAGGCAAGAATGAGAAACTGCAGAAGGGAAAAAAAGCAAGGCAGGAAAGAAAAAATATTTTGAAGAAGATCTCTGTAAAAAAGCAAACATTTATAAAAGACTGAAACGTGTAAAAGCTGATGTACTGATACCATAGGGATACCATGGTAACTACATACCAAGGGAAGGGAGAAGTGAGAAAGCAGGGGAGGAACAAGGCACCTAGAGACCTGGGTTGTCTCTGGATGCGCAGAAACCTGGCTGGATGCTGTCTGATTCATTGATTGAAGAATGGGGCTTTTCCCTGAGCCCATCTAGCTGATAGATCACTCACTTGCCAGCTGAAGAACTGACAGCTGTGTTAGCTGGCAGGTCTGATTGCCCAGTTCCCCACCAATTCACATCACAGAGTACTGACAGAGGAAGGACCAGGTTTCAGAGTAGTCAAAAAACTACACTGAGCAGTGGTGGGTGGGCAGGGGGTGCAATAGGTTTCCTGTTCCTGAACAGCAGAGGGTTGTTACCAGATGATTTATGTCATGCCTCTGTCCTTCCTGACATACCCAGTCTCGTGCCCGTCAGTTATGTCTTGCTTTGTCTCAACAAATGGTAAGGTTTCTGGGTAGGGACTGTAATTTTCTAGGTATGTATACTGAGAGTGCTGGTCTTAGTCCAATGCATCAGGTACTAACTCTAATAAAGTTCATGTAATAGATCTGTTAAAGGTCTGGGAGGATCGGAGGAAGAAAACAGAGGGCTGTGGAGCCAGCATGTGGGTGTGCAGGGGACACTTAAGGGGCTTGAGAGACTTACCATCCATGTTGCCACTTCTGAAACTGGGTCCCCTCTCCTACAGTCCTTATTTTCCCCTCTCCTGTCTTACCAGCTAGGAGGGCCTCCTGAGCCTGCTGTCCATGCAAGTAATTAGCAGTCCTCCTTGTCCCTCTGAAGCACAGTTACGAAAGCCCATCTCAGCTGGATGAAGAAAACTGCTGTCGAGCTCTAAGTGAGAGAAGACATGCAAGACAAGCACGCAGAGGAATGGAATTGTCGAAACACTTGTACTTAGCAACTCAAGGACTCAAGAGAAAAATACTGCTGCAAAAAGGTATAAAATCCTAAGGAAAAATATAATGAAGAGAGCTAGGAGACAGCAACTCAGAAAGATCAAGGACCAGCTTTCTCCAAGCATCAGTAGAGGCCAACCCATCCCCTCCTGGCTGATGAATGCCCTGCTTGTGTGTGTGGTTTATGGCAGTGGGGGTCTTGTAATGTGCCAGTGTAACCCACTTGCACTGTGACTGGCGGGAGTTTCACTGGTATCAGTGAGCAAAGTTAGGCCACTGGGCTACCTAACTGGGAATCTCACCTGGATTTTGCTGTCCTTCATTGCACCATTACTGCTACCTGAAGCTGATAGAGGGAAACACTCCTGTCTTAATTTTCACCAGTGCACACCCTGTACTCCTTTTATTTCTGTTTCATATGTGTGCAGGTGTATAGAAAGTTTATTACTTTAAAAGTTTGGTCTTTATTTTGTCCAAAATCTCTGAGTAGCCAAAGATCTTTTGTTTGTATTATAGAAATAATGTATCATTTGTGTGCTGGACTGTCTGGGATTTTCAGTAGCAGCAAGTAATTTCTTGATGGGCTGTTCCAGTGATTCCAATCTTAACAAATGAGAAGATTAATTGCAGTAAGTGGCAGGTGTCTACATTGTAGGTGGGATGATCTAACTTTTCTCCAGCAAGATTACTGAGTTCACACTTGAGTATCTAAGTGCTTGAGAGACACGGACAAATGTCCTGAAGTTCAGAGATCGCCCAAAAGTAGTAACTGGGTTGGCTTGCCTCCTTGAAGAAAGGTTAAAGGCGTTAGATATATTACGTATGAGTCAACTCATACATAATATAAGGGGGAGGAAACTTGTAATCTCCACATATCTGGAGGAAGAGTGTAAACGTGAAGGAGGACTACAAATTACTCAGTGGGCACCTGAGAATAAGAAGAATAATGGGATTAAAAAAAGAGAAAAAAAAGAGAAAACTCAATAGCGGGACAGGGATGAGAAAGGATGCTATCCCTTGAGAAACAGGGGAAATTTGATGTGTAGGAGACACTGTGACAGCTAGACCTCTTGAATGTTTTTGTGCTAGGTCCTGAACAAGTCCCTAGAGCTTAGACAGCAAGGCTGCCAGGCAGGGAACTTCAAAGGATTTGGGTCAACATGATTTTAAGGGACCTCAGCATGCCAGCAAAGCGGGGCTTTCACGCAGTGCTCTTAGGCACTTTACTGACTGCCAGTCTGTCTGCGGGGGAAGCTATGTAGCCTCATGTGGAGACACAGACCTGCAGCCTGTCCATATGCAGGGCTGTGGGGCTGTCGAATTGGCTGGACTGTGGGCCTGGTGAAATGTTTCAATGAGCTTCTCCTGAACCACACTAAACTTAGGCGATCCAGCAGGTGAAGCTGAATAGCTGTTTCAGACTTTGTGCCTGTGTGCATTTGTCTAGCTGTTTTTATAGACATTAAGAAAAGTTTTAGCTGTGGTTCGTTTTATAACTGAGCTGCTTGTCCATGAACTGCTTGCTTTGATTATGGAATATTTGTAAGGTGTGGTTTGCCTAACTCACTTGTTTTATCCACTGCTTGTTTCGGAATAAGAAAATTAACTATGAGCATCTAATATATGCTCACAGGATGGGTGTTCTGGCAAGTATTTTATAAGAGAATCTGCAGACAGTGTATTGTTCTACTATAGCACCCTCACATCTTCTCTGTGTCATGCATATGTGCTCCCCTTGTAGTTGCTGGAGACAACCAACGCACAAAATCCTTGGCATTGATTGCAGATGGGAATGCAGTGGTGTACTAGGAAAGACAGAGTTTGCCAGCACTTGCAACTCACTGGGATCTGACATCGCACTATTTTCCCACTCAATTTATTTTTATTCTTGCAAGACGGCAGAGGAGAAATAAAATGTTATAGGATGTTTGCAGGGGAGGTCATCTTGTACAATAAGCTAATTGTAGAGCACGTTGTTTTAACACAGCACATTTTGGTCTCTGGACTATTTATCTCCTATTGGTGTTTTATCAAAGGGTAGAATCACTATGTGTCTCCTGACAGAGCTTTTGGAGTCTCTTTCCAAATCATTGCAGAGAGATTTTAAGAACAGAAATTAAATTGTTCTGCATGAAGAACAATAGGCCACTAAAACAACCACAAAGTCAAATAACAAGTAACTGTTATAAGAATTATGGCAACTTTGAAATATTATTTCGTTCTTAATGGATCTAGAGCCATTTAAAGATTTTTTTTTTCATAGCCTGTTTATTGAAGCAAATGCATTAGAGGATCAGAACACTAATGCTGTCTGTTAAAGTCTATTCATGGTAAACAACATGAAATTAAAGAAATTTTCATGAGGCATGCCTTTTTGAGAATGTGACGGAGGTACCACTTATTTGTATTTGATAGATGCTGATCAACATGCAGGAAATGTCTAGCAGTTAGTGGGTGAGATCTGGGGAGCAGCACTGTACGTTGCTCACTGAAGCTCAGCTGAAAAATGTCTGCCAAGTCAATATGTTGGGTCTGACTTCAGAACTGTACAGCCCTGGTTACTCCCACTGATGTCGGTCCATGTTGCTGGAGTTGAGAAGCTTTGAAAACTAAGCTCCAGGGCAGACAGGAGGCTAAGTCAGTGGGAAACTTCTTCCTCTTCATCAATGATTCATCTGTCACTGATTCTAATGTATTGGCCTTGCTCTGGCAGGGCTTAGTGCTGTCTTTTCTTTATCCTGGAAGTGTTCAGGGACTGAGCTCTGCTCTGTAAAGACCTGTGCAGAGCTTTTACATTTACTTGAAAGCAAAGAACAAAGATTTTGGAACTTGGCTGTGTTATCAGCTGGTGATACGAACAAAGTCTTTTGACTGTCGTTTCTTGGCTTGTGTTATCATTTGCATTCATGAAAATTAGACCTTGTGCCGCACTGATGAATGATCATATCTTTATTGACAGTGTCTGATGCATGTTAGTGACAGTCCAACTCATGAAAGACATGCAACAGTGAGTGGCTACATTTCCCTCTGTATGACTGTTTCCCTCCCCACTCCCCCCACCCCGATTTCATTCTCTCTTTCAACTATTGGGTTGAATGTAGAGAAACTTAAACCTGCAGCTATATAACTGCAGCCCATCGCTAATTCTCCTGGTTTGGAAATGCTTAACAAATACAATTAAACACTGTACACACTACTTTACTAACTGCCGGAGAAAGGCATCCAATCAATTGATGGTTTCACTCTTGATATTACAAATGAGGAATTGGGGAATGAAGCTCAGAGAGATGTCTGAATTAATTGAATAATTAAGTTTAGCATTAATACGATGAAAGAACAGATCCCCTGTTGGGAATGAATGTATAATACATACATGGGTTTTTCTGCATGCCTTTTATCATTCAGAGCAAGTGCAGTCAAGATGATGATGTGAAAACAATTAAAATTTAAACAAAGGAATTTTTTTAGAAAAGTTTTTTTTTGAAGAGGAAGCAAAATTGCAAATATTTCATACAATTTACAAGGGAGAGTTTTTGCTCTTTCAAAGGGGTATAGCAGCAGAATTAAGAACATAAACATAACCATCCTGTCGTTCCGTGGGAGACTAAGAGACTGCTTTTCTTAACCATAAAAGAATAAAATTCTAAGCAGCGACGGAGGAAAACATATTTGCAAAATGGATTTTATTTACATAAATTACATTGCTCATAACACTCCTCTAATATAATTTGTCATAGGTAGTCCATAGATTCAAAGTGAGTGGAAAGATGGGAGTAAACAGCTTGCTCTAACCCAGCTTTGTGCAGATTGTCTTCTTCCCGTCCTTGTCGCTGGATCTCTGGGAGGATCCAGGTCCGCTGTCTAGGACATGACTTCTGGAAAGCAATATCTAAATTCCTCACAAACTCTTTCAGCCTGACTCTGGCCATCGTCTCTTTAGGATGGGAAATCAGTGCATCTGTCAACTACTAGCAGAGGATGGTCTGTGTTTGAGAGTTTTCTTAACACGGCCACCAAATAACAATGTCAGCAGTGAATCTGGGTGCCAAAACACGTCTTTCCTTCTTATATATACAAAGCATATTCCTTTGATGTATGAGACACAACTTGTCTTTGAGAGGAAACCCAGAAACAGATGTTAGTTCTTCTTGCTTTTTAATAGAAAAGAACAGTGCAAATTTTCTTTCTAGACCAAACTTAAAGTAGTCAAGAGGGTACATGTGTATCAGATTGATTCTCCGTCAGAAAAATGACCATGGTGTGAGTGCACCTAAGAATCAGATCTTTTGACAATGTTTTAGTGTTTTATGACATTGCTTTTTTGATAGTGGAGATGAGGAAGGGAGGGAATTTCCAGCACAAAAAAAAGTATTTTTTGAATATATTGTGCACTGAAATCGTGCAGAAAAAATGAAATGCCTTGATTTGTGTTCTTCCACTACCTGCCTCTCTCTCCCAAACAGTCCTAATAGCTCTCTATTTGGAAATAGTGACGTACTTTGATTTTTGACACTTGCTAACAAAATATCTCCAAATATCTGATTGGAGTTATTTAATGTGACTTTACTGAACCAGCTGGCAAAATTCCGCTACAAGTTCCAAGATCAGTCACATGACGCCCCAGCTAATGGCAAAGTGCCTTAGGAGAAGTAGTCGTGGATGTATCCTGCCCCTCTTCTTTCCTGGGCTGAGCCCCTTGCTGACCACTGCTCACAGCGATTCCCAAACCACATCCTGAGACTCTATAACTTCTGAAAAACTTCCAAGGACAGGGAACAGGAGGTCTTTCCGTCTTGTCTATGGCTGTTGGATCTGGGAATTGCCTTTAAAGGTGGAGCAGGACAGCTGCCCCTGTGGGCTTAATTTGGACTCTGCAATGTCTCACCTGGAAACTTCACCTCCACTTGCAGAACAAGCATCCTGCAAAGCTGCTGGCGAGCATCTCCCGTGGCATCTCAGAGCATCTGACCCAGAACCAGCCTTGCACAACTGCTGCAGTAGGTGTTAACAGAGCAAAGAGCAAAACTTTGGCAGGGCAGAGAGTATTCCTTGTGTTGACAGCTACAGCTCAGTCCCAGTGGATTTTAAGTGCTGGACCACAGGGTGAGCGTCAAAAGCCAGCCAGGTTACTTTGCTGATGTCATGCTTTTATTGCTTAGCTGCTGCAGAGAACAAGAGAAAGCTATCAGCCTCTGTAACCTCTGTGGCACATGTTCTTTAGCAGCAGGAGTGATTTAAGGTGCTGTCTATTGACAGATTAGCCATCTTTCCCTGGTTGCTGGGGCCTTGAGAGGTTTCAGAAATCCCAAAGTCATTTGTAAATCTAACAAAATGAGAGCTCCAAGTGCAGAAATACGGAGCTAGGGCAGCATCTGCAAAATGCATGGCTTTCAAAACCAATCTGATAAATCTCAGCCTGCCCTCCTTTGTTCCTGACATTTTGGGTCTGGATTTGGCACAAGCTAGCTCCAGCTTGCAGGTCCCTTCTTTCCGTCAGTAATCGTGGGAAACTCAAAAGCTGTTGTCAAACTGGTTAACAGCACTCTGTACCTAAAGCAAACAGTAACCAGGTCTCTTGGGATGCAGTCCTGCTGCAAAGTGTTTGAGGCGCCTGCCCCAGAGGAATGCAAAAGCCTCATGTAGGCTTGCTTCCACAAATGTTGCTTAATGTCAGCACTAATTTAGACTTCAATGCACCATGTTGGGCAGCGCCCGGAGAAAGCAAGCCCTTTGCAATTAAATATTAGAGATGCTTCTAGGCCGCTGCTCCAGGAGCTGTAGTTGCATGCTGGAGAACAGCTGTTCTTCTTACTCAGTCTTTGGACTATTTGCATTGTGGCATTTTTAATTCATGGTCTAACGAAGTAATATGGTTTGGAATTATGCTATAAAAAGAGGGGCCCCCAGAATTCAGCAGCAAGCCAGGAGCTGTGGTGGCACCTCTTTATTACCCAAAGCTAATTCCTGGTACCTGCTCTTGTACAGCCCCAAATTGGGCCCTAAACAGTGTTTTTCACATGGAGAAAAATTTCTCATGTGCAAGTATGTCACGTCCCACTCAGAAAAGAGGGGGTGTAAGTGACTCAGATTTGCTAATCTCCAATGGTGCGGACTAAGGTGAGACAAATCTCAAGGTCCGTGTACAAACATCTATTAGGTTAGTAACCAGGTCTTAACTAGGTCCCCGATAATTGGTTAGGTATATAACAAATTATGGCAAGCAGTAAGGTATGCATTGCATTAATTAGCAACAGGTATACAACAAACTACGGCAAGCAGTACTTAATAACAGATACACAATGAATTACAGCAAGTGTAACGGTATGCCTTGCATTACTTCTTTGAAAGGGAAGAGAAAGGAGAAAAGGGAAAGAAAAAACCAATGGGATAGAGAAGGAGAGATTGAAAGAGAGATTGAGAGAGAGAGAGAAAGAGAGGAAGAGACCACTGGTCCTGGTTCCAACGTTGCTGTTCCAGCCAACAGGGGCTGATGCCATAAGAGCTCTCTTCTGTGTATCCCAAGGGAAAAATCTCTTCAGGGTCTCTTCAGGGAAAAAAATCTTTCTAGGCAAAAATCTTCCTTTCTTCCAGGAAAGTCTTCCTGCTTTTATGTTCGTCCACTCCCAGGGGCAGTTTCGTCTCAGGTATCTCCTGCCCTCCCAGGAGGGCACGTAGCACAATTTGGGTGGGGAGATGAGAACTATAGTCATATATGTTTAGCATGATCTTGATAATCTTCACTAGTATATGCAGGGGTGTGAACTTCAATATGCATTTTGCGGATAATGAGTCAAAGGTCACCATCGGGCATAGTGTCTTTCCAAAGAAACAGCTTGTCCTTCACGGGAGAAAAAACAGGGCTATTCTGTTTCTCTAAGACTTGTTGTCCAGGTGCCAGTTTTCTTTCCCATAAATCACACAAGAGATAACCAGGTGTTGGCCTTATCAGTTCCTCAAGCAGAAGGCCTAGTACTGTGAGTGTTTGAGACATTAAGTGTCTCTTCAGGCTGCTTTGTTTAGGATAAATTACGAGTCATCTCTTACAACATGTAGTAAGCGTGTATTTGTTCACACAAAAAATGCATATGTATCTCTGGCTTGCTCTGTTGGTATATATTCCTTTGTTTCTTGATGCAAAAATAGTCACCAACAAATTAGATAATGTTCCTGTCATTTATAATGTTTTTACAAATGATCTGGAAGCAGGAATAGAATGTATGTTAAGTAAGTTTGCCAATAATACTAAATTAGGAGGAGCTGTGGAGTCCCTCGAGGGCAGAGGAGCCTTAAAGAGAGATGTAGATATACTAGAGAGCTGGGCAATCACCAACCATATGAAATTTAACAAAAGCAAGTGCCGTATTCTGCACCTGGGACAGGGTAATCCTGGTTATATGTACAAATCAGGGGACAAGAGCCTGGAGAGCTGCACTGTGGAAGGAGATCTGTGGGTTTGGGTTGATGGCAAGTTGGATATGAGTCAACGGTGTGACCTGGCAGCCAAAAGAGCCAACCGTGTCCTGGGGGTGCATAGTTGGTTGGTCGAGGGAGGTGATTGTCCACCGTATACCGCACTGGTGCGGCCCCACCTCGAGTACTGTGTGCCGTTTTGGGCATTTCAGTGTAAGAAGGACATCAAACCATTACAGTGAGTCCAGAGGAAAGCAACCAAGATGGTGAAAGGTCTTGAGGGCAAGACTTATGAGGAGTAGCTGATGTCACTTGGCTTGTTCAGCTTGGAGCAGAGAAGGCTGAGAGGTGACCTCATTGCAGTCCACAACTTCCTCAAGGCGGGTAGTGGAGAGAGAGGTACTGATCTCCTCTCTCTGGTGACCAGTGATAGAACATGTGGAAATGGAATGAAGATGCATCAGGGGAAGTTCAGATGGGACATTAGGAAAAGGTTCTTCATGGAGATGGTGGTTGCTTACTGGAACAGGCTCCCCAGGAAGTGGTCATAGCACCAACCCTGTCAGAGTTCAAGGAGCATCTGGACAATGTTCTTAGTCATATGATTTAGTTTCAGGTGGTCCTGCAAGGGGCAGGGAGTTGGACTTGATGATCCTTATGTATTCCTTCCAATTTGAGATATTCTATGATTCTATCTAAGGGTTGCTGTTCATTGAGAGGAAGATGGTCTCAGTCTGACTGTTAAGCAAAGGACTGCAAAACTTCCAGATTCTGTATTCAGGGTCTTTTGGGGTCATTGGTCAGAGCAAGTTATTCTAAGAGGCTTCTTTTAGGATGCTCCCCTGCCTTAGATTAGATACTTGATCTCTGGACAGTTGCAGTTTGCTGAAGTGAAGACTACCTTCGGCTACCATGTTTTTACAAGCATAAAGAGGCAGATCAACACCACAAATTCCCCTAGAAACAACCTATTTAATTCCCTGAAATTCCTCTGTTGCTATTCACTAGACAACGCAACATTGCTCTGTTTTGAAGGACAGTTGCAATTTGGGTATCATTGTTAAGTAGGTACTTGAAATGAAATAAAAGCAGCAGCAAGAGCTCAAATCACTCTTCTGTTTCACTCCTCCTCTTTGGATTAGACTTTGCAAATAGCTGTCTAATGCATCTACCAGGCTGTGTCCTGCTCAAAGTGAGTGTTTATTATGGTGATTTCTGTTCCATCAAAACATGAAAAATTAAGCTCAGGGCTCTTTTGCTATGGTGTGTGGTAGACAAGGTCAGTTCATCTGGCAGAGGCCACCAGTGGGTCTGTCTTGGAGCAGACCCTGTCCACCATGGGGGCAGCTTCTGACATCTTCTCAACAGAAGCTGTGCCTGCAGCCTCCCCACTACCAAAACCTTGCCATGTAAACCCAGTACAGCAGTGTAGGCAGGATGATACTGAATCATGTAAGGTATGATTCTCTCAAATCACACTACCACTGGAAGAGCCAAAGGGTGGCATGACTCTTACCCACATTCAAAAGGCATTTGCATGAGTGGCTGTTGCTGATAGACGACTTGGACACCACATGTTCCTGGCAGACCACCGGAGCCATGGCATCACTTATGATCCTATGTTTGCTACTGGTGATTGGGTGAGTCA
Organism: Larus michahellis; assembly: GCF_964199755.1. Lineage (NCBI taxonomy): Eukaryota > Metazoa > Chordata > Aves > Charadriiformes > Laridae > Larus > Larus michahellis. The sequence goes on from NC_133900.1 coordinate 24,722,495, forward strand.
TATGGGCTCATCTTTCCTACTGCTTCAGTGAAGCTTTGTTTGATAGAATGTTGTCAGACTCCATTACTGTTTGGACCACAGCCGTGCCCTCACCCACTGCACTGTTTCTCTTGCAAAGCTGCCTTTTTCTTACACACTGACTTCCCATGGATATTGAAGCAGAAGAAATGTGAGATTTCTTGTTCTGTAAGCTGAGCTGGAAATGTTGTGGCACCATGTTTTCTTGAGAGATTTCCAGCATATCTTGTTTTGGACTAGCTGGACATATGGCACGAACAGACTTTTGTGGTTTCTTTTCAGTAGTGTTTTTTCACAGCCATTCACTGGTAAAACCAGCAAGGGCAGAGGAGTGTGAAAAATATTAAGGCAACAAATAAATATAATCTGTACTTCTTCAGAGCTCAGGAGTTTGCCTTTGTCTCAGCAGGAGTTTTGAGGAAAGTTTCAAACTATAATCACTGTGTTACATGGTGTTGTAGGGTGTTTTAGTTGTTTACATGTATTGACCCAGGGTTTTTTATGTCTGCCTCTGTTCACTTCTCTGTAAAAGACTTGTAAACAAAGATTGAGAGAAGCAGCCTGAGGGAAGCAAGAAACAAATGGTGAGAGCCTGAGGAATATCTCAAACACTTGAAAGTACCAGGTCTTCTGCTCAAAGAACTGATAAGGCTAACACCTGCTTATCTCTTGTGTGATTCATGGGAAAGAAAACTCTAGCTATCCTGGATGAAGACAAGGAGGGAGCTTACAGAGCCCTGCTTTTTGTGGCAAAGGCAGTAAAATCGAGATAACAAGAATCTGTGTAGTTCTTTGTCTCTTCAGAAGGCTACCATGCCCAATGGATGACCTTTGCCTCATTATCAGTGAAACACATATTAAAGTTGACACCCCTGTATATGATAATGAAGATTATCAAGATCATACTAAACATATATGACTATAACTCTTGTCTCCCCACCCAAATCATGCTACATGTCACCTGGTGAGGGGGAGAAATCTGAGACGATGCTGCCCCATGGCAAGCGGGGTGGGCCATGCTAATATGGCAAATATAAAAGGGGAAAATAGATGTCCCTAGAGAAGAAGATTTTTCCTGGGAAGATTTTTCCCTGAAATGAAGATTTTTGCCTGAAGAGACCCTGAAGAGATTTGTACCTTGGGATACACAGAAGAGCGCTCTTATGGACAACCCCTTTTGGCTGGACCAATGCTGGAACCAGGACCGGTGATCTCTTTATCTCTCTCTCCTTCTCTATCCCTTTGTTTCTTTTCTCTTCTCTTTGCTTTTAAACTTGAAGTACTGATTGCCATAATTTGTAGTATACCTGTTGATAAGTAACACAATGCATACCTTACTGCTTGCCATAATTTGCAATATACCTAACCAATTATCGTGATCTTAGTTAAGACCTATACTAACCATTTTGGGACTCTAATACCAGCATTTGCCAGCCTTTAGAAGTGTTCGGTTAAGTAAAGAGTGATGCAGGGCTCTTTGGAGCTGGGGTAGTGAATTTCAGAGTCCAAAGAACCTGGAGTTGGCCAGAGGTGGAATGTCACTGGCAAGAAACAGAGTATGGAGGGAAGATGGATCCATTCAAACCTTCAATATCCTGAACACAGATGTGCCTCAGAGCATGTTTATTCCTCTTGTCCATTAAATTTATTCTGAGTGTTTGTGTGTGGCTCCCAGCCGCCACCTATTTAGTGCTGGGTCCTTTCCCTCTAAAATTTACAAGAGAAAATTGTGGCCACTACAAATGCTGATTTGAAACAGCCCGAGCAGTGTTTCTGGTGAGCAACATTTGATAGTATGATCCTAGCTCAAAGCCGCTTTTCACAAGAGTAAGGCACTGCAGATTGAAACCTCAATCCTGCAAGTCCCTCCTTATGTGTTTGACAATTTATATTTACAATGAAGGAGCTAGCCCCTTGATATAAGTCTTTTCAGTCTGGTTGTCTTCAGCCCTTCCCATCCTAAAATCCCTAGCAGTAACCAACTTCCCAAGGTCACTGTAAACAGAGAGGGATCGGAGCACCCCTGTCATAGTCCCTACCCAAAACGTCCAACTGTCTAGACCCTCCACAAATGCACTCCAAAATATACTACATCTACTATGCCAGATCTTCTCAGGGAAATTACATGGGTAAAAACAAGTTCCAAGGAAACACAGGAATCTACAAAAGAGAAGTGGGAATTTCTAGCTCAGATACCAGAACTCCCTGATTCAAGGCAGATAACTTATGGCCCATTATATCCCCCCTCTCAAACTTGATTCCCTTTGCCTTTTGCAGACAAGAAAACCTGTTTTATTCATCTACTCTTGCCCAACAAGCGTAAGACCTTCTCTTTTTCTAGCATATCCTTGGCTCCTCAGTAAAGAGCCATTTTCACACATCAAATTCTCTGGCTAGCGTAACAGAGACATATCTATGAACTTAGCTGTAATTCTCTAGAGAGATTTTTAATATGCTGGTCCTACATATGATTCCTTGCATTAATCTTGGGAACTGATGAAATAGCCACCAATTGAGGGCTTTTTGTATTCACTGAGTGTTCATGAGCTGGAATATTTCTTTTCCAGGACAGTTGATGTAATGGGAGCACAAGGAGGAGGGGGCAATGGATGGGAAAGCAAAGGGCATCTCCATTTCTTGTCATGGGAATTCAGCACACCTCTAAGAGGAGGAGGCAGCTTCAGACAAATACCACAGATTAGCTACCATCTTTTATTTTTTCTTAATTGTTGCTTGTTAATTATTGTTAGACCTTGCCCAAGTATGTAGAAGAGAAACCAGGAACCCAGTGGGAACCTTTGCAGTCAGGCAAACAGGAGCTGGGTGCCAAGGGAAGCAGAGGCCAGGCACTGTTGAGAAAACTCATTCCTGGCGTGCAGCTATAAGTGCCTTCTCTTGCAGGAGCAGTCTTCAAGTTTGGTTGTACAGACTGGGAGAAAAGAGGTGTTCAGCAGTGAAGTGTGACAAGTTTCTGCCTTTCAGCTTCTGTCACACAGCTTGGGATGGCCTCAGTCTTGATGTGACTTCCATACTGCTACCTTAGATAAGGCATGATTCCAGCAAAGTGAGTTTCAACAAGGCGAAACCAGCCCTTTTTTGCTGTGTATGATGTCAAGCAAAGCCTTTTGGGACTTGGAGCTGCACTTTCGGATATCCTTGCCCAAAAGAGCTTGTAGTCTTGCTTGCGTTCTTGCAGTGAGTACAAGGTTGCAGAAGGCAATGAGATGACCCACCTGATGTTCAGAGCAGTTTTGTGGCAGTGGTCAGGGAGCAGGTAGCCTGAGTTTCAACCTGTTGCCATAAGCATTAGACTGTACTTCTCTTCCTGTGGTCAGGTACTTTTTATGTCATGCTTCATACAAATATGGGTTATCTTCATACCTGGACATGCAGCTGAGAAGCACTGAGGTGTCAGACTGTCGGTCCTCTGTCAGCTACTTCACTTTATAGTGACAAGAAAAGGGGTTGATTTCACAGTGTAAAGTTGAACTACCCAGCATGGAATCAAGTAGGGGCAAGCACTATCAACAAACGCTGCCCATTGCAAACACCTGAATCTGCATACCCATTTCCATAAGTGCTTTTCTGCCCGTTTCCTAACAGCCTGCCCCTAAAGTCACATTTCAGGAATTCCCTTACAGGTGAATCACTTGTCTTGCTTCCTGTCTTTACAGGCAGTGTCAAAAGCCTCCTCCCTTTCTCCGTTTTGGCCAGTTGAGTCTCCTTTCTATATGACTGCAATTAAGTAGAATTGACTTCATGCTTGCTTCTCCAACCCATGCATGTGGAAAATCTTTCTTGTATGAGGAAGATACCATGCATATCAGCAATGTGAGCAATGTGGTCCTTAAGTGACTTGGAGAGCTCTGCTTCGTAAGAGTGTGTTGTGAAGCAGACATTTGAGGGGTATTGCCTCTTTCTTCCTCCTCCTGTCTGCTAAGTTAAACTTACCCATTGATCTCTCAGACCTGAGGGGTGCTCTTTGATATGCTTCAGGGCCCTTTGCACTTTGTGTGTTCACAAAGGAAGAAAAAGGCCAAGAGCTCTACCACAACCCACATTGGGTTGAATGCAGCATCCACCAGTTCATTAGGAACCTTTCTGTAGACTTGGCTATGCATTGGATCAGTTGGTGATTTCTGGCTGACAGAATACTTTCAGCATGTGCTTTGCACTTAAGTGATTTTCACAGGGTGTGGGAACTTGGAAGAAGTTTTTTAGGATGGAATTTTGGCATTTGCTTAAAGCTTCTAAAAAATTCATGCAATGAAAAAGCCTTTCTCTTTGGCATTGGCTTTACACTAAAACATACCACAGGACTGTGATTTATAAGCCCATAGTCTTCTATGTCATGAGCATGGAAACACACTACCAAGCTGTGCAGCAGCTCGTTTTGTGTAAGTTCAGAGCTGCCTGGCTGAGAATCTGATGAAACTATTTTTTCCGCCATCATTTGCAATCAGAATGGCTGCTGCAATTATGCTGCCACAGAGCACACTTAGAGATGTGTCAAGTCATAGGTCTGTTTTCTTTCTTTATAATTTCCCCTGGACAGGGTTTAATGAAAGAGAATGGGTTAATAGGATTTTTATACATCGCTTTATGGAGAAGCATGCCTGTCTGTCCCTGTATCAGGTCTCTCAAGGAGCATGCTCCTAATGTTTGAATCAATTACAACAATTGCTGCAATGAGTGTGAGGCCTGACTTTACTTATCTTAAAGCAGGCCACAGAACTTGAGGATTCTTAAGTCCCCTTTTGGGCAGTGGGTTTTGGCATTTACCAGGTTAATCATCCTCATAAGATTGAGCAAAGGGAATGCTTCACTCTGATGGCATTTTATTTTAAATGTGCATTTTATCATATAATGAACTGAGTTTAATATGCAATAAATTATTACTCATCTTCAATAGCATTGTAGTCGGCCAGAGGCCATGAATCTTGGATCCTCTCACCTTGTTCATGGAGTGGCTAACAACAGACATTGCTCTTGTAATTGTTAAAAAATGATAAGAGCTTCTTAAGAGGGAAAGAACTCAATCTCTGTGGCAACTTATTGCCTATTCTTTATAGTGGCTACTTTTTGTATGCAAGCGATACTCTCTCTGGGACTCAAGGTATTGGTATTACAAGGTATTACTTAAGGCCTCTGTTGATTGACTCCTCTCTGCTTCCTCTGGCATCTCTCCAATACCATGTATTTCATCCCTGCGCTTAGTTGAAAGAGAGTTGGCTCAGGCTGTGCTTTTTCACACTTACTCCGCTTTGCTAAGGTGATCTCAGCATGTTGTACTTTCTCTCACTGCAGTGACATGGGTATGATCAAAATGTAAGACACCCAGACAATGCATTTCCAGTTCTTAGCAATGTCATTACTGTTGAGATGAATTGGCCCGATGAGCATGAAAGCTGCAGTGTGAAACCTCCATTCCCAATTACATCAAGGAAAAGGTGAAGAGCTGAAAATAAATCTCAGACTTCCATCACGAACTACTTTACTCTAAAGCTGGAAACACCTGAGAATCTGGACTAAATCCTTTGTGGTGTTAAGCACTTCTCGCCTTACCATCCCCTGGGGTAATAGGAGCTCAGCAGTCCTGTTCAGCTGTTGTGTTTGGAAAATTTTGTGCTCCACATGAAAGATCCCAGTGCCAATAGTCTTCATCTCCATTCTTACACATGCAGGATGGTCAAAATGGAGAATAAGAATGCCCTAGGACACAAGATGAGGACTGAAGGTCTAGATGTGCCCCTTGTTCTTTTACAGGCTTCTAGTAGGTATGTTGGTGAGGCATAGTCTCAGGCCCCAGCCTTAAATTATTTAAGCTCTGTGATTGAGAAGTGTGACACTAGCTGTATTGCTCCTCATAACTAAATAAGCTTATTTAGATCTGCCATGGTGGACACTATTCAACACCATGTTACCATTCACTTTAATAGAGACAGGGAGTTTAAACATCTTTTTGCATCAGTGTGTAATTGCCCTCTACTTCAGTATCCTATTGATAATCTGCAGACATAAAATGTAAATGAGCCTTGTATGAACCTTTTATGTAATAAATGCTGACAAAATACTGCAAACATACCATTGATCAAGTCTTTCCTCTTTTGATCCCTACAGCTATCCTAGTGTTGACTAATCATAGATTAAGCATCTATTTACCATTTACTGGCCCATTAGAAAAATTAATAGGACTGTTGTAACATTCCTTTCCTTCTTTCTTTCTTGCTGAGGTTATATGATTTTTGAGGAGAGGACTTTTTCTACCTATATGTCTGTTTCATAGTGTAATAGGTCACTAGGCTCTAATAGAGAGAAGCAATGTAACAGAAGGGAGACCCGCCATAGGAATCAGAGAGCATATTATTAATGTGCTTTTGGTTTGAAGGACTATGCAGAAAATGCTTTAACCACTGGAGAGAGAGGGGTAATAAGAAATGCACTGGCTTTTCCAAAACAGCACAGCAAGAGCTTATAGTTTGCCCAGTCCATTAAAGGACCACGGTTGACTTTAAGTTCCCCATATAAAGGAAGCTAGATTTAAAACCGGTCTGTTATTTCAGCTTTGTACTCACGCTAGCACTAAAGGAAACAGCCTCAATTCCCAAAGGTCTTTAGATGTTTAAATACATATGCAGGCATCTGTGAAAATGTGAAAAATTTCTGAAAATCCCACTAGGACGTTACCTGTGAGTAGGCATGTCTGAACTTCTGGATGAAGCTGTTTGCTTGCATGTTGCTAATGTTACTGTTCCTCCCATGTTCTTGGTCCATTTTTCTCTCATTAGGGTATAAGACTTCTGCAACATCAGGCAAGAGAGGAACAATTTTTAAATGCGAAAATGCTACTGGTGAATTTTGTTGCCTTTGTGAGGGAGGATGAAAAGCAGGAGAGGTAAAACAAAGTACTCACAAAGGAGGATGGAGAATAGAAAACTTAATATTTTCCTGTTCTTAATACAGGAAACCTACCCCTGTCTTCAGCAGGTACTTGGGAGGTTGTTTTCCAAACCACTGCTCATCCAGCTGGCCTGAGAGGAGTATTTTACCTTCACTTCTGAATCGAAATGAGATATGCATATAATTTAGGAAGATCATTTGAGATTTGCATTGCAGGAGCTGTCACTAAGAGGTGGCTGAAGAAGAGCATCTTGCATGCATCCTTTGCTCTTCCTTTACCTTGGCATTACACTACAAATATGAATTATTTAGGGCAACATTTCTCAGCTTTGTCAAACTTAAAAGCCATGCAAGCTCTCTGAAAAAGATTCTGAGCACTGTTACCACAACAGTGTTTCTGTGTTGAGAGAGTTGTGTTGAGCACAGGTGTAGGTGATATAAGCCCTGCACCAGAAACTTCTCAGGGAAGGCTGGACTGAGCTGTCCTGAACTGGAATGAGGACTTCACCAAACTGCTCTTCTTTTGCTGTCTGACAGGAATGCATTGATTCTCCCCCTGCTCCAAATAGGCTGGTTTTTTTCATGGGTACATTCACTCTGTCGTAACTCAAATTTAAATATCACTTCATTTCAGATTTTTAGATTTCAAAACCTGAAAGAAAATGTCATTTGATATTAACTTTCCACAAGAAATGTCAGGTTTTCCTTTGACTTCAAGAACCTGGGGTTTTGTCAGTTGATCTGTTTGTTTGTTCTCTTTTTCTGGGGACTGTAGAGCCAAAGTGAAACAACGTCTTATGTTATAGTGTCCCAGAGTAAAACAAAGCAAAGTCTTTGTCTCAGATTTCCTATGGGAGAGAATGAGGGAGGTTTGAAAAGTTCGTTTATCCAACCAGGAAAGAATAGGAAGGAAAAATGTTTTTTATATACTTTCAAGTGCAATGTAAAAGCACTGCTTTGTTTATATCTTGGAGATCTGGACATTCAAAACCCTAGGCAGCAGCCCTGAAGTGCAGCAGAGCTCTGCCAACACCAGCTCAGACAGAGCACAGTTGTGTAATGTTAAGACAACTGATGGGATGTACAGAGACTTTATTAAAATGCCACTGAAAATAAGATCATAGAATCATAGGGTTGGAAGTGACCTCTGGAGATCATCTAGTCCAACCCCTCTGCCACAGCAGGGTCACCTAGAGCAGGTTGCACACGAAAGCGTCCAGGCGGGTCTTGAATGTCTCCAGAGACGGAGACTCCACCACCTCTCTGGGCAGCCTGTTCCAGGGCTCTGCCACCCTCAAAGTAAAGAAGTTCCTTTTCCTGTTTAGGTAGAACTTCCCATGTTCAAGTTTGTGCCCATTACCCCTTGTCCTGTCACTGGGCACCACTGAAAAGAGCCTGGCCCAATCCTCCTGACACCCATCCTTTAAGTATTTATAAGCGTTGATAAGATCCCCCCTCAGCCATCTTTTTTCCACACTGAAGAGACCCAAGTCCCTCAGCCTTTCTTCATAAGAGAGGTGTTCCAGTCCCCTAATCATCTTGGTAGACCTTTACTGTGCCCTCTCCAGCAGTTCCCTGTCCCTCTTGAACCGGGGAGCCCAGAACTGGACACAGGACTCCAGGTGTGGCCTAACCAGGGCAGAGTAGAGGGGGAGGATGACCTCCCTCAACCTGCTGGCCACACTCTTCTTGATGCACCCCAGGTTGCCATTGGCCTTCTTGGCCACAAGGGCACATTGATGGCTCATGGTCATCCTGTTGTCCACCAGGACTCCCAGGTCTCCAGACCTCCACTATAATGTCACTTGTCCCCTGCCCTCCCTTTAATCCTGACCCATAAGCTCTTGGTCAGCTCCTCATCCACCAATGGTCAGAAAGGACCATTTAGAGCTCCCAGCTCCGGTGAAAACAGCCAGGCTTATTTACGCACTGAGCTCCTCTGATGTACTGTCAACATGGCAATGGCTACCAAGCCTCATCATGTGAAGTGCTGACCTTTTCTGGGAATTCATTTTCCTCCCCTCTTACCGTCTCTAGTAGCTTTCATGTGCATACATTGTTCTGCAGGTTTTGACGTGAACTATTTATATTAAAATAATTCCCAAGGTGCTGTATCATTCCTGTCTGATTAATATTAACTCTGTTTATGCTGAAACAAAGTCGCCATGTCTAGAAAGGGCCCTTACTCACATGATTTGCCCCAGAAGATGTAGGAATCCCACTATGCATTCAGGGCAGGATTTGATCTGAAGTTTGCACTCTGCTATCAAGGTATGAAACTTTGCATATCCTACCACAATCTGCATGTGCATTTTGAACAAAAAGAAGGTTCTATCTGAGAAAAATCACATAAGTGAAACACTCTGCTCCCTTTGCTAGTCTTTTTCTGATTGCAAGCCCAGGACTGCCTCACTGGTCTTTGTTATGTACAGCACTTGACACATCAGGACCCCATCCTGAGAAGAACATAACCATGACATTGGGAATTGCCCTACCAACAACAGCTCACAATAACTAGAAGCAACAGCACAACCAAAGTCTGGTGGACAAGGGTTTGTAGAAGCAATGCTCTAGGGTCTGTTGGCCTTTGTGTAGGCTTGTGTATGCTTCTTACTTGACACTTGGGAACAGTAGCTGTAAGTGCAGGAAGACACATGCTTTGCAAAGATATCTCGTGTTGTGTAAGCACGGAGAGGAGCTGAGATTTGTCTTGCAGGAAGTCTTAGCTCAGATGACAGTGGATGGGAGAAACAGCAAGGAAGAGCCAGCCTTGTTCCTGCTGAAGCCAATGGCAAATTTCCCTGGCTTCCTGAGGACACGGTGTCAAGGTCCATTCAGCTCTCTCAAATTTACAGAACAATGTACTCTGTGATTTAAAATGTATTTCATGAGCTCATTAAAAATATGTATGAAACAAACATTACAAAGAGGGTCTAAATTCCATTTTGCGCAGACTAGTCTATCATGTTAATTCACTTATTCACCATTCAAATCATAAGTTTTCATAACTTTTAACCCATAACTCTTAATATTGTGCATCTATGAGCAAAAGAAAAGAATTAGTTACCTAGCTGATGGTGAGAATGCTCATTCTTCCTCCTCCGTCACAGTGTGGGTGTCCTCTGTATCACACTGGGAACCATAAAAGCCTTGGCAGTACAGCTGCTGTTGGATATGCTTCAAATGCTTTTTGGGTAAGCTGATATTTTATACCCTCCAGCTTGCACGTCTGGTCTATACCATTTCCTTGCCTTAGCATGAGATGGGTTAGCCAAAATCTAAGTAGGAGTTGAGTGAACAGTCACACATGATGTCATGGTTTTGCCCAAATTGGCCAATGGCCAGTGACAGATGCTCTCCCCCGACCTCTCACACAAGGAGAGGAGGAGGAGAGATAAAGAGATTTACAAGTTTAGAAGGAACTAAATGACTTCAGTGAAATATTAATAGTAAAATAAAAAGAAAATAATGAAATAGATATGGTATATACAAAACCGTATTAAGCTCCCAGGATGATGTCACCGGCAGGCACTGGGGAAGTCCCAGACTGGACTCAGCGACGGGTGGGAATTGGATTCCACAGCTGGAGTCAGAAATCCACAGATAGGGATCAAAGGCAGATGAACAGACAGGGTCCTCCTTGGACATCAGCCATTGAAGAAAGAGTTCACCCTTTGATCCCTCAGCTTTTATCCTGAGCATGGTGCAGATGGGATGGGATACCCTTGTTGGTCAGTTTTGGGTCACCTGTCCTGTCCACTCCTCCCCACAGGTGGGACCCCTCTACGCTTTTCTATTTCCGACCCTCCAACGGGGCAAATAATGAAATTAGCTGACCTTGGTTGTTATAGCAACAGGTATAAGCAAGAGCCTCTCTGCGTACCATTCCTTGGCACTAACTTTAACCATTGGACTTATCACTCTGAGATTGAACTGTTTTCGGCACAACATGCTGTTAATTTCAGAGAGTTAGAAGAGGCCTAGCTAAGAAGTAAAATTACTGAACAGAAACTTGGTTCTGTTTTACCTCAAACCAGGTCCTGGAGAACATTTGCATTTATGATGTACTGTTGCAGAGCAAGTCAGACTGCGTTAGCTGTGGCCAGTTTCCTAAAGAGGTGTGAGGTGAGAAAGTGAATGGAAGAAGAGGGCTGGGGAAGGGTCAAAATCTTGCTGTGATTTCTTCAGCATAGAAATTATCCCTCCTTGGGATCCCAGAGCTTGCTGGAGCTCGTGGGCCACTCTGACTGCTTTTACACAGGTCTGTCTGTAACATCCAGTGTGGGAAAAAGGCATTCAGGCTCGAAGAGTATACAGCACTAGCCAAGGCATTTTGCCAAGGCCTCATGAGTCCATGACATAAAGGTAAAAAAATACTCCGCACTCCATGCCAGAGCAAACAAAGAGAAAAGGGGAAAGTGGTAAAACATGGCATAATATCCACCACTGCCTCCCAGTCCCTCTATGTGGAGCAAACACGCATCTGAGGTTGCTGAACATGGGCAGGACGCACTGTGAGAATACCGCAGGAAGGCTAGCATGGTTGCCTTAGAGATGGGATGCAGTAGGAAAAGTACAAGAGCAACTAATCCATTGTTGCACTAATTTTAATTACGACTGGTAATTAATGCATACAGGCAATTTTCAGTATTGGGCATTTGTGAAGAAAGTATCTCTTGTTTCTGTGGAAACCCCAAATGGAACGGAACATAGGAAAAGCTGCATGGAAAAGAGAGGCAATGCATTAGGTGACTGTAACAACCCTGTGACTGTAACAACCCTGTGACCTGGAGATCTTCGAAATACCCAAAAACATACTCTTTAGTCTACTGGTCTTTCTGCGAAAGCTGAAGCGGGAAACAGTTTTCAGAATTTATTTGGGTTTGGGGTCTTACCTGGTTTTCAAGGTGAAGGAATGTACCAAAAATACAGCCAAGTGTCTGTTGGTGTTCATGCTGTTCATGGCTAGAAGGTTGCCATTTGGGACAATGCTATGCTTACTCTTGAGCTATTTGCCCCGTCCCCTTATTTCAGGAACACTCCCAAACCTTGGCATCTATTTTTTGCTTTTTTCGCTCGTCTTTGTATTGCAAAATGCCGTGCATAACAGCTTGGGGCAGGACTACTGTTTGAAGATGATTTGGACATAGAGCACCTCCAGTCCGCAGAACAGTGGTGAGAAAGGAAACCCATGCAAGCCCCATAGGGCAGCTGGGCAGCTCTAGGCACACTACTGTAGCATTGTCTCTGACACCTTCATGCCTTGCTTGGCTACTTCCTAGGTGTGCATCAGTGGGACACCCCACTACAGCTTCTCAACCCCTTGAGCAGGGTTACTGCTTTGCCCCTAGGGTAGGGCATGTTAGAGAAAATAACGATAGCAATGGATAACAGAGTAGACGACTGGGGCAGTTATAGTACTGATTCATTGATGGTGCTACAGAATTTCTGGGGAACATAACTGGTTTGAAATAATGTAATCTTTTTGATTTATTACACTTTTAATTATGCATGGAGAACTGCCACAGCCTATACATTGAGGCCTTGCAGCTAGATAGAATTAAATTGAAACCTAACCAGAGATCATACTTTTTACACTCTGGAAATCTGTTTTAACAGGAAAAAAATGTTTTATGATGCTTCAGTTTATCTGGGGAATTACGTATCATCATAACTTTTAAAATGAGTTTTAAATTTCCATGAGAAGAAAGCATAAATCTTTCCTTTTAGCTTTCCCTAATTTTTAGGCCAAACAGTGGTCTACACTGATTTCTACAGTGATGCTGTAAGTCAATGGAAGTGTTTAAAAAAAAAAAAAAAAAAAGGAGTGGAGAGGAAAGGCCTCATTACTTGACACTCTCCATTACATTGAAACCATAAAGGGTCTGATAACCAAAATTTCACATATTCCAGAAGGAGCCCAGAAGGTAATTTCATCCACTAAATAGCTTTAACTCTTTCAATAAGCACTTTTAACTTCCTAACACCACACAGGAGTAGCTACTGAACCTTCCTCGTTCCTTTCTACAGTGCCCGTAACCATGTGGCCAACTCAGAAGATGCACCCTCCTGTTCTGCAGTGCTTTCAAGACCATATCTCCAGCCACTTTGGTGGTTTGGCATGTGCCGTTATTGCTGTTTTACAGAGAGTGGGTGCAAGGTTGTGGCAGCATTTTTTCTTGGCCAACTAGTCGAGAGTTGAAGCTGAAGTTCGAATGTTGGTGCTTGCATGCCAGGAGCTTCCTCCTGTCCTCAAGGCCTCCCTGACTTGCTCAGTCTGTGCAGCTCCTTCCTCATGTCAGGCTGAAGGGCAGTCGAACACAAAGGTAGTTTGGATAGGGATGAGGGTAGTAGAGGGGCTTAGTACTTGGTGCTCTGGGAAGGTGCAAACTCAACATGGACCCCATTCTCCTGCACTCGTATTAGGGAGGATTGGCACTGGATGTGAGTCTCTGATATCTCCTTCTTTATGGTAACTCATTAAAAAAAATTGGTTCTGTTTTTCCTTACGTAGAAAGTGAGAAGAACACTCTCTCCTGTCCAACCTGTCTTTAGCTTGAATTATTAGGTCAATGGAAAGTGAGGAGGAAAGGAAAATGTCAGGTTTGGGGTCAGTCTGATTGCTTTGACTAGAAGGTAGTGAGAGTGTGAGACAGCCATGCACTGTTTCCTATTCCAGGGTTGTGATGTGTTTGACATAAATGAGACTACGGCTGTGCTGTGACGTGGAAGTATATAGTGGTGCTAATACTGTTGGCTTTGTCCATGTGTTTAAACATAAATGTGTAGGTACTGTGCTAAGTTGTAACCCTGAGTCATGTTTGGCTTACGGCAGAATAAATTGTGGGGCATTGGCTTGCCATGATGCAGGATGCGCATATACTGCTAAGCTAGAAAGTTTGCCTAGGTTGAAACACCGCTCCTGGGCAAACCTGTGGTCTGGAAAAATACCTGTGTTGGGTTTCTTTACATTCTGAAGCCTCATCCACTAGTGAACCTCTTGTTTAACACTTTTCTTGTAGTGAAGCTAGTGTTTGCTTTTGTAATAATGACAAGCAACTTCAGCTTTATAAAACCATGTGTGGCAAGGAATACTTTCAAAATTTGTGGGCTTATTACAACTTCAGTTAGTGTTGCAAGGTTATGCTGACAACATTAACAAGATTATGAAGATAGCTCTAATAAGGTTATGATGACAACATGCATCTAATGTAGCAGCCAAAATGCGCTTAGCTTATTAACAGAGCTCTGATTTTGTTATTTAATACTTTTAATGTTGGGGATGTTGATTATTTTTTGTTTCTGGAACAAAACCAGAAAATAGGTAGAGAAAAAAGTTGCTTTGCTTATAGAGATTTCATATTGGCCTGAAATTAGCAGGCACATTCAGGCAGGTACATCTATCTCAGGTATGACCAGCTCAAGAGGGAAGATGTGGAGGGTAAGTCCCTCTCCAGGGAACATTCATCTCTCTGAGCCAGACCTGTTAGGAGAAGGGAGACACTGTAGATTTTAAGGTGGCTTTCTCAAAAGAATGCTTGAATTCCTGTACCACCATCAACTTTCTTTTGCCAAAAATCACATCACGGAAGCCCAAATTCTAAGAGGTGCAAAGATGCCAAACTGCCATTATGATTTACTAGATATGCTGCCATTATTTCCGACAGTACAGGAATATTCATGTTGAAACACTGAAGTTTCCCTCTCTGGTAGCTGTTACTTTATGTGAAAGTTCTTGCAAACTATAATGCATATGATCTGGGAAATTAACAGAAAATTATTCCTGTGCTGAAAATAAACAAAACTGCTGTTCAGGGTAGTGTATTCAATTAGGAATTTTAAAAGAAATGTTCCTTAGAATTTTGAAGTAATTAACTTGCCATTCTTGTAATTATTCTGCAGCTCAACACATCTAAAAACATTTATCAAATTAACATGAGTGACATTTTTACAGAAAAAATAAACAAATTCCCTTAGGGTGTTTCTAATCTAAACGGAAAGCAAAAAAAGAAAATGATTTTCAACTGAAAAGAAATGAAAATTGATTTAAGTGAATGTAAAAATTAAAGGACAAATATTACTTCATATTGGATGTTAAGAGACAGAGCTTAATAGTGAAAAATCTTTAATTAGTGGGATAGAATCGAGTGGAAAATTATTAATTTGTCCTTTCATAAGTCTTTATTGCTTAATTGATTATTGCTTTACATACCAAGATGTAATCAGGAAACTGTAAATAAGCACTATGTTGTAACCTTTAGAATTAAAGTGAAATATATGCCCCTACAGTTTAGCACAATACTGAGGGACCTAGACTGACCCCTCACAGGCTGTTCTGCAAAACACAAGTCAGGTGTGCCATCAGGGCTGTGTGGAGAGTCAGGATAACACCTACCTGGCTCTGCTGTAATCAAAGCCCTGTAATGGAATGGCAGTGTGAACCCTGGCCATCTGCAGTATTCCTACAGTGCCTGAGAGGGCTGAGTGTTGCCTAAGGCTGTAAAATCACTGTATCATAAGCTGGCAGGGCACTAAGGCAACTAGTGCCCTGGTGAGATGAGCCCCGGTGGGGTAACAGGTGACAACATTGTCCTGGATATCATACTATTTCTTCTGCATCTTCTTGGTCCCGAATAGGAACTTAAATACTGCCAAGTGCTGGTCTTCAATACTGCCATCCTTGCACAGACCTGCTCTATCTTGCCCAACCAGTTACAGGAAACTGAAAAGCGGAGCTAGAGTAACTCATGCTGAATGCAATGCTGGATGTGAGCCCAAAACCTACTGGGACAAGCCAAGGAGAAAACTCAGTCCTTAACGGCACGCACTGTCTGGGAAAGGCGGCGGAGTAAGGCTTTACATTAGCAGCAGAGTTTTGGTTTGCACTAGCAAGGCACAGTCTGGATAAAACAGAGAGCAGAGAATGGGATGACATAAAAGTTCTGCTGTAGGCTCCCCAGAACCAGGTTTGGATTTAAACAAAGACCTCTGTAACAGCATTACACAAAAACTCTCTTGGGGAATTGTGTCAGGAGAAGAGATTTTAAGTCATTGGCAATAGTCTGGAGAACAACTACTACCAACAGTGGAAGGACACAAATAATCCTGGATGTGACAGGTCATCAATTCCTTTGTGAAGTCCACAATGAAAAAATGAGAAATGAAGACATTTCAATACTGTATGTGGCGGGAGTGAATATGTTTTAAAAAAAATATATTGATTAGAAGAAATAAATAACCCTGAAACATATAATTATGGAGTAATCCAGTTTAATTTAAAAGGAAGAACAAGCACAAAGACGCCAAAGTTTAGGAGCAGGAATTCATGCCCCAGGCAAAGGGAAAACTGTCTAGGGATGAACACCACCAGCTGTCTTGATACCGATACTAGGAATAAGCACAGATATTACAAGGAAAAGAAAACTGATTGGCAAGATCACAGCTAAAACGTCAGGAATTAGAGGGGTAAAATGAGGATTGCCAAGAATCATGCCAGATTAGACCTTGAGAAAAGATTGATGCCAGTAGTCAAAGGTTTGTCCTTTCAAAATAAAAGGAGAACAATGGAAAACAGAGTGATGCTGAATACAGGGAGGACATAAATTTGGAGTGGCCTGGTATTTTGTCTCAGTTTTTTTATGATGATGTTGAACTAAGGTAAAGATTTTAAATGGCAATGAATGAACAGAAATCAAATGCTCCTCTTGGAGTGGGGAATTGGACTTTGGGATTTTGATGTGCACTAGCTGAAGGTGAAGGGTGAGCTGATAAACTGCAAATCCTGAACATCCAGTGCATGAAATTGCAAAGTCAGAAACAGAGGTTTTTAACAAATTTCTCAACTTGACCTGGAGAACAGCAGAAGAGATACTTAACTTTAAAAAGAAGGAGGGAAAAGAACATCCTTGAGAGCTGCAGACCTTTAAGTATGACCTTAATATCATTTAAGGTTTTAGAGCAACTTGTGAAGGAACATGTAACCAAAGACCTGGAAATGCTAGTCTAATAGGAAGCATCACAGCATACTTTTACTAGAGCAGATGGCTCAGACTGAGCTGGTAATTGTCTTTGATGAAGTCACCAACATTTATGACATGAGAACGGAGGCAAACCGGCACTTTGGTAAAACATTAAACATGGCGCCATGGGAGAAATTACTAGTTAAGGTAGAGAAGGTAGGGATTACTGAAGGCTATAAGAGGTACAGAGTCAGCCAAAAAGGAAAGGACAATTGGGATCCAATAAACAGAGATCCATTACAGTGAGTGACACCGGGTGGATATCAGCAGGACTGGGTTGGTACTCATCCACAGAGTATATCTTGTTGCATGTGCAGCCAGTGCATACACAATTTGGGATGGCTGGTTTCAAGAACAAATGCTCAGTTCTGATCACTGTGAAAGTAGGCAAGTTTTGTGGCTCTCCAACACCTGGACCACTTCTGCAGGCTGAAATTTCACAGTTGCTGCTGGAGAGGGGAAAGAGCAGAAAGAGCAGCGCTGGCTGAAAGATAAAATCCTTCTTTTCCAAGAAATTCTGAAATCCTGAAAAAGTTTGGTCCCTTTCACAACAAACTGTAGATTCTTTAGAATCATAGAATGGTTAGAGTTGGAAAGGACCTTAAAGATCATCTAGTTCTGACCCCTCTGACACGGGCAGGCCACCTTCCACAGGACCAGGTTGCTCAAAGCCCCATCCAGCCTGGCCTTGAACACTTCCAGGGATGGGGCATCCACAGCTTCCCTGGGCAACCTGTGCCAGTGCCTCACCACCCTCACAGTGAAAAATTTCTTCCTAAGATCTAATCTAAATCTACCCTCTTTCAGTTTGAAACCGTTACCCCTCGTCCTATCATTACACTTCCTGATAGAGAGTCCCTTCCCATCTCTCCTGTAGGCCCCCTTTAGGTACTGGAAGGCTGCTATATGGTCTCCCTGGAGCCTTCTCTTCTCCAGGCTGAACAACCCCAACTCTCTCAGCCTGCCCTCATAGCAGAGGTGTTACAGCCCTCTGATCATCTACGTGTCCCTCCGCTGGACCCATTCCAACAGGTCCATGTCCTTCTTGTGCTGAGGACTCCAGAGCTGGACACAGTACTCCAGGTGGGGTCTCACCAGAGTGGAGCAGAGGGGCAGAATCACCTGCCTCGACCTGCTGGCCATACTTCTTTTGATGCAGCCCAGGATGCAGTTGGCTTTCTGGGCTGTGAGCGCACATTGCTGGCTCATGTTGAGCTTCTTGTCCACCAGCACCCCCAAGTCCTTCTCCTCAGGGCTGCTCTCAAGCCATTCTCCGCCCAACCTGTATTTGTGCTTGGGATTGCTGTGACCCAGGTGCAGGACTTTGCACTTGGCCTTGTTGAACTTCGTGAGTTTTGGTTTGTTTTGTTTTACGTTTTTTTAGCGGGAGAGAAAGGTTGTTGGGAGGGGACAACATTCAGAGCAGTGGGAACATTTTAGTGAGCTTGTTCTGAAGTGACACTGAGCTTGGGAGCACAGGATCATAAGTGCCCTGTATTTATCAGCTCTCACAGGCTGAAGAAGCACTGGGAGCCCTGGGAGCTCACTGATCTTTGTAGCAAGAAAAAGGGAAGCTCTAATAGCAGGGATGTGAGCCAGGCTTTTTTTTCGTGGAAACAGGACTTCTGCAGCCCAAACATTGGCCCAGACTGCAGAGAGTGCACTTGGGCTCACAAGCCTACTGTATGTAGATATGAAATTAGGTGGATATGGTTAAGCCAAGTATATGTTTCATCAGAGATTCACCAAACCTTTTTTTTTTTTTTAAATAAAAATCTGTCATTTCCTAAGATCATCCTTTTCCAGTGACCCTGAAAGTAATTTTTTCCTAGAAACTCCTTAGGATTTGTATTTTTATTCAGTCAGGCATGAGGCAGACTTTAACTTAAACTGTGACCCTGCTGGGTCTTTGTTGCAGTTTCTGCAGGTCATTCTGAGCAGAAAAATCATACAGGAGTGGAATGAGCTAGTCCTCTCAGTGCTACCTGTTTCCTTCCCTTTCCATTGCTGCTCCATTGTAGCTTGTTTCTGGATTTGTTTTTTACACTTTGCGTGACTCTTGATGCTCAAGAGGAAACAGGGATGAAATGAATCTGGACTGGAGACAAAGGGAGTTCAGCTGTTTATTCCTCATATGTTCACCACCTATCTATTGTACCGATGCGTCTAGCTGGTGATTTCTAAAGGTTTTTGGTGTTTGAATAGGAATCCCCTCATATACTGGTCCTGAAAATGTGTTCTCTTGCCTCACAAATTCCCCGAGATGTGAATCTTAAGATGTTAGATACCGCTGGAGACAAAGTAACTGTGCTCAGACTCCCTTAGAGAAAGGATGCTTCCCTGAAAGAAATAATAGGACAACTGGATTGCAATAAGATAAAAGGATAATTGGATTATCTTTAGGTATTTGTCATTCAAAAGAAAAGCAATGTGAATGGCTTGACCAAGGGCCTATGATGTCTGCTGCTTCATCATTTCCTGCAATGTGCTTGCTGGTTAATAAATCCTTCCTGTCACATATGGGGATAATGGTTTCTCTTGTTTAACGAAAAAAAGAGGGTTTTCTGCTCTGCACATCTTCAACTGCCTTAGAGATGGCTGAATGGAGCAATTTCTTTAGCATATTGTTCCAATAGGTTTATTTTTACTTCCCTGCTTTGCTGAAATGCAGGATTTGTTTGGGAAGGGTGTGTGTGTGTGTGTTTTCAAAGCTCAAAGCCAAACAACAAGTTTTCTGCTTTGAGGCTGCTCCTTCTCAAAGCTCCTTCAGTACTGACTTTATGGAACAACACCTTTTGCTGTCTATATCCTGTAACCTCAAACCCTTTTCTCTGCCTCTTTTTCTCTCCACTGAAAAGGTTTTCCGAGTGTTTCAAACACTGACACATCCAACAGCTTAATTTCCCAGGTTTCCCCCCTTATCTATGAGATCCCACAATTTCCTCCTTATCTACACTTATCTTACCTTGCTCCTCTCCAACGTCTCATTATAATTTCATAGATAGCCCAACGGCTCATCTAAATTCTGTTTTGCTGTAATTTCCAGGAAGATAGGATCTTTCTAGAGACTGTCTGACAACATGTGTTATTTTGCGTTTGCCTTCTTTTTCCTCTCCTCTCCTTGCCTCTCCTCTCCCTATTCTTTCACTCATACAGTTGGGCAGATTATGGGAGTGCTTCCGATAGTGCCCGGCTTCTGTCCTCCCCTTTCCTTTATGCTCCGTTCAGTTTGTCATTACTTTGTCGACATGTATCCAAATCGGGCACTTCTTGCAACACCTTGGTACGGGACCTGCTGCTCAGTCACAGTTCTTATTCCCAGAGGCTGTCAGATGTGCGTTCTGATTCTAACCCCGACTCTTGCAAAATTGTTCTTGCAATTGTTACGGAAGGACACTGATGGCCTTACACAGCGATTGGAACATTACTTTGTTCACTACCTCCTTCTGAAAAGGGTAATCAGATGAAGAACACAAGTTTAACCACTTTGGTTGGTACATCCAGAAGTCCGGGCCTAACACCTTGATGTTTACCTTGGTCTGCAAATTGCATCTTCGTCAGACTGATCTCATGAAGTATTTGGCCAGAAGTTATCTCCTGTCACACTCCCCCCGCCCCAGCCCACTGATGAGGGAACCAATTCAACTTCCTCTGAAAGGTGAGAAGTGTTCTTACCCTACGACAACTGAAATTTTTATTTTTTTTTTTTTAAGAGGGAATGATAGCTCATCTGGTCTGTGGGAGTTCCATGCTGAATTCAGAGGTAAAATACCATCCCATTTGAAACGGGGTTGGGGAGCAACAAAGACAGTCAGAACCTCTTGGATTATTAAAATAGGCAAACTGCTAGAGGAGAGAGAGCTTCACAGGGTATTCACCTAGAGAAAAGCTGCATCATTCTCAGATTTGATTAAGGAATGGCTAATACAGGCCAGAAACCAGTACAAGTATGACAAGTTTTCCTGCTCAGGGAAGGATGCAATATATTTCTGATACTGGCTGAACTGGATGAAAACAGGATTTTATGTCCCTATTTGTCCCAGCATTAGATACATAATCATTAGAGAGACAGACTGCAATCAGGTATTCAAATTCAAATCTTCACACCGCACAGATACACTGGGGTCAAGGATGCCTTTAACAGCCTTACCCTGGTATTAGTGAAGGACAGCTTGGCTCCCTGAAGCTTCCCCTGGCTCCCCAATGGCTCCAGCACAGTACAGCAGCTTAGTGAAATGACAATGTCCATTCCAGAAGGTATTTAAGATGATAACTATTAAGGATAATGGTAGGGAACTGCAGAAGGATATTGGAGAATAGTGTGGGTGAGAACATGAAAGATACAGCTCAGTCTTGTTGAAGGCAACGTAATGCACAAGTGAAAAAAGCAATCCCAGCTACGCATGTGCAGGGATATTCTCAAGAGAAGTAGATAGGGTGTCCTGTTGATAGACTTCCAAAGACATCAACCTCATGTTCACCAGTGCACAAGGAGATATGAAGAGCACACCACACAGGCTATTCATTCATTGTAGGCATATTGTACGCTGAGGTTCGAAGATCTGATACGTTAGTGTGGCAGGAGTACCCCCTCCCCATGGGTCTAACTTGGATGTACAGGGCCATGGTGGCTTGTTTGGCAGGAAGCATGTGAGCTGCTGGTCATGTAGGCAAACAACCCCCAGCCACATACCCCAGAAACTCAAGCCCTAGAGACCACCTCAGCCAACGAGCCTACCTCAGAGACCCCTCAACCAATGAAAACTATGTGACCACAACCAATAGATGACCACAGTTCAGCTCTGACCAGGCTATAAAAGACCCCTCCCTGCAGGAGACCCTCTTTTCAGTGGTTCTCCTTGGAGCAGTGGGTCAGCTATCAGAAACGCTCCCTTTGCGTTGAGATGTCACCCAAAGTATCTTCCCTGGGATTGAGAGTCCTCGCCTTTTAGGTGAGTGGTTTGCACATTTTGAATCATCATTCTAAGATTAGAGTTAATATGCACAGTGTAGTAATTGCTCCCAACTGACATCCTGAACCTGTAAAAAGTTATGTCTGCTGCAGTGTTTGTAGTACAAGATCCCTGTTAATTTTTACCATTCTACCTTTTTTTTTCGTGACACCATTAAAACCTGTTTTATTTTTCTTTTTACTATCTTTTGTTGGTCTTACACTTCCGGGACACCTAGGTAGCTCTACTTCCCTTGTCTTAAAAGAAGATAGAGTTAATTTAAAAAGAGACAGACAGGATAACAAGAATTATCTGCAAAATGGAATGATTTACATGCAAGGAGGGACTGAATAGCCGAGAACTTTACCTTGGAAAGAGGGGGTATATGAGTGAGCCCTACAATGGAAGAATCTCTGAAGAGAATGGTTAGGCAATAGGTACTCCAAAAGGAAGAACAAAGCCCTTGGAGAGCAATTTAAACCAAAGAAAAAGAAATAATTCTTTATGCTTGGCACATGGTTAACTATGGACCTCCTTGTCCCAGGAGGCCGAGGTTTTAAAGACCTAAATGGCGGCATAAAGGGCTCAAATGCATGGAAAACAAAATTCCATTGTGTTTTATTAACCATGAAGACTCAAGCACCAACTGCAGCTGAGGAAGTCTCTGAATTGCAGGTGGGAAGGTGCTGGAAGTATAGTATTACTCAATTACAGTATCTGAGGTCTGTTCTAGTATTTTATTACAGGCTGTCATACCTATCTAAAACAGCACAGCATTACCTGTACTCCTTCCCCAGGATTACACTGCTGGTCCCTGTCGAAGACAGGACATGGGCTAGATGGCCCTTTGATAGGACCCAGCCCAGCTGCTCTTCCAGCTCCATGCAAAAGGAGCCTGGCAGTTGTCAGTGGGTGATTAAACGAGGACAATGTTTTGCAGTCACTCTGGATTAGTGGAAAGATCTGATCTCTCTTTGTTAAGCAGACAAACAAAAGAAATACCCAACATCACGTCTACCTTATTTTCACTTCCTTATATTTCCATAGCTTATAGAGAATAGTTATTTTCAGATGAGGGGGCTATTATCAGCATCTTTTCAGAACTTAATTGTGCACCTGCTCATCTGTTTTACCTTGTTTTCTTGAGAAATTTCTTCTGCTTTCTGAGCCACATGGTCCACTCCTGGTGCGTTGCATTAGCTGACAGAAGTTGTGACTGATCCCCTTCTGTTCCTTCATCCTTCTGTCACCCCTGTTTTTCCTTGGTCCATGTGCTGCCAAAGCAGCCCAGCTGTACCTGAGCTATTCCACTGGTACATGGAGCACAGCAGCTACAGGAGCAACTTCCCTGTGTGTTGGTTTCATACCACATCACTAGCTCATCACCAGACTCTTGTTAGATCACTTGTGAAAGAAATTACCACCAAGGCTTCTGCAGGTGCAATGGCATTAATGAAGTTAGGGAATTACTCCTGCAGATGTCTGACACTCAATCAATCCTACTTAATTTAATTACGCTGCTCAATGAAAGACAAAAGGGATGCTCTTGTAGTCCATGCCTTGCCTTTTGTTTTTCTGTGTAGGGTATTTCCCCTGACACCTTCAGCTAGTTTAATATTCAGTGAAAAATGTTAATGTAATTAAGCAAACTTAGAATTATTTAAAAAATGAGCTTTATTCTAGCACTTTGCATCATTACCATTTTCCCACCTGTTC
Source organism: Larus michahellis (assembly GCF_964199755.1). Classification (NCBI taxonomy): domain Eukaryota; kingdom Metazoa; phylum Chordata; class Aves; order Charadriiformes; family Laridae; genus Larus; species Larus michahellis. The sequence continues at coordinate 24,746,100 of NC_133900.1, forward strand.
TGGTTTCAGCAGGGATAGAGTTAATTTTCTTCCTAGTAGCTGCTGTGTTTTGGATTTTGTGTGAGAATAATGTTGATAACACGTACTGTTTTAGTTGTTGCTAAGTAATGCTTATATTAAGCCAAGGAATTTTTCGGCTTCCCGTAGAAGCTGAGAGGGAGCACAGACAGGACAAGCTAGCCAAGGAAATATTCCATACCTTAGATGTAATGCTCAGTATATAGACGGGAGTTGGCCGGGGAGCAGGAATCTGTGATCAGCGCTCAAGATGGACTGGACAATCAGTCATCAGGGGCTGAACAATTGTATTGCATTGCTCATTTTGTATGTTAATTTACCATTATTATTATAGGACCTGGGGGTATTGGTCGACAGCTGGCTGAATATGAGCGTGCCCAGGTGGACAACAAGGCCAATAGCATCCTGGCTTGTATCAGAAATAGTGTGTCCAGCAGGACCAAGGAAGTGATTGTCATAGAATCATAGAATGGCCTAGGTTGGAAGGGACTGAATTAAGATCATCTGCCTAAATCCACAGGGTGATGACAGAGATACTCAAGGCTCTCTTTCCCACCTGGCAACATTTGCAGTCTTCCTGCCTGTTCCCAACGGAGGTCCTGCAAAGTGCAAGGTGTAAGTTGATTTATAATTTTTTAAAATATAGTGCTTTTAATTCACCAGTAGCCATAGCTCCCCAGGAAGCTTTTACGATACAGCTGCGTTGGTGGTCACAAGGAAAGGTAACTCTCTTGTAATTTCCAGTCAAAACAGATGGGGCAGACAAAGCTGAAGAGATAAGTAGACATGCAAATGACAGAGCAGGCCAGTTCCAGAAAAGAGCTAACTCCTAGGCCCCCAGATCCCAACTCACAGCTCCTTAGTTAACATTTTTCTGCAGGCCAGCTGCTGCCTGAGTCTAGCCCACACAGCCCAGAAGCATCACTGGAAGGAGCTGGTCAGAGCTGTGGGAACCAGCCTGGATGGTGGCTTTGGACTACATACAATGAAGGGAATCTTCCCAAACCCAACCAGCTTCCCAACCCTATCTTTGTTGGGCACCAGGGTGACAAATTAGCTGTGAACCTGTTGTCAGGCTAGTTGATTATCTTGTCTCTGACAAGGGAAAGAAGTGGTTATATTTTGCAAATGATTGTACCCTAAATGCTCAAATCACGGAAGTGCAAAGCCATGGGAGCCAGGGCTGGAGCCAGGGCCCAGTCCGACTCCAGGCCCAATGCAGCCTGGGGAGCACACATAATCTGTCAGCCGCCTCTTCATTTCCCTTCAGCTGTCTGTCACCTCTGTGACATTTTGATGTCTTCTAGTCATCTCTGTGGAAGCACCTGAGTGTCCCTTCTCATGCCATATAAGCCATGCTTGGCCAATCCAGTTCCCAGGCGAGCCCCATCCTTGGTTGAGTAGCCTGCACGTAGATGAAAGCATTCAGCTATTGTATCTACGGAACTGAATCTGTAGGGTGAGAGGGAAGGAATAGTGGAAGCTGCCTTCTGAGACAAGACTGCTGACTGAGGGTGGGTTACATTTTATGTCACCTTTAAACCTGGAATTCAGTGATTGTATTGTATGAATGCATGAGGTTTTGATTACCCAGTGCCTCAAAAGCCAAGTAAAGCATATTTCCAGTGCATTGGGCATAAAAGAATATGAGATTGTTGTGCCAGGAAGCACTGATATATAATTTTCTGTCTCCCTGTCTAAGAACCACAGGGATGTTTGTGTCAGACTCTTTGATTAACGGTAAACTGTAACTCAGGGTCCTATTCCCACCGGTGGTGGGAGGTTGTGGCTACTTCCCTTTTAGCTGTTTCTGCTCACTCTATTGTTGTGAACATCAGTCAGCCGAAGGCTGTGCTTGTGGGAAGTTTGGCACTGCTGTTGTTGCAGAACACTGAGCTCATGCAGCTATTCCTATCCATCATACCACCAATAAATGCAGCTATCCAGCAAACTGGCCATCAGAAACAAAAGCCAGGTTCAGAGCAGAAGCAGAAACATTTCTTCAAAATGTCTTCAGGAGAACTCAGGAGAGAAGACGGAGGCACGTAGCTGGAGGTTGTAACTCTAAGAGGCCCCTTGCTTTGTCCCTGTTTTTGTATTGCACTTGCAGTACTGACCCCTGGGGAACAACCCTAGTCACAGGCCTCCAAGTGGACTCTGCGCCGCTGATCACAACCCTCTGAGCTCTGCCATTCAGCCAATTCTCAATCCACGTCACTGTCTACTCATCTAACCCACACTTCCTAAGCTTACCTATGAGGATGTTATGGGAGACAGTGTCAAAAGCCTTACTGAAGTCGAGGTAGACAACGTCCACTGCTCTCCCCTCATCCTGGTGGTTGGCCAGTTCTCTCACTCACTCCCTGGCTCTCCAGAAGGTGTGTGATAGGAGAGCATGGTATGACTCTTCATGTCAGCACTGCAAGGAGCAGCGACCCTGGTGAATGAGTGTGTCACACTTTCCAAGGTAGGATGGGAAGCTCACCAACTCTGAATGTTTTGCTAGTGCCAAGTGTCAACATCAACTCCTCCTGGTGAGTTCCTCAGGAAAACCATCTGGATGGAAGGCCACCAGCTAAAGCTAGTAGTCATGGGAGTGCTTGGACTGACAGCTGGAGTCATTCTACTCTGTTAATTGTGATTTTTAGACCACAACAATAAGCCTGACAGTTGGTATCTGGCTCCAGTGGTCCCCACTTCATGTTAGCTCAGTGCAAATTCAAAGGAGATCCTGTAGCTGAGGAGGCTAAGAATGGCAGCAGCTCAGTCCTCACTGAGAAGTAATAGGGGTTTTATCTGAGATGTCAGCTAGGTGCAAGGCTGGCAGCTGGCACTGTGCATTAGCAGAACCTACTGTTGGTTTGTCTGCCTAGACACAGCTTGCTTACCTGATATGGTTCCTGGGCTTGGTACCCTGGAAAGTGCCTTTGACAAGCCACAGAGGTGACAAGGGGCAGCCAAAAATGATTAGGTGATTAATTTGACTTCCTGCCCACTAGTCCAAGCAATCTTGGGCTGGAGGAGTGTCTTATAGTTTCTAGAGCAGCTTCATTATTCAGTCTTTATAGCACAGCTCACTGCTCCTCTGTGTTCAGTCTGCTGTGGTTGGCCTGTTTCAGAGGTACAGTACTAAACAAAAGGGGTTTTTTGGATAGAGCTTTGGGGGAAAGGGAGTCCAGCTCAGACTTGCTTCTGTAACGTGCCTGACACAACCATCATGCTCCCACCACTTCTGAAGGAAGAGTTTGTGCCTGTTCTCCTTGCCCCCTTCCCTCTTCCCGCAGCCTACTCCTTGCTGCTGTGGACATGAGCATGGCACTTCTCTGTGCTTGGGGAGAGATGGACAGCTGTCTGATGAGCCACGTCCCTCTGCACGCCACTCTAGTAATGCAAAGGGACATTCTACCAGTGCAGAGGCATCTGCCACCCCTCCACCGTACCCTTCATGGCTAGAGATTGTGATATTGAGTTGAATGTGAGGGGTAACTGCGCTTCCCTGGATTGGGACAGATGAAGAATCAGTGAAAAAAGCAGCTCCTGCCTTGGGGTGCACTCTCTTAACGCTCTCTTAAGCTGTGGAGGCTGGCTTAGGGGGCATGCTTAGCTTGTACAGGGCTTTCACACCCATACATAGAGACTTGTTTTCTCAGGCATGATCTCCCATTGCTCGCTCTCTCTCATTCCAGGCTGGATTGCTCCCACAGAGGTTCTAAATATTGCCCAGGTTGCCTGGTAGCTGCTTACTTCTGTGCTTCACTCTCCCCCGGTGAGAAGATCTTGGTAATATAGACAAGGCTCTTATGCCATTGCATGAAAAGGGAGCCTGCAAGCACAGCTTAGCCTCCACTGGTCTATCCCCATAAGAATGGAGTAACCATTTTTCTCTGTTCTCCTTTATCCAAAGCCATGAATGGATCAGGGTCCTGCAGACTTCTGTCACCTCTGAGAGGATGATGTACCACAGTGATTACAAACAGCATACAAGATCTCCTACAGTCTTCGTCCTGGGTGTGATTCTTCTTTAATGAGTTTTGGTATCATTCCCCAGGAACTTTTCTTGTCAAAACCACAAGACTGACATCTGTGCAGGGGCATGGGATTACCTGACAGTTCCTTGTCCCCCAGTCCAATGTGCAATCTTGTAACTCAAGATGTCATTGGCAGTGGACTAATAAAGTCCTTCCCAAGGTCCCAGAGAGCCCAGATGAGAGGTGGGTGGGAAAAGATTTTGCCAAAGCAGAATATTTTATAATTGACAGGAACCATTCAGTAAGTGGATGCATTTCCTTCCGCCATCATCATTGGCAATCAATTACACATGCCGTGCTGTATGGAACATGTGGTACTGTGGTGGATACCTCACAAAGCTTGAAGTAGCAAATACCACAAAACAAGTGGGAATGCAGCGTTCTCATGGGACTAGGTTTTATGTTATTTTGAGGAATGAGTTATGTAATATATGAAGGTAAGACCTGGCAAAACAGCATTTCTGCAGGAAATCGGAAAACTAGGGCACATGCTAACGGGGCCTGATGGATGCAACATATCAAAGTGAGTTCAAGGTGAGAAAGCAGGAAGGCACGATTCAGTGAGAACTGGAGCTGGAGCAGTGACGGACTAGAGTGAGCCAAGCAGTTATGCTTGCCAGTGGTTTTTTTTTTTTAATGGTTCAGATGCTGAAGCTGGCTTCTGAGTTTAATTTCCTGTGTTGAATTTGATTTTTCTCACATTGCAAAACATTGTTGTAATGGTTTGTAAGCTAGTGGCATCCAGAATTCTATCCAGGATTGTCATCTTATCCAAACAGTCCCTGCTCCAAGACAGTGCTCCTCTAGTTAGACAAGGCTGGAGCAACACATAGCAGTAGAGCTATTAGCACACCTGAAGTGTCCTAGGTTGCACCTGAGTATCCTACCACCTATAGCATGTTGGTCCAAATCCTCTTAGACCTACATTATCAGCTTTATGAAATACTGCATCAGTGAAGCAGAATGGAGACCTTTTCTTTTTTGTGAGAAGTTATAATATTTCCAGTGTTTGTCCAGGCTCAGAGTTGGATGAATGTTTTATTAACTGGATGTCTATCACTATAGTGCAAGGTAAATGTTCTCAGCCTTGTGAACCAGCACTTTATACTGTCTTTGTTGCCTCATCTCCTTCAGGTTTTTCCAAAAATTTGTCCTGCAATAGGATCAGGAAAAACCTCTTTGTAGGTTTCTGGCAGTTAGCAGAGTAGTGTGAAACACACTCTCCCAATCACATTTCAAAATACCGAGGCAGCATTGCATTTTTTTGATTATCAGTCTCTCATAATTTTGGATGAAAGGGTGAGTTCTGTGCTTTGCGTTTGAATCTCTGTGGGATGGTAACACTAAAGAACTGCCCTCTCAGGGCAGTTCTCAGGTTTCAATCTCAGGAGCAACTCATACCTACTTGTGCCTAATTTTCTGCATGACGTGATTCCTAAGTTGAAAGTGCCACCAAAGACTGAATTATGCTGAAAAAGTAAAGAAGACAGATGAAGACACCTAGAATCAGTGTTCCATATGGTACAATTTATTCAACAGACAGCAGAAGAATTCTGCAGAGGCTACTTCTGCTTTTAGCAAGAGAAAAAAACCCACATATAAGGTCAAATTTATATCAGGCAACATGTTGCCACAAGGTATTAATTTGATCCTTATTGCTTCAAGATGCCCTCATGGATAATGAAGAGGAAGAAATTATCAAGAGGCACATGAAAGTGTGCTGCAGTATTGCCAAGCACTTAGGATTCCTTATTTAAGAAAAATTCTCAAGCCAGCCCAAGAACTCCAGGGATTTTGGGTGCTCTTTCTTCATGTTTGCAAGCTCTCCCTTTGAAACATCTTTCTCTTTTTATTTGATTGCTTTCAAAATTCTCATGCAGTTATTTTACTCTGGGAGCTGGTATCTTTAAGTCAACTTGTCGTGGTTAAACCCTGGCAGGCAGCTAAGACGCACACAGCTGCTCGCTCACTCCCCTCCATTGGGACAGGGGAGAGAATCAAAAATAAGAAAACTTCTGGGTTGAGATAAAGAGAGATTAATAATAAAAAAAAAAAAACCAAACAAAAAAACAAAAGAGAGAGAGAGAGAAAAGAAAACAACAAAGAGAGGAAAAAAAAGAAAAACAAAACCAAGAAAAACAACCCTCCATTGTTCACCACCAACTGTCTGATGCCCAGCCAGTCCCCCAGCAATGGCATCCCTGGCCAGCCTCCGCCGCCTGCAGTTTTAGTCCTGAGCACATCATATGGTATGGAGTGTCCTTTTGGTCAGTTGGGGACAGCTGTCACAGTTGTGTGCCCTCCCAACTTCTTATGCACCTCCGGCCTACTCACTGGTGGGGCAATATGAGAAACAGAAAAGGCCTTAAATCTACTTAAGCAGTGTTCAGCAATAACTGAAATTTTACTGTATTATCAACACTGTTTTCATCACAGATCCAAATCAGGGCCCCATACAAGCTACTCTGAAGAAATTTAACTCTACGGCAGCCAAAACCAGTACAAAACTCTACAGAAGAATTAATCTCTCAAGCTTCAGCAGGTTAGAAGTGAAGTAGCCACTCCAAGCACGCTGTCTATGCTCTCTTTCTCATTGGGGAACGTATCCTGGTTCTTCCATAATGCAATTCATTCCCCTTTTTTATACACTGGTCATAACACAGGACAAATTGCTCTCTGGATTGTCCTATCTCTCGAGGGTGTCACTGCGCTCAGTGGAACAGACAGATATTTGTGCAGGCAGTTCATCTCACTGGTCTGAGACAGTCAGCTGAGGACAGGATAAATCCCCCCAGATACATCTTGACCTCAAGACTTATATTATAAAAGTACAAATAAAATTGTGGCAATTGGCAAGACTAAGGTTGTGTTATTCAGAATTGTTCTCTTTGAAACCTTCTCATTTTCCAAAGTAAAATTTACTGGACTACAGGTCTTTATAATTGATTCGTAACAGGCTTTTCAGTTTTGTTTATTTTTAATAACAGAGTATCTCCAAGGTTTTGGTTTGAGAAACTGCTGCTGTTAAACAGTCTGGCTGTTTTTCTTATGAAAAGATGCTCTCAGCTTCTCTAAGGTGCAATTCTGCAAAACCAAATGCCCCTTCATAATTTCATTTGTGAGGACAGTCTCATTAAAATCTCATTACTTGTGGGCCTTAGAGTTTCCAGGATCGGGCCATTAAAGGTGTGTGTTGCTAATTAGTACTAGCTTCCAAAAATGGCTTTGTATTTTAACCTAAAGCTTAGTTAGGGCTTACAACAAAATGAAACTTCAATTATATGAAACCCATGTATAACTAATGAAGAAGCCAGCGTTCTTTCTTGTGTAAATATCACTCAGTCAGAAGGGACTGATTTCAATATTGTCTGTTGATTAATTCATCAGGGTTAAAGCTAAGAAGAGACTTTTGGATTTATACTGCTCTCACGCATCCAGGCACACTTCAGAGGAGCAAATGACACATGTAATGGGCACTCAGGTATTTAGTATGTTTTGAAGCAGAAGATTCTCCTTGCATCCACTAGTAAGAAGAAGTACTGCTTGTGATCAACAGCCATCAACTCTTACAAAATTAACCCTTTAGGTTTTGTTTTGTTACACTCCAGGTAATGCCAGAAAAACAGCCGCAATGCAGTTACTGTCTTCTTTTAAGTGTGGTATTGGTGCACACGTGTGCTGGCACTGCCTGTCCCCTCAAATGGTGGTTGGGCAGGAACACCAGCTGCCTTCTCAGGCTCCTGCCAAGCAGGCAAGGAGCAGAGTTCATCAGCAAGGACTAAGACCAGACATGATTTAAAGCTTTGCAGCAGCCTAGACAAAGTTAGCACTGTTTCCATAACCATTTGAGTGTTTCTTTCCTGTCACTGCTCGTGCATCTCCTAGGGAGGAACAAAAGGTGTGAAGATGTTCCTAGTCATCTTCCATGCCATCGCAGGGCTGTGCCATTAACAGGATGTGGTTAACTTTTGGAACTGATGGGACAGGAGACCCCGTCTTCTCTTGATGCTCATATCGAGCCTGAATCACCACATATGTCTACATTGAAGTTATGGTCCATATTATTCCTTGTGGAGGCTGTGTAAAAGTCCTACCACTTGGTCTTCCAGTTGATCCTCTCTAACATAATCACCTCTGGTCTTGGCAGTCCATTTTTTATCTTGTCCAGTCCAGCCTCCTGGACCTCAGGGAGTGGTGCTGTCAGCCTTCCATCCAGGATACGTCACACAGTGCACTGGCTTGATTGAATAAGTCACTTGTATGTTTGGCCTGTCCTGCTCTTAACATCTCTCTTTCTCCTTGGTACTGAGGATTCATACTGAGATAATCAGATCTGTGTAATCTCCCCTACCTCCTTCAGTGAGTGAGGGGAAAGCCTTTCAACTCATCAAAGATGGTTTCAGTCCTCTCTGAAGTAGTAACAGCCTCTGCCGTAGAAGTCATAGCCTTGTGGAGAGGCAGGGATGCTGAGGGGTGCCAAGGCCAACTGCAGCAGATGCCATCACGTCCCCACAGGTTGGCTCTGATATGTAACAGAGGGGTCAGAAGAGCAGTTCCACGCTGAACTGGCCCCTTCTGATGCTCAGAGCCATGGTAGCCCATGTTGCTATCCCTAAAGTGGCTGCAGTAAGAGGTATGTTGTGAATAGGTTAAAACAGAGTAAACAGGCAGTCTCCAAAAACCTAAAACAAAACGTTGACAAGTTTCACAAGGAGAACCATTTGAGGAAATAAACAAAAAGCCATTAAGAAAAGCAAATTGACATATTGGGCTGGATTCACAGAAGGGAAGGGAGGAATATAACTTTGTGTTTGGAGACTTTTTGCAACAGCTTGTCTGTTTCCCATTTGTTTAAAGGCAGAACAGCAGTTGGTCAATATTTAGGGGAAAGAACTGACAGGAAAAAGAGTCTTAATCACCGAGCGGTATCTCTGTAAACACAACGTTTATTTTGCATTTATGCTATGCTTTAGGGCTCCTGCTTATTTCTGCACAGCCTGGGAAGAAGACACTGTCCACATCTAGCTTTCTCTTTTACTCTGTGTGTAATTTGGTCTTCCTTTTTCCCTCTTCCCTAAGGCAACTGAGAATTTGCCACAACTAGTGAGGGTAAGATGCAGAGCAGTGTACTGATACTACTCAGAGACAAATTCTTAGCTGTCCCATCAGTTGGTCTTGCTCAGGCTAACTCAGGGTTAAGCCAACTGAATTGGTTGGCGGCCAGGTAGGACTTCTCCCCCAGACTGGATTGGCAGGGACCTTCCCCTGTAGTTGCTGTTTCTTGAGCCCGTCTGTATATTTCTCCACATGGAAATCACACCCCTTTGGGCTAGTGTTTCTTCTATTTCAGGTCAGTGCACAGGAAGGTGAAGGTGGTCAAAACCATATGCAGTAAGTCATTATCATCAGATAAGCCATTATGGCTATGCATGTGCCACCTAAAAGCTGAATGAAAAGTTCAATACAGTTCAGTCCATAACCTAACCTCACCCTCTCTACCACCACTCTGTAGTGGTGTATCACTGTTACTAGGACATACTGCAGAAAGAACTTTTTTTTTTTCCCTTCTGCCTTCGTAGAGTGACTCCAAGGTGCTTGTAAAGGTCATTTGCTTCCTCACCTCTGGATATAAAAGTTACATATTAAGCTTCATATGAAAGATATGAACTGTTACTCCCCCAGCTGTCATCTAATGGCTTAAACCTCATTAAGTTACGCCGCTAGTTCAGCAAGTTCAGAGAAATGAAAATGTCAAGAAGTGTCATCATATCATTAAAAGACTTAAGTGGCATTAACTTCTCCGCTGATAAAGTTGGGACTGAATTTTCATGTAAAGTCCAGTTTTGTTCCCTGCCACTATATAATATCTGCACTTTAATAAGGAGTTAATCTTGTCTTGATCTTTTGTACAGGAGATGGCAAAGGGCAGCTGTATCCCAAAATGTTCTGTAACAGCTTCTCTATAGAGAAGTGGCCAAGTTGGCCAAAAGAGGCAGGTCACAGAAACTGGAAGGCTACCTAGGAATTCATTTTTATAATGTACAGAATACCAGGGAAGGAGTTGCATCTTTTGTACTCATGTTCCTCAGCATTCCTCCAAGAAAGTCTTAATGCTGACAGTTCTCTTTTTAAGCTACATACTTAAAATGAAAGCTCAAACTGGCTTAGGTCAAGCCACTTCATCAAGCCAGTTGTGATGAAAATACAGGAGATGGGATGGGGTTTGCTGGATGAGATGTCAACAGCAATCAGTGTGTGGGGAGAGAGAAATTGTCCAAACCATGTTTTGGTTTGCTTAATGGAGCAGCATACAATATACAAGGATGGAGAAGTACAGGCATGGGACTTTATAACCAGTACCTCATCTCATCTCTGCAGCACTGTAGAGGGACTGATCTGAGCTGATGAGAAGTCTGGCTGAGCACTGTGAGATCAGAGACATGTTGTGGTCTGGCAGGTAGCCACCATCTTTATAAATTCAGAGCAAGGAGCTTCTAGTGCATAAGCAGGATGATTACACTTTGCAAACCAACTCAAGAGGCTGTTTTTAACTCATCAGTGTGCACAATAAAGACAAAAATCGGCACAGACAAAGGAACAAAGTTTTTTGTTTTCTCTGGTGGGCTAGCAGGGGCTCCCTTGGTCAAGTGTGCACTGTTGAAGTGAATCTTCTGACTGTCCTCTCTCACCACTCTTCTGTTCCTGCCATGGAGCAGTCTTGGAGGTCACAAACAGGATTCCCTTTAGACTGATCTACCCTGATAGGTGCACTACAGAATTGCATCTGTCCAGTGTGTCCTACTTAGTCTACAGACTTCTCCTTTCTATGAAGATAAAGCAAACCCGTGTTCCCTGTAACCACTGGAATCCTTTATTTTAGCTTTGGGTTAGGATGAAGTTTTAGGTTGGCAATCATATGCCTGAGAGAAGCAAATTAACATGAGCAGGAGAAAAGACAAAGATCTATTTCCACCACGTAAATCTAGACAGTGCTGTTGTGCTCAACACCTCGTGGCTGACAAAGTTAACTGCTGAGATTGCTGAAAGGACGGGCCTGGACATATGCCATTTTCATTAGATGGAGAGTTGTTTTTCCCAGTGATGCATTTGTTACAGGTTCTGTTACTGTGTCCAGTCATACAACACACTCAGCTGTAATGTCATCAAGTCTTGTATCAAACCAGGCTGCGAGAGCAAAGTGAATGCCAAGACAGAGCAGGAGACAGGACGGTGCCATCCCATTCATTGTATGGCATGCCTATCTGGGTCTGTGCAAGCATGGCATAAATATCATCCTGACAACACGCCGCCTGGATCTCTGGTTAGAGTGATAATGAGCATGATTTGAAAGAGCTGCTTGATGAGATTCAACTGTGTGCTGAGAGCCACAGAGAAGAAACAGATGGCTAGCTGCCTTCTTTGGTGTGCAACTGTCTCAGCAATGCCCTACCCTCCTCAATCCTCGATTTGCTTTTTTTTTTTTTTTTTTAATTGCTATTGCAGATGATAAGGCATTTCTGAAGCAGTTATCTGTATTTGCATGAATTCTGAGATTTTCAAACTGACCAAAGTACATCCGTTCTTCAAAAGGACAGGTGTCTAAACTTTTGTGCTTTGTGAGGCTATTTTAGGAGCAGGAAAAGGAGCTATCGCCTATACCATGGATACAGTGGGCACCTGGAAATCAGCACATGGGTATGTGTCTGTACAACTCCATATCCAGCAAAACAGAAACAAAAAGCAAGAGTACCCACAACTACTAATGTCCTTACACAGAAAGCTTGCATTGTAAGTGTAACCAACAGAAGGAAATCCTCCATATGGAAGGGATCCATAGCATTAGGTGCAGAGCTAATATCAATGCACATGCAGAAAGGATCCTGAAGAGCTATCTTGCTACATAGAACAAGATTTTGATATACCTATCTTTCATAAGATGAACCCATTTGCGTACATCTACATAGTGCTCTAAACCCAAGCTGAGCAAGTGACTGGTACTGAGATGTCAGCTATGAGAGCTTTCCAAGTCTATAGGTGGATTATTACACAAGAAATGGAGTATTGTAGATAGTGGCCCAAGTGTCTTACGATCACATTCACAACATGACCAAACTTCATCTTAAAACCAGTAATATTTCTTGCCACTGCTCTTCCTGGAAGCTTGTTCCAGAGCCCCATATATCTGTCTTCTTCGTGCTTATTGGGCTGGGAAGAAGACTGGTATAACTGCGTGGTGCACTGCACAACTACACGATGCAGAGTATTAAATCAGATGGCAAAAGCACATGGGAATATGCACTCTTCAGATACTTAATATTTCATATCAAAGCTGGAAGGAAATTCGGGTAATAATGTCCAATTTTCACCTACATGCAAACCTGCATCTGCTTAACTGGCAGCCTCAGTCTTTATCAACTTAATTAAACTAATGTCACTTTTGTAGGCCCTGTATATTGATTTCCAAGTGATTTAAACTGGTATGGCACCAGTGGTTCAACTCCAGTGAGATGACAAAATCTGTATACAAGTGATACAGCTTCCCACGCATCAGTACAGTCTCATTATCTTTTAAAATACTTATGGAAGGCTTAAGCAGTTGTGTAATCTGCAAATTGCTCTGCCTCTTTGTTCTCCAGTGACGTGCTACCAAAAGTGCTTACTAAAAGTTACTGTCTCATCTGCTCTGCTGGCAGAACTCTCAAGGACCTTCTCTCATGTAGTCATCAAAGCTACATGACTACTGTCATAACTGGGCTGGCTGTGCCAAGTAAGGGATTTGAGAGCAATTCCATGAAGTCCTCCCTGAAACTGGAGGAGTTAGTTACCTCTGGTTGAGTGACAAACCCTAGCCCTCTAGCACTCCTAGAGGGTGCTAACGCTTTTCTCAGCACTGCTTGATGTGGGAGAGGAGTCGGTTTCGGGGTTTAAACGCCTGACATGCCTCTGCCCCAAGCATCCCAGTTAAGTCCACATCTGAAATGCTAAATATTGCCAGTCTGCACAAAGCATTTGGCTTCTTGCTGAAAGCTGGTGTGGAAATGTGTATGTTAAATTGCTGTGTTTCCCACTGATTTTGTATCTCAATGCACTGCCTGTTTATTGGTGCAGATGTAAGACAAGTGCGTTTTCCCAGTACGCATGAGATCACATCAAAGGCAATTTTGAGTCTAGGTCCCCCATGGAATCTCGTAAAGGAGTTTGTGATGGAGGTGACTCGATCTGCAAATCCTCTGATTGCTTGATTAAGTATTTGTTCGTGTTTTTAGCATACACTTAATCTAATAGGAGGGTGTTTTAGCACTGGAGGTACTCTTCGGTGGCTTCATCAACCTGATGGGGCTAATTAGAGAGGAAGATGCCATTCAAAGCAGTTGAGGCAAATGGGCCATGTTTACATGGTTGTCAAGCCAGGATTGGGCTCCCTTTTCATAGCTCTATAGTTCATGTTACAGCTTGAAAATGGCAGGTGCTTGTTTGCAGGGGCCTGTGCTGCTTTATAGGGCTGTGGAGACACAACTGGTCATCTGACCTTGCAGCACATGATGCTGGGGACAGTGGTCATCACAAGGACAAATGGTCTACGTAGGGGCCCTCAGGAGCACAAAAATAATAAAAATAGCAGGAGCCAGCAAAACTTCAGCTGGCTGAAGGATAGGTGGGAGTCTCAGGCCTTGAAAGTCCTCAAGACCTCCCTTTGCAGTGTCTTATGCTGGCCATCTTTTCCATTCAACCAAGTGGCTACCAACCCTACTCCCTCTCTCCATTTCACTTTAATCCTTTAATCCTTTCTTTCTCACTTCCTCCTTCAGTTTTTGGTGTGGAGAGATGCGCTTATTTGCTGTCAGGTGCATCACATTCTTGGTATTCTTCGTTTTTCCTCTTGAGAAGGGGAAAGATATAATTTGCCTCTTTAAAGCTGATGCTGAAGTCTGACTTCTTTGAAAGGCAACACCTCTGCTTGAGTTTCCTTGTGTACTAAAACCCTGTAACTCTCATTAGTTGGTGCTATTCCTTGAACTTTCAGTCCGTCACACTCCCATCTACTGTTGGAGGGCTGTGACAGCTATCACTTCTCTTTTTGTGTTGGGCCAATTAGCAAGAACAGATAATTTTATCAGGCTCTGATGACATGCCATTCTGTGTGTGGTTGAGTCTCCTGTCCTGCCATAACACAGGCAGGCTGTGGCAGTGCTGTGTGGTACCTAGCCTGTCAGCAGGAACCTATTCTGGTCTTGCCCAGGTGTATGCAAGAAAGGAGCAGCGGCTGGAATATTGCCTAGCAAACAATTTAAACCTTAGTCGCATTGTGGACAAATGTCATGTTTACAGGCTAACAGCATGCTTTGAGTGACTGTTGGCAGCTGATGTGAGCTGAATACTCAAATGCAGAGAAGCCCAGATGAGCTGCGTGTTTGTGGACGATATCCCTTCCTCTGGACATTTTGTCAGCAAAGTGAGTGTGTTATTCCTGTATCACAAGCATTGCACAGCTTATTGAAAAGATCTAAAGCACTCAGATTTGCAGATGTAGAGTGCTGTGATTGCCAAGTAGATTTGTTTATATTTGCTAAGGATTAGTTTTATAGGATAAAGCTTACTAACAGTTCTCTGGTAGTTTAAAAGCAAGCTATAGTTGTTATTATTATTATAGTTATTATTATAATTTATTCTTCTAATAACACTTTACTATAAATTCACCTATATCCTTAAAACATTTTAGGAAACTTTTTAAAAAACTGTGTATCACTAGAAGACTACAGTTCTTCCGCATTAGTGAGCAACAGGTCCAGCAGTGCCTCTCCTCTGGTCAGGTTCTACATCACCTGTATTGGGAAGTTGTCCTCAATGGACTCCAGTAGTTTCCTGGACTGCTTGCAGTTTGCTGTACTGCTTTTCCAGCAGATGTCCAGGTGGTTGAAGTCCCCTATCAGGATCATGGCCTGCAAGCGTGATGCTTCCTACAGTTGAAGAACAAACTCTTCATCAACTTCTTCTCCTTAATTGGGTGGCCTGCAGTAGACAAACCACAAATTTTCCTTTGTTGGCTTGGTCTCTAATTTTCACCCATAACTCTCAACCTGCACATTGCTGTTCTTCAAAGACAACTCTGTGCAATTGATCCCATTTTTGGCATAGAGGGCAACTCCCCCACCTCTCCTTCCTTCCCTATCCCTTCTGAATAGTTTATAGCCATCAATCACAGCACTCCAATCGCGTGATTCATCCCACCAAGTTTCTTTGATAGCTATCAGGTAGTTTTCCATCTGGGCAGTGGCTACCGATGCCTTCTGTTTGTTTCCCATGCTGCATGCATTGGTATAGAGGCACTTCAGCTGGGCTGTTGGACACATCATCTTTTTAGAGATCATCCTAATTCCCTTGAGGCAATTCACAGGTGTTTCCCTGTTGCTTCCTAATGCCTCAGCAGCCCCTGGCTCTTCTTGAGTGCTTAGAACACCGTCCCCTTCCCCCACTAAATCTAGTTTAATTAGGTCAATCCAGGAAAGCCAAATAACAATTCAGGATCAGACCTGAAATGGGAATACTTACCACACATCCCAGGGAAGGAGCGAAAACCCAGCTCTGAGCTTGAACGGGGCTCATAGGCCCATCGGTAGGAGTGTGGGTGGATGCCCTATGTGAGCTGGTCAGGGCAGTGAAGCTCTGTTAGTGCCCTAACAACCACCAGAAAACAATATTTTTTACAGAAATGTGACACACACCTTCTTTAAGCTTTTCTGTACTCTTCTTTATTTGTCAATAGGAATTTCTTGCACAATCGTTTTTGACAGGTGGATGTAAGTGTTCACTTGTTTATGCTTTATATGAAACATGGGCTGGCTGCAAGTTGCAAAGGTGCTTTAAATGCCAGGTTGTAAAACTAAGGATCATTTGATTTAACATCAAAAAGTCACCTGCAGTATTTCAGAAGAGGGCAGCTTTGTACTGAATAAGACGGTGATTTGTCTGAGACAGAATCCTTTTCTGAAAGCAAGAAAGCACTGGCAGATGTCTACATTTCAAGAGAGACATACTTGTACAAAGCAGCAAGAGGATGCTCTTTACAAAGGAGAGTCTTAAGACAAAAAAGAATGGCTCATACAATGTTGTGTCAGAATAAGTGTGCTTGCCTTGACTTCTCTTTGCAAAGAGAAAATCCTGTAGTTTTAAATGCTTTCTCCTTCCACAAATTGTATCTTTCTCGATTTTTTTTCAAAAGGTTAAACAGGCCAAAAAATACTTGATCAGCCTTCTGTGTGGGTGCTTGAAGGCGGCAGTTTGCACAAGTCCATTCCAGTCTGTCTCTCTAGCATTATACTTATTTCTCCTGGTACTAATTTTTCTTCATAAATAGCCCAAAATCATCAGTCTTCACTTGTTATAGAGAAGTTTCATGGGAGCAAAAGACTGTAGAGAAGTTGCCACTTTTTCTTAACCTATGTTTCTCCTTAAAGAGGAGAAACTTTTTTAACTCCTTTAAGATTAAGTAACCTTGACGTATGTGTTTATTTCTAAATATTTTCCATCTCTTGCAAGGCTTGTGTGTGAGCTGACACAGGCAGGATGCAGGAACAGCCATAAAACCACAGATGAAAGGCAAAGAACGAATTTAACATCAATACCTTGCATACAGGGGGATCTCCGAAGCAGGACCTGGACAGAGGCAGGCAAGTGAGGGATGCAGGCACCACGGAGCAAGAGTCCTTATTAGCGAGAGAGTCCTTGTTAGCAAGGGAGTGAGAGAAGGAGAGCTTGAACCTAGTGTTCTTGCCTGTATTTCAAGGGTTCAAGCAGGTGTAGTTTTCCACTGTGCTTTGCTCTTCTCCAAAAGCAGGGCAGGAATCTCAAGCATGTTCAATAATGTGCCCCTGGGTCCATCACAGGCCTATGTTATATAAGTGCAGATGTTCTACTTGCGAGCACATAAGACTAAACAACAATTAGCGTGATGCATGTTTTCCAGCACCCTATGTGCGAGTCACTTGAGTGTGTTTACAATCCTCCTCGCCAATCCTCTGTTATTTTCCCACAGCTTCATAGAATAACTGCCTCAAACCCATTTGTATCAACAGCAAGTTTTCAATAAAGTATTACAATATAGCATGCTGTTGTAATTGATCTGCTTTTCCACAAAAATATATTCATAACAATCAGCATATTAATTAGCTATTTGGCCACCCTTATATAACTCCATAACAATATCAAAAAAGACAAGAAGAATGACCTCTCCAAGGATGTTAGAGATAAAATACAAGAATCCCTTTAAAGACTACATTAAATCTAAACATTTTTTGATAACTGTTACAGTCTGAAAAATATTTTGAGAGTGGGATGGCTTTTACAAAGGAAATCATAAAAGGAATTTCAACTCGCAGTGGAAGTACGACTCAACTGAATGAAAATCTGAATTTACAATGTTCTGAGATTCCTATCAATAGTTCATGCATGATAATCTTGCAAAGTATCCATCAGTAGATCACATATGTATAAACTGAAGATGCTATAAGATTATTGAAGGGGAAATTCAGATTGTAACTACTCAGCAGTTTTAATTTGTAACTGAGGAGTCATGGCATGGAGGGCAAGAAGGCCCAACTGCACAAGGGGTTAAACTGCCTGGAAGACAGAGACAATGAAGTTCCCTGGGAAGTGATATAAGAAACAGATGCAGCATTGTCTTGTGACCATCCTGGAATGGGAGTGTTCAGGGGTCACCTTTGGGCAGGAGAGCTGGGCTGGGGAGTGCATCCAAGGCTGCGCTGAGGCGCCCCATGCAGCCACTCACGGGACTGGTGCTGGTGACAGTGTATGTAAAGAATCAACTTGTGATGCATCTTTGTAGACTCCTTGTAGAACAACTTACAGCAGCAGGACTCTGCCCAATGCATTGTTCATTAAATTATTTTCTAATATTGAAGCACCAACGTGTGTTTAATCCACCTTGAGGGGTACCTTAAAAATTCCCCAACATTAAACCATGGAAGGGTGGAGTTATGAGAGATGGATCTAACCAAAACTGTGAAGAAATTATGTTCATCTTTGATGAAACTATGGAAAGAGTAAAAAATTCCTCTAAACTTCTAATGTGTTTTTGCTATATGCACTCAGCTCAGCCAGTTTGGTCACGTCTCTGTGAAGAGGAAAGAAAAACAAAAAGTAAGCAGCTACAAGGCTGCACAGAAAGCCTTCTAGGTCGGTATTGCTCCAGCAACGTGATCACTTCACAAAAACCCAAGGATTGCTGATGGAATAAAATTCACAATAACTCTGCCAAATAAATCAGTGCTTGATACTCGGATAACAGAACAGTAAAATGCTACTGTAATGGAAATACTGGTTTAGATCGGACATTCGTAGAGAGGAGACACATAGGTGATTTGGATAAGCTGTGTGAACAAATTTGAATATTGAGATTGTTCATACGTTCTGATTTGTCTGACTCAGCAGTGCTCCTTAAAAATCATTCTTTCAATAACTAAAATCAACATATTCTTACATGTCATGTGGCTTTGTGAAGGTCAGTTAGCCCTGGCCAAACAGTCTGGATTATCCAAGGTAAACGGAAAAAAGCTTAATCATCCCATGTGGTATTGTCCCTCCAATCTCCAGACACTGAAGCAAGACTTTGCTAATGACATGGAAGGAGTCTTTCTACCACCAACTACAGAGAAATGCAAATAACAGAAATCCAGTGGGCAAAGGTTCATGTAAGCATATTCTAACCTAGGAGCAAAGTTTGCATGGATAGCAAGAAGGTCTTTGAGACAGTGAAAATCACACTGGCTTTTTCATTTGTGTCAGTAAGGATGTTTCTCTATAAGCATGTCTTCTCTGCTCTGTGTTCGCACAGGCAGATCCTATGACCTGGACCCTAGCACTCTGCACGCTTCTCTGAGAGGGTACACAGTTCATTTGTCCTAGATGGTGTGGACTGTGGCCCCAAAGGGCCTTGGGAAGTCTTTTCAGAGCCAGGCCCCACAAAAAGCAGTTGGAGTAGGTGGCTTGGAGGACATATTTGCCATGAAGAAAGAAGATCTAATTTCAGATCCCCTCTCTGGTTCACTTATGCCTCCAGGAGGTGAGGTTTGCACCTCTGATCATCAGAGCTGTGGTCCCGGCTTTGGCTCAGGGAAGTCCATTCAATACTCAACGACAATATGGGCAATTCACATCACCTCTGCACACCACATGCCTTCCAGTTCTCCCTAATTGGATAAATTGCCTCATTATCAGGCTGGTGTTACTCCTTTTTAAATTATCTGCATATATTTATTTACTTTGAATCTTCTAGTTGCCATGGCACCTAGGGGAAGTTTGAGAATGGACAATTCATTTATCCCTATAAAAGGCCAAGGATAATGAAATATTCTGATTTATCTCCTGCTTCTGTGCCTCCCCAGATGCTGTCTCGCGTCCTCCTCATACGAGGATGACCACACTACTGTGAGGTGCTGGTTTTCTGGCTAGGGCAGTCTGCAATCCATTGGTCTAGATGGAAATAGCAAGGTGCCTGGTTTGAGTGATATTGAATAAAGAGCCTGTAAACCCCACAGTCTATCATCCATGGCTTTGGACAGAAGTTATGAAGGTAGACTTACACCTCCAGCAGGGACCAGGCCATAAGTTTCCATTCTGCTAACCTTGCCTTGAAGCAATGCTTCAAGAAAGCACTGAATCCAGCAGACTTGAAGACAGAACGGGGTGTGGGATCTACAATATCACATGGAAGGAGAATTTCAGCCAGATAAGAGACCATGATCGAAATTCAGTGTATGTTCTGAGCTCTTGGGGGCACCAATGTGGGGCTGGATATGTCTTGGTCGTGCAAGTATGACCAGAGGACTTAACAGGACAGGTTTGCTGAACTGCCACTACATTTCAGGATTTTTCCCCTGGCCACTGGGCTGATTCTTCTTCTTCTGACAGATAAGTCAACTGCCAGGTCAGGTCAGGTTAACAGGGACTTTGCAGGGAAGAAAGATGCCTTCTTCTGTAGCACGGGATACAGGCTGCTTCCTAGGAGTTTGCTGTGCTTTTGCAAGAATTTTCTTTACTAAATAGCGTGCTCATGTAGGGCCTTTTGGACACTGCCAGTGCTTTGATCCTCCTTTGTTCTCCGGCACGTCACAGCTGTGAATTCTGGCCCTTCGCTGCAGGATTCTGCAGGGCTGTGTGACAGGGGAGGGTGAGCAGAGCAGGTGCTCAGTAGACCCTGGTGAACTGTACATCTGCTACATGGCTGGGCACGTCTTCCCAGCTCAACAAGTCCACGTATTCCCAGAGGTCGCTATTGCCTGTGCCAATCACACTTCTGAGCAAACAGCATGTGGTAATCAGTTCTGCTCCCCTTCCTCCAGTGAACCTTGCTTCTCATTTCACTGGGACCTGAGGCTGTCCCAGAAAAGAGATGTTAAATGGTCAGCCCGCACTTGACTGATATGTCTGTCAGTGGTACAAATCCCAGATTGGATGCTTGTAATTTTTAATTACGAATGAGCTGATAGGAATATTCACGGACTCCTGGGTTCACAGGCCAATTATCAAGGCGCTTCATGAAAATTTGTGCAAGTGACATGTCTCAGCTTTACCCACAATAAAGATGGGGCTGACAGATGCACTTGTGACCTCAGGTGAGTTCAACACCTTGATGAATATCCATATGTTTTCACAGTTTCCAGGCACAGATGAGCAGAGTTAGTCAGGTAAGCAGTAAAATACTCACCTCGCTTCTGCAAGGAATGTCATAGGGCAGAAGACATTTCACTATAAGCATCTCTGGAACCTCTTAGTCTTTTCCACCCTCTCTTGTTTTTTCCAGAATTCTCCATCAATCAGTGATTTTTATTTTTTTTATCCATATATATATATGATCTTTTTATATATATATATATATATATGATCTTTTAAACACTGAATCTGCAGGCCCTGGAGATGCACAGGGACTGTCCATCAGTGCTGGGCCATATGGGCTTCCATGCCTGGTGGCTTTCGTATGTGAATTAGGGCTCAAAAATCAAAGAATGAATCCACAAGACAGACTTAAAAATCAAGACACAAGTCCCCCAGAAGGGTACATCTGCCTGTGTACAATAGTGCACCTTTAATTTGCCTTGTGGTATTTGAAAGCTGAATTTCTCAGTAAATCACAAGGATCATGTGGGAGAGGCTTTAAAATGGTGGGGTGGGGGAGGGGGTGGAAAACCTCTGGTGATATTAGAAGAGTTGACAATACTGCTCCTCCAGTCTTTCTTCCCTTTGGCACTTTCCTGCTGCGTGTGTCCTTTCGGAATGTGATGGAGAAGGGAGAGGTTTTCTTCTTTACTGGGCAGAATCACTTAGCTCAGGGTGGGTTTGCTGCCTTTGTTGCCAGCCACAGCCTGGCTCCCCTCTTGATTTAGGCCCCGATTCCGTACTCTCAGTGAGTCATTGCATAGGCAGGTGCTGGATTTGTTCTTGTCACTCTGTAAATCATGCTTTATTGCTTACACTTGCAGAATAGCAGCACACTAACCAAGAGCTGCCAAGGTGTTTGGAATATCTGACATGTCAGCCTTGCATGCATGTGTCCTGAGCTGAGCTGAGCTGAGCTGAGCTGCAGGTCTTTGCAAAGCTGCTTTCAACTCGAAGCTGAGCAGCCTGCTGATGACACAACAGGACTGAAGGAAGGGCCTTAATGTACCAGAAATGCTCTCTGTGCCTCAAAAATGAAAATGTCTTTTCTATCCCTATCCAACAAGCCCAGCTTCTTTGTGGTCCATCTTTTCCACTTAAAATATCAATAGCAACCTCTATGCAGGGCATTTCCAAGGACTGAGAGCCAAAGAGGGTTAATAGACTGAGGTATATCTGAAGGCCATCAGTTTTGTGCAGGAAGCATTAATCCCTAAGGAATGACTTGTACCTTAATCATTATTGCTTAAGTGATTTTTTTCCTGACCTTTATTTGAAGTGATGTGGCAAGATGTAAATTATTCCCTGAGTCAGGGCTCTCCTCAGGAGGATTTTCATACATATATACTTAAATTGTGTTTTTTAAGGAGTTATTTTCTTTTAAACATCTCTGACCTCAACTATTTTGATTAATGCTGCTGAAACAGCTCAGTTTTGCCTGTAATAAGAAGACAGGAGTGCAGATTTAATTGTTTTCTCCTCACCAGTGTTTCAGGGTGCAGGGATGGTGATGATGATAGGTACCTACTGTCTTCATATTGCTCAAAAGTTTTCCTGGGTATCTTTATGGTTGCAGACTTCAGATGCTGTCCTAATCTTCACAGATACTAACTACTGCCTGCATCACGGTTCATATGTGTGCATAGGCTGCCCAGGGAAGTGGTGGAATCGTCATCCCTGGAGGTATTTCAAAAATGGGTAGGTGTGGTGCTTAGCAACATGGTTTAGTGATGGTTTTCGTCAGTGTTAGGTTGATGGTTAGACTTTATGGTCCGAAAGGTCGCTTCCAACCTAGACAATACTATGATTCTAAAAGGCACATACTCAGCAAAGACTGACGTGAAAGGAACAGGAAAGTTTGTGATACTACTGTTGAGGAGCGAGGAATGGACGGTATTGACTGGACAAAGGGAACATGATTTATAAATGGCCTATGTTGAGTTCTGGGCAGCATTAGGGCTGCTTTGTGCTATTTCTCCAGAACAAAGATGCCCTCAGACTTTGGATGTACCACCCAGGTGCAGTGGGATCTTCCAGCAGAATGGACCCATGGTAGCAGCTTCTCCCATTGATTGTGCCTGGGGGCTGCGTCCAGGACATTTCTGGATCAACTTCTCCCCCTACCAGGAGTGTCTCTGAACAGTGAGCTCCCACAACAGGGCAGGGAAGAGGCAGGACCCCCTGCAGCCTTGGGGCACAGCCTCCCTTCAAAGACAACCTGTGGGAGAGGTTGGGTGAAGACCCTAATTGCAGTTCTCTGAAGTGCATGGAGCAGGCAGTGGTGGAAAATCTGAGGAGCCATGTTGCTGCTACAAGGCCACCTTCTTCTGTGACAGTGTGGACTTTGCATGGATCCAAAAGCCCCAGGGAGGAGAAGACAAGGGTTCCTAGCATTATTTATATATTGCGTGTTAGGTGGCAAGTAAAAATTGACAGAGCTGCCCCTGTCTCTAGCTCTTGATTTTCCCTTCCTGAAAGCTGTTTGACTAAAATAGTATCTAGCAATGATGGCAATGAGACAGAGGAGATTTAACTAAGGTATTTAAATTATGAAGGACATAGTTAAAGTTGCTCTTTCATATTATAAAAGGATAAAGGAGTCACTGGATGAAGTTAACGGCCGGTACATTTAAAACAAATTACAGGAGGTACTTCTTCATGTGGTGTGAAGTCAGCCTATGGAATTCATTACCACAGCAGGTCAGGGAGTCAATTGCTGCAGGCAGATTGAAAAATGGACTGGATAATTTTATGGCCAATAATAACATTTGTAGCTATGGCTGTGGGATACAGTAAGAGTAGCAGGTGGTGGTATTCACAATACACACTGCTGGCAGCAGGAGCAGCCAAGCATAGCGTTTGTCTCTGGGTTCTGCTGAGTGGAAATGCTGCTCTTTCCCCTTCCCCTGTCAGTCTCTGAGGGGTGCAGATCAACTCACTCTGCCACCTCTCACGAGAAAAACAGGGTACCTTGTTCATGTTTGCTCAGGGGAATGAAGGTCAGGCAAAAGTTAGCCTGGTAAACTTTGACTGGACCGGTAAAGTTTGGAGCATTCCAAGAATATGTGTTGTACACAACTTCAGGAGACAGGTTTAAGTTCATCTTCTGTATGTAAAGATGTGCTAGCAGGAACAGGCGGCACAGCTCAGACCCAGGATCATGGCAGGGCTCTGTTGGGGGCCTGAACCAGCTGCTTCTGAGGAAAATCCAAGAAATCCTACAGCTTCCAGATATGCTTCCACTGGGGGAATTTCTTCCTGGTGTTCAAAATTAAAGAAGCTCCTGTTCAGCATTCTGAAGGGCAAATTGGCATCCTTGGGAGGCGTCTAGGATCATACCACCACCTCAGTAAGTGCCTGCCTAAGAGATATGTCAAGTGGAGAGGAGATAGAGGATTTCCCCTTGTTGTACTCTTATTCTTTCCTGTGTTCAGCTTTTTCTTCCTTCAGTCTCTTTCACCCCCACTGCTCTATTGTCAGATTTGCCCTGGGCACGTGTCCATGTGCAAATCAAGTGACATTTTTCCCAGTTGGGAGAAGAAAAACTGAAATCCTATTGCCATCCAGGGACAGAACAATCCCAACATGGGAAAAATCAAGATGCTGCCTTGGTAACAGAAATGGAATCTCCCACTGGATTTCATCGGTTCTACTTAACCCTCATCAGCTTTTCAGCACAGGGAATTTAGTAGTCATGTTTGCTGGGTGTCCAGAGTTTTGTTTTCTATATCAATAAGGCCACAGGCAGACTTGCCTTACGTACAGCATAAACCATAGTGACAGCTGCTTATCAAAGCTGAAATCAGAAGCCATGATGCTCTCCATTTGAGATAAAGTGCCCTGGATGGAGCCCAGCAGCTGGTAATCCATAACGTAGTCAAAGCAGATGAAGTAATTGGAAGATATTTTAAATATTTGAAACCTGTCAAATTCATGAGGATTTAAATGTCTTTCAAACAGCACTTGCAAGCCAAGGTCTCTGGTTTTCAGTGCACCTGGAAGTCATGATTTTATCTACAATGTTTTCTCTATAAATGTATAACTCCACTGAAGGTTTTCTTTAATGGCTTGACAAGCTGAACTCTGCCAGGCCTACAGAGTCAGGCAAACATTTTAACTCAGTCAGGTTTCTGCCTGACTAGAGAATGCTTTTAATCTCTGAAAGGCATGCAACCTGTGCAAATGTACATACAAACAGGTCTTTCATCAAACAATTTAATGGGAAAGGGTGGAGGGACACTCCCTGTCCTTCCTTGCTCCTTTAATATTTCTGTTTATAAAGGACAGGTGTCAATGCATAACACGATTTGCTCAGGCATGGAGGGGCAGGAGATATCCTGAACAACCGGAGTTCCATTTGTTCTCCTGGAATCAAGACTTATGACTATCTGAGGGATTACGATATAATTTTTCTCAGCACAGGACTCTTGTAAAATCATTTCTTTCTCTTGCGCCTTTTCCACAACTCCAGGTAAAACATAGACTTTGTGTGGGTCCAATGGAGCAAAAGCAGAATAAAGAAGCTGCTGCACAATGCAGCCTCTTACCATGGGCCCTTAAAGCTGGGAACTCTGGGTAGTGTATCTGAAAAGGTAAAATGAGTGTGCTGATCTTGGAATATATGGTCAGAGCCAGGGAAGACCCCAGGAGGGGTTTGGAGGATGCTCAGTATACTGGGAGAGGAATGAGAGACAGAAAGAGAAATGATCCAGCAGAAAGAAATGGCAGGGGTGTCTGAACCTTGGAAGAAAAGTAATGGATGTGATGATGGAGATGTCAGACTAGGATGGAAAAAAGGAACCGCAGTAACCATAACATGAGTCTCTGGTGGCTATGATGAACAGCTGGGGAAGAGGGGGATTGTAACCAAAGCGCCGAACAGTGCACATGTGAACTTTTACAGTCCTGGGTTTGGAAAAGCAAGTTTCAATCCTGCGGGAAGCTCTTATGTGGCGTTCTGTTTGGACCTCTGATTCTCATAAAATGTTACAAAAGCAACTTCTTAGGGCAGGTAAAGTTCTTGGCTTGAAGTACTTCTGCTGTTATTTCAATTGACTACTTACACTTCCGCCAGAAAACATTTCCATCTCTAAATTCTGAATTTCCCTCCTTTCAGACTTCCCAGAGATCTTACTATTTTCGTGTTTGGAGATAGGATGGGCACAAATTCCTATGGAGCTACTTTTTCAGGAGAGCTGAATGTGCCTATGTCTCTGCCAGGGTCATGTGGAAGTGGCAGGCCGCATAGAGCAGGCCCGGAGGGGCTCTAGCATTGTGGCCAATGTACAGTGGAAACATGTTCTTATGGGTAGAAAGGGTGTCCTAGGAGCAATAGCAAGGAATGTGACAAGCCCTCTGATTGCTCCTCAGAGGTTAGTCGATCCAGCTGCTTGCTTTTCCTGCTGTCTAGGGGTATCTGAGCACGTTCTAGTCAGGGATACTGTTGAGCCCCGGAGACCCTCTGATACCGTGAAGAGTCACCTCTGCTTCACAGGCAGGGAACTGAGGCACAGCGAAAAAGAAATGCATTTGCTCAGAGTCTCCCTTGCAACCAAATGCAAAGTGGAGGGGTCTGCCAAGCCCTTCTTCCTGTCTAACCCCTCAGCCACTCTTCAGCCATCTCACTCTGCCAGATTTTTTTCTGTCTTAGCAAATTTGCTCCTCTGCTTTCTAATGGGCGTTTTTCTCTTCTCTTTTCTTTTCTTTTCTTTTCTTTTCTTTTCTTTTCTTTTCTTTTCTTTTCTTTTCTTTTCTTTTCTTTTCTTTTCTTTTCTTTTCTTTTCTTTTCTTTTCTTTTCTTTTCTTTTCTTTTCTTTTCTTTTTTCTTTTCTTTTAAGTTCATGCAAATCACTATTTATGCTTAACCTTTAAAAATTCCTAAGCATAATGACTGACAATGGCATGAATAAGTACTCTAAAAAAAACTCTTTATGGTTCTTGTTTGCATTTTCCCTGAGCACACATAGTAAGACATTAAAAGCTGGTAAGATTGTCAACCAGGGTTCACTCACGTGATATTTTTGTCACCTCAAATTGCTTTGTTTTTTATGCTCCAGCTCAAATCTCCACCCAGTGCTGGTTAATTACCTAATCACTATGATTATATCATAACAAATTTATCAGCATTTTAAATGGTGTGGTGTCATGGTGTCAGAAAGGAATTACAGAGATGGCTCACAGTTGATTGTCATCATTAAATGTGACATATAAAAACAAAGTTGCAATTTTGAACTTTTCCCCCCATTCCCAGTGAAGACATAAATAAAACTCCCTTTTAGGCACACTGATAATGTAGGCAAGTAAACTTTGAGAACACTGTAATGTTTATGACGTGCAAGTGTCTCATAAAATCAATGATTAATCAGACAAAATGAAAGGCCTATGAAGTGAAATTTGTAAGTAATACACACCAGTTAGTTCAGGAACTGTAACATTTGCAAAGCTGAAATGCTTTGGGAGAAAATGGAGATGACTCGCCTTACTGGAACAGGGGCTTTTTAGGTTGTGATACCAGTAGATGATCCACAGATGTTTATTGTGTATCCTAGCTCCAGAAATCAGTATTTTTCTGATAATTCGTATGCACTAGATACCATAAAGTCTTGTGACCTCCCGACAAGCCTGATGGTTTAGCCATTAAAAGTTCTTTCAAGAGCATGGACCTAATGGATCGGAAGGTGGGTTATGTCTCATGTGTCAAGACTGGAGTCCCAGAAAGAGATATGTTCTCTAGCCAATATCTGTGTAAATACAGATTCTGTGGGATGCAAAAGTGTTTAAAAACCTTAAGCTTGTTGCTTGACTTGGCTTCCTACTGAAAAAATGCTCAACTAATATAGCTAATAGAGCTAACAGAAATCAGCTAATTCCAGTTAGTGTCACTGAAGCCATCATGGAAGGTTTTTGTAACATAAAATGGTTCTGTGTGCGGTTTAAACAAGAGCTTGAATCCTCACACATTTGTGGTTATACATATAAGTCTGGCAGAATTCTTTCTGCAATGAATCAAAATATTTTGGATGTTTCTGGAGTGTGATCATTTTATATTATTCAGGGCAGGTCCAAGAGCATCTTCACCTGTTTGTGAACAGAGAGAGGAAAAGCAGCATTTGAATAGACTCTGAACTCTGAGTAATGTACAGGTGAAATTATGATTGCTTAAATGGTGTTTGATTGGGTTTTTTTCAGTGATTCCCTGCTTGCAAATATGCAGACCCACTTTCCCACGCCTCCAAACTGCACCATCTCACAACTCTGTTCATGCCTGCAGCAAAAAAGCTCACAATGCATCCCCATCATGCCCAATTATTATCTCACTGGGGAAACCCATTGTCTTGTGTGGTCTTTGATGCCTTCAGTAACCACCCAGAGTCCTTCCTGAGGCAGAAACTCAGTCCTGAGTGTTCAACAAAGCCAGTAAACGGAAAGCATTTCTCTCAGTCTAACATTCTGGGATCCGCTGTTAAAGGAGACACAGTATATAGCAAAACAAAATGTTTTGTACATTTTCCTCTTGTTCAGGGGGCATGATTTGTCATTACTGGGTTAATGCTCCCAAAAAAGAGTAAGTAGACCATGTATTCTCGGTGAATAAGTCATTGCTAACTCTAAAATGTTTTATAGGCACGGGAAACCTTTTCTTCCCGCAGACGTTAAGTTGGGTATTGCAGTGGGAGATGAAGACCTTGCCATCACAGAATAAAATCAGGTTCAGGACCACCTGAGGAACCTGAACATATGTGACTCCACGAGATCTAACAAGATGCATCCTAGGGTCGTGAAGGAATTGGCTGACCTAGTTGTCATGCCATTCTCAATCATATTAGAAAAATATGGCAGTCAGGCCTAATTCCCAGTGACTGGAGAAAAGGAAAACCTCACATCCATTTTTAAAAAGGGTAAAAAGAAGGACCCTGGGAACTACCAACCAGTCGGCCTCACCTGTGTGCCCGGTAAGATCATGGAACAGATCCTCCTGGAATCTACGTCAAGGAATATGGATGACATGGAGGTGATTAGAGACAGTCAACATGGCTTCACAAAGGGCAAATCATGCCTGATCAATCTAGTAGCCTTCTATGATGGAGTGACTGCATCAGTGGACAAGGGAAGAACAAGTGATGTCATCTACCTTGATTTCTGTAAGTCCTCCTGAGTTGTCTGTCCCTTCTTCCAAAGGTCATAAACTCTCCATTTTTCCTGAGTTCCAGCAAAATCTCTCTGTTCAGCCAGGCTGGTCTTCTTCCCTGACAGCTTGTCTTTTGGCAGATAGGGACAGCCTGCTCCTGCACCTTTAAGATTATGTTCTTGGAGAATGTCCAGCCTTTCTGGACTCATTTGTCCTTTAAGAACTGCTTCAGAAGGGACTTTGTCAACCAGTCTCCTAAACAGGCTGAAGTTTGCTCTCCAGAAGCGAAGGTCTTGTCTGAGAATCAAAAACTCTACCATTTCATGATTACTATGCCAAAGACGGCCTCCAATCATCACATCACTCACAAATCCTTCTCTGTTTGCAAACAACAGGTCCAGTGGGATGCTTCTTTAGTTGGCTCACTCACCAACTGTCAGAAGTTACCTTCTGCATACTCCAGGAAACCTCTGGAGACTCTTTCCTCTCCCCTGGATTGTATTTCCAGCAGACATCTTGAAGTCCCCCATGAGAACAAGGGCTAGTGATTGCGAGACTTCTCCCAGCTGCTTATAGAATATTTTGTCTGTCCATTCATCCTGGTTGGGTGTTCTATAACAGACTCTTACTGTGATATCTGCCTTATTGGCATTTCACCTGATTCTTACCCATAAACACTTGACCTTTCATCACCAGCTCATCTCACTATGCACAAGAAGTGAGACTGGAGGGTCACCCAGATTTGTTTGCAAGTGAGTAGCAGAGGGATAGAAGAAGAAAAGTGCAGTGTTGAGTAAATTACTTATCTGAATGAAAACCAATGACATCTTTTATCAGATGCCATTAGTGTGTGCCTCAAAGCGTCAGGAAAAAGACATCTAAAACATTTCATGTATTCTAGTGAAGGACAAAAAATGCTGGAAGTGGAAGCACTGGAACTTCTGAGGCTAAGGAATCACTAGTTAAATAAAAACAGGCATGAGACACTGACTGGAGTTGCACGTCCTTGCAATCTGGTTGATTATTTGCATGGCTGAGCCCAGTAGGAGCCTTGCTCTTAATGACAAAGCCTGTTAGTCTGGCTGTTTGTTTTTGAGGTTATATATAGTAAATTGATGACGCCAAAGAAATTAAGTGCATGGCTAAAATGATGCTACCCATCTGTCAGCTGTTCTAAGATGTGTCCCAGGACCAGCCCAAGAGACATGTGGTTGGGTTTTGCCTATTTTTTTTCCCTTGGTGTCTTCATTCGCACCTTTAATCTTTATCTCTGTTTCTGCCAAACACTTATCTTGGCTCAGGGACCTGCTTGAGACTTGTAGGAGATCTGAGACTGAATAGACTAGATTAGAATAGACTAGAATAATAGAGTAGAATAGAATAGAATATTTCAGTTGGAAAGGACCTGCAAAGATCAGCTAGTCCAACTGCCTGACCAATTCAGGGCTGACCAAAAGTTAAAGCGTATTATTACGGGCATTGCCCAAAAGCCTCTTAAACACTGACAGGGTTGGGGCATTAATCACCTCTCCCTAGGAAGTCTGTTCCAGTGTTTGATCACCTGCTTGGTAAAGAAATGCTTGCTAATGTCGGGTCTGAACCTCCTCTGATGCAGTTTTGAAGCATTCGCATGTGTCCTATCACTGGATACCAGGGAGAAGACATCAGCACCCAGCACCTCCCTCTCTACTTCCCCTCCTCAGGAATCTGTAGACAACAATAAGTTTATCCCTCAGCCTTCTTTACTCCAAACTACACAAACCCAGAGTCTGCAGCTGCTCCTCATACTACACACCTTCCAGTCCTTTTACTAGCTTTGTTGCCCTCCTCTGGACACATTCCAGTACTTTAACATTCTTCTTAAATTGTGGGGCCCAGAACTGCACACAGTTCTCAAGGTGAAGCTACACCAATGCTAAATACAGCAGGATAATCAACTCTTTTGACTAGCTGTTTATATTCTGTTTGATGGACCCCAGGATGGGGTTTGCCCTCTCGGCTGTCAGGGCACACTTCTGAGTCATATTGAACCTGCTGTCAACCAGCACCCCCAGATCTCCTTATGCAGGACTGCTCTCCAGCCATTTTTTCTACCAATTTATACCTGTGCCCAGTGCTACTTCACCCCAGGTGCAGAATGCAGCATTTGGACCTGTTAAATTTCATGCCTGTGATGACTGCCCAATGCTCCAATCTATCCAAATCCCTCTACAAGGCCTCCGACCGCTGGAGAGAAGTCAACAGCACCTCACAGTTTAGTATCTTGCTGATGGTATGTTCAACTCCTGCATCCAAATCATTGATAAAAATATTGAACAGAAACGGCCCTAAAATTGAGCCCTGAGGAACACCACTGCTGACTGGTGACTAGCCAGATGTAGTCCCATTCACTACAACCCTTTGAGCCTTGCCATTTGGTCAGTTCTTCACCCACCTCACCGTGTACCTGCTCATCTCACAGTTGGACAACTTGTCCAGAAGGATTCTGTGAGGAACAGTATCAAAAGCCCTAATAAATCCAAAATAACCACCTTCTCTCTACATCCACCACCTTCTCCTCATCTATTAGGTGGATGACCTTATCATAGAAGGATATCAAATTAGTTAAACAGGACTTCCCCTTTGTGAACCTATGTTGACTATGCCTGACGACTGCACTGTCCTGTTTCCAGGAACTGAGGTTAGACTAACAGGTCTGTAGTTCCCTGGGTCTTCCCTCACACCCTTTTTGTAAATAAGAATCACATTGGCTAGCTTCCAGTCAGCAGGGACCTCCCCTGACTCTCAAGACCTTTGGTAGATGATCAAGAGGGGTCCTGTCATAGCATCCGCTAGCTCCTTCATTACTCTGGGATGAATCCCATCAGACCTCATGGAGTTATTAATATTCAGCTGATACAGCTGGTCCCTTACAGTTTCAGTGGCCACAAATGGAAAGTCACTGTTCCCATACTTGTGGTCCTCCAACTCAGGGGACCGGGCAGCCCAACGTCTATTAGTATTATTAAAGACTGAGGCAAAAAACCCCACTGACTGCCTCTGCCTTTTCTTCATCCCTATTTGTCAGTTGATCATCTTCAACAACTGTCAGCCCAATGTTTTTTTTTGGACCTCCTCTTTTTTGTTGTCTGATACAACACTGGCCAGTTTAAGCTCTAGTTGAGGTTTCGCTTTTCATGCATTCTCCCTGCATATGCAAACCACGGCTCTGTAACCTTCTTGTGAAGCCTGATCTCATTTACAGATATCATAGAATTCTTTTTCCCCCTGAGTTCCAAGAGGAGTTCCCTGTTCAGCCAAGCTGGTCTTCTGCCACAGTTTCTTGACTTATGACACAGTGGAATTGCCTTCTCCTGTGCTTTTAAGAGGTGGTTCTTAAAAACTGAGCAGCACTTGTGGGCTATTAAGACCTCAAAAGCAGATTTCCAGTGTGCTCTACTAAGTAGCTCCCTGAATAACTTAAAGTTTGGTCTCTTGAAATCCAAGGTAGCAACTCTGCTGTCCTTTTTTCTCATTACACCAAAATACTCCTAAGCCATGCTAACGTAACCTATAGACTGAGCCCTTGCCCATGGTACAAGAAAAAAAGTGCATCATTAGAATTAAAACCTTGCAAACTGATGCTTGATCAGTGGAAATGTTTCCCAAGACGTGAAAATGAACTTGTTGGATTTACCGCTGCAAGTTATTCCTGTAGTAAGGGGCTTAGCAGGATCCAGCAAAGGATTAAACTTTTATTTGAACAGTAAGACTGTCTGAAGTTACTGTAGCGTCAAAAGAAATGTTTGAGTGAGACAGTTGCTTGGGTTTTACAGGACATGAAAAATCTCGAAGGGACTTGGTGGCAAGGTAGTTCCCTGCAGAAAATATCCTACGTTGGCAAATTTATGCCTGTCAGTTATTGGCATCTGTCAAAGCCTCCATGGCTCATTGCCCAAACCTCCCATGGCGTCCCCCTCCGAACATGGACTCTGAGTAATGTGTAGCTTGTGTCTTCACTCCTGTAACTTGTTTCTGATAAATAGTAAACTCTTCAGAGCAAAAGTGGTTTTAGCTGTCTATCAGGGTTAAGAGGCTCATGTCCGTGCTTGGGCTGTTCTGGCACTGGAAATAATCCTGTCCAGGAATTATCTTGTTGGCTTTTAGTGGTTCTGGATTGGGAGACGGAGACTCATGTAAAGGGAGGCATGTTGCTGCACAGCTTGCCCTGTGTCAGCAGCACTTCCTGTGTTTTGGTTTCCTCTGTTTTGTTTTTTATTTTTTGTGTGGTTTTTTTTTTTTTTTTTTTTTTTTACTTCTTATTTTAGATACATCAGACCACTGTCAGAAGTTCCTCAATTCCTCAAAGTCTATTCTAAGCAAGTCCCCAGCCATTGGAAGATCTAGCTACATGTCTTACTTTATGAATTCATGAACTTTTACTTGAGTGAAACTTTCACGGTGCATAAAATCAAACACGTACATATATCTCTGCCCAGTTGGGGCCTTACTGAGTGACTGACCTCAGCAAGGAAGTGACAAGCAAGGACTGCCTTTCCCTTTAGCAAAATTTCTCTCTACAAGCTGGACATCAATTAGCACAATTGGTTTTGATGGTGAATGTGTAATTCAGCTTTTGCCAGTAGGCAAAAATAAAAGGCATAAAGTCCTTCTGTGTGGTATAAGCGAGGAGTTACCTCAAGTTCCCTGTCAAGTCTGAGTAGACTGTCAATAGCAATGAGGATGTTCTTTTTCTGGGCTGCCTAATATGAGTCCAAAGCAACAAAGCAAAGGGGAATTTTTGAGCAAAATTCATAGATAATGAAATGCGGATATGCAGGCGAAAGCTCGTGGGGAATTAATTGCTGTACCAGTGAAGAATGTGGCGGTAATTAAAGACTTATCAGGAACACTTTCAAATGAGAGTCTAAAATATTGATTTAATTTAGATTTAATAGGAAAGCTATTGTACTTCATGGTAAATAGTATAATTTCATTATTTAAAGAACCAATATTTGAATATTACTCATCAGCAGCTAAGCCAGAAGTGTTTACAGCATTGGCAATTGTTTTTAGTAAAGCTTTAAATGAATATTTGAATATAACAGACTGAAGTCTTCCAGACACTTTTTAATTTCTTTATAGCTG
Organism: Larus michahellis; assembly: GCF_964199755.1. NCBI lineage: Eukaryota > Metazoa > Chordata > Aves > Charadriiformes > Laridae > Larus > Larus michahellis. The sequence continues at coordinate 24,780,072 of NC_133900.1, forward strand.
AGACATGGATGAGTTTAGCTTTTTCTGTAGTGAAGGAATCTATGACCAAAGGTCTATGAAACCTGTTGACAGGTTGAATCATTAGTTTTCCTGGCGTGAATTTGTCATCTTGGGGAACACGATTAGAAAGATGATCTCAGTCAAATGAGCTGGAACAAGTGCAAAGAGATATATGAGTGATTTTTGAAGGAGACAATTTGATGTGAAAAGTCTCATAACTTTATAAAATGTGAGATCGGGACAGGCATTTCAGATGATCCTGGCATATTCTTCTCTTCCTGATGAAAAATGGCTAATAGCAGAAGTGTTCACTATTCCCTAGAGCAGTGAAAATAGTCGGTTCAGGAATCAGATTTAAAAGTTGGGTATTTCCTTACACACACACACACATACACACACACACTCTCTTTTCTTTTCAACTAGATATCATAATACACATGCTGATGCAGAATGTTGTATTTGATCAAAAATTGTGTTTTCAAGGGGCAATTAATCCTTTAAAAATAAACACCAATCAGCCAAATTTCTAAATGAAATGTTTCCAAGTAAAGAACAAAATACTCCTTTTCCTTTTTTAGCAGAAGTTGCCCTGTCTTTCCAGCTGATTTACCCTTTTATTTTCAATAAGCAGAGGGTAGGTTGCTCAGCAGATGAACAGAAAAGCACTGTCTCAGTCTACTGAAGTCCCGAACATCTTTGTCCAAAGCCAGAAGCTGACTGAAATTAATCATCAAAGAAGCTGATTAACTAGATTTATGTGTGGAACGTAATCAAAAGTTTCAAATTTAGATGTCTAGAAACTGTTCTTTGATTTTCTGCTATCTGATGTCATAACATTGCAAAGGAAAAGAGACTGTAAACTCAAGCTGTTCTCATTTGACCATATTTTTCTTTTCAGTGTAACGCAATACAGATGTTTCACAGCATGTAAACAAGACAGACAAGAATCAGGTGATAAAGTTTGTAAAAACAAGAATAGGTGTTAATTTATGGACAGGTTCCACCAGCTCTGTTGCACATTTTCTCTGAAAAGCAGCAATCATCCCGACCCCGCTCATACACTGTTGAAGCAGGGGATTTAATTAAGGCACTCCGAAATTGTGGACATTTGAATGTGAAGGAAGAGAACAGGCAAGCCTGGCAAAAGCAGAAAGAAGGCAAATGAGTGAGGAACTGGTAAAAATACAGGAAGGTTACAAAGGAAATGACAATAAAGAGAAAGATGAAAAGGCTTGTTGTGAGATACTGGAATTCCCAAATGAAAAACTAATCTTAATAAACTGGGACAGGAGAAAAGGGAGTGGTATAGGGGGAAGAGAAGTGTCAGAACAGCAAAAGATCTAGGAGATCAATTTATAATAATATTCAACTCCACAAGCCACAAAAAAGGAAACTCCATATTTGAAAATAAACATGCCAGCCGACTCTGAAATCATGTGTTTTTCCTATTGAAACACACACACAAAAATAACAAGCCTCTTATTAGTCAGAGGAGTTGGGTTGTAACGAAATTCAATGACCTACTTAAAAGTACACAATTTTCCTTGCTCAAACAAAACATTTAAAAGCCAAGTTTCTGAAGGAATACATTTCAGAGTCTCGATTACAGCGTGCAAAGGAGAGGCTTATGGACTTATCCAGACAGGCACAACTGATAGGTAAAACAGCCTGAGTAAGGGTGGAGTTGGGGAGGACATGCGCACAAAGGGGTGCATGGACAAAGGACTGAATGGGGCATATATACAATCACCTTCTGCCTTTTGTCACGCCTGCTGGGAACCCTCAAGGCTTAAGTAGGTTTCCTGCTCTCTTGATGCATTTGAGAGGTGTTTCCTGGCCAACACTGGCTCCTGGAAGGCAGTCTCATATTTTTGTCTTAGTGAAACTGCTTAAACTAGTCTGTGAAGCTTTTGTGTCTCAAAGCTGCTGCTTTCCCTCTGTTCTTCATATTACACCACTAGCATTTCTAGCTTATACCTTAATTAGCAGCTTCCTGGCTCCAGACTGCTATCCTTGCTTACAGCCTTCTGAAAACACAGTGGCACAACTTTATAAATTATACATTAGGAGAATATTAATGACTTAAAGCTCTTCTTCTGATGGATAGGGTTCAGCTCCTAGGAGCTTTGGCTGGAGTCAATGCAAATGTGATGGGAAACTTAGACCAGACGGTGGTGTTGTCAAGACTGCACAACCTTCATAGCTGGCTAGATTCCAGGGACACAAGCTGGGGCAGCGTGAACTTCATGAAGTTCAACAGGGAAAAATGCAGAGCCTGCACCTGGGACAGAGCCAGCCCCTGAGCCAGGATAGGCTGGGAAATGGCTGGGAGGCAGCTCTGCAGAGATTGGGGGGTCCCAGTGAACAACGAGTTGAACATGAACCAGCAATACACTCTCAGAGAAATAAAGTCCAACTTGCATACTGGGAGCTGGATCACAGAAAAGGCAGAGGGAGTAGGCTTTATTCAACCTGGTAAAGAGAAAGTTGAGGGAGTTCCATTTCAAAAAGGACACGACAAAGACAGAGCAATGCCCCTCTCAGAGAAGCCAACAGGTACCTTTGCAATGCAGGAAACTCTGATCGGCTAGGAAGAAATAATTCATCCCCAGGAGAGTGACACAGTCATGGGATGTGGCCCAGAGAGGTGGTAGCATCTCCATCAACAGATGTCTTTAAGACTTCTCTCTCTCTGACCTACTCCATCTAGCTATGATGGTGGACGTGTTTGGAGCAGGGAGTTGGATAGAGACCTCCAGAGGTCATTTCCCATCTAAATCTGTCCATGATTGTATGGAATTCTTTTAGCCTATCCTTTTTGTTTTTTAATTGTTGCTTTCCTTTTCTGTCAATGTGTCATAATTTTTTGGGGTAAAAAAAGTCAGCCTTCTACATGCAGAAATGTATGTCTTCACCTTGTCCTCAGAAGGAGTTTTCACTCACCTTTTCACTTACATATGCACAAGGGAAGATGACATTTATTCCTGTTACTGGCTTGATCCACTCCTTGTCAGTCCAGCCCACACCAGGACTGGAAAATGAAGCTGGAAAATGAGCACAAGATTGTCTTGCGTGTATCCAATTATTTTTCAGTGAAGATATTTGTAAGCAGCTGTGATCAGAATGTCTATACTGCACTCACAACTCTGTTAAAGGCTTGGAAAACTATGCCCCAAACAGAACTTTGAGAAAAAAATTAGATTGGTAGCTGCACATTTTTGAAATGCATCTTTTCCTGTCTGTAGCAGTAGGTGCCCATGAAACTTTGACACTGTGCTGTAAGAAATGGTGTGCAGAGAAACCTTCCTTCTGTGGCTAAATATAGAGATTTCTCTACTTGGTCTCAGGGGCTATTAATACCCTTCGTCTCTGCACCCAAAACTGTGGTGTTAAACATACCCAAGAGAAATGAATGTCAAAATACATGCTTCGTGTAAAACCTCAAAACTTTTGAGTTGTTATTGGAAGTAAACTTGAGCTTTCAGCCTTTGGAGATCCACTCATCTTGTTTGGCATGTTCCTTTAAAAGCAACGAATCCAGAGTATGGTGAACTCTCTGTGTGCTGTGCTGCTAATATGAAGTTATATATCCTGCCTGTAGTTCTCATAAAGATTAACATAATCTTTTTCTGCCCGAAGATAAACAACCAACCCTGGCTCTCAAAAGGTTCTCTGTTCTATTCGGCTTTGTTATTCCCTGTGGTTGGCAATACTGTTATTGACTTTTATTATGTGGAAAAGTGCTTGTTTTATGACAATTAGTGTCTTGTCTTAATACTGCAAAAGATCTACTGCCAGAAAACTTTGTGGATTTCTTTCCAAAAGGTGACATATACACAAGGGAAATTATTCACTCAGCAAGATTTATAAAGCTCTTCAGAGCTGTATTCTTCAGTGTTACAAATTACAACAAAATGCATGGCAAACAAGTAGGACAATGAACAATCACAGGAATATGAGATGCATTTATGAGTGGAATACAAATGAAGTGTTGCGTTTTTTTCCCTGGAATACCAAGGGAAATAAGTGGATTTTCAAAATAACTTTTTTTTTTTTTTTTTTTTTTTTTAAGTCTTAAGTAAAAAGCCAAAATATTTCTGCCCAAAAATAAAAAAGGAGAAGTGGAGATGCTTCTGAGACTCTAAAGTTTGTCATTTGTGTCACCTCTTTCTTTGGTGGTCTGGGTTTTTCAGGTAGACTGCATCTGCCACAGTGCCTCATAGCCTCTCCTCTTAGTTTCCTGAACTGTGGTCCATTAAAACAGTCCTCCCCTTAAATGCATAATGTGGACAAACAGCACTTCTGAGGAGGAGGTGCATTTGACAGTATCAAAGAATAAGGAACCTCTTTCCACTAAGAGAACGATCTGTAGAAAAAAACTGTTTAAATTAAAAAAAAAAAAGTCTTTTTGATAATTAGGGGTGTACCACCGGTAGGAAACAAAGTGCTTGCTGCAGAAATCATTAGTGGTAGGCTTATACAAGCAAGAGGGAAATGAGGGCACAAATTTGGACGACATCACACTTCTTTCTCTCTCATTAGCTTTCCGAAAAGGAAAGAATAATATAGGGGAAAAATAAGTATTTAGGCACTCAAACAACCTTTGCTAATGCATCACAAAAGAGATTGTTGGGGAAAGCTTGCTCACCACAGATTGAGACGTGAAGCCTTGTCTGGCATGAAGAAACCAAGTATCATGCAAAACGAGGAGTGGAAATAAAACCCATACCATCCCTCAGTGTGGAGAAACAAGTGCTGAGAAATGAGTGCTGCTCCAGGAGGAGTGGGGCTGCTTGCTGTGTTTCCTGGTGCCTGCTTTGGAAGCGATGTGAGCATTTAGGATGGGCATACAGCAGTGTTAAGCACCTGCAGGTCTCCTTGCAGCAGAGTGTGACAGCGTGCACATTGTGGGTCACGTTATGCGCATATAGTTGAATGGATGCCCCAAACGCTTCTCTGCCTGCTTAGACCCTCACTGTGATTATAGCTGTTTCAGACACTACCTGGAAAGATGAGGCGCTCAAAATTCTGCTGGATACTACAGTCTTCATTTATTATGAGCTCCTTTTTATCTACTAGGGACAATTCTGATTGTACGATCACTCAATTCTGCCACTTACATTCCTAGTTGCCTTTCACAGAATATCTACATGATTAAGTATTTGTTTTCCATGAACAAGATTATGAATTCAGGGTATGAAGTAATGAATATTTAAAGATAATGAACAAAATGCCACAGCATGGAGACATTCTCACAGCATTGACTACCAGCATAAAATGCAATTGGATGACTGCTAGGGATGCACATCTAACACTGCCTTTGCAGTGATATACTATTGGTATCTTCTACGGCCCTCTTCAGATATCATCTGACCTTCCTTAGGCAATCATTTTAAGCCATTTGTCTCCATTCCATGCCTTCTGTTCCTTGCTGGTGAGACAGGACAAGCATTCAGGCTTGGGAGGTGCTCAGTTCTGAAGATCAAAGGTGAGTTATTTGCCACCTTCCTAAACAGGCGTTTGGACAAGGTGTTTGAATTTTGGAGGTGCTTGTTTGCCTGGTAGGTCTTCATGCTTTTGTGCTGGAGTTCTTCCAGTTCTGCATCTCAGGTCACATATTTAGGAACCTAAATATAGTTACTAATTCCAATGTCTACTGAATTTCCACATTCCTTTTCATTAAAGGTCATACTCAAGTCCTCTTAGGCATTATAATGAGTCAGAACATGGAAGATTAATTCATTTTTCCATTACAAGGAGCAACACGGAAACTTGAAGGTCTGATATCTGCCCAATTCATGAATTTTAACAGCTTGAAAGGCTTTTTCCCTGAAAAGTTCCAACTCCACAAGTAAACAAAGCAATAAATGTCTCTCACATGTACATTTTTCTCTCATCCTAAATAAATAAGAATGCTTACATTTTTATTGAGGTGTCTCCATTCATATGACTCTCTTAATGGATGGAAATTGGGCACCTGCTTGTGGCATGAAACATTGCTAAGATCCTTTACTGAAATTATTGTGATGAATCGCCGTTGTCAATGCTTTCTGAATGAGACAAATCCCAAACTAATCTGCTATCTGCATTCCAAATGTAATGGGCTCATGGATCATAAATCTTCTGCAGGGAAATAGGCCTCCATTCTGTATCAGGCAATAAACAAAAGTGTTATTCATACTTTCCTGCACAGGGGCTGCAATGGAGAATATAATCAGAAGATGAGTGAGAAATTGGACAGAATGCAAAAGGCACCATGTATGTTCGGATTCAAATTGATTTCAGGAACATATTTGTTATTTACATGTGACAGAAAGCATTATGCACAGTATATGCACCATGTAAGCTCTTCAAGTCAATATTTTAACTTGTTTAGTGTGTATTCTGGAATGAATATCAGTCCCACAAAACTGTGATACAATGGGCACAAATGGATCTTAACCAGAAATGTGGGGCAAGCAGCAAACATCCTCTTAGGCTGTAATATGTTAATGGTGTCAGTATGAGTGAAGAGTTTTAGCCAGTCGGAGACCAGATAAATTGAACCTCATCATGCTCCAAATATCCTTAGAGTAGCAAATAAATTGCACTTACCTGCTCTTCAGCCCAAAGCCAGAAACACCAGTTGGACACATCAAATAAAAGGCGCACTCCAGAAGGCAAAGAGCTGTGGTTGCTTCCTCTGTAGGGAGTCAACTGAGGTAGTCAAATGTCTGTGATAGAACTAAAGCAGCAGGTAGTGTCTGTGGTGGAAACAAAAGACAAGAATTTAGAAAGGCACAGCTTCTGTAGCGTGTATGGGTATCAGGAAGAGCTGGAGCTGCAGGAGGTTCTGAACAGACCTCGAGGATGGTCAGTATGAGCTTATATTTCAAAGCCTGAATAAATCTCTGCTAGAAGCTATGTATATCTTCCTCTGAAAAATTATGTCCAAGGCAGAGTGCCAGGTTGGATGGCTGGTGGTTCTATTCAGTGTTATGTGGCTTTTGTTCCAGTGTGGCAGAAAGGAACATTTGAAAGAGCAGAAGAGAAAAAGAAAGATTTTAAAAGTAATTAAAAGGAATGACTATGCAGGTCTCAGAAGAACAAACGTTAAAAGTAGGATGGTGTGATTTCTTTTTTGTCTCTTTGACTTTCTGAATAAATACAGTAACTTTTCAGATAGCTTTTCACTGAACTGGGACATCTACAAGCACAGTTTGAGGTCTGAAAGGTCAGGCTTGCTTCTTGTTCCCTTAGGCGTTGTGTTCAGCAGCAGCAGATGTTCTGCAGTAACACTGAAGTAGCATCTTATCTTTCCATAGGTTTGCATATGAATGACTATGTAAAGATGTGCTTGATGGATCACAAGATCCATTGTTTTTTCATTCCCAAGCAGAATGGATTCAAGTATTAAGATGCACAAGTATCGACATCAGAGCAGTTGTATAAATAGAGTTGTATAAAATTATGCCTCTCTATATATACATTGCATCTCATCTATGTTGAGTTTCAAATCACAGTTATTTTTACTAGTGTCTTCTCCCACTTGCTCAAGTAACACTATCTCAATCAGAAGTCTGGGCAAATTGTCTTCAGTATCTCCACTTCTGGGATGAGAGAGCTAATGTGAGTTTTCTCCATATTATTCATTTTATTTTTCTGTCATTTCACAGCATTGCATCTTGAAGAAACAACATCTTAGTGTAGCTTTTCCTTCCCAATAATGGGAAATTCATGGGAATGGGGAGTCAGGGAGTGATGTTTCTGTCAAGACTGTCCCGCTATGCAGACCTCTTGTCACGTTCAACCTGCATCTTGGTTAAATTACTGGGAACAAACACGTAACTAGATGGCAACCATGGCTGAAATGGCTGTGAGTATTTCATGCCACTAATAACTGACCTTCTTGTTAAAACTGTGGCAAAGCTGACACAGCTGTGTTACTGAGATGAGTTAAGAGCTCCCAGAACCTTCTGATGTAGAAACAAGACAAAACCACTTGAAAAATAGACTGCTTTACCTTAAAGGCTGTTTCAGAGAATTCCTATAGAAAATCACATCCTTTTCTCCCAAAGGAATATTTCAGCCGTGCCATTCAGTGATCATGTTTCAGGGAATTGTTCATGTGGGCACTTACTAACAATTTTGATGCATTTCATCACACCCTGGTTTTAGAAATCAGTGCAAAACCTCTTTTCCTGTTCAACTGAAATAAAATTTAATTTGGAAGCATTGCCTTAACATGATCATTAGTTAGTAGGTTTCAGTCTGTCCAAGTCTATTTACACAAGAAAAATGTCGTCCTGCTTTGCAACAGCTGAAATGGAAATTGACATAAGTTCCAGAAGCTTCAGGAAATTAAAAAACATAACTAGTTGAAGTTATAATATTAGAGCATTATCTGACATAAAATTCTTTGGTATGTCTACACATTTCACCAAGTTTCTCAGTAAACAAACAAATAATCCATATGCAACCTTTTGTCACATTCAGCTTCTCAGTTAAGCTCCCAATTTCCTAAGAAAACATTTTTTTTAGGAGAAGTGTTTGAGTCAGATTAAAGTGTTTGCTGAAATCAAAATATGAAACCAGGTGTTTGACCCTAGTGTATGCCATGAAATGAGCCCCGTTTTTACTTTTTCCTTTTTGCCATGGTGTGTTTTTTCTCTTCTCTTGTTTTTCTTCCCATTTTTACCCATACCTCATTAAATATAAAGTTGAACTTGGGCATTCCTTTGCTAAGGTCATAAAATAATTTCTAATATCTGGACGATATTTTAAGAGATAGTCATCGTGTGGTAAATGTTCTGAACATATCCAGGTATCCAAGATTGACAAAATAAAATACCTCCTTTAATTCCAAACCACTTCTGACAGTGGAGACAAGTGATGTAAACCTTTTTTTTTTTTTTTTATAGACACAATCTTCAGTATTAACTGTTGGTTTCTGTCTAGTAATTGATCTACAAGGCTGCAGAATCAAAAATGCGGACCAGGAATTAAGCTATAAAAAATTTTCTTACTCCTTTATGTTAACTTGCAGACTATCACAAAGCCATGCTAATGTTATAATTTCCAGTGCAAATGATATGCTATTGGAATGCAAACCATTTAGATCATTGTATACTTTTAAATTGTGTGAATATTCCCCAAAGCAGTTTCATTATAGTCTTGAAAATAATGAAACAGATAATAGCTGCTTCCCCTTTTAAGTATGTATTATCATCCAACTCCCAGAACTATTCTGATATTTCTGAAATTTGTGGTGTCTCTAGCTGCAGAAAACTACCATTTTCATCCATCTTCTTACTACCCTTCTGATGTTGGCAGTGCACATGCTCGCAGTCCTTCCAAGCTGTATTGTTTTAGCCATGAGTGAATCTTGGATTGTGTTGTTTAACTCAGTGTCACAGTCGGATGACTTATAAATACTACTGTGAATAATACTACAATGCCATTTCTGTGGCAGCCACTTTACTATTTCCATACAGCAAAAAACGTTTCAAAGCTTGAGGGTTTTGGTTGGTTTTTTTTCTCCTTAAGTAAGCAGAAGCTACAGTAAACCCTACAGGAATTCCTGCTATTTTTATTCATTTGTGTAAATTAATTCTTTCACTCATTCTAAAAAGTGTTAAGAACTTTTTAGGATATGTACCTGGGCTCACTGAGGGATTGTTTCCACAACATTAACTGCTTTAATTGTGGCAGTAATTTAATTCTTGAAAGATGTAACTCAATCAACTAAATGCATGTAATGGAGACGTCAGTGTCAGGTCACACTTTGTCTATCTATCGTGTTCACTAGATCACCAGGGTCTAGGTGATGTGCCTGAGATAGTCAATATTTACGGTAAAAAATTGAGATAAAATTGTACTTATAAGTGTGTTTGGTTTTTTTTGTAATTACCTGTTCTTTTTTCATCTCCACAGCCACATTCTTTTGCCTTCAGACTTCAGACACGGCTTGGTCTGAAGGGATCTCCACTTCACGATTTTTATGAGACTCAGGGCAACTTGGTTCTCAAGCTCTCACTCAGCCCCTTTCTCACTGTCAAAGGAAACTTGTTTGCCTTGCTAGTTACACTGCACAGCTCTTTACACAGAAAGTCACTCTCTTTCTGAAGTCCTCTCCATGTGTCAGAAGACACCTGCAGCCTGGTGCTTGGGATTGCTCTGACCCAGGTGCAGGACCTTGCACTTGGACTTGTTGAACTTCACGAGATTTGCACAGGCCCACCCCTCAAGCCTGTCCAGGTCCCTTCCTTCCCTCCTGCGTGTTGACCGCTCCACTCAGCTTGGCATTGTGAGCAAACTTGCTGAGGGTGCACTCTCAATCCCACTGTTCATGTTGCCAACAAAGATGTTAAACAGCACCAGTCCCAGCACTGACCCCTGAGTAACACCACTTGTCACTGGTTGCCACTTGGACATAAAGCCGTTGACCACAACTCTTTGAATGTGGCCACCCAGCCAACTCCTTATCCACTGAGTGGTCCATCTGTCAAATCCATGTCTCTCCAATTTAGAGACAAGGATGTTGTGTGGGACAGTGGCAAATGCTTTGCACAAATCCAGGTAGAGTTCTGGTTACATGCAATGAGGTGGAGGGCCTGAAGAATCTGAAGAATGCATAGCAATATTCTTTCTGCATTACCTGGCAGTACCTGCTGCCTAATTAAATCAATGCTTTCTGGTATATAGGGGGATAAATTTCAACTGCAAGGTGCTTAAAATGGAATTGCAATCTGAGCTGCAGAATTAATTCAGTGTGTCTTTATGGAGCATATTAGTGTTCTTAAATTGATATGAAATGATGGGAAGCTGTTATGGTTTGAGGAACCCAGAACAATTTCTTGTTGTTTAGACAATATTCTATCACCTGATGAACCCTCCCCACCCGGGAAGGGGAATCGTGGGGAAAAAAAAGGAAACCTGAGGATTGAAATAAAACCAGATCTAATAGAATACTACTAAATAGTTAACATTAATAATGCTAAAGATCCAGTATTGATCCTGACACCAATATAAAATATAGCAGGAATACTCAGCCGATTCCATCAGCAGGAAGCTGTGCACTCCCAGCAAATGGCGGACACTGCGAGCACTACGGCTTCAGGAGGAAGGGAAGGGCTCAGGGGTCCTGCATCAGGACAAGATGTTCTCTGGCTCACACCCATCAAGGGAGAGAGAGAACTTCTCAGCAAACTTTCTAATTTATATTGAAAGTGACATTCATGGTATGAAATAATCCCGTTGGCCAGCTTGGGTCAAGTGCCTGGGTCTCGCTCCTCCTCATCCCTGCACCTGGTGAGCTCAAAACCACTGAGACCTTGAAACCCACATACCATAGCTGGCTAAAAAGTAAATATTTCCATAAATTCATACACTAGAGTTCTCTAAAAGTGCAGTTTTCCCAAACATTAGAAGTGAAATTAGTCCTCTCTCTCAAACCAGGACAGGGGCCTATCTGGAGCTCTTTCCACTTTAATCACTGCAAGGTATTTAAGCAAGAAAACATGAAATGGGAATCTTTATCTTCCACTAATACACGTGCCCTAGTCATTATGTAGGGAGAGTGGAATTACATGTCTTTTAATTAATTTGAAGGATCAAACCAAGCAGGAGGGCCCTGTTCTGATGCACAGCCGAGCACCCACAGCCACCAGATCAGGGCCATAGTGGGGCAGACTAAATGACTGTCCAGCCCGGTGCCCAGCAGAGACTGCTGAAGATTAGAACATACAGGTAGATCCTTCCCACAGCTAACAGTCAGGGTCTTAAGAACTTCCCGAGTCAGGCGTTCACTCAGGTGTCTCAGTGTAATTGCCAGTGAGACCTCATGCACATGAGTTAGTCTGTTAGTGGGTTGAGTAGGCACACATTAGGACATGTGCTAGATTTCCACTCGTAATTTTGTCTCAAACTTTATAGCCTGCTTCTTTCTGCTTGCCAAGATTGCTGGAGAGCTTGATGGTAGCTCCCATGTTTACCCATACTGAAATATGCTCAAGCTGCCATCTTGGGTGAGATGCTGTGAGTTACTATCATTACTTAGACAGTAAGATGCTATCCCTAAGAAAAGGTTAAAAGTTAAATAGGCCAACAGAGAAGGAGACAGTGCCAGACTTAGCAAAAGAGGATGCAAATTTCCTGGTTCTATGTCTAAGCCACCAACTCACAGTGCATCCTCAGTGGCAAATTAGAAATGTGTGGGAACAGGCTGCTGGTAAATGCTTTTAGCTCCGTTCTTCACACATCAGGCTACACTGTCATAGGAGAGAATCAAAGCAACAAGCAGCCCGAGACAACTCCCCCCACACACAGCAGCATCCTGTCTGCCTGCAACATAATGACAGGGGTTTGCATTGTGATGGGCTGAACAACAAATCAACTTTATTAACAGGGGTTTACATTTTTTAAGCTACTTAGAAGGATTGCTTTCTCATGTTATTGCATTAGCTGTGTTTGTCACAGCAATGATGAGTAAACACTGGAGATAGTTTCAGATTCTACTCTCTTAATGTTGTTTAGACTTTATAAGAAAAGATTAAGCTTCACTATCTTTTATCTGACAGCCATTTATATGTGTTCTAAAAACCAGTAAATGGGTACTTCATATTACAGTCAGTTGACTAAAGGGAAACTGCCCAAAAGTGATGAGTTAGATACAACCTACCTTAAAAATACATGACACTCCCTTCTCTGTAAAAATACGTAGGGGAACATATCAGTTGTAACTGTTGTTTGAATTTTGCTTAGCAGCTTTTAATCATAGTGTTGTGTCCTGGTTTGAGGAAAAAACAGAACCAATTTTCTGTTCAGAATTTTACTTTTCAGTTAAGCCTCTTCTAACTAACTGAACTCTCAGAAATTAACAGCACGTTGTGGAGACACTGTTTGCTTTCAGGGAGATAAGACCTGATTATTTATAATTATGCCCAGGAACAGTATGCAGAGAGGCTCTTGCTTATACTTATTGCTATAGCAACCGAGGTCAGCTAACTTCACTATTTGCCCCGCTGGAGGGTTGTAAGTGGAAAAGTATAGAGGGGTTGCACCTATGGGGAGGAGTAGACAGGACAGGTGACCCAAAACTGACCCACAGGATATTCCATTCCATCTGACTCGTGCTCAGTATAAAAGCCGAGGGATCAAAGGGTCCGCCCACTTTCTTCAGTGGCTGACGTCTGAGGAGGACTCATTCTGTTCATCTGCCTTTGATCCCCAGCTGCACATTCCTCGACCTAGATTCAGAATCCAGTTCCTGTCTGTCACTGAGTCCACTCTTGGGCTTTCCCAGTGCCTGTCATTACGTGATTGTCATCTTGGGAGCTCAATACTGGTTTTGTATATTGTATATATTTCATTATTTACTTTTTATTATTTTATTATTAATATTTCATTAGAGCAGTTTAGTTTCTTCTAAACTCATAAGTCTCTTTCTCTCTTTCCCTCCTCTCCTTGGAGTGAGAGATAGGGGGAGAGAACCTGTCGTTTGTTATTGGCCAATCCATTCCAAACCATGACATGTTTTATTTATTTATTTATTATTTTATTTTTTAAGCCTATGGAAAGAAAACAGAATCCAGGTTGTGAGACAAGTTTGTGGTGATGAGGCAGGTCCAACATCAAGCCAGCATGTTAGTCCACAACTCAGGGTCCAGATCAACAGGGTCCATGGCCTGGCACAGGCACAGCTGTGGCTGACCTGGAGACCCACCCTGCTAAAACACAGTTCAGGTCATGCGTGAGGGCCCAAGACTGAGTGTTGCGTGAAAGAGTCAAAGCGGTTTTGGCAGAAAATAAGCACACTTGCGTTCTAACACTCCTCACCGAGGCGGGAGGCTAGGTGCGGCTAAGTTTAAATTCTGAGTGATGCCCAATTCACCACCATCAGTCCAGTCACATTTAATATATATATTAAACTGTTACGATTTGGAAACACTAATAGTGGACTGCACCTTCAGTCTAGTGCTCATGAACTAGCACGGCCACTCTCAAGTCTTTGGCCGCGTTCAGTGAGAAACCGAAACGACTGGCTACTTAAACAGTGCAGTTTATTTAAACAACAGATATATAGTTTCTTAGGATTCCGGTGATAAATACACTGTCTGCAAAGCACGTGCAAATAAAGACATTGTTAAGCATACAAAACGTGTGACAAAGTTATAAACGATACAGCCTGGCTATAAATGTAGGATAAAGATTATAGGATAGGATTATGTAGGATAAATATTTTACGGAGGAAACACTCGGTATAATCTGTGTCTTACCCAAAGGTGTCCCTATGGGGGGGAAGAAAGGCTCAGCCCGTCGACTGGTCCCGGAAGTCAAAGGCAGTCAGTGATGGAGCCCTCCTTGACTTGTTCGCGACGGTGTCTTCCCCTAATATCCCCCCTCTCTCAGGCTATTTTATACTATTTTTTACCTTCAAGGTGGAGTTTGAATGATTTTAATCCTAAATACTTTTATTATGATTGCTGTAAAATTCTCTCACTTCACATTTAAAGGTAGAGTTTACGAAAAATTCAGGGTGCAGACTCAAGGAGGAGTGGTCGCACCTTGGAGGCAGGTAGCCTTTGGGATGGAGGCGTGTTTTGGTATTATAATGACATTATAATGACCAAGTTCGCACAAAGGACAGCATTTCATCAAAATTTGACAAAATGTTGGCTCAGGGGAGCAAATAGGCAGCTTATCGGTTCCATAGTACCATCTCATTCCCGTATCTGCTATACGTCACAGAGCAAGGCCACGGAATGGTCACATTCCATTCCATCCCCCGTGTAGCTTCGCAAGCAATATTGTACAGGGAATCGCAGATGTTGCATTCTTTGCATGCCAGCTGCGGCTGTATTCTACCTTAGAAGCCTTTTGATTTTATACCTTTCCTTAATGTGCGAACAATGCTGTATTTTTGGCCATTTTAGTAATTATTCCACACTGAGCGTAATGGACCCCCTGTGCCCATGGGCGGGGAGTGGATGGAGGCTCTAGGTGAGGCTGCTCATGGACTTTAAGGGCCATCAGCACACTCACGACCCAGACACTTGTGACTGCACTCTCCAAAGAGCACCCAAGAGAAGAATTAATTCATATTCAAGGGCAGGAATGTATTTTAATGAAACTTAGACCCATAAGCAAAACCCATTAGTGCTACAGAGTCAGCTGTAAACAGCAGCCAGCACACAATCAATGCATGCTATTCTAACAGGGTATGTCAGGATGTAAGCGTTGCTATATATTAGTTCTGTTTTCTGTGTGTACTTCTATCAAATCTGTATTTACAAAGAGGCAAGGTAAATTCTCAAATGCTATACAAGGCAATCCTTTCTGCACTCTATCTCCAGCAGTCCTGTTAATGATCCTTCCTAAAATAAACATGCCATTTTATCAATAGTTCTCCCTATGGGTGAAGCAACTAATGGCAATTAATGTCGTTTAATTTGTAGTGGATTTTCAGTTTGCATTAAGCTTTCTTTGTCCTACTCGTGTTTCAGTGATAGTGTGGGTTTGTGGTTTGTTTTATTTTGTTGATACAAAACAGTGAGTGGAGACAACTCCTGCAGCAGTATTTCACGAAGTTTAGCCTGGTGGGACAAACGGCCTGCAGGGTTTGAAGACTGTTTCCATGCTCTCAGGAAATTAAGTAAGATCCTTTATGTTCTGGCTAATTTGGTCTGACAGATTGTGAAATTATGCCAATATTATGTTTTCTCTTCAGATAACCAAAGTCACTAAAACCATTGATTAACATCTCCTAACTGCTCAAGTAAGCTAGCAATGGAAGGTAGGTAACAGCCAGGACTATCATCACTTCCAGAAAAGGGTAGGGATTGCAAACAGAGCCCAGAATAAGAGCCCCAATTGTTCTTAGGTCAAATCCTGACATATTTTGTGATATACAGAAAGCAGTACCCAATCTTGCTCCTCAGGGAGGGCCATTTATTGGCCAGGACAAATCCCCTTTCCAGCTGGGAATGTTACACTAATTAGCAGATTTGTAGTGGGTTATTAAAATGGGCTCAGCATGACCAGTGTTTGTTTGCTTCTGCTCACAGGTATTTTTTAAAATCCACCTGGAAGATGACATTCTTGGTGGTGTAATGCAAAGTTCCTCCAAGCTTTGCTCACATGAGTATCAATAAAATAACCCTGCTTTAGGCAGTGTTAAATTTATACTGATCATGAGTGGATATAAGCAAATCAGGAGGCCAGAAGGGCTTCTTTGAGTACTTAGGCAACAAAAGGAAGACTAGGGAAAATGTGGGCCCATTGCTGAATGAGAGAGGGGACCTGTTTACACAAGGTGTGGAAAAGGCTGAGGTACTGAAAGCTGCCTTTACCTCAGTCTTTACTAGCAAGACCGGCCTTCATGAATCTCAGGTCCCAGAGACCAGGAGTTAAAAATGAAGCAAGGAAGATGTACCCTTGGTGGATCACGTCAGAGAATATTTAAGTGCACTAGAGATACATAAGTCCATGGGCCCTATATCGTATGTACCCACAAGGGCTGAGGGAGCTGGCAGGTGTCATTGTAAGGCAATTATCAATAATTTCTGACTGATTGTGGTGACTGGAAGAAGTGCCCAAAGAATGGAGGAAAGCAAATGTCACTCCTATATTCAAGTAGGGCAAGATGGACCCAGGGACACCTTACCTCAATCTCTGGGAAGGTAATGGAGCATCTAATCCTGAGAACCATTTCCAGGCCCCTAAAGAACAAGAAAATCATCAGGAGTAGTCAGCATGGCTTCACCAAGGGGAAGTCATCCTTGACCAACTTTGTAAACTTCTACGATGAAATGACTGGCCTGCTAAATGAGGGGAGAGCAGTGGATATTGTCTAGCTGGACTTCATCAAGGCTTTTGACACTGTCTGCCATTAGGACCTCATAGACAAGCTGATGATGTATGGGCCAGATGAGCAGAGTGTGAGATGGGTTGAAACTGGCCTAATGTCTGGGCCCAGAGAATGCCAATCAGTGGCATGAGGTCTGGTTGGAGGACAGTGGTGTACTGGGTCCAGGCCTCTTTAATACCTTCATTAGTGACGGGGCAGAGCGTATCCTTGTCAAGTTTGCTGATGACACAAAACTGGGAGGAGTGGTAGAGAGTTGTGCTGCCATCCAGAGGGACCTCAACAGGCTGGAGAAACAGGTTTACAGGAGCTTCATGAATTTCAAGAGAAAGTGTAAAGTCCTGCACCTAGGGAGGAAAAATCCTATGTACCAATATATGTTGGGAACCACCTAGCTGTCAGAAAAGGCGATCCTGGAGGACAAAGTTGAACATGAGCCAGCAACGTGCCCTTAAAGCCAAGACAGCTAATGGTATTCTAGGTTGCATACTGGAGAGAGTACAGCGAAGGGCCACAAAGATGATTAAGGGACTGGAGCATCTCGCCAATAAGGAAAGAGGCCAAGAGAACTGGGACCATTCAGCCTAGAGGAGAGAAGGCTCAGAAGGGTCTTATTAATGTATATAAATACCTGAAGGGAAGATGCAAAGAGGAAAGAGCTAGGCTTTTTTAGTGGTGACCAGGGACAGGATGAGAGACAATGGGCAAACTGAAACACAGAATGTTCCTCCTGAACATCAGGAAACACTTTTTCACTGTGAGGTGACTGAGCACTGGCACAGGTTTCCCCGAGAAGTTGTGACGTCTCCCTCCTTGGAGATATTCAATATCTGTCTGGACATGGTCATGGGCAACTGACTTTAGGTGGCTTGGCTCGGGGCCGGGTTGGACCAGATGACCTCCAGAGGTCCCTTACAATCTCAACCATTCTCTGATTCTGTGTTAGGGATCCTGGCAACTGTGGGGCTCATTTCCATTTCTTTGGGTACTGCCAGGAATGCTCAGTGTCCTCCTGTGCTTCCCTACTTTCATTTTTTTGACTGTTTTTCATTTGTTCTCCCTCAGAAATCATATGGCTTTCCCTGGATGAGTCTTTCCACCTTTCCCCTTTCAATTATGCTGGTCCTGTTACTTGAACTGACTAATTAAAACCAACCCATGTCAATACAGAGAAGCCTTCTCAGAGGCAGCTACTTGATGGATCCCCCTCGTCTCATCTTAGAACTTGCAATGTAGAAGTGTCCCCCTGGGCTCCCTTCCAAGCTTGTGCATAGATCAGAACACTTCTAGGACCAGAATCAACTAGTTGTGGTGAAATGTCTGCAGTTAGACAGAACAGAAGTGAAACATGAATTCTATCCTTACCTTATCAACCTCCTACAGACCACAGTGTTGGCCAAGGGACAGAGTTGTGATTCAAACCAAGACTTGGAATCACAGAGGGTCAGAACCAGGCTGACCTGCAACAAAAAAAACCCATGTACCTGGATGTATCCAAGCAGTTTTTACCACACTGAAAACTGTGTGTCTACGTGTCCTGCAATACATGCAGAAGGCATTTAAGGATTTAGAGGATGAATACACTGCTAAATTCCATGTGCTAAGGAAGTGCACGGTCCTTAAGGATAACTAGCACAGAATGACCTTGTCTCATGTCCTGCAAACAGAGTGGCTGTAGGTTGACTTCACTCTGTGGTCCACGGTATCTTGCAGACCATACTGAGGAAGTGTCAAGGAGAGTGCTCACTGGCATGCATCAAAAGACTGCGAAGTAACTCTCAAGCAACAGGAACAACTGGGAGCGTTCCTGGGCACAGCTTAACTTTGCAGCAAGGTCACAGCAGCACCTGCAAATATATTGATTATACATATAGGAGAAAAGCAGCTTCTGAAACTGCTGCTGAAAAATCTGCCTCTGAGCAAAAAAGGCTCTTTCCTTCTAGGTTGTGCTCTTGGAGGCTTATTGTAAAGGCAAGAGAGACTCCCGTGAAAGCAAGAATGAAAGGCTTGGAGTCATATGGCACCAGAACAGGTTCTCAGATATTTATATGCTAAACTGCTCTGGGAGTTGACTGTGAACCTAGCAATAGTGAAAAGACCTTTGTCCTCCTGTTGGACACAACCATGGAACATATTTTGTATGCAAAGGAAAATACAGCTTTTGAAGAGACAAAAGCGAAAATGGGTACTGTGTAACCTTCTCTTCGTCAATAGTTTATGAAGGACCAATAAATTATTAAGTCTGTGATGGATAAACTCTGGGTTTTTGCACAGTAGCAGATGGTGTTAAGAATGGCCATAGTCATACATAGCAGATTAAGCTGTTGATTAGACTTCTATTAAAAGATCTGTTAATCACTCATTAAACCTTTCTAAGTAGCATACCATAAGGCATATCCCCAATCTTAGAAGGTCAAGTGGCATTTAACTGAGACATACCCATCTTCCTGTCACAAGACACAAATTCAGTGAAGATGGGAAGTATAGAGTTTCAATACCTGTGAAAAAAGCAAGAAAGATGGTATGGCACTTCCATCACAAACATAAGAGCAACTGCCATGTGCTCAGATGCCTTGGAAATAAGATAACTGATTATGAATTCTGGGCTCCAAGATAAGAAACATTTTTAAGAAAGATGTGTGCATGCAGGACATAGGCGTGTTGCAGTACAATAGGCTTGATGGCACAGCATGTCTTAGTACCCAGTAGGCTTCTAAGAGCCCTTTGAGTTGCCCTGTGGGATGGAAGGACATTCTAATTTTTAAATGAACAAATGGTTAATCCAGGTAGAATACCAGTCTGGTGGGGAAAAAGGCCCTGTATCCACCACAGCCTTCCCCTCTACCCCTGCCTAATTACAGGTACCTGCTTGAAAGCACACAGATGTTACAGCTCCTCCAACAAAAGTTGCAAGCAGAATCTCTGAATTCCACCTCTCTACGACTGGCTCAGCTCCTGAGGCTGAGGTTTAAAGAAATGATTCATTCTGACACACATGTAATCAGGGAAAATTTCAATCCACTCAAGGTCATTTGAGAGCAGGATTTTCGCTGCTGAAAGCAGCTGCTGCTTTTATTCTGTGTTATAATTACAGAACAATTACAAGCAGGACACAGCAGGGAGGGGATCGAAGACTGCATGTGTGTTTTGGGGTGTCTATGCCTCAGCCCATCTTGGTTGGCCCCTAAATCAGAAGCAAGCGTTGTTACCCACTACCAAACGCAGTGTTACTAAAGCCCCTCTGATGATGTACAAAGAGCAGAAAATAAAAAAAAAAAAAGCTAAAATTTTCCTTGTTTACTGCTCTGACAGTCAGCTAAACAGAGCTGTCTCTCCCCCACAGCCCCTGTGTTTTTATTCATTGCTCAGGCAATGAATAATATTGATAATATTGATAATAATTGATAATATTCCTTGGGGAAATTCATCCCCACCTCCCATACACACACGCGCGCGCTCCTTTTGTGTGAAAGCACCTCTACTTCAATTACTGTGGTGAAGAGTTTGCCTCTTTTCATGAGGCAAGGTTTAGTGTACGAATTAACATCAGGGGATGACAGCAGAGAACTGTTAGATTCTCATTTCATTGTCCTTTTCAGCAAGTGGCTGTTTTTTCTCACTGGTCCCCTCAGGTCTTTGCTGGAGAGAGACGTGCAATTATTCATATCTGATTACACATCTGACTGATAGCCAAGCGCCAAATGCATTGGAAGAATTTCCATCCTAGCCTGACATGAAATCCACTTCTCCTGATGGACACGTGCCACACCAGACCGGGAGTAACCATGGAACCTCAAACGTTTTTCTGTCTTGCAAAGTCATCTGTAAGTTCCATTTACCCAGTCTTTAGGGGCTGTGGAGGTCTCTGGAGAGGACCTTCACTTTCTGGTACAGTTTCTTAAAGTGTGGCTTCTAGGAAGCACAGGCATTCCGCAGGCAGAAGTTACAATATTACCTTTAACTTCCCTTTCTGGAGCTCTGCATCACCAAAGAAGCCAATTCTAGCTTCTGGCTAGAATTGTGCGAGCAAGCAGAAGGTAGCATGGAAACTATACATGAATGCTACCTCCCAATAGACTGTGTAGAATCTGACATGTTTTATGTAGTAGAGTACAGGATTTTGCAGATGAAGGTTTTTTCTTCTTAGACAGAAAAGCAGAAAAAGTGCGTACAACTTGAACTGAGTGTATTGTCTATATGGTATTGAAGAGACATCCCTGCAGAAGAATAGTACAAAACGCTCAAAATCTATCAGATTTTTTTGAAAATACATTGTTATTTATTTTTAGTATCCATTAATTTGTAAACCTGCCTATCTTCAGATAAACTGCACAATCAGAAAAATGGCCACATTTTTGTAATTAACTATTCTTGCCATGAACAAGTCAGAAATGTAAAACAGGATAGACGCTACCTAAACTACCAGGAGCAGAACACAATCTTCATAATCAAAATCAACGTGCAAGAATTGCAATGTATTGTAACACGTGGCAATATACAACACTAATGTTTGGACTTGAAAATCTTTATCTCCTCTGTGTCAGTATTAGATTTGCAATTTCAACTGGACTTGAAAGCAGAGCGCTTTCCCTTGCTAGAAGGACATCAGTCATGCTAGGCATGTTTGCTTCCCACAGAGCCAACTGTAACTTTAAAACTAGATTTCTGAATTTATCTGTGGTGACTCTATTGGATTGAAGAGCAGCTCAAATACCTTCAATACTTAAACAAAATGCAAGTTTGACACCATCATTTCTTTGGTGGAGTGAAGTTCGGTAGCGATAAGGACTACCAAATGTCAGAGCAGACTACTAGTACTCTTCAGTTAGTAGCACTATAGTTAAACCCCGTGGTCTTTCCTCACACAGGGGAATACATTCGGTAATCTCTTCAAATATCTCAGTACAAGAACTGATCTTTCAAAAGTCTCTCAGAAGTTTTATGGCAAAATGAGGATGTAAAAACATGCTAATTTGTAGAGCTTGAAATAACTAATGTAAACATCCTTAAGTTTTAACTAGTAAGAAGGTTTGGTTGAGATAGTCTCCAATCCTGGATTACTATCAGAAAAATAACACACGCAAAAATAATGTTTCAAGATCTTATAAGAACTGAGTCAGAATGAAATCAAATTGTAATTTTAACATTGCTAACCACATTCCTAATAAATATTTTTATTTCATAAATACTTCATTTTAATGAAAATAATTCCATCAGAAATATCTGTTTTTTCAATCAGCCCTAGTGAGTATAAGGTTTGGGAATTAGTGAGAACACTCTTGTTTCCAAAACATCCAATATCGTCTAACATGAATTCTGATTCTGAATATGAAGTTTTACGCAACACATTTGAAGAATGAGCTTAACAAAGCTATTATCTTCATGTGGAATTTGGGTTTGGTCTCTTTTCCACCCCCTACTAAAATTTCTTTGTTTCAACCATAGGTCTTTTTTGGAGGGAAAATAAGTTGTTCTTATTCTTCATTATTGTTCCTCAGTGTGACAAAATTATTTAAATTCAGCAGTAGGTTTCTGTCTGGGCCGTAACACAACTTCTAAGACTGAGGGTCTGCTATGGAGCAATGCAGCAAGGGCTCTTCCGCTTTTTAAGGAAGACAAGCTGCATTGTCAGTGTCTTTGTCAAACAGACAGGGAGCTGAATTAAATACTCTCATAATAGAGAAAAAGAAACGGAGAGAGAACAAAATCAGCAGGATTTCTCTTAAATAATTCATAGCAAGTAAGAGATAGGGTTTTTTTAGAAAAGGGACTGTAAAGTTATTTGATGATGGATTCAGTTTTCTTTGACTCTTCTTTTATCATGGCCTTCAAAGGGATATGTCTTTGAAGTATGTCTTTGTTGTGACATGATACACTAATTGGCTTCAGCCAATGAGCTTGTTGAGGTGATTTTACTGAGGTGCACTTGGAAACCATGGGACTTCAAGTATAATGAAGAGTTAGGAAATAAACCCTATTCCTGTATTTTTTTTACTGAGATAAGTACACTGATCCTCTATCTTACGAATTGCTCATTCTTCAGCAATCCAAAGGGGATACTTATATGGTGTGAAGGTCAGCGGATAGTCACGAAGGGAGGAGATTTAAATATAAGACAGCAACTCTAGTTTGGGTTGGCTACTGTTGATAAAGCAGAGTAAAATTCCAATTGTGGCACCCACGAGCAACACACTGGATTTGCTGAAAGTAGATTGCGGGTAGAGTTTGACACAATGGAGGCATATGAATGCCTTTATTTTTAAAAAGACCATCAATTTCAGCTTTCTAGGAAGCTGTAAACTCGATCCTATGTACAGCAATCCACTTGCAGGGATGGATATTTATGAGTAGGTAAGTACTTATGTATGTACACACACAGATGGGTGTTTGATGACACAGTGCTAGGCAATGTTACTCTGTAGTTAGTAAGCAAACTACTGTCAAAGTAATTTAATTTTTTCTGGCCTACTTCCCACCTTGGGATCTATCTCGAGGTTTGAGAATGGGTTGATCTCTGCTAAGAGAACACTTGAATGTTTAAATCAAATAATGGGTCTGATATTATTTGGGGCACGCCTTCAGCTTTAATGACATCACTGGTAAGCTTGACAGCTTGGTTTTGGGACTGCTTTCAGAGAAACATCAGCTTCCCTGGGGAAAGGTGCAAGATCAGATATTTGTTCCAGCTGTCATGCAGCTTACTGAACACCCTGGACACTATTTCAGTGTAAAAGAAGGGTAAACTAGATCAGAGTCAGGCCTCAAGTGTTTCCCTTGGCTCAGAGTAGCTAGGAGGAATTAGGAGAATGTGACTTGAACCATCTCCAGGAAGGAATCTGTAAGGGCAAAGCAAGCTTTCAGTTCGTATTAGTGGAGTTAAGGGTCAGATCCATTCACCAGATGACAATCCGGTCACAGGACAGCAACTGGGTCTTGAGGCTTGAGGCTGGAGCTAGGTCAAAGTTTTCGTATAGAAAAGGTCTCTTCAGAAATTTGGTCCTTTCCAAAGAATGGATGGGAAATTCAGCTTCTGAATCTGTCCATGACATTTTTGGGCTTAATTTCTCCCTGAATAAATGCAGAAAGCATTTTAAAAACGAGGTTAGGTCCTTATCTTTCATTCTTCGGAATAGTTGAAAAAACTGTCTGGTTTTGAAAGTGGAAACATTGTCTGAAAATGGAAATTCTGAAGATGAAAAGACAACACATTAGTAACGTGATTTCAAGTTGCTGAAGTTTCAGTTGATCTTTTTCCTTCCTAACCAGATGCTAATAACTGTCATGCTCTACTGGCATGAAAAGGAGTCTTTTTGCAGCATTCTTACTTAAAGTAATTCATCAGAGACACAGAGCCGAATAGGAAACAACTCATAATGCTTATGACCTATATAATTGCCTATCTGTAACTCCATATTATGTGTGTTTTTTAATAATAAACCAGCTCTAACTCTTCAAGAAGGTTGCTTCCACAAGAACATTTTCAGCAACTCCAGAATTTCCAGGAAGGCATTTGCCAACTGGGTAACAGCATAAATAGGGTAAGATCCTGCCCATATGCACATAGGCCTGATTTCTTTATTCATTACCTTGCTTAGCAAGCTTAAAAAAATGATTGCTTATGCTTGAAAATGTAAGAGATGAGCTTACACTTTCAGAAAAAGATACTGAGTTTGCCTTGAGGGACACCAGTCCAGAGGAGGCTCTAAGTATTTTTGCTCCTTAAACCTCTATTATTCCTGTCGATTTTTTGTCTGTTCAAGTTTCTGCCACTGGTTTAAATCCATATGGAAGGTCTGATAGTTTCTTTATTGGTTACTAGCCAAGTTCGCAGCTCAGAACACCAAAGGGACCACGAAATTGTGCATAACACACATTTAAAGTTGCATCCAGTTGCCCCACTACTGCATCCAAGAAGACAGCAGTTTTCACCAACTGTCTATTTGTTTCAGTAAACCTTAATGGAGAACTCCAGCAATAACTTCTCTTCATTTCAAGGAACAACTTTTACAGTGCCAGCTTCACTGTGCCAGGACTTTACTACATGCCCATTGGTCCCACACCGTCGCTGTTTTTCAAGCACTTGTTATGAATGCTGATTTCAGGTTGTCTGGATTATGTCTTTGAACCTTTTCCATTCCTGCTTTCTACAAATCTGTGCATACTGCCATACATTTATTTCAGTGCACAGACAGATTTAGTGAAATATACTACCCAGCTTTCAGCACTGTCCTGCAGAACTAAAGATGAAATCAACAGTGAATTAAAATCCTTTATCAGTGTGAGATAATTTAGGAAAATTGACGATAAGATATCATACAGTTCACCTTGGACAACTTCTTAGCATGATTTTTTTCTGCATTTTTAGCATTAAAAGGCTTTGATAATATTAAATGTGCTTTTTTTAAGACAAACCTTCAAAATGACACAAATTCAAATCAGTCATTTAAATTAATGTGTCTGATGGCAGTGTTTGTTATGGGTGTCCTGAATTTTGGTATTTGACATGTCTGCCTGGTTCACTGTTCAGTACCTTGAAGTGGGTATTGCTACATAACAACATGAGCTGTGGACTGCCGCTCGTCTCTGTGTATAGGGTGGGGGTGAATTCAGATCCTCTATGTCCCACTTACATTGGAGTTTTCTAATGAAAAGTCAGGATTCCCATTATGAAATGAATACCCAAATTAATTATTTCCAATCAGCACAAAATATCTGCATCGGCCTGCAAAGAATGAGAAACTTTCCAAAGAACTGAATTTATGAACAGAGCAGTCAGACTTTGCAGACATGCTGCATTCAAACTACTTTGATGGTGATTAACGTTCATTCATCTAAGACTGTCTGCTCAATGTACTGAAAGTTTCTTCACATGGAAAAGACTCCTTATTTTCCATTGTCATCCGCAGCTCTCTTTTCTCTAGTGTATGATGTAGAATAATATACGCAGTAGAAGATGACCAGATTTTAAGCATTATATACATGGGGGTTCACACACATGAACACAGCAGGGTGGGGTTATTGCAGAGATACATCTAAAAGTACTGTTGTGGATGTGAAGAATGTAATTTCAAGAGGTACAAAGGACCAAATGTGATGGGAAAGCCAGCAGGCAAAATGCAACAAAATACGCATGTGAAGGGCTGCAATGCTCTTTCATTGCGTGCTAAGCACTGTGACTCTCCTCCTGTCAAACCCTACTGTCTTCCAGTTGCTTACCATTGGCAAAACATAATTAACTGCTTAGACCTAAGGGGCCCATTTTATAATGAAATGCGAGGATATTTTCTTGGAGAGAGTAGACTTAGCAATGGCTCAGTGGCTTTGTATTCATGCAATTAAGAGACAGAAAGAGGTGCGGGTAGAAAGACCAGATCTTGTTTGGCCTTTGTTTTGGCCCAGTGCAATGAGTGAAAACACTGGAAAGGAATAAATTTAGTTGGAACAAGATTGTTATGCAACATACGCATCACAGGTAGAAGATGGTAGAAATATCTGGGACACTGAAATAGTTGATGTGTAGATTTTATTATCAAGAAAATAGCAGGGTGGGGCTAACGGGTGTTACAGATGCATGGTGGTAAGTGCGCATAACAAGGAAGAGGGGAACTGCCGTGCTTGCAGTAAGTCTATGAGTGTCGTAGTGATGTGACTGGTCCTGTAAACAGAAATTATGTCGAAGTCTGTCTTTATGGAGAGCAGACAATATGGACTGGAAGTTTTTATGGTGGCTAAAACGAGCTTATTGAAACTCAGTAGGACCTGTCCCAAGAACTGTTATTTGACTTCTGTCCACTGCCCTTGCCCTGTTGGTTTAGGATATTCCAATGTTGCAGTGCAATGCTTTAGTTACTCAAAATCTTTAACTTGTCACAAGTATGCCTTGCATGGGTACAAGGCACATGAAGCTTCATTATGGGATGGAAAAGTGAGAGTCCATTGTAAGTAACAGCTATTCATACTAGATTTTTTCACTCCTAGAGCATTGTTTTTTCCTTCTCTGTAGTTCAAAGAGGGGTTTAGTTCTACTTTTCAAAAACCTGTGGACTTTCAAATGATTATACCGTATCAAACATAGTAGTAACTTCTATAAAGAGCAACTGAAATGCCTTTATGTCATCACAATCCTTTTAAAACCCCAGCTATACAGAACTAGCATGCAAGTAAAGCCTCAGGAATACCTTTGTCTGCTGTTTGTAGAGTGACCAGTTGCAGCTGACACCCTCAGCCAGACCCTCTACAGTGTGTGGCTGTTAATGTAGATTTGCCTTTCAGTGTGTCTGAGCAGGGATGAAGTAGATCTGATTTTGGCTGGGCACTTTGGTATTCACTTCTGCATTTCAGAAATGTTTTTTTCTCCACCTTGTCTATGCCAAATGCCGTTTTCAAAAGCTCATTGCTGCTTAGTCCAGAAGGATTGATTTCACACTACAATCACTGTCTGCTGCTTAAATCCGGCTGCCTTCACGGAGAACAGAAAAGCTCAGATGAGTTCAGGTCCCAGACAGCGTGAATTCATGGTCTGCCTAAACTTGGTAACTTCAAATCTCCTTCTCATTTCTATTGACTGATGCTGTGACCACGTCGTCTTTGTCAGAGGCTTGCATGCCGGGAGGCAGAAGCTGAAGATGCAGTCAGTGGGCAGTCAGTGGCCAGAAGCAAATAACTATCACATCTTTTTCCATAGTCTGGCCATTAAAACTGGTTCTTGGTTTGAAAACGTTATTGCATGCAGATAGATCTGTGGGAAGAAATGGCCAAAGATTAACTCTTTGGAGATTCCTGATCAATGGAGGAAAGAGGACCCTAACAAAAGCTGTTTGGGGCTTTTAACTGTGAGGAAGAGATGTCACAGTCCCTATTTGTAAGGACACCTGATTATGTTTTGTCTAATTATGTTAACAGCCTAATTAATATACATAACCAAGACCTAAGACCTAATATCTGTTCTGTAAGAATCCGCTTCAGACAGATGTGACAATGTGTCTTCTGCTCAACTTAAATGTGGACAAGTGCCCAGAACCAATCTTCTGTATCCCTTCTTGGACACTTGTTAACACAATGAAAAAAACCTAGCATTCCACAACACATGCGCACAGGGTCTACACATGTAGTAGGTCCCAGCTAGCTCACTCTTACACATCTCAAGTGAGAAATTAAAATAATTCTAAGTGCCTCTGGCTTGATGCTTTTGTTGCTATTCCTTGAATGAAGGCATTAATCTAGAAAGAGCCTCAAGCAGAAAATCAACGATTTACTGAAAGTGTATATCCTCTTGCATGTAAAAAAAAGACTCTTGAAGACAGCAGAAAGCACATAGGTCCAGGAAGAGACTATTACAGATCTGAAAATCAGATTCACTTTTTAATATCTTTTTCAACAAATAAGGCAAGTAACACAGGCATCTCGTTTCTAAAATCCAGGTGAGGGAACTTTTTCTTATTTCCTCCTTTCCAGATCTAAGACAAGATGTATAACCTGATAAACCTATAACATGTGAGAATGAGTTATTGTTGCTGTCAATTAGATAGATGTATGCAGAAATAGTCTTTCAGGGTATAATAAAACTGGATCCAACTGTCCAGGGCATTAACATACAAATAGGAGAAAGCCAAGGACCCTGGAAAAGAGAACAACTTACCTTCCTATGTATCAACTCTTGTTTAGAAAAATATAATGGACATTGTTTAAAATCTGGCCATTTAAAATATCTTACAAGATCTGTTCTTATGTAACACATCAGTTACAAAAATTCAATTTGAGGAAGTAGCTATTAAAACTTTACATACCATAAAGTAATTCATTGCATGTATATCTCCCTCCTTTGCGTATAATTATAGCTAATGATCAGGGACAGAATGGCTGATAATGGCCTTTCTTTTTTTTAGAATATTTCCACCAGGAAAGATATTTTATTTTCTTTTAAAAGTTGATTTGGTAACAATGGATTAAGTATCAACTACCATCTTCCAGCTACCTTTTGTCCCTTTTCTCTTTAATTTATAGTGCATTTTGTTACGGCTTCTGTGAGAAAACTGAAAGACAAGTGTTTTAACTCCTCCATGTCCATCTGTTCAGGGAGATAAGTATTAACGCTTTCCTCTCTCTTTTAGTCTGTAACCTTTTCCCTGTAATCTCCTCTTAGACTAATTCTTTTTAGTCAACTGTATTGCTCTGTAAAGACAGGGTTAGAGAAAAACTTGCAAAACACTTGTCAGGGTTAATCAATAAATCTCTTGCTTGTGTACCAAAAGCACAATATCTCCTGCTTTCTAAGCCATGGATAAGCACACAAGCACATAAGACAGCCTTACAGAACAGAAAAAAAAAACATTTAAGGAAAACAAAGGAAAGTGAAGACAGGATAAATATTCCCACATTGCAAAATTAAAGAAATTAATAGAATGACCAAGGTTATTTCACCCTAACTGGGCTGGATCTTGCAGCATTGACTCGTGCGACACTCAAAAACTGGACTTGTCTTTGAGAAAATTACATTAAGAGACAAATAATTTGCAGTGTGGTATGTATAAATAAGACTAAGACAATAGTAGGTGCTTAGATATAGCTAATGGAATTTGGTTAGCAGACAATAAAAATAGCGTGCCTGGATCTCTCCTCTTTGTTAACATGGATTTATATGACTGACACATTCATTTTAGTACTCTGATCTGTTGAAAAATACAGTCAGTTGTGTTTTCAGTGAACATTGCAGAAACTAGGATTTGCTAATTGCCAGTCAGTATCTAAGCAGATATATATTGTTTTCAGGGGTTGAGCAATATTTGGAAAATGACAGTAAATTATGATTAAAGTTACTGACTCCATGTTGACTTAAAGAGGCTCAGGAGGAAATGTAACCTTCTGGACGATAAAATGCATCCCCACAGTTTCTAGCAGATTAATCTTTTGTGAAATGTTCATAAACTACAAGTAAATATTGGGAACACATTAGTATGCAGCAGTCACCAAGATTCAATTTGTAAATTTATCCAAAACACTGGCATTTAATATTGATATATTATCCTTATAAGCTTTAATTATTTTCCAGATGATGTTTTCCTACAGAAATTACCAAAGGATAGCACGATGCTTGATTTTGCATGCCAGTTAGCTAAATGAATTTGGTACGCCTCGGAGAGAGAGGATATTCTGCTGTAGGAGGTCGTGCACAACTTTCTACTCTTTCAGAACTTAGGATCGATGACCAAAAATTGATCTACTTGAAGTTTAATGGAAAGATAAGCAAAAGTTGATTTGCAGCCAGAGTTCTGTGTAAAATGGAATACTTGAACAAAGCCAGGTGAAGTTAACTAGTTTGAGAACCTTGAGAAACCCAAGGGTCTGAATATGAAGGAAGCATGGGACTGATTTATTTAAGGCAAAGTACAACGATTACTTGGAAATCAAATCGCAGGTGAAAAAATGTGTTTGGAGGAAAGGGCTGCAGCCTCATCTGATTTGTAACCTCAAAAGATATGAGAAATAAGCAGGCAGCCTGCAAAGGAAGTGAATAAAGTACACATTAGAAAACAATTCTGAAAGGAGAAGTATAAGGTAGAGCAGAGAACAGACAAAAGTCAGGCTGAATTTGAATGCTGAACACGTATAAAACAAATAATGCTCTTCAGCAACCTGAATAAGAAAACAGGGAAAGCAGAGGTGATATGCATTGAGGAGAATCATCTAGACACATCCCAGAAACTAAATGACTTCTGGTGAGGATGATGAAGCTAGACATTTGGGTAATGGCAGGGCACATGGTAGCGTAAGGACCTAGAAGCGTAGCACTGGCATTGTTTTAGTGGCTCAGGCTTCAAAATGCAAGAATTGGCTCGTGTCCCCTGGAGAACTTGGCACCCTGAAGACCTAGAAGTGTTTATTTCCACCCTATTGGTAGGAAATACTTGAACCATCATTTGCCTGAAAGCTGCCAGAGTTGCCTGAGTAAACAGAAATATTTAGAAGACATATATAGATACTTTATAAATACTTTTATATAATACTTTTATATTAATATTTTATATAAATACAACCTAATTATACCTATGAAGGATTATCACCACCACAGCCAGAGGTAACTTTAAGGAGCTTGCCACATGTGAACAGTATGCTGAATTGTTATTTATCTTCCACTGTGCCACATACAGGACAGCCACCTAGCAATGCTCCTTCGTTCCAAAGGAGGAAAAAGGGAGGACTCTGGGAGAGACATATAAGAAGCTTTATGGATGTTAAGGCTATTGCAGAAGGAGACAAAGACAATAGAAACCAGGAACTCATTCTGAATCCTACTTTGGTAGAGCAACCCGTGGACTGAGACAAGGATACAGCCATGAAGTCTTGCTGCGTTGCAGCACAATCCTCCCCAGAGCACCAGGGAAAACTGTAAGTCGAAAACAGCCTCCCAGTTGGATGGAGAGGCTCATGCACAGAACATAGCTTCTCTCTCTTCACCTCATTTAACTGGCAGCTCAAGAAGGGAAATGAACTCGGCCCTGAAGTAATTGAATCCTGGGGCTCTCTTTGAGTGAATGAATAAAACAGATTGTCCTCATTTTTATCAGGTGACAGTAAAAGCCCTTTCTCCATCTCACCATCAGGTGAACTCACTGAAGCAGCAGGGGCAGGCTAGGTGAACAACAGTTGGGAACAAGAAGGAGGCATGTGGATTTCTTGTGGATGCAATGACACAAATTAAGCAGTCCAGCCAAGTTACTTTTGTGATTTCTCCCTAAATTTGGTGACAACTTCAAAAACATCTGGAAAGCACCAGGTTTGTGTTTGCTGAAGATTGTAATGAAACTGTGCATGAGGGTTTTTTTAGTGTCATGAAGTAGACTGTGTGGTATGGAAGGAGGGTGACTTTTCTTATATAGGAGAATGTTAGTTCAAGATCCACTTATAGCTACAGGGAGGTTTTCATGTTTCTCAGCTGAAAAAGTTATTGAAAAAAAAATGATTTCTGCAAAGTGGTCATACAATTGAACAACCTGCCTGGGCCTACGCTAAGTGACTTGAGGGTTCTGTAGAACAAGTTCTCTCTACAAATGTTAGCATAACAACGCAGGCTGGAGAAATGCCATTACAAAGTAGATTAGCATTGCTTACCTTTCTTTTCCTAAACACAACACACTGCAGTCCCAAGACTTGTGGTATGATTAAAAACATGCAAGTTGAAAACACACACACAAATAAATATGAGCTCTTTTGATAAGTTTCTTTTTATTAAACCTCTAAGACACAATTTCAGCTTTTTTCTACATCCACAAAGAAACACCATATACTTTTTTTTAATCAAACCTGAGATTGTCATGCAAACATCTGACCTCAGCAGAAAAAAAACCCCAATCACTGATAAAGACAGTGAGAGGTGACAATACTAGGCAGTGTAAAGATTGACAACACTACAAGAAAAATTCAGCTCCCTTCACTTCAATACACTTGTCCTTGGAAGCACAATATTTGTGAGAGTGTGTGTGTGTGTAGATGCACACAAATTTGCATCAGGAAATGTGTTCAGGTGCTTCAACAACTGCAATATTTGTCTTACAAATATGTAGGCTACGGTCTGAAAGCTGAGGAACGTCCTCATGTTGGTCAAGCTGGAGTTTAATACTTGTTGCACACAATCTCTTCTTGCCATTGACTTTTTCTTATGATGACAATGCTGACAATTACCAAGCATTAAAAGTGACTCAGAATGATTTTTAGTGACATGCTCAGTATAATATACTCCTGGACTAAAATAAATAGGAAGCATTTAAAAAGGCTAAGCTTAGTCCCCAACAGCAGTAAGAAAAAAATCAGAGGACTGGAAAAGCATCTTTGTTTGTCATTTCATCAAATCACATGATCACAGAGTGATGATAAATGAAGCATAGGAGGAAGGCTAAGGCTCACTTGGAATTAAACCTGGCAAGGGATGCCAAGGAGAATAAGAAGGGCTATTCAAGTACCTCAGTAGCAAAAAGAAGACTAGGGAAAATGTGGGCCCTCTGCTGAATGAGATGGGTGCCCTGGTGACAGAGGATGCAGAGGAGGAGGAGTTACTGAATGCCTTCTTTGCTACAGTCTTTACTGTTAATGCTGGCCCTCAGGAATCCCATACCCTGGAGGTACAAGAGAGCACCTGGAGAAAGGAAGACTTTCCCCTGATCAAGGAGGATCAGGTTAGAGATCATTTAGGCACAAATTTAGGAACCCACAAATCCATGGGCCCTAATGGGATGCACCCGTGAGTGCTGAGGGAGCTGGCATATGTTATTGTGAAGCCGCTCTCCATCATCTTTGAAAGAACACGGAGAACAAGAGAGGTGCCTGAGGACTGGAGGAAAGCTAATGTCACGCCAATCTTCAAAAAGGGCAAGATGGAGGACCCAGGGAACTACAGGCCAGTCAGCCTCACCTCCGTCGCTGGAAAGGTGATGGAACAGCTCATTCTGGATGTCATCTCTAAGCATGTAGAGGAAAAGAAGTTTATCACGTGTGATTAACATGGGTTCACCAAGGGGAAATCATGCTTGAACAATCTGATAGATTTCTATGATGGCATGACTACCTGGATGAATGAGGAGAGCAGTGGACATTGTCTACCTCAACTTCAGCAAGGTTTTTGACACTGTCTCCCATAACATCCTCACAGGTAAGCTTAGGAAGTGTGGGTCAGAGAAGTGGACAGTGACATGGATTGAGAATTGGCTGAATGTCAGAGCTCGGAGGGTTGTGATCAGCAGCGCAGAGCCTAGTTGGAGGCCTGTGACTAGGGGTGTTCCCCAGGGGTCAGTACTGGGTCCAGTCCTGTTCAACATATTCATCAACGACCTGGATGAGGGGACAGAGTGCACCCTCAGCAAGTTTGCTGATGACACAAAACTGGGAGGGGTGGCTGACACACCAGAAGGCTGTGCTGCCACACAGAGAGACCTGGACAGGCCGGAGAGTTGGTCAGAGAGGAACCTAATGAAGTTCAACAAGGGTAAGCGTAGTGTCCTGCACCTAGGAAGGAGTAACCCCACACACCAGTACAGGTTAGGGACTGACCTGCTGGAGAGCAGCTCTGCCGAGAGGGACCTGGGAGTCCTGGCGGACAACAAGTTGACCATGAGGCAGCAATGTGCCCTTGTGCCCAAGAAGGCCAATGGTCTCCTGGGGTGCATTAAAAAGATCGTGGCCAGCAGGTCAAGGGAGGTCATCCTCCCCCTCTACTCTGCCCTGGTGAGGCCACATCTGGAGTATTGTGTCCAGTTCTGTCTGTCCCCCCCCACCCCCCAGTTCAAGAAGGACAGGGAACTACTGAAGAGAGTGCAGTGGAGGGCTACGAAGATGATCAAGGAATGTAGTATCTCTCTTATGAGGAAAGGCTGAGAGACCTGGGTCTTTTTAGTCTGGAGAAGACTGAGAGGGGATCTTATCAATGTTAATAAATATCTAAAGAGTGGGTGTCAAGAGGATGGGGCAGACTTTTTTCAGTGCTGCCCAGTGACAGGACCAGGGGCAATGGGCACAAACTGGAACACAGGAAATTCCATCTGAATATGAGGAAAAGCTTCTTTCCTTTGAGGGTGCCAGAGCACTGGCACAGACTGCCCAGAGTCTCCTACTCTGGAGACATCCAAAACCTGGCTGGATGCATTCCTGTCCAACCTGCTCTAGTTGAACCTGCTTTGGCAGGAGGGTTGGACTAGGTGATCTCCAAAGGTCTCTTCCAACCCCTACCATTATGTGATTCTGTGTTTGGTGTCATATAAAGTCAATTTTACTAGTGGTATGGCTGCCTGGACAAAGTTTTAAACCTTTCTTGGAAGGGTATACTGTCCCTATTTTTTGGGTGAGGAAACTGAAGAAAACAAAGGTTAATTACCTCCAGACACAGAATGTTCTGCCACTTCAGCATACAACTGTCAAGAGCAGGAAATACAGAAATCAAAACAGACCACAAGGAGGCCTTTATGAAAGTCAAAAGTTTGGCTGAACTGTGAAGGCTTGAGTTTTTTTAGCCTGTGTGAGGAGAAAAGGTGATGCTGTAGGCTCCATGGGCTAAAGGCTCAGGTGGGCAGGGTGTAGGATGGGAGCAGTGGGGGGAAAACAGAGACTACTTTGGGCACCCTCTTGAGTTAGGAGAGTCCATGCAGCCAGGATGTCCTGAGAAAGTCTCTTCAGAGGAGCAGCACCTAAAAGCTGAGCTGCTCTGAAAAGTCAGCTCTGGACTGCAGATACTAAGGCCTTAGGAAAACGAAGCTCTCAGTCCAAGACTTCAGGAGAGAAGAGGGGAGAATGGCAGGCGACTGGGTCCCTGCAAGGGTCTTTCTGAACTCAACAGCACTTTTCCAAATGCATAATTTTTTTTTCCCTCTCTCTTCTTCTCCTGCTTCCAAGCACAATGCAATTCAGCATGCATTTGAGTTTTGCAGCGTGTTTCAAGTGCAGAA
Organism: Larus michahellis; assembly: GCF_964199755.1. NCBI lineage: Eukaryota > Metazoa > Chordata > Aves > Charadriiformes > Laridae > Larus > Larus michahellis. The sequence goes on from NC_133900.1 coordinate 24,815,343, forward strand.
CCCAATTCAAATTTTGTCTTCTTTCATGATCTTTTTCTAAGTAAAGAACAGAGAGCTCAGGGAGATTCTTCCTCCCACCCAAACTATTTTTTTTTGTTTAGAAAGGAAAAAAGACAGAAAGGAGAAGAGTAGGATTTTAATGTTTTTCAATAGATTGAATATCCCCAATTCATTTTTTAATTTTCCTCACAAACTTTTCTTATTCTAACTTTACATTGCCCTTCCACATTGACAATGTATAAATAGCCTCACGTTGACATGTCCAAAGAACACAAGGCTTGATCAGTCCATCTCCAGATATTAACAATGCAAGATTAATTATCTTCAAACTGATAGATGAAATGAGCTCAATAACATTTACTGTACCATTCAGGCATTTACTCTTTCTTCATCAGTCCCTTATTGCAACCTGAATTACAATTGCTGCTTGGCTAATAAATGAAGAAGTTGCTCCTATTAATTAATTAACTTTTCAGGTACTTATTAAAGTGACAAATTAATGGGTTGGAAGATAATAAATCTACCTGAAATATTAAAGAAGGGAAAGATTGAGTTCCAGCTGTTCCTTTAATCTACATTTACCAATTTACATATACCTCCAGAGTGGGCAAGCACTGTAGATCAGTCAGGAGAGCAAGGAGAAATGTTCAGAATATTTTTGGATGACATTGACAAGAGACAGCACAAGAGATGATAAAACAGGTTCATGCTAAGTGTTGAGAAAGTGGATTTTTGGAAAGACACGGGAATGTGTTGCTGGGGATACTCTAAGTTAAGCCAGTGCCCTTCTGGATCATACAGAAAAACACTCTAATTAGAAGCCAACCCTGCACCTGCAGTCAAATGGCCTCGAGAAGCCCTTGAGGATGCCCTGAGTGCTAAGGCCATTTAGTTGGACTATGGTTTTCTTCTAGCACCTCATTATTTATTGCATCTATTACTTCTATATGTACTGCAAAAGCACTGATGGTCCCAGGCGAGTGCGGTGATGAGGTACTTTGGTTCACAATTCCTTTTTGAAAAGTCTTGTGAACTAAACAGATAACTCAGGCAGAGAAGAGAAATGTTTTTATTCCCTATATTGCAGAGGAGAGAAGAGCTACTCAGGGTGCCGAAGATACTTATATTAACTCAACAGAACCAAGGTTTCACCTGGAAATTTTAAAGGACTCATCTAAAGCCATTCCAAGAGTCAGAGGAGACCATATGTCCTTTATTTCTGTAATTACACAGTTTTTCTCTGTGTCACTTGGTTTACCAGTTACAACTACTGTCTTTCCCTTGGAGAGCAGTGTGAAAGCTACTCCTTTACACCTGCTGCTAGTGGGCCCTACTGGGTGATACAGCTGCTGGCTACGAGAGAAGCCTCACTTCTTTTGCTCCTCCTTCATGTCCCACCTTGGCAGGGTGAGCAGAAAGCAAGCATATTGGGGAAGACCACTGATCCTTTAGGCAACATATGAATTCCAATGTTGCATTAAACTGAGGGCTTACCCGAAAACAGGAGAACAATGAGATGGTTAGTGTGGGTTAAGTTGAAAAACCGATTGTTGTTTTAATGGCTAGTTAGAGAAGCCAGAGTTAGTTTTAAGTAACAGAAACCGCTATGAAGTTGTTGCAACCTATTAAAGGCACTCCAGAAAAATTTGAAACCGAAATGTATCTTCTAGAGTGTAATCAATATGCAACGTTAAATAGTCAGTACTGGATAAAGATTTACATTTCAATGCTATTACCATGCCGTACACTGAATCAATAGCTTCTTGTGTAAAGAATGAGATAGTTCAGTGCTAAAATATGCCATCCCTAATGCTTATTAGACAATCAGAGTCAGGCTTAATAACACGCGAAGGCTAGTTACACACCCCATGTACTGTAAAATCCTTAGATTTAGTTTTTATGAGCTATGAGCAGGAATACGGTATTAGCAGAGTGGCAACCCCCAAAGAACTACCAGTGAGAAACAGTCTAATCCTGTTTACCTTTCTCAGGTGAGAGGCTACATCCAGCACAGAGATGGTACTCTCCTGGGTCAGAGTAAGACATTTTGGGCTTCATTCTCTTCTGGAAACTGAGTGGAAGAATAAAGAACTGAGTATGTCATAGCAGCTACAATCACTTAACAATTCTGTGGTTATTATTATTTATCTTTCATTTCATCCTTGTTTTAATATTGGATGGAAATGAACGGTATAAGGCTTATCTGCATCACAAAAGCATCTTTATTCCTTGGAAGCAAAAATGTCAGGCACGAAAGGATAAATGATAGCTGCATGCTGAACTTGGAAAATCCATTTAATTTGAAACACTTCTGCTTCCCTATCTTCTTTCCTTCTTTCCCTGCTTTATATTTTCTAAGTTGCTTGCATTAAAAGCTTATCTTTAATTCGTAAGGGTTCATCTGCTTCAGCTACTTATGCCTATAACTGAAGTCATAATACTGTATTTTTAACATCAAAATTATTTCCACCACAGCCAACTGCAATTTTGCAAATTGACTTCACGTAGGGAAATAAGCAGCAGGAGCAGATGAGCCCTTAAGAAACAATGATTCTGCCCTTGAAAACAGGGAATGGGGATGAACTATAGCATAGAATAATTATTTGTAAGTAGAATTATAGAAACAAAATGTTCCCTTTTTTCTTTGCTATGCTGGTGTATGTCCAGACTACCTCATTAGGACCCAGAAGGACTGGTAGGCTTGATCAGGATGTAGCCCCCACATCCCGCATTCATATTCCACTGCAAACCTCTAATAACAACTATGAATGAATGGCGAAAGCTCTTCTCTCTGTCACACTTGACAATCTGAATGGTGCTTTGGCTGCACCTGTCCTTAAGTCACAGAAAAGTTCCAACAACCAGACATTAGAGATTCTGCAAGATGTATGAGAGGCACTTCAGCATTTTACTGGAGTATACGTCTCAGCAATGAGACTTGATAGGAAATCAGGCCTTTCTGTGATAACATGCTTTTGCTTGTGGTATAAAAAAAATCAGAGCTGAGGGATTTTAACAACCTTGGAGATTTAATATGCACTCAAGGAGGTGTATTACGTGTTTAGGGTGTGGAACTGCTATTAGGAAATGCAATTAATAAATAAAAGCAGGGAAAATATTTACTTGGCATTCCTAACTCTGGACTGCTCAAAAAGCAACTTCCTTCAGGCAATACTACAGGGGAACTGGAATAATTGGTAGGGAAGCCTATAGTGATAGTGTTTTTTATCTTAGCGTAAAGGTAAGATGGGAATCTGGCCCCAGACAGGATAGAAACAGGAACAGCTTAAATACTGTTCGAGAACATGAACTGCTTAGTTGAACAGCATCATACTCAAACTACAGTAGCAAAAGTAAGCATTTGAAGTCTTTCGAGCTAATTAGTGGTAAGAAAATGAACAACAGCTAGATATAGCAGTGACCTGGATTCAGGTAGAACAGAACCAACTTTCTGTTCAGTAATTTTACTTCTTAGCTAGGCCTCTGCTAACTCTCTGAAATTAACAGCATATTCTACAGAAAACTTCATTCTCAGAGTGATAAGATCAACGCTTATAGTTCATCCCAAGGAATGGTATGCAGAGAGGCTCTTGCTTATACTTATTGCTGTAACTGCCAAGGTCAGCTAACTTTATCATTTGCCCATTGGAGGGTCGGAAATGGAAAAGTGTAGAGGGGGTCTGTGGGGGAGAAGCAGACAGGACAGGTGACCCAAAACTGACAAACAGGAGTATTCCATCCCATCTACCCCATGCTCAGTAGAAAAGCTGAGGGATCAAAGGGTCAGCCCTCTTCAATGTCTGACGTCCGAGGAGGACCCTGTCTATTCATCTGCCTTTGATCCCGATCTGTGAGCTCCTGACTCCAGATCTGGAATCCAGTTTCCATCTGTTGCTGGACTTCCAGTCTGGGACTTTCCCAGTGCCTGCTGGTGACATCATCCTGGGAGCTCGATATGGTTTTGTATATATATTGTATCTATTTCATTATTTCCTTTTCATATTATTATTACTATTTCATTAAAGTAGTTTAGTTCCTTCGAAACTCGTAAATCTCTTTATCTCTCCTCCTCCTCTCCTTGGAGCAAGAGGTGGGGGAGAATACCGGTTGTCCATCATTGGTCGTCCATCATTGGTAAATCTGGCCCAAACCACAAGCAGCAGCCTGTGCATCAGTAAAACACACCTGCAAAGAACTGATGAAGTTCCGCTTTGAGCATCAAATTGAGGGCATTTTCATGCCATCACTTATGAAACAGTTTTAGCATCAGTTGCCTGTACTCTGCGTTTTGGCCTCAGGTTCCTTCAAAATGAAAATTTGTCAGGAACGTCTTCCTAAGCCAACTCAATACAGAAAAGTCAAACTTGGTTAGAGTCTGGCCTGCTGCCGAGATGAACTATTAGTGTACAGTGGTTCTTGGTCAATAACTAAACTCAGAGATACTTGACCCAGGGAGCTGTACATAGCCTGTGCCTGGATGCAGGCATGTATCTTGCCTTTCCTGTCTTGGATCTTCCCACTGCATTCAGATCACAATCATAACATGAGTGTAAGGGTGTCTGAAATGCAAGAGCTTCTGCTTCATTGAGGTTATCACATGAAAAAACTCTGCAGTTCAAAAGGAGTCATAAGTAACAGGGAAAGTGATAAACAAAACACACAGAAACACACAGATGTTGGAGAAGTGATCCCATAACATAACAATGGCAAAGACCCAAATTCTCGTGTGACTAATTGATGGACCATTAAGAAACTACACGGACTTTGTAACTGGTAAGAAGGGGGAAACCAGATGAACTAGGGGATTTTTTATATTGGAGTGGGGCTGCATTAGTGCCCTCTCTGTCTCTGTGTGTATATCTCTGGGATACATGCTCAGATTTGCTATTGGTTGAACTTGCAAACAGGAAAACAGCAACCATATCCATCAATGTAGGATAGAAAGACCCTTGGGTTTCCAGAGACATTGGGCTGGCCTCCAGCAGCTGGGCAAGAGGAATCCCTGAGTCCCGGAGCGGGCCAGAGTTGGTAACCTTATAACATCCCTTAAGGTCAAGTGGGAGTAGGCTCATCCCTTGCCATAGAGTCCATCCATCCTTCCTCTAGCAGGATTAGAGAATTCCGAGGCAGAAAAAAAGTATCTCACTTCCAGATGCTACGGTCAGATGCTTCTATGGAAAGCATTTCTTCCCTTATGACATCTCCAATGCTAGCTACACAGGCAACTCTGGCAAAAAAACATGCTCACTGCCTGGTCAAAGGTCTCTGTGGAAGAGGGTTTCGTTCTGCAAGTTCTTTGTGGGAAATGGAGCTCGTCAGGGGAAAAGGTTGCTCCAAATTTGCAGCCTGACAAATCTCTGGGTAGCAACTACCTTTTAGTTTATATTTTCACAATACCTGTTGCAATACTGTCCCAGGCTTGGCTCTTAGCCCTGATGGGACAAACACAGTGGATGACAACAATAACTGAGCAGCAAACAGGTAAACAAAAATTCTCATCTCCCACAGTACAATTTAAGACATTTATTCCATCATCTGATGCTTTTATTATCTTTGAGATGTCCTTTTCTTTCCCTTCTCACTCACTGAAGTTATCAGCGGGTTGTTTTTTGGGGTCATTATTGACCTTCCAGAACAGAAAAAGACAAGCGGAAAGGCTGGAACTACATAAAAGTGAGGAGAGGGTTTACTGTGTTTTGTCCCTGACAAAAGCAAATGTAATGGTTGGAGTTAAGAAATTAAGCTTAGGATGCAGATGAATCAACAAGAGCGAAAATAAGTTGTCCTTTGCTATTTGCAATATTGACCCTGAAAACTAAATACCTAACTCCAGGTAAATGCCAATAAATCTAGGTGCATTTGAATAGATCCAAAAGAAAAATAAATTGCTGCAGTGGAGGCCTCTATCCCCTAAACCTAGCACTGGTGTGGTTCACACTGCCTTTACTATATGCAGAATTCATATATAATGGGTTTTCTTCCAAGTTCATATTCACGAAAAGGCATTGGCTGAATTATGCCATCTTCCAGTTTCCAGAACAGGCTGAAGCATGTCTCAGACTTGTTTCACATCACCCTCAGTTTAATAGATTTTCACAACTAGAGGTTCTTTTTCTACAGATTACTTGCTAAAGGTCAGCTGCTATTCTGCAGTGTCAAGATTAAAGAGCCTAGATTTCTTTAACCTTTCATTTAACATCACAGTTTATCAGCATAATTTCCCTTGCTACAGTGAAAAGTTAATCTGATTGGACTTCTCTTGCCTTGTATTACTTTAACGGTTTAACGGGAGCTTGCTTTCTGCAATATGCTTCTGTATTGGTGGTGAAAGTAGCTTTTGTGTGAGACAGATATAGAACCTGTACCTTGAATACTGAGGATTAAAGCTTTCATATGTGCCTTCTATATAAGAAAGTGTTCCAAACTTCAGCTAGAGTCATAGCATCCTGTCTGTATTTTAAATGCAGACCTAAGTTTGTATTTCACTCAGAATATCCATTAGGCACATCAAAATAAGTAAAAATTAAGCCATATGATTTTTATTATTTTTATTAATTATTTCAACCCAGCAAGGTACTTAGGTAAGTCTACTTAAGGCAAAGGACTTTCAGTGTCTGAGTGATCCTTTTGCCCTTCATGAAGTAAATGATGTGGCTGAAATTAGTTCCATACTATGATCTTCTGACACTATTTGATACAATTAATTAAAGGAAGCCTTTCAATTTTAGCTCAATTTTAGCACAGGTAAGAGGTAAAATATGGTTGTGTAGATGGTCCGGTCATGTAGATGTGTCCTGTCTAGATAAGCATCTTTGAATGGAAGAGCTATACGTGTAGATGAAGTGTCGCTTATGTAAAAGGCTGATTCCTGTCTCATTGGGTCTAGGGTAAGAATACACACTCATGTTTGCCATCTCACAGGTATAAAGGGAGAGAGTATCTACTTCTTCCTATAGAATGAGTCCAGACAACTAGATTAGATACACTCTTGACTTAGAGACAAAGTCCAGTTAAGATGAAGCCTTTGAGACTCTTCCAGATGAAAGCTTCTGTTAAGAAGTACATGATTATTAAGCTGGGTGGACAGATCTGAAGATTTTCCAGCAACACTTAGTATATTTTCCATAGCATTCATACATTTTGCACTTGCTTTTTTGCTGCTGTTAACATAAGCTTCAGTCACGAACACTCAGAAAAAGCAGTGGTCGGGCTTCCCATTTGACTGTTTGACACACAAAAAAGGGCAATTTCAGTTAGGCAACAATGGATACTTGAAATATTATTATTAGAAAGAGTACTAGAAACTGAAATACTGAAACTTTCATGTGTGAGCAAACCATAGGAAGCAGTCCAGTTCACATGTGAAACGCCAGGTTTCAAATTGCAACTAAAGAGTAGGGGACACTTACACAAAATAAAAATGTTAACTGATTTTTTCTATTCATGGTTGGCATTGGAAAAGAAAAAAATAACTCACAATGTTATTTGAATGAATACTATGAGGAATTGTCTAATGGATCCACTACCAGCTAAGTAAAAAAAAAAAAAAAAAATTTCCCTGAGAAAAATAAATGAGAATGAATCAAAATAGAGAACGTTAGGAGGAAGCAGAAAAACTTAAAACAGTCTTACCAAAATCTGAGTCTAATAGGAAAGAATAAGTAAAGACGTGATTATCTCACTTGTGGACTTTTACAATACCAAGCACATTGTTCTAATAAAATATAAAGAAATGAATATTTAATTACAACATGCCTAAAATATGCACATCTTTCTCCTTGGTAACAATGGCCTTTATTATTATGTGGAAAATGTGTGCTTTATGATGATTTTCACCATAGTAATTGGATTGTTTCAAGTGTCTGGCACATATAAATGATGAATTTGTTAGTTGCCTTAATGTTGTTTCATTAGGTTAGGTTTTCTTCTTGTTTTTTTTTTTTTTTTAATTCTTTTAGATGTGCAGAACATTTTGGGGTTTTTTTTGTTGGTTTTTTTTTTTTAAAATGGCATAGTACCTTTCTATAGCATTTTTTTCCTCCTTGCTTTAAAAATACATGGCTTTTTAAATTGTGCCTAAGGGCACAGAGAGATAGCCAGCCAAACCTTCCCATGGGAGAGGATACAGTACTTGCCAAGGTAATGAGGCTGGAACAGATCTTCTCTTCATCTAGCACCCACCTATATGTCAACACCAAGGCTTGAAGGACAACCCCCAAGGAAATCTAATTCAGAACCTGCATGGTGGACCAGTTCCAAAACTGTAAGTTATTGTATCTGAGCAGACACAAGGCAGATCAGTCACACCTCCTTTTATGCTGGTTTTCAGTCTGTTGGAAGCAGATAACAAGCGGCACAAAGTCAGTGTGCTCATTCTACAAGGTTTCTGGCTCAAAATGTGTTTGCTTATGCACAGGATTTTGGTGAAAAGAATGTGTGCATAGACGTGTTTATGATCGGTCTCAGGAGACTAATAAATTGCACATCCCTCACATGGAGATACTAAGTGAATAATTGCAGTAATGTTTCCCAAGTGCTCCAAGAAGCTTTCTCAAATGATCATTAATAAAGCAAATAACCCTGGCTTCAAAGCATCTGTACCATCAGAGTAACACCTGTGAGCACACTGGTGACGATAAGGGCTGTTAGATGACCATTCCAGTCCCTAATCTGATTGCTGAGCCTTGTATTTCTTCTCAAGGTTTAGTCCTGTTCCCCTATACACTAGATGGGCTTTGCACCTTTGAAATAGACACAACTGCTTATTCCCTGGAAGAGGATGCCAGCCTGAGGGACCACTGATTTTAGTTCATCTTCCTTCCTGTTGGATTTCATACAGGGGACATAGGACATATTCAATGGGTGGGATGGCATTACTTATTCTGGCTGTCCTCTTCTTCAGGAGTAGGTTGTGAAAATACCTTCCAGTGTTCTGGAGACAGCACTCCTAGGCTTCTCAAATGATCTCGGCACCTTGCTGAAACCTTTGGCAATTGTTCTTGAGGTATTTTTTGTCTCCAGCAGATGGAACCACCTCCATGTTTGTAGAATTGGCAAGAGTCCGCTCTCTGCTGAGGGTGTTCTGAAATGGAACATTTGCTCTGAGCTTGAAGCTGCTAGGTAAGCTCCAACTTTTGTTTAAAAAAAATCCACACCGCATAAAAGTATTCTCAGATCATTGGTAGCAAAATAGCAATTTTTTTCTTTAGAATTGTACGTTTTTCCTGTTGACATCTCAGTTTGAAGAGAAATTTTACTCTGACAAACTGCTGCACAGATTCCTTAGAACAACCCAAATTATTTGTTTTATTTTTGAAATCTATCTTCCATAACTATGAGATCTGCCTTCACAGGTTTTATTAGGAAATGTGTTTTGTTTTAAGATGATGTGTATGAATGCAAGTTCTTCTCAGATTCCCTGCTAGCATTTAAATTTCTTATCATATGTTGACCCTATAGAAATGTATTAGCTCTGCAGAAATACAATAAGGGCCTAAGAGGCTTGCTGGACGTAAGTAAATTACCTTGTACATAGGCTGGTGCAGAAGATATCCTATTACAGGAAAAGCTCTAGTGTTCTAGTGTCCTTCCTAACAGTTAAAAAAAGAAAATGAAGACGCTTAGTTTTTGCTTTGTTAGAATGAAGGATACTTATTTTTTGCTTTGTTAGAATGCTGATGTAGTTATTTGCTGCTTTTTTTGGGGGGGGGTGTGACAATAAGTGGAGAATTAAGCTATCATAGTAATGTAACATGATAAGTAGCATTGACATAGTCTCATTAAGCTCCATTAAGAATCACCCTTTAATGTATTTATTAACTAAAACAGCGTGTTAAGAATTAGCAGATAAAATAAAAAGCATGTTTTTACAATGAAGTTTCTTGATTCTGCCAGGCTGCATTAAGAAAAAGAGGGTAAACTGCTTGGATTTTAGCAAGGGAGAATGTTAAATCTTGATTTCTGTAAACTTGCAACTCTAATAGTTCTAGCTTCATTTGTGTCATCGTGTAGTTGGCTTGTATCCTGCTTTTCCTCTTGGAAGGGCTCCTGTGCTGAAAAATAGATCCAGTGATACACCCTTCCCACCCTTTAGCTGGCTCACTAAGTTTGTCATGGAGTTATGTGACCATGTGGCATCCATGTGGGATATGCAGTGTCACAGTGGGAAGAGGGGAAGAAAAACATGTGCAGAATGGGGCATAAAGCAAAGAAACCACAACTCACAGATGTCACAGCAGCAATTAAGAAGAAAAAGCTTGATGCGGAACTGAGCTGAGGTGAAATGTTTTGATACTTAAACAAGAAAATACAGGGAAGAATCCCATCTATATGATATTCCCTGCAATTCTGGCTACAGTTCATGGTGAGAAAATGAATGCCAAAGTATTAGAACTTCACAAGAGAAAAAAAAACAACAACGCAACCTATTTGACTTAGATTTAAATAAAATCTTCCTGGTTTCAGCAGTGGCGTTACAGTCAGATCTTCTCAGTCCAGCTGAGTTGCCAATGAGGAACCTAAATAACAGGCAGATGTTGTAAAGGGCTCAGCTAAGAGCAGCTTCTCTTTCTGATAAGTACGGCCACATTTACACTAAGGGACCAGCTGCCTAGACACAGGCATTCAGTGTCATTCAAGATCCCCTCAGGAATCCGAACCTGCCCCACGTGGCTGGCTGGTATGACACGGCCTCATATGCAATGGGGTGGTGGCTATGGAGCCTCCTGGAGCAGGTGGACGTCGAATGGATCAGATACCAATAGTGGAGCAACTGAACTGAGGATCCTTAAAAGGATGAATCTCAGCTGAATTCACTTACTACCTACGTGCATTTATGAAATGATACTTGGGGTGTCCCTGTTTCCTATTGATTGCAGTTTACGTAGAAGAGCAATGTCATTTTCAGCTCAGAATTACCTTTTCAGCTTTGGTCATGAGACAAACCTGTCGCTTGGAAGCTTGTCAGGTAAAAGTAGCTTTTTGGGAGTGACTAGGAAGCAAATTAATGTTAGCATTACAGATGTAAAGTAACTTCTTGAAGAAAGTGAAGAAGAAACAGCAATTCATAAATTTCAACTCTGCAAAGAGAACTGAAAATAACTGATATTCCCGAGTCCAAGAGAAGTTTAGCTCTCTCAGCCATAATAGGACAGGTCATAAATAATCTCTAGTTCTTTTTTTTGCTCATATCTTTTGCTGAGGTAAAATCTTACAAGATAATCCTGAAGTTTTTGTTGCTGCAAAACACCAATAGGAATGGATGACCAAAAGGTACAACTGCTCAGGAACTGAACTGGGCTCAGTTTCAGCTGGATGTAACTGAGAGACTGAAGTATCTTATCATCAAGGTACATTTCCTCTAGTCCTTCCTGTCTTGTCTATCTAGACATCCTGAACTTCCATTTTATTAATGTGGAAGAGATTCATAAGTAATTTTTTTTTAGTCTTGAGACAATGAGTCCCAAATAATATATAATACTTTTTTTGCGTATGACCTTCATTTATTCTACGCACAGACAAAGTGTCAGTAAGAACAGTGATAAACTGGTATGATTTTTCAGTGGCAGAGGACACTTGATAGTGAACCTGTGCAGAGGGCCAAGAGCTCTGCTTAGCTTTTGGTCCTAATAAAATTCAGATCTTGCTGACTTCCACAGGAAATTCTAAATATTTTGTCACTTTCTAAATATTGTCATGTCTAAATATTATGTCATTTTCTCAGCACTCCAGGAAAATCTACATGTTTTACAAAAACAAGTTTTACAGATTTACAGAATTTACATGATTTACAGAAACATGTTTTACAGATTGGCCAGGTAGTTTCACTACTTCTACCTTGTATAAAAGTCTGGCAAAGCTCACCAACATCCTAAAAGCCGAATTAGCTTTGCAGATGCTGTATGCACTTTAAGATATGCCACTGTTTACCATGACATGCTTGCAAACATAGTCCCAATATATTTTGGTTAATAATAATTACATTTCCACACTTCTGAGAATGTAATTCAGTTTAAAACACTGTTTATTTAATAAGTGATAAAAATGCAATTTAGGATTTGCATTTTCTGGTCTATCAATGTTTTGGACTAACTTCAGGAAAAATCCAAAAATCCAAAAGCACTCTACATAAATTACATACCTTTGCTTTAGTGGTAATGTAAGAAAGTTTGCTGGGAAGTAAACAACAACCCATAGATACTTATAGGCAGGCAAAGTGGGAACAAAGAGGTTAGCATCATGTATCTAAACTGGGCCACACCACATGTAAAATTGGACATGGCCTTTTCCAACAACATCAGCAGGAAAGGGAGAGTGTGGAGCAGGAGAGGTACAACCAAGAGGGATTTTAAGGCTTTTTAACATAGTTCCCTTTGCTCTGAGAAGGGTCTGTTTTTTCTTAGCTGTTTATAAGACGGATATGTACATTAAGATATATGCATTTGCATTACCTGTCATGCCTCCATCAACCTTTTTGTTTTGGCTGCCTTCCTTGTTGAATGAGCAGGAGGTGTAGCAACGGCCCTATGCCACTGCCACACAAGTGTGGGACCATTTCTCCATCTGCCCTGCCCAACAGATTGCTCAGGAGACCTATGGCAAAACCTTGGTACTGTGCCTGAGTCAAGGGCAGAAACTGGCAACCCTTCATCAGGGCCAGGACATGACCCTGCTAGCAAGGAAAGCTGGCTATAAAGAGGAGATGTGTGAGATATGTGGGTGGAAGCCAGTCTGCCCTTATCTGCAGGTAAATGGTGGAATTCAACCATTAGAAGTGGAGAGCTAGGCTATATTCTGTCACTGATGTTAGTCCAGCTGCATTCAGTGGAACAACCTCTTTCCATTGCACCAACAAAATCCCGCCTGCATGTGTTGGGAAAGAAAAGCCTCTCTCCCAGTGCAAAACGGCATGAGCAAACCAAGCTGCAACTGTACAGATGAGGGATCTTTGGCCCCAAATCACTGTATTTGCTATTATATGCTTTAATTCAGACATACTGGGAACATCTTAACACCTTATTTCAACTACCAAAGCCAAGCCCATCAAATCCTTGATGTGAAGCAGTTTTGTGTGTTTGCCCTGTTCCCTCACAACTTTTCTGGCAGAAAATCAAGAGACATTTGAAGAAACATCTCTGCTGAGTGGTCACGTATCACACAATTGGGTTTTAGTGCTTCCCATCCCAAAACGGCTGGAAGGCCACAGCTTTCCACCTGGCACACCAACACAATTCAGACAGATATCCTTTCAGTACGGGATTAGCAATGTCTAACTCGTTATCGAATTTATCATGTAAATGACTCTTGGAAACTGCAAGCAACCCATTACGGAGAATGTATCTTATTAACAAAGGTTATGTTAGAAACTTGCACAAGTAACTAATCCCATCATAGGTACAGTACATCAATAAACCCAGAGACTGGTGAGCAGTGTTTTCCAATTAAGTGAAATGGTTTGACCTTCTGAACTACAAATAAACTGTCAGAGCCACACGGAGACACTGACTTTCAATGCAATACAATGCCTCAGAACTCAGGCACACTTACAAAGTCAGTCCTGGAACAACCTGATGGACAGGGAGAAACTTGAAACACTTCTACTTCAGAAAAGAGCATCCTCAAATTTCTGCAGTCTTGGCAGAGTTGCACGCACTGGAACAGAGCATACCACAAATAAATACAGCCTGGATATTGTGTCCTTTGGTGGAGCTGCATTCACCTGTGATAAATCACTTTGAGTCATGCAAACACTGAGAAGAGGACTTTTTATGGCAATAGCGAGAAAAAGTAATAATCATAAGGCTTTTAAAACTATTGTTTTCTATTCTAGTTAAAACCCTTAAATGATTTACTGGCTGTTTTTAGATATCAGATTCCTATGTAGAGTCTCGACGAGAAGCCCCGCTTTCAAAAGAGAGGGCTGAGGTCAATGGAAGTCAGCACAGTGGCACCTACAGTTACTTACACGCTCCTAGGCTTTGCTTCCTCGTTTCAGAAGTGCTGTGCCAGTTTCTCTGGGACAGATTACTTGTTTTAGATAGCATCAGCATCTTGGACTGGATACAGATACAATTATGCCATTGTAGCTTGCAACCTTTTCATTCACAATATTCCTACAGGAAGGAAAACAAATAACACCAGGAAAACCATGTGGTGGGCTGTCCTGTCTGATGGTTACTTGATATAGTCATCCCTCTTGTGGCTAGTTCCAAGAGGAGCCTGAAAGTTTGCTTTGAGAAAGAGGAATCTGCTAACCTATTAGCAGAGAGAACATCATACCAGTATGATGTTCTTTGCCTTTCCCATACTCCATGAGCTTTCTTTTCACAAGTATTAGGGGTTCATCATTTCCTGATCTGCCAGTGATGCAGATATTGCCTTGACTTTTGGTACTTTAACCTGATAGTTCACCTCTGTAAGTCCTTACAGGTGTGGTTTTCCATCAAGATGGAGACTGTGGCTATAAGAAAGGGGACGGGGCTTTGGAATTTCTTTCCCACACTCTTCCCTTGAGCTCAAGAGAAAACCCACTCAGAATCTCAAAACTTATTTGCACTGCCAAGACTGAAGCCCCTACTTTTTCTTTATTTATAACTGCCATAGGGTGTGAGAGAGAGGGAGATGTATACCACTGATTCAGGCCACAGCAGTCATGGGTAGGTTACAAAGTGCAAAGGCTGAAATATTCTTTTTACCCCAGCCAGTCTACAGACTAATGCATTTTCTTTCTTGAATAAAAAGCTGGTGGCAGTTTTTTTTGTCGTTTCATCATTCAGAATGAACTATTGCCACCCACTGCCTACTTTAAGGGTCGTAGTGGTTTAGCCTTAGCCAGCAACAAAGAACCAGGCAGTCACTCTCTAAAACTCCTCCCCGCAGCCATGGGGGGAGAATTGGAAGAAAAAGGCAAAACTTGTGGGTTGAGACAAAGGCAGTTTAACAGAACAACAAAGGGAACAGGAAAACAACAACAATAACACGGATAGAGGAAAACGACAAACACAATGACAGTACCACCGCTCACCACCTGGGCCTGGGACGCCCCAGCCCGCTCCAAGCAGGGACTTCCTGCCCCCTTCTCTGGCAGCTCCCGGCTCCAGGCTGGGCACAGCTCACACGGGGTGGAATACCTGTGTCCCTGCCGGAGCCTGGGGAGAACTAACCACATCCCTGCTGGAACCAGGACAAGGGTCTAAAACCCGTCAAGAGACGAAAGATCAAGATTATAAAATTAAGTTGTAGAACAAAATGAGAGAGCTGGTGGATGCTCTAGACATGGTCTAGGTAACCAGGCTTTCAAGACTATAGTAGATGACTGAAGTTCTTGTAGGTAAAGAGGAAAATGAAACAGTCATCCTGAATAGCAATAAACAGACTTGGTCTCATTTTCAAGATCCTTCAAGGGACAGTGTATGTCTTGCCACCATGTTTTGTGCAAAGTTGAGACATTTTCAGCTTTTTCCCATATTCATGTGTATTTCGCTGCCTCTAATTTGCTGGAAAGACATTTCCAAATGTCTTTCCTTGTGCTACTGCCATAAACAGGAACTTCAGCACTGGTGAGACACTGTTCAGGCACTGTCCTGTTCTATAAAGTTCCGATGTTTTTATGGTCATCTCTAACTGTAATCTCTTGGTTATTGTTTATACTGCAAACAAAGCAAACCAAATCAAACCAGATGGGCCACGGTGATTCCCTCAGCCTCCACTTGTAGCATCCACAGCATCTCTGACGGGTAGACATTAGGGCCCTTGTGGTAGTAATCCACTTTTTGCGTAAGAGTATGTGTTCTGTCAGACTCATTGTCTTGCAGTCTTTTTAATGAAGAAGTTGATTTGACTTCATTTTTAATGAGAAAGGGAGCAAGCACTCAGCTCCACTCAGGATACCAGTCCTGCATGGAAAGACAGAGTCTTTCAACAATCTTCAAGAAGTCACATCTGGGGATGAATAAAGTTTGATATAGTCCTTGGTCTTGATGATTTCAATCCGCTACTGTAGATTCTGCCATCTTCTGCATCATGTGTTTCATGTACGCCTATTTATGGTGACCTCCATGAGGCTCTCCCCATGACTAACTGAGTGAAGCCAGGCACCTCAAGCAGATAGTAAATACAGTAGGCAGCCTGTCCCCTAAACCTGAGGCCCTGCAACACATATGCATTTGCCTGTAGATCTATGCAAGGCAGCGCTTGAGAACACGATCCACTGACAGTGCGACTCAGTCACGTCAGGTAGCACCTCTGAAGCAGCAAAACGTCCACCTGAGAAAAAGCCCAGGCTTCAATTCATGCCCATGGCTGGTAACCAAAGACCATATTCCCAGACTAGGTTTGTACTGCGCTTGCAATGGGAGAAAAAATACGTAAAACGACACTGTAACCATTGCCTTTTTCTTTACCTGCAGCTCAGGCTCTGAGCTTGAAGTTAAATGGAAAGTTTTCTTCCTTCTTTGTAGAGTTCTGACTGCAAGGTTTCTGTCTGCCTTTTAATACCAGATTGCACAGTTGAAGTTGTAGATTGGTGCCCTTGGTGCCCTTTTGCTAGACGTTCTAGTAATGGTTTTGAAGAGGCAGAAACCTGCTGAGCTGCATAGCTTTGCTTTCTGAGCCTTCAAAGGAGGCCTTTCCCACTTTGAAGTCAATCCTTTGCTGTAGTCATTAGCACAGGAGATGGACAGAAACATTGCCTCAGATGCAAGATGTTACACCATTCATACTGCTCCTTGCAGAATGGTTTGGGTCAAGTCGGGGTGGGGGGGGTGGGGGGGCGACAGACTGTGAAGCGTGACAGCTGGTGCCAATGGTCTGTGTTTCATGCATGCAGACCTTAGGCTAATTTAAGGTATACTCACATTATGAAAGCCCAGAATGCCTTTCCCAGTTTTATCAGGAGAGGATCAACTCCAGGGCATCTTGCTTCAGCATCTGTCACAACAAGATTTAGGGATGAAAAATGTGCTGCAATCCTGCTTTGAGTTACTTGTTACCGAGGCCCCTTAATCTCTTTTGCGGAGTCCATTTCATTCCTGTCTGTCCCTGTCTAGCCTTGTCACTGTCTACCCACTCACTCTCCAAAAGATCCAGAAAGCTATTTGGTCCAAATAGTGTACTGATACAACATAGGATATTTTCCTAGGTGCAGGATAGTTTAGGAGCTAGTCCAGCTGCTCTTTCCATGTGCTCATTCCCTGCAAGAATTAATCAGACTTTCTTAATACCAAAGATGAAGAATTAGACAAGCATATCTGAACCTCTCGTGTCTTGTAGAGTCATTTTGTGCTGGATACCTCCTATCCCTGGCACCTCTGTCTCCCCTCAAAGGCAATTAGAGAAAACGAGAACAAATTGAAATGAAGACTACAGTGGATTGAAAGAAAGACCCAGATCTTATATCATAGAATCATAGACTATCTCAACTTGGAAGGGACCCGTAAGAATTCAGTCCAGCTCCCTGCTCCTCACAGGACTACCTAAAACTGAACCATATGACTAAGACCATTGTCTAGACACTCCTTGAACTCTGACAGGCTTGCTACCATGACCACTTCCCTGTGGAACCTGTTCCAGTGACAGACCACACCCTCAAGAACTTTTCATAATGTCTGATCTGAACTTCTCCTGATGCAGCTTCATTCCATTTCCTCATGTCCTATACTGGTCACCAGAGGGAGGAGATCAGCAGTTCTCCCTCTGCCACTCCCCTTGGTGAAGTTGTAGACTTCGATGCAGTCACTCCTCAGCCTTCTCTTCTCTGTACACATAAGGACATTGGCTGTACTAAAGTCTGATTAAGGCAGAGGGATAAATTTTCCTCTACCTGTTCTGAGAAGGAAAAAAATGATCAAACGATTCCTTACATGGTCATTATCAGATCCTTGCTCTAGTAATGAATGGAGCCAGCTCACTGTGCTGGATGGACTGCTGAGAGCTTGTAGAGCAGGTTCAGCTGAGTATATATCTGGAAAGAACACTGAGAACTTGCAGGTGTTATTCAGAAGTTGCGGCTGGCTGCTCACTGTTGGGCACAAGAAATAACATAATCCCACAAACTGCAGAAAACCTCTGAACTTGGAGTACAGACCCAACCCTAAGCCAATATACCTTATTTTGTGGGTGCTCGAGGGCTGCTGGGCTGTGCAGGAATGAAATGAGAGGAAACACAGATTTTGAAAACCAAAAGGAACCACCAGCCCATTCTTCTAGGTACGCAAGTATTAGCTTGTGGGTCTGGTCCATCAAGCTGTTGAGCTTTTATATGTTCATATTGCTTTTAACACAGTAAAGGCTGGAATCAGGGTTTCAGCAGTCGGTCTGCCTCCATCTAACTGCTTTTGGTCTTGAAAGTGAAAAGAATTAATCTTTTCAAAGCTGATGGGAATTTAACCCCAGTAAAACATTGAGTCTCATAGCAAAGAAACATTTAACAAGCATGATAACCTGCTGTGAACCTTCTTGTAACTACAGAGATGTCTATTTTCAGCTTCAGCTGTGGTCCTGGGGAGTTCTGTGGGATATTTCCTTGTTTCTCCTTTATTCTAAAGGCAATTTGGGTTTTGAAATATGACAATAATTCAAATGAATTATAATGTAAAGAAAATTATTCTGTTTCGTTCATTTAATATCGAGCTATAATCTTTAAAATTAATGAGATTTTGAAATTCAGTGCTGTCCGTCCAGCAGTTTGGTTTAAAGAAATGTCTCTTGCAGGTTTTCTCCCTTGCCATTATTAGAATTTTTCCTGACAAGTGGAACTTGTTAACATAAACGCCTTGTTTGACTTTTACACCATGCTAAGCCTTCTGACAGCTTCATCAAAACCTGATATCTACATGGTTAGCAAAATGAATCATCCAGCTGAGTCATTTGTCTCTGCAAGGATTGACAGGAGTTTAACTCTTTGCAATCCACATCCCACACCATGGTTCAATTTCTATATGAAGTTCAAGCCCCTGCAGAACCCGGGGGTCGTGGTCAGAAGGCAGTCCTCTTGTCTCTGAAGGCTGTTCTGTGAATGTTCTCCCAGGAGTACCCACACTGGCTTCGGTAGGCATCAGACATGTTATCAATAAGCACAGAATTGCCGCCTGTCTTGGTAGAGACAGGTAGATGAACAAAATTATTTTTATTTCTTGAGCCGACTGATGAGTCTATGAACTACTATTGGCTTCTATTTTGATGATTTTTTTTTTTTTTTGTCTGCCTTGAAAATCTACATGGTTATGTACTTGCTAATTGTGGAACTTGTTAGAGGTATTTGTTCAGCGGATTCAATCAACCTTTGTTAGGCAATGATTCCTTTCAGAGTAGCAATGCAGTGTCTTGTTCTAGTGCTCTTTGTTTCCAGCATCCACCCAGGAGAACTTTATACAGCTGTGAATTTAGCCTTTTAAGCCACTTTGAAGCAGAAATTTGATCCTAAGTAGAAGTGCTGTAGTGCAGCATAGGATTCAGAAGTCCCTTATCTAGAGAAGAGACAGTTCAAGAAATCCAGATTTTGTGGCAGCTGTGATACAGTAGGGAGTGTCCTAAGGACATCCAAAGTAAAAAATAGAAGCTGCTGAAAGCTCAAAGTTTATACTGACTAAGCACAGAGACTAGCAAGATGCACTTATTTCCAGGACCATGCCCATTGGAGTGACAGTTTTTGTTAGGTGTTAACTCATTTCCTCTCAGCTGACCCAATACGGAAAAAAAAAAGCTTTGGTTTTAATTTTGTCTGGATTATATTTCTACAACTAAAATCAGTTAAGACCTTTAGAAAATAGTTGGTATTCCATTAGAAAAAAAAAAAGTTCATTAAAGTACTTAAATTCTCCAAAGGTTTTCTAATTTTTCAGAAAAATCTTCTCAATATGGAGATTTGATGAAAATAGTCAAATTAGTCGAAGTAGCTTCTTCTAATGAAATCTGGTTTAGAGGAGAATTTCCCCTATATTTCTACAGCAGTTTCCTCACTGAGATCGTTCTGTGCTCAAACCTCACTTGAAAAATCTTCCCAAAGAAACCAAGCCATGAACTCCAAAGCTGATGCTTATGTTCTTTCTTTCACATGTACCTTGAGTTTACGCTGTTTTTTACAATAGTTTTTGGCAGTTGTTTTTTGAATATTTTCATAATTTAAAATTACCCTTAAAGATGATATATTGAAAAGCAAGCTGGCTAGCAGTCTCCTTTTCCTGTGGAACATTTGTTTGTTGTTCAAATTCCAATGCAGAAAGCACCAAGATCATCTTAATTGGTGGTCAATGGACAGATCTGAAAAAATGTGACTTTCTCAAATCAAATTTGTGTCCCGATGCTGTAAAGCCGTGCAGGGTATATTGTCTATTAAGCTCCAAATCTTTTTGAGAAAAATAGATTCAAATGTTCCTGTTTAACAAATCAACTGGCTTGATCCAGGCTTTTATGTGGTTTACTGTTTGTGCATTTAAGGACAAATTAAAGAAATCAGTGTCATTGCCTTTTCAGAAGCAATATTTTCATATGTCCTTACTTTTCTCAAAAATCCTTTCTTAGGAATTCATGCGAAGAGCAATCTCTCCAAGTTCCTGTATTAAAATTATTTTCAAAGGCAGAGCAGAAAATATATGAACACACATACGAATATGTAGCTATCCCACGCGTTTTAAGCATTGTAAAAGCTGGAATATGTGACAAGCAACATCTCTTCCTTCTGTATCACTTCTACAAACTATTGGACTTTGGTTCTCTCCGGCCATCTGCTGAGAAGACAGGAGACACACTGTGTTTTCATTGGTCTCAAGGCCTCTGTAAGTTGTCCTCAGTTGAAAGAGCATGTCATTTCAGGTCATCTTGCAGCACCATGTGCTGATGTAATCAGGCTTGAAGGCAGTCTTAGAGTGCTCAAGTCAATATGATTGACCTGCAAAAAAGGCAGGTTTTGCTGTTTTCCTGCTCTGGAACAGAATAATACCTTTGGAGTGATGTTCATTTAAAGGGATATGTTATACAAGACTTTGGAGTGTTTTTATCAAAGGCTTTTCCAAATGCGGTTGTATAAAAAATTAAAATGAAGAAGAGAAATAGGGAAGAAAGGAAATCTCATCAGCTGAATAAACGGCCAGTTATGGCGTTTCATAATTCAAAAACCTTTCACTGAAGACCCTTTCTATAAAGAGGAGAGACTTTCCCTTCAATAAGTTAGGTGGTAAGATGATGTGAGAAAGAGCTCAGATAACAGGTTGATTCTCCTATCACTTACACATGCACTGCACAAGTCCATCTGCTTCACTGGACCTACTACTGTTTTTATAGTTTGGCTTCCTGGGGAAACAAACCATATACACCAGCACTTGTGAGTGCCCCTTCCCTTGTAACATCCATTTCATTGGCTGATTTTGGCTAGATTTGAGAAAGAGATGATGAAATTAATTTTTTTTATGTTTTACGAAAGCAAATGGCTACTGCCCTGTATGTGTTCTGAGTAGAGGAAGACTTTGATGTGAGCTCACACTGTACTATTATACACCGGATAAATGGATGTGCAGGTCAGTCCCTAGCTACACTCTCATACTATTGATGATTTATAAATATTGTATCTTTGTATCAGACTGGTGGGATAGCAGTGAACTTGTGAGAAATAGCTGCATGAGGAAGAGAGATGTGAGATGCCTTCTCTGGGGCTTCCCATCCTTTGCTCAGGAGCTGCATTTAACCTCCAGCTCTTGCCCTTGGTCCCTCTCTGAGCTACGCTGCAGCTATGCCCATATCCAGTCCTGTCCCTTGCAGAAGCTGGCCTTACCTTGCTGACTTGACTTCTTGGCTTTAGACTTGCCTCATTATTATGAATTTGTCTGACCACGACAGACACACAGAGCCATCTTCCCCCAGCTTCTCTCTAGATTAGGGTGGACTAGAGGTTGAACCTGGGTTTCCTCCACTTTGGAGAAGTTCAGAAAACACAAGATTATCCCCCGAGTTTTTCATGGAAAATCAAATGTGGACTCCCAGCACCAGGGAAAAGCAGCTCCCTGGACAGAAATAGGTCCTTTTTAGTATTTGGCTCAACAGATAGAAGTCATGTTAGAAGATGGAGGGGACTTGAACCTGTGGCTCCCATGTGCTAAACCAGAGACTTAACTACTGAAGTAACTTTTCTTTTCAAGAGCCAGTGCATGATTCAGAAGGGGCTCTGAGAAGCCTCCACTAGCAGTAGTTTTCTATGAGTGGGTGTGACTGTTCAGTTTTTGATTAACGCAGCTCTAGGGTCTAGCATGTGCTAGGGTCTAACACATGCTGGGAGTGGCATCAAATTGAGAGCACCAGGTAGTCAGGACAGGTTGCCACAAAGAGCTAAGAGGCTGTTATGCAGCCATTATCACCTGTAGATTGCTGTTTCAGCCGTCATCTCTGCATGTTGATTGTCTGGCAGTTTCATCAGAATCTGTTACCTCATGGAATGGTCTATATCATGGAAATGTTATAGACCAAACTTCCGAGTTGGAAGGGATCAGCTTACCCAAAAAGTTTTTGAAGCAGATTCAACAGCTGCTTGACGGCTGAGACTTTCGTGCTTCCCAGTGGATGCCCACACCTTAATGGAGGAGGAAGGATAAGTACTGTCAGCATTGGCTAGGTAACTAATTTTCCTCATAGGTGCACAAGTTAAAAGTTATGAGCAATAGGCTTTGGTGTGTGAGTTATGAATTAGTGAACTTGTGAGAAGCCTCATGACTTAAACGATGAATTAGACTAATATGTGCAAAGGGGATTGAGCCCTTGTTTGCCATGTTTGTTTGTTACATTTCTTAGTGAGCTCATAAAATAAAGCTTAATTTACAGAATACATTGTCCTGTAAATTTGAGAGTTCCAAACAGGCCATGACTGCAAATAAAGAACCAGTGCTGTAGACTAGGGCTAGAAGACATTTTCCCATTAAAGTGCCTGTCTTCAGGATGAATTCTACAAGTGGCATCTTGGCTACTCTTTTTTACTAATGAACCTGTTACATGTCTTCCAAAGTCAAAGATGTTAACCCCACCATCCTGCCCGCGTTATAATTGAATGGCAATAGTCCTTCTATTTCAAAACTCTTCTAAAGTTAACCATGCATAATTAATAATGTGTTTTTAAGATCTTTTCAAATAAAAGACTCTTATAAACCAAGAAATACATATTTTTAAGTCCAAATTCCTCAGAGAAGTAAAAAAAAATATGTCTTTTTGAGGCATAGTTTCTGCTTCTCTGACAATGTCAGAACGTGAAAACTGAAATGGAATCAGAGATAAGCAATTATGCTGGAGGAATGTATTGATAAGGATCAGCTTGGACAAGAAACATAAGTCCTGCAAATAAAAAAAAAGGTGCTCAAAATGACACACACCGGAGGAAGACAATTTTCACCATGCCTTTATCTGAGGATGAATTATTTGTCTTGCAGTTCTGTGTGCCATGGAATAATCAAGTACGATATTAAGAAATTTTAGTATGCCTTAGCGTCTCTTCCACTATCATTCTGTTATTTTCCCTATTCTCTCCACCATTGTTGAGGGACTGTTAGGCTTGCTGTATCCTGACTAAACCTTCCAGTGGATGAGACAAAGACAATTTATTAGCTGGTCCAGCCTGTCCAGATCCCTCTGCAAAGCCTTTCTACCCTCATGCAGATCAACACTCCAGCTCAGCTTGGTGTTGTCTGCAAATTTACTGAGGGTGCACTCAATCCCCTCATCCAGATCATTGATAAAGATATTAAACAGAATTGGCCCCAGTGCTGAGCCCCAGGGAACACCACTTGTGACTAGCCACAATTTAAGATATTCTATGATTCTATGAATCTATGATTCTATAATCTGCTTGTTATCCTGGCCAATTCAAAAATATCCGTTGTTTCACTGTTCTCTCATTGTGACAAACCCTTCAATGTGGGTCACTATCCAGTTCTTTGGTTGGAGGTGCCTTTGTACGCACACTTCATGCTTGGATCCTTTGTAGAGCTTGTCAAGTCATTTGTCCTGAACAGAATTGGATGGTACGTACCTGCTAAGGTCACTGGCAACAATACTCTACTGGGCAGTACACTAAGGCTTATTTTCACATCCTTCAACAGGAAACTAAGCTCTTCACATGTGAGGTGTATCTCATTGCAGGGCAGAGAGCCTTTTGAGGGAGAACGGTTCATATATGAACTCCCAAAGGACCTGGTAAGATATTCACTCTCATGTTCGGCCTGTTGCTTGCAGGAACATAGAAGAATCCACTCAGCGGTGGAGAGCAGGTGGCATGTAGCACATAAAGCTGTTTAACACCAAGTGGCTGACAGCATGGCCTTTTTATCCATGTGCCAGGCTCAGGGCTGTTGCAATGTCTTTCACATCCCTGCCCAACAGAAAACCCTCCCATGTGCTGAAGCATGAGGTAAACCACAGAGCTGTCTGCTGGAGGCTTTTAATTGTACACTTTAGACAGTTCATCATTCACGTAATCTATTTTGTATGATGACTAATAAAAGGGAATGTTATCTCTCACTATCACCCTTGATGTTCTTCTCTGCAGAGAAGGGCTAATGTCACCATCCTAAATAAGCTCTAGGAAGATTCCCCACTGCTTTCTTCAATAAGCACAATACTTTCCATGCCCAAAGAAGTGGCAGGGAAAAAAATCCCAGTTTTCTTTCCTTTTCAGGCTAAGCAATGAAACAATACACTGCCAAGGAAAGCAAGAAAGGTGCAGCTCTTGTTTACATTTCCCATATGAGTCCATCTTAGGTGATAACACCAAAAGGCAATATGACCAAAACACACGTCGCTGATCTTCAGTGACTGAAATGACAAAGAGTTACAAAGATATATCAAGTAATCTTTTCCGTAGGTTCTACAAGAGCTCATTTCTTTGATTCAAGTCGAGAGAGAAAAGTCTGCATAGAAAAGAATTAGCTTGTATTCCGTTCTGGTTATATTAGAGAGAACAAATTAATAATCAGTGTACCAGAGCCAGATAATCATAGAATCATAGAATGTGTGGGGTTGGAAGGGACTTTTAAATACCTTCCAACCCAACCAAAATCTAGTCCAACCCCCCCGCAGTAAGCAGGGACATCTTTAACTAGATCAGGTTGCTCAGAGCTTCATCAAGCCTGGCCTTGAATGTCTCCAGGGATGGGGCCTCCACCACCTCTCTGGGCAACCTGTTCCAGTGTCTCGCCACCCTCATTGTAAAGAACTTCTTCCTAATGTCTAATCTAAACCTACCCTGCTCTAGTTTAAAACCACTGCCCCTCATCCTATCGCTACGCACCCTCGCAAACAGCCCCTCTCCAGCTTTCTTGTAGGCCCCCTTCGGGTACTGGTAGGCCGCTATAAGGTCTCCCCGGAGCCTTCTCTTCTCCGGGCTGAACAACCCCAACTCTCTCAGCCTGTCCTCATAGGAGAGGTGCTCCAGCCCTTTGATTATCCTCATGGCCCTCCTCTGGACCCACTCCAAAAGGTCCATGTCCTTCTTGTTCTGAGGGTTCCAGAGCTGGACACAGTACTCCAAGTGGGGTCTCACCAGAGCAGAGGGGGAGAATCACCTCTCTGGATCTGCTGGCCACGGTTCTTTTGATGCAGCCCGGGATGCGACTGGCCTTCTGGGCTGTGAGTGCACATTGTTGGCTCAGGTCCAGCTTTTCATTCACCAGTACCCCCAAGTCCTTTTCCACAGGGCTGCTCTCTATCACATCATCCCCCAGCCTGTATTGATAATGAGGATTGTCCCAAGCCAAGCGCAGGACCTTGCACTTGGCCTTGTTGAACTAATCATTTTTGGTTCATCAGAGGTGATAAATCATTGCAACAGAACCTTTTTGCAGCTTGGCCAAAAAAAAAATCTCTGAGAAATCTAGGCCTTTAGACTAAAGACATTGTCCCATTAAAGAGGTAGATGCTGAATACTCTGAACACAGATGTTCACCCAGCGTGGTGGAGACCCAGGATCAACTCTGTCACCAAATGAAGGGAAGTCCTGGTGCCGGCGGGGACAGGGTTAATTTTCCGCAGGCTCCGGCAGGGACACGGGTATCCCACCCCGTGTGAGCCGTGCCCAGGCTGGAGCCGGGAGCTGCCGGGGGAGCGGGCGGGAAGTCGCCGCTTGGAGCGGGCTGAGGCGTCCCGGGGCCGCTGGGTGAGCGGCGGGGAGCGGCGGTTCCGGCATCGGGTTTGTCGGGTCATCGGGTTTTCCTCTGTCCATGTTATTGTTGTTTTTTCTCGTTGCCTTTGCTGTTCTG
Organism: Larus michahellis; assembly: GCF_964199755.1. NCBI lineage: Eukaryota > Metazoa > Chordata > Aves > Charadriiformes > Laridae > Larus > Larus michahellis. Next base: position 24,841,568 of record NC_133900.1, read on the forward strand.
TTAAACTGCCTTTGTCTCAACCCACGAGTTTTGCCTTTTTTCTTCCCATTCTTCCGGTATTGGGAAGGCCCGAGCGAGCGCCACGTGGTTCTTTGTTACCGTCTGAGGCCGAACCACGACTATGGACTTTTACCTAGGATGGACTTTTTACCTTGTGGATAAATCAGCAGGGAACCTGTTCCTCCTTTGCTGGTTACTCAAGGGGGCAGAACATACATACACGTCCCTGAGTATCTCTCAACTACTGTCTGGTGTATAATAATTGCAAAATCTCCACATTTGGAAATCAAAATTCTTGCCTTCCAGGCTGTGCTAGTGCAGCCAAGACAAACTGCTTTTTCATATTTAGCTCAACAATTAAAAAAGAAAATGTGAAAGCAGCACTGTGTGTGTGCATATGTGTGTGTAAACTAAAGTTTTTTTAAAAATAGGAGCCTGAGGAGATTTGGTTTATCTAAACACCTCGTTAGCTGATCTGATTTCAAGAGAACAGAGAACAAAACAGCTCTCATTGAAGTCTACAGGAGCTCGGTACTTTTGTAAATTTAGCCACTTACATATTTATAAAGATTTAGGAGCATAGCACCACAGCTTCACTTAAAACAAACAAGACATCTGTTGCAGCCCCTAGATTTAGGGAACAATTAGTGGGTAAAATGCAGTCATTTTTTCACATAATGGCAGGCGTGACTACAGTGGGACGATACTTCAGAGGTACTTTTCCAGGAAGGATCCTGCCATGCCTCTGTGTTCAACCACTGAAGAAGTCCTGTAGCAGAATCACTTATGGAGCAGTATCCGTCTGTGCTCTTAATCTCTCCAGCACAAGCCACTTAAAACTATCTGCAAAGACAGCCAAAAAATGGGGTTGATGCCAAGAAAAGTGCTGCAGCTGAAGAAAGGGAGTGGATAACTGTGGCCTCAGGAACCTGCTAAGTGTCTCCTTGAGGCACTTTGTCCTATACTCAGCAGAATTTGGGGGCACATCTTATACCATGCAGATTTCGCCAAATCCTATTTAGGATAACAACCACCCCACTGTTGGCTTAGTAGGTTAGCCCAAGTCAAAAAGGCTTCAGTATTACCACAACACAAAACCTGAATAGTGTCCAGCATCTCCTAGTCCAACAGCATTTCAAAAGCACCACTTTCACAATCTGGTCAAGTGTAAACTGTCTCTGGAGCTGCTTTGCCTGACGTGAAGATGGCATTAGTTCATGGTCATGATTTACAGACAGACATTTACAGGTTGACCTTTTGTCAGGTTTACAGACTAGAGTATATTTTTGCATGCCTAGGGCCAATCAGCACATAGATTTTTTACATCTGAACCTCTAAATCTACCTGGATATGGTGCCCTTCCACGCACACCTCATCTTCAAATCTGGGGGGAAACTCCGTCTTCTTAGGAGACAGAGTCAACATGGCACAGTCAACATGGGTTCACAAATGGAAAATCCTGTCTAATTTATTTGATATCCTTCTATGATAAGGTCATCCGCCTAGTGGATGAAGTGAAAGTGGCGGATGTAGTTTTTTCTGGATTTTAGTTGGGCTTTTGATATTGTCCCTCACAGTATCTTTCTGGACAAGTTGTCCAGCTGTGAGTTGAGCAGATACATGATGGGTTGGGTGAAGAACTGTCTGGATGGCAAGGCTCTTCTCTGACTTCAAGTGTCAGTGGGAACATGTCAGCACTTGTAGAATCCCAGAAAGGCCAGTGTCCCCAGGCATATCAGGACAAGTGTGCCTGAAGTTTATTAGGTACACCTCCTGTCTGTTTAAGGAAGGGGCAGGTGAAAGAGATGAGTAATGATTTTGAGACTAGTGAAGGTCAACGCCTTGCCTTGGTGGACTTTGGAAGCTGTCGGATTAGCAAACAGACATACTGTAATGAACCAGGGATGCATCTGCTTCTCAGAGCAGATGGTACTGGCACCAGAGCAAAGTATCTATGCAAAGTTAAGAGTCCAACACCGAGTCCTACAGCACAGTGACACTGCAGGCTGCATCAATGTATAAAACCTCCAATGGCATGAAAGGCAGAGAGACCGATCACAGCATTGGCACCAGATTGTGGAAACTGAAAGGTGCTAGATACTGGCCTATGGTCAAAACATGGTTGGTATCACAAGCAGCTTTGAATCAATCCAAATTAACATAAATCCATTCAGTTTAACTACAAAGGCTACACAAGAGTTTTCAGCTGTGCTTTTTCAAGAGAGCAACCAGCTCTAAATATGAATTGAAAGCAGCCTGTTGGGTGGTCATTCCTGAAGATAATATTAAATCAGAGTCCTCAGAAAAGAAATTTTGAAAGAGCTGGAAACAGAATGAACAGCTGCTGTTCAGTGGGAGTTAAAGAATCTAGGGAAATTCTTACAATAGGAACTAGGAGAAAATATACTTAAACCCCCCCACCCCAAAATCCACCCAAAAGACCAAAAAAAAAAGACTGGCAGGTAAGCCAGAAATAGAAGAAAGGATGCAAAAAACCCCAGGATTGAGAGAGAAGGACAAACAGATAGTCTGACCTGAAAGTTCAGCCCAAAAATATCTTTAAAAATCAATAGAAAAGGAATACAACAGAAAAGAAAAGGTAGGAAATAAATAAGCATTCTCCAGAGACTCATTATTGTCTAAAGATTTCCTGACATTTTTCCATTTCATTTCTGAAGACTCTGCAGCAGAGTAACAACAAAACTGATTACTTGGTGTTTCCACTGATACTTAGTACAGAAACTTGAAAAAATTTCAAAATCTCTTCAATGTATAGGGGTATTTCTGAGGTCTCACTCAAAACACTGTGAACTGGTATGGTACTGTAAGCTCTTTTCTGTGGAGATGTACCTGTGATAACCTTTAGATGGGTAAACATTGTGACTAATAGAAAGGCAGATTTATTAAGCAAGTGTAGATTCAATATCAATTGAGCTTTTTTTTTCCCAGTGGATAGTTTTTTCCCCTCTTTGGAAATATGGTTTCATTTAAATTTCTTCTAGGAGAAAACCTTGCTTTTTGGTGTCAAAAAATATTGATCTCGAATGTATTTTTCAAATTTTATGACACGTACATTTTGCAACAAAATGTAAAAGGGTAAAAAAGACTAAAGTATCACCTTTTTATAATGAAAAGCCTGTAGCTTTTTCGTAGACTGCACTTGTTCCCTGTCAATTGTAGTATAAAAGAAGGTATGTCTTCTTAGCAACATCTGCTGTTGATAGATAACAACATGGGAGACTTTCATTATCCAGAGATTTGTGGGTTTGCAGTCTTGGCAAGGAGCAGATAGAGAGAAGGAAGTTCGGGATACAAATGTTCTCTTCGAGAGGAGTGGGATAAAAGGGATTATAAACCACTGGTACCCATACAGGCTTAATGTGTAACTGAGGAATGTTTTGCCTAGATCGGAGTACTTCCTGTGCTGTCTACGGTAAAATGTGATTGTTTAAAAGAAGCATGCAATGTATTTAAGTTCTGGCTGACCTGCAGCATGGCAAATAGAGCAGATGCTCCTCAGGTAACTGCTGGGACAACAGATACCTTTGTCCAGATTGCAGTCCTTGCCGAATGGATGCTCAAGAAGTCATTACACCACAGGGCCACCTACAGTACCCCTCTAAGATGGGGTCAAGGCCCCTTAGCTCCATTATCACATGAAAACAAGACAATAATGTCACTCCTGGTCCCAAATACTAGTTGGTGATAAGTCAATCACCTTATTCTCATGGGTACAACTGCATAAAGTCTCTGCATAACTATACAACATATATTACTATATAACATAACTGTATAATAATACATCTCTGTATAAGTGTATAATTCATCTGTATAAGTCTATATAATGTAACTGAATAACATCTGCATACATGTCTTCTGCTAAATGTACACTCTCTTGTGCATGTGAAGAGGAAGCACAAAATACATTGCTTATGCAGGCAAAAAAGAGCATGCTGCCTTACAGTAGGCTATTGACTCATTAATTAAGTGGACAGCCATTAGTCTGGGATAGAAGGGCAGGGGTAGAAGAGGAGTATGAAATCTACCCCCTGATTATTTTCAGAGAACAGGTATCCTGAGAGAAGTGAAGGAACAGTGGAAATTCTACAGATAGCAAAGGATTACTGGTTTCTCTTCGGCAAGGGAAAACTTAAAATACAGCATAGTATCAGGCAGTGATGCTAGCCTGTTTTGAACCTGACCCAAGGATATGTAAATGCAAATATATTTCCCTTTTAGTTTGATTCACTTTTCCTTAGCATGTTTGTAGCTGTGAAGAATGTAAGGCTGCCTGTAGCACACTAGACCAATGGGACATATTGCTCAGTAACCTATCTTGTACAGTAGCATTAAGCCACTACCTAAGGAAGAAAGTGACAACATAGTGCATATAGATACTTCCTCTTAACACTTTCCCATGCTCCAGTCATTTGCAGTTCAAGGGATGCCTAACCCAGAAATGGATTCTTATGTATTAGTAGGCAATCGTAATGAATTTCTTTTGCAAGAACTAACCAAATTTCAAACAGCTTGAACTCACATCCATTTTTAGCACTTAGGACATCCCCTACAAGGAATATCAAAGCTTAATCAACTGATCCTTGGGAGCCACAGCCTTTTGGCAATTTTAAGCCTTGTTCCTACTAGCTTCATGCAGCATACTTCCATACTGGAAGACAGTGTGGTCAGCCAGTCCCTTTACAGGCCACCTGTGATTTTATCAACCTCATTTGTTTCTCCTCCTCAGTTGTCTCTTTTCCAGATTGAACACCTGTGCTCGTATGGTCATTCTTTGTACGCGTACACCCACACCAATTTGTTGCTCTTCTCTGAACCTTTTCAGCATTGTAGCCTTTTTGGTGGAAAAAAAAAAGGAGAAAGTGAAGAGAAGGGAATGAAGAGGCTTATAGAGTCCTCTTTATATTCTAAATAACTTATTTGAGTTTAAGCTGACTTGCTTGAAAAGTAAAAAGAAAACACCAAAGCATTAAATTCCTGGGACGTTCAGTCTTTTAGGAAGGATACTGGGTCTCTCCCATGGTGCTTGTCACTCAAATTAGCCAGGGTTTTCATAGAGCTGTGTGGGCTAGTTTGGGAGCCAATAATGCAATAATCGACTTGAAATTACATCACACAGTGCCCAGCTTCAGGTAGAAAAGCATGCAGGAGGATACTGTAGACTGCCTCATGTTTCACGGTATATTTAACAGCCCCTCCTTAGCATACCAAAGGTGGATGATGTATGACCATAGAATTTATACCAACCCCCTGTGCAGGAATTAATTTTACTTTAATAAAACCAGAGAGAGAGTTTTCTAAAAGATTCGGGAGAACTAGTAATGTCACTTCCCAGTGGGACCTGTTCTCCTAAATTCCATCAACACTTTTTCCATATTGCTTCCTCGTGAGATCTTGAATAAAGCATGCCATGCCACACACTTCAAAGCACATGCCTATCTCACTGCCTGGCCTTTGGGAACATCTCCAGCCTGTCAGTGACCACAGTGCCATAGGTGAGGCAAACTGCATTTGCCTCTTCTACACTCCAGCCTGCACCTCCAGCCCATCCACACTTCCCTTCTTATTTCCACAGCAGAGTTTCCTTTCCACAGGCTGCTGCTGCTGGGAAAGGCCTGTTCTGTAAAACACATTCTCAGTCATCTTTCACATGATAATGGTAACATCAAGGGAATGGACAATGTGATTCTGGTCCCTGAAGTGCCCACAGCAGGCTTTGGCTCACTTTCAAAACCTTCTCCTCCTTCCCCACTTCTCCCCTGCTGTTAGGAAGCATTAATAGATAATGCATGCTCTTAGAACTGGGGACTCACTTTCTTTTTCCAAAAGCAAACATGCCTTTTGTGCTGTGATTTGAGCTACAGAAAAACGAGTGAATTTGCATAGCAATTCCACCTTCCAGATCCAGTTCCTAAATGCAGATATTGGACTTCTTTGTCTGCACTCCCTGAAGTGGGAGTCAAATAGTATACCATTCAGCTATTTTCAAAGAAAAAGGAGAAAAATATAAAAAGACAACTTTGAGCTTTCCTCCCCAAATGCTATACTGAAATCTAATGAGATGCAAAATAGTCTGTTGTGCATTACTATACAGAGATGAGACATCATCTGTGAGAAAAAAAGTAATGTCTTATAGCTGACTGTTCAAATTGCACGTTGTTCCAGTAATTAAGACAACAATTTTGTGAGATTTTTCTCTTATTTGATGTTCCCTTTAATAAAGGATAAAGCTTTCTTCAGTTTGTATTTCCCTAGGCAAAAGAAGTCTTATGAGGAGCAGATGAGCAGTCTGCAGACTAAACACAGTGCTGATCCTACAAAAGATCTTGAAAATTATTAGTTAAACTCTTGATATGTATATACGCACCCAAGTATGTCTCCATTGTTACAGATTTTCCAAAAAGAAAGCATTAACGCTGATTTTACAAATCTTAGTCAGGCTTTCACATTATAGCACCTGCATTTCAAGATGTCTATCTACACCTACAAGCTCTAAAGGTCCTTCCAAAGAAACCTAGGGGACTCAAATACCCAGACTTTAGTGAATTGGGTTGAACTGGTAAACCCCAAAAACCTTTACTACATATTCTGACACATAGGGAAGGCTAGATCTCTGCTAAATCAGTAGAACTTAACTTATAAAAGTGAGCAACAGATTTAAAATCCTAGCTATGGTCATTAATACTTCAAAGGTTTTGGTCTACAAATAAAAAATTCCAAGCAAAGAAGTCTGAAACTTGAAAACAGAATGTTGTTAGGGAGATGTGGGATTAGCAGTCAGCTGGACCAATGAAGGTGTTTTTTCTGAAATGGTAGCAACAGTAAGGGATGGCGGATTCCCTAAGTGCTGAAACACGTGGCAACAGTTTTTTGAAAAGAAGCAATTCAGGAAATTCCCTAAGTCAGCCCAAACTGAGCATGACTTATCTCCAGAGTCAAGAATGGTGCGAAGCTGTTAAAAAAAAAAAAAAAAAAAAAAAGCAGGGTGTGGGGGCCTCCCATGCTACAAATGGTGTTACAGTTGTTAGAATTTGGGCTCTAGAGTATTTTCCCAGACTGTCAATGTTTTCAAGTTTGGAAGTAAAAATAACTAACAATGACATAAGTAAACAAGTAAAATAAATAAAAATAATTCAAGTAACAGTTGTTCAACAGCTCACCAAACACCTTCTCTGTTCCCTCTCATGGATTCACATTTCAGCAAGACTGTTTACTAGCTTTCAACTTGGTATGTGACTTGCAGCTGAGCTTTGGCACCAACTCATAGAGTTAATATTGACAAATTCACTCTTCAAAGACACCACTCAGATTTTCCATTTTTACCACTGGTTAATTAGAATACGGATTTAGAATATTACTTTCGTACAATTAAGAGTTAAAGACTTCTTAAAGAAAAATACCTGCTCCTGGTAAGAAGAAATGGTTTTGTGTTTTAAAAGGGTCTGAATCTGATTTTGAGGTAAGGAGTTCTGGAATCCCAAAAGAGTAGCACGAAGGCTGCACACGCTGAGCAGAAAGTCCCAAGATTTAGCCAACATAAAATGCACAGCTTGTTCCCGCTTAGATATCAAAGCTTCAGTGCAAGGATCCATTTTGGGTGCTGAGTTTGAAGTATACTGTGACAGCACATCTGCTCTGGGAAGGGAGTGAGCAGCGTTCTAGTTCCCTGCTCAGCATCTGGAGTGCTCCCCTAGAAAGTTCCCCTCTCTCTGAGTTAGAGACATTGAAACCAACCATCTTTCTCTTCCTTCTGCCTAATTCCCCTCCCTCCCTACCTTCTTCCCTCCTTCCTTCCTGCTTTCTCTATTAGCATGAGATACTGGCTTCTGGCTGGATTGTGGAGCAGTTATGGTTCTTTTCTCTTATTACAAACAATGGGTATTTCCACTAACTTTTAAAAGCACTACTGAATAGATATCCATTGCTGAATTCCGCCTCTAAGCATTGCTTCCCTCCTCAAAACGCCCACAAACAGTGACCTGAGAATGGCACACTCAGCTACTACTACCTTCACGTCTGGTGCCGTATGCTTCTCTTTTTGCTGCCAAACACAGGGCAACTGCTGTCACATGAAGCAGGCACACCATTTTTCTGTTCCCAAGGAGGGCCACCTTCTGGAAGAGATGGAGCAATTTCTCTGTGGCTGGAGCAGATGAATCTGTTTTTTAGTTATTTCTTTTCAACAAAATGCTCATCTCTCACCCTGTGAAAGCAGGCGAGATGCAAAGTTCTAACCAAACAAAGAGTGCAAACGGGCAGCAAAACGCTTCCCTGCCAGGGCTCACGCAGAGAAGATATTTGGTTTACCATTCAGAGAACTCTCTTTTAGTTCCAGAAGTATAAAAAAAATTCTATAACTAAAAGAGCTAATAATTTAATCACTTGAGGAAAATTGTCAGGTCATAATCAAGGGAAACCAAGCACTGATGGAACATAAAACCCTAAAATAACATTTCAGTATGATCATATTGTTCTGCTCTGTATCTATTTGTTCTGCAGCAGTAAAATGGGCGTCAACAGTGATTATGAATCCTGTGACAGAAGGAAACAAAAGACTTGTCTTTGTAGATGGTTTCTCTCTGAAGAGAGTAATCATTTCAGAGACCTTTGCATTGTAGGAAACACAAGTATCTCTTGCTATTAGTGGGTGATCAATGTTTGAAGACACTGAATACAGGCAACAATGAAACTCAGCTTTAAAAAGGATTCCAAGAAGCAACATTCTCTTGGGATCTCTAGTACTTGTCATGCATCATCAAACTTCCAGTGTCATTCCATCATCATCTCAGGGATGAGTGGAGAATGTGTCAGGAGAAGACAGGAGATAAGAGGATGAAGTCACCATTTCTGAGTGAGGAACACAACTCCTACAATACAATGACATATTTGAAGGTGAAAACAAGGAGGATTAAAAGGCAAGAATAGAAGACTGTCTTGGTGGTTTGGGAAAGCAGACAGAGCTCATGAGAAAATTTATTTTATGAAAATTATATTGTTTTTCTTCCCCAACTGGCTCGTCTGAGCTGCAGTTGAAAAAAGGCTAGTTCTTTAATAAAAAGTTTTGGGTTTTTGTGTGTTTTGGTTTGGTTTTTGTTTTCGTTTCTGATAAAAAATAAACTTCCAGCCAAGGAGACACTTTCTGTGAACAATTTTTGTCTGTCAATCACCAACATTTTAATTTTAAAAGTTTTGACCAATCCTCAGTTCACTTAAAGCAGATCTCATGGAGTGCTGCAGATCCACCAGATGTGGTATGGCTACAGAAAAACAAAGGTAGAATTGAGAGTGTGATTGTAGAGTGATTGCAGAGTACAAAAATGCAGCCACGAACTCAAAGGAGCAGAAATAATGGTTCAGTCTGTGGCACTGAGCCTTCGCTGATCCATCCAGCAAAAAAAGCCCCATAAGTGATAGGAGAAAAGTGGAAGATAACTATCAAATTTTATGAGACAAGTTTTATAGGGGGAGGTAATATCTTTTATTGGATTGCCTGAGACAGGTGGAAAAAAAGAGATGAGCTGTCAGACATACATGGCCTTTTTATAAGCACCAAAAGAGGCAGCAAATTTCCAAATGAAACACAGCTTGATAGCAGTTGCTCTGTATTTCATTTAATTATTTAATTATCCCTGGATAAAGGTAGTTGGTGTCTAGGGAACTCAGAGGAGGGTGAGACAAAGCTATTTGGTTATTTGGCTGTTAGGTCCTAAGGAACAGTGAGCAAAACAGGCTTTTGATTACCTGGATGATTCAGGGCTCAGCCTGAGGGAACTGGAGGTTATGTAAATTCTCAGGAAGACTTTCAAGTTTCTTTATCTGACCATTGTCAAGCTGATGGGTGATAAAAAATTTTCCCAGCCTAGTGAGGCTTTTGCAGGTCTTCAGAAGACTAAAGACAGTGGTTTCAGATGGTCATATCATTAATGTTTCACTGGTACCACAGGTATCCTGACCATCTGCTGCCTCATCTCTAGGAAGAAGCTATCACTTCCTGTAAGAAATGTTAAACACAGACCTCAGAATCAGCTAAAAATCTTGGTTCGGAAACCGAGAAACAAAGCAAGCAGCTGCAGAGATGAGAGAGCGAGTCAGGTCCTGCATCAAGATACCAAGCTGTGTTGCACTATTTTATCACAAGAAAAGGAGCTTTAAACAGGCCAACATGCTTGATGGTTTTCTGTTGTGTCAGACTTTTTTTTTTCTATTACCCCTTGTAAAACACTGCTGCTTGTGACCGAGACATATATGGGATCACCACGCTTTTCAGACTGCTTGCACTTCCTGAAAGGCAGCTTATGGTAGGGGCCAGGCCACTCTCGCTGGACTAATGCCTCTTCAGAAAGCGGCTTACAGTGCAGGGAAGCAAGACGGAAGCAGAGAAGCAGGTCGGCGTGGCTGCATTTCTGGGGAAGCAACGAGCCCCGCTAGCTTTCACTGGAACTTGTGCTCAAAAAAACAGTATGCACTTTATGAAACGCACCCTTTAGATTGCAGAAGTGCTTTAGCGAAGGGCTGGGAAGAGGCAGCAATGTTGGCTGTACACCTCTGCAGAAAGCCAAGGGCAGCCAGCCTGAAAATGTCCGAAGCTTAGGAGGGTGCTTTGCATCGCTTTACAAACAATGGTGCTTTCTGGAGTACAAATTTCTTGTCTTATTTTGTCAAAAAGATTGTTGTGATGATGAAGTAGAAGCTTTTGCACTTTGCATTTAGTTCCCTAGCAAGCTGAAAGCCAGCCTGCTTCCCTTGTCAAAACAGAAATCTGCTCCAGTGTCCAGTTTTCTTTTCCCAGTAAAGCATGAAATTGCTTAAAGAAATGAACAACAGGAAAAAAAGAGGGGCGGGGCAGGGAGAGGAGGTTTTGTTTGGTATAAGGCCATTTTCTTTCCAATTTCAAATTACATGTAAGGCAACTTAGGTGGCTGGTAAAAACTGATTTCAACACCCCGTGGGTCAGATTACAAGACATTTCTTGCTTGAATAAACTTGGAATCAAACCACTGCTCCCAATCTAGGGCATGTGTAGTGACAGAGGTAGTGTGAAATGACAATTCAAACTAACACTATGCCTGGCAAAGAAAGTGAGTGTTTTAGGGTTTCTTTTTTTTTTTTTCTTTTTTTTTTGTTTTTCTTCCCCCTGCTTGAATGTTTCTAATATTCACACCTGGAAAATTATTTCCCATCAGCACATCTCAAAGGCTAGAGCAGAGGCCATCTCTGTTTTGACACATTGTGTGGTATCAGAAAGATTGATTTAAGCTCACCAGCTGTTTTTTCCAGGACAGCATGTGGAAACAGATGTTTACCTGATCAAGATACGTAGAGAATTCTCAGTATAAACAAGAAACAGATTGTTGGACATCCTGCTTCTGCCTGCAATAAACTGTGAAGAGCAGAGCCCTCCAACAAGACACAGAATTGGTTAAAGGGACTAAATGATCATGCCTATGTCTTCAACCCTGTCAGCATCTGCTTGAACTGCTTCTGCAAATAACAAGGCAGCCACATGAAAAAGCATTTAGTGTTTTCTTGAGCAAGTGATGAACATTTCTCATTGTTGCAAAATGTTTTCTCCATGCGCTCTGTCAATATCACCCTTGTGACTGCTGCAGATCAGTGGTATCTTGTTCCAGGGCTTATGTCTGTTTTTCACATCAAGGCAGGACCTGATCTTTTCACTTTCCTCATGGCCCAGTCAGCTTTCCAGATCTGCCTGGGAAACTTATGAAGCCCTGCTTTCCAAAACTGCAGACTTCACAAGTCTCAGAGAATGTAATTCCAGGTGTCCATGGAGAGATGCCGAGCCATGCAGTTTGTAGTCAAGCTATGGAGCCAACAGCGTGCTTCGCGGTCCAGTATTTCAGCAGTGGAAGGATGAGACATGAGGAAGCCTAATGTCAAATGAGAGTGGAAAAACTTGTGGATTCATGGACAGGGTGAACTGGGAAGGAGGGAAAAAAGGAAGGAAGGAGGGAAGGAGGGACTGTTCTCTCAGCTTCTTTGCACAGAGCATGTGAGGTTTCAGCAGTACAAAAGACTTATGTTCATCTGAAAAAGATAGAGGGTGCAGCCGTCTCTGTTGAGTCCTAACGACTGTCCTGACTCATGGCTCTCATCCTTCCCAAGTGCAGTGTGCAACAGTTGCTGGTTATTAGAGATAACCGGGTGACAGGATGATGAATCCTCCACTGGAACCAACTGCCACTTCAAGTTAGGTCACCATCTAAGTATTACTGGGATGGAGATGTGATGCTGGCAGGAAGAATTTCCCACAGACCCACCTCATCACGCAGAGTTCAGGTCCAGTGCAAAGAGCTGGTAACAGAGAAGAAATGTCAAGTTGCTCTTGACATTGTTTCTTCCTCTCTGCAGATAGATTTGCTGCTTACCAGAAAAGGTTTTTGCTGTTTTCTGCAAAAAACCTTCAGTAACACTGAAGAGGGATAACTGCAGTAGAACATCAGACATGAATGGATTTGATCATCCACTACAACTCTTCCCCTTTTTTCTATAGGTCTAAATGATTCTCCATTACCCACTTATATTCAAAGCCTTAGAAATTACCAGGAGTCGCTGGGAGGGAACCAGAGAGATACCAAGGGTACTGTGGGCAGAGTTTAATATCACATGTCTATGGCAAGATGGATGTAAAGGAAGGCATTGTATGCCTCTTAAGGCACAGCACATACAATAGCACTTGCCAGTCTGATGTGGGGCAAAATTAATGCCAGAATTTGAGTCTGGTGTTTGGTTAATAGTGAGCACAGACACACGTACGAACAGACTTTTTGGAAAGCTTTATGATAATGTAGGAAAGAGAGTCTCCTTTCTGTGTAAATCTTAAATTATGGTGAAAATCCAAAAGTCCCAAATCCAAATATTTCTCAGGTTTTGATAGGTTTGAGTTAAGGAATTTTATCATGTTCCACTTCACCTCCCTTAACCTACACCCTCAAAGGTACCTGTGACATGTGAAGGCAGACTAGCTGCCACACAAACAGGGAGAAGAATGGAAAGGGAGGAGACTGGATTGATCTCATCTCTTTCATCTCTCCTTGCAGTGGCAGTGCAGTGGCAGCCAGGCAGAATCCTTCCTCTCAAATCTTCTGTCATTTGCTCTTCTGCTTGTTTTGATAGAAACCTCTTTTTTGGCATGTTTTATTATAGCTGTATGTTTCCATCAATTGTATCAGGCAGGGGTACAGAATAATATCAGGAGTTCCCCAGTCCAACTTATCTCCCTTATATATCTTCTAACGGGTTACTGACAACAGTATTTTATCCCAGTGAAGAAAGTGATGCTGCTTTTCCTGTGCGATGGTCTGTGGCTTGATCCTTTGTTTGGAAGGCCATGTGTGCAGGAGGTACCACCTGTCAGGTCTCCTGTGATTTATCACTCCAAAAATGCCATTTCTGGAAGTCCCGGCTGATAATTTGACAAGAATAGGAAGTTCTGGAAATAATTAGTCCGTGAGCGAAAGGGTGTAGCAACTATAATTGACAATAATGTCATGCTCTTCTTTAGAAAATGCACTCATCAAAGAATCATCAAAGTACTAAGTACATCCTAACTAATTGCATCTCATACCCACTCACCTTCCCTCACGAGGTGACAATTATTGTCACATCACAGACAGGCGATCTGAGGTATTGAGAAGTGAAGGCCCATGCGTTCAGTGGAGGCGCCTAACAGACGGTGACGAGTTTTTGCAAATGTGCTGAGTGCCCCTTTGTTTATGATCAGGCCAAGGGAACAGTTTTAGCAGGACAGTGCTATGTGATCATACCCTGGGCAGTGGCAACATTGTCAAATGTCCTCCAAAATGTGGGATATTTTCCTTGAAGAGCCTCGTGCCTGCAAGTACATAGCTAATTACATGAGAGTCCCAGCTCTCAGGCTGTTAAAAAAAAGTAGTATCTATTTCTTGCACGTGCAGAGCAAAGCCTGAAACGTGCAGTGAATGAACCCTAAAGGCTGGAAAAGAAGTTTTCTTAAAAAATAGTAGTAATCTAGAGACTTCAAAAGTTAATAAAAGGATTTGTTAATGTCCAGTCTGTGACTTTTTAAACTCTTTAATTGGAACTGGTTTAGATACCAGACTCAATGTGGTTAGGGTCACTGATTTTCCACTGATGTGTTTTAAAACTCTGGCCCTAATTTCTGCTAGCAACCATTTCTGTATGCCCAAGTGGCAGCAGTATCTAGGCCCCCAGTTTAGACTTACAAAATGCTGGTTAAAACAAAGGCCTTGGCCTTTGGAGGTCTTCAGTTAACTTATTGTCAAGGTTCAGGCATTTAAGAAGTCGTGCCTTTACATTTTTCTGTGAACAACTGCTTCAACCTGTGCTTTAAAAATTGCTACCAAAACACCATTTCCAGCAATATTTGCATTGTGATTTAAAAATGTTTAGATCTATATATTTACCACTAAGAATTTGTTAAGAGATGCTTCCACTGCCTGTGCATCTTTTTCTTGCCCTTTAGTTTGATGAGCAGGCCTTGACTCAGCCATGCTGGTCTCTTGCCTTCCTTTTCTGATTTCTTACACCTGGGGATTGAGATCTCTTGCACTGTGAGGGAGGCCTTAAAGATCCTTAAAGATCTGCCAGCTCTGTTCTGCTCCCTTGTCCCTGAGGGCAGTTTCCCAGGGGTTCCTATTGACTAACTCCTTGAAGAGTTGGAAGTTTGCTTTCCTGAAATTCAGGGTCCTGACTTTACTCTTCCCCTGACCCATATCCCTCAGGATTCTGAGCTCCACCAGTGCATGATCGCTGCAGCCTTCAATCTTGACATCTGTGATCACCTCACTTGCGTTAGTGACCATCAGGTCCAGTAATGCATCCCCTCTGGCCAGCCCAGCCCAGCAAATTTGAGGACCACCAGCTTTGCCCCATGGATGCAGGGCTTGTGATTTGGGGCAGTCAAGTAGAAAATTTTCCCAGCTTCCATTGTACAACTATTTAGAATGGGGCTGGAGATCCCTCCACAAATCCTGAGGTTACTGTGGCTTGGAAAACCAGTTTGACTGTTCAGTGGCTGATGTGATGGATTTGTCAAGAAGGCAAATTCAACAGCGTTGACCACCAAGCTGAAATAGATGTTGACATGATACATTCAGTCTGTCCTTGCTTATGGATACTCTGACTAGCTCACGCACATAGGGTGACCAGTCTGATCTGTCAGATGCTGCATGAGTTAGTTCAGGAGGAAAGAAGAAGATATTGTCATCTCTCGGGGAAGGAGATAATAGATAAAACTAGAAGAGATTGAAACAGCCATGAGGAACTAGCACACAAAGCTTCACCAGCTCTTTCCAAGAAACTTTCCAAGAAATATCCTGTTCTGTGGCTTAATTTTCATTTGCTTCAGCTCATGCTGGTAGCCCAAGGGCTTTCTGCTCCATTAAACAACATCAGACAGTTGTGACAGTATATTTTAGGCCTACAGGAACACGTAGAACACAGGGACAGAAATAAAGTGCTGCTTAAAACAGTACAGGTGTTGGTCTGAGCCCTGGTTAGCCAATCTGAACACAGGCCTGCTTACTTTGATATCACCAGTGTCTTTATCCTGAGGTTTGACACCCCTGTAACCTGAACTCTGTGTGGTGAAGTAAGGTGCATAAAGATGACAACATTGCCAAAAAAAAGATTAAACCCATCTCTCTCAGATCTCTGTCTTATGGTGGAATGAGTCTCCCAAAAGGCGTTCAGTTCTCTCACTTGACTTCAGAGGTAGCATAGAAGCTACTTTTTTTGGTTTGGACCTCTGGAGTTTGAATTAAAGATCCTTCCTATGCCCAAAGTTAGGTCAGATGAACCTCACAAATTTCTTCCATCTTCCCTATCCATCTGATCAGTTTGGACACATTTTGCCATCATTCACTGTCTGCAGTTAGAGCAGCAAGCTGATATGCCCACCCATTGCCAAGCAAATCACTTGTTTCCATAAGTCTGCATACAAGTGTTTTCTGCCTACAGAAAACAACACTCTTTAGTTTGTATTTTGATTCTTGTTGTCTCTTTTTTCTTCTGAATCGTTTTCATATTTGTGGGGGGATGGGGGAAGAGAGAGAAGGAGATAACCTGAAATAAAAGAATGAGAACAAGAGAGTAATACTTCTACAAAGCAAGGGAAAGCTAGTAACCTCATTCCAGCTGCACGCAGCCCCAACTCATGCTTCTGTTTACAGGAAGATCTCACAGAGGTCTCCAATTGCCTTTTTGTAAATAAGTACTGTTTCCTTCTGTGGATGAGCTGGAGTAGGCTACATACAAGTATAGTCAAGGAAATTTCCAAATTATGATGACAGGGAAATAAATTTAAAGTAGCAGGAAAGAAATTCTGCAAACTTAAAAGTCCTTGGCTGGTTTTAGGTGCAGATACACTCCCACAGCGCAGCTGCTCAAATTGTATAAGCTGCCAGATGTTAAAACACTAGCTGGAACTTTTCTACCCCCCACTCCCACAATATGAGGATGAACAGAAAAATCTTTTCCTTTAGGTATGAGGATAAACATTTTGCAGGCTTCAAAACCAGTTGGCTTTTCCAGTGCAGCTAGAGATAGAATGAAAGTTCACATCAGTCCTTTTTTCTCCCCTGAACTAATTCATTCAGGCTTAAAATGAAGAGCAGATTTTTTTTTTAAGGTTGAAATGAAAAGATTCTCAGAATAAAAACACATATCAAAGGGCTAAATCCAAATAGGCATGGAAATACATCTAGCAGGACCTTGACCGCTGTTCCCTTCAGTTCACAGAGATCCCAAAGAACAGGCAATCCTGAGCAGTCTGTGAGCTGTTTGAGAGTAATTATCAAAAGCATACGAAACCGTAACAGAAAACAGTACTCCAAATAGCCACTTCACAGTTCCTACACTTGACTAAAAGGTTAGGACATAAACATGATAACTAATAATGCAGTGCAATACAGCACTGGCTTGAGAAACACTAATCCATAAATACCTCTGTATGTGGGAGTTCATATCTCTACTGATGATAGGATTGCTACTGTCCTGAAGTACTGCATTTCTCCCTCTCTCAAAGGGATAGCTGCCCTTTAACAAACAAGAGCGGAAAGAATTAAATGCATGAATGATTAATAGCTCAGTACATTAGCCTATCAATGTCTGCCCTTAAATGAAATCCTGCCACCCTAATCCATCAAGTTTGTTTACTGAAACATCTTGCCAGCTAAGCAGTTATCTGTATGCCTATCCTCTAGCAGGAGAAGAGGAGCAGCAGTCTTTGGCCTTTCAAAACATTAGCAGCACTGGAGCCTAATTGATCCCATGTGTGAATATTCAATTGCTCTTATTTAACAGGGAATGCAAGTGGGTCTGATGATTTGGTTCTGGTGTGTTGTAGTCACAGCTATCGTGTAGGGGAAACCAACATCATTCCTCATCCCGACTATCTTTCTCTTTCAGCAACATTTGTGGTAGAAGGTTTTGTAGGAAACAGTTTTGCATGGTGGTCGTTTTCCCCTCAGTTATTCTCAAGGGACTACCCTGTTAAGAAAGGGAAGCTTTCACAGATTTCAGGTCTTTGCTTTCACCTAACTTGGTGGCCCAGTGAAGGGGCTGGTGGCGTGGTACAGGTGTGAATGAAATGAGCTGGGAAATAAGGGACGTGCGGTACGTTTCTAGTTCTGTTGCCAGACTGATTGGCTGACTTGCTGAATCCATCCCTGCTCCCATCCAACTCCCAAAATTAGGTTCTGTGCTCTTTGGGACAGAATGTCAAAATGTATAGCACCTAGCACAGCATGGCCCTACTCAGCTTTATAAACCTATTTAATTGAAATAAAAGGCCAGCCTTAGCTCTTCAGAAAATGGGATTTTTGATCATGAAAACAAGGAAAATTCCTCTTTGTTAATGGAATTGCTAATGTTTTGGCATATATGCACCTACAAAACTATACAGAATTGGCCTCCCAAGTGATGTATCTTCAGATATACTGCTGGGAAATACTGACAAGCTTTGTACAGGTCGTAGCGTGAACTGAACTAATCCTGCGAGCTCATTTTCCGCCGTGAGCTGAACTCCATGCAACCCAAAGGACTGTGTCTGCTCCGATGGCCCCACAGAATGTTGCTGAACCAAGATATTTAAATTTTCGGTGTCTGATGTTATGATCCCACAAATAAAATAACAACAAAATTTTTCTTCAGAAAATCCTTTTTGTGTATAATGTCAACTAAAACTAACTGAAAATTCATTTTTCTGCCCTTCAAAAGAATTGCTTTAACAGAATACTTTTCAATAGTCCTACTTAGGACATTTATATTCCCAACATTTAGGATGCGGTTTTTTTTAATAGCATCCCTTCATAATTTATTATTTACTTTGCTCTAAATATGGTCTCTAGAAAGAGAAATTGTTGTAATTTATTGGTATTCACAGGCACCCTGGTAACACCAGAGATAAGCATTTGCCTGTGAGGGAAGGCAAAATATCCCATAAACCCCTCAATTTCTCTTACATGCTTCCAAGGAGTCACAAGTGGCAAAAAGAAAAGAAAAAAAACCCACCATCTCAGAAATTATGAAAAATGCTTTGGCTGTGTCCTTTTAGCCCTGGGTTAGTTATAACTCAAGTTATAACTCAAGATGTTGTTTTTTTAAAGGGGCGTGCAATTTTTAAAAATGTGAAGATTAAAAGTTCAAGTATTTACAAAAAGATTTAAACCAATGTTCATGACCTGACTCCAAATGAAAACCCTGGACACGTAAAGGCCAGCTGATACCTACGTACTATTGCTATACTTCTTGGCAGGGCTGTAATTTCTCACAGATTCAGCTGCTTTTAGAGGACTGCAATCCCTGTAAGAATTATGTTAAACTAGAAAAGCTCTTGCTACTTCAGAAAAATGAGACTAGACCAGCAGTTACTTTTACCTTTCTTATCTCCATTTTTCTGTTTCTCTCAATCCCTCTGTTAAGAGACACCTGAAAACTCTTCAGTGATCATGCACTGTTAAGCACCATTCAAATTTCCACAATGTCCACAAATTACGCCTTTATTATGAATAATCATTTTAAACACTCAGGATACCCACAGAGAGTAGCTGCAATTTTTGAATAAAACAACCATGTTGTTCTCCAGTTTATTTCACAATTATTTATACAAACTGACTTGACAAGGTAAATTCTATAAAGTGTTGCTCTGATATTAACCAGTCAACAAGTATTGCATGAATCTTACCCAGTAAGAAATACTCAGTCTCTCACTTTTTTCCATTCAAGTAACTTTGTGAATGACAGTATTCAAAAGAATTCAGCAGCTCCCATCCTTTTCTTATACAGACCATTTAATTGCAAGGATGTTACAAAGGAAGACATCCCAGATATTGTTATGTAGTTAAAAATTATTTGCAATTAAAATTCATTATCCATTTGGAAAAATGATCAAACAAGTTTTTCCCTTAGATACCATATAACCTGCCAAAGCAAATTGTTTGTGACAGGTTTTTCCAGCAGAAAAGAATAGTCTAGTTAATAAAATTTAAAATTAGGTTCAGTTACTTGATCTTTTTATGAACTGCAGGAAACGTTCATCATTCCAGTTTGTGAACATGCAACAACCAGAGGAAATAAACGTATAGGCATTGAAAAGCCGGAGAAATTAATGGGTACTACTGCAAATGACCCAGTAGACTTCTTAGCTTCTCATAAGTGTTAATAGGCAAACTAAAATGACAGCAACCTTAGTTTTGTTTTTGCTGAAAGCAGGATTAGCAACAGTTCAGTCCTTTTGCAAAATTAAGCATATATCTGCTATAAAAGGATGTATCTCTAGCATCAGTTAGGTTCAGAAATGTCTGTCTCCTTGTTTGCTCTTTCTTTACCATTCTGGTGCAAGTAGAGAGCACATTGGACAGCTGTTCTGACCATCCTATTAGGGCAGAAACAAGAACAGTAAAGCAGGCTGGGATATTCAGTTGATAGCATTGTTCTGACACTGCTCCTCATGGAACTGGTAAACCTCAAACTATTTTTCTCTAAAGAGAACAAGACTTAGGCAGAGGATAATCCCAGGCTTTAGGCACTCAGAAACACTAGTCACTACTGCAAATTGTAGGCTTGGTTTGAGAGTCTAACGGGCTGGCTTTCCTGGGTAAGGCAGTGCAGGTTTCACCCCAGGCTAGCTCATACTTAGGTCTGGCTCCAGGAAGTAGTAGCCCTGAGAGAAGAGAGCCCCCTGACTGCTCCATAGGCAGATGTCCTAGGAAATGGGGATAACTAAGGATGCTATTTCTGTAACTGAAACGAGTAGTGCTAGATGAAAGGTAGCCAACCCCCTGCTCAGGATCTGTAATGAAACAATAAGTCAGGAGACACCTCAGAGGTGTCTCCTATTGTTTTGGAATAAGGAGAGAGAGCAGTAATCATTACAACGTCAGCCCTTCCCTTTATTTGTTAGTGCCCGCTCAATACAAGGCTGCCTAAAGCAATAAATACATGTGCTCCAGCTACGTGTTTCCCTTTTGGAGCTTATAGGCCCATCCTAGCACAGCCTGCAGGTTCAATACAAGGCACTTCCTGCAATTAGAATTTAATCGCCTTGGAGAACAGCTGAGAATTTAAATCTTCTTTTTTTCCCTTAGGCCCATCAATCTTGTTTCTTGAAGTAATTTAATTTCCTCCTCTCTCTCAAAGAATACTAAATCTTCTCATTGGCAAGAGGGAGCATGTGAAAAGGAAGAAACAAATTTTCAGTGGAAATTTAAATACAATCCTGATTGCTGGGAGCACTCCAGTGTACCTGCAGCTGAAAACCTCACCCAGGTGCAGAAGGCCTACTGTCCTTAGCAGGAGGCCGCTAGCAGCTGTGAAGCAGTAGTTTAAAATACTGCAATAATTCAGGCCAAACTTGTGCTCCGATCCTGCTTCAGTATCTTAAAACTTGCATGCTTTTGAGAAGTGTTACCTTTAGGGGATTTTAAGACTATGGCCCTTGGCGGACTGTCAAAGGCAGCTGGAATTTTTCTCGATTTTTCACAGTTTTCGGCTTCATTCATTCAAATGAATTTCTAAAGAATGGGGAAAAGGCTGCCAATGGCTATACTAGAAATGGATCTGAAAGGGATGTGCAGTACTGTCCTTTTTCTACAAGCATCTGACTTTCGGAAGCAGTGCCAGCTGTGATCACATTAATCCATTCAGAGCTGCAGGCACTGCATGTCTCATACGCTGGATCGCTGCCTCTCTTTTGGAGAGTAACAGACGGAGCATGGAGGCCAACATCACACAAAATCCCAGAGAGCAAGGAGCAAGATGTTAGCAATACCAAGTAACACCAAGTAACACAACCACAGGACTCACCCTAACATGGTAAATCACGTAATTGATATCCCAAATATATAATTATTCATATGCAAAAATCCCTGTTTCTACTCGGGCAGTATGAAACACCATAGGTCACCAAGGTGGTTTCCTCACCACCATCCCAATGCAAACAGAAAAGGTTCTGCCGCAGAAATGAATTGGACAATTTAGTGTATGTTACCACTCTACGTGTATAAGCTAAGAACCTGAGCCTGCATCGCCAAATGACACCCCAGTATTTCCTGGTAGCTATATCTCAATACAGCAATTTCTAATAATTGGTTGTATCAACCTTATCTGGCATTGCATATGGGTCTGACTATTGTATGACAGCCTGACAGTGGAAGTACCCTTCCTGCACTTGTCTAGCCATTTCCCTACTGCATCATGTTATTCATTATGGACATTCACAGCAAGAGTCAATAGCTATCAGGATGAAGGATTCTTTTACCCTGTTTTCCATTTATCCTTTTCTCCAGGCAACAGGGCTTCTGTGACTCCACTTTGTCAGTTTTCCCTCTCTTGTAACTTTGGAATCAGTTGCCCAAACTCAGCTAGGTTTGATGTAGAAGTAGAATATAAATTTTCTATATAATCTATGGAAAACAGGCAGCCAGACAGAGGCAAACACGTTCACTTGGAAGAAAGGCAGTGTGAACTCAACCATTTATCAGTAGCAGAAAACTGAGATAGGCTAGAGCAAGGACATAAATATGCAGCAAGGCAGGATTTCACTGGGCCCAGAACTCCTGGAAATATTCCCTGCTTTTTCTCAGTTAAATATACTGCTAGTTTCACCTACATAGTTACACTTGGGCAGGATTGCATTCCTGCTGTGGCATTTGTGCTCATCAGGCATTTGTGCCAAGACACTAAACCAGGAAGAAATTACTTCATGCTCGCTGTTTCTTGGGCTGTTGGTCCATGTCTGTTAGAGGTGATTTTTAAGCTTCAGTTTTTCACCAGAGCACATTTGTCAGGATCATTGGTTCATCCCATCCCTCCAGACACAGGACACCAGACAACTTGGAAGTCCATCAAACATCACCTTCAAAAGCCGCAGCCGCAGTACGCCAGAGGAAAGGGTCACAAGGAACTGAGATATTGCTAGTGGCCTTGGGCCCTGCTCGAAAGACATGTTGTTACTACAAGTCCCAGAGTCTTAGGAAGTGGCCTGTCCTTCATGCTGCTGAAGAGGGCAAAAGGACCCTTTCTGACCCCAAATATAGTACTTATTTTAAGGCACCAGGAAAGCAAACAAACAGGCGCTGCGCAGCCACCCACATAACTGGTGTTCACTAATAACAACATCTTACTCTGCTTTCTGTCACAGCCACAATCAGATTACAGGGCTTCAGTTGGAGGTAAAAGAATAAACAAACTCAGAAGTTAAACTCCTGTTCATAGGGAGCAAAACGTTCCTTCCTAGCTGCCATAGCGAATACATTTTGAAGACTAATATTAGCACAATATCCAGACTCCACTCTGTATTCAAGCATTAGATGTAGATTTGAACATACCACCATGGCTGACTCCCAAGGACTCATATCACAAGCCTGGTACCCGTTCTCTGAGTGATATGGTCCTTTCACATCAATTTGGCACAAAAATCCACATTGAAATATGGGATCTAATTAAATATTAAAATCCATAATGAGCTGGAAGATATCGAAATGTGTAACTAGCATAAAATGTGGTATGATTGCAGCTGCCTGTCACTATGAATGGCAGCTGTTGTTTGCAATGTCTGTGCACATAAAAATCACAATGTCTTTTTTTGCCTTATTTCCTCTGACGCACTGTCTTCGCACTTCTAGAAGCTGTTGAGATGTTGTTCTAATTTGTTTGATAATAATCCAGGTTGCAAATATGTAAGAAAAAGATAGAACGTCTGATCAAAAACTCACTAAAATCTATAATCAATAAGCTCTTTTAGCATTAGTAGCCTTTGAGTGAAACCCCAATTACGGCAACATGAACTCTGTCCAATTAGCAATGAAGAACAAACATCATGTTCTTTTGGACAAGCCTATTTTGAGTGAATACTATATTTCAGAACACAACTAGAGATACTGTTAGCCCACCAGAAACCAACAAATACAGTTAAAAAGGCTCAGCAGAGGCTGAGATAAAACAGCTGTGTTGCTACGGGTAAAATGAAGCCTCCAGCTTCAGTGAAAATTGTAAAAAATAGTGTGGATGATTGGAGAACTTCTAAACAGAGATTTCAGTTGCATCTCCCAGCAGTGAGCAACACAGAAAAGCTGGCATGCAAAAGGTCTTGTATCTTAAAGTTGCCTAGTCAAAAGCATTTGCTAGTAAGTAATAATATGTCTATTTACAAAGCTTTAGCAGAGAAAAGTAGAATGGATGGAATAACTCCAATACATAGTTCACTTCAAAAAACAAATGCAGGTTGTGCCTTTTGTTGTACAACAGCCAGCAGCAAAAAGGGTGGTATTCAGTACCTGGTTTTGACAGATCTGAGCCTCAGAGTGCCAGGATACTATTTTGATAGCAATAAGTCTAGATCTAATAGCAATTGGAATTAAAGGCATTTGGGAGGGGCTATTAAAAATTAAGAAATAATTTACATGTTCATGGGAGTCACAGCATGAGCTGCCTATAGGAGAAGAATCTGCCAAGCGGTAGAAGAAGAGCTACAATGAGAAACTTGTAATGCTGGTGCAGGCTTTGCAGAAGCAGCAGTTGGGAAATTCATTTATAAAGTAATCTCAGAGGACTAAGAATATCCAGAGAATCTGAAGCAATGGGATACAAGATACACACTGTAAACTCATACGGTACAAAACACAAACCACACTGTCATTGACTGTGAGGATAGAAATTAACTGTATCTAGTAAGGAAAAAAAGCCTCCTTGGACACCTAGATCAGCCTACTGTCATGGAGTTTTCACTATGAAGGTACTCTTGCCAACTCCCTATCTGGGCCCAAACTCAGTTTGGTTCTTGCCACAGAGAATAAACCACTGTATTACTGATACATAACAAAATGCATCTCCTTCAGCTTTACAGAACTTACTCTCCGAGGACAGAATTCTTTTTCTGAGAATTTCCAAGTAAATCTGCAAATTAGACTCTAAGCTAAAATACATGAAACATCTCTTAAGGCATTGTCCTGCTTTGAGTGACACAGGACTAATTTATCTTCTAATGCTTGGGAAAACTGCACTTTTAGAAGACTCTAGTGTATGAATTTGTGAAAATATTTACTTTATAGGTAGTGGATTTCAGGGTCTCAGTGTTTTCGAGCTAGCCAGGTGCAGGGATGATGAGGAGCGAGACCCGGGCACTTGAGCCAAGCTGGCCAACAGAATTATTTTGTACCATGAATGTCACACTCAATATAAATTAGAAAGTTTGCTGAGAAGTTCTCTCTCTTGATGGCTGTGATCCTGAGAAATTCTTGCGCCAGTGCGAGACTCCTGAGCCTTTCCCTTTCTCCTGAAGCCGTAGCGCTTGCAGTGTCTGACATTTGCTGTCGACGGCTGGGAGTGCACAGCTTCCTACTGATGAACTGGCTGAGCGTATTCCTTCTATATTTTATATTGGTGTCAGGATCAATACCGGATCTTTAGTATTATTAATGTTAACTATTTAATAGTATTCTATTAAATCTGTTTATATTTCAACCCTCGGCTTTCCTTGTTTTTTCCCCAATTCCCCTTCCTGGGTGGGGAGGGTTCCTCAGGTGGTAGAATAATTGTCTAAATGACAATAAATTTTTGTGGGTTACTCAAATCATAACAGGTATTCTTTGCCTTTCCTTTGATTCAAATTACCTTAACAGTACAAAACACTTCAAACTTTTCACACTTAAAAGACTCAATGAAACACAATACATGGGCTGCACTTGGGAGAAAAGTAGGTTGTAATGAAATGAAAAGAACAATTTTTATGTAGTGAAGAGAGGAATTATATCAAGAACTCAAGCCATTCTTAGATTGCCTCACTTTGGTATCAAAGTTTATCTAACTAATTACCGTCCTTGCTGTGTAGCACTTTTATGTGCATTCCATTTAATTACCAACATTTGTAAATATCCTCTGTGAGGTTGAGTAAAATATGAGTGTATGTGTACAATACATCAGCATGTGTGAAAATGTACACGGGCATTTAAATAACTGTATATCTCAGATAATTAAGCTGATATGATGATTGCAGCTATTTTAGGCTTCTCCATTTATACAAATCAGCTCACGGCCCTAGTATACCTGGCTGGAATGCTTGCATAGTTTTTTACTGCTGCAGAATGACTGTACGCATCCAAAACACTTCAGCCCTGGAACTGAAATACTTAAGAGATTCTGCACTGACAGACCATATTCCAAATTCCATATTCCATTAGCCTTTCCCCAATAAATAATTTCATTTGATCTTGTTGCTTGAATTACAGGTTCAATTATTTAAGATTCTTGGGCTTGGAGATTTTAAGCAAAAAATATTTTTTTGTGAAATATGAAGGCCAAAAACTGTCAAGCAGCTTTCTTAAAAAAAAAAAATAAAATAGAAAATGACCCCTACTTGCTAATAAAGCTTTGAGAGCGAGAGCTTGCTGATGCAGGTCTTATTGGAAGGAGAAGTGAAGGATGAGCATCAACCAAGAGGCTTATAATGGAGAACTGCAGAATCAAGGCTGCCTTACAGAGGCACCACTTGTGTAATGTTACTGAGTGTCTTGTGTTAGTAAAAGGGATATTATGTAGACCAGAATTAGCAGTAAAGAGACATTGATTAAATATGAGTCCATAAAATGAAATCCTAAGATGGAAGCCACATGGGGGGAAAGACTTCAAATCAAACTCACATTCTGTTAAGAAACTCTAATTTTATGACTAGTTCTGAATGAAAATCTTGCTCATTTGATTACGAGATTCGACATATTTAGGCATTTAGCCCCAAAGGCACCTAAGAAGAAAGGAAAGATGATGCTTCGAAGATGGAAAATAGGTACAGAGAGGAGAGCTAATAGAGACATAATTTAGTATGATACAGATGACTGATAACTTGCAAAACACATGAATGGCAAGCCAGTGGCTATTTGTTTTGCTATAGTAACTGAGGAAAGTTATTTGTTAAAGGATGCCACGAAAAAGATCAAATGCTTCAGCAATGTGTGCAGAAGCAGCATTAAATAACCCAGTGATCTCAGCAGGATGAACTCAAGGTTTGGAGCACACACTTTCTCCCACAGTGAATTCAAGCTGGGCACCGTCAGGACTTTGTATTCTGAAGCACATTTGGAAATGGGTGAATGGCAGCCAGTTGTCACACAACTGCTGACAAGCAGCAGCATGCTTTAATTCACATTCACATCTGACTTGATCAGCGTTTTCTGTTCAAAACTGAGTCCTGCCCTCCCTCGAAAATATGGGTCTTTTACTGAGCATACTGATTTATGCTTTCAGAAATTTGCTATTCAGTCAGGGATTGCTATCTTCAGAATCAAATAAATCTTTTTAAAAGTCATTAAAGACTTCATTTGTAAAAAGGATGGTGGTATAATTACTGCTGCTTTGTAATTCAGCAGCAAAGATCCTGATTTGCCTTGTCACATAGATCAGAGAAAGGCGAGCTGTAAAAGAAGTTGCAAGGATCTTCCAAGTCCAATCCTCTTTTGAGGCAAGATGAAGGATTCGTAGTCCGTCCCTGATGATCAAAAAACAGTTCTTGAAAACCTTAGAAGTTTTCCTGTCCCGTGTTTGAACTTGCTTCTCTCTCATTCCCAGTATGTCTGTATAACCTTTTCCTCTTTCCTTTAGTGTCCCTTGCTAACAGAAATTCCATTTTGTGCAACGGTTTTCTGCTGTGATCCCTTCATACTGTGATGGATGTACTTGACCCAAACGAGCAGTAATTTGGTACAGGTTCCAAAGGCCAGGCCAAGAACTCCTCTAGTTTCAATCTGTTCTCTGAAAACCAACAAAGGAGCAGAGTGACACAGTGAGCATGGATGCATATGAGCTTGGAATATCAATCATGTGATTAACACATGAATTTAACACATGGTTTTTCCAAGACTCATTTATCAAGGAACACAGAAAGTTGTGGGTATAAGGACTCTCATGCAGACCTTTCCCATTGCATGTAATTTGATTACAAACCAACGACTTTATTCCATAAATATTTTAGCCTAAGTGACCCTTCCTTGAACTCTCCCTGACAGACATCGTGGCTGCATGGCGTTGATCTCCCCTTGAGCTGGGACACCTCTCAAAGTTGCTCCTTAAGGCAGAGACCTTTTACCAGCGGCAGATTTTTGGTAAGCGACCAATATCGTGTGTAACCTTGTAGTATGATAACTTTGATTTCATCATCGTAACTTTGATTTGTGTCTTGGTAGTTTTGAGTCATTGTTCAAATGATTGTGCTGTACAGTAACAGAGTGAACTTTGCGATCGAGCTTTGTTAAGTTGCACTTTTACAACATCATATTAAAATCACTTTTGCGCAGTGGTTCTTTAAGCTAATCTAAATGGGGATCTAAATCTAAATCTAATGGGGATCTAAATCACCCATTTGCAACACATACTTGCATTCTTCTTGCAGTCAGCTAGTGTGCATCCTTATTTTTGCACTCTGTCCAATATCTTTCTCATTTTTAGGTCACAGAAGACCTCTTGTAAGTCAGAATCATCTCTAAATGTCCTTCTCCATTCTGAACAGTTTGTCATTGACTTCTTAAGAATGAATGCCTTTTCCTAAGTCCTTACCAATTCCTTAACTTTAATTATTTTGCACTTTTTGCTCTTTAAAGCAATTGACATGGTTTAGGCTGAGCTGGCCACTAAACAAAAAACAGATGCTCTCTTTTGACCTCTCTCCTGGGAAGGGAGAGAGGAGAGAGAGTAAGGGAGAGAGACTGAAAAGAAAACTAAAGCTACTTCAATGAAATATTAATAATAGAAAGCAAAGATAATATTAATAAGAAAATAATGAAATAGATACAATATATACAAAACCAATATTGAGTTTCCAGGATGATGATCACGTCACTGGCAGGCACTGGGAAAGTCCCAGACTGGACTTAGTGATGGATAGGAACTGGATTCAGGAATTGGATTCGGGAACACACTGATTGGGATCAAAGGCAGGTGAACAGACAGAGTCGTCCTCAGACACTGACCATTGAAGAAGAGGCTGACCCCTTTGATCCCTCAGCTTTTATACTGATGATGATGCAGATGGGATGGAATACCCTGTTGGTCAGTTTTGGGTCACCTGTCCTGTCCGGTTCTCCCCACAGGTGTGACCCCTTTACACTCTTCCGCTTCTGGCCCTCCAACTTACTACATAACAAAGTTCACTTATTGTTATAGCAATAAATATAAGCAAGGGACTCTCTGCATACCGTTCGTTAGTATTTACTATAAACATCATACTTTATCACTGCCAGAAGCAGACACTGTCTGAAAAACATGCCGTTAATTTCTGAGAGTGCTGTTAGTTAGAGAAGACTTATCTGAAAAGTAAAATTACTGAAAAGAAAATTGGTTCTGTTCTACCTCAAACAAGGACAGCAATGAAGTAAATCCCCATGATTGCTTTCATCCTACTTACCTGTCCTTTTTGGATTCACAGTAAATTCCTTCCTGTTAATTAGTATCAAATCTAAAGCATCCATTTCATTTGGGAATTTCTACCTTCCAAACCCGAAAGTTCCCTCCAACACCCTCCAAGGACTTACGACTGTCTGTGATGGCACAATTTCCCTAGGAAGTCTATAAATCCCAAGCAAGTCTTCAGTCTGAAATACCCAGACCTAATTTTCCTCCCAAGCACAGAAGACCCTCTCTTGTCTTCGTGCTGTTTCTTAGCATTTTCATCTCCTCAAAAGCCCCTCATTTGTTTGTGTATGAATATCTCCACTTCCCTGCAGTTGCCCCTCTGTCTTTCCTGCTCTCTTTTTCTTGGTCTCAAGCTATTTTTGGTGACTGCCACTTCCATGTGTGGTTTGTTCTGCTTCCCTGAAACCAAGCAAGTTCCCCATAACCTAGACCCGCATAGTCAGTGGACTCATCACATCCCATTGATTCATGAGCTGGGTTCTCAAAAACCTTCAGCAATCTGGAAAAACAAGGCTCAAAAGCATTTTCTCTGAACAAAAGAGCAGGCTAGATAGGATGATCACAGGCTTCACTGCTTTCTACACAAACACTGCTTCTTATATTTGTTCCGTTGAGCAGCTTGCTCTTGGTCGACACAGACCATTGACATCACCACAAATAAACATTTTGTAGGTATATTCTGCCTTCAGACCGAAACCCAGCATATTTTGCTGTCCTGATCACTTCCTAGAAAGCTGAAATTCCTTTAAAAGTCTGGGGCTGTCTGCATAAAGCTTTAATGAACCGTCACATCATAGCACAACTCATGAACCCCTCCATGATTTTATATGTGGGAAACCTGAAGCATGAAAGAAGCAAGTGGATTTACACAAGATAAAAGGATTTTGTGGGACAGCATGGGAGTGCTGATCAGATGATAATCCTTCTCAGATAACCCTTCACAACCATGGAAGCCTGAAAACCTCTTAATTTGAACAGCTCATCTTTGCAGTGTGGTTCCTATGGTATAAGTTTAATGCAGCAAGCTTTACTGGAGATTCTCATGGGACGTCTGCTTTGGCCTTTTCTTTTCTGCCTCCTTTTTCACAAGGTTTCTTATCTTCTGGACACAATCATGGCATTCATTAGCAAAGTGACAATGAAGGCCTTGTCACCATTTCTAGCCATGTGATCTATTACCCCACCTCCCTAATTAACCCAGAGTTGCAGCATTAGTGGAGATAAGCCACCTAATTATCACAGCTCCTGGTATTTTTTTGGACACAGAAAGCTAAGAGGGGTAAGTGGGCAAAACTGAAGTGGAACTTGTGATCATTCCCACATATACTTGCCAAAGCAGGGGCTTTGTATTATGTCAACGACTTTAATCTAGCCAAAAGGTCCACTGCTTGCTGTTAACAGGTACCAATTATTTTGCTGCTTTAAGTGCAGGTTGACCAAAATTGGTCATGAAAAGTGTGAATTGTAAGACAATTACTTGTATCCCTGCAACATCCTGCAAGTCCTAAAATGGTAGTCAGAGCTATTTTAAGCTCCTGAAAGCACCACAGGGAAAAGCAAGTTGCATTATCTATGCATTTTTGTCAGAGCTTCAAGGTGCACACAAGGAACTAACATTGCTGAATTGCTTGATTTATCGTTAATTACATCCTCCATTAAACACTACGTTGCCCTCTCTAAATGCATGTTATATCTAGTGTAACAGAAGAAGACATGTTTGTTACTACATGCAGACTCAGCATGAAGAACATCCTCACCATTTTCTAGTCTTTCAGTGCTGTGGCAGAATTACATCAACATTTTCTGGGTGTCATTTATCACCTTCTGTAGTCTATGTCTTTATTTCCTCCGTGCATATTTACAAGGTAATCTGAGACATATAGCTCCTGAAATATTAACGAGCAAATCTTGATTTATTATAGTAAACTTATCATGAGATTCAGTTGGTTTTGATTTAATATGAGTCTGTCATAGTTTAACCCCAGCTGGCAACTAAGCACCACACAGCCACTCACTCATTTCCCTCCTGGTGGGATGGGGGAGAGAATCAGCAGACTAAAAGTGAGAAAACTCATGGGTTGAGATAAAGACAGTTTAATAAGTAAAGTGAAAGCCTCACATGCAAGCAAAGCAAAACAAGAAATTCATTCATTACTTCCCATCAGCGGGCAGGTGTTCAGCCATCTCCAGGAAAGCACGGCTCCATCACACGTAATGGTTACTTGGGAAGACAAATGCCATAACTCTGAATGTCCCCTGCTTCCTTCCCTAGCTTTATATGTTGATCATGAAGTCGTATGGCATGGAATATCCCTTTGGTCAGTCGGGGTTAGCTGTCCCAGCTGTGTCACCTCCTAACTTCTTGTGCACCCCCAGCATAACCACCAGTGCGGTGGTGTGAGAGGAAGAAGAGGCCTTCTCTCTATGTAAACACTGCTCAGCAGTAACCAAAATATCCCTGTGTTATCAACACTTCTTTCAGCACAAACCCAAAACATAGCACCATACTAGCTATATGAAGAAAATTAACTCTATCCCAGCCAAAACCAGCACATAGTCATTGTCTTATCAAAATCAATTATGGCAGCATGAACAAGCTCTAGATATTGCAAAGATGGACACTGCTGACAATTAGAATCATAGAACCATAGAATCATTTACGTTGGAAAATACCTTTAAGATCATCAAGTACAACCATTAACCTAGCACTGCCAAGTCTACCACTAAACCATATCCCCATGCACCACATCTACACGTCTTTTAAATACCTCCAGGGATGGCAAATCAACCAGTTCCCTGGGCAGCCCGTTCCAGTGCTTGATAACCCTTTCAGTGAAGAAATTTTTGCTAATATCCAATCTAAACATCCCCTGGCCCAACTTGAGGCCATTTCCTCTTATCCTATCACTTCTGACTTAGGAAAGAGACTGACACCCACCTCACTACCACCTCCTTTCAGGTAGTTGTAGAGAGAATCATAGAATCATGGAATGCTTACAGTCGGAAGGGAGCTTAAAGATCATCTAGTTCCAACACTCCTGCCATGGGCCAGGACACCTTCTACTAGACTAGGTTGCTTAAAGCCCCATTCAACCCCTACTCCTGAATACCTCCAGGGATGGGGCACCGCAGCTTCTCTGGGCAACCTGTTCCAATGTCTCACCACCCTCACAGTAAAGAATTTCTTCCTGATATCCAATCTAAATCTACCCTCTGTCAGTTTAATTCTGTTGCCCCTCATCTTATCGCTACACTCCCTACTAAGTGTTCCTCCCCGTCTTTCTTGTAGGCAGCCTTTAGGTACTGGAATGCCACTGTAAGGTCTCCCCGGAGCCTTCTCTTCTCCAGGTTGAACAGCCCCAACTCTCTCAGCCTGTCCTTATAGGAAAGGTGCTCCAGCCCTCTGATCATCTTCACAGTTCTCCTCTGGACTCACTTCAAAAGGTCCATGTCCTTCTTGGGGAGCCCCAGAGCTGGACACAATACTCCAGGTGGGGTCTCACCAGAGCCAAGTAGAGGGTGAGAGTTACCTCCCTTGACATGCTGTCCATACTTCTATCGATGAAGTCCAGGATGCGGTTGGCTTTCTGGGCTGTAAGTGTGCATTGCCAGATCATGTTGAGCTTCTTGTCAGCCAACACTCCCAAGTCCTTCTCAGCATGGCTGCTCTCAATCCATTCTCCACCCAGCCTGTATTTGTGCTTGGGATTGCCCAGAACCACGTGCAGAACTTTGTACTTGGCTTTGTTGAACTTCATGAGGTTTGCACAGGTCCACCTCTCACGCCTGTCCAGGTCCCTCTAGTGTGTTGACCACTGAGTACCTCAGCCTTCTCCATATACTGGACTTCATTCTGCTCCCTGTCCCTGTCTTCCAGCTCAGGGGTCTGGGTACCCAGAGGACAACTGATTTTACTATTAAAGACTGAGGCAAATAAGGCACTAAGAACCTCATCCTTTTCCTCATTCTTTGTAATATATTTCCCCCCACATTCAATAAAGGATGAAGGTTCTCCTTAGCCCTCCTTTTGTTGCTAATGTATTTATAGAAATGTTTTTTAATGTCCTTTATAGCAGTAGCCAGATTGAGTTCTGGCTGGGGTTTTGGCCCTTCTAATTTTCTCACTGCATAATCTCATGACCTCCTTGGAGTCATCCTGAGTTGCCTGCCCTTTCTTCCAAAGGTTGTAAACTCTCTTTTTTGTCCTGAGTTCCAGCAAAATCTCTCTGTTCAGCCAGGCCGGCTCATCTTTTAGCACATGGGGATGGCCTGCTCCTGCGTCTTTAAGATTATGTTCTTGAAGAATGTCCAGCCCTCCTGGACTCATTTCCCCTTCAAGGACTGCTTCACAAGAGACTTTGTCAACCAGTCTCCTAAACAGGCTGAAGTCTGCCCTCCAGAAGTCAAGGTAGCAGTTCTGCTGACCGCCTTCCTTACTTCTCCGAGAATCAAAAACTACCATTTCATGATTGCTATGCCCAAGACAGCCTCCACCCATCACATCACTCACAAATTCTTGTCTGTTTGCAAACAACAGGTCCAGTGAGATGCCTTCCTTAGTTGTCTCACTCATCAGTGTCAGGAGATTATCTTTCACCCACTCCAGGAACCTCCTAGACTGTTTCCACTGTATTGTATTTCCAGCAGACATGTGGTAAGTTGAAGTCCCCCATAAAAACAAGGGCTGGCAACTGTGAGACTTCTCCCAGCTGCTTGTAGAATATTTTGTCTGCCTCTTCATCCTGGTTGGGTAGTCTATAAGATTCCCACAATATCTGCCTTGTTGTCTGTCCCCCTGATTCTTACCCATAAACACTCGAGCTGTTGTCACCATCATCAATCTCTACACAATCAAAACACTCCCTAACACACAAGGCTACCCAGCCACCTCTCCTTCCTTGCCTATCCCTCCTGAAGAGTTTCTAGCCACCCATTACAACACTCCAGTTGTGTGTCATCCCACCATGTTTCCGCAACTATATCATAGTTTTCCTGCTGCGCAATGGTTTACAGCTCCTCCTGTTTGTTGCCTCTGCTGTGTGCATTGGTGTAGATGCACTTCAGTTGGGCTGTTGATCCTGCCACCTCGTTGAGGAGGGAAGTTCTAATTCCTACGTGACTATTATCGGGCACTTCTGTGGTTTCTAACACATCAATGACCCTTTCATCTTTGCTGACGTATAGATCTCCATACCCTACCTCCACTGAGATGGCAGACTGAAGAACCTCGCTAGCACACCATCCCTCAAATTAAGCTGTTCTTCATTTCCCTTTCTAGATGACTCTTTCTATTGGAGCATATTGAATTAAAAAATGTCAGCATCTTATTTGTTCCTCAGAGAGTAGCATATTATTAATTTTTAATGTTTCCTCACTGTAGCACTCCTTTAAGATCTCAGAAACTCAAGCCATTTCTCAGAGAAAAGCTACAAGTGCAGAGCAATTTCTGTCACCGCTAAAAGGTGCAAATCTCAGAGCAAAGTGTAAGTGCTAGAGATAAAACGTTTCTCAGTCACAGCTGAGGATGTGTCAGAATATAAATATAACTCAGTCCTTTTAATTTGCAAATTTCTCACTCTGCTGCAGTTTATGCAACAAATCTCAGATCAAATCTGTGAGACCCAGACGTAAACTATCCCTCAATACAGATGAATTTAAAGGTCTCATAACTCAATGTGCAAAGTCCAAAGTGACTTTAGCTTTAGTGTAAAAGGCAAATCTGGCAATTTAGAAATCAGGAGTGAGGAAACCTATAAGGATTAAATAGAGCCAAGCCAATTTCAATTGCATTGGCAATTATGACAGTGACAGAAGGCTTTCATTTTTAGCAAGCAGTGCGATCCCTTCACTGGCCATATCAGTTCTGGCTGTTGTCCGTGAGTTGGATATTTCAGAGGTCCTCTCTGTGGTATCGGGGTGACTGAAACACACAGCAAACCTTGTTTCCAGCCTCTCTCATTGCTAAGCACCCCCATCCTCCCCAATCATGAGGTTGAGAAAAGAAAACACTAACTGTTTCAGCTAATTTCCACATGGATCTTTTCTGAAGTACTACAAGGAGCTTCACAGGAGCTTTGGTCCCAGTGGTTAGATTTAATCTCCCATGACGTCTCATAATCTAATCTCTCTTCCTTTCAACTCTGTATCTCATGATGAGATACATCATTGGAGAGTCTGGCCTACACGGACGACTGTTCATACGACATGTATAGTAACTCCCAGTGCCACTTCAAAGTTGATGCCCCCCACTTCTTTACTACGAAAATGCGGATAATATTTATGGTAATTTGATTTCTTTTTTATCAGAAGCAGAATCTTCTGCATTTTCTACAGAGAGCTAGAATATTTTGTGAAATAAATTTGAACAATTTTTTAATTGAAAATTAGTCCTGATGGTAGAGTTTTACAACACAATCCAGGGACAAGAAAAGGCTTAATCTGATTTTCTCGCATGTATCTCTGTGGGTGTCAGCCAGAGAACTCAGCTACCCAACAGACAGGAAGCCGTATTTCCCCGTATATCAATGTGGACTCTGTGCTGAAGCGATATCTGGTCTAGATCCTAAAGTGTATTTGGGATCTTCTGCTGAGAGACCTGTAACTTTTCTGAAGCTCTCCCTCACATAAATCCTCTCCCCAGATATAAAGGCCAGGGCAATATAAACCTGATATCTCAGTCCAACTGTACGTTGGCACAGCACAAAGTGGATTTTACCGGATAATTTAGAAAGCTCATTTACTTAGGCAATACAGCAAGGGCGTATAACATATCCTACATATTCCAGTGGAGACAAGATAATATAATATATTTAGAACTGAAAAATATTTAGATCAGATGTTACAATTCTCAGGGGACAAAAATACTTTCAAATTCCTGTCACCTCTCTCCCTCAATGGCTGTGACTTTAACGCCCATAAAACAAAGATATATTTCTTAGTGCTTCTCAGAGTTCTCCTATCAAACCTAATTGAATCAAAAAGCCCGATTTTAACACAACCAGGAACAGAACTCTCATTCTTTGTGTAATCACAGTACATGGGTCAGCAAGAGCCATTCTGTGGAAAAAACGTTGTCCCTATGCCTTTGCACATTTGAGAGCCACACAAAAACTCCACGATTTCTAGTCTGCTGACGAAACTGTATTTTCATTTCAAACACGTTTGCACTGTAGATCTTAGTTCCAAAGCAACACCAACACGTAAAATCATCTGCATATGCAACAGCACTGCCAGTCTGAAACTAATGTCAGATACCAAAACCTAAACCACAGGCCAAGATAAGCAATTCTTTGTAACCAAGAGGTAATGTCTCTCTTCTCACAGATGCAGCAGGAGGAGCTGAATTATTACATAAATGCTAAATGGAAATTCATTAGGTAGTTCCAGTATTTGGGGATCTGATTTGTTCTGCCTTGTTCCACCAGGATAGGCTGTTCTACAACAGGAGAAATGAGTCCTGGAAAAGGATCTAGACCAAGGTCTAGAGCTGGCATGTGAATCACCTTCTTTCACAGTGCTGCTGAGAGTCACAGTGTCATGTAGATGCAATGCAAATATCAAGTATTCCAAGGTTAATTCAATTTCAGAAAGAAACTATTATCTACAGCATACTAGAATTAGTACCACTGTATCTCAAAGCTGTGCCAACAGAGTCTTGCCTGGGCACCACAATCAACTCTGCTCCATGTTCTCCACACATACACATACACATACATACTCTTTGACCTCTGGACTTAATTTCCCAGTAACACTAACAGCAGTGTGCAAGTTTAGTCAACGTAATTGCTGCCGGAAAGGCTAATCACATTCCTTTGCAAGGAATACATAAACAAATAACTAGTTTCTTTTATCCACACACACTGTACTCAAGGTTCTGAGTGTGGGGCTTTTTTTAACAACAAAAAATATAGGAATATAATAGTAATTTTTTGTATGTCACCTTTGGGATCCCCTGACATTTCCCATCAGGACAACTGCATTTTATTGGTGGCAGTTCTCACTGCCTGTCCTGCCGTATTCCTCAACTCTCAGTATGACATATCAGGATGGTCTCCAAAAGCATGGCAGCAATAGCATTGATGTTACATAAGGAAGCAATTCTAACATATGCTTGTATCTTTTCTAGCTTCTTACCCTTTCCCCTTGGCTGTCACGGAGCCATCTGACAAGCATTATATTTATCATCAATATTTGAAAGAATAAATAAAAAAAAAAAGCTGTGGTGCTTTTTACAACAAAAATATCCATAGGAAATTTAATGCCAGCATAAGCAGCCCTTTATAGGTCTGTTTAGCCCAAAACCAGGCTTAACATAAACTGTATGTGTTCTGTGTGACAGCAAAGAGATCGTGCCAGTCAACTGGTTTCAGGAAGACTTGATCTCAAGCAGCCAGAGAGGACTAGTAACTTTTGGCAGACATAAACCTAGACAAAGGCATCAATGATCCTTCTGCCACCTTCTCTCTACTTTATTCCTTACTTGGTATTTGTCATGACAAAGTCATGAGTCTCAGTCAGCCTGCTTTTGTCTATTCCCAGATATGGATTTCTGCTAGACACTGTTGCCCTAATCAGATGATATAGAAGATGTATAAATTACTTAACTCTATCTAGGTGACAGAAAGCCCAAGCAAAGGAGATGTGTTATTAGACCTGTTGCTCACCAACGCAGAGGATCTTACTGGAAAGGTCAAGATTGGTGATAGCCTGGGCTGCAGTGATCAGGCCCCGATGCATTTCATGATCTTGAGGATATAGGCTAGGTGAAAAGTATAGACAAGGCTCTATGTCTTAGAAAAGTGAACTTTCAGTTGTTTAAGCAACTGGCAGATGGGATCCTCTGGGAAACTGCCCTTAGGGATAAACGAGAAGGAGAGAGCTGGCAGCTATTTGGAGACATTTTTATTAGGCCACAAACACTCTTGATTTCCATGTGTAAGAAACCAGGCAAACAAGGCAGGAGACCAGCATCGTTGAGTAAGGACCTCCTCGTCAAACTGAAACACAAGGGAAAAGCACAGGCAGTGGAAGCAGGACATACATCCTGCGAATAATATAGGGATACTGCCCAGGAGTGAAGGGATGGGATCAGGAAGGCTAAGGTGGAGTTAAATTTGGCAAGAGATGTGAGGAATAGTAGGAAGGGCTTCTACAGGTACATTAATCAGAAAAGGAAGACAAGGGAAATTATAAATCCTTGATAAATGAGACAAGGGACATGGTGACAACTGACAGGATCACAGAATCACTGAATGGTTCGGGTTGGAAGGGACCTTAAAGATCATCTAGTTCCAACCCCCCTGCCGTAGGCAGGGACACCTCCCACTAGACCAGGCTGCTCAAAGCTCCATCCAGCCTGGCCTTGAACACTTCCAGGGATGGGACATTGACAACTTCATCAGGCAACCTGTTCCAGTGCCTCACCACCCTCACAGTAAAGAATTTCTTCCTGATATCCAATCTAAATCTCCCCTCTTTCAGTTTGAAACCGTTACCCTGTGTCCTACCACTACACTCCCTGATAAAGAGTCCCTCACCATCCTTTCTGCAGGCCCCCTTTAGGTACTGGAAGGTTGCTATAAGGTCTTCTCTTCTCCAAGCTGAACAGTCCCAACTTATTGTTATTTTCTCTTTTCTTAGTGTTCTATTAAACTGTCTTTATCTCAACCCATGATTTTTTTTTCCTTTTTCTCCCTCTTCTCCCTATCCTACTAGGGGGAACGGGGAGTGAGTAAACAGCTACGTTGTCCTAGTTGCTGGCTGGGGTTTAAACCACGACATAAAATTTCAAATGAATTCTTTGCAATCAAAAGTGCAACAGTTAGCTACAAAGCTATGTTTATTTTGTGTATGATTGTTTTCACACAATGCAAAGCCTCATTCCACTCAAGCAGGCTCTTCATTAACCATTTCTGTCTGTCTGTAGCTCTCAGAGAGTCCAGCTCAAGAGTGGACTTGACACCCAGCTGGCCAGACCTCTGCTGCCCTCATGCTGCTGTGATGCTGTGAGTTTTGAAAAACAGATGACAACATCTGACTGCAAGGAGCCCAGCTCCAGGCCGAAGACTGTCAAAATAAAAAGCAAGAATGACCTCGGAAAAGTCAGGAAAACAAACATTCAAAACCACCCTAAACCATGTATTTTATTCCTGTAGCCAGATTATGGCTCTACGCAGCACTGTTTGTGCTTGACGAGTGAACCTGACTGCACTGCTTTGTAGAGTAGTTACATAAAGTCCTGGAATAGTTTGGTTTGGAAGGGACCTTTAAAGGTCATCTAATCCAGCCTCCCTGCAATGATCAGGGACATCTTCAACTAGATCAGGTTCCTCAGAGCCCCATCCAACCCTACATCTCTGGGCAACCTGTTCCAGTGTTTCACCACCCTCATTGTAAAAAATTTCTTCCCTTGTATCCAGTATGAAAGTCTTCCACTTTTTGGAAGTTGTTTGTTGTTTGTTGTTTGTTGCTGGAGTTGTTTGTTGTTTGTATACACACAGTACAGCTGTCAAAAGACAGCAGAGCTGTTGGGCTTTGCTTTGGTCTTTAATCAAATCCTTATTTGCTGTTGGGAAGTACTGTGAAACCAGTATTGAAGATCTAAGCTGCATCTGGATGTTTTCACCTCATGAGATGGCTTTCACCAGCTCCTGCAGGACAGTTTTCTAGTCCCTCCAGGTTAACTCCAGCAGCTGAAGTCACCAACTACAATAGCAGGAGAGACGTTATTTTTCACTTCTCTTTTTGAGATAAAAGGCATTACAGGAGATACGTTATGAGTAAGTTTTTATTTGTCTAGCCTCTCAAACTGACTCTGGAGGCAGCAGGTGGCTCTTTACTCATATATTGCCTGTTTTGGCAAACTAATAATTCTAATTAGTTCTGTGCTACCACTAACTTCTCCCAGAGAGTCTAATGGTCACGTCTGTAAATATCAAATTTCCTTTTTGCATTTCATATTGTTGACCTTAAATGTGCTCTGAAGACTGTCTTTTAGACAGCTAGCATGTTTTCACCTCATGTTCTAGCCTGACTAGTCCAGCTAAAGACACTATGGAAGAGTTTTTGAAGATCTACAGGAGCATCAGCTCACTTAACAAAACTGCATCCTCAATTGTAAAGGAAAAGACCTTGAATGGGCTGGCATAGCCCAGTATACAACTTGTGCAAAGGGAGTCACCCCACAATCTCAGCATAGCAGCTTCCATTTCAGTACAATCTTGTTGAGAAAAAATGAACTATAAAACATAAAGTGTAAACAACACAGTGGTGTCTTTGAGGATTTGCAAAGAGTCTGAAGTAGCAGCTCTCCCCTACAAAAAAAAGTATTTATTTTCTTTCACAGAGGTTTTGTCTTCAAATCTACTAACTCTACTGACACCGCTTTCACCATGTGCATGTATGTTTGTGGTATGGAGGAACAACAGGGACTGAGATAGACTTCCCACAGAGACTACATCCATCTGTTCTGAGATCCAAGGGGCTGTTCAGAGCCTGCAAACCCAAAGGGGAACAGTGGCTTTATCACACGAGGTAAAATGTCAATGTCTTGTCCACGCTCCTCCTCCAGTCCTTGGTGTCTACGAGGGCTGAAGTTGCAGACTGAAGTAGACTTCTCCAGATCATCCCTGTGGACTCTCCATCCTCAGATAAGGCCTCTTTTCTGCATCGTAACTGTTGCTCTCCAGGCCAAAATTACATTTACTTCAGCAGTACAAGACTAATAACCTCTGCTCCTTGTGCAAGACTTAACCCATTGCTCAGATGCCCAGAGAGCACCAAATGGCTTTGAAGACTGCTTCAAAGCAGCGTGGTGCCAGCATGCTCATAGGAAGATCTCTTTGGAGAAACGGGAGTTTTGCCAATGAGGGTGATATATCTGCAAATTTATACCATTCTTGCAGTTTCCAGAGGAGAAAGCTAAAGGGTCCTAGCTGATGCTGTCCTTTTACACCAGCTAGATGTTGTGTGCTGTACAGTCATTGCCCAATCTTTCAGCAGATTGGCAGAGAAGGGACTCTAAGTGCTTGAAAGAGGGTAATCTACTGAAGATGTAAAGCAACTTCCATCATCATTCTGGGCACCTCCCATTTTTCCTCAAATGGGACACACGTTACTCCTTGATAATGCTTGATATCTGCCAGATGCAATAATTCATTGTGACATTTTCAACGCCAATTGTGAAAATGAATGTTTCATTTTCATTGTGTACCAAGAATGCTAGGAACGGTAAAGCTGGTGCAAGGCTGAGGTCTTAATAGCACCAAGAAGTGGATCTCATTTAAATGTATCTGGCATTGCACAACTGATCCTGAATGCATTTTTGGGTTCTGGTGCCTCCGTATGGAGTCAGATCTGAGTGGATGTAAGATGATATTGCTCCACTAAGGTGCTGAACACTCTCAAAATATATCAGAGAGGTGGCTCTGTGCCAAAGAGTTTATACTCTGTTGATCACTGGGGGATTAGACAGAGTTCGATTAACCCTTGTTACATTTGCCAGTTGAATTTAT
This sequence comes from Larus michahellis, assembly GCF_964199755.1. NCBI lineage: Eukaryota > Metazoa > Chordata > Aves > Charadriiformes > Laridae > Larus > Larus michahellis. The sequence goes on from NC_133900.1 coordinate 24,883,015, forward strand.
GATGAGCAATTTTGAAATTTTAACCAAAACAGGCACCCAAAACAAAGCTCTTGCTGTTTCATGGAGACTTCAGCCTCTACTAGGTTTGGAGGCTTTACAACAGAAGTTTTGCACAGTTCTATTCCAGACCAACATTGAACAGGCCTTGTAAAATAGACAGGTTTTGCTCTGGACTCTGAGTTGAGGACTGGTCATACAATAACAGATCATAGGGAAATACAATATGTTTTCCTACATTTGCTTCCCTGCTAGTTATTCTTTAAAGATGTAGTGGAATATCCTTTGTGTACTGAGAGAAAAAGAATTATGAAATGAGTCGTGGTCTTGGAGAACTTTATAATGGCATTGACTGAATCTCCTACACAGAGATACTGTGTGCTAGCTTCAGAAAATTAATTTGTCTTAGATAACAATGAACAATGTGGTTTTCATATGAATCATCACTTGATAGCACAATAGGGGATTTTCAGATGTTTTATATTTTTAATATCTGGTGGCCATGGCTTAAAGTCAGCTGCAAAAACAGTACAGTTTTTGCTTTTATTACCAGAAGTTGTTATCATGCAGCTACAAAAGGCTTTGTGCGTTCAAGACAGTGATGTATTGTGGGAATACTTGTGTGCCATTAAATTTTATTTTTGAAAATAAAGTAGCAGCGCCTTGCCTCTTTATTTCAGTTTTCTTTTATATGGTAATAAAATCACTTCGACCTTCAGGTTCATGCTTTGCTTGTGTGCTTTAAAATCATACAGAACTTGTCTATGTGCAGCTTCTGTAACTTTCAGTCTGAAAATTGGTTAAAGAAAACTGTAAAGTGCATCTATAGATAATAATACGGAATTTAGAATCCTTTTCCTTTTAAGATTACTTGTAAATAGAAGGTGTGTTGTGAAGACAGTTTTTAGGAAAAAAGGATGAAGTCTAGTTTAATAATACTAGCTGGCAGGCAGATGTCATGTACTTACAATAAGCGTGCTTTTTATTGTATTGTTCAAGGAAGTACATCATTATTCACTTCCTTATACAAAAAGAGAATGTGAACAAATCTCTTGTATTTTCTTCAGGCACGTAAAGAAACTTTATTGACACTTGGAGATGGAAGGGGAAAAAAAGAAAAAGATAGGGGAACAGCAGAAGGAACAGTCAACTTGTCTTCATAAACCAGGTTAGAGTTGTTTAGAAACCAGACAACTTATCTCTATGGACCTGGGAGGGCTACATAGGAAAGAGAGTTTCCTAACATGTTCAGGTGGCATGTGCAAGCATCATCATGTTTTATTTAGAAGCAAAGCTTAAAATCTAGAGAGCACACAACAAGAATAAAGTGTAAAAATAAAGACCGAGGAAATAGATTTCCCAAATCATACACCACCGAGCTGTTGAATTCATTGCCACAAGAAGCAGGAGAAACGAGAAACAGAAATACATCAGAAAGCAGGATAAGACAAACTGATGGAGGACGGGTCCACCTATTGTCATTATACCCACTGATCCAAATGCAGCTTTTGGTCAAGAGGGTATCTGAACAGCAGACTGGTGCACCCTAAAAAGGTAGGGTCTGGAGAAAAAAATGCTCCACACACATTGTATTTCTTGTAGATATTCCCTAAACATTTGCTGCTGATCACTTGCAGAAAGGCAGGTTGCTGGATAACTGAATGTATGGTTGAAGTTGAAAAAGTGGCTCTTTTCTGTCAGTTGATTTGTGGGAGTGCTCTGTGTTTCTCTGACAAACTGGTGATCTTATCTGATGTCTGTATTTTACAATATGTAGGTATGTTGTCAGAAAGACCCCCACAGTGATTTGTGCCAACCAATGCACTTGAACTAGAGAAATGGGTACAAAAGAGGGCAAGTTGTACCATCTCTGTTACATAGGGCCAAGAAATTTGGAATCCATGTATCAACCCACTGTGGTGATATGGGAGCCACATGAATATTAAAGGGAATAGCGAATTCGTTGTGGTTTTTTTAAAAGAAAAATGTAGAGTACATTTCACAACTACTAAATTCAAGTTAGCATTTCCTAACAAAAATACTGTTAGTAATTTAATCTTCTCTGCTTACTCCCCAATGTTTCTTTAATGATGCAAACAAAAAGCCACTGTGCCACAGAGACATTCAAAATTAAAGACACTTGGATTTTATCACTAACATCATTCTAACTATTCTCACATCTCATATGCATTGCAGAAATTCAGGAAAATGTGTGAAAAGATCAACAGGGACATGCTTTAAGAGGTCTTTTGGTACTTAATGGAATTCTCAGGGTTCCCAGTGTCTTGCTAAGGCTGATGTACAACAGACCTCTTCATTCTGGAAGAATGTGGCCAGTAATTTGAAAGGCACTTCAAAAAATGTACGTGAACTGAAACGAGTATTACTGTTTGTCATTTGAGTCTGTTCCTAAGAGGTTCCCTGCATCATTTTCTCTCCTGGCTTCAAATGCATTTTTGAAATCCAAGGAGAATACTCCACGATTGGCTAGTCAACAGAAGGCCTCAAAAAAAAGACAGACACTAGAGATAGCAAGAAATTCAGACTGGGTAGCCTCCAAGTAGAATGATTGCACCTGTGTGATGTCTGATGTCAATAAGCAATAATCCGCTTGTTACACCATTACTTAGAAATAAATCTGCTTTTGGAGATCAGACCAGAATACATGGAGAAACAACATTAAGCCCATTTTTGTTTTTCAAGGAAATACAACTCTATTCCTTTACATCAGCTCAACATTTTGAGTTCATGTTCCTCTCTGTAGTTACTTAAGGAAAAGATCTCACTTCCAGATATCTGTTCTTCATATGCAGAACAGACATTTTATAGTGGCAGACCTACAAAACCGAAGAAGAGATGGATACAGCAATATTTTCAAGCAGATATTTCATGCTACTGTAATTCACTGATATTTTCAAGGCCTCAGTTGACATTTAGGATTTGCCCTAAAAAGTGGACATTCATGTATCTTATTGAAAGGGAACAAGCATGACAATTACATTGTATATCTTGCATGAAATGCAACCCTCTTAACAGCTGTTTTTGTTGAATGAAGTGTGTCAATTTTATGGAGAAGGTGTTCCCCCAAGTGTTTTTGCTTTAATTATTCACTGAAATATATCTCCATTATGAAACAGAATATTTCAGTCTGCCACCACATCACCAAGGTGCAAAACCAGTGAGCAGCTATGTCCTTTTGGAGGTAAAATAGGCTTATTCATTTTTACTCATCAAAATTAGCCAAAACATTGCCAAAAGTGACATTACCATTCAGAGAATTTCCATTCCAATGAAATTACATACCCAACAAGAAGGTCTGAAGTGTGGAATTTTTTATATCCAGTTGCATCTCTTTGCTTTTAAATGTTTTCACAGATTGGAGGCCATCAGAAGAAAATTAACAAAACATTGACTGAAAAGAGCTATGGCAGTAAGCAGGGCTTGATGTACCTTTTACTGTGAAGGTGGTGAGGCACTGGATCAGGTTGCCCAGAGAAGTTGTGGAAGCCACATCCCTGGAAGTGTTCAAGGCCAGGCTGGATGGGGCTTTGAGCAACCTGGTCTAGTGGGAGGTGTCCCTGCCCATGGCGGGGGGTTTGGACTAGATGATCTTTAAGATCCCTTCCAGCCCAAACCATTATATGATTGTATGATTACAAATCCTGGAACACATTCTGCCTCCTAGTTTATTGCATTTTGTTTCATGGCCTTAAAATAAATCTGTGGCCTGAGCTTTGCAAGATTTATGTTAGTGCTGGGGAAAAAAAAAGAAAAAGAGAAAAAGCAGGAAGGCAGTTTTCTCCTTTTTGCTTTTTATAGTAAAATCTACTGAGAATTGGGAACTGTTTATATCTTATTGCCAGCTGTGTCAGGTTAAAAAAAATAAATCCACGCAATATGAAGTAGGCATCCAGGACATGGAAACAGTATCAACCCTCTCTGAATTAGACAGCGAAATCATGTATACTATTTTGTCTGTAGGAAATACTACTATACTGTAAAGATAACACTAAATTTGAGATTTCAAAGTAGTTACCAAACACCCATCAGATACGAGCAAAAAATGAATGTCATGACATATGTGGAAAAAATTGCAATATCTGTTATTAGTGAGATACAGACTGAGATGTATACCTAAGTGGAAAACACCTTATCAATCCCAAGACTATCACTTAAATACTTATGCTAAATATTTATTTTCTAATAAAAGAGAGCCTCGTGAAATGTTCCCCTCCTCATTAAATGCGTGTTTATGTTTATTGTGCAGCCACTGCTAAATGTTAATGCTAGAGGGTGCACAATTGTTCATTCGTAAAGAAAAAGCTAGTTATAGGTATCTGTGTGAAGCTGGCAGCATGAACTGTCTCGAGTTGGGGGAGGTGGCATAAAATAGGAGCTGAGAAAAAAAACAACATAGAAGAAAATACGAAAGCATCTTAAATAAAGAAAAGTAAAAAAATATCTGGAAGAATTAAAGGATGAAGAAAAGCCTGGCTCCTGAGGTCCTCAAAGTTGTTTTGTAGGAAGGAAAAGGAGGAATTTTGCTCGTTGACATTCATGAGGCACAGGAAGTTGTTGTAGTCAGTCAGGGTGTTGTAGAAGGAACCAAGGTGGAAGACAGAACCTTTTAAGCCATAAACTATAAAACTTGCTCATAATTTTTTGTAGGTGGGTATGACTTCCAGATGCTAAAGGCAAGCAGGTTTAAGAACTGAGTCTTTTACTATCCAAATGGTGAGAGCTTTTAATAGCTGTGCAAGGGTACAGTGCAGTTATTTCTCAAGAGGTCTTTGCTTCTGGGGCACAATTGTGTGCGTTCCATCATATCTGTGTAACACAAAAATCAGCAGTTGGCTAAAATTTCCTTCTAAATTTCATGCTCTTTACTTCCACCAAGTTTTCCTTTCGTATTGCACTAGGTACAAAAAATAGGTAGGATTCACTGGAAGGTGCTTTTAATGGCAGGATTCCTCCTTTCTATTTTACCGAATTGTCCTTACAATAACAAGGTTGCTAAATTGATCAAGGCGATAGTTGTGTTTATTACCTTGAGAGGAAGGGAAAAATGGGGAAACTTTTACCAAGACTGCCGCTTCACTGAGGGTAAACTACTCTTCTCACATGGGAAATAAGTTTTCAGGCAGATTAGCTAGCCATTAACAGTCTTCTGCCAGTGCAGCAACTAGGATGTTTTCCATTACTCACAAATTCAGAAAATGACCAGAAGTTTACACTATCTAGTCTGATGTCCTTTATTATCAAAGACAAAAATTTGCCCTGAATCCATTTTTCTTTGACTAAGAGATATTTTTAAGGCAAAGACTCATCTGAGCTAGTAACTGCAAACACTTCAGGTCATGGAAGGCTTAGAATCATAGAATTATAGAATCATTTATGTTGGAAAAGACCTTTAAGATCATCAAGTCCAACTGTAAATGTAACACTGCCAAGTACACCGCTAAACCATGTCCCTAAGCACCACATCTGCATGTCTTTTAAATACCTCTGGGGATTTAAACTCAACCAGTTCCCTGTGCAGCCTGTTCTGATGCATGATAACCCATTTGGTGCAGAGATTTTTCCTAATATCCAATCTAAACCTCCCCTGGAACAACCTGAGGCCATTTTGTCTTGTCCTATCACTTGTTACCTAGGAAAAGAGACCACCATGCACCTCACTACAACCTCCTTTCAGATTGTTGTAGAGAGCGACAAGGTCTCCCCTCAGCCTCTTTTTCTCCAGGCTAAACAACGCCAGTTCCTTCAGCCACTCCTCATAAGACTTGCTCTCCTGACCCCTCACCAGCTTCATTGCCCTTCTTTGGACATGCTCCAGCACCTCAATGTCTTTCTTGTAGTGAGGGGCCCAAAACTGAAGATGGTATTTGAGGTGGGGCCTCACCAGTGCTGAGTACAGGGGGATGATCACTTCCTTAGTCCTGCTGACCACACTATTTCTGATACAGGCCAGGATGCTCTTGGCCTTCTTGGCCACCTGGCTCATATTCAGCCAGCCGTAGGTTAACACGCCCAGGTTCTTTTCCACTGAGCATCTTTCCAGCTACTCTTCCTCAAGCCTGTAGTGCTGCATGGATTGTTGTGACCCAAGTGCAGGAACTGGCACTTAGCCTTGTGGAACCTCATACAGTTTGCCCATTGATCCAGCCTGTTCAGATCCCTACGCTACTCCTGCCCAACTTGGTGTTGCCTGCAAACTTACTGTGGGTGCACTCAACCCCCTCATCCAGATCATTGATAAAGGCACTAAAGAGAACTGGCCCTGGGGAACACCACTTATGACTGGCTGCCAACTGGATTTAACTCCATTCACCACAACTCTTTAAGCTCACCCATCCAGCCAGTTTTTTACCCAGCAAAGTGTATGCCTATTCCAGGCCATAAGCAGCCAGTTTTTTCAGGAGAATGCTGTGGAAAACTGTGTCAAAGACTTTACTAAAGTCCAGGTAAACAACACCCACAGCCTTTCCCGCATCCACTAAGCAGGTCACCTTGTCATAGGAGATCAGGACCTGCCTCTTATAAACCCATGCTGACTTGGCCTGATCACCTGGTGGTTCTGACTTGCCACAAGCCTTATAAAACTGTCCCCACGGTTAATGACATTGGAATAGGTTCACATTCCTGTGACAGCAATGATGAAGCCTGCCCTTGTATATCTGAACATACAAGATTTGATCTCACTTTAAAACATTAACATTCATAAAAGTAAAGAAAAAAGTGGCTAAGAAGGTAGCTCCATTTTCAAAACGAGCATAGGCACCTGGCATCAGGTTTTTAAAGGCCTTTAGGGTCAAAAGATTTGCATAGGTGTTTTTGAAAAACCTGCCCATGTAGAAGTTAAATAATGACTTCAAGGAGGTTAACCTTGTGTATTGTCGCTGCTTTCTTCACTGATACCAGTTCTATATACTGAAAGCATCCCACAGTTTCTTTTTACCTCATTTTCAGTGAGGCTTTTGTTTGAAACCTAGTTCTAGCACGGATCTGTATACAGAGGCAAGACATTTTGTGTCCTTTAATTTTCATTTTCTCTTCTCAGCCTTCTTCTTCTTACTATGAACAGCCAGAACGTGAATGCAGAGGACATACTGTTTACCGGATGCTAGTACAAGCACCTACCACAACAGAGGTGATCTTCTTGCAGAGGGGTTACTGTACCATTCTCACTCTTTCACACAGCTATCCAACTTGCCCAACATCTACGCTTGCTATTTCTTCTCTTAACACAAAGATCTCTTTTCTTCTCAAGAGTGAGACCAAGTTGGCAGACGAGATAATGTAGGGGTGTGGGGGTTTTATATTACATCTCTCTCTGTCTGCTGGAAGATGGGAAGGGAAGGGGACCTGAGTGGCATTCCAGTACCGCCTCTTGACTTAAACTATGCTCCCCTGCTGTGCCCTGGTCTCAGAAAAGTACAATACAGAAGCCATTTTACAACTTTAGAATATGACCATAATTTTGAAAAACCAATAAGTCTTCACACCAGATTCTCCTTCATTCATTCATGTTTAATCTCTGAAATTAGTAAGATGACTTGCAGAGTAAAGATAGCAGAAAGCAGAAATATAGTTTTGTAAAAGTGCATCATTCTTTTTCATCACTTTTGATGAAGGCCCTACATTTCTCAAGTCTATAAGAACTTCCTCAGGGATGAACTGGAAATAACCTGTTCTCATTGTTGCTTAGGGCTTTTGAGACAATTCTGGCAACACTGAAGGCCCTTTTCTAAGGGTATTCTGTAATTAGCCACCAGAGTAGAAAGAAACTTCATTAAAAATAAGAATTAGGCTCAGGATATGCAGATTATCCTTGTAAAAAGGCGAATAAGATATGTGACAGGAGATCTCAGTAGTTTTAGAAATATGGATCTATTTCTACTTAGTGTACACATTTCAAATCTATTTTAAAAATCATTGTAAAGAAAAACCCTTACTTGTAATTTTCTGCAAGAGACGACATAATCTCAACCAAAGGTATTGAGGGTTAGGTGCTTAACTTGTTCATATACATGCCAAACAAGAGGCACCACATCATCCTGGCTGAGCACCTGGCCCAGAACACCAGGACGCTTTTTGCTCTTTGAACATAAATACTAGACAGTGGAAAGGAGGCCCAGCTGGCTTTTTGCTTTGAGAAGTTGTCTCTATGGCCCCAGTCTGAAGCTCTACAACCACTGGGGAGTTTTCCGTTGGCATCAGTGGGCCTTGGTTTGAGAAAGAAAGGCAAAGCAACTATAAGAGAATGATATTGCCCATCTGGCCATCTTTAAATGATTAAGAAAGTTCTTCTCACTGCTGTTTGTGCCTTTACAGGTTTCTTGCACTGTTTTCTCACTACGTGTCTATCTGGCAGATTTACAGTTGCAGAAACTGCTTGCACTGGAAAGCAGAGATCAGTCACAAAGGAGGAGCTATCATGCAGTTCTAGACCTCTATGCTAATACCTATGGAGACTGAGGATTACAATTTTACATCACGCGCATAAGAAGTCTAAAAATGAGGACACACGACCGACTCTCAATCAGTGTTAGTGCTTATTTCACATTTTCCAATCTTTCTATGCCAGCCTTGTCACTTTAAGTTGTATTTCCATAGCGTAAGCTGCTGGTATCTCTCACAGCCTGGCAGGCAAAAGGTTCATGAGGTCAGAGCAATCTCCTTATTACTAAATCTGACAGTCCATTTTCCATGTGTAAACATGTCAATACCATTTTAATGAAATTCAATATTCCTTCATTTTTTACAAAAACACAGAGCATCGGTCTATCTGCTCTGATGTCTGTGGGAGGCCTGCCAAGGACAGGGCTGATGAAACACAGCTTTAGACAAGCTCCATCTGTCCCATTTAGGCAATCCACAGGGCCTCTGAGGGGAAAGTAATAACTGCAAGATGCTTTTCTAAGCAGACAGCAAGAGAGCGTTACTGATCATGTTGACTAAAATAAACAAGCCTGGAGGACAGGTTGTAGTCATTGTACATTTGAGCTAGACTACTGATTTTAGATAGTCCCTTTCTACTTAAGAACAACATGGCAACCCAGAGGAATAAAGAACAAACAGCATGATTCCCTTCTACACAAAACAGACTTTCACTGATGTTGGTTTTCTTAGAAAAATATCTCTCAAGAAACTCTACACCTCCACCCAGCTCACCGAGTGTCAAGCAGCCAGCATGAAACTAGAAAGGTAGGAACGAGAAAGTCAGTCCTGCCTGACCTCTGCATGCCTGCCCAGGCCAGCATGCTACGTCCTCCTTGGGCAGTTCAGCAGAGCTGTGATGTGATATTTGGCAGTCAGTCATTTCATGCAGAAAATTTAAACTAGAGCTATGCAAAACTAGGGCATCTCTAACTCAAGGTCTGTGAGGACTGGACAGGGTACAAGAAAGAGAAGAGGAGACACAGAGATCTGTCTGCTTTGGGAGAATTTTATGGCAAAAAGGAGGCAAGCATGATCACATTCTCTTTAATAAGGGGCAGAGAGTAACACTCACATACAAGTGCATGAAATCTCTGCAGTACCATGCTCTAGAGCAATTGCAATATCTTGTCTTCTGCAGAGGTGTTTTGTATCATCACACACTGACATTTGAGGGGGTTTAAGTGAAATTCCAAAATGATGTTTCAGGAACTTACACACGGACTTACAGAAGGTAAAACTGGGGCAAGAGGTACAAGGTACGTAGGACACATCTGTGTCCTATGCTTCTGCATGAAAAACGTCAGTAGTCTTTCGCCTTGTTCTGTGGCCATCATATACGTTTGATCATGCAATGAAGGAGGATGTCAGAAAACCCGTTGATTTATTTAGTTGACTTTAGTGCAAAAGAGACCAATACAACACAGAACTGTTCTCATATTCCAACAACTACAGAAAAATAATAGGGGAATATATTTAAGCACTGTGCAATAAATCCTACTAAAACCAAAAATGAGATGCTCAAAAAGAAGAGGAATTGACTAATACAAAGATAATCTTTCTTCAAACACAATACAACTGAACTCATGACCAACCTTGATAGTAGTGGTATCCACAAGGATACCACTCAGTATTTGAGTTTGTGTAAACAACTAGAGCTCTGGTTTGGCACTAGTCTGTCTTTCTCCAAAATCCTAAATTTTGTTCTCAGAAAAAGCTTTACAACAATCTAATGATTGTAGAATTTCACAGACTGCCTCAAATCATTATCTTCTTATCTGTGGTAACTGCCAAAACACCAAGGATACACAAATAAAGGGTTCACAGCCTTAGCACAGCATGATGAGAATTGCTCCAGGAAAAGCGTCAGGAAGCATTGTCACCACTGTGCACCACCACCAATTACTACTTAAGCAGGAACACATTTCTACTTCACTAATTTCTACTACAAATTTTATACAAATAAGCACTTTATCAGACTGTCTTTGGAATACTATAAAACTGATATCTACTTTCAAGTCTCTATGGCTGACTTAATACAACTGCAAATCTATAAATTATTGAACATGGAAAACCTGTAAATTAACACAATTGCTTCCACAACACCAGCAAACAATTTTGCATCCTCAAAAGCCATATGTATAGCCAGACCCTTCAATATTACTGTAAGTGTGCTGAGGAAATCCCTCCTGACATCAATCTCATAAAGCTAAAGTTGACCACAAACCCATAAGGAATACTGCTTCTGAGAAACACTGAATATTTGAAGGATTGCCATGAATACCAGGTATTGCAAGGCAAAAAGAAATCAGCTCACGTTGCATGGCACAGGCCTTAACTTGCCTATGTTGGACCCTTCAAAGTCATTAAACAATCATAATATGCGTTAAAAGAAGATCATGACTTGTAAGAAATGTCTCCAGAACTCTTCCTGCTGACTTTCAAATATCCCTAACTTCACCAAATTCATTACCAGAGGAAATACTCTCACAGAACAAGAATGGCTAAACCAGAACACGTCAAAGCAACAAAAGCAAATAACAGCAGAGCAGCTCCACTGCCACTAAAATCAATACCTTATCTTAGTGGAGCCATCAAAATCCCTGGAACCAGACATGCTTATTCTAAAGCATTTTTTCAGTGACTAAGTGACATTCTGGAAATGATGTGAGCGAACCACTACCTAGCAATGACTTTCCCCAAACGATCTATAAAGCTACTTTGTCTCTGAACTCCCAGTCCTCAGCCTCAAGGGAGACATACAAAATTATTTCATTCTCCATTTGGAAGCTAAAATCCATAAATATTTAATGCTGAAAATCAAACAGTGAACAGAGCCATGGGTTTTGTGCCTCATTATGTTTTTCTTGCTACTCTCTTATACGTGGTACCTACCACCTCTTGCCTTTTTAAGATTTTTTTCTAGCTCAGCAGGCACAACTACACTGTTGTCTCCAGCAGTCTAATATATCCATATAGTTATAGAACACCAAGATCGAATCTGCTTTTTAGCCTGGCTTACACTCCTTCTTGTCAGGCTGTGGAGAAGGAGTTCAGAATCTCAAAACTTATTCACCTCCATCTGTATCAGCTGGTCTAGAAAGACCAGCCCACAAATCTGCTGCCTTGCAGGACAGCATCATCAGCCAGCATTTTCACAGACATCTTCTGATTATACTTCTTGTATACCTTTCCATTTATGTCTCTGTATGTATCTATTCAGCCTGGTAGTGCCTGTACGCTCCCTTGGAGAAAGGCAGGGGTAAAGAGTGACTCTCTTGGCCACTGTCAGGGTCTGGATATTGAGCTAGGAGGATGTATAGTCACTCTCATTCTTTCCTTCAAACCTCATGTGCCAACACTCGGATGCAGAGAAGAGAATGAGTTTCAGAACCACTGGCCTCCCTTGCTTTGCTGTGAGCTCCTCCTTCTGTCTTTTTCAAAAGAATGTGGGACAGCATGGTTTATCAGCTCACAGCCACAGCATTCTTGCATGGAGGAGGAGGAGGAAAGCAGCTTTGTTATGGAAGACAAACAATGAAAGCAGAACACAAATTGATTAATCTGGTTCGTGAATATACTGAATCATGAGCTATTATTATTTGGTTACTGTCATCTTTAATTAAATTTTCTTCATAAAGTATCTTGTGAGTAAACTGTGTGCCATTTTTTTTCAGCTATTTATAATGGCGGAAGAGCTCTTCTTTAAACTCAGAATCAAAGCGGAGGTACCGAAACAGAATTTATGAATGTAATTTAGTTTAATTGATGTATTTTACAACATTCCTCTAATATCACCTACTAATCAAACCCCTGAATGGTTTCCATATTTTGAAATGTGAGATCATAGATATGCAAAGTCTCTAACACTTTAATGAGTGAGAAAAACTTGTGACTGAGATGCTAAATTATCTACTGAAATTTACTTTGCTTGGCTTTTGTCTCCCAACAAAATTTGTTTCAGATTGAAGACAGCTGACCAAGATTTTGTGAGGAAGACTTTTCTTGTCTGGGAGTTTCGAAAACTAACCTTTTAGCTTCCTTTTCAATGCCTTCTGACATCATTAGTCACATTCTACTTTTTTGTAGTAGCAACACAGGTTGTCTACCCAGACATCAGCCCCAAATAGTTTGGCATTAGCCCAAAGTCATTGTGCAACTACCAAGTGCCAGGAAAAAGTTAATCTTCTTTCTAGTGGTTGCTGTGAAAGGAATGTCAAAATGCATATTGTTTTAGTTGTTGACAAGTGATGTTTATTCTTTTCAAGGACTCTTTGCAGCTTCACATAGAAGCTGAGAAGTAGTACGGATAGAACAACTGAATGGCCAATGGAATATTCTGGAATGGCCAGTGGAATATTCCATAGCATAGACAGCATGCTCAGTGTATAAATGGGGGTTGGCCGGGGTGTGTGAATCCACAATCACTGTTTGGGAGGGTGCTGATTCACCAGATGGTGAGAGTGACTTGTGTCATTATTATTATTGTTATTTTCCTTTTCTATTATTGTTTCTATTAAACTGTCTTTATCTCAACCCATGAGATTTTTTTCCCTTCCCTTTTCCCCTCCTTTCCTCCTTCTTCTCCCTGCTCTTCTCGGGGAAGGGGGAGAACTGCGTGAGCAGCTGCGTGGTCCTAGCTGCCACCTGGTTTAAACCATGACACTAAGGTAACAGAAGAAAATCTTGTAATAGTTGCCTATCATGATTGCTTTCTCTATTATCTTTACCTTTTGTTCTTGAAAGACACCAGCTTGACTCACCCTGCCTATATCACTGGCATATTCAGTATATTCCTACCTTAGACGACCCTCTGCTCCTGATGAGGTCCGTGGCAGTTTCACCAAGGAAGAAGCAGGTGATTGATAAGGACTTTAAAAGTGATGGATAGTATTTTCCGTGTGGCAGGTTCAGAAATACCTGCTGGTGCTGGGCACACGTTTCTCACATGAACTAACTCAGGAATGGGAGCGGAAGGCAGGGAGTGTCCTGCAGTGAACAAGACTGAAAAGTGATGCTGGTTATTAAGCCAGCTCTTACTAGACACACTGTCTCTGACTTTGCTTCTTGCCTGTGCCAGCTAAACATTATGCCATGAGCTTTTAGTTATTTCAGACAGATAGAGAGGTTTTCAGCTACTATATCTTTGTAAATTCTGAATAATTCACCTCCCAAACATAATCCAATATAAAGCTTCCCTTGTGCTCTGGCTTTCTGAAGGAAATAAATTTTCTGCTTATCTTGGTAATATTCATCTGTAGACTACCCTTCCAATTCTTCTCAGAAATGACAAACCTTAGGACCAAGTTTTTAGTTTGTGCCAAACATCTTAATCCTGTGAATTTCAACATGATGATGGGAGTTTCTGCTAGGTGAGGAATTATCTCTATTGGCTGTACCGGATCTGCTTTCCTAGTCCAAGATAACTTCTCTATACTGGGGCAATTCGGTCATTTGAGGATGTGTTCTGGAAAGGTAGGACCTGGCAATGACAACTGAGTGGAATCTGTGGCCAAATCAGTTCCTTAAAGAGGTGCATCCGGGTTGGGTGAACCCTTTGGTAAGGTCTAAGGGATATGTTGGAGAAAGTTGATTATTTGTGGCATCACCACCACAATTCCTTTGGTCTTAAATTATCTACTCCTTTTGTCTCAGATAGTGACAAGAGTGTCATATTTCTCAACTTTTATTTGACATACAAGGTTGATGCTTCTATTTGCTTCTCTTGAAAATAAGCCTGGTGACCACAAGCTTGTCTGCTTTTCCCAACTATGTTAATTAGAACCGTGAAGAACACCGCCTCTCTGTTGAACGTTGTCTTGCTTACGTTCTTAGATCTTGTGACAACACTACCACACTAACTGCTTAGAGCTTTTTTTGCTACATTGTAGTTATTGTAATGTTTAATGTCATGAGCAAGCACTAGAAATGCAGCTAGTCCTGAATGAGTCAGAAAAGCAGCTACAGCTCTGTGAAGAAAAGCAGTCAGAAATTTGCGCACCATGTTCTTCATTTTAGCCCAGAACTGAAGTGAGACTTACTGCACCTTCGAATTATGTGCTGGAGTATGTGAAACAGAAAGTCTAGCTCTGCTGGGCAAGTCGGTCTTGTGACTGACGACAAGCTATAGCTTTTACTTCATGACTGCCTACTTCAGGCCTGGCAAAACAGGGAGTAATCAGAATACGTTTTTTCAAAATTCTTTTGGCAACTAACAGATATAAGCATCTTAAAAGATCTGTTTTCTAAGAGAGTTATGTATCTAAAAAGAGGAAGGGAATTTTTCTCTTGTTGTTAGGCTCATAATTAGTATTCTAAGAGTGCAGACCCACTCTGACTCCAAATTAATAATACCAGTTTTGTTTATTCATGTTGCAGAAGTGCTAACAGATCAGTTTCACAAATCTACTTAATCATTTAAGGCTTCTTTACTTGTATTTTGTTTATGCTGTAAATTGTTATCTTAAAAAAGATCTTTCATGAACCTTAAATAAGTGAGAAATAAATGTTTGGCATTATGAGCAAACTAAATTCATCCAAGGCTAAAGGCATCCAGACTGCTATTTTGTTTTGTAAATGATGTTTTGCCAGGTCTTATCGAACTAGGGTGACCCCTCAATGTTTAAACTAGAGATCAGGAAGGACTTAAGCCAGAATAAACATGAAGTTCTGTTTTAATCCAACCTCCCCTCAAGAAGTGGCATCCCAAATGAAGAATTACCAAGCTGTTAGGTATGCTGTCAAAAACTGCAAAAAAATACATCTCTAAAATGTGCAGGAGTGCAAGTCAGGGTTCATAACCTCAGCAAGGGAAAACTAGGATCTAAGCATTTAAGATATACATCCATAGGTGTCAGAAACAAGCAGAGACTGTTCCACCTGGAGAACTCACAAACTGGAGTCTGGACAAGATAAATAACCAATAAAAAGATAAATATGCAAATAAACAATCTTGGGACCAGGGCAAGAGTGACCTAAGGAGTGATCATTTGTGATTGAGAGGTACATCCAAACATACAGCCTTATTACCGGAAATTTGAGTCAGATTCCTTTCCTATATCAGTCATTTAAGAACACAGTCAGAGCTTTGATCTCCCCAGGGAAAAAAAGGATCATTAAAATACTGAAGTCCTGCTCTGGACAGTCTGGTCTCAGATCTTCAGTCTACTGAAGTGTAAAAGTATTAAAAAAAAAATAGTTACCAATTTACCTGCAGGGCAGTTGGACTAGGTGACCTTTAAAGGTTCCTTCCAACCCAACACATTCTATGATTCTATGATTCTATGATTTTTCCTCAAAAATCTTTGATGTTTTCTCTGAATCACTTGCTTGGATGAAGGTGTGAGGTTGCTCCCCTGCCTTGCCTTTTGCCTTGCCTTGCTATGATGTACCATGCCTTGCCATGCCCTGTCTTGCCTTGCTGTGTCGTAGAACATAGAAACATAGAACGGTTCGGGTTGGAAGGGACCTTAAAGATCATCTCGTTCCAACCCTTCTGCCGTGGACAGGGACACCTCCCACCAGACCAGGTTGCTCAGAGCCTCATCCAGCCTGGCCTTGAACACTTCCAGGGATGGGACATTGACAACTTCTTCAGGAAACCTGTTCCAGTGTCTCACCACCCTCACAGGAATATCCTAATATCCAATCTAAATCTCCCCTCTTTCAGTTTAAAACCATTACTTCTCGTTGTATCACTCCAGTCCCTGATAAAGAGTCCCTCCACATCCCTCCTCTAGGCCTCTTTAGGTACTGGAAGGCTGCTATAAGGTCTCCTTGGAGCCTTCTTTTCTCCATGCTGAACAACCCCAACTCTCTGAGCCTGTCCTCATACCATAGGTGCTCCAGCCCTCTGATCATCTTTGTGGCCCTCCACCGGAACAATTCCAATAGGTCCATGTCCTTCTTGTGCTGAGGACTCCAGAACTGGACGCAGTACTCCAAGTAGGGTCTCATGAGAGTGGAGTAGAGGGGCAGAATCACCTCCCTCGACCTGCTGGCCACGCTTCTTTTGATGCAGCCCAGGATGCAGTTGGCTTTCTGGGCTGCGAGTGCTCATTGCTGGCTCATGTTGAGCTTCTTGTCCACCAACACCCCCAAGTGCCTTCCCTTGCCTTGCCATGCTGCGTCATGCCTTGCCTTGCCTTTTACCTTGCCATATGCCTTGCTGTTTACCTTGCCATGCCTTGCCGTGCCTTGATCTGCCATGCTGTGCCGTGCCATGCCGTGCCTTGCCTTGCCTTGCCTTGCTCTGCCATGCTGTGCTGTGCCATGCCGTGCTTTGCCTTGCCTTGCCTTGCTTGAGGCATCAGCATCTTCCTAGATGCAGGAAACAGTCATAGGGATCTTGTAGGACAGCACAGCAACTCTTGGATGCCAGGTTGTTCTTTTCACACCGTGCCAATCCTTTGGTCACATTGTTATCTCCACTCTGAAACACTGAAACCATCTGCCTACACATGTCACTGACAGCTATTATGTGGCACTCGCAGCTGTGTCCCAGATATCAGTTACTGTACTGCTGGGTGGCTAGAAGAAATTCATTCTTCCCATCAATCATGCAGACCCTTCCTCCCCTATTCTTCTCTCATTCATTTAGGTGAATGATAGTTTTTTGGATACATCAATAAAAAACAAACAAGTCCTGATTAATGGAGCTCAAATCACCATTAGCAATTAAAAACAGTAGCCTTACAAAGATTTAGAGTCGCTTATGTGTTGTAAGAAGAGGACCCTCAGCCAGCTACAGTTGAACCTGAAACTATTTGGTGATTGGCACTTGCTGAAAGATGCAGATCTGTCCCTCAAATATTTAAACTTAGATAGGCTAGAAGGAGAAGAAAATTGCTCAGGCCACATTTTCGAGCAGGCAATGGAGGTGTAGTGCTTGAAAGAGATTCACCATGATTATATTGATTTCTGGTGGGCAACAGAATTGAGTCTATCCCAGATCAGTCACGTTGCTAAAGCACAATACACTGCCTTCCTGGAAGCACCGTTATGAATGAGTCTATCGACAAGCTGCACTGGAAGTATCTTCACTTTGAGAGAAGATTGTAAATGCACCTTTCTTTCCTTTCAGTTTTTGGAGGACATATGAGGGAGTGCTGGTTCACAGAATTCAAGCGAGTATCTGACTTAAATGCTTGTGTGCCTTCTTACCTCTCTAAAGCGTCTCTGGTAATTTCAGAAGCTCTGGGTACATCTGAAAACCCTCTGAGAAAGAGACATAAGAACCCCCACCTCAGCAGGATATATTTCATCAGCTTAATGGGCCTTCGGGCCAGCAATCTCACAGACACCCTGTGCCCTTATGTGGCTCAAAACTAGAAACGAACAGCCATCTAGCCATCTCAGAGTGCAGGGTTTATTGTCTCAATGGTGCATCTGTGCCGAAAATGGATTGCTTGTTATTGCAGTGTTTTTGGTAAACTCCAAAATCTGTAGTGTCCAGGACACAGTAAACCATGGTCTGGCTTTGAGGACTGAAACCACTGAGACGACATGAAGAAGGTTGCTGTCAACTTGCCATGGTTAAACAGAACGTTTCAGGAAGTGCTGCACTGTAAGTCACGTTATTTAGCTTCTCTTTAAGGAGTGCTTTTCATTCCTGGCAGACTACAAGACTGGCGCATTGCTGTCCACAGCAGAGAAATACTTAATTGTTCCAAAAATTAGAGTTTTCCCAAAAGGGACAGATTTTTGAAAACCTATCTGCGTAGAATGCCATCTTCAGCCTTTGCTTCTTGCCCCTCTCCAGCCAGCAATTTTCTTTCCAGCGAGGTGACATGATCCCTGATGAGGGATTGTCATCACGGATATTGCCCCTGTATTTCTGTCCTGCCCAAGCTGGAGAAACAGACCCCTGCTTGGAGCCTTTCCAACGAAGCTGGGAGGCTGAGGCTCGTGAAAATAAATGCCAAGGGGCAGACGTGAAGTTATCTATGTGGTGGGAAACAATTGCTTCTGATTGCTAATATCTAATTTGTCTCGTAGAGGAAAGAAAGATGACTTTTTATCTCTGACTACAATATAGCACCTTAGCTACAGAGCACACAAATAGCACTCTGTGTACCGCTGCTGCTGCAAGAGTCAATTCCATTCAGTTCCTGACTTAGGTGAATGACCCGGCTGAGATAAACTTCACTAATGTAATGGCTTCTGAGAGCGGTTCACACTTTCCTTTAGTCTCCTAAACTGCTGTTACTTTCCCATGCTGGGATGCATTGTAAGGGCAATCACTTGATCTGCTGCAGTTAAGGATGTCTCACCATTTCCATTGTAAGCCTCTTTAAAAAGACGCTGCAGGCTCCGATCTAGCATCAAAGTCAGAGAAGGAAAGCAAAGGATTTACACGTTTTAAAAAGTTTGTCTTTTACCATTCCTCTAAGTAAGAGTCCAAACAAAATACATTTTCTCTTTGGAGCATTTTGCTGCATTTCTGTTACACAAAACTGCTCTTAATTTCTCTGCTACCTCCTCTGCTTAGACAAATACATGTTATTATTTTAACATATAATAGCCATACTGGGGTTTAAATGCTTCCATTTATCCCTGAGAAACTTTTTTCTCTGGATATCAATAGCTGTCTGAAAAACTGGAGTGTGGGAGGATGCTGAGCATTCCCTTTTTCTTGCAGCTAAGCAAATGTTTCCCATTCAGGAAGCAAAACTGAGAGATCTATCCTAAAGCAAAGAGGGCTGGAAGGGGTCTCACTGTCTCTGTCAATAGCTTGCACCTCTCCTGCAGCTGCTCTTCATATCTCTGTCAGCTCTGCCAGTGTGGCTGCTCGTCAAATGTACTAAAGAAGCTCTGGAAAGTGATTCAGGTTAAAAACACAAAAAACTTTGGATATGTTCTGAGCATAGAGCAGCATGAACTCCAAACAGCCAGTGGCCCAATGGATGCCTTGCTTTCTTGAATGGAACTTACTATGCAGTATAAGGTTGCCCTCAAAATGCAGAAGCGGCAAATGCTTTTTCAAAGTGGTGATAGCCAATGTTTCCTAGTGACTAGCTAACATGAAATGCATGCGTCATCTTGCAAACTGAAACCTTGGTCTCTCACCTCATGTGTCACCAGACTGGCTTCAAACATGCATAGAAGATGAGTGAATCTACAGAAGTTGTTCTACAGCTGCAGCAGGAAAGGCTAAAGCCCACTCCCCGGACAGCCTGCACTGCTACCCAGCCTGATGGCTGTCCTGGGTGATGACCAATATGTGTTTGAATTCCCTCAGGCAAAGGAGGAAACTGAACTATTCCTATGCAGATGTGCCAGACCTCTCACACTGCCACCTCCAGCCCTAATTCCTACCCTCTCGTTGTCAGAATGGCCTGGCCTGGCGGACCAGGCAGGCTGTGTGGTTTTGAAACCCTCACCTGCATTGGTCAGTACAGCAAGCCAACTGCAGGCTTTGGAAATCCAGCAAAAGTCTGGACAGCAAAAAGCACAGCCACTGCAATGCACTGGTGCAGCATTCACTGACCTGTCTGGGTCCAGCCCCTCCTACCCCCAGATTAAGTACAAAGTCCCTTGCTGGGCTGCTGTGGGACAGATAGCAAATGACTGTAATTGTGATTACCACAGATACATAGCACTTTCTTCTCGGAAATATTTTTTACTTCCCAAGCGTAGATGCTTGAGATTAGTTTCTCTTGCTGCTTTTCTTAGTCTGTTCCATATTTCAGAAAAGGCCATATCTCACCAGTAATCCCTGAGAGCTTTAGAGCAGGAGCTGCAGCGTGAGATTGCAATCTTGCAGGAGGGAAGCAAGGGAAAAGAAGACTGAAGTTCATGCAAGTAGCTGTCACTACATTAAGATCAGGTGATATGAAATTGAACTTTGTACCGTCCAATAATTTCATCCATTCCTTTCTACTTCACAATCGGGAGATCAGACCTCAAATGTCATTTTTCCCCTGCAGCTTTCTCTCATTTTTCCCCTCTCAGCTACAAAATACCAAACATATAAGCCTTAGATAAAGTTCTTTTCTTCTTCTGTTTCCATTATTAAGCGATTATTCCAGGACTAACTCTTAAAAAACTATGACATGAGCAGCAAGCGTTTGGCAATTTAGTCGTCTTCACCATCTTGGGGATATGTGAGCACTTTGGGAGGTGGGCAACCACAGAACAGAATGACCGCTGGCCCTGCCCAGAAACACAAACAATGGTGACTTCATTGTCCTGAGCATAGTCCCTAAGTCATTCCTTGCAGAAATGGAAGATTCACTAGAAGAGAAACAACTTTGGCACTGGGTTTAGCAGAACAGTTCGATTTTACACTGAAAGGTATTTTGAGTGACCACAGGCTTGCTCATGGCTGAAAGCTGTCTTTTACTGCCTGCCAAGCTGGACAGTTCAGGTGTGTTGTCCTCTAAGCTGCATAATGAATGGGACATGATTTTCTCCTAAGGGGACACGTTCCATCCCTGCTTCAGCTCCAAAGGCCTTACAACCACCGTCAGGTTGCAGCTGGAGTACTAGGAGTGTTTTATAACACAGTCAATGAACTCAAACTCAGACAGAAATATAGGCTGTTTAACAGCGTATGCAAACCCTATGAGCCATGATGTGATCTTAACTATGAGAAGATATAATCTGCACCAAGTCTTAACCCAGAGCTCCCTAGGGTGGCTTAGCAATGCTGCCATCTCAATCTGTCTCCACAGCAGAGGAAAAACTGCCCATAGTAGCTAATTTTTCACTGTAAGCTGTCTGAAAATACAGGCACCATGTAAATATGGCATTGGTGGATCACTATTATTAACAAAATTACTAGAATAATGTATAATTAACTGTTCAAAGTTCATCTTTGTGAACATCTCAACAATAAAGTGAGCAGTGGATGATCTGCTGCTTCTGCGGGGCAAAGTTGGCAGCGTACAGGCTAAAGAATATTGATTGTATCTATCAAAAGTATTTTGTTGGATGATTCAAGGTAATCATACTACTAAATTGCAAGATTTCCAAGCCCAGCTCACCCTCATCCCATACATAAACAGGACACTTCATGACTGTCCTGTATGTGCAGCAGCACAAAGAAATCTTAAGATAATATTATGCATGCATATTATGCTTTCCGCATACCCTAGCATAACTCTTTGCTAATGCATGTGGGTTTTCAGATCTCTTGGGTTTTTCAGAACTCTGTAAAATATTGATAAATAGGCATTACTTTTTCCCAGTCACCACAGAGATGCCAACACATAACGTATCTTGTATAACTTTAAGGAAAACTCACTGAACAATAAGCTTATTGGTGTTCTTCATACAACCCCCTGCTTTTTGCTGTAAGATAAGTTTAAAGAGGAAAGTAGAGGTGTTAGGTGTAACTTTATACTATAGCTTTAAAGCTTAACTCACACAGGCAGAGTGCCTTCTTATCTTTTTTCAAACACAGTGTGTAAACTCGACACTTCGAAGCCTGAGGAGAATGGGACCATCACTCTTCTTTCAAATGCTTAATGACCTTTCAGTCGTTAATCAGTTCCAAGGTCTCCGCCACTGGTAGTATCCCAGACCTAGGGAGTAGATTTCCTCATCTGCAAGTGAAAAGTGATCTGCTTCCTCATCTCACATAATAAAGGTGTTAAAATCCATGTCAAAAATGGCTTTTCCCTGGATTTCTAGAAAGGGCTGAGTTAGCAAGAAACCGTTGATTTATTTTTGCCATTTACTACAGTGTTCTCCCCACTGTCTCGAGTCAAGAGTTATCTAGACACAAAGACATTCACCATTTAAGAGGAAAGAGGTGCCTAAACACCTGCTGGAACCCTTTATGACTCTAAACTCTGATCTTACTCAACTTCACCCCCTATCCATGCTTGAGGGTTTAGCACAGGAGACTTCACCAGAACTGCTTTGAAAGCTCGTGCTACAGTTTAGAGAGTTGCAAGACTGCTCTTTCTACTTCCTTTGGTAGATTTTCCATACCGTAGACAAACACCTAATAGTGCAGCACTGCCCCAAGTTCTGCACTGTCTCCCCAGGACTCGTGTAGAGCTAGTAAACTTAGTTCTGTCACGTTTCACCCCCTCTTGAATTTGCTGCCTGTGGAAGAATCTATGAAATATAATAGCTGCTTTGCTCAGTAAGCTATTTGTCAAAGCATTTAAAGAATTGAGCAAATCCTGGCCATATTTTACTATATTAAAATACAAAGACTAAGAAGCCACAAAAATCAAGAAATCACTTTTCCTTCTCTTGTTTTTGTGCAATTCATTTGTGCCCCAAAGTGATTTCCAGATTTTTTTTACTGGTTAGAGAACAAAGAAATAATTCTTTTTGTGCTTTCTAGAATCACGGGTGACATTAAATATTGAACTGCAGGGACTGTTACTCAGTAAAAAGCAAAAATAGCTGTTCAGTGCACCAAACAGCATAAGTATACATCAAAGATGGATTTAGTATTAATTTGGTGCAGAGCTTTGCACTGTGTGCTATGTTAAACACTGCTAGTTTCAATTTATTCCTTACCTCAAGGTAAGGTATTCCTCACCTCACCTTAGGTATTTCAACCCTAAGTTATTGTCATTTGATAAAAGAATGCAATTTTATAAGACATATTTTGTGCTGCCACAGAAAATATTTGATGAATACCATGTAAGCAGAATAAATACCTGAATTCATAAAAAAAATGGCCTACTGGACTTGATGAAATAACTACAAATAATTTTAGAAATAAAAATGTCAAACAAAACTTGAGAAATTAATATTTTATAAAGGAAACCTGTTCCTTTATGTATGTTTAATAACATCAGAGAACTGGGTATGGTGCGTAGGATACGTATCTGTCTAGCTGTATATGTATTCTAAGTTTACTAAGACAATAATGAGAGATTTTACTGGGTATTGCTGCTTCTTTGCCTTTGTAAGTAAATTTCTTCTTTGGCAAGGTAACTGGCCTCATGAATAAGGAATAAAGTAGTAGAGATGAACTACTTAAACTTCTGTATGGCTTTTGATACTGTCCCACATGATACTCGCATAAGCAAGGTAAGGAAATATGCTCTACATGTAAATACTGGCAGGCAGGTGTGGAAGTCATTGAAAAATCATTTTGAGATTGGGTACCAGTCTTCGCTTAGGCTGGACAGACATCAGAAGGCCCTACCCTGGGCTTTATAAATTAATTATTTTCATTGTAAATAGGACAGAGAGAACATTCATTAAGTTTTCAGAAGGCATCAAGCTGAGAGCAGGATGTGTTCAGAATTTTGAAGGTCTGTGAGAGAAAATGTCTCAAGGGAAACCTGCGTGCCACCATCCTGGGACACAGCTGGAAATTACAGGGAACACCGTCACTGCTTTACCTGTAACCCTACCTACAAAGACATTGGAAAGGATGGAAAAAGAAAGACGGAACTGAGAGATAGATTTAGACTGAATCACGGTGTCATTTGCAGCACTACTCTCTGGGAACTCTTGTGTGGCTGGTTGCAAAAGGCACTCAGCATCTCTCTTGATCTGTAAAGCCACTGGAAGAGCAGCTCTTGCCTACACTCTGTGGGCAAGCAGCTCAATACTTCCCAACTCAACACAAAGCAGATCCAAAAGCAATGTTTCTCTTTGTCTAACACGCCATAAGAAGCCTCTTATGCTGCAGATCTTGTGGTGGTAGTTCAGCAACCTAGATCTAGGGCTTCAGCCATTTCCTTCCCTGCAGCTCTTCCTCTGGGCTGCCTGTGGATGACTTCTTGCTCAGCACGCAAACTGACGTGTATCCCAGTCAGAGCCACCCAGTTCTCCCATGCATTGTACAGGGAGCCCGGATGCTTGCTCAGCACTCTGGATGTCATGATGGCATCAAAATGCTTTACTGGCTATTATTCTTAATCTCTTGGACTCAGATCCCCCACCTCCCACCAAGAATAATAATGCATCTGTCTCTGCCGTCTCTAACACATCACTTGCTGATTGGGATGGCAGGTGTCTTCTGTGCGGTGCTGAGTTCAGTGGCTGGTCATGGAGATCAGTAGCTAAATTTACTGGTAAGAAGAGCAAAATAACATGGTCGCAAGCACAGACTTACTTTCCTCGTGCAATCGCTAAAGTGGATCTGATATCCTTGCATTTCTTGAAGGTTAATGGCACTCAGCTCTCAAACTCTTGCTTCAGCCTATCTTACTTCCTGCGTAGAAAGCAAGGTATTTATGTTCTCTGCACTGACAAGAATAGAGTAGTTGAAAGATAAATGCTGTGGCATTGTGTGCTGCTCCTGATAATGTTATCTCCAAAGATTTTAATAACCCCCATCATTACAGAGAAGTTACCCTCTGTCTAGTAAGCATAATAGCTGTTTGCCCTGCTAACATTGGACTGCCATCATTTGCACATTAACTGAGAAATGTTGTAAGGTTTTCTAGACTATTTTCATGGTCCTGGTATAACGATTTTGTTTGTTTGAGCTACTGATTTCTAAATTACTTCTGGTTTTGTTGTTAAGGGTGACAGCAACTCACATTTCACACCCTACAACAGAAATGCTGTCTTCACTTGGTAAAGGATAAACAGAAAGGCATGTGACTTGTTTTCACAGGGCAGGACTGGTTTGTACTGGTGCTACAAACCCTGGAGAACATGCTCCGGAAAATCTGCTCTCACAGAAGCAGAGTGCAGCAAAGCAATCTACATTTTCAAACCATTCTTTCTGGCCTGTAGGAATCAAGGAAGGTACAGATTAGAACAACCCATGGGACTCTACGGGGAAAACCTTAACCAGCCCAGAATTCCTTAAGGACTATCTCAGTGGACAGGTTGAGCGGTACCTCTTCCTTTTCAAGGGGGAGAGGGAAAAGATTTTCTTCATGCTCAGTTGATTGACAGGATAGCACGTCTACAGAAGACACAATATGGGACAACTGCCCTCTTTACTCCTCTTATGTCCTACTTAATTCTCTCATCTTGCCTTAACTGTTTCTTAACACATCCCTTTCCCAGTCCCTGGTTCTCTCAGGTATTTTTTTCACCCTCTCAGCTCCTGTCAGGGTTCCCCCTCCAACTCCAATGTCTGCCTTATCTGATTTAATCACCTCTCTGCTCTTATCAAAATATTTCATCTCCTCCTCCCATATATTCACAGGCTCCAAGTCAGAAAGTCAACTCTCTAACATCAGCTCCATGGCCTATCGTAAAGACTTCCACCATGTTGCTTCACATCTGTCTTCTCTCCCATAACCTCCCCTTGGCTCAGAAAGACCTGCTTCTTTTTTCTCACATGAAGTTTCTCACGTGCTCAGGACTGATCAAAAGTGCCTGGGGGAAGGGAGGACACTGTAATTTTTCTCTCACATAATTTTTTTCCTCAAATGAAATAAGGATTTTCTTTTACCTTTTGAATTATCCATAGATAATAGCAAACTTCTGTACAAAAACTGAAATATCAAAATACTTATCTTGATTACCGAACTATTTTAATTTGCACTGGAGCAGTAACTCCTGGGATTTACAGTTGAAGGGTATTCTTACTCTGTGTGACTGAACAATCAAATTTATTATCCTTTTTCCATGGCACAGCAACCTTTATAGAAGGGCTAACTTTTCTAAACACTGTGCTGTTCACCCATTAGCTTTTACAGCTGTAGCCTCCTTAGGACATCCCTGTAAGACTACCAGGACAAGAAGATATGGGTAAGAACATGGTATTTCACATCTCTGACATGTATGATTGCGTATCTTCCTACTGTGGAAACCAAAAGATGGCTAGGACTTCAGTTAGTTAAGCAGAACAAGTTTGATTATTTAACAATACGCCACAGTTTGGAATAAGTATTCCTCTCAAGAAACACATCTTTCTCTACTCAGTCTGTCCCTTCACAGAAAAAATTTCTGAGACAACATGCGGCAGCAAAGAGGTGTGGGTTTAATATTAATGTGCACAGATCAATTAATGTATTTCATATGCAAATATGACAACAGTGACCCTGATTCAGAATGCTTGTTATTTCTGGAGTTGGCATATGGTTTTCTCTAACAGCACGATTAATGATTGCAATAAATTGTCTCCTAATGCCATGCAGTGAACTCTGATTTGTGTTAATTTGGATAGTACTTAGCAATTTCACATTAATTTTTTTAATCAATATATGTATTGTATTCAGCTTCATGTTTGGGTTTTTAGCAATGCTAAGAACACGGTCTGGCATATAAATTCAGCTTTTATTGCAAAACTGTGTGTTTTTAACAAAAATTAAAGATGTTCAAGAAAGACAGACTTCAAAGATGCTTTCTCTTCTGTGCTAATTATCAGATACTACTTTTTTTAAATTCCTAATTCTGCTTCATTACTCGTTATAATGAAAAGGCCTTTATTTTTATGCAGCAGCACTTTGAAAGACATCTAGGATAAGGACTATAATTCTGGCCCCAGTGTAACTTCTGGCCTGCAAAAGCCTTAAGGCACCTAAGGAGTCAACAGGAAGACCCTCACTGATTTACTCGGATTAAACATAAGCTTCTAATATATTAACAACACAGATCCCAATTTTGCAAACAACTACCTGCAAGGAGACACCTGGAGTCCATGTGAAGCTCTTGCATGAAGTTTTCAGCAGTATCTGTATGAAAGGCCTCTCCCTACATTAGAAAGAACTTGGACTTCTTTGAGTGAAAAGTATGAACTTCCTCCCACCTTCACCAGTGAGGTAGGACACCCTAAGTGGGCTCCCAGCACCTCAGTATATCATTCATATATTCACTTGCTTTTAAAAAGATAAGGGTGGTGACAGATATTGCAGTATCAGATAGAAAGGGGCTTCAAACTGCCTGGGACAGGATTATTGTTGTTTGGTGTTTGTACAGGATCTTGTACACAAGAGAGGTTTTAGGACAAACCCGTTGCTGCTTCTACACAAATCATGAATGAAGTCAATGTCATGATTGCAGAATGCCTGCCTCCTGGGCAGCTTGTGAGAAGAATGGGAGAGAATGAACTGGTAACTTTTACTGTTTTCTGTATTTGGTTTCATTTTATTTACTACTGAATTTATGTACTGGATTCTTCTGTATTCTCTATATAAGCACACCACCTATAAACATGCTTAATTTAACAGTCAATAGGACTTTTCACGTGCTTAAAATTAAGCATGACTTTATGCACAATGCCGAGCAGGGATAAAATGACATGCTTCAGTGCTTTCCTGGATTGGTGCATTAGTCAGAGATCTAGTGCTCTGGAGTAAGCTTTTCCTGATTAAAATCTAATTCTCAGTGTTACCAACGCTTTACGTAATAAGATCAGAAAATGATGTTGGACATACAATAGAAGCTAAAAAGCAGCTGTAAATTAACAAAGGGTCTTGCATCACCACGAAAAACTAACCCATTATCATAATTTGTAATTGTAATTGTTTGTTCCACCCTCTTCCTATGCTTCTCCCTTCCTCCATAGAATCATCTTTCCCAGGATTCCCATGAAAATAACACGAGTAGCAGGGGGAATCTCTAACATTATGTGGAGCGGTTTGATAATTAGGTCAGTTGCTGATGTGGTTGAGTGTGGATTTAGGAGCCTGATTCTAGGCTGTTCTTTATAGATGCAACATGTAGATATAAATAAAGATGGTTATCTGAACATTGCAATGCGAGTACAAATTATACTTTCTCATCACTGTAAAATAGGGCTTTACTGCAAGATTATATAGGCCCATCCATCACATCCTTGTCCAAATAACAGCAGAAAACTGATTAGAAAGGCCATATAAAACTGTTAGTCATTTAATAGTGTTTTTTTCCAATTAATCATGGATTTGATAAGTGGGTTACTTATACAAATCTCTGAGGACGCATTCTCTTAAAGCTGAACTGCTCTTCTATGTTGTTCTTATTTGCTAAAATGAAGGACAAGGATGTACTTTTGGCAGTTCATTTCTCTGGCATATAAATTCAATGCACAGTAAACTAATGGTGACAGATTTGCTTCCCCTGAGTATTTTTATGGCTTGTTTCTACCTACTGATGTTTCTTTCACCCTGCTGATGCAGTTTCAAATGGCCACCAGGTGCCTTGGGTCAGAGCAGGTTTAGATGCTCTATGAGGTATATGGGGAAGGGAAAAGTGATTTACTGTAGGACGTACCAGGAATCATTACTGAGACACAACTGAGTGATAGACGAGTTGTCTTCCAAGATAGATTTAAATGACCAAATACTCATACTTTTCAGTGATGACACTCCAACTTTTCCTGCAGACCGATTCTAAAATTCTCCTGTACCTCCCATTGTGCAATTCCCTCTTTACCTTTCCGTCCATGATCAATAAGAACAGATGGGGAAAGATATATACTTAGATTCTCACTTTGTCACTTTGAGCATGCACCGCTGTCCTCTGAACCCTGAAGACCCTTAAATTATCACTGTGAACTTGCACACAATTTCTTCCTGAAGTGTAATGGAAGACCCCATAATACCACAGCTTCTCTTTTGTACTAACAGCTCACACAGATGATGTGAATCATCTTTCTGCAGCCACAATGCATAAGCTGCCCTGCTGCTTCTATGCACACACAGATTTGCCTCCTTGCAAATATCTTTTGAGAGCTGGCTGCATACATACTTTCTCATGCCTGTGAAGGTGCCCAGGCACAGGGTCCTCAACAACAGTCCCTTTCTGAAATTATTTTTTTTTAATTCTCTTTTTCTTGGTGTCCTTTTTTATGTTGCAGTCAAGTTTGCTCCCTTTTCTGTTGACACTAAATGAGAATTTTTCAGTGGAGCAGTATACGGGGATGTCAGATCATGTTTACTTTACATTGCTGAAGAAAAGCAAACAGTACTGCATCATCCTGTGCACTGAGTCTTCCCAAGTCAGGATATGAAGGGTGAGATTTGGATGATCATGGGCACCACAGGAGAGTGGCTTATCTTGGGTGATAAAATACTTTCCATCCTCTCTTCCACAGCTGGTTGTACAGCATAGGTAAAACATCTCTGCTTCACTCATCTTGTACAACTCCAGCCTGAAAATTTGTGTAGACCAGTCCCAAAGATACTCCACTTAAGAGCTGTGCATGCCTGGGATATCAGACATGCCATTTAAAGACAAAAAGGCTCCTTATGATGATCCAATCTTACTCCAAGGCAGAGAGTCACACGTACATCACTCTTGCATCAAGCAATATCTTTTGTGCTGGTGTCAATCCTGCCTTCCAGAAAGGCATCTCTGAAGATGATCAAGACAAAAGTTCCTTCGGGAGTTTTTTCATAATTGATGATGGGATTGGCCAGCTGCCCTTGATAATCTTTCTAGATCCATAGGAGAAAAAGTACACCTAAAAATCTTCCTGCTTATATAACCATTTCGGATATTTCTTCCTTTCCGGTTCCTAGGGAATATCAACTTAACTTTTGAGCCTTGTAGAAATCAGGAACCATGCAGAGGAGAGTAACTATGATCCTGGAAGAATAATTTATTATTGCAGAAGTGCAGGATATATGATGTGACACTCAGTGAGAAGAAAGCATTTATCTTCTCTTTCAGTTTATTCTTGCTGTTGAAAAGCAATCATACTGGCACTTTATGGAATTCACTCCGGACAAAATCAGCTAATGGTAGTACGAAGAATCTGACTCTTTGATACAGGTAGCAAATCATCCAGAGAAAATGTTTGGGCTTGCACCAAACATCTTCTGTACCCTCCAGACATAGCCTCCCCCAAAAACCTACCAGAAAAATAGCTGCCCATAAGTTCCTGAACCCACCGGTAATGAACCTGAACCTGACCTCACCCTTTTCCTAGGAATGACAATTTCACTGAGGCAAAACTTTTATCCATAACCATATAAAATGCTGACAAATAGCTGACAACTATAAAAAGAAGGGAGGGGGGAAGGTATTGGCTAATAATAGTTTTATTTTAAATTAAAAGTGCCTTCAAGGCAGGGGAAAACTCGAGCTAAAGGGAAAAAAAAAAGGCTTTCAATTGAAAAACTACAAAAGATTTTGACAGAATAAACTATTCAACCAGCTCTTCTCATTCCATGGTGTGACCTTGGATATCCCGAGTTAACTTTCAACATGCTTCAGCATATTCCTCACTGAGGAGATGGGCATAATAGTAATTTTCCCAGCAGGACAGTGAGAATTAATATTGTAACATGCACTGCAATCCACAGAGGAAGGATATTATAGAAGCTGGAAGTGCAGACGTTGTCTTGTTATAATCAGCTTCAGCTCTAACCCATGACATTATCTAACAGAGGTATTAACAGCTTGATTTGAAAACTCTTTAAGTCCAAGTGGATTTACTCCTTAACTTCATTCTGCTTTGGATAAGCTCTTCAGGCAGATGTAACAGTAAGATAACACAGAAATTTTGACTTTTTCCCAGGACACCTGTTTATTTTTCTGCTATGGCACTGGCATTCAGATATTCTTATTGCTATTTCCATTCATCGTAGATATTATGGGAAAAAGGACTTTTCTTATTCACAATGCACAGCTACACCTCAACTATGTTGGTCATAAAAAAACCGCAAGCACAAGAACAGTGGACTTATTGCAGAATAAGGACTTATTCCATAATAACAAATTACACAAATTGCCACACAGAAATGATAAAATCAGGCAGGAACCCTGCTAAGTATCTTGCTGATATTAAATACGTATCATGCAAATTGTAGATCTCTTGGTAACACTTCATTTATACTAAGAGACATGCTGCCCAGGTTAGTACATTTAAAACTAGTTATAAAGAAGAGTGCATATTTCAATTCTTGAGGTAGGAATAAAGTAGTTTTAGTTTCAATGTCCCATATGTTCTTAAGAAAGAATGAGATAAGCAAAGAGGTGATAATGGGGTACAATAGTCACCTACAATAGTCAAACAGCGGATAGGCTGAATACACGAACAGTCTTACATCCCTTTTAAAATATTTTCAGCCTTGTACCTTACAGGCTTTCCTCAAGCCGATGCTAGTTACAGCTCCAAAGCCATAAAGATGCAACCTTACTGTCTAATGTACGCACGCAACACCACTATTAGCATTAATAGGAAGAAGGTGGCCAAATACACAATAAGGTAAATTTGCACCTAAAGTTCTACTTACCTTTTTTTCACCCCACCATGCCTTTATGTGCTGCAGTGCAGAATTCAAGTGTGCTAGATAAAAGCTTACCATCCTCAATGACAAATATGTACTTTAGGTACATAACTTCAACTTCGGTGCTTGGATGGATTGGCTATAAATCAAAAATTTATATGCCATCCCTTTTTAACAATGGATATCTGGATGGATATAGGAAAAATAAATATGTTTTACCCCAAAAAATCTCAGGCAGAAAAATTTACTACAGTCCATCCTTTAGTAGCAGTGTCATAGCTATGCTTTATAAGTTGGGACACCAAGATACCTTTGACTTCTAACTTAAAGGAAAGGATTTATGACTAAAGCAAGAAGAGATACACCAGAGACTAGAGACATCTAAGTGATGGGAAGTAAGGAGTAGATGGAAATGGCATTAGGAGATGTATCAAGGTCAAGGCACTGATATTATAAGGATGAATGAGTCCAGCAGGCCAGTTTGTAACTGTCCCTAAGCTAAGGGAGAAGGTGGAACATGCCAGACTCACAAAATGCGTTACTAGTATACTGGTTGCTTTCTCTGAAACAGATGTAATGGCTGTGACGGCCCACGTGGCAAAACCCAATGGCACTACAGCTGCAGGTTTTTTGTTGCAGATCTTTACCTTACCTACCAAATTACTATCTTCTCATGAAGTAGGTCTTTGTTCAGTCCTTTACCAAGGCACTGAGCTACACTTCTACAGATCTTTCATTTGTGCTCAGCATGCCAGTAACACAGTTACTTACTCTATGATGCAGAAAGGGCTCATTAGCAAAGCTAGGTATTGCCTGGCTGAAAACACAAAATAGACAGATCTTCCATGTTGAGCTTATTTAAATCTTCCTGAAGGTCTTTCCAACCTTAAAATCTTTGAAATAGATGAAGCTTTTTGTCCCCTTAACCAGCCCAGATCATCCACAAGAATTCACAAAGGGTCACTTGACCTGGAAAAGACCCATGCTAACATAAATCCTGCTACTTTTTCTAAACAGAAACCAGGCCCATGCCATGAGGGCCATTAAAACACAACTATCATTGCCGTCCAGAGATGTAGAGAATTACCACGGTGGAGATGTGGCTGTTTGAACTCTCTTGTTGGGCAGCAAGACTTAGCACCCTTCTAAGGGTGCTTAAGACCCTTCTAAGTTCAGAAGGGTCTCCTTACATTTATACTGCTTGTACCGCTCAGACCCAATGTTCTTTCTTTTTGCTTCTTAAGTCTAGCTGGGCTTTAACAAACACAGCAACTGAGGTTGAAAGTCATTCAAGCCATTTCCATGGATGAACTGAATGTTTTTTTAAAGCCCTCCCTATAAAGGCAATGAAAATTGACCGCTAAATACTGTTTTCATAAAACCACTCTGAAAGCTTTCAGACAACTCCCATTCGCTTGTTGATGAAAGCCACTCCACTGGCTTTCAAGTAAAGGGCATTCTATTTTCCCTAGACCTTTTGAAAGGAAGAAAAGACACATAAAATCATAAATGCTGAAATCTCAGTCTACAAATAGGAAAAGCTGCCTATTGACTTCAGTACAATTGCGGGATGCAGGTTTTGCCTCTTAAAGGAGAAAAATTGAGCAGAAAAATAAAGGATAGAGGGGAAAAGAGGCATAAAAGAAGTAGAAGGAGGATAACTCAGTGAAGAACTGCAAGAGAAAGGGGATTAAAGTGTGTATGTGCATGCACACACATATATGTGATGTTTTTCCACACGTTTTTTTTTTTTAACTTAGAGCTGGCTACCACCAGCTTTTTTCCCAAACACACATTATTGCTGTGATGAATTGAGACCACCATTCACTATTACCCAGATTAAGGTTATGACTCCATTACTCTAGACAGCTCCCTAATAATATTTTTCCCCTTGGGGTTGCCCTAAAAGTCTCTTCCCCATAAAGCTCGCAAAGCATTTGTGGTGCAGGAGTCAGAAAGCAAATCCAAGGATCACCAACTTTTGCATTTTGAGTCCTTTGACTCTGCTGGACTGATGCAGCTTTACCAGGGCTCTGTTTCTCCAGGGCTGGACAGGGGTGCCCATGTGACGTTCTACAGCTTGTTCCTTCGTATTTCACAAAATGACTCAACATTCTCACCTTCCTTAACCGCGATCACTCTCACTCTGGTTGAATATCTCTCAGTCACTCCTCCACCTCTGCAAGGCTTTTCCACTCTGACCTGCAGCCTTTCTTCTTTTTAAACTTTCCAGCTACTATACAGCCTAAATGTAACCCCAGTCTTCAGGACAGGATGATTTAGTGATCACATGTACAGACTTTAGGGGCCTCATGACAGGAAGACTTGGTGGCCTATTTTCAAAGTTTATCAGGTCCTCACTTCCCCTGATTTCAAAGAGAATTAGGTGTCCAGACAGCCATGGGATTTAGCAAAGTTCTCAAAATTCTATCCTTGCTTCACTGTTGCATAATCCTAAATGGTGTTTTAGATATTTGAGTAGTTGACACAAGGTTTACTATCCTGGGGAAAGCCATGTGCTGTCAACATGAGGACAGACCCTGCTTACATGGCTAGCGACATCAAAGCTATGTGAATGCGAACCGGTTTCTTCAAACCAAATCTGCACCCAGAATACCACGTATGGCCAATGCACCAAGGCCCTTAGCGTGTGAAAGAAAGAGGAGCTGCTAGGTGCTCATCCCCTA
Organism: Larus michahellis; assembly: GCF_964199755.1. NCBI lineage: Eukaryota > Metazoa > Chordata > Aves > Charadriiformes > Laridae > Larus > Larus michahellis. The sequence goes on from NC_133900.1 coordinate 24,917,180, forward strand.
CTGAAAACCTGGCCCTTTACAGGCTATTTAGATAGTTTCATCTTCTGAAACACCACCAGACATGCAGCACATCACCCCTTGCTCTGCACACCATCCACTCCAAGAGATTTGTCTTCCTGAATTTTGTGGTGTCAGCTGAGAATCAGACCTGAGAAAAAAGGCAAAGGGCTCTATAGCATGGTTTACTCCTCTGTACTGATTGAACCTTTGAGCCTGGCTGGGTGTGGTGAGTAAAGAAGATCCATTATTCTGTTTATGCAAATATTGTCAACAGAACAGCAGGAGAGGCACAAAAGAAACACGGTGTGTTTTTACACACTTCACAAAAGAAGCACAGGCTGAAGAATGTATCTCATCTGGTGGAAGCAATGGCCACTTTTATCAACCTAAACTAAGCCAATAGGTCACATTTTCCCCCTGAACTTATTGCCTTGATTGCGAACAAAACAGATCAAGTCCATCTGCTCTTCAATCTTCCTTTGGTGAGCTGCATGAGAGAGTAGAAATTTATTGGGGAGGGTTGTATTTGCATTGACCTCTGGTGGCACTGCTTTCTGAATATGAATAATGACAGTGTCACAGGTTCTAAGTGAAAGAGAACAATGCGCTCATCATAGTGCTGTGAGACACATATGTTGTGATTACAACCACTTCTTCCCGGTGGCACTGAACCCCTGGCAAGGAGATCTGTGTCTGTCCTCACTAGTAGTGCATGGTCTGAATAAGAAGTGAGACTTAAAACTTTGCTACCCAGGGGCAGCTACAGATCTATGTATGCTGTGTAGCTGCCTTTGAAGCACAGTAATATCCACCAGTAATACTTCTGTAAGACTCAAACCCCTAGCTCATGAGGATGCCAGGGAATGCTGTGCACCTTCTCTTTGGTTCTTTTTTTGGGTCAGGATGCTCTGCTAACTCAAGTGGATAAAAAGACAGCCTGAGCGAAAAGCACTGAAACACATGCAAATTCCATCTCTGGTGGAAACTCTCTCTCTAACTCAAGGAGTCCAGGAGTCTCTTACATGTGAGCTAGTTACCAGCAGTGCAAGGTCGAAAGTGTGATTTCTTTGACCAGCTTCTCCTGTAAGAAGGGAGGCATCACCTCCTCAGCTTCACTGTCTGTATTGGCTAGCACTCCACTGACTGAAGGAGTTGAAAGGAATTGCTTCAGATGCAGACACTGAATTTCTAACACTCATGCACTGTCAAAAGAATCTGCCCTTTGTGCAATGTGCTTGTGACATTCTTTAATATATAACTTCTAAAAAGGCAATTATTCTCAAAAAAAAAAGCCTCATCAGCATTTCTACATTTAATTTGCAAGAAAATTGGTACTGTTACATTTTAAACTCACTTAAAACCAGGATCATTAATCTATGTTAAAGTTTTTAACAAACTAACCTGACTCGGAAGAATACTCAGTAATTCCTACCCACACTGTTGTAAGGAGGAAGCTCTCTGATTCCTGTCCACTGTCCCATCATTGCTTCAAGTTGGTGCTCTATGAAACAGATTTCTGGCTGAAGAAAGGACAGAAAGGTGTGTCACAGCAGGACCTAAAAGAGCTGCAGTAATCTAAAATTACTTTGGCTCTCCATCCTCTTCAATGCTTGGCCTAATTCAGGGCAGTTTGAAGGGTGCTTTACATCACAAATCCAGACAATATTTCCTACCTTTCCTGCACCTTAGTCCTGCTTGAGCATATTACTGATACGGGCGTATGCAAACCAGGCTATACTTGAATGTGCACAATTTATTCAGCTCAGGTTTCCTCAGCATCAGAGAGAATTAGAAAATATCCTGTGGACACAGACTGGCCTTTGCTCACAAGCAAGCCACCTGGGTGGAAGATTTTTCAAAGCATTGGTTTTCCTTTTCTTCCTCATTTCTATGTGTTATGGTTTGAGAAACACATAACAATTTATTGTTGTTTAGACAATTATTCTATCACCCGACGACCCCTCCCCACCTGAGAAGGGGAATCTGGGAAAATAAGGAAACACGAAGGTTGAAATATAAATAGATTATATAGGATAAGACTAAATAATTAACAACAATACTAAAGAACCAGTATTGATCCCGATGCCACTATAAGATATACCAAGAGTTATACTTGGACAATTATATCAGTAGGAAGCTGTGAACAGCAAATGTCAGACACTGTGAGTGTTAACGGTTTTGGGAGGAAGGGAAGGCCTCAGGGATTCTTGCACTAGGGCAAGTAGTTCTCTGGACCACCGCCATGAAGGGAGAGACTACGCAGCAAATGTTCTAATTTATATTAAATGTGACATTCATGGTATGAAATAATCCTGTTGGCCAGCTTGGGTCAAGTGCCTGGGTCTCACTACTCCTTACCCTTGCACCTGGCAAGGCTTGAAAACACCGAGACCTTGAATCCCACATAGCATAGCTTGCTATGAAGTAAATATTTTCATGAATACAGACACTAGAGTTGTCTAAAAGTGCAGTTTTCCCAAGCATTAGAAGATAAATTAGTCCTGTGTCACTCAAAGCAGGACACTATGTCATAAGTAGCCTGTCAAAGAATTGAATGCCACACAGAAGCCTGATTCAACATTCACATAACCTGATCCCCAAGGAAACCATTTTCAAAAAGATAAACAAGCCATGCAATGTGAAGGGAGCCTGAATATCTAAACAATGCAGTGCACATTATCTGCTGTGAGCTATTTTCAACTGCCCTTGCAGCATGCCCCAGTATAAGACAATTAGCTACCACGACTAGAAGAGAGAAAGTAATACCACAGTCTGGAATTACTTTTGGTTCTTCCAAAACATCTTTTTTCATCCTCTCCCAGTCCAATGCAATGGAGATTTGTTTTTTTAAAAAAGAAAATAAACCACCTTATAGGGAAAGATGACTTAAATATAGGTCTCTTGGTCTCCTGCTACTCATTCAGTCCTCAATCTCTTCTTTTTCCATTCTTTTTTTTCCCATGACAAATGAGATTGTAATAACTACAGTGTTCAGTACATAACTTTGGTTCTTATTCCGTCACAGCTGGTGGAAGCAAAACATGTTAATTTATCACCGTTCATCCTAATGACCCTCATGGGCCCAGTAGGAGTTCTTACATTGGTCAGTCTAGGGCCAACATCCAAGACTTGGAAGTGAATGATTACAGTGGTAGACAGAGTAAAGAATACAGTCAAGGTTGAACTACTGCCTTGATTTTAATCCCACCTTTTTCAGACTTGTTGAATTTGAATTCCATTTCCTTTAGAGAAAGTCTACCTGACTTTGGCATGGGGGCAATAGAATAAAATAAATAATCCATATACCCATTTTGGTTTTTTATAATCTTCGTATCTCGACCATAGCTGAATGGATTCCATTAACACAGTCACACTGGATAATCTAGATATGCATTATGCATCCAGCAATGTACCGTAGTGGATTCCTGAGGGAAAAATATTATGGTAAGCTATGTAGTAGTACTTCTGTAGTTACACCTTCCCAACTACCAGCAATGTTAAATAACCCTGCTGGATGTTCTTCCATAAATTTGTTCAATTACTTTCTTAAATTAATTTGCAAATTTGGCATCCAAAACATATCAAAGCACTAAGTTCTTTTGTTCAGGGTGCTTCTGACAGTAACATTTCTAATCCTAAAGGATTCAAAGTCACTGTGAAGAAGCGGTGAATTTCAGCATAATGCCGGGTTCCTGAAATTTCCCTGTATGTCGAAGAAAGAGACTATGAACACAGGATTTTGCTTTGTATTTTGTCTGGAAAATCAACACTGATTTGAATGTGAGAAAAAGTATGACATAATTTGATTTAATTGAAGTTAGCCAAGACTTGAAAAACAAACAGGGATTTGGCAGGTTTTACATGGGATGGTGACAATAGGAGAGAAACCACAGGTAGGATCCCACTACTGAAATCAATGCCTTTTTCAGAAATCAAAATTTTGCTTCAACATCCAAATGTCATATTTAATTCATAGTTTCTCCTTTGTAAAAGGGGGATGAATATTTATTTCCAGCTATCTGCAAGTTCACCCTTCCTCTGTTCATTGCACGTCTTTTTTCTGTTGGTTTCAGCAAGATACTCACTTGAAACATACCTCATTTCATAATTGCTAAGCCAGTTACTTCCCACTAGAAGTTAGCCTAGATCAAAGATTATTAGTTTGCTTGAAACAACATGCTGCACTTTTACATGAGAATACAGAGGGAGATGTTCTAAGTGATGACTTATGATTTCCCCTAAAGACTGATGAGGGAAACATGGAATAAATGGTGAGAGACAAAGGAGGGGGAGGAGGCCCTCAAGCCTTCCTGAAGAATGTACCAGGCCTTCTGCTCAAGGAACGGGTAAAGCATCTGCTTATCTCTTGTGTGATTCAGGGGAGAGAAAACTGGAGAATCTGTGTGGTTCTTTGTCTCTTCAGAAGGCTATCATGCCCAATGACTGACCTTTGCCTCGTTATCTGCAAAATGCATATTAACGTTGACCCTGTATAGCTATTGAAGATTGTCAAGATCATGCTAAACATACATGACTATAGCTCTTGTCTCCCTAACAAATCATGCTGCGCGTCAGCTGGGGCGGCGGGGGGGGAGAAATCTGAGACAAGGCTGCCCCATGGCAAGTGGGGCAGGCCGTGCTAATGCAGCAAATGTAAAAGGGGAAAATAAGTGCCCCTAGAGAAGAAGATTTTGCCTGGGAAGATTTTTCCCTGAAACAAAGATTTTTGCCTGAAGAGATTTGTGCCTTGGGATACACAGAAGAGCGCTCTTATGAACAACCCCCTTTGACTGGACCAATGCTGGAACCAGGACCAGCGATCTCTTTATCTCTCTCTCCTTCTCTATCCCTTTGTTTCTTTTCTTTTCTCTTTTCTTTTAAACTTGAAGTACCGCTTGCCATAATTTGTTGTATGCCTGTTGCTAAGTAACACAATGCATACCTTACCACTTGCCGTAATTTGCTATATACCTAACCGATCACCGTGGACTTAGTTAAAACCTGTACTAGCCATTTTGTGAATCTAATAAATGCTTGTATGTAGACCTTGGGATTTTACCTTAGTCTGCACCGCTGGGGGATTTGCGAATCTGAGTCACTTACTCCCCCTCTATTCTGAGTGGGACATGACACATATTCAGTACCACGCTGTACCTGGCATGACATAGTGTGAAATACTGCAACTAACTTTTTTCAACAGCACAACACAGGTTCATGCCTGAAGTGGGCTCACATCTGATCAGTATGTCCATGGCTGACTCTTCTTTTAGCTTCCTTGCTCTGAACCATGCTTATTCATTTATATATTCTCATAAATCAAGTTTATACTTACTGGTTTGTTTGTGAGTTGTCATTAAAGAAGAAAGTCCTTAGTGCTGTTAAAAAACATCTGTTTGCTGTAGATACCCAGAGACGAATGATACAAATGGTTGAATTTTCATCCTCAGCGTTAACTCAGGGAAATCCTTGAATTGTAAAGGAACAGAAATTTGTTAAAAATATAAACAGCTTTTTTTACTCTTTCTACTTCTCAACACTACTACCTAATGTACTGCTGTGAGTACAGTCCATTACTGAAGATATTTTCCCTGAATGTAACATAATTTTGCTATTGAAACATTTAATTACAATTGGCTTTAAAATGCATTAAGAAAACCCTCGCCAATATCAATGTAATATTGTTTGTTTATGAAGAAGTGGGAACACTTTACTTTTATTTCACCTGTGGTTCCTTAATTACTGCAGGGCACAGGGAGGCTGGTGACTGCGGATGGCTGCAGACCTCTCAGTGAGCAAGCTGGTGGTCACCCTGTAACGGGCATCTGACAGGTATGTCAGCATGCCAGGAGTGACCTGTCAGGCAGCAGATGTCTCCTGAAAACCAGTAGGGACCACAAAACCATGCCTCTGTCTATTTAACACTTCTTTTAAGCTCTTTTAACTCCTACTAATCCTCCGCCACACCTTGCGATACTCCTGCCTTGCTCCGTAGCTAGTGTCTCTGCAAAGCTGGTGTAAATCACTCTAGTCCTGATGGCACTGATATGAAAAGCAGAGGGAATGAAATCATACCAAAGCTTGCTGGCCCAGAGAGGTCTACATGGAATACTATGGACATGGGGGAAAACCGCTCTACTTTTCTTTCCTTGTATAGATACACAGACCAGTTTTGCCACCTCACCCAGAGCCTAGGATCTGGTTTATCATAGAATCATAGAATGGTTAGAGTTGGAAGGGACCCTGATCATCACCTAGTTCCAACCCCCTGCCATGGGCAGGGACACCTTCCACTAGACTAGGCTTCTCCAGGGCATCACACTTTTTTTTTCTAAAAAATTCACCATCCACTGTGTTTTTGCCCTGGCATAACTCACACTGTCAGGTGCTGCGCAACAAATGATAAAAGCCGAGCCATCCTTATCCAGTAAAGTTTTAATGCCACTTTGCATAAGCATCAGTGACTCAAGGAGCTGGAAGGTCAGACCGAGAAACTTCAAGGGAAGTTTCCCCTGATTTACAGAAAGAAGAAGTAATATTATTTTTAATTCTCATGAAAAGCATTTAAAATAATTCATCATAAATACATTTTTAAAACAGTGACATAGGCAATTACGAAAGCTGAGGAAAGGGTCTTGAGATACTTCGCTGCACCAAATGGTGGTAGTCTTGTTCAGTCAAGGTGAGACGGCACCATTTGGCCCAGGGCCTGGAGTCAAAAACCAGTACAAATGCAGGACAGATAAAGAGTAAGCCATTTCTCTGCCTCCATCTACTTAGAAAGAATGGTGACACATTACATGAGTGATATTAAAAAAAATAAAAATATTGTCCTGCTGCCTTTGGAAGATCGTAACGTGATGCTGAGCTGTGTGATGTTCACACGCTGGGGAACAGGGAACTGCCTCTCTGGTACGGCAATTTCCTTGCCTTGCCAATGGTACTCTACCCACCTCTGTGGACTCCTCTTTGACATCTAGTTTATTCCTTAGCACATAACTGCCCCCTATTTAGCACCTTGCTCACTCACCAGGCGCTCGTCCTGCTGGAGTACGGTCCTGTGTTTGCATGTGTGCGACTTCATATCCTTCTGAACTCACGGCCTTGTATGGCGTATAATACGCACCTATTATTTTATAAAGGTAGTGCTCACCTGTCTTAAAGATACGAGTTGTGATTAATTGTACAGAATTGTCAGATAAAATTGGGCACAATATGCTCCAAATAAATTAGAATGTCCACCCCCCCATAATAGAGGTTTTTCTTCACAATCACAGATGCTAACTGAATGTGCCTTAAGAATGCCACTCTGCTCCTAGTGATGTCGAAAAATGATGCTCCTTGTAATGCTATACAGATACTTAATTGCTTTTAGTTATGTCTCATTAATCCCATTGTTTGTGCTCTTACCATTCTTGGTGCTAATTTTCCAGAGATCGGACTGCTGCTGTTTGTCCTTTCATTTTGCAGCCAAAAACCTCCCATTATCAACATCTCACACATGCTTGCTGAATTTACCACAGTGGCTCCTGACTTTCTATGCCTGTGCTTGAGAAGTGCTTGCTAGTGGAGAAAGAACTGACATTGTTTAAGCATACAAAAGCCCTATTGCGTAACAACTAATTTAAAGTGACTGAAACTAACTTCATGTAGCAAAATACAAAACCATAATGAATCATTAGACATAACAGAAATGTTTCAGCCTGACTTCTAAAAATAGAAGTGCATCAAAACATCAGAATGGTTATGGCTTTTTATAATATTAATGAAGTTTTATAATTTTTCATGAAAATCATTATATAAAATATTTCTACTCAACTTGGCTTTGGATTTTTAAAAGGAAGAAACGCACATAGAAAGCAGGTGCTGTCTACATTTTGATTAAGGTCCTGCATGTGTCTAGGTAGAAGGAGGTGCACATCTTTAACAGTCTGTTCCTCCCAAAGGATAAATACATATCTGTATAAGCACAGCCAACTTTCTGCTTTACGGTTTTTGGTTTTTTTTTAAAAAATATACATGGAAGCGAAAGTAATCAGTTAATTTCAGGATTTCAAAACCACAACAATAAAAATGAATTATATTGCTCAGACGAATGTTTTGTCTCCACACTTGTGTCAAAGCTCTCTGGGTTTTCTCCAGGCGTGATTCATGACTGCCGATTCCTACTCTGCACGGGGTGTTACTGCCTGCTAAGGTTTTTGGACAGCGTGGCTTGCAAAGGCAGGACAGAAAACAAGGATTTAAAATCAAGGCAAATTGAATCCTTAAAAGTTTTCTACAAGCCTGAAAATGCCTCCCTGTGTGTTTTATGTGTACAGCTTCTAGCATCATGCAATCTCGACGCCTTACTGTAGGTCCTGCTTAGAATTGTAATGCAACATACGTAGCCTACTAGCTCCTACATAACTCCTTTAACTCATTTTAAAAACACTGGCTTTGTTGTACATTAATTAAGGTATATTCCTTACATCCTTCACTGCAGAGCACTTTTCCAGGCGCTGAAATCAATCTCATGGCTACTGAATGAAGGCTTCTTCCATGGTCCAGCAGGATTAGCACATTAGTGCTGTGAGGTTCTCACTCGGGTTAAGGACTGAGAGTCCTCTCTTTTCACCTGCCTGTTATCCCTGTGCTTTTATTTTCAAGCCAATGAAGGGATGGCTTGAATACTGGGCACAAAGAAGTTGATGAAAGCTTTGGTGCAGTGGGAGTAGACTTTCAAATCACTGGCATAATTTGGAGGGAAATAGTGGGTTCACTATTCCTGCTTTCACTTTCAATTAATGGCAGCCCTGCTGTGCATTTCCTTGCAATGTGATTCAGCTGTAGGATGACAATCCTACAATGGATACCATTTTGCAATGAAATCCAGAGACTTTGACATCTTCAGCGCTTGCCTGGACAGGATCCTCAGAAGCCTGATGTAACTGGGCGAACTACAAGCCTCCAGATGTCCCTTCCTACCCAAGTCTTGCTATGATTCTGTCAGGGCCTATAAGAAGAGGTTATTTAAGGTAGAAAGAGGTCTGTTCCTCATGCAGCATGCCAACACTTTGCTTTATCACACGTAAGTGTAGTTTTCACTAATGTAACTCACAGCTCAGGAGTTTTTATCTATTCTCCCAGTTGGCAGTAGGGTCAGAAAAGCTGCAGAGGTATTTCTAAGGAAAAGTGAGTCATGGCTCCAATACTTTTATGCAAGGAAGCAATTCAATGGAAAACCTGCTGAAAAGGTTGAAGCCCTGTTAAACATGCAGATAAAGAAAAGTATGACATTTACCTAACATGCGATAATTAATGAGCAAATGTATCATCCTGAAATAAATTTGGCAGGGTGGTCACACTAAGTTCACAGCACTATTTGCCTCAAAGTAGCTGACTGACTTTTCCTTTTTTCACTTTAAATACAAAATCATGTAAAATAAACACAATTTCCCCAAAGGTCCCATGTCACTGCGTAAACTGAAGATATTACAGGCTCTGGATTTCACAGGCAGGGTAGAAATGTGGTTCTGCCTCAACAGGAAGATCTATCATCAGCCAATAGAAATGAATACAGATCAATTAAAGACAGTGTACATACATCAATTAATAAAAAATTAAGATCTGGACTTACAGGTTTTTTAAGCTACTCCCATTTATCAATCCAGGAAACTGGGAGTTAGCTGGCATTGAAAACTGCTGCTCAGTTATTGGTTATGAAACATGGAAGCTTTTAGAGAAGAAATGTCAACAGTGGCAAACAGCTGTGAACAACAAAATCTAAATCTTTTCACCAAAATCTATGTTGATCTACATGAATCTCCAGGCCAAAGTACTATCAGGATATTCACTGCAGACTTCTAGCTTCTTGCAGCCCATGATGACTTGAAAAACAGGAGGACAGCTGATATCTCTCCTGCACATGCCTTCTGACCTAAATTATTCTATGGTTCTATGATATAATCCATGTTCTAATAATGCCCTTGACGTGAAAGCTCTGTGAGGTACGAAGGCTTTCATCACTGAAGGTCTGACATGGGAGGTTTCCTTATTGAACTGAGAAATGATTCTATGGAAGGGATGGGCTTGTCCCCCTCTGAATTGAATTATTTTTGAAGGCAGTGATTATCTGGCATATCTGTCAGACAATTTGATTTTTCTTCTTTCTCAATATCAGTTTTATACCTCATTTGTGGTGTTGTCAGACAGAGAGCCTTCTGGTTTCTTTAGCAGAGCTGTAGGTATGATCGTTCCTTACTTGATGGCTCAGTTTCATTAACATCAGTTGCTAAGAAGAGGCATGAGTAAATGGTTGCTTATTTCACAGCTGGTCATGCATGTGGTGTGGGCTGCCAGGAGTGGTTTGCTCAGAGGAGTAAAAGTTATAATCTTTGCTTCCTCCCACCCCTGCTTAAGATCAGGGAGATTTTGTGACATGATCTTTATTCTCATACTTCAAATATAGGGGACCTACTAGAGCAGGCATCCCAACATCTGTATCAAACCCCATACTTGCCATCTTCTCCTCCTTCCTGGTGTCCTTCTTAGACTGCCACATTCTCAGCATACCTGGACTCCATTTTCTTCATGCACTCAACCATGACCTTCAGGGCTCTACCACATCTCCCTTTCGTCCCACTGACTCTAGATCCATCATTGGTGCCAGAAAGCTCAAGCCAAGGACACTGGCACAGGCCACCTGTGTGCTTTCGCTGTTCCTTATCCTTCACACTAGTGTGGTCCTCAGTGTAAAGAAACACAACAAGATAACACAGGGATGTGCTAATGCCAACAAGGATGAATCATCTCCTAGGGGGATGGGTTCAGGGATAAGTGGGGTTGCCTGAGGGTAACCTAAGGTAGCCTAAGACTATTTAGCATGGTAAAAATCCCACCCCTAGGAGAAGACATTACATGCTAATTTCAGACTGTTATACAACTATAATGAGCTAGCCACGAATAAGAGCATGCACAGAAGTGTGTTAGTAATATAATTGAAAAGTGTCCTATGAACAAGTTTTGCACAACTTTTCTTTGTTGTAAACTGTTTAAAAACCTGTGACCCCTCTGAAGGGGTGTGCTAGCTTTGTGAACTATCACTGGCCACCCCTTTCTGTACAGAACTGCATTCAGAACTGCAGGTCAAGACGGGGGCTGCCATTCCCTCCCAGGGCTGTTCAATATATGCAGGTGGTCTGCTCAGAAGCACCAATTCTGTGCAGGATGTGAAAGGTGAGGTGCCTTTTACTTCTGTTCCCTGCTGCTATCCACCTGATGGAAACAACGGGAAATCTGCTTCAGTAAGCACTTCAAGACTGAGCCACTCATTTGTTAGCATCACCGTAATGCAAGGTCTTGCAAAGTCAGCACAGTGCACAACTGCATCTTCCTCTTCCTCAAGGTTACCTCAGACTTTACTGAACAGTTATCTGTTCCCCCTCCACAAACTCTGCAGCAAGGTGGCCATTCAGAAGGCGATAAATAGTTACATCAACATCCTAACTTAGAAGCAATATTTCTGATTTTAAGGATGCCTGATAACTAATCAGCACCCAGACATAAATCACCACATTCTTTGCTAACAGAAGTTAAAGAGCTCTTCCTGTGTCGTGTGACAACACTCAGCGCCCTCCTCACCCTCCCCCCCACACCCCTGCCTTTGACCTGTCAGTCTCCGAAATCGTTAGCAGGGACAAGCAGGCTCTTCAAAAACAGTTTCTTGCAGCTGGATAAAAGCAATCAGTCCAATCTGCAATTTACCAATGCCTCTTTTAAAGGAAAGAAGCCTGAGGGAAGAGGTCATGTCTGAAATCCCCTCTTGAGCTTTCCACACCCTTCTGTGCAAACAGCTGCACACCCCACACCATGCCACCCCATGCCCTGTTTGCCCATCTGCCTTTTAAGGGGTTGGGGCTGTGGCCACCACTGCTGTTGGCCCCCGGCCCTGCCTCATCAGCTGCACTCGCACCAGCTGGCTCCCTGTGGGTCCCTGCACTGCCTTGTGCCCCCTCTCCTTGTCCCCCACTGTCACTCTCTCTTTCAGATTCAAATGGCCATTTCATTGTCTCTTCATTCTTGTTATAACTCTGAGTCTGACATAATTAGCCCCTAATTAGTGAACCTGCTATTGTCTCATCATTTTAAAATTTATTTTCCTCTCCTTACACAATCCCCACCAAATACAAGACCTGTAGGATAAAGATAATTTCGCTCTTTGTAAAACATAAAGTACAACTTGCTCAATGTAGCCTGGCCCATATGTTGGCGAATTTCCTTCTTACAAAGATCCCCCCTCCAACAAAGCTCATACACGGGCTGAGTGGTATGGCACTGCGACACCTGAACCTTAATTTTAAAAACTTGGGCCCTAATGGCCATGAAAATATACAGAAATGAATGGTTTGATTTTCAAAAGCACTCTGCATCCAGAGTGCTTGAAGAAGCTTTCTGTTGCCAAACAAGTAATTTGGACATGAGGATATGTTGTCCCAAAAATAAGTGGTCTTCACCTGGTGTGCGAGAGCAAATTAGCGCACTGAGTTGAGATATTTGTCTTTATTTCAGTTCTGCAGAACAGGGTGCCAGGCATCTAATGCAGCCAGCACACCTGTTAGGAAGCACACAAGTTCTTTTATACAAAAAGGTAAAGAAGGAAAATCACATTAAAATAGCTGATTGGCCACTTGTAATTATATAGCAAAACCTCATTTGCACATGTCCCAATTTCTGTCTGGCCTAAGATGGCCTTACATTTACACATCAAATCTCCTCTTAGAGGTGAGATTTTTAGTATTAAAATTATTTAAGATAACTAGAGGTTGTATCTTCATCCTATCAGCTACCACTAGGTTACTATTTAACTTTCTATTCTGTTGGGGTTCCGCTTGGAACAACGGCTGACTTCAGGATTGGATTATTTATGTTTATGGGCTTTTTGTTTTAGGGATTTTCTATTCCCGTTTGTCCTGGTGCCGGCGGGGATAGGATTAATTTTCCGCAGGCTCCGGCAGGGACACGGGTATCCCACCCCGTGTGAGCCGTGCCCAGGCTGGAGCCAGGAGCTGCCGGGGGAGCGGGCGGGAAGTCGCTGCTTGGAGCGGGCTGGGGCGTCCCGGGGCCGGTGGGTGAGTGGTGGTACCGTCATCGGGTTTGTCATTTTCCTCTATCCCTGTTATTGTTGTTGTTTTCCTGTTCCCTTTGCTGTTCCGTTAAACTGCCTTTGTCTCAACCCACGAGTTTTGCCTTTTTCTTCCGATGCACCCTCACGGCGGCGGGGAGGGCTTTGCGAGAGGGGCCGCCTGGCTCTTTGTTGCCGTCTGAGGCGAAACCAGGACACCGCCGCTGCAGTTTCAGAGCAGGCCATCGTGGTTCCTCAATTTTGTGGATTTTGAACTCTTTTCGATGTCAGATATTCAGCAAATTTGACACTGATGCCAACTGGAAACCTAATCACAAGTTTAGGAGAGAAATTTTCAAATGTGTCCACCCCATTGTGTACCCAAGACTTTTTTGAAAATGCAATGGAAGTGCAATTCCCTTTTGATAATGAAATAGAGATGTTCAGGTGACTCGGGCACTTTTTAAAACTTCCCCAATAAAGGTTCAGTTGAGATTCTTGTATTTAAAAATCTTGGCTACGATCACTCAGATGCCTAAATACAGAGCAGAGGGGATAGTTTTTGGAAAATGTTGGCCATAATCCCATAAAGCAAACATTTCATTTCACATGAAAAAAAATTTTCACATTTATATTATCATTTCTGTAATGGATGACATCACCTCTCTTTGACTTATCCTACTTGATGGGGCTGTAATGCTTGAAGGGGATTTCATTGTTAAACTCCTACATCGAACCTGACAGGAGGGCTTTCATTTCCCCCCATCATTCAGTCTTCTGGTTCTCTCCACGTGGAGCTAATCAACGGAAAGACAATATCCCCCAACAGCTCGAATTGCTGTTACTCTTCACGCAATGTCAAGTTGTGCCCTTAATTCCAGCTGTCTCCATGGTTAGCATATGCTACTGGCAGTGCATCAACATTTGTCAAGGATTTAGTGTTTTGGCATAGCCACCTTCTATGACTTTTTATGTAAAATGTGATTCCTTGCGTTCTCTGTGGGCACTGAGAGGAAATGTTGTAAGTGATGTTAAAAAAAAGGAGTGTCCTGGCAATACCAGCTCCTCATTTGTAACAGAGACTGAGAAAATCTGACACTTAAAATGGGAGGCAGTAATTCACTGCTCCGATGCTGGCTTAAGTCAACATTTGGTTCTCAGTGTTCATGTATTACAACAAGCCAGGCGTTTTCCAAACAGCATGGTGTGGTAATACAGAAAATCCTGGAGCTGGAAGGTATATCATCATGACACAGTTTAGAAACTATTGGGAGAGTGCAGAATTATGTTAGTTGGCCTGTTGCTTCGTGAGTCCTGAGAACATCTGGACCCTATTTCATCTCAGTTTGCAGATGACTCATCACTCTGTTCTACGCTGCTTTCTTTGTTCATGCTCATGTGTGTTTGTATAACACCTCAAAACAATTGTCTCGTTGGGTGAGCTCATATAGATCTTTTGCCTGCAGCCTGGAGTTTGGCACGCAAAACTTTGGATTGAAGCACAGGCATAGTATGTGCACTACTAATGGCTTGACCAAAGTTCCCCTACTGGGAGGTTTTTTCTCCCTTGCTGTATTTCCTTCCTAGTTACTTTTACATATTCCCAGACAATAAAGTGATAAGCAAGCACAATAACCAATATGGTACTGTACTGCCGTCAGTACTGACTGGGTAACGGTGAAGAGCTGTAAAATTTTTACAGGACAGTATTTTGGTGTGCACAAATAACTAAGTATGTATCTGATATACAGCGGCTCCACCTCTGCTGCTTCATTTCTTTATGCATAATGTTATCTAGTAGATGCAAATCCAGCTTTAGGCCAATTTTTCTACGAGGTCCATCACTTGCCATCATGTCCATCCAAAGGTGACTTGGGCACCAATTTTTTTCATTTGCACCCCCAGGGCTTCACAGGCTTCCTTAATTCTGCCCAGGTTCCTGCTTGTGGTGTCATTCATGCCCACATGAAAGAGTAAAAATGGGTAGTAGTCTGTGTTCTTGACAAGTTGTGGCACCTTCTTGGCACCATCTTGAACCTTAGCTCTCTGGAGGCAGCATGCCTTACGTGACTCCCTGTCAGGATGGCAGATGGGCACCTCAGTGCTCTTTAGCAGCGAGTTACCCACTGCTAGCACTCATTGTTGTGGTTTTCCATGTCTACTGTGTGCTGTGTGTGCAGGTCGTCCTGGCAGACCTTGCTCCTGGTTGTCTGCAGCTGTTAAAGTTTCATCTGTTTTTTTTTGTTTTGATGCCAGAGGGTGGGGGCTGAAGCATAGTCCTGCTTCTATAGGTCACCACGGTCCAAGGTGCCTCATTCTCTGTAGTATCTACTGCAGGAACATGATTCTGAAGCCACCTATCTATCTCTGTCTCAGCTCCTCTGATACTATGCAACCTTTTAATCATTTCTTGCAACACAGCCACCTGACGCAACAGATCATCGACCTGTGCACACTGTGTGCAAGTACTTACCTTACTGCCAGGAGAAGGAGAAGAGTAGTCTGGGCACTCACTGCAACCTACTACCTGTACTGAAGTCTCTCTCCTTAACAGTTCCACCTGGGTGGATGCGTGAGATATCTGAGGGGATTTCTCTGTAGGAGCACTGGTTTTAACTCTGAGGTGAGTGCCAAGCATTTTGTCAGCGACCTTGAGCACTTCCCTGGGCTGTGGACCAATAAGCAGGGTGCAGGGCCCTTCCTGTGCGCCATTCCGTGTGAACTGCCGTGCAAACTGCCATGCTGGGCACCAACTGGTGCGCCACATGCCGTTTGCCCACGCTGTTCGCAGCGCTCCTGGTCGCTGACGCTCCCTATGTCCATTTAAATCTCCCGCAGTTGCTTATGGGAATGCCCACTCTGCCACATCAGCCTCGCTTGTGAGACCTGCCAGCTCCTGGTATGGCTCTCTGTTCTTCCTTGGGTTTCCCTGGCTCTGGAGCCCCCCTGTCTACCTCGATCTAGTGCCCAGTCATGGAACCTACTGTGTCCACTGCTGTGTTCCTCGCCAACTGAGGCAAAATTCGTCATCCAAATTGAGTAGGCACTCAAGACAACCCCTCACGGGGTCACACTCCCCGTTCTATCAGAAGGGCCTTCCAAACCATCTGCTCCATTGAACTAAACAAAGCAATCTCTCCTATTCTGGGTATAATGACCTCCCTTGGAATTCTCTGATTAAACAGTCAGTTTTTCCTTATAGGTCATGTTTCCTGATCATCTCATCTTTCTGATTTCTCTCCTCTGTATTCTCCCCAAAACAAGACCATAGACAGGTGGGCTCTTAATTTATTGTTATAAATTGTAATACCTGTTATAACCATTGACACAGCTCTGGTGCTCGCACTATCGTTTTGAGCACAGCTCAGTGATACCCTGACCCACCCTTCAACTGCATTTACTCAACACAGAGAAGCTTTGCCAAATTCACCTGCAAGTTACAGCTTAAGCTAAGGAATAATTTGAAAAAGAAAAAAAGACTGAAAGTGCAAGCATGATTTGTCTTAATAAAGTATTCACACTTTAGATTATTTTTTTCAACCAAGAAAATAATATGAAGGTACAGAGTCTCCAAAAGGAAAAAATTCCAGTTGTCATTACTACACAAGTTCCTATGAAGGAAAACACTATGTAGTAAATTATTCAGGCAATTGTAAACTATTAAGTTTACAATATGTAGCTTATTAATATTTGTACTACCTTTGTGTCTGAAGTCCAAAGGCGTTATACAAGTGTGTGTGTGTGTTCAATATAGATATATAAATTTATATTGAACACACACACACACACACATATATATATGTGGAGGTGTTCAAGGCCAGGCTGGCTTTGAGTAACCTGGTCTAGTGGGAGGTGTCCCTGCCCATGGCAGGGGGGTTGCAACTAGATGATCTTTAAGGTCCCTTCCAACCCGAACCATTCTATGATGCTGTGATTCTGAGTGTGTGCAAGTGTGTGTGTGTGCGTGTGTGTGTGTATGTATGTATATATTCGGATGGTTAAATAATCAGGAAGAACTATCTCTATTTTCATGTTCCTAAAAGAAGTTTTAAAAAATCTGTTGTTGCCTGCAGTGCACATACATATCGTAATATCAGAGCCATAGAGAAACTTGATTCTTAGTCCTTCTCCATCATCGCAGCAGAAAACTCACTTTACCTTTTTGCTTCTACTGTCTTAAGGGACATTCTTTGACTCATAAAAATCATGTTTATTCCGTATCTTGATGCACTTATACTGAAATAATTTGCACATGGATAAGAAAGTACAGAAAGAGATATAACCATGAAATTTAAGTCCTATTTATTCTATAATAACCCTTCCCTTCTATGCATTCATTTTTCTTTACCTCTGGCAAATCTAGGACTAGTGAAGCCATGTCGTTTTGAAACAGAACCCCTTTTTCACACATTATATAGAATAGGAAAGTAAAAGAGTTGTCAGAGGAAAATGGGAGAGAACAGCTAGCACCATAACCTCAGAGTGGAAAGATTGGTGGAGGTGTTAAAGAAATGCAAGGCTCTCATAGAGCTTGTGATCTCAAAGAACTGAATCCTCTCTTCCCTGGTTTGGTTTCATTCCCAAGGGTACCACCGCCAGTACAATTCTGAGGGAAAGGACTCCATGTTGGGGACCCACTTGTACCTGAGATTACCAGAAACAAAACTGAAACCCATCACTTAGAACTATCTAAACCAATCCAATTGAGAAGAGTGCAAGTACTTGTCATGTCATTTTCATATGGAAAAGCATTTGCATTGCAAGCAACCAAAACCAAGCAACTAAACAATTAAGTCATTCATAACCCTCATCTATATTCTATTAATTTATATCCTCTTTCATGTGCAGTTTTTTCCCTCATATATATCTCCAGAATACTCAAGATGCAGTTTTTTTTATTCTAGCTCTGTATTGGTTATAACTTCATGTATTTTCATGATTAATAGGAGACTTGTGGCTTTTGTAAATTATATGACGTGTAGTTCTGTATGTGGCCTAAGTTAGTGAATTATAATGACTGATTGCAAGTGGAGAGGGTTTTTTTTCCAGTTTGAGAATTTTATGTGAGCTCTGTTAGTGATTTTAGATTTAGTCCTAATAGCAATTAAAAACAGAAATCTGCATAAGCTTTCATAAAGCCTGGAGTTTTTTTCCTCCTTTCTTTCTCTGAAAGCTCGTGCTAATGCAGCCATTTTAAAGAGGTAAATCTTAAAAAGAAAAAAAAAGTAAAACTACCAAAAAGATATAAAAGTTCAGATTCCATTCAGTCTCATTCCAGCTGCTGTTTTGGACCAGCGATAATTCCACAGTGGTCCAGCCTTGTTTGTAGCAGGTACATGCTATCAAATTGCAATTACTTCTCTTCTCTGCTTTGTGCCAAGCTCTTTGGCTGGGATACAGCAGCCAAACAGAAGCACGGGCTGCTGTTCCCTCCAAGGTTATCCATACAGTGTACAAAACGGCCAAGTTGCTGGGAGAACCGTAACTTTGCTTTTCCTTCTTTTGTGTGCTCATATTTATAAATATGCAACAAGATCACCACAGCATTAGTGTGAGTCGCTACCACGTGGGACAGACAGTTATGGGACCTATCTCTTTTACATGTATAGGAACCAGTAATGAGCCTGGTTTGCCATGTTCTTTGAGCACCCTCATGTTCCAACCCTCTCATGGATGTGACTGGTAATGGAGCATTGTCTTCCTTAATATACAGATGCATTAGTGCCCAAAAGGAACAAGAACTGAGATGCATCCCTTTTGCTGTTAGCTAGAGCACAGCGTAATACCGCACATCTCTTAATTTCAGTACTGTTTCTTTAGTATCATTGTTCCATTACAAGGTAAAATATTTCAAAGAATGGATAAAATAGGATGCTGAAAGGCAGGAGAATGAAAGCTGCACTGAATATCCGATCAGTCAGCGCAGCTACAATGGCACCTGCCCTGTGCTACCATCCATGCTGTCACTGCTATTCTCAATCGGTACTTTGTACATGAACGCAGTTGTGCTATGGAAACCTCTATCAGAGAAAGCCTTCAAAGAAATCCTGCATCAGGAAGAATAAGAGGCTTGGAAATTAATCTTCTCAAAGCAAGGCCATGTGGCTCCTAATAACTGTGTGAAAGAGGCAGTGTCTTCTTTTTCGGTTGGGAAGAAGGAGCTGAAGGATGAGCAATTCCCCTTCTTCCATTTTTCTTTCTCTTTCCCAATAGAAAAGGGGGAAATACAGGTGGAAAACTGAATTGAATAAAGTGTGGATGTCATTGCTTTTTCCAACACCAGGTTGACGCCAGGTTGAACATGAAACAGCAAAGAAGGCGAAAGGTATCCTTGGCTGCATTAGACAAAGTATTGCCAGCAGGTTGAGAAGGGTGATCCTTCCCCTCTACTCAACTCTAGTAGGCCACACCTGGAGTACTTTGTCCAGTTCTAGGATTCTCCACACAGGAGAAACATGGACATATGGGATAGAGTTCAATGAAGGGCCATAATGATGATTAAGGGACTAGAGCAAGTGTTGTCCCAATTTTTGAGAAGGATAAGAAGGAAGACCCTGGTTATTACAGGCCTGTCAGTCTCACTTCAGTGCCTGGTAAAATTATGGAGAAGGTTGTTCTGGGAGTTATTGAAAAACACTTGAGAGACAATGCAGTCATTGGTCATAGCCAGCATGGGTTCATGAGGAGAAAGTCCTCCTTACCCAACTTAATTTCCTTTTATGACAAGGCCACTCATCTAGTTGACCAAGGGAAGCCAGTAGATGTGGTGGTTTTGGATTTTAGCAAAGTTTTTGATACTGTCTCTAGATCTGTCTGACAGTATCCCTCTAGATAAACTGTCCAGCACATGGCTAGACAAGTCCATAATACACTGGGTGAGCAACTGGCTGATGGGTCGGGCTCAAAGGGTTATAGTAAATGGAGTTGCATCAGTCTGGTGGCCAGTCACCAGTGGGGTTCCCCAGGGCTCGATTTTAGGGCCAGTGTTCTTTAATGTTTGTATAAATTATCTGGACGCAGGAATTGCATGTATATTAAGTTCACTGATGATATTAAACTAGGAGGAGCTATGGACTCCCTCGAGGGTAGAGAGGCCTTACAGAGACATCTAGATAGACTAAAGAGCTGGGCAATCACCAACTATATGAAATTTAACAAAAGCAAGAGCCGGATTCTGCACCTGGAACAGGATTATCCTGGTTATACATACAAACTGGGGGATGAGAATCTGGAGATGAGCCCTGCAGAAAGTGATCTGAGGGTTTGGGTTGGTGGCAAGTTGAATATGAGTCAACAGTGCGCCCTGGCAGCCAAAAGGGCCAACTGCATCCTGGTGTGCACAAAGCACAGCATAACTACCTGGTTAAGGGGTGTGATTGTCCCACTCTACTGGGTGTGGCCCCACCCAGTACTGTGTGCAGAGGAACACTGGAGTGTGCCCAGAGGAGGGCAACCAAGATTGTGAAAAGCCTTGAAGGCAAGACTTAAGAGAAGTGGCCTTGGTTTGTCACTTGGTCGGTTCAGCTTGGAGAAGAGAAGGCTGAGGGTTGACCTCATCACAGTTTATAACTTCCTCAAGGAGGGCAGTGGAGAGGAAGGTGCCAATCTCCTCTCTCTGGTGATCAGTGATAAGAAGTGGAAATGGAATGAAGCTGCACCAGGGGAAGGTCAGATTGGACATTAGGAAAAGGTCCTTAACTAAGAGTGTGGTTGGTTCCTGGAATAGGTTCCCCAGGGAAGTGGTCACGGCACCACCCTTGTCCAAGAGTTCAAGGAGTGTCAGGATGATGCTCTTAGTTGTATGGTTTAGTTTCAGGTAGCCCTGTAGGGAACTGGACTTGAGGATCCTTATGGATCCCTTCCAACTTGAGACATTCTATGATTCTTTGATCTCTCCAATGAGGAAAAGCTGAGAGAGTGGGGATTGTTCAGCCCAGAGATGAGATGGCTCAGGGGGGTATATTAATGTATATAAATACCTGAAGGGATGGTGCAAAGAGGATGGTGCCAGACTCTATTCAGTGGTGCCCAGTGACAGGACCAGCAACAACGGCTGCAAATTGAAACACAGGAGGCTTTCACTAACCTTCCATCATCTCGCAGTAGGTGAACGGAGCAAGTTCTTAGAAATGTCCATACCCAATATGCTTTCCTACAGAAATGGCCAATCCAAGCTTCCTGCTTAGAGATCAATTCAGGCATGAAAACCTACAAGCACATAATTAAACTACAAGTTTATTTCTTATTAATATGATACTGGCTGATCTCATTATCTGTATAAATGCTCCATTGAGTTCTCTTAATCACTTGGTCTTAGTGATGTTGTCTGCCAAAGAATAAGGCTGATTTCTGCTCTTTTCTAGAGTAGTGTAACGTGGTAGAGCTGGCTTCCCTTCCCAGAATATGTATAGCATCGAGTTTCAAAATGTCATGATCTGTAAGGTTACAGGTTAAAAAGGCTTCAACCAATGGGGTGTCTTCAGCGTCTGAGAAAAGAGAAAGTTGAAGGTTTAGCTGCTTATTACAAAGTCATCTCTGCTTCTTCAATAACTCATTTTGATATTTTGTAATTTGCAAAAATGTGCCTGTGTGATCCCACAGGCTCTTAACTACTTTGTAATTAGTGTGTATGAACAGATGGAAAATGTTTTCAGTTTCTGAGAGAACTGCTAATGGATGTCACCAGCTATTAGAAAAGTTCAGGTGGTTCCATTTTGGGAGAATAGGCATTGTCACAAGCCTCTTCATTTTTAATGAAATGTTTGCTCATTTGTACCTTGATGGTAAGTTTAAGACTGCCTATACTAGTGCAAAATGGTTAGAACTTGAGGTGGAAATTATTTATTGTTAAATAGTCCAGAACCTTGTATCCAAACAACATTTCACCTGAAAATAACAAAAGCTTGTCATAGGTCACTTCAGTATGAGGGAAAACTAATCACTGGAAAAAAATTAATTCCAGCAAGGTTAGACTTCTTTTTCCCTCTTTCTAACAGATGCAGGAAAAAAAAAAAAGTCTGGCTTCTTATCTGAAAATCTAGAATTACTTTTCATTTCCAGCAGAAAGGAACTGTTGTCCTATCTAAAATTTAATAACCTTGCTCTGCCTATCTATTTAGATTTTTATCCAACTACCCAGATGAGATTTCATACTGTTTCTGGGCTCCCTCTAGCCTCAATCACTAGGATCTTCAGATGAGAAGGAACTGAGCTATGAAAACCTAAAACGAAACTCAGTAAGTAAATTTTCTCTGGTATTCCTTGCTGAAGGGCAGTGAATAGGGCTGAGAAACAGCTAAAGAAACTAAAATATTTTCCTGTCTGTGAATTGAAGACTGGAGGAAATGCAGGCACAGAGGAAGACAGTCTTATTAGGATAGAGTGGTACTAATGGGATGCCCTTCCTTCTCTGTTTACTACGAAAGACAGAGTTCAAAAATATAGATCGCTCCTCTCTGTTCTGGTGTTGGCTCACATATTGCTAAACTGTATCGAGACACTGCTTTGATCATACAGCCTTGAACTGCATGAGGCTGGATTAACAGATAAAGATACCTCTTTACTGATAAAGATTCCACTATACAGTGGATATTTTGGAGGCTGATATTTTGGAGATTAAAATGTGTCAAGGACCCTCTGGACAAAATCTTCCACTAGTTCTCCATGAACCTGATGCATAAGGAAGTCACAGGAGAAATAGATATGACAGTAAAAGTGAGGAGCCCTTCTCATGGCAATGTAACCGAACAATGAGACAGGACGTCTGGCACGAGATAGGAAGGGAAACGTTCCCTGCCATAATAGCAACACTACCATCAGACCTCCTTCAGAACTCTTGCCAGAGCTGGAGAAGCTTTCATGCAGCTAATGCTCTTCCTCTTTTAGGTCTCAATGTTTACAATTCAGTCTTCAATTTGACCAATAAAGTGGGCAAAATAGGAGCAGCTATGACAAGTAGGACAACACGTACAGCAATCTTTTCTCTACCTTTGCAATGTGAAGGACAACAGGGTTCAGAAGAAGAAAATACTTTTCTCAGCTGTTCCATGAAAGCGCTGACTTCCTTTGCAGGCTTTCGCTGAGAGACTGAGGAGGATGCAGGAGTTTATTCAGTGCCTGGAATAAAGGGAAAGGTGGATGAAGGAGCCTGAAGGGAAGTGTTAAACCCTGCAGAGGTTTAACACCCTTAAGAGAAAGAAAGGCTGAACACAGCACAGTCAGGGTGGAGTATCCTCCTCAAATAGTTCTGCACTGCACACATCTCCTATGAATAACTTGAACACTTATACATTTATTTTGCTGTCACATTCAACAATTCCAGGCATAGAGAACAGTCTCCGTTGTGCAAGATGCACAACAAATGACATTTCCTGCTGCAAAAAAAATTTACACTTAGAACCACAAGCCCCAACAGATGAACCAGATACTCTCCACAGACTGGCTAGGTGAAGCATGGAGCACAGCTAGCAATCCTCTGTATTGAAGTAAAAAAAATTCAAGTGAAAAATACATTTCAGTTTCTGTATTGAAAACTGGAAAGCAAATTGATATTTTAACTTCAATCTGAGTTAAAAATTTGATGCATGTGTGCTAATGCTGGTATGTTAACTTCTTTTGGTAAAACAGAAGTGCTTTAATGACCTCACTTTGTCCAGGCCATCCAACATTTCAGCATCTTCCCAGTTAATTACTTCCACAATGAGAAATGATATTGTGAACCATTAGGCATTACATGACACTGCAGCTCCTAATTCAGTTGGGTATATTCCTCTGCAGTCAGGCTGAGTTTATTTTAGGTTTATTTAATTTTAACTAATCTCACAGCAGAAGAAATAGAAAGCTCATGAACAGCTGGGATGTGTCAGGTCCCTTATCCTGACTCATAAAGTCACAGATAAGACAAAGAAAAACTATTCCAAGGCACAGAATAGTAGTTACTTTGCTTCTTGACAGGTCTGCACTGAAGATAACAGATAGCTTTCTTTGAAACCAGTCTGTTGTAATTTCACAGGGGGGGCAAAAGAAGGGAAAACCCCCCACAAAAAGCCCAGCTGTCATGCTCAAATAGCCCTGAAGTGGAGATATAAGCAAGAGAGACAGAGAAACATGCTGTAAACCAAGAACTGACAATATTATTTCGGTAAGCATTGATAAAAGTGTTTTGCAAAAGTTCTGTTTTCCCAACAGCCACAAGGTCCAACAAGACCATGGCTTTGTCCATCCACACATTTGATACTATCTACTGAAAATGGTACCTTTCAAAGACAGGTTGCTTACCTGCCTAGCACCATAACTCAGGTTCACTTTCAGGCTAACTATGTACCAAAACCCATTGAAATGATGGCCCAGAACTCAGGGAAGCTGGCGTTTTCACATGGCTCTTCACTCCAGTATGTGCGGCAAAACGAACGCAGAGTCATTCTAGCCGTGCTGAACCCCTAGACCACACCAGACATACACTGCAGCAAGGCTTACTGAGCACAAGCACTGCTTTCCACCTGACAGGATTAACCATGATAAAAGAGCTTTTTAAAACACTAAATCCTGGCATGAAGGATGGCCTGGCATGCTTAGCTCCTACTTGTGTTTCATTAAAATGGCACTAGTGACAAGTATTTATCCCCTACGCAGCTGGGATAAAACAGGGCAGAGCACCAATACTATTCCAGGCAAAAGGTAAGAGTGCTTAAAGTAGAGCTTGTGCAGAAAAGATTCATTTTGATAAAGAAGTTCTGCAGCTTTAAAGGCTTCTGCTCTCACAGAACATAACAGGTTTTCAGACAATATGTAAAAATGCTAAAAAAACCCATCTCCAAGCCACAGATGAATACTCTGTGTGGAGTGCAGAGGAATTGCATGAAAAGTTCTGTTGCAAATCTTCTGATATCACAAAGACCAAGCTTGATTGCTGTAGATAACATAAGTTGCAGTTTCAAAAGGCCCTAAGAAACTAAAAACCTGATTCTTCTACTGTTGATAGGCTCCTTTTCCACGGGTTTTGTCCTGGAAATTTGTATTTTGGTTACAGAAAAGTAGGGCTCAGCATGCTCAAACAGCAGCAGCCAAAAAAAATTTTTAGGAAATTCTGGCAGCGCTGTGAGGGAAGAAGTGTATGATCTTACTGTGTTGGACGAGGAGCACATACACAAACACACAGACAACAAATGTGTTCAACTCATGCCCAGCACCTCAGCCTGTGACTCTTTGTTAACGACCTTTCCCTCTGCTGGCCTCAGCGGCTACCTTCCGCTTCTTTCTCTCTGCTCTTTTAAAAACCCCTCTCTTATTTTCCTTCTGTGACTTTCGTGATGCTCCCTTTCTCAAAATTCCCTTCTTAAATTCAATCTTTCTTTTCAGAGACTTATGCCCATATGCCTCTCTATGTCTTTTCATAGATTTCAGTGTGTACCCAACATGCAGTAGACTGAGGTGACAATAAAAGTGACCCGATTGTCAGAAGGTGTTTGGGCCCCAGTGAAGCTGATGGGAGCTCAGATCCTAGCCTTGAGCACCCACCTTTTGAATCATTTGTCAGGTGAAATCTTTGTGTCAATGCCAATGTTGTCTGCTATTCAGACATTCCTAAAAATCTCATTTTATATAGAGGTGCCATTAGAGCCCTTTTATACCACATGATTGTGTGAGGATTTCAATTTTTGTCTTAGAAGAAAGGAATGTTAATTAAAAGACTCAAATTTTGTTATCTGGATTTTATTTCACTCTCACAGTTTGGAAAGAGAAGCAACAAAACCAGTGTCCCCTCTGCACCAGGAAGACAAATTGACATACCATATCCCCAAAATGAGGACAAATTAGGAGGCTTGAAGGTGAAATATTTCTTAATTCATGCAGGAGTTCACTTACCAATAGCGCAATAATTTTTCAGAGAAATTACAGTTCCAGTTATTGTTTTTCCAAGTCTGAAAGTTAAAGAAAGCTTCTTAAAATAAAGATGACTTTCATACATTTTCTTTTGAAAATTTTTATGTGTTCCATGTAAGCTTTCAGGTTTAACAACAATGCTTCAGTTTGGTGACTAGTATCTGAAAAGAAATCTGATTGGCAAACATGTATGAGTCAGCAACCATGACACCTCTTGTAAAGCTGGGAGAATTGGAGTTTGAGCCAGAAAACTATTAACTGCCTTTATTAAAACTGACTAAGAATCAGTAACAGTTCTCAAAATATATAATTTAAATGGATTTCTAATTTTGTGGCAGAGTAGAAACCCTGAAGGAAAGACTGGATGTTAAAAGAGTCCTTTTTGTTCTGTAGGTATCAATTGATGTTTGTACCAAACCAAGTACGAAAAATTGTTCATAGTTTTCGAAGGTTTTCATAACATGTGTTTTCACTTATGTAGTGAAATGTATGTGTACTGAATTTACATGGCAAGGTTTTGGTAGTGGAAGGGGGGCTGCAGGTATGGCTTCTGTAAGAAGACACCAGAAGCTGCCCCTGTGTCAACAGAGCCGGTTCCAGACAGCTTCAAGATGAACCCACCATTGGCCAAAGCCGAGCCCATCAGCAATGTTGGTAGGACCTCTGTGATAATTTATTTAAGAAGAGGTAAAAACTGCTGCGCAACAGCAGCTGGAAAAGAGGAGTCGGAACATGTGAGAGAAACAACTCTGCAGTCACCAAGGTCAGCGAAAAAGGAGGATGTGCTGCAAGTGCCGGAACAGCAATTCCCCTACAGCCCCTGGTGAACACCATGGTGGTGCGGGTTGTCCCCCTACAGTCCATGGAGGTCCATAGCGGAGCAGATATCTGCCCTGCAACCTGTGTAGGGCCCCATGCTGGAGCAGGTGGATGTGCCCTGAAGGAAGCTGCAGCCTGTGGAGAGCCACACTGGAGCAGGCTCCTTGCAGGAAGTGCAGCCCCTGGAGAGGAGTCCATGCTGGAACAGGTTTTCTGGCAGGACCTGTGACCCTGTAGGAGACCCATGCTGGAGCAGTCTGTTTCCTAAAGGACTGCATCCTATGGAAGGGACCTGTGCTGGAGCAGTTCTTGAAGAACTGCAGCCCATGGGAAGGCCACCAAGTGCCCCTCAAGCTGTTCTATTAATCCCATCCTCAGCAGGACAGGGGGGAGAAAATGAGAAACTCATGGGTTGAGATCAAGGCAGTTTAACAAAGAAAAGCAAAGCCCACATGCGGAAGCAAAGGAAAACAAAAAGATTTTAGTCTCTACTTCCCATCAGCAGGGAATGTCCAGCCACTGCCTGGGAAGTAGGGCCTCAGTAGCGGTTGCTCCAGACGACAAATGCCTTTGTCCTCCCCCCCACCCCCTTCCTCCTTTCTCTTAGCTTTTAGTGCTGAGTCAAATGGTCATATGGTATGGAATATCCCTGTAGTCAGTTTAGGTCAGCTGTCTTGGCTATGCCCCCTTCCCAGCCTTTTGCCCACCCCCAAACTACTGGGCTTTGGTGAAGGAGGCGGGGTTGGAGAAATACCCTTGATGCTGTGAGCACTGCTCAGCAGTAACCAAAACACTGGTGTTACCAACACTGTTCTAGCTGCAAATACAAAGCACAGCACTATGAGGGCACTGTGAGGAAAGTTAATCAAACACATTTGATAATATGTGATAATGTGTGACACTCAATAATATTTATTTTATAGTACATAGGAAAGAACTCAATTTTTCCATAACTGTTTCAGCAGGGGACCTCCGTTGCATGAGGTCCTACAGCCACAATACAGCTCATTAGACAACTTTCCCCAGGAGGCAAGCAGTGGGAACGCCCCATGTGAAAGCAGTGGGAGACAAACTTGGGCCTTGGGAAATGAACACTGACTCTCGTGTAGCACAGAGAAAAGAATGACCATTATTTATACCTGGAAAATCTTGTAAGCCGAATAATGTGACGCTTGCTATCTCCTGACTACATAAACACTCCGGGCAGGGTGAGAAGGATGGCTGATGTGTTTTACCGCTTGCAGCTTCTCTTATTACATACCGAGAAAGTCAGCTGTGTATTGAGGGGTTAATCCCTCCCCACCACGTGTGCATTTGGAGTGGTTTTGTGGGGAGGAAGCTGCAAGAGGAAGAACAGCTCTGAGGAAGAGCAAAGGCAGCCCAAGAATTGTGGGAAGCTCCACGGAGAAGCTCTGTAGGGAGGTGAAAAGGGCAAGTTGCATTCTTTTTGTTGTTGTAATACATGTTCTTCATGTAATACATGAATGACTTCAGTATTGTTTTAGCTGTTTCTGGCACTGTTTCCAAACATAGCCTTACTTTTTCTGAGGAAAGTGGGATGATAAGTTTCCACTTCCCCTGATTTTCCTTTTATCTGCCCTCCCTTCCCAAGTGTCCCAAATTCTCCTCTGCTGTATTAACTACCTTTTCATTTCACTGCTCCTTCCTCTGTTTAGTGCTGTTGTTGCTGAGCAGCCCCAATGGACCTCGTGGTGCCACGTGGAGTCTGAATTTAAAAGTATAGACAACACTTAAAGGCAGTCTTCATTTCAGAATTAGACCCTTTATGTGAAGATATCATTCCAGCATTAGTCACATTTGCTTAATTTCAGCTTCTCATACAAAATTATTGGTCTTATTTCAAAGTACATATTCTGGATACGTGTACATTTTTTAGGTAGTTCTTTAATATTTGATTTGTGTCATTGAAACCAGCAACATTGTTTAGGAACAAAGGAACAAGTATAGATAGAGGAGCTTAATGGCAAAATGGAATAACATGGAAGATTAAAGTACACATAGAAATTTGATTTTTATTTAAAAGAGATTTTTTATTTAAGTATATCTTTATTTGAAATTAACTATTTTTATAATGATCTCCAATTAAAGCAGGATCAATAATTTTGTGAAAATCCAAGAACAATCTAATAATTTGCATTTCAATGTTTTTTAAAGCAATAATACATACATTTGCTGACAAAAGTTTTAAGGTCAAACTGCCAAACCATTAAAGGCTTCTTGTTAAACACAGGAACCAAAGTTTGCTGAAGTGGCACACCAGCTTTGCATGGTAGTTTCACAGAGAAGTTTATTCAGGTAGGCTGGACTGATTATTAGTTCATTCTGTGATAAAAAAACTGGCTGCGATTTTATAACTGCAGGGCAGCTTGTTTTCCTCTCTAATTTTAGAATAAATATTGTACTTGAGAGGATGAGATCTATCAGCTCCTTTGTCTCAAAGGCTACAATGACTGGAAAAAAAATTGCTTAATTTAAACAACTACAGAAATACGCCAGTGGTCAGTGCACCGTTACTTTAAAAGAAAATTCACAGAAAAAAATGATCACAGAGTAGGTAAGAAGTACAGCCATTCTCCACTTCCAGACACGAAGTGTACAACCCAAAAATTTGAATACCTAAAGAAGCATGCTGCGTAACTACTCAAATACATCTGAATGGGAATGATTACCTCTGCTACCAAAAAACCTTTCACTGTGTCAATCAACTAGATCAGTGGCACAGCATGGATGTCCTGGATCTCCTGGGTTGAAAGGGCAACCTTTCCTCAGTCCGCTCCTGATTCTGGAGCCCATCTAGACATTTTGGCATATGGCTCATTGATAGAAGAATTCTGGCAAATCTTTATTTTTAATGCCTTTCTTAAGGAAAATATGTATCCATGCAAGAAAAGGGTACATTACTAAAATCTCCAAACTCGTCTGTTCATCAAATGGCTAAAATCTGTCACTTAAAATACTTTGATCCCCATCTACCCATCCTGACCACTGTCACCAGCACAAGCTCCTCTACTCACCTCAGCCGGATTGTTTTCTATTGATTTTTCCCATCTTCAGATGAAGTTCTTGCAGAGCGATTAAAAAAACTGTTGGATGTATTTCATTAGAAATGTTCTTTATACACAGCAAACCTGAAGAAACACAAATGCCTGTGACCAACAGAGTCTGAGAAATGCATGGGAATTTGGGCTGATAAGTACCAAACTTAGTAGACTCCTTCCCACTTCAGCAGAAGGCTTACAAGCTATTCCTATTTCCCGTCCTTTGGTAACAAGCTGTCCCGGTTTGAGTGACACAGGATTAATTTCTCTTTCAGTAATTTTACTTTTCAGTATGATCTCTTCTAATGCTTGGGAAAGCTGCATTTTAGATGACTCTAGTGTCTGAATTTATGAAAATATTTGCTTTATAGCCAGCTACGGCATGCAGGTTTCAAAGTCTCAGTGTTTTCAAGCTAGCCATGTGCAGGGATGAGGGGGAGCGAGACCCGCATGCTTGACCCAAGATGGCCAGCAGGATTATTTCACACCATGAACATCACATTCAATATAAATTAGAAATTTTGCTGAGAAGTTCTCCCTCTCCCTTGATGGCTACGATCCTGAGAACTTCTTGCTCCTGTGCCAAACTCCTGAGCCCTTCCCTTTCTCCCAAAGCCATAACGCTTACAGTGTCCAACATTTGCTGTCCACGGCTGGGAGTGCACAGCTTCCTGCTGATGGAATTGGCGGAGTATAATCCTTGTATATTTTATATTAGTATCAATCAGGATCGATACTGGTTCTTTGGTATTATTAATGTTAATTATTTAGTAAGTTAAATCTGTTTAAATTTCAACCCTCAGGTTTCCTTGTTTTTTTCGCAATTAACCTTCCTGGGTGGGGAGGGCTCATCAGGTGGTAGAATAATTGTCTAAACACCAATAAATTGTTGTGGGTTCCTCAAACCATAACACAAGCAGTTTGTACAGAGGGAGAACTATCAAAGGATATGAAGGTGTTAAAGCACATTTATTGCTTTATAACAAGTGTACCTAAGCATCTGAAAAGTGTTGGTAGGAAGATAGCATTCTGTTGATGCAATAAATGTACTTTATGGGATTTGTCTCTAATAGAGAATTCTATAAAGAGGCTGTCCAGACAAATACTTTCCCAGGACAGTGAAAGATCAAGGATGTTGCTCAAATTGCATTCTAGGGCATCATGATTTTTTTCTCTGTTTCACAGTGTCTGCAGCCAGGATAAAACTTTCAAGGGGGCTAACTGTCTGGCTTTCATTTAAAAGAAAGGTGCTGTGAATGACACAGTGCAAACAGCTACCGGCAGAAACTGATTCATACCTCAGTATGGTTATCCCATACGGGGGGAAAAAAACCCACATTGAGAGCAGTACAGCCCTGGAAAATGGCCCAGAGAGGCAGTGGTGTCTCCATCCTTGGGGATCTTCAGCACTTGGGCGGACAAGGCCCTGAGCAACCTAATCTCGTGTTGAAATGATTTACATTTGGAGCAGGAGGGCTGCGTAAAAGGTGTCTAGAGGTCCCTTCTCACCTAGGTTAGAGACGCAAATTCCCCACAATCACCCAGCTTGTTATTTGGGACGTTGTTGTAAGCTGTCTTACATAGAATTCAAAGGAGAAGGCGGGTGTGAGGTACTATTTTGTGTTGGCTGCTTCCCACTGTAAAAACGAAAACAGCTCTGAGGAAGAGAAGTTGTAGCTTTTCTTTCTGTACAGGCATCCAGGCTCCTCCCACCCCTTCTCCAAATATGTTGTGCAGCAAACCAAAGGCATCGCCCTGAGTAGGCACCCAAAGCAACAGATGAAGGTGCATAATGGGTCCCAAGACTGCAATGGCAATACCACGCATTCTACTGACTCTGTTAGGGGGAAGCAACTTGTAGCAGAGAGTTGCAGAGAAATCTGGGAGTAAAAACCTCTTCAACTGATACAGTGAGGTGCTCCAGAGGCTTCTCTAATTTAAGGTGTCCCATTGCACTCTTGCAGCTAAGGACAGAACCAGTTTGTCTCCTACTCAGAGCAAGAAGAAAATTCTCACAGCCAGGTCTACTTCTAAGACTACAAGTATGTATTTGCATTTTGTTTGAGAAAAGACCTTACCTCAGTCAGACTGGAAATCTGTAATAGACATACATCAAAAGTAATAGAAAGGGAGAATGAGAAACTCTGTTCAGAGAATGGAAATCCCAGCTCCCAAAGATCTTTAAAATTTTGAATGTTATCTACATCCCCACTCTGGGAATGGTCTGTTTGGTCTCTGCCAAACTTTTCTAAGTTTTCTGTGAAAGAGAATTATTGTGTACATCTCATCACAAACCTATTTAGATAAAAAAATAGTTTCAAAACTACTCAAAAATTGTGTACAAAGACATCATTCTATGTTTCTATACCGTGCACGGTTACGCCTTACAATAAGTAGCATAACACAAAATAAAGATAAAAGTGAGTTTAGCATTCCTCTTTTCTGTTTTAAACACTTTTGACTTCAGTATCGTGCAGTGCATAGTATAAAGAGTCTAAGTACAGTAAATCGATTTAAGCAAGCAGGCAGTTTTGGTTAGTTTACAAGGGCAGGCTGGAATGAAACACTAAGTATTTGATAGGAACTCATAGAAATGGAAATGCTAAGCATAACTATTTTTAAAATAGCATAACTTAATGTGAAATGTGAAGAAGGGAGACTGAGATTATACTTTTAACATTGTTCTTAAAAGCCAAAATATTGAAATTTCTTCTGGTGGAAGAAACAGACTCCCTGTTCTCTGAACATTCTGAAATGAGGCATAGTGGTTGTATAACCTTTAAAAGGTTATGCAACTAAACATTGTTTAGCGATGCAGCCTTGAAATGCCAGAATTCAATAGCAAAATGAGTCAACAGTGCAATTTATGAGAAAGTTTTTGTGAGTGAAAGAAAAACCGCAGCCCTGTTCCTCCTGCTTCCCACTGAGAAATGGTTGCTTCCAAATCCCTGGAAAACAAGGCAGTTGGTGTGAAGGACTCTTCTTTGGATTGACCCTAGGTGTAAAAGGGCCAAGCTATACCAAGGAGCAGTCACTTCCCAGTATGTGCACTGTGCCTGAAGAGCCCAAGCGAACAGGACCATGAGGGCCAACTGCATCACTGTATCTCTCCACCATCCTTCTCTTGCTGAAGTCAGAAACATGAAAGATGCTGGTGCTGGGTACCCCAATACAGAGGCTTTGCTTTCCCAGCAGGTCATTGCAGAAGGTACATTAAAGCTGCTTACAGCTAATGGGCAGAGAATGGATTGAGAGCAGGCCTACAGAGAAGGACTTGGGGGTGTTGGTGGATGAGAAGATCAACATGAGTCAGCAATGTGCACTTACAGCCCAGAAAGCCAATTGCATCCTGGGCTGCATCAAAAGACACGGGGCCAGCAGGGCGAGGGAGGTGATTCTGCCCCTCTTTCCTCTTGTGAGACACCACCTGTAATACTGCGTCCAGCTCTGAGGCCCACAATGTAAGAAGAACATGAACCTGTTGAAGCGGATCCAGAGGAGGGCCACAAAGATCATCAGAGGGCTGGAGCACTTTTCCTATGAAGACAGGCTGAGAGGTTTGGGGCTGTTCAGTCTGGAGAAGAGAAGGCTCCGGGGAGACCTTATAGCAGTTTTCCAGTACTTAAAGGTGGCCTACAGGAGAGACGGGGAGGGACACTTTATCAAGGAGTGTAGCAATAGGATGAGGAGTAATGGTTTTAACCTGAACGAGGGTAGATTTAGATTAGATTTTAGGAAGAAATTCTTTACTGTGACGGTGGTGAGGCACTGGAAGAGGTTGTGGATGTCACATCCCTGGAAGTGTTCACGGCCAGCTTGGATGGGGCTTTGAGCAACCTTGTCTAGTGGGAGATGTCCCTGCCCGTGGCAGGGAGGTTGGAACTAGAGATCTTTTAAGGTTTAAATAATGTTTTTCATGTTATCTCAGTCAAACAAGTCTTCATGCCCCTCACATCAACACAACCTTCACTGTGACCTTTCAGTGATGCCCTGGTGACTTTCCCACTGAAGTCTTCATACTTTTTGGACCAGCTATGCTGGACCTAGTAGTTAGGTCCTTAGTTATCAGATGGAAGAAAAAAAGGTGATAGAGACATTTGAGCATGTTTCTGGGTTTTCCTAGACACTGATGTTTGTTCCTATGTGGTTCAAACCACAGTGACGTGGAAGCTTGGGGAAGTAGCTCCTGAAGTCAAGAGCTGTTCACTCAGGTGCTACAGGAAAATTAAATGAATCAGTGGCAAAGAGCTGGGACCAGAGCACAGGTTTCTTAACCCCTCCAAATGCTCCATCATTTGTCTGCATTGCCTTCCCTGGTTAATTTTTAACATCTGCAAACCTGTAATTTACACGTTTAAACCAAAACTTGTAATTTGCTGGGTTCCTTTAATGTAGTTTAAATTGTACTTTTATGATTAAACTGCAGAAAAATGCCTTGGACAATTTGGAGAGCAGGTGACACTTTATAGCTACAATTAATACATTTAGATTCTTTTTTTATTATCCCAAAGTCTGTGTATGGGGGAATAGCAATAGCAAGCAACGGTTAGTTATTGAGAACAACATTTCAAGGACAGATGGATTATTACCTTTACAGAAAAGTGGTCATGTCTCTGCTGAGCAACCTTCTTCATCTCCTTTTATTACTAAAACTTAATGACATAGTAATATAAAGCATAATTAATTTTATAATAATTTTTAAATTTACTTGATAACCAAAGCGGGATTCCATCTACAGAGCCCATTTGGATCTTTGGTCTCTCTGCTAAAGTGCTAAAAAGTGTCTACCAATTACTGTCAGGACTAATGATGACCTCTGACTGTGAGGGCCTAAAGTGATCTCTGCCTGGTTTCCCAGCTATGAAATATGATTGGGAACACAGATCACTGCGAGCTCTTTTCCTGTTTCATCTTTTAAAGCTCCGGTTCTGCAGTATATACAAGCGCAGCTTTATCACTTTGACAGCACTGCTGTCAGCAGAGCTGCTCTAGGAATAAGGTCAGCAAGTGCATGCTTACAAGACCATGGATTGAAAAATATTTGGGATGAGATTTATTCCCCAGTTAAGAACCTGAACGGTGCCCGGCACAACAAATTCTTCAACTTGTTTGTGTCTTCCTCAGTAAAAAAGTTTGTAATGATAGTAATAAAGTGAGAAATTCTATCTATTCTTTATAATTTCACAGCGCTGTCATAGTTCACATGTGGTACTGTGTTTGATTGTTATTACCAGTCCTGTTATTATATGATATATCCACAGGACTACAGACTCAGAAGATTGACTGGCCATTTCTGATAAATATTAAGCTCTAGTGTTATACATTTGCAAATCCAAAGAAAGGAAAATATACTTGCTTTGCAGTTTGCCAAATGGAACACGACGGTTTCAAACAAAAGCAAATCCATTAACGTGGATTGATGTGCTTTGGACAGGCAAAAATAAGCATGAAAGATCAAGGACGGTTTCCCTGTTTTTATTTCAGTTTCTTTTCACAAGACTGCACAGTACATTGGGCGGTGGGCATTGAGCAGCCTTTCATGTATTGTTTAGGAAAAAGCTCAGCTGTTTTAGAAGGTAAAAGGGTGCAATGTAAAGTGAGTATTATCCATTATTTTCACTTAAGCTGAGCATTATTTTAGCCCAGTTTCCTGTCTACAGGGAAACCTAGCTAGTGGGTCACTTCTCATTCCTATTACTGAGGCCTTGAGAGCTTCCTTAATGAATTCAGTGCCGACTCCCTGCTGATTATTGATTCCATCTGGCTCAATGAACAGAAATAAGTAGTTCCTAATTTGTTGTGACATTGCATATATGTGTTTATTTATTACAGTAGGGTGCTGTGGCAGCATGCTTCTTATTCAGCACTGGTAAAACTTGTATTGGCAGGGAATGGGGAGAGGAGAGTGGGCCTTCTCTGATGAGATGATTGCAATTATTGCTCCTCAGCAGAGTCTCTGGGCTCCCTCTCCCTCTCCCTGCCTTTGCTTCCCATCTCTAATATTTAGACTCTTGAGGCAGGGGACATAATTTTGTTCTAGCTCTGTACCAGCGGGTCAACGCCCAGGTCACAGGCTCCTAGTTACGACCTAGAAAGATGCTATTCACTGACCTCAGACGCATCTCACAGCCCCATGTCCAGACCTTCTGACAGGCACGAGCCTAATGTCATTATCATGATGATAGTGTCTTCATATTAGTGGTCTCATTAACTTCCAACACCTTTTCTTTGAAAGTAAATAAAAGAGAAACAAGGTACAGTCAGACACTTTTTAAGCATTATTTTTATGATGTACAAGGTGACAAGAGAAGCCAATAGGTGTGGAAAGCCTGGGGTTCAGTGAGTCTCCTGATTACAGCAGAATGAGACCAACCTGATGGCAGCTACCACCAAAGGCATTTTTCATGCCAAACAATTTTGTCCTATTCATTGCATTCCTGGGTCCTGGCAGTGTAGCTGCATCTGTGTGACTCAGTGACCTGGAACAGTCTTATGCTATTAGGACCATATTGTCCTGGATCTAGAGCTAATTTGGGTATGGCTGAACAGCCCAAAATGTGGAGGAGACTGAGTCATCACTCTTATGGTCTAAAATTCACTTCTTCTTAACTCTAGATCACTATGACATTCTGATGCCTCGAGTTGGAAATTAATTCACAGAAAATGAATGATGGTCTGAAATTAGTTGAAGTTCAAGGGGCCAGATGAGGGATTAGTTTCCCAAAGTTATCAGGTTTGAATTCAGGAAAACTGGACACAAATTCCAGCTTGATATGTATTACCTGACACAAGAAACTCAGTGTTACAGTAAACCGATCTGTTAAATGGGAACTTAATTGTTCATTTTTCCCCTATCTCTGCCTGCTTTGTCCACTTACGTTCAGCTTTCCAGGGCAGAGAATGTGTCTCACTCTCTGTTTGAGGCAGAACTTCTTACAATGGCAATGCCATCTCTGTTGGGGTCTTTAGGCATGTCTGTAATAGAAATAGCAACAACAAATTTTATTCAGAGGAAAAAATCAAGGAATAGGTATGTTTTTTCCTGAAAGCACTAGGTACTGTGAGGGCATTTTTTCCCCTGCTGTAATGAAATAAAAAATGATATAGCAAAAATCCCAAACGTGCTCTTCTTTCAGTAACAGACTTTTACAGAACTCTAGCAAAACAACTGATGTTTCTTTCCTTTCATTTATTATCTCTAAAAATAGTTACCCAACCCTGCGAGTTGGAACTGGAATTAGATGTTCTACACTGATGATTAAATAACCCAATTAACCACAGAGTTTAATCACTAAATATTCTGGTTTGAAGTACATTTGGAATATATTCTTAGAATTCTATTTGCAATTTTGTGGGCATTGAAGAGAAGTAAGCTGGAGGAAATTTCTGCCCTCAGCCTATACCTGATATCAATGCATTTTTGGACAGCTTCAGGCCCTTCATTCACAGGAATTTTTCTGGTTCCTCATATTTAGTCCAGAGAAGGAGAAGTTGTGTCAGAAATGCAAGTATGAAATAGGGTACTTCAGAGCGTACAATAATTCTCCATTCAGCAGTGAATTCTGCACCGAATGAGTGATTATCAGACCTCTGTGTTCACTGGCTGGCTATACGGATAAACAACGGCAGACTTAACTCCAGGAAAAGAGATGTTTGGCTCTTGTACCCCACCAAGAATATATATAGTAAAGGTCCTCATCGGCCCATCTGCTTTCAGATATGGGAGTAAACTACTCCTGGCTGCCTTGTTTGGAAAACATTGTGAATAGAAATTTGTTAGTGAGATTTCTTGTATGTGTCTACAACAGTCTCTGATGGTACCAGCTCTACTTTTAACTGAATGCAAAGATACCATGCAAACAAGACAGCACCCAGATGTGCTGAGTGGCTAACACGGTTAAATTCCTTGCCCGTTGCCAGTCGATACAGCAATGAGACTACGCTTGCACTTAAGAAAGACAATTCAGTGAAAGCCAAGTCAGTGGGAGGTTAAAATAGTTCCTTGATGAAAACATGTGTGGTTTAAAATAGAAATATTGAAGGCATTAAAGGATAAAAAGCAAATTAACACTGAAATTCATTAACTCACATTGAGAATCTCACAGTAATGCCTTCCAACCCAGGTAATAAATCAGAATTTACATTTAATAAAATCATTGTCACAAACTTTCTCATCTGCTTGGGGTCACAGTGCTTCAGGAAAGCTACTAGTTGTTTCTCAGTAAATTGTGTTTATAGTTACCAGCCACTGTATGTTCTCCTTTTTTTCCTGTGACATTTCTGCTTCTTTGTTCTTATTCTCCAATGTCTACATCAAGCTGAAAAAAGGAATTGCCATTTGACATACTGAGATTTCAAAATTCTACATTGTCTTAAGTCGTGATGAAAATCTCAGAAAGTCTTGCAAACAAAATATGCAGAAATGTCGCATTTCAGTAAGGTCAGAGCTGGTAAACTGATAGTCTTATTCTGTTA
This sequence comes from Larus michahellis, assembly GCF_964199755.1. NCBI lineage: Eukaryota > Metazoa > Chordata > Aves > Charadriiformes > Laridae > Larus > Larus michahellis. The sequence continues at coordinate 24,955,514 of NC_133900.1, forward strand.
TACAGTCAAAATACAGCATAGGGAAAAAATGGACCTTTTAGAAATGAAACATTTCAACTTTCTGATAGTAAAACTTAATAATAATTATCCATTGACAATTTGGACAAAAACTACATTTATCTGCAACATATTCATTCTGTAACATCAGCATTTTCCAATTGCAACAGGTCACCTTAGAAAATTTTCAGATAGCTTTATTTTATTAATAGCACAATGTCAGTTGTACTGTTATTATTGTGTGGGGTTCTGACATTTCTTTACATGCAGCAGTACCTGCAGAACTTACTTTTGAATTTAGAGGACAAGATTGTGCATCAAAGTAGAAAAGAACAAGATAGGAAAAAAAAATCATACACATTTAAGTACAAGACTACAGAAGCAGAGTGCTATGGAATTGCTTGTATGAGAATAATCTGTGTGTTGCAATGTCTCTAAAAAATGCTAAAAACTCTGAATCAGCCATGGGGCTCCTGATAGATAAGCTTTTGGAGAAGTCCAAAGCTTTTTGTCCAGAAGCTCCCATGGCTCTGATCTGGTGTATGATACACCGTGCAGTGAGCAGGCAGAAGGCTTGCTTTTTATAGTGTTTTGAGTTATCTGAGACCTTTGTTATGTGCACTATTATACGGTAATTGTGCTTTCTCAGCCATAAAACCAGTTGATCAACATTGGTCATACATCTGGAGAATCACTTCTGAGATGCCTCTGGCACATGCACAGCAGCCATTTGATTTCATGTTTATGTCTTTATATGGCTCCTGGTGACTTCCCTGTTGAGATTGAGCCATGATTTGTGTGACTACAGCACTTGAGGCCCCATTTGAAACCTTACCTCAAGCAGTGTACAAAGATAATGAGACTTACAATTAGCATAGCTAAGCTGCATGGGGAAGGGAAGGAAGTCTTCATTTTACAGAAATGAGGTTGAGTCTTCTTTCTGTCCCTCCCTTACAAATGAAAAGTCAGTGGGAAAAATGGCATTTAAAAATCTGTACAACAGTGGTGGTCAATACACAGACACGACAGATGCATTTTGCTTTTAACTGCGCGCAGTAACAAAATTACCAAGCATCAACAGTCCCGGATGCTTACAATGCTTGTCTCGTGCTCTGTCAAAGTCTGCCTACCTCCCTCGTTCTCTCCCATTCCATTCCCCCTCTGCCACCATCCCAGGATGACTGTCAGCTGCACAGCTTCTCTGCTGCAGCACTGGAGGTGGATGTGGAATGCACCCTCTTTATTCTCCCTAGCTCAACGTTCTTTCTTCTCTCCTGCCAAGCAGAAGCATAATAGCATCACGGGGGACAAAAGGGATCTGTATGTCCGCAGAGGTCGTAGACTCTCAGTAGCATCCTTTTCCCCGCCACCAAAACTTCCGTTAGCACTACTATGCTTGGTGGTATCAGGATCTTTTAGGTATTTATTTATATCCCTATTATGATTCCAATCATGTTGTCAATGTTATCTTTACTGATCTGGCACCAAGCTCCTTTGGTATCCTACATGGGAGTACTGAAGCAGAAGCAGAAAATGGTTGAACCCAGAATCCAACGTGATCTCCGCTAACTACAAGGAACGATCCTACACTTACAGGGTAAGTTCCCCTGCATTTCCTCTGCTGGAAATTGCCGAGTCTCAAGCTTGTTATTATTTATTATGCCAACACATACTGAATGGGAATCATTAAAACTTTTTTTGCTGGAAGGTGAAGTACTGCAAAGAGATGTATATATGAATCTAAGTACAAGGAATACTTAACAGTAAGATAACACATTAAATGTGTATCAGGAAACTTCAAGGATACTAATTTTGTACGGTTTTATGAGTTTCATTCATACTTGTGTCTTTCAAGTTTTATGCCACTCAAATCAAAATACACTAGAAAGTGCAAATGAAATGTTGCTGTTACAAAGGTATAAACACATCCAAGGAGCATATACATATATATACATATTTAATGACTTGCTTATAAGATGCCATATTTACTATATTCAGGATCAAAACACACTTCTGCTCCTTTTACAAAATTACATCCTACGTTGCTCTTCACTCAGCCCTTTCTGAAGAGAGGCATCACTTGATCATTGCACTCCTGACCACAATTCCAAGATCTACTGCTTTTGCACAGGTAGATAAGGACCCATCCTTTTATGGAAGTGCACAGTTATTTGCTGTAGCACTTGTCATACAGCCATCAGCACACGCATAGCATCCATGCTCCACACAGATATGCCAGACCACTTAGAGTCTAGTAGCTTACTGGCCTGGGATAGGAGGGGGGAATGCACACTCATCACTTGGTCAGAAGTGCTGGTGTTCGAAATGGGAGCATTTTCCCACCAGCACTGTCAACCATCTTGAAGGAGTTGTTGAGATACAAGCTGTGCTTTTCTTCCACCAATATGCAACTGGGTGGCAGACCAAAGCTCACAGATTGATGACTCAAGCAGCCAGGAGGCTGCTAAACATAGTCAGTTGCCCTCCTCCATACCGAGCAAGTTTATATTCTATAAAAGCTTCCTTCAACTTCTGTGAAAGCCCCTGGTCTGCAAGGCTCTTATTCTTTCTAAATTAGGGTTATCAAAATCCGACCTCTAATCTTTTCTGTATCACATTTTAATAGGCTCAATTGTGTTACATGTTGGTAAGATTATAAATGGTGTGCATGCTGCTTCCCCCCCAGTCCCCCCTCCATCCTCATACAGTTGTGTATTGAAGTAAATACCACCTTTTTGGACAGTCTCTGTACAACACTGAACAAAATAGCTCTTGCTTATGTGATAATGCAAGTATTAAACAATAGAAGCAATGAAGATAATGTTATCAGCATTGCTAGTTACTTAACATTGACTATAGTTTTCCAAATTTCAAGACTGTAACAAAACTTCCCTGCATGCATGGAAGTAGTGCTAATCCCAGTTTGATAAAAAAATAAATAAAGTAATTGTGATTGTGTTGTGTGTGGGTTGATCTTAGCTAGTTATTTTCAAGGACAAGGATGTAATTACCTTGATCTTTTATAAGTTCCTTTTACAATAAAGCTGACTGACTAAGTCAGTGCTTAAGGTCAATTAGTCCCCAATTTGATTAGATCAGACCGTAGGCTGTAGTGGTTTCTCCTGTATCTCCACATACAACCATGCTGGGTGACCCTGCACTTAAAATCCCTAACTCTAGCATTATGTCTCCAATGGGCTGCTTCTGCAAATCTCACCACAGCTACCAGGCAGGACAAGAACAGTCATAACGCATCAGGACAACCAGTCCCAAGTTGGAACTCATTACTGGCAGTACCTGCTCTGGCAAAGGGTTTATTTCAATTATCTGCAGGATCCTCCAGACAGAGAAGAAAAGACCCAACACCATTCCAAGCTGAAGGAAATTAAGTAGCTTAAAACTACTGCAAAATCTGGCCTGCAGAAGCAGCTCTCACCAGTCAAGATGAACAAGGGACCCTTACCTCTCCGATGAGGGTGTCAAATTTGTGGCAGTCGCCTGTCAGGTGAAAGAGATGTAATCTGCAGAGTTGTCCTTAATTTGAGAGTATTCTGCTATTTTTAATGTCAAGAGATGTCAAGATGATGTCAAAAGATGTCAAGAAACTGACAGGAAGTAAGCCTCAAATACATCTAGAAGGAGGGCAGAGAGTAGGAAAGCAGCCTGCAAGACCCTTGCTTCCTCTTTGTTCCACAGAAGCCAAACTGATGAAGGTAGGGCTCCTGTGGGAAGTTAGCTATCACTCTTTGTTCTGGGCTGCAGTTATGTTTGCAGTTGCTGATAGGAACGAAAATATGTCATATGCAAACACATTCTAGTGGTAATTCATGTTTTGGTATCCTTTCATTAATGGCTGTGGCATGTTTGTATTGGGGGTCAGTGGGACATTGGTGACTGATTTTTTTTTCCAGGTATGCCCAAGCAATTCCCTGAAAGCCATGCAGACTCAAATCAAAAGGTCATTAAGTATAGGCCTGGAAAAGATGCTCCCTAACATGCATAAATGCTACCAGAATCAGGCCCCTGTTTAAGATAAAGTTACTTTCAGAAAGTAAAGAAATGCTATTTGTGAAATTGTATTTGTAACGAACTTTTCCTGCTTTCTTTGCATACAAATGCTTCAATTGCTGAGCCCTTTCACATAGATTATGTAATTTAAAAACAGCTGAGCATGCAAAGAAAGTTCAATTTCTACAGAGGGCCCAAACTTTGTGATAACCTGTCCTCTCAGTTATTCCTGAATTCTCATAATAGGGAAAGAGAAGAAAATATTGTTGGGAAGGCTGGGAGGGTAAGAGCGTATAAATCTTTCTTTTCTAAGCAGCTGTTAGCTGTCCTGAAGTGACCAGTCAAATATAAGCCGTACATAGACCGGATTTGTGAATACAATAAATAGCTGGATAAAGGGAGCCGAGAGCGTATACAGTTTGTGTCAGTTTGTGGTTTCCAACAATTGTCAGAAAACAGATTTCTTGTCTTTGCTAATTCAGTAAAAAGCATTTTAATGTAAAAATAGCTGGGGGTAAGTCAGAAATGAGTAAGTATGTTTGTTTTGAAGGAAGAAATTCTGTGTTTTCTGAAAAAACTGTTATCATGTTTTGCATGTGATTATGATATCTTCTATATCCCTATGATCCTGATAGCTCTACACAAGTTTTCATTTCTCTCAGGTGCAGTGTACATTCATTTGCCTTCATAGACATTTTTCTTCATTTCTGAATAAATGGGTTTTTTTGTCCCTTTTATGTAACTCCATTTTGCCTTGTCTTTTGCATTGGTTGTTTAAAGACCTTAGCACTACTGAATTCTAGCAGCACTCAAGACCTTGAAACATTTGATATTATCATTCTTTAATTGTTAATAGTTTTCAACAATCCATTTATTTGGGATTGTGTGGCAAACACATTTTTACATGCGAATTAATACAATCCATATGCGACTAAAATCGCATGCAAACTCCTTGTGGCTTTTTTTCAGTTCCCCTAAAAGTAAGCAGTCAAAGTATCCCCAATAAAATGTCCACTCATGTATGTGAACTTGCAATAGGAGCACTGTGCAGGGACTCCCAGTGACTGTTACTTACTAATGAAGCCATGGGTGTACTGGCCAAAGAAGCAGAGCAGCGCCTGGGCTGTCAGTACAGGGCAACTTAATTTACAGCAGGCTTTGTCTTCCTACACAGTAGGTAACACCTGTCCCTCTGGTCCTGATTTGTAAAAGAGCCAGAGATACCTAAAGGATCCCATCCGTGCCGCATGTCTGGCTCGCTGTCAGCCAGGCACGAAGGGTATCAAGACAACAGAGCTTCACCACCTGGGCCCTGAGGAGGTTTCCTGGACATGTTCCTGATACCTGGCCCCTGTTCCAGAGCTCCCTATGTTTTCTTGTAATGAGTCAGGGAGTGAAGGAGATGAACCTAGGAGTTAAGATGGAAATGCATTTCCTTGCGGCTGGGATGCTGGCTCAGCTTTCCTTCAGGCTCACTTTCCACCATTAGATACAAGACCCGTGAAATATCCCACCAGGTTCCAGAGCTCCCGTATCTTTAATGGCCCAGTTGAACCCTCCCAGCATGCTGATTGGCAGTGGTACAGCCTTAATTGTCATCTCCAAATTAATCCATTGGCAGGAAAGCTTTGACTATACTCCTGGTTACGTCCTCCTTTCTTACTATACCTACAAACGACTTCTCAGCAAACCAGTGCTTCTTTGCATTCTCACAGTAGCATGAAAATTAAGAACAAATATGACAACAATCTTTTGTTTTCCTTTGTCAAATGGCTCAGCAGTACCAACACAAAACAAACTGTACTGCCACAATGGCTGTGTGAAGGACGCAGGTTTGCTCTTGCAGCTCAGAACTGTGCTGCTAGGGTGAGGCACGTCTGCTGGCTGAGAAAGATAACTGTAAATGTGGGACTAGCACACTAGAAATATTCACAGCACTGGCATAGGTTCGAGTCAACAATTTGTCCACGGTACAAAAAGAAAACATAGCATCTATCCATGCCTGTAGGGTGTCTTTCAGGCAATAATTTTGAGTAAGTAGATGTGTGCTAAGTAAAGCAAATGATTATTTTGTAAGTTCCTGTGTATACTAAGGGCCCTGACAAATAGATTTTAACTGATCTCAAAGTTTCAGTTATCTATTTTATGTGTTAGGTAATTTTTATTGTACTCTTTGACCATATTAAACACGTTTGTGCTTAAACATAAAGAGATTTAATGAGCAATGCATTGGCCAAGGTTCTACCACCATAAGCAGTTCTGCAAAGGGTCTGCAAAGTTGTGTCATGAGATAATTCCTTGCATACAGTGGCACCAGCACCAGTCCTGGTTAGCACCAGAACAGGGCACCTTAACCTCATGTTTCGTTCATCCCCCAGTCCCAGCTCTATTTAGCAGAGGTGGCACCTGAGCCCTCGTATTCTACAACGGTTACAAAACAATATGGTGGCATTTCATCATTCACTAACAATGTTTGGAATTAATTGACCCACTTTTTGTTGCTAACAAAGAAATCTTAAGTCAGAGACTGTGTGGTACCATGTCCATCAAGGCCTTTAAACCTTTTCCCTATAGTTGCAATGTCTTGTGGTCACATACGTCAAAGCAGTATCATTTGTCTTTCAGTTAGGCTTAACTGACGAAAATTCTTCCTCCTGGCTTTAAAAATGGATACAACATTTAAAGCAGCTTCTTTTTTTTGTTGTTTGTTTTTAATTCTATATAATTGTATGTCTAAACAAATTACTAGTTGTGTTTAATTTAGTCAATAGAACCCTGGTGGCAAACATGCTGATTTTTAATGAATTCGTTGATTATCTGTCAGTTTATGAACTGGTTTTGCTGAACATATCAATTATCATCACTGTGTAATCAAATCTGTCAATTATGTAGCATTGGGTTAGTTCATTGAACAAATGCAAAGAAAAAGCTGTGACCAAAACTGCTGGGTCCATAGTATTTCCCATGATAAGGGAAGAACAATTACTTCGTAGAGCTAGTCCAGAAGGTCTATAGTTCCTTTTAATTGTCTTTTCTTTCTGTCATAAAAGCTATGTCTTGGCTGGCATACTTCCACTCACAAAGTTAGACTGTGATCGCCCCTAATTTTTTTTGTAGGAAAGAAAAGCTTTTTGCAAACAACTTTGAGAGACACACTCCTGTCACAAGAAGATACCAAACTAGACAGAATAATATCAACAAAAATGTCTGTCAGCTGTGACAGCTTGGTGACAGATTTATCTCCCACACAAAATATTTTTCTTCTGGTCACTGATACTGAAGGAACATGCTTTCTGGGAGGATTCCCTCAAAAAACCCACCCCTTCCCCGAAACCCAGAGTAGTCTTTTCCACAGGGAGCTGGTCATAAAAGATCTGGGATTTTTAATACAACCTAGCCATTGCTTTTAATGAGGAGAGTTATAAGAGAGGAGTTTGCTAATTTCTAAAAACTTGATACTTGTTATACAGGCATGCCAATGAATCTCCGTGCTTTCACAGAGGTGGTGGTGACAGAATTGCTGAGGCTGTTTATAAACGACAGACAGTTCAGGTTCAGATACAAAAAATAGATTACCGTAGCCTACTAAGGGCCACTACGATCTTTCATTCACTCCACTTTGGAAGCACAAGGCAGTATTTAATCAAGTATTGGTAATCTGGACAACAATCCCAAGAAAAATAAAATTCTAATTTTTGCCACATTCGGTGGCAAGTAGGCTCTAAGATTTGCCTAGGACAGCTTGAAACATGACCCCAGTCCTCCAGGTACTTACAGCGAAATTGACATTTCTGACCAATGGTATAGACATAGTATACCCTGTAGCCCCTCTGTGAATATACAGGTTGTCCACTTATTTTTAGATAATTATATCAGAGATCTTGGATTGATTTGATAGTCATTATGGCAAAGCTTGTAGCCAGCACTGTTGAGGACAGAGTAGTTGCTGGCCAGAGTAGTTGCAAGTAAGGGTTAGAAAGTTTCTCTGAAGCTGATTCTTATTTCACCTGCGTGTCCTCGTCCCCTTAAACACAGAATCCATCAGGACTGCCCAATTTGCCAGGGTTTCATCAGATCTATGTATCATATGGGTGTCATATGATCTGTGTCAGCAATTTCTCAAATACACAGAGAAAAAAGATGCCACAGTGATCACCGCATAGGATGTTTTTATCTTTTCTCTTTCACACGGACACAATGGAAGCAGTCTTAAGACTTGTAAGGATGTTCCCTTTTCCTAAGTTTGTTTGAACAAGGAAAGAAGCAAGAAAAACAGCACTCTGCCTCTGAACTCGGATGCTCTGGTTGGTACTTCGTGCCATAGGGAAACCTACTTTCATGGATCATCTCAAAACTTACATCGTACTCATGCCATCATCAAGCAATATGCTTTGTGCCTCCTATTTATATATGTTGGAAACATAATTCCTCTACTGTATATTGCCGTGCATGTCATGGGTTGAGAAGCATCCTCAGGATATGCTCGCAATTTTTTTTAGCTGTTTTATCACTGCACTAGATGTACTTTATTTTTTCAATCAAACAAAACCCAACAGTATAGAACATGCTACACAACAAAATAATCAATTTGCAGCAAAACCACAAGAGCTGTACTCAGGTACTTGGATCTGATTCTCTGATTCCACACCTTGCATTTCTTTCCCCACATCTAAACCTGTCGCAAGTGACTACAACCTGTAGCTAGAATTTCTGACAGAGTTCTGGCTGGTGTCCAGCTGAGCAGACTATTTTGAAGGACCCCCAAACTCTTACACATCCATTAATAATTTTGAGAAGAAATAAAGATTGATGCCACTGTGATAGGTGGAAAGCATGCCAATACACAGACTGCTGATGAACACAGCCTGATTTCTGAGCTTCAGAGAACTTCTCTGATAGGTTTTGACTGACACAAACTCAGCACGCCTATTATAAACCATGTGTGCCTTCAGAAATGTTTCTCACAGAAGTGTCTTCCCAGCACGGTCATGGAACTCACAGCCCTCACCTGTGAAACTCAAGTTACATTGGCATGATTTGGACCTTTCACATTTTTTACTCCACATTTCAGGGAGACTAGTCATGAACTTAAGGCAGAATTCACTGAGAAACTCTAGCACATAAAACCCAGCATCCAGCAGGGAAAGAGTCACAAATCAAAACAAGTAAACATCAAAACATGTTATTTTGACACAATAGCTAGAAAACATGAACTTTGGAAATGTTTTTTATGGATGTTTGCTGAAGAAACAGTTTCAATTGGCATTTTTTTCTTTTCTTTAACTAAGAAGGCTAAACAAAAGGGATTTGTGAACTCCAAAGGAACGCTGCAAAGTACTCAAAGTTGAACTGAACATGCTGGTTGCTCCCAACTGAGAGCTCAAGGATTTGGGACCCATGAAAAAAAGAAAGTGGGGCTGAGGATGTGTCCAGACCTGGTTAAAAACCACACCACCATCACTACAAACTTTTAGAAATCCCCTTCAGTAGAAGAGCGTCTTCTCTCTTCTCCTCAACAAGGGTTTTTCTGCAGCCAATCTGAAAGCCACATGCAACTCATACAACTCTACAAGTTTCCAGTATGTTCCTGCAAGGATAATGTGCCCTTCTCTTTCTTGGGCTCTTGAGGAACGAGACCACAATCTTCATCACACATAAAGGTTGATGCCACTGTGGTAGGAGGAAAGCACACCAATATATAGGCTGTGAATGAACACCCACTTGATTTCTGAGCTTCAGAGAACCTCTCTGATGGGTTTTCAACTGACACAAACTCAGCAAACTCATGAATGTCATTAAGATTCTTCCTAGCCTCAGTTCCGCATCAGCACTGCTTGGAGCATCTGCCTCTCTGCACACACCACACCACAGATCCAGTGCAATGGAGCTAAACAAGTAATTTTATTCCTTTGGCCTTCTGCTGCAGTGAAAACCGACTCCATTCCATGCTTGTGAGCATCCTTGTGAATAAATTTATATATAAATATAATGTATTTATATATATTTATTTTTCCTAGTGCAAAAGGCATTAGGGAAACTCAGTATTGTTAGATGTAGGCAACCAAAGCTGGACTGATGGTATTTGTTTTAATCATGACAGTTAGTGTGCAATTAAGGAAAGATGCAATGAGTTTTAGGGCTACATGAAGTTTACTCAAACGAACAAACTAAAGGGTGTGTTTGGTGTTTGCACTTAATCTGTCTACCCTGAAGAAGGAAACAGGTTTTTGTCCATCTAGGCTGCTTATCACGTGGGAGAACTGGCATACCACAAGGAGCTGGCTGGGGAAACATCTTCTTTCAGAGGTGCTGATGAGGCAGTTATCAAGGTCGGGTATCAGGGACCCCCACAGCATGGTGATGACCGTTGCCAAACACAGAGCTGCTGGTATTTCCAGGGCTTCTCCCAGGAGAGGCAGAGGTCTCTACTTGCAAATGTTGCCAACTGTCCTTATTCCAGTGAATCCCTGAGGAATGCATGGACTTTTTTGGTTTGCCTTCCCCCCCCCCTCCTTGGTAGTGCACCCTGGTTTCCTTGCAGTCCCAGGCAGCAATGTTGGAGCAAAGCCGTACAGATGAGTGGCCCAACTCCACTGTCTTTGTCAGGAAATCAAGTAAAAAAAATCTTTTTATGCAGTGTTGGTCTTCTCATTGACCTTTTACTGAGCTCCTGTCCTTTCCCGAGACAGCGAATTAGCCTCCCTTCTATCCTTGGTTTGAAGTGATTAGCTTGTTCCTTTGCCATGGGACTGGACAATGGATAAAAATCAATTCCTATTTAAGAAGCTACAGGAGTATGCATTTTCCTTTTCCTGCTGCCTTTATTGATTCCCTGAGCTCTCTGAGACACTATCAGTTCTGCTGCAGTCCAGCTTTATTTGAAAAGGATCTGTGATGATGGCTATGATCTGTGATCATGGATTTGTGAGAAAAGCGTCTTCTGTCTTCTCCTTGCTCTTCCAAGGGTCATACTGAGGCCATTTGTCCCATCTGTGGTGGTGTGCAGAGAGACTCTGGAGGAGTTTACAGCCTTGTGCCATGATTCTAGTGAGCTCTTGTCAGTGCAGCGCTCTTATTTATCTGGACCAGCAAAAGAAAAAGGAAACTCTGAGGAAGAAACAGAAATGTGACAGTTTTTTTCCTGATGGTATTTCAGCTTTTGGTCCCTTGACTGTCAATTGCTTTGAGATAGTCAACATGTCTGTAGCATCCTGTCCAGACACAGAGCATGTATCTGCCCTGTCTTATAACACATTTTTTATTTACATAATGAATTGGACCATCAGTTAGCCCATACTGGAACACCGCACTGGAAATGATATCTGAAATGTTATTCTCCATGGACATTATGCCAATGTGAAGGTAAGGGGAGTGTAGGTAAGGTACATTGTGTTAAGGTAATGTCCAGGGTAAGGAGATAGTGGAAAGTCAGGCCCACATGATTTCAGATATTGCTCTTATACGTCACTAGGTAAGTGTCCCAATCCCCTTTTCCCAAACAGGAAATCCAAGGCCAAGAAGCTCTGGTGCTTCAGGTTAGTTATGACATTGAGACATAGGAGGCCTGGCTTTTCTTGATTGTGGCAAGGTTGACAGGTGCAAAAGCTCCTTTTCTCATACAACTATAAATATTTCTCTAGTTGCTTGCTTTGGAAGTTAGGTAATTTTAGCTGTACCAATATATCTCAGAAGAGAAAATAAATGGTTACTACCATCATTAAAACATAACTACGACTGACTTTAATGATGTCCTTAAAGGCAGCTGGGCACCCTGTGATCTGTCTGTTTCAAAAGCATCATCTTTTTACTCCACAACTTTGCACTAACTAGCAGAACACGAACTCTGTCCCTAACTAGAGCTCTTATGTGCCCTGATAGGACAAAAAGGTTTCCATAATCATGGATGGATGCATTTCCTATGCTGCTATCCCAAGCTACCCACACCCTAGTACAAAAAAATAGTTATTCATGTTGTTCTTTACCTGCTAACTTATTGTTCTCATAGAAACTCTTACACCCCATTAGTACGCTTCTAGATTAGACGTGGTATCTTAAATTGGGACTTGAATCAGGTTGATGTGGTTGACATCTTCCAGCAGAGATTAAGCTAGTGTGGATAGACTGGAAGGGAAAAAGCACATCGTTTGGGGTTGTGATGCAAGCACTGTCAGGACAATGTGGTTTACTGTGCCAGAGAATGCCCTATCATATTGCATTGCATTATCATGCAATGACAATGCTCCCACATAGAAAGCACCATAGCCTATGGTTCTGCCACAGCCATATCTGCATGTCTTCTCTGTAGGAAGAGAAAAAGCTGACAGACCAACGAGCTGTTGGCATGCCTGCCCTGCTCTTTTGTCTGCCTGAAAAATTTCCATTATGCCCTGCTTGTATCCACTGATATCTGGACCAAAGGGTCTTTCCTCTCCTTCTATTGATCATTTGTTTCATGCCAGTGGGGATGTTTCAGGAGGAAGCATTAAATCTGTTTGCATCAGCTGATGAAATATGCCACACCATGTCTTGGGATGCAGATTTTTCTCCATTCTCTAGTTCCTCCTAGTCTATACTTGCAAAAGTTTTTGTTCTGCCAGGTTATAGTGGCCATTTTCAGTGGTTACTGTGTTAGGATGAGCTCAATTAAAATGTTTTGGTGACTTCAGCAGTTACTGGATCTGACTTTTATTTTGCAGAGACAAAAAAACAAAAGGGCTGCTAACAGTACAATGCTACTATAAATCCCAGACTCCTGGTGACGGATACAGGAGAGTCCTGAAATTGTAGGAGCTGTCACTGACGGAACAAAGGATTAAGCTTTCAAATTATTCACAACTGTGTTTTAGCTCCTTATTTGAAGGCACGCACTAAGGTTCTATAAGATTATCATTAGTACTTATAGAAGAGGTCCAACTGTACAAGGTTCACTAGGCAGATATTGGTAATTAGTTCTGATTTTTAACATAGTTGAAACATGTTAATTGTTTAATGAATTCTGAAGTGCCTAAATGTGCTTCCTTCTCAATGAAAAGTTTATGTTATGGGGCTATGAACAGTTTTTCTCTGTCCAGTCAATAAGAAGGTTTTTAGACATATGAAAATAATGTTAATCCATAGAGGAGCATTGAGGATCAGTAGTGTGTGTGAGGGAAGTTCTCTCATTTTCTCTTATTTGAAATCCCCAAAAATGTATCTGAAAACTGATGAAATGAAAAAGTTAATAATGAGATTTGAGGAATGTGCTGAGAAACTTGGAGTATGTTTTGAGGGACAGTTTTTAAAAGATTTTCATTTTGTGTTTAGATCTGCTGCAGATATAGAGGCACACAGAAATAAGCTTAAAGGTGCTAGGAGCTAGCAGTGATAAATAAAGTATTCAGTGAGGCTTCGCAATTAACAAATAAAGGTAGGTTTTCTGTCACTCAAAAAGAAAACCTCCCTGCACTTCCTTTTCTTGATGATAATTCAAACAAACAATGAACCCAAAAGTAGTTTTTCTTGCCAGCAGGAAGCTTAAGCTCCTCATTTATGCTCTGACAGTGTTTTGAGAGGTGATTAACTATTCATATTCTTTACACTCAGGAGAACGATCTGGTGTAGGCTTAGGGGGCCTGATACCCCCAAAGGAAAATCTTGTGTTCCTCCTGCACTTTGGAGCACACTCCAACACACACACACCTGAGGTGAGGAGTGCAGTGCTGGGGCACCCATGGCAATGGCAAGCACGCCACTGGATACCACAGCCTTCCTAGAAAGGCCCTGACACCTTCTTCTGCAAGGGAGGAAGGGATGCGTAGACAGCCTGTGCTGAGTTGGGTATCTCACAGCCTTGCCAAAATACGGTGTGGTTGGGCTGGATGTCTATGCTGGTTGAAGGGTAAATGGACACACGTGATAGTGGAACCCATTGAGGCTATAAAAGGCAAAAACACTGCACCTGGCTCAGAATTCTCTTGGCAAGGGGAGTTTTCACAGGAAATACCACTATGCCATCATTTAGTTCTTATATTTCCTCAGGTATCTGCTTTTAGCTATAATTGGAGGCAGCATGCTGAGGGAGATTGAGCTGACCCAGTATGGCCATTGCCACATTCCAACATGCTGCTGGAAAGAAGCCTATACATTCAAAAGCAAATTCAAACCAAGATACTGCCGCAAAACCACATTTGCATTATAAAAATGCTAAAGAATTCAAGCTGTGAATCGTTAGGTTAGAAACCTAAACTGATATTAAGCCAAACTCATTTAGCAAATAACCTGAAAATGATGCACATTTTGATAGTCCCTATCTCTACAGACAACATAGTGAATGCACATTTTAAATCTAATTTGGGCACATGTACACACTGAGTTTTTGTTAAGTGGCTCTCATTCAATATAGAACTTCCAGTCCAACTTTCCACCCATACTGGAAACAGTCAACCAGTTCTCACTTTATTTTTTTTAATTGAATTTTATTAACATAGAACTACTACCAGCAAAATCTGTATAGTAAAAATGAAAATGCAAGTAGATGGCTCATTTGCTTAAAGCTAAAATTGTTTATCTTGCAATATTTTATATGCATTCTTTGCTAAGTAGGTAACATAGCTGTCTTGGCTAACCAGCCAAGTTATTTTGAGAGCTTTGTGGAAAGGTTTCGAATTTTAAAAGATTATGTATATGTGGTGTGTGTGTATATATATAAATCAGTGCTAAACGTAACAGATAAGGAAGGGTTCCAACATATATGGCAAGGAGAGAAGGGATCTGGGGAAAGCTTGTGCAGAGAGCTGCCATTTGAATTAGCAGGATGAAGACAGAGGTATCTTGTCTCCAACACTGTAGACGCACAAAGTGCAGAAAGGGCATAATAGTTTACACCTTCTTCCGCTGTGCTCCTAAACTACCATTTTAGATCTAGCCAGGGAGATGCAGTATACAGGTGCAGTACAAGCGCTACTCTTTGTGTCATTTTTTCCACAGGAGATGTAGATCCCACGTTTATAATGCTGCCTCCATCTAATCTAAACTTACAGTTTAGAAACAAAAAATGACTTCTTTCCACAGGGAGAAAACAAGTCAGTCACCTGGGCTTCAGTTTACCCCTAGAGGTCCTGACCACAGGGACTACAAAACCCCAACCCATGCCCATTCTTTGACAGGGAGGTGAAGTGGGACAACATTTCTGAAAAACGTGTACTTTACCTGAGAAAAGTTATAAAAATTTCCAGTTTTTCAAAGCAAAAAAAATTTTCAAGATGAAATGCCACCACAAAATGTTGCATCCCCAATTATTATATAAGCTTACTTTAAAAGTCAACAATACTGTAGTTTTACTCTCAGTAGAGTAGTAGGCATGTTCTGGTGTTAAAAAAAAACACTGCTTTGTTTTGTAGTAAATTCATTTTGAGCAGAGATAGGTTTATATACTACAAAATAAGACTTAGTTCCGAAAATATTATTTTCATCGAATTTTACTGAACTGACAAAAAACCCCATGAAGAACTATTACAACTTTCCTATTCCACGTCCGACCAATGCCCAGAGCAGAGACAGAAAGGAAGTTACTATGAAGACATTAGCAGCAACTCTGAAATAAACTAGTATAAACATTGGCCTTCATACTTTATTCTCCTTTGTAAAGATTGCTTTCTGGATGTCTAGTAATTAGCTCTGACTTGAATGTCATTGAAAGTTGTTAATTATTTAATGAGTTTTGAGGATCTTAACTGCCTTTTCTTTAAAAAAACAATGAAATCCCCATACCTGCACAGATTGGTAAGTGGCAGTCTTTTTCTAGAAAAGAACCAAAAAGTTTACTCCATATTTAAAAAAAAAGTTCAGATTTTTTGAGTTGTTAAGCCCCACACAGCTGCTCACTCGCTCCCCCGCAGTGGGACGGGAAAGAGAATCGGAAGCGTAAAAGTGCAAAAACTTATGTGTTGAGACGAACAATTGAAAAAGTAAAGCAAAAGCTGTGCACACAAGCAAAGCAAAATAAGGAATTCATTTACTACTTCCCATTGGCAGGCAGATGTTCAGGGTCATCTCCAGGAACGCAGGGCTCCATCATGCGTAATGATTGCTTGGGAAGACAAACATCATCACTCCAAACATCCTTCCCCCTTCTTCTCAGCTTTTATTGCTGAGCATGATGTTATATTGTATGGGGTATGCCTTTGGTCAGCTGGGGTCACCTGTCCCAGCTGTGCCCCCTCCAAACTCCTTGTTCACCACCAGCTTACTCGCTGGTGGGGCAGTGGTAAGGGCCTTGATGCTGTATAAGCACCATCAAAAAAATAAGTGTCTGTTTAATAGCACAGTGTGATTACAGCCAGCAATGCTGTCTCACTGTTCTCCTTCTGCATTTTATTACCTTGACTGTGAACTCCAGAGGGAGGGCTCACCTTTTTTGTCTTTTTTTCCCGGCTCCTGTTTATTTGGATTGTAGTTCTTGAGAAGAGCCCCTAGTTGTTGCTTGTTATTATTGCAACCGATGAGGATGAAGACGATCTGTGAAAGTGACTTCTCTTTTCATTTAATAGCCCTGTTTTATTAAGTGATAAAAAGAAACAAGGCCTGTACTTAAACTTCTTTAAGCTTGTTCTCTTTACTATTTTTCTTAAAATCCCATTTCTTGGGGAAGACGTTGGATAACCATCACGTGTAAAATAAAAGCCAGAAAAAAGTCTCATATGTGCATGAAAGTCCCTATGGCCTTGTTGCCAGAACTTAAATATCTGAGTTCTCTGTTTCATATTAAAATAATTCTGGATGTACTTTGCGAAACAAAATACAGAGCAACCTCTAAGCCACAGGTGATGAGTACAGCTGAAACCATCCCAACCCGAAGCTGGGACTCCAGTACAACTGGCTATTTTGCAGCACAACTGGCACAATTGTTTCCAGTTCTTCACTTGTTGTCCTTTCAGCTGAATCAGTGCCTCATCAGGTCAAATTCACTTCCGCAAGTGAAACAGGAGATACTGTTGGCAATTTGTTCTTTGCCATTCTGCACTTGTGACTGACCAAAGTGATAAACAGTGGACTTTGTCAGACACAATGACCAAACCAGCAGTAAGTTTTCTGAAAATAGATGTTTGTTTGTTTGTTTGTTTGTTTTCAAAATTACCTTTAAATAAAATAAGGCTGAACTCTAAAACCCACATATGTAGATTCTTCCTTTTCAGCATAACAGGTCTCTTGCTGGAGATTATAGGGAATCCAAAAACAGTGACAGTGACGTTGCTCCTATGCTTTTTTTCCGAGTTGGCTACAGTACACAAATAAGAAAATTTAAGCATAGAAAAGTGTTTGTAACTAACCCAATTCTCCAGAAAGAGAATCAAAGTTTCAACAAACTTCTCAATTTTCCTTCAGGAAAAGCAAACGGAAAATAATTTTCATTTCATGTCAATTCAGCCCAAACAAAAGTTATTTCTGTACACCAAATGATTAATTCCTGATGCGCTTAACTTCGCTGCACACTTCTCTGTTGTGACACACAACCTCCTGGAAACTGGTTCAACCAGGACCCCTAAATTGTAGCGGCAAATGGAGGATCCAGCGTTGATCCATGAGAACATAGAGGACGAGCTCTTCATCAGTGACACAGGCTTCCCATCAGTTGCCAAATGGAGAATAAGGCATTGCTTTGAGAAATCGGAGGCTGTCAGATTTTGTGCTGCTCCATAGCAGGGGGTAACACAGTATTTGATGTACTATTCTGAATATGATTTGAACAAAGAGAGAAAAAAAAAAAAGAGTTGGATAAGGAGTTGTGTGCTTCTTAGCTGGGGGCATGACAAACTGTGTGCCTGAGGTAGGAAAATAGGGGAGATATATAGGGAATCTGGATAACACCTTTGAGGGGAGAAGTTAAAATGTGCTTAGAAGGAAGAGACTGAGGACACAAAATGGATATTAGGGTTGTTCTATGGGACAGCCCACCCGAGGAATGTGTTTAGGTATTTGCTGGTGTTTTTGCTCTCCAAGTGCTCCTTCTCCCTGGCACAAAGCAAAGAGAACAGGGCTGGGACACTTGGTGCCCTGATGCCAGCTGCCATCAAAAGGCAGTAAAAAGGCAGAGTCACAGCCTTTCCCCAAGACAGCTGAGTGGCAGCTTTTCCCTGAGATAGTCCCATATAGATATGTCTGACTTGTGCCAAGTGGTGAGTGGGCATGGGATTGCCAAGCAGGTCAGCATTGTTCCTCTGGGCACCAAGCAGCCACCTTGTTTTCAGCAAAGCGTTTGGCGTGGGCCCCATTTCTATCACAAAGAAAGTCCCTTTTGAACAACAGGGTCTTGTAATCCTGTCTGCTTTGACTCTTATGCGTCTCCAGTCTGAATCTACTGATCTGCCTATCATGCTGTTCTGCCGGTGCAGAGAGGTGGTGGTCACCACTGTGAAGTCACTGCTAGACTTTGACATCAGAGTTTTTCAGTGTAAGCAGATGCAAGATTGACAGCTAGGGGTTATGGCCATACCTGCATCCCACATCCCAAGACACCTGCAAATCAGTTTGGTGCCATCCAGCAGCTTTGTGACACCAGGATCACACTGACTGGGAGCTCATGTGAGGATATGATAAATGACACCTTTTAAAATCACAGCCAAGACTACTGAATCAGAGTTACTCTCGTTCCTAGGAATATAGCCTTGCAAATGAGTCTGGCTCTCCATTGTCAGCACTGTTCATCAACCATCTGAAAACGAATCCACGATGTTGATAAGCTTTTTAGTTGACTGCTGTCCTGTGCAGGGTTGTTCTGTCAGGCCACTGGTAACTGGGTAACTCTTGATAAGAGGAAGTACAATGAGCTTTAGACAGTGTAAATCCCACAAAGTTTTGCTACAACTCTTTTGCCTCTAAAATAGGCTATCTTTGGTTTTAGGTATTTGATACTCAGCTACTTTTTGGAGGAGCAGCTGGCATAGAGGTATACCATTGCTGTCCATTCTCCTATGTGTTTAGTAGCACATTTTCCTTCAGAGTGGTTGCTGTGACTCTCACAGGACAGGGGAAGGAAAATCTTTCAACAAGGATGGTCTTTGGACAACTTTAATCCTGAATATGCTCCAGTCATGGCAACCTTTCCCCATGCTCCTCTGGAATTTCCATCATATTTATGCCAATGAAAGGTGAGAATATTAATAAAACTAATGCTTTCCTGACTGCCTTGCAATGACACCTACTGCGAAAGATCCAAATGTTTCCTCACTGCCACATAAAAGGAGACAGTGTGTCCTTTTTAACACTATCTCACCAAAACCACAGATTGGTAAAGACCCCCGATTCACTTTTGTGACTTTCCTTATCCCACAGACAGATTGCATTTTAACAAATGCTTTTAACAAGTTCTCCTCCCAGAATTGCTTATCTTGAAGGATGGTGAACAGTTTGAAAAAGTGCAGGATCTTTGTGATCTAAGTTGCATGATTGTCTGACAGCAGGACCGCCTGTCCATTAGGAATTTGCTCAAAGTAGGACTCATCAATTTAAGCAGTCGAACTCCCCAGCTGCCCATGCTGAAGACAAAAGGGTAGCCAATTTAATTAACCATGGCCTCAAGGAGCATAATTCATTATCAATTTTACCAATATCAATGTCCTGAATGTAAAAGAGCTTGGAACACAGATGTCTAATCAGGAGAGCAGCACTGTAAATCTGATTGTTTTCCTTGCTCTTAAACTTATGACAAGAAAAAGAAAATAACCTAAACCAATGGATTTGATTAATATAATGGACAAATCTGCCCAAAGAAGTCATTAGAGAATGGTTCCCTGAATCTTTGAAATTGCTTCTGGCTTCACATACAAATACTCCTTCCCTTCTAACCCGATTTTGTCATGCAATAGTTGTGGCAGTGACAACGGTTAGTCACAGACATGAAGAAAAGCAAGGACTTCAAGAGGTCACGTAGACTGTCCCCTTGAATCCAGGACAGAATTAACTGTATCTGGATTCACTCACATGTTTCTTAAAACCCATTTTAGAAACGCCTGTCACCAGATACTCCACTTCTCTGCATATCAGCCACCAGTATTAGGAGGAAGATTTTCCTAATATCTGACTTCATTTTCTGTGGTGTAGATTAAGCTAATTACTACTTATCCTGCTTTTGAAGAAGCAGAACTGATTAGGAAGTCACATTTTCACTCTGCAAGGAATTCCAGCCTCCAAATTCTGTTGTTATCCCAGACTAGAGCAAGAAGCCAAAGCGTCATGTTTTTCATCAAAATTAAAATGTCTAATCTTAGATTAGGATGACCAAATTGTTTTCAAGAACATCAAACTATTTGTCTAATTATCCTTTCATATAATCATCTGCATGTAATCATTCAAAGAAAATCTTTTGACATTATCAAAATGGAAAAAGAAAGCTGAAATTATATGTTTTGTCTTTCCTGCTGAAGTTGTGTCCTGGTTTGAGGTAAAACAGAACCAACTTTCTGCTCAGTAATTTTACTTCTTAGCTAGGCCTCTTCTAACTCTCTGAAATTAACAGCATGTTGTGCCGAAAACGGTTTGTTTTCAGAGTGATAAGACCAATGTTTGCAGTTTGTGCCAAGGAATGGTACGCAGAGAGGCTCTTGCTTATACCTATTGCTATAACAACCAAGGTCAGCTAATTGTGTTATTTGCCCTGCTGGAGGGTTGGAAGCAGAAAAGCGTAGAGGGGTCCCACCTGCAGGAAGGAACGGACAGGACAGGTGACCCAAAATTGACAAACAGGGGTATTCCATCCCATCTGCCCCATGCTCAGGATAAAAGCTGAGGGATCAAAGGGTGAACTCTTTCTTCAATGGCTGATGTCCGAGGAGGACCCTGTCTGTTCATCTGCCTTTGATCCCGATCCGTGGGTTTCTGACTCCAGCTGTGGAGTCCAATTCCCACCCATCGCTGAGTCCAGTCTGGGACTTCCCCAGTGCCTGCTGGTGACATCATCCTGGGAGCTTAATACAGTTTTGTATATACTGTATTTATTTCTATTTTATTATTAATATTTCATTAAAGTAGTTTAGTTCCTTCTAAACTCATAAATCTCTTTATCTCTCCTCCTCCTCTCCATGTACAAGAGGTTGGGGGAGAGCATCTGTTGCTGGCCATTGGCCAATTTGGCCAAAACCACAAGTTGCTAGTGAAATTTTTACATGCATGTGGCTTGTTTGCTTTTCAAATAAATTACATTCTGTGTTGGAAGACGTTTCTAAGTCTTTGGTAGATTACAGACAATAGTTTGCTTGATAATTTTTTTCCAAGGACAGTGATTGTGGCTAACAACTTTGTTAAAAGAGAAGCTCTCCTGTTATTTGCAATGAAAACCTGTGTTAGGCTGTTATATGAAAATCACAGAATAGGATTTTGTTAAATTTTACTGAAGTTCTTTTACTAATATCACCAATCTCTGAATCCCTAGTTTCAGGATAAATCTAGACGTATGGGTATGAAACTGCTGGAGCTGAGATATGAGATTTGCACCAGAGATCTGTAACACCCTTGAAGTCATCGATGTTGCATTCTTTGCTGAGCTGCTCGAATTAAGCATTGTTAGGGAGCAAAGGGACTGGACGGGGAATAGCAGATCTGTTTTCGTCCCTTTGAATTGCAAGCTGAACACTCTCCGCACCTTGTGAGTATGCCTATCATTGCGCATAGTGGGGCATTACTAGTGAGAGATGGGACATAGCCTTTCCCCATAAACATGTGTAGAGATCAGGGGAAACACCTGGAAATCAAACTTATGGAAAAGACAAAACGCTTTCTAGTTCAGTGCAGCCAACTGACAAAACCAACTTGCAGAGTATGAAAGAAGAAACCACCTTTTTTTAGGTTCTGTTTTCCATGATAAAGCCGAGAGTTATGTGCAGCATGATGTAAGAGGCTCTGGTCTTACAAACCTCAACCTTGGAGCGGACTCCCACAGTCCCAATCAACCCACGTAAGTCAAGAGTCAAGCTTGCTGCTTTTCTTTCACCAAATAGGACACTTGATCTAGAGGCAGACAGAAATAATGTCTGTTGCTTTGCTGCTCCTTGGTGAAATTGCGTCTCTCCGTATGCCTGATCTAAAGCTGACTTATCACCACTAGAGGTGGCAATAACCTATTTGTCACTGAAATAACATCAGCATAACAAGAGAAGAATGGAGCAACAGATGTTTATCCCAATCCAGGATCTCAAATGACTTCTGTTCAAACTACAGAGCTTGCACAAAGCCCCTAGGTAAAATACAAATTCTAGGCTGGCAGCTTCATGATTCAGAAACACTCATGAATGCCTACAGTCCCTGCTAAATCAAGGCCTCTCTACACCTCACCCAGATTTCCACAGACTTCTAGTGAAATCTCCCTCTGTTAAGTGTTGTACTACACTTCACTTCACTTTTGGTCCAGATGAGACACCATACCACAGCTTTATAGTTTGACCAGGAAAATTACCTCTTCTCCTAAAGTTCAGGGTCTTTCAGGTGACTGAAAGTTCAGGTGACTACATCACACACTGTGAGCTGTCATATATTGCATCTTCTTGCATGGGGTTTTAGTGCTTAATGCCACCAAAATATGTGCCATTTGCTACTGTTCCCAAACCTTCCTTTGCAACATCTGCTTCTCTAATTAGGAGGGCGAGTGATAGTAGAAATGAACACACAATGTGTTAAGCACAGTAGATAACCGTATTTATGCATAGGAGGTTTCAGTACTCTTCCTGTCTAACAAAAGAAGGCTGTCATCCAAATGTCAGGAGATTACAGTTACATGATAAAAGAAAGCACCATCTAGGGCTGTGAAAAGTCCTTGACCTAGCCTCAGTATCCACTGAAGATTATCAGTTCTCAAACAGCTTTAATCACAGTCAGTGATGGGAGCTTGTAGCCTGTCTGTGTTAGCGATCACACTTGTTTCTGCTGGGACTTGCCATTCAGTATTAGTAAAAGAAAGGAAATAGCCCAACTTATTGGCAGCCAAAATATATATTTCAGGGGAGACTTTAGAACAGCTGAGAAATCGCTAAACACCAAACTCCTCTGATTTCCAGTGGCAGAAACTATCAAATTCTCAAAAATGCCTTGAAAATGGTGTCCTCTGACTGGGTTTAATCCATGATTCTTGGTATGTTAGCCTGAGGGGTTATTTTATCCAAAATAGCCAGAATACAGTTGCTTAAAATGAGTTCTTCTTTGTTTTGGTTTTTTTTTCTTCTTTTTTTTTTTTTTCCTGGAAAGGTTTCCTTTCTTCCATTCAAACCATGTGCGATGATTTAGGATATGCTAAGTGCGTCTGTACAATCATTTTTCACACATGTAGAGGGGCTCATTTCTCCTTCCTGGGAAACAGTAAATTATGTGTGAAATTAAATAGTAAAATATTGTGTGTACAAGGAGAATGAATCCCTTGTGTCCTTGTGTTTCCTTCTTGCACTACATATCCACTGTATCTATATCTATATCTCTACATATTCACTGTGATAGGTAGTGAGCACATATATAATTCCATCTGGAGCTAGACAATTTCGTCCTCTACTCAGAATTCTCCCTGTTATATTAAATGATTGGGAATTTACCCTGCTTGCAAAAAAATATTTTGCCAGGTTGATATGTTCTTTACATTGAATTAATGACAAAAGAGCTGGAAAATGATAAAATACCTCTCTACTCTTCATGTTGAGTTTATTTTTGATCTTTTTTTCCCCTGGTTTTCCTTTTATACTAACACGGGACATTATTTTTCATTTGATCTGCCTGACTTCTGTCAACTCATGCCTTTTATCAGAATGGACAACATCTAATATTTTCTCAAAGACTAGGATCTTTGACTAGGATCTCATTATGCATCATTTCTCTTAAGATAAATCAGTTTCTGATCTATTATCTCAGAAGCTACGTTTTAACTGAAGAATAGGTGTTTATGTTAAAAAAATAGCCTCTTAGTCCCCAAAATCAGAAATATCCTCAAACTCAATTCTAAATGTATTTGCAAGTATATATATATATGTATAAAAATAAATATACAGGCCTATATACATATTCACATTCATATATATAAAAATTAAGTCAATATTGGGATTTTTAAAATGTTTGTAGCAGGCATAATCACAAGTATACATCTTTGCAGGTTTCTAAGGTAACAGAATGTGTGTGTTTCCAAACTGAAAACTGAAGGACCAATAACAGCAAAAAAAAATTAAAAAATTAACAAAAGCTGAAAAACAGACAGACCATAATGACTTATTCTTGGCTTTCACAACTCTAAACCACCTGAAAAATAGGAAATGTATTTAGATAATGTATAATGATGTCTGAATGCTGAAATGTCACTGACTTAAGCATTTATGATGGAAGCCACACAGGTGCTGGGAATGGTAACTATTCCTCCCGAAAAGCCTTCGTTGCTGTGCAATTCATACACATTTTCCCAAAACGGGAACAGCCACCCATGCTGTCAAGAAAGCATACCAAGAGCTAAAATGAAAGGAAAATGGTCATTGTATTCATTTATTTGAGATATAAATATCCGTTGATTATAGCAGCATGCTTGTCTGAGGTATTTCCCCTGCCCACAAAATGTCATTATATTACATCTAACCTACAAATTCTGCTCTAAGACATTTAACAGCTGGATTCTCAGGACCTTAAACTACTTAATTCTTTGATCATCTGGCTCATTGTCTTCCACATATTTACTTAAAAAAAAACCAAACTAATGAGCTGCAACCTCACTGGCAAATGTTTATTTCCTGTAGACTCTAGGTGCTGCTCATTCCTCTTTTCTGCATAAGTAATTTTCCATAAAATTCAGCCCTGTGAAAGACTGAGGAAGAACCAGCTTTTAATCTTAAGGAAAAATGTTTTTAATTTCTTCAAATACTGTCAAGAATGAAACAGAAAAATGTTCTGCAACCTGTACTTCTCTCTTCTCCCTCAGCTTCTGTAATTTGATATATTCTTTTCTTGCATCTTTTTATATGCCCATAATGTTAATTACAACATACAAGCTATTCTCATCCTTTGTCTTCAAGCTCTTTTGCACCTAGCTTGATGACTATGGGATGTATTATTTCATCTAAATGTGCACTGTATGCTACCAAAGATCTCTGAGTATCATAACAGCAAAGGGCTTCTGCTACTACAGTGGAGGAAATAAACAGCCTTATGCCTTCTGGTATCTTGTGCCCAATCAGATCTGCCAAGCTGATATAATGCACTAAGCCAAACTTCTTGCAACTGTTTGTTTCCACCTTTCCTGAATACTAGGATTATATAGTGACTCGTTTACCTCTTCCAACATGCTCCATTAATGTGGCCTTGGGCCACCCTCCAGATCACTCCTCTAATTTCTATTTATCAAGTCGTCCTGCCCAGTGACAGGAGCACGTTCTCCCAGTGAAGGAGGCATGGGACAGAGAGGCCCAGCAGCACCCAATGACCCACACATGTCGGGGCTTGTTCCATTGGGCTCTATAACAGCTAAAGAAGGAGGAAGGGTCAGTGCTTCTGCCAGCTCTCGTTGGTTTATTGCCATAGGCAGGGACCTTAAAGATCATCTAGTTCCACCCCCCCTGCCATGGGCAGGGACATCTTCATCTGCTTTGCTTACCTAAACCCAGCAGTAGGAGTCGTATAGCTTAAGGACACTGACAAATTTTGGAAGTAGGAATAGGCAGAAGATGGGAGAAATCTATATTCCAGCTGCTAGATCTGATGGCAAATCAGATATCTGCTTCCAGTTCACTTGCAGTGTGGCACAATGTGCATCATTGTGCTACGTGATTCACAGCCCTGTCTATCCAGACAAAACCTTTCAGATTGGCAGCATCTGGAGCCTGAGACTGACCCTGCTTCCCAGAGGCCATTGTGCTGACTGCCAGGGCATGCTCTGCTTTCAGCAGAGAAGCTCCTCAGGCCTGTGGCCCACTTACACAGGCAGACATTCCCACCATCCGCCCTTGCCGCCATGAGGTCTGTAGCTATGGGTCAGGCAGAAAACAAGGGAGAACCAGAGCGACAAGGAGACCTGCATGGCTTTTCACGACCCAGTATGTATGAGAGAGTTCTGTGGGTTCCACCCCCAACCCTGTCTGGTTTTTTGCCCTGATACATCCCATCCTTCCTTTCACTGATAAAAAACTTCATCCATTTAGGGATCCTCAAGGGACATAGCTTCCTCCTCCTCCATTAACAATCTGACTTTTCTAACATTTTTGGTTTTTGTCAGTGAAAGCTGAACTCCTTTCCCCTTCCTCTTCGGGTAGTATTACAACACCCTGCTTTCTCCACTGTCCTAATCTTTCTGTTTGCAAGCCTTCCTGACTCCTGATATAACATTCACAGGCAGTTCTGCATACAAGGGACACATAGAATTTCACTCTGTTTATGTGCCACTCAGATATATTTGCTCTCTGCATGTAATTAAATATACTAATTATCTGCTGACATTCAAATTCACAGCACTGTGGAGACCTTTTAAGCAGTACCATGGCAATATTTCAAGAGACTTTTACTGGGAAAGGGGAACGAGGAGAGAAGAGGGTTTGTTTTCATTTTCTTCATTGGGCTATAGGCTACATTTCCAGTAAGCACCTACTCCCAAGCCAAAATAGTAAACTCTTGAGAGCTGGGGGGGTCTGTAGCTGGTGTTTTCTTACTGTCTCTCCTACTTAAGTCTGACATGTCTAGACGCAAGAGATTTCTGGGGAAGATACTGCTAGACTGCTATGTGCTTCTGCTCTGAAACTGGATAAAATCACCAAATCCCTGACTCTTTGGTCACAGAGATGCTGAAGGTGAGAAGCACGGATGTCTAGACAAGCAGCAGTTATTACTTCCCTATTTGAGAAGGGCATGGCTTTTGCCAATCATAGCAGGTGTCAACACCGGCCAAGCAAGAGTCTGAATCCATGCTGAACCCTGGCCATGCTGATTATATGCATGTGGTAGCACAGGACCTGCAAATCTTAGAAAGAAAGCTCATCCTCATAGTATTGCCTTGGATGCAGTGGGCACAGGCCAGATCGAGCCCTCCAGTCTAATGGTTTAGCATTTCCCCATTTGCTGTGGACCCTTTGAACCTAGGGTAGCAACGCTCAGATCTAACAACTCAGGTTACATCTTCTTCTAGGCCCACACTTGAACTGCAGTGGAGATATTTCCTCACCCTGCTCTGCCAGTGCACAGAACAGAGCCTACAGAGAGGGGCAATGTCTTCCTGCCCCGCTCCGTGCTGTTAATTTTCCACCAGCACTCTGCTGAGTCTCTGTAGTTAAGAATCAGGCCCTTTCCTTTTTACTTGTTTCATAAAGAAGCAGGTTTAACTCTTTTAGGCAAAGGTGCTGCCTGGGATCTGTTTGATCTTCTGCCTGCACTCATAGTTTTATCTGTTTTTCAAAGTTCTTCAGGAGCTGTTTCTGTACTTTTTAAAAAGACTGGGAAGAATTCTTGTGGGTGCCTCTTACAACCATCCAGTCTTTTACTGACACCTTGTTAGTGATGAACAGACCTGTTGACAGTACAGCTTACTTTCGTACAAAATCACTATAATGGGACACCCTACGTAAAGAGATCTTCATGTATGAGGAATTGTAAATTCATTGCACTTTTATAAGAAGATGAAGTGGCTGTTTTCCGTGGCTATTAGGTGGAACTGTATTTACAAAGCAAGTGCAGTCTTGTCTACAGCAATTATTACCAGCTTGATTTGGAGCTTTTGTAGAAAACTGGAACTGATTTTGAATTCCTAATAGTACCATAACAAAGAAAGATGTTTGCTTTAGTTCCAAAAACCTCTCTATGAATGTTTATCTTGAAAGCAGATCAGCCCTGGCCCCTGGATGCAAGGCATGCTGAAGTTTGGGGTATTCCAAATCTACATCTGAATAGAGCAATGGGGCTGCATCGCTAGTTCTCTCACTGTTGGGAATTTGGTGGAAGCAGAAGGTTTGCTGTCAGCATGATGTACAAGGGGTCTATCTGACAAAGGAGATCTCAAAATCAGAGAAGAATTAGCCCATCAATACTCTAGCCTAAAATACTGTTGCGAATTTCCTTTCTGTCGTTCTTTCTCTTTCTTTTGGCAAAGATCTAAACCAGAAAAACATGGATTGTGACATGTGGAAAATGTAACTGGGGCAGGTAGGGAAGAAGTTAGGTAATAATAGTAAATACCACACTTCCTACATTTGACCCAAACTTCCACAGTGTTCTCCTAGATTTTAAGAAGTTTATAGCATTAAGTCCAACCTGCTCTAAAGTACAAGAATCTTAAAGTTACAGACCATTTATATCTCTGCATATTTAGGGTAGGATTTAAGTCACCAGGTTTTAGGTTTTTCAAAGCTACAGATCAGGACCTTGCTAATCAATAAAAACAGACAGGATCTCCAGGGGTGATGAATCCCACGTATTTTATATGCTTACTCAAACACAGAATTAACCACTCTCTGGATGTCTGCTCAGCATAGGAGTCTGCACAACCATTTTAGACTATGTGTATAAGTTACAGAAGGTTAAAATTAGCTGTGGTGAGTGTCACCATTACATTGTAGCCCAAGTCTTGGACACATGGAATTAAAGGACTTCAATAAGAAGCATACATTAATGCAGGGTTTGCTGTCCTCTGTTTCTGGCAGATGATGTGTGGATTGACTTTTGATGTTCTTTGGGGGAACACTGAACTCAGACAAATTGGCAAAGAAGGTGTGACTTCCTTACTAAGAGGAACTTTGGATTTGATACCTACTGCCATAAAGAGACAGAATATATTGCCCTGAATTTCCCTGTCAGAATTACCCTTGCTGCAATGACGTTAGTGTTAGCAGCTAGTATTCATGGCAGAATGACTAGGTTTGCTAGGAGTTGTAGCAAACCACACATACCCTGCATACTCCATACCCAGTTCTACAATTACAGCTTCTGATGGTAAAACACAGTTTTGTCCATTGGGTATTGAGCTGTGATATATTTCTGTCATCAGTGCCAAAGGCTCACTGCAGCTGTAAGAAGCCACTTCTTACTGATAAAACACTGCCACACTGAGTCTTGTTCCACTATGACAAGCCAAAGTAAAGGCTGTTGGACTAATAATGAGAAGTGCCAAGCATCCAGCACTGCCGTAGTTCTGAATAATATCCCTAGGTGGTAAGACATGTCAAGATCTATCAAGTTTATCTGCTGTCAAAAAATGTTAATGGAGCAGGAAAGAAAATTTGCAGGGAGATTACTTGTAAGGTAAACAGCAAAAGGGTGAGCTGAACACTAACTTAAATTCCTGACTCGTAAAAATAAAGTATCGTACAGCTGACAAAGTAAGTATCGGTTATATGTCTTTACTGCTGAAAGGCAGTCTTTACTAAAGGGGTGGTTCCACATAATCTAACTTCAGAAGTGTAAAAGTGAGTTGTCTAGGTTTAAGCTAGCTGGCTAGCCTCTCTTTATATTCAATTGAGAGACACAGGCACCTCCAGGGAGATGCGTCTCAACCATTTTAGATGCTTGTCTTACAATGGGATTGATCTGGAGATGCTTCTGCCTCCCTATAGGAAGCCTGCAGAATTATCGTGTGGTTAGATAACTATAAGTGAGATGTCTAAAGCTCAGTGAAATTAATCTTATGTTTCTAAGTAGATATCCAACATCTGACTGATTCTCTACCAGGAGAGCACTGCAGATGTAGTTACTTAACATATGGGGATAATTTTCCTCCTCAAAGTTAATTCTGAAGGGCATTCAGCAATGCTATTGTTATGCCACTTTAAGAGATGGAAGAAATCAGACCACTGAGCACCAAATGATCTGCATTATTTTTGAAATAAAAGAAATAAGTAAGTCTTTAAAAAATGAGGGTGGAAGGGACTACAAAAGGTCTTTCATCCACCCTGCTGCCCAAAGGCAAGAACAGCCTGACGTAATTCAAATCTAACAGATATTAATTTCTCTTGTTCATAAAAATCTTGAATCCACTGCTTCCACAGGCAAGTGTGTCCAGAACTTTACGACCTCCATCAACTCTTGAGTCCTTCTATTTTGTTTGCTGTTCTTTTACAGCAGACGAGAATTTGTGCAGTCTATCAACCAAAGCCTTCCCATGGCTAGTTTTGCTGGGATTCAGATACATTAGGTGTAAAAAATTAATGTAACTAACTTTAGTTTAGAAAAACTGGGTGTCCTGACAAATAATTAATAAAGACAGAGCAATTTCATTCAATTATACAGGTAGGTAAAGTCTGCAATGCTATTAAAGCGTAGGAGTACCCTACAAGCACTACTGATAGAAAACTGCAAAGCCCCTTGCAGGTAGGAATAGAAATCAGAGAAAGACTGAGGGTAAGATCCACCTCGTCCAAGATAAAGGAGAGAGAGGCAGTTAATAAGATGGTTCATCCTATGTTATCTCTTGAGATTAATAAAGTTCAGGTAAATCATTCTCAGAAGACTCATAGCTTTCTCTATTGTCTGAATAGGGTGGCTAAACACCTAATTAAAGTTTTTGACCTAAAGTAAAATGAGATGCGCAAACTTTCCCTGACTAAAGCAGAGAGAATGCCTCACCCAGTAATGTCCCTTCAGATCACATAGGAATGCTAGGATGGAGAGCAGGATCAAGCACAGATCTCCTATGCCTACAAGCTCCATAAGTGGCAGACCACCATGCTTTCCTAAACTGGGTGAGAGCCTGGAAGTCCTGACTTCTAACCCCCACACTCCAGCCACCCTGGGAAGCACATTACAATGCAGAGAGATACAGAGTGGCAGTCACTCATCCAGCAGTAGAGTGAGCTACGCCAGGAGCAATGCAAAGAGAGACCTCACCATAGATGCAGATGTCAGTACTGAAAAATGAACTAGTGCACAAATTTTTCAATTTCTGTCAAGCAACAGGAGTAGCTCTACTTGATTATGGAGAGGAAGACAACAATGTGCCACTCAATGTTTTCTATAGTGCCCAGCAGAGGAGTTGGCGAAATAACCGAAATAAAGGGCAAATGCAAGTTTTTTACTTTGGAAGTGGTTTTGCCCACTAGCCAATTTTGATGGACCTTAACAACTCAAATCTGGACAATATGTTGGCAGACAGCTATTTCTTCTAATATTTTTTTATTATTTCCCTCAACCATTCAATGAAAACTGCATATACATGTCACTGTTACTGACACCTGTCGCTGCTTTGAAAGCACTGTAAAATACAACAAGATCAATAAGACACACAGTCTCCTCTGATGCAGGCACCCTTGAACCTCTCTCATGCCTCTGTGGAAGAGAGAGGGAGACACCACCTCTGTTTTCAAGTAAGCTCTCTCTCACATAATGCCTCTTGAGTCTCCAGTTTTCGGTAGTAGACCACTATTTATTAGGTCATCTCCCCTCTCACATCTAGTGGCTCATTGTCTGAGTTTTCTGGAGACTTGGCAGCCAGACCATTACACTAGTCAGCACTGGGCTGGTAGAGACCCCTACCTAATAGATAGCCACTACGCATGCACAGATCATCTCTCTATTGTCTATGTAATGGGAGCAACATATCTGTATTAGATGCATATATGCTTCGATAATAGTATGCTGTTAGACCTAGATGCATCAGGCTCCTACTTTGTTTTGTATTTGATCTAGGGTCAAGAGTGACTTCCTCAGAACTGCTGCAATGGGAACACCGTGACGGATGATTATATGCGTGTGAAACTTTTTTCCCCACCAAGGTACCTTTCTCCTGAGGAGAGATTAAAAGCCCGCTGTTGAAGCTGTTACACCTGGGAAATCTCTGACAAAGCTGTACAGACTGAATAGGTGACTCACTCAACTTCTGATTAACCGGCTGCCCTTTACACCTTTAAAGATGCCCCAGCCGCCCTAAAACCCTTTAAATGTAGCTGTTGTGTGAATGTAGCTAACTTTTGCTTCATTGCATAACCCAGACTGACAGATGTTCTGCAGTTTCCTGTATAAAATAGAACAGGGAGGCCTTGTTCTTTTCTTCAGGCCCACTGCTGTTTCGCTCAGGAGTCAAAAGAAGGGTTTTGGTATTGTTGCACTCTACAGCAATTTGCTTTCAATACTGTGTGCCAGTAGTGACATCATGATCCTGGTAATTGGAATCCTCTTAGCACTTCAAGACAATTGCACTAAAACCTGACAGCACTGAAATAGTGGTACTATGCTTGCTTATGGTCAAGGGAAAGATGCAGCAGAAGCAAAGTGGTTGTACATAGGAACCTAAACATGCTGTACACAGAGATGTACAAACTCAAAGTGGTGATGCCCACAAAGTCATTACAGTTCTGGACTGGGACATGTATCAGAAGTTATAATCAAATATTACAGATGAACAACCTTTGGTGCTTCACGGAATAGTCTGATTCTTGGTGGTGCTTAGTTGCTGTCTTCCATTTCTCTACTATTCCTTGGGGTTTATATCTTTTCAAGGTGGTATTTTCCATCTCAAGCTGAATAACTAGCTGTTGACTAGCTCTTTCTCCGCAGTCACTGAGTGGTTTTGTTTTCCTTACCTTGTACGGCTTTAGTTCATGGTCGTTCACACAACCTTAATAACAATTTCCTCTGTAAATATGAAACAAGTTCACACAGCTGCTCTGCACCAAAATGGGCCTTGATTCAGACAGCTGAACCCTGGGCTGAGGGTGATGTTCTCCATCTTTGAGAATTGAAGGTTCTATAAAGCCTGAACCGAAACTCAGTAAGATGCTAATACAAGCTCAGTCTTTCTGTGTCTGAGATTTCTAGCAGGTGCAAGCCATAAAACTAAAATGACAAAGGCTTGTCTCTCTACAGACACTGGGTTGAATTTTGGTGTCACCTTTGAAAGACTTAAGAAGATGGCACATAGCTGTTCCTGGAAAGGAACCACTGGAAGTTGGTACATATTCAGATACAATGGAAACAAGCACAGAGGATGGCATGCAGACTGGAATCACAAACCCCACCAGCCTCTGCTTCTCAGTAGATTCTCCTTTCCTCACTATCCTGCAGGCATCTCACTGTGGTTTTGTACAGATGTCTTTTGACTAGGCTCAACCCCACCAGAAAGAGGGAAAGCTTGAAAAATACCTTGCATCTCCACCTCTGTCTTTCTCTGAACCAGCCGCAGAGAAGCAGCCTTCTGAAGGATCTTCCAGTTTACTTTTGAAGACTTTCATATCAAGATTGCAAATTCTCCTTAGCATGCACATGCTCTGAGTTTGACCACAGTGTCTCAGGCAGCTGCACATCACACGCAGGGACGTGAAACCCAGTATTTCCACCTTCCACCTCAACAACCTGACTGCCAAGCTTCCATTAGGGTCAAAAGGACAAACCATACTGGATTTAATTCTTGGTAAACTGCAATATGTTCAGTCAATTTAACTCTGAGATGAAAGCTCCCATTTATCTATTTTAACTTACCCATACAGACTGTACACTGTGTCTGATGTGATAAAGCTTTCAAATCGTTCACGTACAGTTTGTCACTTCTTAGTCACAGGCTTAACATGCACCAAAAAAACCAGTTTCACTGAAATAATCACAGCAGTCACTTACAAGAACCTAAATACTTGTATGAAGATATTCATACAAGTTTTACTTAGAAAATATATGTACAACAGATATTTTATTCTATCTGCACGGACATATATTTTTACCACAAAGACACCTATTACGTACAACTTCTACATTGCCAACCTCCTTCCTCGCAACTGATTAGCTATGGAAATGCCAACTAAGGTGCTTTAGTTAACAAGACACTGTATGTTTATAAACTAGTTTAAACAATTTCTACGAAATGGAGAAGCTACTGAATGCAGCCAAATAATATTTATAAGTCACCTTGAACATGTAAATGTAAATATTCTTTTCATTCCATTTAACATAAATGGCGAGCAACCTGGTCTAGTGGGAGGTGTCCCTGCCCAGGGCAGGGGGGTTGGAACTAGATGATCTTTAAGGTCCCTTCCAACTCTAACCATTCTATGATTCTGTGATTTACCCTTCTGGATTTGGTGACTCAGTCATGGTGGTTTTTGAGGAAAAGTTTAGACTCAATATTCATCTTTCAAATAAAAAAAACATTAAATATGTCCTTAAATCATGCTGATACTACGTTCTTGGGTACTGTGCTACTTAGGAAAAGACTTGTGGACATACTTTCTCACATTAGGAACTTTGTGCCTTTTTTTATAAATTCTTCATCAAGATAAAATTTGCTTTTACTTGAAGAAGAAATAATTGCTTAAGTAGAGGACGAGAAGGCTTGGAGGGTGCTTTCCTTTTAATTTTTGCCTTTGACATTACTTAGATGATTTAGGAAGATCTTGAATGCATGTGTTAAAAGCATCGATTTGGAACAGCCGTAGTTACAAAAGAATTGGAAAAAAAAAAAGATAAATCCTTGGAAGGAAAGTGCCTCAAGATTTTTTTTTTTGTCTGATGATTTGCTATGACCGTCTATTACACATTGTACTGCTGACCCATACAGAGCCTACCATCTCTCTGGAATATTTCAGGTGACTTCTTGGTCATTTCTCAGGCATTGAGCAAACAGCCATGAGCTGACAGCTGTTCTGGGAAAAAATGGAACAGGTAGAAAGAATGCATAGACCTTCTAAGAATAAAATCAGCCATTCTCACATTGCTTTAAAAGCACATGCTATCTAATTGTAAGATTGTCTTTCTTATGAACACTGTGGAAAGCTGTCCTTGAAAGTTATTTCAATTTACTAACCATTTCAACTTACTAATCATTGCACGCGTCTACACTGTCATTTAAAAATGAGCAAGCAGTTAGTCTTTCTTCTGAGACTTCCTAAAACATACTGTTTTTCTCACACACAAATGACATCTAAGTAGGTAACGACAGGCTAAGTTGAGGAGAGATGGGGTCATTTTTTTGGCTTATACGTCAAAGGATTCTAAAAGCAAAAGAAAAAAAGGAAGAAATATAGTTCTTCTATAATCAAAGTATTTTTGTAGTTGTATAGAAACAGGGAGATCGCTAAACCTATCCTCTCTTAGAAGGCAAAAGATTCATCTGAAACTGCCCACAGGTATTCTTTGGGATTGGCTTTTATGGTCCAGCTGGTTTTGGCTATTCTTTGTCTCTGAAAGACAGAAAAAGTACCAAGAATGATTGTAAGTGCTACCCTCAGCCCAGCTAAAATAAAGCCAGCCTTTGGTATTGGACACATCAGTGACAACTGGGTTGCCTCAGGCAGGTCTCAAAGGTGAGGAGCAGGACAGAGAGTTGAAGACAATGGTTGCCTAGTCAGGGGAATCTTATGAAAAAACAGGTGCCAAGAAGATACAGAGACTGCTAACTGTTTTCAAGAAATAACAGCTCTCCACCAGAGACAGCTATTAGTGACTCCTATAGGTCCATCAGGGACTTTGCTATTGATTTCATCTGAAAGACCCTTATCTACTTTGAAGATTAGGGGCAGGACAGAAACTTCAGTCAGATAGTCAAGAGTCACCTTGGGCACTGCTAGAGCTTTAGAGAAGGAAAAAACATGACAGCCTCTGCCATTGTCTCTGATGCTACTGTCAAGTTGAGCCATATTTAGGGTGGAATTAATTCCGTTCAGCTTTGCCCACCTACAATTTAAATAATGAACTCTAAGGTATTCCTAATCCTGTCTGTGGTCAGCAGAGACAACCAGAATGGCACCTTTGAGGGCCATTCTCCCATTCTGTTGTAGGAGGCCTGAGAGATGGTGTGAGCCCACTGTAGTGACATGAAAGGGGCTCTTTCCTCACCCTTCCCGCAGTCTCAAACCAATGACTGGCATTGGTTTGTTGTTGGCATTGGTGTGCTTCCCATAAATCTACTCTGTGATCCTGGCAACTATCACAGCTGGGAACTAAATCTAGTATTTTACTGTATCACCCTATTCTTCTAGGATCAGGTCATATAAATTTGTGAAATCATTTGATATCACAGGACTTTCTTTTCCTGAGTGTCCTGGTTTCAGCTGGGATAGAGGTTTTTGTTTTTTTTTTCTAGTAGCTGTGTTTTGGATTTAGTATGAGAATAATTTGATAACGTATATTGGTTTTAGTTGTTCCTAAGTAATGTTTGCATTAGTCAAGGACTTTTTCAGGTTCCCATAGAAGTTGAGAGGGAGCATAGACAGGACAAGCTGGCCAAAGGAATATTCCATTCCACAGATGTTATACTTGCTACACAAACGGGGGTTGGCTGGGGGCAGGAACTACTCGGGATGGGTGGTGAGCATGACATGTGTTGTATAATTTTATTTTGTATATTCTTTTACCATTATTATTATTATTTATTATTATTATTACTACTACTATTATTATTTTATTTTTTTACCCTCTTCCGTTACTGCTCTATTAAACTATCTTTATCTCAGCCCACTAGTTTTGTTTTTTTTTTTTTCCCTCTCTTTTTCTCCCTCTTCTCCCTACCCTTATGAGGGCCCAAGGGGGAGTGAGCAAGTAGCTGCATGGTCCTAGTTGCCAGCTGGGGTTAAACTACAGCACTGCATAATGTGCAGAAAGAAAAATACAATAATAAAACATCCGTAACTCCCCAGAATTCTGTACTTATTTAAGAACACTATAGAATGATGACAGGCTTATAAGCAGAACCTGTCCACTAGTGGGCAACTCCTGGCATAAGCTGAGACTCTAAGCTCTAAGTGCAACCTGAAGTTGAATTTCTGTATGTAAATAATAACATTTCTCAAGATAGCACGGGAAGGATACTTGTTCAAGTGACAAAGAAACAAGTGTGACCAGAAAAGATGCAGCTAAGAACAGATACTGGTACAAGAAGGTCACTCCAAAACTGGGGGCAGTTATTAATACATTGTTTTCAATTGCGCTTTGTGTTTCCTGGCTGCTTGCCCTCTTTCAAATTTCACCACTGTTTGTTTTCACACACTTATTTTAAAACCTGTCAATCTATATCAACTGACCACATATTAGTACATCTCCTTTATGAATTTTTGAAAATCAAAATTATAAGACATGGTAGAAAATACCAGTTCTGGTTTAAAAAGATCAAGTCATTGTGACTGTCCATGAAACTTCAACACCATCTCTTCCAATAGCTTTGTATACCAATCTGCCATTTTTTGGGTACAAATGTACTAGAGAAGACAGATTCACTTCTCATACTCCAATAAAAATACACAACTCCCTCCCACTCCACCCCCCACCCCCCCAGTGAATCATCTCAATACGTAGTTCAGTTGTAATAAGCATTCATAAGCTTGTCATGGCAAAGGACACAAACTGTGGATCTTCGTAACAACTACTTGACTCCAAAGACGTGATACAGGTTACTAGAAAAACAGCAGACCTTGGAGTAGGATATTCCCTGAATACCTATCAAGAAGTTTCTGTACATGGGACTAGTGCATAAAAAAGCAATTCACTTGTCTCCTCAGCACTCAAAGCTCTTCTGAAATGTGAACATTAAAGAGTACACACTTTGGACCCTGTCCTTAATTTAGGGGATTTTTGACAGACTGCTTTCATTAGCTTCAAATGCTAACCAAAGACAGGAATTTGGGCGCAACCATCATGTGATTCCAGCTCTCTGTGCAACAGCCAGTCTTCATATAGTGATCATGTGCCACTACCCCTGGATTCAGAACTCAAAAATGTTACACATCTGTTTTGACATCTGCTGTAATGTTCGTATGCCAAAATGGAGACAGAACTTTGTAGTTTAGGAATTAAAAATGGACTCAGCCCAAACTGTACAGGTGATTAGTGGCTGGAACTGGCACATTGCTCTGCACAGAACAGACTTAATGAAGAATAAATGAATGGATAGCACATGGCTTATTTTCACATGCTCATTTCACTTAATACTCTGCAGAGTTACTCTGAGTTCACACCACCCAATAATATCCTACGACTTCAGCCAGCAACACAATCCTGGATTGGGTGCTCCAATGACTTGGCCACAAAAGTGAGCCACAAAAGAACACCAAGTGAGTGTTTAACCGTGAGTCTCCTTCACTGTAGCTAGAGGCATCCACAATGTTGCCATTAGCATTTACAGCATTCAGTGGGCTGATGTGGCAATTCTGTATCTGCTCTTATTCACAGATTGTGTTATAGAGCAGAAATCCATCAAGGCACATTTCAGTCATCCTACGTTGCCTTTTCCAGATATCCATACAGCTCCCGTTGCCTGGTATCTGTGCCCTGCCATTATCATAGAATCATGCAATAGTTTGGATTGGAAGGGACCTTTCAAGGCTTTCTAGTCCAACCCTCCCCTGCAATGACCAGGGACAGCTTCAACAAAATTAAACTTTATAACTTCATGTTGCGCAAAGCAAAGAAGTTCTTACTAACCTCCCTTGCAATGTGCAGATCTTAGCTCAGAAAGAGTAAGTCACATGCTCAGAACCATAGGAAGGGATGCAGTCCAAGATGATGGCTTTTCCCCTTCACTGAATACCAGTTTACATATTTATACCAGTTTACATATTTATACCAGTTTACATATTTATGTTCCCCTTAGCCCACTGCAGCTCCACACTGCTCTCTGTGGTTGTTTACTCAAAAGCAGAACACCCAGCTGAACTCCAAAATGAATAAATGACAGTTACAGGTTCAAATATGGACTCTGCACTTTGTACCATGACGTCTGCATCCATATCTGTGTACAGAACAGCACTTGTAAGACTGAAAATCATGAACTTCTGAAGGTTCATTTCCACTTGGACAGATGCCTTCAGGCAAAATCAGATGTATTTTAGACACCAAGTTGCTTTATAAAATATGCACATCATAATTTGTGAAAGGAGTTTTTCAAAGTGCTGTGAACAGAAAGCAACTACTTTAATGCTGGATTAGAAAGGAAATAGGCTGCAATAGGAACTTATCAAGGCATCTGCCACAATAATTTTATTGGAGTCAAATATAGAGGCTGGGCAAACATCAAGAAC
Source organism: Larus michahellis (assembly GCF_964199755.1). Classification (NCBI taxonomy): domain Eukaryota; kingdom Metazoa; phylum Chordata; class Aves; order Charadriiformes; family Laridae; genus Larus; species Larus michahellis. Next base: position 24,994,414 of record NC_133900.1, read on the forward strand.
AGAAGACTAGAGTTGTAAAAATCAGTTTGTTTCAGCAACATCTGCAGTAGCTAAGGCTTACGCTGATTACAAGGCTTAGACAGAAGTTCAGAGGAGGAAAGGAAAAACCTTCTGGCCTAAAAACTAAAAATCGATTCAAGTATCTGAGGTATGAAGAAGGGCTTCCAAATCCCTCAAATCTGCAAGCCAGTGCCAGGAAAAAAGTTCTGACTCAACCCTTAGCTGGACAATTGGATTGCTATTAAGACAAGTCCCTAAGCAACTATAGATATAATGGTTAGGTTCTTGTGTAATTCATACATAACTGACCTCGATAACTGTAATAGTGTATGCTAGAGTGCAAGTCTACACAAATAGCTTCATCTTGTGTGCATCAGCAAGGCTTTTCTGCAACTGTTGTAAATTTGTGGATTACAACAGCCTTTTCTACTGTAATTATTAAGACTTGCTTGTATTCATACTAAAGTGTTGTTTTGTTGGTTTTTTTTTTTTTTTTTCATGCAATGGTCTGTACTATTCAACAGGAAACTACATTGGCATACACATATGTACAAAGTCTGTCACAATGTAAGTAATTGTAGCATCTCTGTCATTTTAATAAAATAGATTAAAATAATTTCATTTCTTATTTGGGCTTCTTATTGTTTGATTAAACCCAGAGGTAAAAGGCATTTTAAACAATGGCTGTATCAGTTTTGTTCCATTTAACCCGCCAGATCCTTTATCTGTCAATTAGGTCAACACTTCCCACTTAGTGTTGGGGGAGGGAGTCTCTTTCTCCGACTCATTGCCATTTGCTCTTGGGAGGTAGATAGTCCATATGGCTCCAATTGAGCCAAAAAAACAGAAGGCTTCTTTTCTGAGTCATAAACAGCTTGTTGGCTGACTTTAGCAAGGACATGTTTTTGATCATTTGTGCTGCTAACAACAGGTATCTCACCAGCCAGCACACAAAGAAAGAAAAAAGAAAAGAGGTCATGAAAGACAGAAAGCAGCTTGCCCAGCCAGGAGGTGGAAGACTGGATTCTGTCCTCTGTAACAGTAAAATCAGTGATTATATAGCAGTAGTATATGGACAGTAAAATTTAACCAAAAATACAGTAAACAGATCTCATCTAGCAATACTAATCAAATAGTCCTTTTCGTCTCAACTTCCTCCCATGTCTGATTTTTCCTGTTTGTGCCTTTTGAGCTGTAAATTCCTTGAGGTGTAAGTGCCCCTTCCACGGTGGTTAATCAATTAATAGCTGATTAATTGGCATTATTCTACTTGACAGTTACAAAAACTCACCACTGTATTCTTCTACAGGGTGATCATTCAGCCATTTTATCACCCAAATATTACTGAGAACAGAAGAGTGCTAAAAGAAATCAAATCTTTGCCTCTGTTCCAGAGAATACAGTAAGACATTGTTTTTGCAGTCTTGATTTTGATTAGCATTACCAGTTGCTGCAAAATGCAAGAAGCCTTTGCCTCTCATCATCCAACCTGCAGATCCAAGATACTGGGGAGAAAAATTCTAATCTTCATCTATTTTCTCAGTAAACTGAATCTCAGGGACTCTCAAATTTCTTTCACAAAATGCTTCACCTCCACAGTGCCTGGGAGAACGCTAAAAATTAAAACAAAATCCCCTGGCCAGTCTATATGAGCAAACAAGGTAATCAAAGTAATTTATCACTTCTACTACAGAGCCCGTGACTATGGGTATAAATGTAGTAAATCCTACCAACAAACATGCACGTACTTCTCAGAACAAATTCTTACGATGCTAGTAACGAAGTCTCCATAACAGTGTTGATGAGGGTAGCGTTATGGGATAGGCATGTGCAAGAAACCCCTGAACCAACCTTTTCCCTCTGCTCTAGTCAATATGCTTTAACCTAGACAGAAAGGATCACTTTGAAAGTTATGAAAGTTCAATCTGTGCAGCTTCTAGGCAAATGGTTCACAACGGACTCAAAATTAGGATCAGATTTTCAAACACATTTGTCAGAACAATTTCTGTGAGACTTTAAAAAAAATTAGCGCCTGCCTAAAAAAAGTAGCTGTTGCTTTCTGGTCCTTTCATTTATCTTTCTAAACAGAAGCTGATAGAGAATCAATTATTTTAAAAATCTGGAGCATTAAAAAAATCAAAATTCACTTAAGCAGATCCACTTTCAACAAAGTACTTCAATAAGTGCCTAGGTTTAAACCAGAGCATTTTCTTGTAAACTTCACTTTGTTAGAAGTTCAAAAATCTTGATTTAAGTGTGTTTCTGGATGATAGGCTATTAAAGAGCAGATCAGTAGGAAAGTCTGATTAGTATTTTCCTGTCAATAAGAATGTGTGTATTAGAGACAGAAGAAAGAATAATCTTAAAGCATTTAAGCTTTAAAGGAGAATATCTTTACACTTATGACACTATTTAAGCGGTTAGCAGACAAAAGTTGCAAGAAGTATATTTATAATGCTTTACCTGCAAAAGAAGGTGCATAATTTAATGAAATCTGTTCTTGACCTATCAAAACCAAGAAAAAACTATCCATTGACAAGTAGAGAAATGTTTCGTAAAAAATCTGTGATACAGAACACATAATCCTGTACTTAAATTTAAGTACAACCCTAGAGTTAATCACAGGATGGTAGGGGTTGGAAGGAACCTCTGGAGATCATGTAGTCCAACCTCCCTAAGTCATATATGTAAATTCTTTGCTGAATCAGGGGCATCTGAGGGAAATGGGGTTGTTTAGCCTGGAGAAAAGGAGGCTGAGGGGAGACCTTATCGCTCTCTACAGCTACCTGAAAGGAGGTTGTAGCAAGGTGTATGTTGGTCTCTTTTCACAGGTAATAGGCGATAGGGCAAGAGGAAATGTCCTCAAGTTGTGCCAGGGGAGGTTTAAATTGGAAGTTAGGAAAAATTTCTTCACTGAAAGGATTGTTAAGCATTGGAACAGGCTGCCCAGGGAAGTGGTTAAATCACCATCCCTGGAGGTATTTAAAAGACATGTAGATGTAGTGCTGAGGGACGTGGTCTAGTAGTAACTCGGTAGTGTTAGGTTAACAGGCGGTCTTGATGATCTTAAAGATCTCTTCCAACCATAATGATTCTGTGATTCTATAAAATATTTGTATTTTGCTAATATATGGGTCTGCTAGGGACTAGCCTGAGATGCAGGAGCAGAAATTTTTTTTTTTTTAAATTGCCTCTGTCCATTTTGTCACCCTGTGTCCTCCTTTTGCTTAATGCATGAAGGCAGATCAAATTATTAATTCCTTTGCCACACAACACTGAGATCGCTTTTTCCCATGCAAAGACTTAAGATTTCAGCTGCACATTTTAACTAAACAGTTGTCTCCATACCTTGCCATGAAGAAGTGACTTCTCCCTCCACTTCCACCCACTGTAGAACTACTTATTCAATACACAAGATCTCTCTCAGCTTGCCTCTGGCAGAGCTTTGGCTAGTCTGTCATATATGTCACTTACAGAAGGCTTCCTTTGGGAAAAATAGGTAGAAGCCAAATCATTGCCATGGGTGCTCTGGCCACAACAGAGAGAAAGTTCATAATTTATGGGACATAGCTAGACATGAACGGCAGGGAGGAAAGAGAAGTAATGACGACTGGGAGAAAGGAAACACCATGTCTAATATGTCACAAGAGTGTTTTTCACTTCCTATCACCTTTTCAGCACTAAAATTTTTCTGTGTCAGGAGGGAAATATTCCTCTTTTCCACTGCTTCTCCCACACAAAAATGACACTGCAGTATGCAATCTGTGACACTGTTTAGCAAGACAGACACCGCCCCCCAGTCATATATATGCCCCTAGATGTGCTTTCTTCCCTAAAATCTGCCACCAAGCAGCCTCCAGTTTACACACCATTCAACCTCCTGAATTGCTGATGCTTCTAGCTCTCCAAATTCATGGTAAGACATATTTCCAGAAGGATAATGCCTATCAGGAATGCGAAAACAACAGAGCATGATCTCATGATGTGCACCAGCCAGCGAAGTAATAGTGAAGCTGTCCAGGGATGCTCTATTCTTTGCCTAGAAGATGGGCCAATTAAACATTTTTTTGCAGTCCCAGATTAAAAGACATTCTTACTCTACTGCCTTAGAACAATGATCCTTGCTGCAATGCTATGATACTTATAACTAAGTATCTTATAATTTTTTAGCTGTAAGAATGTACTGAAATTTAAGATGACACTCTCAGACACACAAAACGTAACACCATCCCCCCGTTTCCCCCAGTTCAGTCTTACGATTTTTTAATTCACATTTTAAATTAAGCAGTTCACTGACTAATTCTGTAGCCAGTAAGAAAAGGGGAACACTTCCCCAAAATGTTTTCAAGGAAGGCTTATGCCTATTTTTCATAGAAATTCAGATGTTGGATGATGGATTAATTCCAATTGTGAAGTTGCATAACAGGTTCTAAAGTAATCCAGAAAACCCCAACCAAATGAAGAGCTGGGTGCTATTTTTTATTTCTAAATCTCAGTAACATTTTTTCAAGCACCTAAAACTCATGCCTCACAGACACAATAAACCATTCCAATTCCTAATTAATTTTTTGTCTGGTACATGAATGTGAATTGTGCTGTTTTCACTCATATGGAATAACAGATCTCTGGGCTAAAAATCAGTGGTATTTTTCCTTGAGGAATAGAGACCGATTATTATTTTACTTGTTTCTATGACATTTTTTATGGGTGTAATAAATTATCCCCCTCCTCACCTCCCAGTTTCCAAATAGTAAAAAACTCTGATAGAAGAGACTATTTTTCTTCTTTTTCCCCCTTTTTTTTCTCTTTACATGTGAGGAGGATGTTTTGCCTCTTCCACTGAGAAATACAGCCAAACAATTTCTTGTTCAGAAGAAAAACTACCTAACAAAAAGTAATATGCATCTATTACAGGGGTAAACTTGTTTCACCTCACTTGTTGGTGACTGCCAATTTAAGACTGAAGTAAATGTCACAGATCAGCTTATGAATCTGAAACACATTTCAGTAACCAGCCTGAAACGGAGGTTGTCCTTGTTTATCATGTAGGAAAGGCATTCACTATGCAATTTTCACAGAACAGGCATCAGCATACTTTTGCATTCTTGTCAGAGTGGGAAAATGGGCTGTAGGGTCTATATCATAGATTATAGAATAGTCTAGATTGGAAGGGACCTTTAAGATCTGAAAACCAATATATATATATATAAGGAAATTTATGTGCAAGGCATGGTTTAGGTCACTGTAACTCATGGGTAAACAAGCCCAGTGCTTTTACCAGCAGGTCACTGCAGAGGGGAATACTGCTTCATAGCACCATATTTAGATGACTGCTTGTTCTGATCTACCTGTGGGAGCATTTCCAAAAGAATGGGGTGGGACAGAAATTTGTGTGGGTCCAGAGGAGATATCTCTTTATAGGAAGGGGGATGACCCAAAAGTTTACCAATGCTAAGTGGGAACTCCACCAAGATGTGGAACAATGTCAAACTTAGCTGCAGACCTCAAAATCTACTCTTCTGCAGATGTGGAAGGGAGCAACTTGCATTTGCATGTGCTTGCTTGCATCTAGATGCAGAAAACTTGGCTACAGTGCCACCTACTTGCTAGATGCCAGGAGAAATGGGTGAAGGCTAGCTGCCCTCACCAGTTCCTTAAACAGGAGATAGCTGGAATAATGAAGGTGGTGTCATGCTCACCTGGCTGTGGGGTCTACAGAAAGCAAAGCGGGGAAGGATAAGTGAAGAAGCTTGTCTCTAAGCCCACACCATTCCCCCTGAATTTGCTGGAGGCAACAATAATCTGCTACTAAGTGTAAGCTACACATGACCTCTATGGAATGGCTGCCAGTGTTAAAAATCTCACAAGGGACTAAGAGTTCAAGTGGGTTTCTGCATGAGCTGAGGCAGGAGCAGTCCTGGGAGAAGGTAAAGTTCTTCAGGGAAATAGGTCTCAATGGTTTCAGATTTTTATGCTCTGTGGATTTTTTTTGCTCTGAACTGAAAATAAACCAAAGGGACTAGATTGATGTGATTACAAACTATGCTCCATATGTTTTACCTTCAGAAGAATTTTCTCCCTTTCGTAGTCAGTAGTTACAATGTACTACTGTGATTCCGGAAAAGCTTCAGAGGAAGGTAATGGGCAAGAACATTTGCAGTTATTTTGGAGAGTCCTACAGAGTCCAAGGCCAAAAAAGGCACTCCTATAGTGCTCTGAGATGGCCACAGATTTAATTTTTATTTCTACAATTGGATTGCTTTTCCTAGAAGGTAGTAATTATTACAAAAAGGAAAAAGGATGACGTTATCACTCCTAAGTTAGCAATGTCTGGAAGAAAGCATACTGAGCATTGACTACTTGTTGATGCCAGTCTTATCTCCAAGTGGTTGTCTCCCTTTAGGTGTAAACTTTAAAAGGATAATAATGGAAAGCAATATATTGCTTTAGTCTGCAATAGTCTGCAGTATTCAGGATCATTCGAGAGTTAGTTTAATCTCACTTGCTTTGCTACAGGTTCCTCTCGATTGCTGCAAGAGCTGGCCAAATGTTATTTGATGAATAATTTATTGAATGCTATTTTTGGAATAAAATGTGCTCTTCCTATTTGGAACCTAACTAATAGACCTAACATAACAATTCACAGATTTAATTAAATTATTTGACAAATTTTCACCCAAGTTTTGAATAAAATATTCACCCTTCAGCAGGATGAGATTATATCCCCATCCCCCTCCACTACACAGAAACAATGTTCAGTACCCAAATAAATGAGCAAAATTCTGGAGATGGTCTTACAAACCTCTGCTGATCTTACCAAATAAATTTATTCAGTTCTGGCAGTCTGGGCTTTAAATTCATCTTTCCCTATTGTAGTGAAACAATATGCCCATTTAAGTGGTGGTAGCCTTGAGACAGAGAAAACCTTTCTCTGTCCCCCTGATCCTTACTCCTTCCTTAGGCATTGTGCTGCCACAGGAGGGATGCTACTGGTGGGAGCAAGGGCTCTCCCAACAGTCCCAGCTCTGCTGCAGCCAACAGCAGTATCGCTGCTGAATTTTTAAGGGGGAGTCAGAATTTTGACCGTGGTGTCTGGCATGCTGTTCAGCTACTTGCTCTGAATTACTGCTATGGAGCAATGTGCTGCTAAGACAGCTACTTCCCTCTTCCTATTGACAAAGCTACAAATCCCTATACACACAATGAAATATTGATCTTTTGGTGGTTTAGAAATGTTCTTGTAGCTCCAATGCAGAGGAAGGTAAGAAACCCTTGCTGTAAGTAATTTAGTTACAAACTAAGGCTGTGCCGTGAGGCTCAAAAGTAGCTGAGTGTATGTTGGCATAGGTTCAAACTACACTGTTGTTCAAGAGTTGACTACCCAGGCGAGTCTGCCGATCAGAGTCTCTGGCAATTTTCCTCTGATAATTCATCTGCTGAATTATCCTAGGGATGGTTCATGGCTGAAGCTGTGGGCATCCATGTACTGATTTATAGCACAAGGTCTCTTGGATAGTTTTTCCTTTAATATTTACAGTTTCATACAGTCCAGTAAGAATTTAAAAAGCATATTCCCAAGAGTAACAATGTTGCTATAATTCATTCTCACGTTCTCTCCTAACTGTGGGAAATCATGTGTGATGATGAAAGTTTAACATCATAGGAGTTCATGGGAATAGGATATTCACCCTTTACAGTTGTGAAGGAAATTAAACAGAAGAAAAATGTCAGATTAAAACAAAAAAAAAAATGTTTTCAGGACTAAGGTATCATTTTATAGAGATGCCAGAAGCAAGGATTTCTCCACAGATGAAAGTTAAAAAAAGAGATAAATGAGTATCTGATAGGATTAACAAAGAAGACAAAGTATTTGGTTTTGTACTATTGATCTGCAAGAGGCATGAGTGAAGAGCTTTCTGCAAAGAATACAGATCATAAGCAAGAAAAAATAAGCAAGATATCTCTCATAAAAACAAGACTAGAATGACATTCTGAAATCTCTTAAAGCTGAAGAATTTTTTTGAGCTAGTTTGGGGCTTAACATTTCCTTGCACTTTTGCTATTTGTTATGGAACGCAAAAACAAATTCATGTTTTCTCGTGACTCAGACTTGTGATATTTTTACTATAAAAAAAAAGAAAAAGTACTGTTTGATACCTACCGTTTGTCTTAGTACTCAAAAGAATCTTGAGAAGAAGAGTTACATGTAATTATAACAACTTCAGTGTGAGTGAAATTCAAAATGTCAAAAATATTAGTTTAGGCATAATTTGACATATTCTTGCAACCGTGGCAAGTAATTACAGACCAGACAAATACTAGCAGCTTGATTTAGCTAAAACTATGTATTCAGAGTCAAATCCTATAATTCTTAATTTTCTTATTCCCACAATTACTTCGATCTTCCTTATACCTTTTCTGTGCAGACTTTCCACCCTATTTTAGCTTGGTGACACCAATACTGGCTATTTTGAAAAGTGACAGTAAAATTACTGCATTTATTTTTAATTCTCCCATATAGAAAGAAACAACAAAACAAAGCAGAAGAGGATGTTCATACACCAGTGCATTACAAAGAGACCAAAAAAGAGGTGGAAACTTTCTGCACAACATCTACAGGAATACATAGTTCCCAGACTAAAGACTTTACAGTTTAAATGGGACAGAGGGTCAAATAATTGGGAGGAAAAATGACACCCAGGCAGGCAAAGTGATTGGGTATGTCATACAGTAATTCAAGATCTGAGTTACAAGCAGGGTCTTAAGTGCCCTGAGCCATGCTTCCTTACTCTGCCTACTGTCCTCCTTTCTCTAATAACCAAAGAGCAAGTCCCTCCACAGAAAACTTTCTGGCTAACCTTTCTCTTTTTTTTTTTTAAACAATCTTGCCTATTTCCTATTAGACAATGCTTTGGCTTCTTTTCAATTTAAAATATTTCTTGCATTACATACCCTGCAGCAACTTAATCCTGTTCTCATTAAATGGGTAAAGTTTTGTAAGTACCTTACCTTTTATCAAGTGACTCGGGGAACAGAGAGCGAGAATGAACATTTTGATTCAGAAAGGAAGGAAAATTGTACTTCTCTCCTCCCCATTTAAAAACACTTTTTTGTCCCTTCTTATTTGCTTTTGCCTTTTTTTCTCCCAAACAACCTTATAGAGAGGAGGGATTAAGGTATAAAGTTGATATTTGTCGTAGAAACAGTCTTATTAAGGAGCAGAGCCTCCTCTTCTGAAGGGTAAAGTGGCTAATCAATTCAGAAAATCACAGAGGTAGAGAAAATTTTTCAGTCTGTTTGTTACTTTGTTTTTCTGCCAAGTTTGTAAAATACATTCATGAAGGAAGTAAGGGCTGCAGTTATGGTAGAAACGAGCAGAGCTAATAACGTAAGACTTACTCCTATCTTACAGCTCCCAACTAGTCACCTTAGCCCTTCACAAGCCTGCTGCGGACACAGAGTCAAAAGAAGCTAGTCTGAGTGTTTCAGCGGAAGCTGAAGTAGTCCATGGCCAGTCATAGCTACTAAAGGGACTCGGAGACCCGGTGTGTTAGCTTGTGTTAAGAGCAATGAGCTCTGAGGTAAACATTCCTTTCTACTCAGTGAGAGAAAAAAAATGCACTTTGATCTGGTAGCAAATAAATATCTCAGAGTAATTTTTTTTTTTTTCTCACTTTCCTGTGGGATTTATCTCTAATTCTATCCCTATAGCAGAATTATACAGCAACATTGGGAAAAAAAGCCACCCAAACAACTTCACAGAAAATATTTCAGCCTCTATTGCAGTCTTTGAAGCTCTTACTCTGCACAATAACAATAATGATCTCTATTAGCATCCTACAGCTCCATTTAGTTTGGTTTTTTTCCTGTTAAATTTTAGAATAACATTCTACAGGATTCTGAGAAATATTGCATCTGGATCCAAGTGGGCTGTTCTGCTCCTAACAGCAAACATTCCAAATTGGAAATAATACTGGGCAGCATTAACATGTTCTCTGTTCCATGTGGATTTGTAGCACAACAAGATTTTTGAAGAGAGAAGCTACATTCGTGCTCCCAAGGATAAAGTGGAAGGGCTTCTAGTGACTGCTACTAAAGAACTCCCACGCATTTATTTCAAAAATAAATACATATAATAAATAAGTGTCCTGGTTGTGAAGGGCAGAGAATACAACAGCTCTTACACTTCAGGTTAAATACACACTGTGAAACTTCACTTCAAACTCTTGTCTTTGAGAACACTGGCTCCAGGTTTCCCGCACTAAAACTTACTGACCAGACATTTAGTCTCACCAGAATGGCCAGCACCTGAAACACCGGATAATTGTGTCATCAGCCCGGCTCTCACTCTATGACGTTAAGAGCTGCAGGAAAGGGCAGCAAACAGAATAACACTCTCAGTGGGCAAAGCGATTTGTGAACTGGGGACAAATTCTAATACTTAATAGAGTTTCTGTGCCATTTGTGTTTCTACCATGTCATTTATTTTTACAAAGCCTCAGGATTCATTTTCCAGTGAGTAAATACTATTGCCTACAAACCTTTCCTTTTAAACATTGACTTGACACTTCTGCCTTTATAGCTGTATTGACACTGTGCAAATATTTGTGGGTAGTAAGACCTTATTTTCACCAAAAGTCTCTCCAAAACACAGTATTTGAGGAGGGATTAGTGAAAAATCTTTTGCATAAATCACTTCTGATTTTTTAAAGGCCTTCACATTACGTCCCAGTTAGCTACTAAAGTTGTGCAACTCTCTGATGGAAAGAAGATTTTAGCTTAAAAAACAGCCTTGAAGGATGTTCAACAACCTAGAGGATGTTTTTATTTTCATAAGACAAAAACATCTCAGGCTTTTAACAATAACTTAACAGTGCCTCACGTTCACTGGGCTGAAGCTGCTCATCACAGAATTAACAGCCTGTTTGGGCCAGTTGATGAGGGTTTCAAGACTAGGACAACAGCAATAAAACCTATTTGAAATGCACACCAACATTGTGTAGAAAAGCTCAAAGAATTTTGGGAAGTGGTTAATTTTATAAATAAACAAATCTGCAAAGCATGAAGGAAAGACTCATTTCCCCAAGGATGACTTTATAGAGAAATGTGGGCAAAATATTTTAGAAAATAAAAATATTCTTAATTTTACGGGGTGGGGTGAAGCAGCGATTGTACTTCATTTTATTTTGCTTAGAGAGCCTGCTATGCAGATAAAGCAGGGATTTTATCCACTGATGCAGAAACACATTTACAGGGGCAACAACTGAAGCAGGATGTTTGACCTAAAAAGCAGAAAGGAGTAGACCTGGAGAAGGGATGGGCATTACCCAGCTCCAGCTGCTTGGCAGTTAGAGTCTTGTATAAATCTCACTTCTGTTTACGGAAAAAAAGATCATTGCTTCACAAGCATGACTTTATCCTACATTTTTTGATAGATATCTGAAGATCAGATATCACTGTGTGAGGTACCTGTGCACTCTTCACTGACTAGTGGTATACCATATCCCCAATGTTAATTGGGTTGGGTTAGGTGAACCCATCTGCAGATATACAGATTCTCCTGCTACCTAGTACAACCTGATAAAAAGATGGTTATTGTTTTTTTAAGCTTGTATTAATGTGAGACTGAAGAATCAGGTAAGAGAGAAAAACTTTGTCAAGGAATTGAGGAATTGTCTTAATGAAACCCAGGATGCTTTACAGCAAAGATAATAGACAGCAAACAATCCCTTGGAACTGACAACATTTTCCAGTGTCCTTTATGTAGACCTGAAAATCAATACCTGCACCCATGAATAAATAAATAATTTATTTAAAGGCTTAAAGTTCTTCCATGCTCACTCACACTCTCGAGTAGTAATTGTGCAAGCTGCCAACTTTTTTCTCCTGAGACAGTACACAAAGACATCAGGAAGGAGGGTAGCAGATTGTGGCGGTGTGCTCTTCCCTCTTCCCCCATTTCCCCCTTTCCCCCTCTGGCCCCTGCTCAAACCATGGCCATCAGCAGGAGTTGTTATGAGTTGCACTTGAACTCTGGGGGGTGGCTGGCAACATAGTCAAAACGCTGTCTAGAGTGTGGACCTACATGTATTGTTCCTTTGCGAATATGAGTATAGGTCAATTATCTTACTCTAGAAATAGTGGACAGCCCAAGAGCCCTTTGTGCTCTCCTGCATGGCAGCGGGCTGCACGACAGGATCTCCCCTTGAGTGGAGACACTCGCTTAAGGTTCTACTCCTCAAGGTTGAGCGATTCCTTGCTGCAACAGATTATCAGTAAGTGACTAATAGCATGCTAAAATTTGAAACCTTAGCTAAGTGATATAAAGGATTGATTGCGCATACATAATCCTTTAGACATAAACCGTTGACCAAGTCTGGGACTAGGATTGGATCCAGCTGCACCCAGACTCCTCTCTGAGGAGTTTAGAAAGCAAGGGGGTCCTTTCTGAACCTTGTGACTCAATGGGAGGGTCTCCCTGACAGCTTGTCTGACCCTGGCCCCTACGCAGTAAATAATCAAGTGTACCCTGTCATTGAATCTCATAAAACACTGTCGTATTCACTACTAACTTTGTTAAATCACTGTTTTATGTTAATAAATATTTCACTACTCTCTTACAAGTGAAGTTAATCACTCCACCCACGACACAGATCCTCCAGATGAATTTTTTTTGCCATTTGCAAAACATGTGCTCTAAGAATTTAGAAAATTCCTCTTCTAGTTTATTTCCGAAGTGTAAGAGGAGATGTCTACCTGCAAACACTACTGCTGGCAGTTTGTTTCCTTTCTTATCGGCATCATCAATGATGAAGGAATTTCATGTCTTGAAATGTTTAGATTGGAAGTTAGGAGAAATTTACTCTCAACTTATTAATGAGAATTTGCACATTTTTCTTTTTACTGGCTCCTGTTGCCACCAGGAACATTTGGATGGTAGTAAATAGAGTCTAAATATTACAGAAGCCTGGGACAGAATTCATGGGCAGTATTTTTTTGCTCTGTTGCAGAAGCTTTAGAAAAGATGCATGACAAACTGAATATTTTGCTGGCAGGATCCCCTCCAGACAGGCTTCAGCTAACCAACCAGCATTTATAAGAAAATGACAATTTCTTAACTCGCTTCAGTAAAGAGAAGGGCAGATTTCCATTGGCAAACATGTTGGACCATTTGGAAAGACTATCTCTACTTCAGGTCAGAACTGAATTGGACGGAAATGGTGAACTAAGTTTTTGGAGAGCTCTGTGGTAAGTGTTGCTCACAACTGGCAATCATAAAGCAAGGGCCTTTCTCTGCTGCAGATTTGGTAAGAATGAAAAAGATTTCCCCTTCTGTGGCAACAAGCCTGTGTCAGTCTCCATGTCTCATACCACAATCTGATGATGTAGTTTTTACATGGTGGTAAACTTCCAAACCAGCGTGACTGATGCCACATGCTTCTTTGACAGTGTTTCCTCTTAATATATTAAATTAGTTCCAGCACTGTGGTGGCTTTGAAAGTCAGTTATTCAAAGTCTGGCAGCAGCTAAGTAGAACCAAGTGATTTTCATAATGTATTTTAAATGAAAGTCATAAAGAAAAATCTCTTTTATTAAGTGCTTGAAGGGTGCTTTTTCCCAATGCCAGTTCCTTTGAAAATGTACATGCTGACTGTATACCAATATGTTTTCCTATGAAAGCCCTGTCATATGCTATTAGGTAAATTTGTTTTCTGTGGCTGTGGAGTAGAGCTGGTCATATTATTTGTTTCAAGTAAATTATCCAATGAATCTTTTTTTTATGACTACATTATTTCTGAGTAGGATCTATCATTATTTGACTGCTTCTACAGAAGGCAAATATTCTCTGGTGCATCATTTCTTTTCCACATTTCCCCCTCCCCGTTCCCTCTTCATCAGTTGTCAAACAAATTAGCTGGCATATTGTATGAGGCTATTTACTTCTGTTGTTTAAACATCTTTCAGAAAATCATCAGTTCAAAGTAGAGCTGCTCAGAAATTCCCTGAAATGTTTTTGCTTTCCATACCAATTATGCTCCCTCAGGACTGCAGTCATGTTGACGAAACTTTCATCTGATCTCTACCACAGGCAGAAACTGAAAAAACAGCCTGGTGCCTGGGCAGCCACCATCCCAGGTGAGTCACAGGTTTCACGTGGGTGGGAGCAGAGGGTCTGGTCTTTGTCTGTGTGTATGTGTATGAGTGTGCACATGCTCATGTGCCCAGAATGCACAGGAGGGTGCTAAGCACACCAAAAAATGTCAAAAGCCTGAAATCCTGAAAAACACCTGCCATTTGAGCAAACTTTCCTGCCTGGCTGTAGGACAGATCGTATATATTTTTAATAGAAGATGTGCTGGACTGGGAATTAGGACACACGTTTCGGGTGGAGAAAGGTACTGGGCACTCAGGATGGCTTCTACCTCCACGAATGGCAGTAGTTTCCTAGTTAATTAATTAGACTAAGCCAGTCATGCGGGCTTCCTTTGTAGTGGCACCTCCAGAGGATGATTCATCCCATACTGATGTAAATGTAAAGCAAAGGTAATTCTCAATAGACTTTTCTCTCTCTTGGCCTGAGAGAAAGTGTCTAGGACAACTGACTAAGACTACACACCTATCTTAGAGAAGGCTTAATTGACGTCTCTGTGATCCTAATGTTAATATAAAAATGTCTAAAGCCTATGGTGGTCCCTGCATAGAGCTGGTTCTCGCGTCTTTGTCCCCTCAAGGAGCTGTGCCAGCCTTTCCCTTATAGTCAAAGACTTCCATGGCATCAGTGAAATCTAATATTGGAACATGCTCCAGAAGAAAATAAATTGTTTCTGTCATTCAAAAAGGACAAGAAAATAAGAAGTGTGACAATGTTTCTAGTCATCTAAGTTTCAAAAACCTCACATCCATTATCACATGCCCACCTTTCCTTTCCTCTCAGCTTTCATAAATGACATGACCCAGAATCTGAGATACCAGCTCAGAAAGGCCCTCCCCAGTGTTACTGCTGCCTATGTGGTGAGGGATGTCATCTCTAATCTTAAACTTCCAGAATCTCTAGGTCCACAGTAACACATAGATGCTGTACTACAGTTATGAGGGATATTATAAGGAGACGGTATGTCTGTGCCAAGCAACTTTTTAAAATGGGAACATTTCCCTTTACCCAGTTTGTGACTTCTAGAAAGATGGAACATGGAAGCTACTGCTAATTCACCTACGTACCACAGGTTCATAAGGATCAAATGTAGGTGGACTATGTAGTTCAGACCCCAGGTATTACAAACCTCTTCACTTCTCACGTCTCCTCTTGAGCCTAATCAGTGAGGCCAAGAATTTGAATTGAATTACACTGGACCTGAAACACATTCTCCAAAGAGCTTCTAGTCTTGTTTTGAAACCTCCAATTCTTGAGCACCTCCTTCCCCTTAGCAACTTTTTCTAAAGACTAATCATTTCCATTTGCAAAAAAAAAAAAAAAAAAGACTTACGACTAATTTGTATTAATCTGATTACAGTTTTCAGCCACTGATTCTCATTATGATTTTGATTACTGGATTAAAAGTCCATTAGTCGTGGTGTTTCCTCCATGTAAAAGTTCTTATACATTGTAGTAAAGCTACCTCCCTTATTTTAGCATGCCAAGGAGATTTAACACTTTCAATATTACTCTGTAAGGCATTTTTCTTTATCTGTGTAACTTCTTTCTTTTGTTATATACTGCTTTCAAATTTGTGTTCACTGCCTTCAAATGTGGATGTGCTTTTAGCCAGCAGTTACTCTTTGTCACAGCTATGGGTCATTTTGAGTGTTCAAAATACTTTTTCTTAAACAACACCTAAATTTCATTCCTTTTTCTTCTCCCAGACAGTTTTAACGCTAATTTTCCATATGTTTGACAAATTAGATTTTCTTAGAGCACTAAGCATACATGGTGGGTTGGAAAAATGCTTTGCTTGCCCTACTGAATATAACAAGCTGTTCGTAAGCAATTATAGTCTTCTCATGTGGGATACACTCATCTTCACCTATCAACACAGTTCCTGTGCTGGTTGCAATACCACTTTGTAAAGAAAATTCTAACATTTGCACTTTGACATCTTCAAGATAAAGCAGATAATAAAAAATATAATAAATTAATCTGAAACTGTTGGATCGGGGTTTGTTTGTTTGGTTTGTTGGTTTGTTATATTGTTAGGAGAGAAGGATTATTTCCGTACAGGCTGCACTGGCCCTCCAACCTATGTTTCCCAAATCAGAAATACCAAAAACTACACAGATGTAGACAGGTATGACACATTGCAGACATATGTCAAAGGAACAGCCTAGAGCAAGCCTAGTAGCCAAAAACAAACAGCTACCAGAAGGTCTCCCTGGGTTGTAGCAGTTAGCACATGGATTCATTTGCTGAGACAGTTCTTCATCCTGAGCTATAAATTACCCAACCAAAAAACAAATGGGTGTTAAATATACATCTTGTCTACACAGCGGTGTGTTAGAGATACCTGAGCTAGCTCTGAGAACAATAACATTTCTATGCATCACAGTGCCATGCAGAAATGCTAGCTCCAGTTCCAAGAGGTAGCATAACAGGCATGTGTGGCTATCAAGCCAGATCTCAGCAAGGCCTGAGGCTGCTCCTACTTCCAGAGCTGGTGGTTTCAGCACTTGTCCTACAGTCATTGCACCACACCATTTTGCATGCCATCATTGTTGACCTACCACCCCTCTTCATTTCTAAGAGAGGAAGTGCCACAGCTGCTTCTTCTAGCATTTCTTGATGGGTGTCCCATCTTTCAATAGGACAGTGCTTGCTGCTCCCTCCACTCTCCCTGAATTATTTTTGTTACAAGAACAACAAACCCCCCTCTTTGCTTCTCCACATCAGGCAGCAGTCCTTCTCTGCCTACTGATGAAACAGCCCTCTGTCTAGGGAACCTCTCCATCCCCCATCTCTCTTGCAGTGCCCGCAACAGTTCTTTCTGTCACTGTATATAGAAGGACTAGAAAATCCAAACTTCCTCTTGGGAGCTTGTGTCTTTCTGTCCTCTACACTCATCTTCCACATGCCTTCTGGAAGCTTTCTGCACTCAGCATGTCCAAAAAGGGGCAATGAGACATTTTGCATCTGAAAGCCTCTGGCTATATTTACATCCCCATTTTTTGTCCTGTAAATGTATCTCATATTTCCTTCCTACCTTGCTGTCCTATTATGTTTCTTTGCTGATGAATGTCACATCCTTGTATCACACAGAGACACAATACTGCTCCCCGTTTCTGAGCAGAGCCATCTCTCTAAAAATGCGTAGGTAAACACTGTGCCAGCTTTGTGAGATAGCCAAGGTGTCAAGGGACTCACCTTACCATTTTTATTTCACTTGCAGAGACCAAATGAATTTTTAATGTTCTCCCTATAAAATAGCCCTCAGTGAGCTTTTTTAAGTATTACAATTTTGTAGCTTCCTTGCTGGTAGTTTAAAGTTATTTCCTCTGTGCTTCAGTAGAACATAAAAGCTCCAACCTATCAGGGAGAGGAGATGCCACAGGAGGTAGTGGGCAATGGTGAAGTTTCCTTGATAGTGCATGGGCTAGGAATCAGAAGAAACTACGCCTTTTCCATGCCACCCTGCTTTCCCTCCCATCCTATGGCTGGGAGACCAAGTCCTCGGGGTAGAAGCAGGCATATTCTGGTGTAAGCTGTATCCTATTCCATCCAAATGCTAATCTACAAACCCTCTGATAAAACCACCTGTCCCAACCTATGGAAGCAATCCTCCTTGGCAATCCTGCTTTGCCCTGCCACTGAAGAAATGTCCCCTGTGGATGAAGTCCTCTGTGGAAATGCTTTCTGGACTGGTGCAGGCTCACACCTGGGGTTTAGAGAATGGGATAATGAGAATACTGTTTCTGTCCATCACTTGGCCATCCAGATTCCAATTCAGAGTTACCGGAGCAGTTCTAGTTCCCAGAGTAGTAAGATTGCAACAGATCCCTGAACAGGGCGAGCAGCACCAGCAGTGGCAGGAGCGATCAGCAGCGGGGGACACAGGAGGGATACACTTGGACAAGGACAGGCTTGACTGAACAGAGGGTGTTCCCTGAGCAAGTGAGCCTGCAACAAAACCTTCATTAAGACCAGTGCCAAGAAGAAACAACGGGGAGTTATGGTTATTGGTGATTCCCTCTTGTGCAGAATGGAAGCACCCGTTTGCAGACTGGACCCTCTTTTCAGGGAAGTTTGCTGCCTCCCCGGTGCCCAAATGAGACAGAAAAGAGGGAGAAGTAATTGTATGATCTCTGGGAGTGAGGTCAGGCTTTGGAGGAAGATCACAGAGCTGTGGTTCGTATATGCAGGAAGACATGAAAAGCCAAAGCTCAAGTACAGCTGAAACGGGCCAGCGTTGTGTCAGATAACAAGAAGGGCTTTTTAAGGTACATTAATAGCAAGAGGAGATCTAAAGAAAACATTGGACTGCTATTTATTGAAGATGATCACCTGACAAATAAGGATGAAGAAAAAGCAGAGGCATTCAATGCTGTTTTTGACTCAGTCTTTAATAATACTGATAGACCTTGGGCTGCCTGGTGCCCCGAGCCAGAGGACCACGAGTGTGAGAGCAGCGACTTTCCTTTTGTGGATGCTGAAATTGTAAGGGACCGGCTGTATCATCTGGATGCTCACAAGTCCATTGGGTCTGCTGGGATTCGTCCCAGAGTAGTGGATGTTGTGGCAGGACCCCTCGCGATCAGCTACCTTGAGATGTCCTGAGAGTCTGTGGAGGTCCCTGCTGGCTGGAAGCTAGCCAATGTTATTCCAATTTACAAAAAGGGTGTGAGGGAAGACGCAGGGCACTCCAGATGTGTTAGTCTAACCTCAGTTCCTGGAAAAATTATGGAGAAGATTATACTGGGTACTATGCTGATGATACCAAACTGGGAGGGGGTGTTGACTCTCTTGCACAGGGGTCTAGATAGATTGGAGCATTAGGCAATGATTAATGGGATGAAATTTAACAAGTCCAAATGCTGGATTCTGCACGTAGGGCAGAGTAATGCCAGGCACAAGTATAAGTTGGGAGAGGAGTGGCTGTAGAGCAGCCGTGCAGAAAGGGACCTGGGGGTGCTGGTTGACAGCAGGCTCAGTATGAGTCAGCAGTGTGCCCTGGCAGCCAAGAAGGCAAACCGCATCCTGGGGTGCATCAGCACAGTATAACCACCCCATCAAAAATGGTGATTAATCCACTGTATTCAGCATTGGTGTGGCCTTGCTTTGAGTACTGTGTGCAGTTCTGGGCCCCACAATTTAAGAAGGATATGAAAGTACTTGGATGTGTCTAGAAGAGGGCAAAAAAGCTGGTGAAAGAGCTGGAAGGCATGTACTGTGAGGAGCAGCCAAGGACTCTGGGTTGCCTAGTTTGGAGAAAAGGAGGCTGAGGAGTGACCTCATTGCTCTCTACAGCTTCCTGAGGAGGGGAAGTGGAGAGGGAGGTGCTGACTTCTTCTTGCTGGTCTCCAGCGATAGGACACGTGGGAATGGTTTATAGCTGCACCAGGGGAGGTTTACACTGGACATTAGGAAGCATTTCTTTACTGAGAGGGTGGTCAAACCCCAGAACAGGCTTCCTAGAGAGATGGTCAACGCCCCAAGCCTGTATGTGTTTAAGAAGCATTTGGACAATGCCTGTAAGAACGTGCTGTAACTTTTGGTCAGCCCTGAATTGTTCAGGCATTTGGACTAGATGATCCTTGTAGGTCCCTTCCAACTGGAAATATTCTGTCCTATCCTATCCTATCCTATCCTATCCTATCCTATCCTATCCTATCCTATTTTTATAGCCTGCTTTCATTAAGGAAAGATGTTTAAATCAGCTGTTAGGCTTCTTCTTTTAATCCCCCTTGTCCTGAACTTCCCCCCTCCCCAAAGTCTGAATGGCTCTGTAAGGTTCCTATACAGAAGGAGAAGTACAGGGCTGTCATAGTCTACACTGCAGTGGGACAACTGGATTAGGTACTGCAGAAAGAGGAAGAAATGTGGGCCTGCCGCAAACCATTTTTTCCATGAGTAGTACCCAGTGTGTCCAACACTGCCTTCCTAATGCAGACTGATTCAATGTCAATGCTGACACCGCAGAAGCTCCTAACAAAAGCTGACAATGTCCAAGCTTTTAAATTTTGTGGTCACCATGCCTGCTAGCACACCAGTCCCCTTTCCAAATCTATGACACGTAACGGAAATCTCAGATTCACCAAGGGGAAGTCATGCCTGACTAATCTGATAGCCTTCTACAATGGCAGGACTGGATGGATAGCTGAGGGGAGGGCAGTGGATGTTGTCTATCTTGACTTCAGCAAGGCTTTCGACACGGTCTCCCACAGCATCCTCATCGGCAAGTTTAGGAAGTGTGGGTTAGACGCATGGACAGTGGGGTGGATTGAAAACTGGTTGAAACATACAGCTCAGAGGGTCGTGATTAGGGGCACAGAGTCCAGTTGGAGGTCAATAACAAGTGGTGCTCCCCAGGGGTCAGTACTGGGTCCAGTCCTGTTCAATATATTCATCAGTGACCTGGATGAAGGGACAGAGTGCACCCTCAGCAAGTTTGCCAATAATAAAAAATGTGAGGAGTGGCTGACACACCAGAAGGCTGTGCTGCCATTCAGCAAGGCCTGGACAGGGTGGAGAGGTGGGCAGAGAGAAACCTTGTGAAATTCAACAAGGGACAAGTGTAGGGTGCTGCACGTTGGGAGGAATAACCCCAAATACCAGTACAGGTTGGGGGCTGTAAAGCTGTAAAGCAGCTCTGCAGAGAGAGACCTGTGAGTCCTGGGGGACAATAGGATGACCATGAGCCAGTAATGTGCCCTTGTGGCCAAAACGGCCAATGGCATCCTGGGGTGCATCAAGAAGAGTGTGGCCAACAGGTCAAGGGAGATTACCCTCCACCTCTACTCTGCCCTGGTGAGGCCACATCTGCAGTCCTGTGTCCAGTTCCGGGATCCCCAGTTCAAGAAGGACAGGGAACTGCTGGAGAGGGCACAGCAAAGGGCTACCAAGATTATTAGGGGACTAGAACACCTCTCTTATGAGGAAAGGCTGAGGGACCTGCATCTTTTCAGTATGGAGAAGAGAAGAGAAGACTGAAGGGGCATCTTGTCAATGCTTATGAATACTTAAAGGGTGGGTCTCAGGAGGATGGGGCCAGGCTCTTTTCAGTGGTGTCCAGTGACAGGACAAGAGGTAATGGGCACAAACTTGAGCATAGGAGGTTCCACCTAAACATGAGAAGGAACTACTTTACTTGAGGATGGCAGAGCCCTGGTACGGGCTGCCCAGAGACGTGGTGGAGTCTCCGTCTCTGGAGACATTCAAAACCCACCTGGACGTGTTCCTGTGCAACCTGCTCTAAGACGACACTGCTGTGGCAGGGGGGTTGGACTAGATGATCTCCAGAGGTCTCTTCCAACCCCTATCATTCTGTGGTTCTGTGATCTCCTTCTCTTTTCTCTGTGCTTCCACACAAGACCAAATTCTACTCTTGTTCCTTGTTAAACACCTAAGCTGAGAGCAAATAGTGAAAATCTGCTTGGATGATCTGTGAGGGCTGTAAAAGAAAGTATGTGTTCTTTCTTTCTGCTGCACAGAAATCAGACTGCTTTTCTAAATACAGCTACCTTTCCTGCTCATCCCCACCATCTCAGCACTATGCCATGGCTGATGCCGAGCCAAATCTAGTCCTCTGGTGAAAAATCTTCAGCTAAGCCTTCTCCAGGTATAGAAAGATAGATGGGAGGAAAGATGTAACTGAGCATTTCTCTCTGTTGTTGTGGAGTGTGACACTGAAGGCAAGGTTGAGTTTTCAAGCTGAGAGGTAAATAATACATGAAAAATACTTTCCTCAAGAGTGAGGAAAAGTCAAGCCACAATCTAAACTTCTAGTAGTTCCATGTGACAGCCTAGATGTCGGGGAGAGACTTAGCTAATATAAAACAGTCTAAATCTCTTGCTGGCAATGAACCATACTGTTACAGAGCAGCTGAAGGTAGCACTAATGATATGCACATAACAGACCTATATTCTGCTCTGGGCAAAGTTCTTCCTGGCTAACTGGAGGGCAGTAGGAATATAAACTCTTCTTTTTTACATTTCAGAGATTGGAAAGGCAATGTGTTAACAAAACAAAACAAAAGATACAGAGCAGGAGAGAGAGAAGAGCACAGAGGAGGCCCACAGGGAAAGAAAAATATTAAGATAATGGAACGAGGGTGAGGCAGGCAAACTTTGTGGCAATGAAACAACAGATGGGGTACAATTTTAGTGAGTCATCCCACAGATGGTTCAGCAGATGGATTCTGCTGGGTTCATACAGCTTAGGTGGAAATTTCAGCTGCTGATCTTGACAGGCAGGGCAGCTTCAGTGGAGACGGGATCCTTGCTTTGCCTTGCTTTGTACATGTTCTGTTCTGACACAAACTGGCAGTGCAGGGACAATGCCGAGTGCCACAATATTAGCCAGCCTCTACACTCTTTATGTGCCACCTGGATTCAGATTTTCTCTGTCATTTTTAGGAAGGAAAAAGTTTTCTAAAGTGGATAAATCCACTTTCTAAAGTGGATTTATCACCTCATCTCTGCCAACCAGTTAAGTGACAAATGCTATTCTATGGAAAACAAAAATGTCTGCAGACTGCAATGATTTCCTTTTACAAAAAAGACTGTCATTCTCGATGGCATCTTTGACAGAATATAACTTCCCTGAGGGATGAACCATCTTCCCACCTTACACAGTGGGAGCCTAGATTCCTGTCATGGTTTAGCCTTAGTCGGCAACAAAGAACCACACAGCCGCTCTCTCAACCCCCTACAGCTGTGGGGGAGAATCGGGAGAAAAAGGCAAAACTTGCGGGTTGAGACAAAGGCAGTTTGACAGAACAGTGAAGGGAACAGGAAAACAACAACAACAACACTGACAGAGGAATGTACGAACTCAAAGAAGGTACCACCGCTCACTGACCAGACCAGGGACACCCCAGCCTGCTCCAAGTGTTAACTTCCTGCTCCCTTCCCATGCCAGCTCCTGGCTATAGACTGGGCATGTCAGCAGATGGTATGGAATACCTATGCCCCCTGCCAGATCCTTGGGAAAATTAACCCTATCCCCACCAGAACTAGGGAAATTCCCAAATGGCCTATGAGTACTAATGCAATAAAGAGGAATTAAAGCACTTAATTATATTCCTAAAATGCTACAAAACATTCCACCTGAAGGTTTTACTTGTGCCACAATATTAGCCAGCCTCTACACTCTTTATGTGCCACCTGGATTCAGATTTTCTCTGTCATTTTTAGGAAGGAAAAAGTTTTCTAAAGTGGATAAATCCACTTTCTAAAGTGGATTTATCACCTCATCTCTGCCAACCAGTTAAGTGACAAATGCTATTCTGTGGAAAACAATATGTAGGAAAGAATATGTAGGAAAGAACTTTTTGGCCATCTAGAGAACATCTCACAAGCTAATGAGAAGGACTAACTTATAAGAATATTCCTTTCTTCTCTGTACAGAGATCATCTTGCATGTGCTTTTCTCAACAGACTGTCTTCCCCTCAGATTCCAGCCTCTTGATACCAAGGCTGAGAGGAGCAAGAAAAGCTTTAAATGGATATGGAGGTGATTGTCAGTAGAGACTCATTTGATCACTGTGTCTGGTCTTAAAATACAGCTAGAGAAAATATAAGCAGCTGAAGGACAGCAATGAATAAAGAAATGGCAAAGGCAGATGAGAACGAAAACAATGGGAATAGAACAAGTAATTTGGGTCAAGATCTATTGTAGAGAAGGGCAGTAGAAGAGATCCTGTTAAGGGTTCATACCATGTACTGTAGGTTTTGGACTGGGATATAAGTGTTCAGTGTTATTAAGTGAAAAATATTATCAGGGATGTTAGGGAGAGTTGAGATTATTGGATATAAAATGAAGCAAAAATGTTATTAATGGGTAAGACCTAGATATTCCTGGAGATAATAGCTGACTGACTTTGTCACTGCACTTTCTCCAAAGCAGCAGGAGATGAAGTTGTTTTAGATTTTGTTTTGGTGAATAATAAGGCCATTGTAAAACTGCTTGAATGTGGATGAGACTTTGAATGTATTTTTTTAGGTCAGAGAAGTAAGAAGAAATTAAAAAAATAAAAACCCTTCCAAAAAAATTTCTCAGCAGTAATTGAAAGAATGATCCTCTCTGAAGGAAAAAATGGACTTCTTAGCAAAGACAGCTGTTTCCATATTTTGGCAGAGTGCATAAGAACCACCTTCTCATCCTCTTTCTGCTCCATTCTGCCTTATTCCTCAATGACAGATCTCAGAAGGTGTTCAAGACCTCCAGATAAGCATGTTACACTGTCTCTTTTTGACATGATCCTCTCATGGACAGGATCGGCTTGTTGGGTATGTCAGCTGACTCACTGACATTCTCAAGTAGCTGGCCATATACTCCACGAATGTGTCTCACCTTTTCCTGCAAGTAGACTTGTAAGCAGTGTGCTGTGCATGTGATAAATTTTAAACTGGTGTCACTTATTGAATGGAATAATTCCCTTAATGACATGTCCTTCTGCATGTCCTGGCTAAATCTGTGCAGTGTGCAAAATCAGAATGTATTACCTTTGTTAAAGAGTCACACTTAACATTTTGCTTTTATGGTATAGTCTGAAGTACTGGGGTTTTGGATGTGTTCTCCCTGTATCAGTTGTATAATGACATCCTTGGCTGATGTCTGCACTGAGCACATTCTAGGAACATGCTGATGAAAATTAGCAGTTCCATTGACTTCAATGGAGAAACACTAATACAAAACCAGCATGCAATCCCACCTCAATCACTGCATTTTATATCTGGCTTTCAGAAGTGCTCAGCTACACAATGGGCTAAGGCAATGGGATCTCTAGGCACCCCAAACCCTTGAAAACTAAGAACTTGCACAAAGAGTAAGAGTTTTCCATGAAAACAAAAGGACACCCTGCTTTAGACAGGCGTACTGCATTAATGATCACACAAGTGCTTGCAGAGTGGCTGCAATCAATCAGAAACACAATAATTTATGACCCATCAAATACAAAAGTGAAATCCTTATGTCATGGTGAAGACATAAAATCTATACAAGTACTCCTTTTTTCTCTTTGCTTGTATCTAATTTCCAGGTGATACTGATCCTTCCATAAGTGGTTCTTACCTGACACTGGCCTATAATATAATTTCACTAATCTTGGATTAAATTAGCTATAGCCTACAGACTAAATTAGGTATAGCCTACAGATTTCTACAGACTGCATTTCTATTTCCGAGTTGTCTGTTTTTATGCTCTTAACTACTATTATAACATGAAAAACACTGGAAATTAGGAGATGCTTGATTTTCCCAAAGAATTTATTTTAATTTCCTGGCAGCTGTCATCATCAATGTCATAAGAACACTGAATTAATTTTCTGTCATAATATATCTGTCACACATAAATCTGAGAAGGTACATATGAGTACATAAATATTTAAAGACATGAGAATTGTATGAAGCAGCGGAAGTTAGGTATCATTCCCTGACACTAGTACTACCTATGGCCTACCTCCGGTTATCTATATAAAATTAATCTGTAAAATGTTCAACTATTTTTAACCATATTAAATTTTTGAATATGTATATATGCTTGCATGGAAATTTGGAGCTTTCAGACTTGAGGATGCAACTGAGTCAGTCTCTTCCTGCAGGAGCAATAGCTCTTTCTGATCTTAAAGGCAGGCATCTGTCGTTACTTCATCAGAATCCAGGTTTTCACCCAGAAGGTCACAGCCGGCACACAGGTGCATATCAATGTCTTCTTGTCACTTGAAGGTGACAGCAGGCCACATTCTCAAAACCCGTGTTGACCTGATGCCAAAGCAGAGTGCGCCATCATGGGCTCAACAGATTAGGTATTTACATAATACACTTTCCCCAGCATATTTAAATCCCCTCTTGCTCCCCCCAAATTTATCAGAGCTCTAGAAAACTTGTTGGGTTGAGGAAGCCATGTAGATTACACATAGCTTCTGGATGCATTCCTCTTTAGCAGGTGCCTTGAAGGAGAGAGAAAGTAGCTATGCTGTGTTTACACGCCACGAGCTGGATATTTAAGGTAGCTGGGTGTTTAAGCATGCAGATCGGCTCATAATGGGAATTCCAGAGGACACCGTGAGCCAAAATCCCATTGAAAATCTGCATTTCTGAAAAAGCTCATTAGGTTTTGATGTGAATTTTTAGGCACCTGAGTATCTCTAAAATTCCAGCCTCTACTAATACACTATTATACTGTCCCATAAAAGGATATTAGCCTAGATTAAGAGGCTGATTTTGCTTTTACTATGCCAATGTTTTCCCTGCTTCTCTCCTCACTACACTGCACATAAAACAGTAAACAGAAGTTCCATAGCAGCCCTTGATCAATTCAGAAAGAACTGGTAAAGCATTAAAGATCATCAGGTTTAACTTGAATGCTTCAGCTCTCTGCCCCTGTTTAGAAACTCTAGCAAACAGTGACTATATTTAATCATTATTCCATCTTGGTAGATGCACTTAATCTGAATAATTCAGCTAATCTCTGCCAGGAGAAAGACTGTAACTGAAGGAATTGCCTACTTTACAGCCTTTTTTATGAGAAAGAACTGCTGTGTGTTACTCCTACTCCAGGAAGAAGAGACAATGTTTTATGACTCCACAGTTTCCTGAAGAAACTGCCGTGTTGGGTTTAAAATCTTTATTGTGTATTTTGGCTGTTCTTTCAACTGCCGAAGTTACCTGGTCTCCTAAAGAATGGACAGGGAGGCCAGGTTTGCAAAAATACCATAAATAAACAGTTCCCGCAGGAAATTAAGAATTCTTCCCCAACACCTTCTTCTGCTTTTCAGCTTCCCTCCTGGAAAATGCAAAATATTTCTTCATCTTCACTGATTCAAGAGTGTGCAAATAGCAGCTGTGACCCAAGTCCTCCTCTGGCTACTGGCAAGAAAAAGTTGGTGGTAGATATCCCTGACTTGTGATGACGTGTCTTTGGCCTGGATTTTTTATAAAAATTTTCTTAGTCTCCCCATCCTACCCATCTCCCCAAATATATATACATATATATATATATATATGTATACAATGCCATTTTCCAGTTTCTTTTGAAGTCTCTCAATTATTCAGACATGCTGGAAAAGAGAATTGGAGAACACAAAAGCGTCTAAGAAAAGCTGACTACTTACCCCTAATAGTCAGCAATCCAGTTCTTCCTTTGAAATTCCCACGTTTTAAGAGAATTGACTGGTTATGCAGCTGGATGAAGGGGAAAATAAGCATTTAATTTCAAAATGCCAAATCAGGTCAAGCTCCATAGAAGTGAATGTGGCATCAGTCTGCAGATGGAACTTTCGTCGGGATATCTGAGGTGGCAAAGGAAGAGGGCTGCTCCTACCGACCCTAAATAAATATGCCTGTTCAGCAAGACAGAATACATGAAATATCCCCCTCCCCTTGACTGGTTATTTGTTTTAACAAAAGTGAGGGGACAGGACAAAGGACAAATCCTCTCACTTGGAGCCTAAGTTTTTGATGGAATAATTTTCATCCACAATGTTATTTTGAATCTTATGCACACAATGTTTGGGTTTTTTTTAAGTTTTCACTCACACTGTCCCATCCTCCTTTCTTCTCTGCGGAGTATCTCACTGCGCAATAGCAGTAGAGATAATGTCATGCTTCATAGGAGGAAAGATGCTCTAGCATTTAGGGTGCAAAGAAATGTCCCCTTTCATTTCTGTCAGTGGAAAAATACTGAAGTTGCGTGTTCCTTTTCAAGCGCTAACACTGTCATTTTCACTTTGAAAAGAAACAGCCTCCGTGTCTGGTGCTCAAAGGGTGATTTTTCAAAGGCAAAGTGACTGCCTCAGAAACTCAAGCGGCTAGCACGTGGTCATAGCCTTTCAACGGGCGTGTGTCATGTACTGCTGATAAGGGGGCAGAAGCTGCTGCAGTTTTGAAGCAGACCGTCACTCGACCCTAAAAGCCTTACATTTAAAATGCTTGTCGGAGTAAATATTTTTGTTCAAGCATAAAGCTACTGAGAAACAGAACAAGGCACATACCCTG
Organism: Larus michahellis; assembly: GCF_964199755.1. Lineage (NCBI taxonomy): Eukaryota > Metazoa > Chordata > Aves > Charadriiformes > Laridae > Larus > Larus michahellis. The sequence goes on from NC_133900.1 coordinate 25,022,558, forward strand.
CACCACCAACCAAAACTAACATTACTCGGGTTAAAAAAACCTTAATTTTGGAAAATATTTGTTCTTCATGTGCCAAATGGAGGGAAATGAACCTGAAAACTAACAGACCGCTGAATGCCCCTCCCAAAACGGGAGAATAATAGTTATCCTACTGCTATATTGGTGTATTTATGTGCAAGGAGAGCATACAGCTGGCAATGTTTTGCGGGCATTTGGCATGCAGCCTGCCTGTGGGTAGAGGACTGCACCAAGATCCAGACTGAAAAAATTGGTCCCTTCAGCCCTTGCACAGCTCCACACTTAGTGAAACACTCAGAGCCTTGCTTTGCAAATGTCTGAGGTATGGGTGAGAAAAGGAGCTCTCTCTGGTCTTTTGTTTTATACCAGGAAGGAAATCAAAAAGACTCTGGAAGTGGCTTCCAGGTAATGAGTCTTCTAGCACAAAAGCCCCTTAGAGTTCCATAACATATCCCCCAGCCAAACCTTTTTGGTGGCTTCAGTCTCCTGATGATTCTTGCAAGTGTCAAAAATTGTCACCACTTGTTTTCCTTCAGGTCTCATCAATATTTCAGCAGGTTTCCTTGGGAGAGGGTCATTCCTGACTGCGATTAGCAGCTAGAGTACAATCTTTTTGTAATCCCGTACATTTTCCCAAACAGGTGTTAACTCCAAGGCTGAACTTGCTTCATTTTTATACAAAGGGATATTGAATATCTTGCAATATTGTATTGTAGAGATAATTTTCCATTAAAAGGATGTTCCATTATATAATTCAGCACTTGAAAGTTGGAGATTCCAGAATTAACACTTATCTATGATAACTTAGTTTGCCTTCCCATTGCACAAGTTTTATGACAGTACCTAATAATATGGTCCGATATTACCTGGCTCCTCCTGGATCTCTGTTTCACTTGAATGACTAGTTCTTCATTATTTCTTTCTGTTTCTTTTCATTCCTGGTATGGCCTGATTTAATGCATACCAGTTCTGATTTACTGCAATGCTTTCGAATCTTCCCCTCGGGACAGAATTACTAAGTCTGCAATGTATCATTACCAAATTGGACATGTGCAGGCAATGAATATTCATTAATCCACCTCTACACGTGTGAAGGGATGTGGGTTTTTTGTTTGCACTGTCACCTAAACTGCATGGCTGGCAATGCTGTGGATTTGTTTGCTAGCTGGGGGTGCTGCCAGCTAGCACATAATTGGAACTTTGATTTTTCAAATTATAACTATTTATTTTTTGTGACCAATCATCCAGTAGCTTTATAGACAAAACAGGGTTTTTTTTTCAGAAGCTGTATTCTAAAGTAAATGTTTTACATGCATAATGGTGCTTTCCAAGTCCTAAAAAAAAAAAAAATATAATAAGGAAAAAAAAAAAGCCTGAGCACCTCAGCAACGCTGTATCCAGAACAGTCCCACATAGATCCATGTTACAGCAGCTGGAGGGTGGCAAACCCCTTAAGGAAATATACTGAGCTGTTGTGGTGAAGGTGGCAAGGGAAGGGAGACAAAGACCTTCCTAAAGGGACTTTTTAGAAGGGCATCTTCATGGTGGAAGAGTGTCAGCTTAAACTGACAACTTTGCTTTTTAAGGCCTTTATTTTAAATTAGCTGCCAATCTCATTCAAGTTCCTTTTTCTTTTCTTTATAGCCATTTCATTTCCCTGTTTGCTTCCGCTTTCACAGAGTTTTGTCATTTTGTCTTGCTTCTCACAGTCCATTATCATCTCCTTTAGTTGAGTTTGAGGTGGTTTTTTTCCCAGCACATGGAAGAAGCAGTGGGAATCCCAATTGATGAGCTGGAAAATTGCAGCTAATCTATCAAAAGCATCATAAGCACCCACAGCTGTTTGCTTTTTTCCGTCAAGAAACTTGACTTCTCTGTTTGTGCCCCTGTCAATTTAGCCATCCCTTATAATTAATTTATAATATAAAATGTCCAGGTAAATAAACTGGTAGCCCAGCTCCTGATTTCCAGTTTAACAGGCTATCTAAGGACCAATTGCCATTTCTCCTTTACAGCTCTTACACCTTCGGCCATTACTCCTGAGGCAGAGGACTCCTTTACATGCTGTTGGAGTCAGAAAGTCTGGTATCTTCAGTGTTTTTCAATCAGTGGGTCCCTAATATAGTTTCTTTCGTGACGTGAACTTAGGATAGATAAGAACGTGAAAGGAAGAGGCAATTTGGATAACAGTGATTGTGAAGTGCCAAAGTTCAGAAATCTGAGCCGAGAAGAGTAGAACACTAGATTTGGCAAAAAGCAGATTTCATACGCAAGGAATTGGTAACTAGGGACTCTCAGGAAGAAAAGAGCATAGGTGAGTAGGATACTTTAGTAAAAGACACAAAGGCAAGTTCCTCAACACATAAGAAAGAAGGAAGTGTTACTAAAGTTACGGTAGCAATGGAAATCTTCGATTACTTGAAAATCAAAGAAGCAGCATACAGAAAGCAGAGACAGTACACATCCGAGGACTGGTATAGCAACAAATGCAAGGATAAAAACAGCACCATGCAAAACAAGTTCCCCGTATCACTGAGCATAAAAACCAGCAGGAATTTGGTTGTGTGAATGCAATTAACTTGCCTAGAGGGCAGAGACCTGTTACTTGATGGTGACAGAGAGTCAACGGACCAGGCACAGAGAAGGTATTTTTCAAGAAAACAGCTAATTCTGATCAGTTACTAACTTAAGCATGTGAGGGTGACAAGAACATTTACACTGTGGTCTAAACCATGCAGGTTATCAACTTGGGTCCATTTGCAGATGTGATTTCAGCGGGAATGACTCCGACCAAGGTTTCCTACCAAAGCAAAAACGTGGTCAGAATAACCACACTCTTTCCAGATTCAAGGGAGTGTAGGACAGTAGCAGTAATAAATGCAAACCTATAAGTAAATTAAACATATTGCTTGCCTTTGCAGTGTCTTGCGCGATGGACAGGGAACAAGGTGTTGGATCAGACCCACAGCAGCAAAGGAGTGAGGTGTGTTGACCCAGGCACAGAGCAGGGAGGTATTAAACCTTCAGAGGTTCCTTCTACCCTACATATTTATGCTGTTTGTTCTTGCTCACTCTTTTCCCTGTGGGCAAAATGATACGAGCAATGTTTTCTTATGCTTTGTTAGCTGGCCTCTGTGTTTCATTATTGATAATATAGTCTATGAAGTATACCTTACATCTGGGATAGCCTGGATTTTGTAGGTTTTTTGTTTGTTCGTTTGGTTGGTTTTTTTTATTTTCGAGGTCTGGGTTCTCAACCACCTTTTTCAGGTATCTCACATCATAACTATGTCTTTCTCACAAGCTATCTGCAGCACTACCTGCAGCTAAAAGAGCTGGGTTAGAAAAATTAATCCACCGTACAACTTGCCAGATGCACATACGCTGTTCTTATAGTTTCCAGTTGAGAAAAGACTCATAGCCCAGGCTACAAGTGTTTCAGAAACTTGTCCGAACCAAGAGCAAATTACAAAGCAGTCACTTCTTCCCCTGCTAAGTACCATATACTGCTAGTGACAATGGCTACATAAGAGGAAAGGCACGACTGTTTCTTCTTGTTGATGATGCATTCTGTAAATCCTACAGATGTTTTGCCACTTGCCTATTGAACCCCTCCAAAGTGCTGGTTATTCTCCACCTTGCTGTTGTGTGGTGTCTTTGCAACTGCAAGCATTTAGGGGCAAGACTGCAGGTTTCTCTACATGTTTTCAACCCATGCACTTTGATGCTCTGAGTTCATTAGCCTGTGGATGCTATGTGTTATGCCGCAGCTTGTGACTGCAGACATAAGCACAGCCAGTAACCACAGGGCTCATGATGACTGTGCCTGCATTGTGCAGAAAAGAACAGAAATTGAGGTTTTGCACAATGCTGGGAGTTGAGGTGCCTGAGAGGAGGCAGGTTTGGAGCTGAATTGCTTTGAATTTGATTAATTTTATAACACTACCCTGTTGGTCAATACTGTCAATAACATTACCGTAAATACTACAGGTTTTTGTCACATTCGTTCAAAATAATGCCTATACCAGAGATTAATACTCATCTCTCCATAAAAACAGCAAGCTTATGCCTGATTGGCATGGAGACTGAAGCACCCAGGACTATGGAAGGTAACAAGTCAGGTATGTCAAGATCTCTGCACTATAAAAATCTCTGCTAGAAAAGAGAGACTTGATGATTAAGACATCACGCATCATCTATGCAGAAAGCACCTCCTGGTCACTGAGTTGATTTTGTGTGTGAATGTGTTAAATATCAATGTCAAGTGTCACACTGCTAAAAGCTTCCTATGTTTGCTATATCTTTGCAATGTATGTTTATGTATTTAGCAAAGAGCTGTAGTGTGGCCTGTGCAACCACATTTGGTCCTGTAATATATTAAATCAGTCATAACAGTACAAAAACTAAAGGCCCATACTCAGCCCAGTGAATTTTAGACACATCCCAAAGGCTCTTGAATGGGACCTCAGTCATGCCAAGATCTTTATATAGGTGCTGGAGAGAGACAGCCATCTCTTGAGGGCAATTTAGTTCACCGAAGAGCTGAACTGTCTCTCAGAGGAACACGTTACATATCTATGACAAAATTTTTAACTTACCTTTTGATTTGGTAGGCGGAGGCTGAATTTCAACTCTGTAAACCCTGAAGGGGTCATGCACAATATGAAGAATATTGCACAGCCCCATTTCCTTCCAGGAATCGGCCATTTTGTACAGAAGTTGCATCAGCCCGAATGGACATGCCACAACTTGTTTATTTTCACAAATACGAATATACACTTTCCCTAACTTTCCTTCAGTTTTTGCTGACACTTCGATTGTTTAATTATCTTTGCATTGTTCTTCTGTTCTCTTTTCTTGCAAGAACTCTCCATGTAGCATGGTCAGTCCCATGAATTCTACATTTATTAGAAGAGAAAGCAGTGAACAAATAACAGAACTTGAACAACAACGGACCTCTGACTGGAGACCTCCAAATCTCTGACCAGGAAGTGCCTGACCAGATGATATATTACCATTTCTTTATCCTACCTCACTGTTACAATCAATCAGCTATTTCTCAGTCCACTGAGAGTACTACTGCAGGAATTGATTTTGAGATATGAATTATGTAGAAATGGCTTCCCTGACTTTATTAAAATCCATTAAAATTTATTAAAATTGGATACTCCCTGCAGCCATTTATCCTGGTGTCCTCTCAGATAAACAACTGTGTTCATCTGAAATTTGTGGAAATACTTGCATTTTCATCAGATGAACCAGCTGGAAAAGCATTTCTCAAAAATGTAGTTTTCCATTGGAAAATGCAGGGACATAAACCCACTAAATTTCTCCCTAAGAAAAGGTTATTTTATGTAATTTCAATTTTTAGTAAAAAAAGCTCAAAGCCTAGCTCCTGAGAAATTCAGGATTCTGGCATTTTCAAGTTGCAATGTTTGTGGGTTTCTTTTTTTAACTGACAAAACAGATTGTTTTGAAATATCAGATCTTTTGAATGATACATAGTTCAAAATTGTAATGATGACTTAGGAGAGAATAAATTAAAATTTTGAGGACTCCTAGAACAAGTTCAATTGTTTCAGTACAGCCCCTGTAAGAGTGAAGTGCCTAAACTCCAGAAGTGGATAACTGATGCTCAGATACCGCAAAATATAGATCTAGTTAATGTGCAATAAACTCTAATGTTTTAATAAAAAACTGATCTCATGTTTGAACTCATGCCTGGGTACATAGAACCCAGGAAAAGAAATGTTGAGAATAATTACCAAGAACAATCCATGAAAAAAAAACCACAAAAAAAATAAGACACGGAGCAGGAGATGTTGAAGAAAGACATAACAGAAACATGAAACAACTCAGGATGTTTAACACCTCATGGGAATGCCTGGGTCCCACATGTATGACCCTACATATAGACATTCGTGCTACATAGCACACAATACATTCTGTATGTTCAGGGACTGGCTGCACTTCTTTAGCCCTGTAAGGAGTAAAGGGCTATGTATTCAACACCAGTATTTTGCACTGTCTCTCTTACTGCAATTTTGACGTCGGGGAATTACAGGCCTGTCTTGTGGGTGTTTCATGTCCTCACAGAAGAGGGGACAGAGAATTATGCATGGACTTCGCTGGCCATATTATCTTAAATACATGTATTGGGTTCATGTAGCAAGGTTTTGGTAGCAGGGAGAGCTGCAAGGGTGACTTCTATGAGAAGACACCAGAAGCTGCTCCCATGGTGGACAGAGCCAGTTCCAGCCAGCTCCAAGACGGACCTGCCACTGGCCAAAGCTGAGCCCATAATTGACATTGGTAGACCTCTGTGGTAATATGTTTAAGAAAGGGTAAAAACTGCTGCACAACAGCATCTAGGAGGGAGAAGTCAGAATATGTGAGAGAAACAACTCTGCAGACACCAGGGTCAGTGAAGAAGGAGGGGGAGGAGGTGCTCCAGGTGCCGGAACAGCAATTCCCCTGCAGCCCATGGTGAAGACCATGGATAGGAAAGTTGTCCCCCTGCAGTCCATGACATCCACGGTGGAGCAGATATCCACCCTGCAGCCTGTGAAGGACCCCATGCCGGAGCAGGTGGATGTGCCCTGAAGGAGGCTGTGACCCCATGAAGACCATGTTGATGCAGTGAAATGCCGAAGTTAAGACTCAATAGCCTTGGTGACTATTAAGCAGGTTTCTTTATTGCAGCGCTGGGCACACAGGGGATTGGTCCACCCAATGTGCGCGCCGACTGATTTAGAAGTACAGTTTAAATACATAGTAGGTATGCATATTCACTAGTTATCCAAGAAATTATTACCTAGTCATTAACTCATTATTACAGGTTACTGCCCACTCCCGCATGCGCACTAGAGTCTCTTGGTGGTCTTCAGAGACATCTGGTGGTCGTTTACTTCCTCTACTCCTCTTCATCATTGTGACTTCTGGGTGAACTGCAGGCTTCTACTCCTTTATTCTTGCTGCCGCATCAGAAGTGTTAGCTTTGACTAGTCTCTGCATTCCTCAGTAATCCTGGGCCCCTTGTTTTGAGAGATAAGCTTCTACTACAGGGCTATATTGTCCTAAAGCATTCTTTCTTAAAAAAATAGGAGATAAGTTCTGACATTTAGTACTACAACTGTTGCATCTGCTTTTTGTACAGCCTTAAGGCACCCAGTCTCCTATATTTAGCTCCTACTCTAATTTACAGTTCTAATATATTAAGCATTCAATTAGTTTACAGCTTTAATATATCAAACCCTACTTCAGTGTGCTGGAGCATGCTCCTGGCAGGAACCACAGGCAGGATCCTGTGGAAATGAGCCCACGTTGGAGCAGGTTTTCTGGTAGGACTTGTCACCCCATGGGGGATCCACCCTGGAGCAGTCAGTTGCTGAAGGACTGTATCCCGTGGGAGGGATGCCATGCTGGAGCAGGGGAAGAGCATGTGGAGGAAGGTACATCAGAGAAGAAGTGTTATGAACTGAGCATAACCCCCATTGCGTGTCCCCCTGCACCACTTTGGGTGAAAAGGTTGAAAAGTCGGGAGTGAAGCTGAGCCTGGGGAGAAGGGAAGGGAGGGGGGAAAGATTAGTTCTTATTTCTCATGATCCTCCTCTGTTTAGTTGACATTAAATTAAATTAATTTCCCCAAGTCGAGTCTGTTTTGCCAGTGATGGCAACTGGTAGGTGATCTCCCTGTCTTTCTCTCAACCAAGCAGCTCGTCGTATTTTCTCCTCTTGTCCTGTTGATGAAGGAAGAGTGATAGAGTGGCTTGGTGGGCACCTGGTGACCAGCCAAGGTCAACAAGACTCAGAATACTGGAAAGAGTGAAAAAACCTGAAATAAGTCAGGAAGGGAAGAGCAAGAGGACACATTTAATCTAGTTTCTTTTGTAAATGTGTGCGTAATTCCTGATCAGTCTGAAAGGATAAGGGGAAAAAAACAAGGCCTGTTCTACTTTAAAGGGCTCCAACTTGGACAATACCCTGCTGGGCAGGAGTCTGGATATGAATAGGCCTTTGAATTTTTGTAGTTTCTGAAGCAAGGAGAAAATCCTGCGTTTCCAGCTTAAGTTTGTTTATCTGATAGCAAGGAGTGATTATCTTTAACATCCTTCACACAGACTGCTTTGCCTGTTTCAGAAACCAAAGACCTAGGTTTGAGCACTGAATGAGGTCAACTCAACTATCACAACTTCTACTAATATTCTCTGATTAGAGCCTTTAACTATGCTGTGCTGAGGAACACACTCTTTCCTTTTGTACTTACTTCTATATAAAGGTTTAGATTTGTCTTTTATCTTGTCAAATGCCCGGCTTTACAGTGGTGGCTGTCTCTCTGGATCATGTATGTCCATTAGGGATTGTCTCTGCCTCAATTTTACTAATGTATAACTGGGAATTTGGGCTCTCTTGTCTTTATGGATAGTGATTTATGTGCCATTGCAAAGCTAGTTTTGGTTACTGTTATGGAGCAGCGCAGCACCTTCTTAGCTCTGTAAAAATGATGTATGTTTGCTGCTGTTTGCGATTTTGATCTCTCCAAAATTACTTCCAGAAGGGGGAAAAAAAAATAACCCTGGGCTTGTGCCTTTTTGCTTCTGTTTTTGTTTTCTCATGATATATAGTGAAATATTGAAAGCTGTTTTCCTTTCCCTTTTTATAGCTTTTTTCCAGAAATTTGGACTACATGTATGCAGGGATGTATGCTAACTGGGGTGTGCATGAAATAACAATCTCTGAACAACTGTGTAAGGGAAAGCATCATTGAGGACAAAGCGGCTTTTTCAGTCAGACTGATTTAAGTTTTGTGTTGTTTGCCAACAGTTTTACAGCATCACATAGTTAACATTTTGGATAAAGGCTCTCTGTGTTCAAAGTTAACCGTTCTCAGCCTTTTCAGACAATAAGTTTTGGCAATTTGGCTTGGGGGTCTTTCTTCTTTCAACTTAAAGCATAAAAAGTGAAGAATATATACATATTTCTTTCAGTGATAAAGAACCAGCCAAATTCAGAGGAATTACTCTTAAAGCACTATTCAACATTGGAAAACCTCTTTTCTTCATGATCAAAATATAAGTAAAAGTATTTTTTCCTAAAGTGTATACAATTAAGGTTACAAAGTTGCATGTAGGTTGCACAGAAACATTTAATCATGCAATTTATGCTTATATGTTTTTCTGGAAAATGTTAGTGTTGTCCTCATTGATGAAAAGGAGTATCACTCTCCATACTACTGAAATAAAAAAAGAAAGATATTTATCCAGCACATCTAATTTCTTAGACAACTTTCTTTTCAGTTAGCCTGAAAAAGCAAGATACCAGACTAACTTCATAGACATTAGAAGATCCCAGCCTACTAGGGCTGGATGGGATCGCAGAAGGAACACCAGGTAGGACCATCTGTGCCTAAATACCTACATGGGTTACTTTCTCAACCATGTTGAGATTCATTATGGACGGCATTAAGCGGACATCAAGCTCTCTGGAAACCTCAGTTTAAAGGTCAAATTATAGTCTTAGATTCCAAGGCAATATACGAACAATACACCAGTTTTGGGTTTAGTTTGCTTAGTTTTTGAAGACTGCCTTAATTTTCCTTTTCTTTGCCTGATTTCCACTAAATAACAGCCTGTCTTTAATGCCACCATTCCCAGACTATACCTTATCATCTCCAGATCTGCTGGATGCCCATAAAAAAGAAACATAGACTGGCTTTAATTCCAAATTATTGGAATTAATGAATATAGACTCCATGGATTTCATCCATCAGTCAGAGCCCTGGGTCAGCGTGAAAGGCTGCTACAACCAACCATTCACCGATGGATAAAATGTTTAAAGTACGAGCACAATTTAGGAACTTGCATCCTATCCACAAAGTGAAGTGCATTTCTGAGGTACTTTGGTGCTTTTGAAATGCTATTAACTGATGCTTGCTACTTTACACCAGTTGACATAAATCACAGAATTGCGTGCCTCTTCAGGTCTAGCTGTAGCACAGTTATTTCCATGCCTCCCAAAATGGTGATCAAAAGCAGAAGTGAATATATGCTACAGCTGGCACCCTGGTTTCTGCCATCTAAAGTCGCACTTGCATTTGAACACAGTTATTTTGAACCCAATGAGAGAGGCTAAATGTACCAAAAAAAAAATTTAAATGACATATTATTTTCAGCAAATAATTCTTTAAGCTTGATGAAATACGTTTTCATCTCCATACTATTCAACTGCCCTCTGCCCCTAAAAATCTTCGGCTCTCAGACTACTGTCTCTGCTGAGATGAAAAATAACTTGTAGCAAATGGCTTTATTTACTTGTGGCGCCATGAAGCTGTTCTTGAGTTATTCTCCATCTTTTAATGGCAATGAGTAAACATTGTTGACTTTAGGCATTTAAGTAAATAATTTAACCATAATAGCAACACTAAACTTAGTATAATTATGTCATGTTAAAAATGCAGGGTAATAGTCTGCTGACAATGTATCATAATTCAGGCTGTAATGACTCCTCTACCCTGCATGAAGGAAAAGCAAAAGAAAAATAAACCAGAATAATTCAGAAATTCTTTATAGCACAGGGCCACATCACTAACAGCTCTGACTATATCTTTTGCCTTTGACAATTAGATTTTAAATGAGAACCTGCAGCAGGACTAGAGACATTGCTACAACAGCAAGGCAATGCTGGAGAGTACATGGTTTCAGTGGCACCGACTCCCTGTTAACACAGGCAGTCTCAGATAGCCCGGTCAATGAACAAAATGTTTTGTATCTTCCTCTGCAGCTCCAAGGATAAATTCCCCTTGCCTGATTCATAAAAAATGAACTGGATGGATATAATCTCACCAATTGACTTCCCTGCTTGGGAGCCCAGTGATGTAAATAACAGATGACTCAGGTGAGAGAGTGAAGCTATCCATTTTAAACACCTTCCGCTTCCTGCTCATCCCCCATAATATCTGCTGTCCAAATGTTTAAGAAAAAAGGCACCTTCCTGCTGCCTGTAGGGTAACATCAGTGACGTTACTCATTGAGAGGCAGAAGAACTGCTTTCTGCATTAACCAAAGGCCTGACATTTCCCAGCGCAGCAGGACAGCAGCTATCTTATCTTAAATTGATTATATTAAGTTATTATATTATTATCTTAAGTTGATTGTAAGTAATGTAAAGAAAGATTCAGAAGCAAAATCCTGGTACATCTCCTGCATGTTTGCTTAAAGTGTGACTATTGTCTTCCTAGATGTTTGTAACACACCTTAAGTGCTGAGACAAAAGGAAAAGAAAATGCCCTCTCCCAGCATAAAAACAAGATTAAAAGATATTAAAAACATGTGGGGGGCCATAAAGTCTCTTGGTGAAGTCAGGCTCCACTGACTGGTGTCATGACCCAAAACAAGAGGAAGCATTTGCAGCAGGCTATGCCAATTCACAGCAGTTGTACTCGGGTCCCAGGGCCCATTACTAACTTTTTTTTTTCCCCTGTGCAATCAGTAAATTACCAGGCTTCACTTGGCCTGTCTCATAAGAGGCGATAGAACAAGAGGAAACGGCCTCAAGTTGCGCCAGGGGAGGTTTAGACTGGATATTAGGAAAAATTTTTACACTGAAAGGGTAATTAAGCATTGGAACAGGCTGCCCAGGGAAGTGGTTGAGGCAGCATCCCTGGAGGTATTTAAAAGATGTGTAGAAATAGTGCTTAGAGTCCTTAGGTTTAGCGATGGTTTTTGTCAGAGTTAGGTTAATGGTTGGACTAAATGATCTGAAAGGTCCCTTTCAACCTAGGCAATTCCATGATTCTATAACATGTGGCACAGCCTTTTTCATGTTCTCCCACCACCAACTCCTACCAGCTGCCTGGCCTTGAGAAGGGCTGCAGAGGGGCTCAGGTGTCTATGAAGGTCTGAGTCCCTGCATCTAAAGTTCAGGTAGCCCACAGAGAGGGATGACTAGGGAGGTTTTGTCTGTCCTGTCCATTGAGACATTTGGCCTGAGTCATAGCTTCTTAGTACTGCTCTGAGAAGGGAGCAAAGGGAATTGAGGAACAGGCAAGCTGACTAGGGATAACTTACAAAAATGGCCCAATACTGGAAGGTGACGATTCACCAAGAGCTACTGCATAACCCTAACAGGCCAAACCAGTCACTCAACACAGTCATCACAATACCAGAAAGTAATCTAACTTTATAAAATAGTAATAATAATAACAACAAAAATTGTTCCCAGGGATCCCTTCTAGCCTTTTCTGTACACCAAGGTTATATCTCAAATATAACCAGATGAGCTTTACAAAATACTCCCTGTCTCTCAGAGGCAGTTACTGTTAAAGACAACTTGAACTCTGACCAAGTGCCTCAAACTTGGGTCCCAACATCAACTTATATCCCCACATTATGCCCCACAGATAGCAGTGCCTTAAGTCACTGCCTGCCCTTTTTCATCTGCACAAAAACTGTTGGCAGTTGAGTATTCCACACACTTTGAAAAAGCAGCTTTTTGATATAAAACAACAGCTGGTGTGCAACCACATTCTTCACAAACACTATTGCTCCCCTGTCTGTTGGGAACAGAAATGTGGCTGTGGTTTGGCAACAAGATAAGCAAAATACGTCTCGGAGTTGCTCAGGCTTAAGAGTTGAGTCTGACGGACTTTTTCCTTTTGTGGAACTTGATGTTGTGGGGGTAACCCAGCCACAATAGATTTCGTTTATGAATTCATAGTCATTAAAGAAACTTTTTGAGTTTTATTAGGCAGTCTCTGCTGTTGAGAAGGTGTAGCAAAAGATTCTCAATGAGCAAATCAAAGAGGCCAATTGGAAAACAAACTGAAGTGATAATGTCTGTGAACTACTCTGTTGCCACTGAGTAGACATTTGGATGATGTGGACATGATTTCCACTGGACAATGTTCATGTCTTGATCTACTCTAAAGAGTTTATCATTCTTTTGGGCACCTTGGAGATTCTACGTGGTTGGGAGAAGGCAATCATAAGAAAGCTATGTGTGGCTTCCAGCACTTTGCAAAGAGACTCTTAGCACCTGGCAGGTTCAGACCGCCAGTGAGGGAAATTATACTGCTGACAGCTACAGATGGAAGTCACAAATCAACAGAAAGTGTTACAGATTTACAGAGACACAGCTGAAGGGTTAGGCTTGTGAAGAAAGGAGAATAATTTTTTTATTGCTTCACGGAAACATGTTCACTGAAATGAATTATCTGCGTAAGAATCAGTGCGATTTAGCTAAGAATTTGAGTACCCTGCTAATGATCTTCTACAGCATTAATAAGTGTTCCATGGTCTCTGGCTCCAGATGAGATGACTGTGAGACAGGAGATGCACAGGACAACATAAATAAGGAATGTGAGTGGGCTCCAGTATGAGACTCTGTCCCTGGATGGACACAAGACTGTATACCACTCTTTTCACTCTCCTGTTGCTGAGACATGTTCTTCCTGCAGATCAGTTGATCCCAAAGCAAGCCACCTGTATGCACCAGAGACTGTCCTCTGTGTGCTCTTTCCAGCATCTATCCTGGAAAAAACAGAGCAAAAGCAAAAAAAGAAACCAAACAACCTCAACATATTTTCTGCTCAGTGGAGTTGGTTGGAAGTTTTCCCTCTTCACACACAACCATTTTCTCATCCTGTATGGTCTTGCGAGACCTGAAGATTCAAAATGAAACTGTTGGATGTGAGTCATCTGAGTGTATCTGCTTCAGATACGTCCCAGCAAGCAGGATGCTTACCACATAATTTTCTAGTATTTGATGGTATTGAAGTCCTGGCTTTTGTCCCTTGTATCGCTCACAGGTTGAAAAGGCCACTAACTCTCACAGGCTACGTGGTTGCCGTTGGAGCGAGTAATGTTGTTCCATGATGTTTTAAATCAGCACAGGCCAAGGTTGTTAACATGATTTGATGGATCCTAATAATCCGGGATGGATCCTGTAATTCTTTTGCAGTGTGGCTTGTTAGGGCTTTTTAAGCTGAAGTCAAGCAGACAGCTCATTAGATTTTGAATGTCACATCTGACCAAAATGTATCCAGCAACAAAGCAGTATCTAACTCTGAGAAGTATTATTAATGCAGGCAGCATGTTTCCTCAGATGAAACGATATACTTTCCTTCCCTCTTAAATGAAGTATAATCCAGAAGGTATAATTGCATTAGATGTGGAGTAAACTTGGAGCTAAGTGGGTCATAAATCAATAATAACTCAGCCTGCAGCCTCATGGCTTATTGATTCACAAGCTATATATCCCCCACCTCCCACCATATACTCTGCATCAGATGCAATTATTGCTTAATTATCCTTTTTTGTGCATGTACAAAGACTTAGATGTCTCATCAGACCAAGCAGACATCAGTTGTGAAGATACAACAATCCTAATAAGAGGACTTTGTTGCGTTTGTTTACTTTAGAAGCGTATTAAATTCATTTGAGCCTTGTACAATCCTCACCCAGCATATTCACTTGGTGATTACAATCACACTATTATTGTCATTACTTTGATTATTTAGGACATGATAATCTAGGCATAACAGATTGTGCTTGGCATTAGGCATTTTCTGCCTAGGGAAGTGATACAGCTCTGAGCAAACTGCAGGCTGAAACAAAACTGGTGATGTTTCTGAAGTCATTCTAGGTACAGTTTTCGGAAAGAGCTCTCAGCGAAGGGAAGTCAGAGTGTGCCACATCTGGGTATGGAGTCTTTAGAGTCATTTGGGCGAGCGCAAGAGTCCTGGATTGATGCTTGGTTTGAATTTACGGTCTCAAACATCAAGAACAGCTCTGAGGAGCTGAATATCCCTCTGTAATGAAAAAATACACATGCATAAAACAATCAGCCCAGATGATTGCAACAGACCCCTGACCACAGAACCTCTAGCACCCAGTAGAACCAATACAGCCACACAGACAGAGCTCCTGTCCAAATATGCAACCACCCAGGTTTCCGGCTCTGGAATGTGTGCAGGGATATTCCTAGAGGTGGAAAGTGATTGCAAGCAAGTCTGTGGGAGGTGTAACCAGACTGACCAGCACCAAGAAGAAACAATGGTGAGTTACGGTTATTGGTGATTCCCTCCTGTGCAGAAGAGAAGCACCCATTTGCAGACTGGACCTTCTTTTCAGGGAGGTTTTCTACCTCCTTGGGGCCCAAATTAGGGACGTCAGCACAAGACTGAAAAGCCTAATACAACCTTTGGACTACTATCCATTCTGGCTCTTTCAAGTGGATACTAATGATGTCACAACAAAAAGTCCGAAGTCCATCAAAAAACATTTCAGAGCC
This sequence comes from Larus michahellis, assembly GCF_964199755.1. Lineage (NCBI taxonomy): Eukaryota > Metazoa > Chordata > Aves > Charadriiformes > Laridae > Larus > Larus michahellis. Next base: position 25,037,864 of record NC_133900.1, read on the forward strand.
CTGGGAAGAATGCTAAAAAATTCAGGTAGTGTTTTCCTCAAGCCGCCCAGTAATGTGGGCAGACTTTGGAAGAAAAAGGTGAGCCCAGGATACCAATACCTGGCAACAGGACTGGCGCCTCTGCCAAAATTTTGGGTGTTTAAACCATGGAAGAGTCTTCAGGGCACAAGGTATGCTGGGGTCTGACAGGATCCACCTATCCCCATGGGGAAAAGAGGCCTTTGGGCATAAGCTGGTGGGACAGATTGAGAGAGTTTTAAACTAGAATCAAGGGCGGAAAGGGATACGAACAGGATTGCAGTAGGTAAGGCAAGGGTTGCATGGCATTGCCTGAGGGTGTCAATGCTAGTGGGAACATTTACACTCCTCCTGGGAGCACAGAGGGCTCAGGAGTATATCTGAAATGCTTATACACCAGCGCATAGAGTAGTAGCTTCCAGTAGGAAACTGGAAGCATTGGGCAGCTCCCAGAGCTACAATATCATTCGTATTAGTGACACTTGGTGGAATGAGTCCCACGATTGGAGTGCTGGGGTGGAGGCCTGCAAACTGTTCAGGAGGGATAGGGAGGGCAGGTGAAGTGGAGGTGTCACACTATACGTAAGGGAGAGGTTTGATTTTACAGCCCTTACAGCTAGTAATGATGTGGTTGAGAGCCTCTGGATGTGAATTAGGGGGATGGAAAACAAAGGAGATGTTGTAGTGGGTGTCTGCTGCTGATCACCCAGCCAGGATGTAAGCACCAGAGAGTTATTCTATAGGCAATTAGGAGAAATTTCTGGATTGGTAGCCCTTGTCCTTATGGGAGTTTTCAACTTCCCAGACATAACTGGGAATATCATACCGCTGTGATAAGCAGGTCTTGGAAATTCTTGAAGTTTGGGGGAGTTAACTTCTTGTCACAAATACTCAGTGAGCCAAGTAGGAAAGGTGCCTCCTAGACTTGCTATTTGCCAATAGACAAGGGAGATATGATAGTAGGTGGCTGACGGCCCCAGTGATCATGAAACAGTTGAGTTTAGAATTTTCAGTATCATGAGAAAAAAGGACAGAAGAGTTGTTACCCTGGGAATCTCCTCCTTGAGGGCTTAGGAGTTCACAAGTGCTGGTCAGTCTTTAAGAACCATCTTTTAGAAGCACAGGAGCAGGCAATCCCACTGTGTCATAAGTCAAGGAAGCGGAGCAGAAGACCAGCTTGGCTGAACAGGGAACTCTTCATGCAGCTCAAGAGGGAAAAAAATTGTATGATCTGTGGAAGTAAGATCAGGCTTTGGAGGAAGATCACAGAGCTGTGGTTCGTATATGCAGGAAGACACGAAAAGCCAAAGCTCAAGTACAGCTGAAACGGGCCAGCGTTGTGTCAGATAACAAGAAGGGCTTTTTAAGGTACATTAATAGCAAGAGGAGATCTAAAGAAAACATTGGACTGCTATTTATTGAAGATGATCACCTGACAAATAAGGATGAAGAAAAAGCAGAGGCATTCAATGCTGGTTTTGACTCAGTCTTTAATAATACTGATAGACCTTGGGCTGCCTGGTGCCCCGAGCCAGAGGACCACGAGTGTGAGCGCAGCGACTTTCCTTTTGTGGATGCTGAAATTGTAAGGGACCGGCTGTATCATCTGGATGCTCACAAGTCCATTGGGTCTGCTGGGATTCGTCCCAGAGTAGTGGATGTTGTGGCAGGACCCCTCTCGATCAGCTACCTTGAGATGTCCTGAGAGTCTGTGGAGGTCCCTGCTGGCTGGAAGCTAGCCAATGTTATTCCAATTTACAAAAAGGGTGTGAGGGAAGACGCAGGGGACTCCAGATGTGTTAGTCTAACCTCAGTTCCTGGAAAAATTATGGAGAAGATTATACTGGGTACTATGCTGATGATACCAAACTGGGAGGGGGTGTTGACTCTCTTGCACAGGGGTCTAAATAGATTGGAGCATTAGGCAATGATTAATGGGATGAAATTTAACAAGTCCAAATGCTGGATTCTGCACCTAGGGCAGAGTAATGCCAGGCACAAGTATAAGTTGGGAGAGGAGTGGCTGGAGATGAGCCGTGCAGAAAGGGACCTGGGGGTGCTGGTTGACAGCAGGCTCAGTATGAGTCAGCAGCATGCCCTGGCAGCCAAGAGGGCAAACCTCACCCTGGGGTTCATCAAACTCAGTATAACTACCCTTACTATGTACTATGAGGAGCAGCCAAGGACTCTGGGTTGCCTAGTTTGGAGAAAAGGAGGCTGAGGAGTGACCTCATTGCTCTCTGCAGCTTCCTGAGGAGGGGAAGTGGAGAGGGAGGTGCTGACTTCTTCTTGCTGGTCTCCAGCGATAGGACAAGTGGGAATGGTTCAAAGCTGCACCAGGGGAGGTTTACACTGGACATTAGGAAGCATTTCTTTACTGAGAGGGTGGTCAAACCCCAGAACAGGCTTCCTAGAGAGATGGTCAACGCCCCAAGCCTGTACGTGTTTAAGAAGCATTTGGACAATGCCTGTAAGGACATGCTGTAACTTTTGGTCAGCCCTGAATTGTTCAGGCATTTGGACTAGATGATCCTTGTAGGTCCCTTCCAACTGGAAATATTTTGTTCTCTTCTATTTATAAATATGTGCTGACTCAGCTCTACCATTTTTGGAGACAAACTGTTTTAACAGTTGGTTATAGGAGTCTGGTTCATGAACAGTGTTGGCCAGAACAAACCCTCTTTTAGCTGCAAATTTTGTGCTATAGTTCTCTTTTCTTCAGATTAATTTGTTGTAAGGATTCGTTTTATGACCAACATGGCACTATATAATTGACTTGTACTACAACTTTTTTTTTTTTTCCCCTGTTGGAAAAGATAAAGACCTCATTACTTATCAGAAGAAATGCCTTATAGTGCTATCTGTGCTGCGATGGGTCAGATATACCATCAGAACAGTCCTTCAGATGTTTGGTATTTCTGCTGCTTTTCTCAGCCTAAACCAGGAAAGGCGTAATTAGGCACAAGCATCAAAAATTTTCAGTCTTTTCTTATCAGCAAAGATTGAGGGTTTAGCCTTGATTCGTGCAAGCACTGTATGCACGCTGACCCAGGTCAGGCTGCTTTCTGGAGAGGTGCTCTCAGTTGGCTGTGTGAAGTGAGAGAGCCTATTTGATCAAGAGTGTTCAGCTCATCTCCTTAGCTTTTATTGCACAGTATGTTTTGGGTTTGAGTCAACTGTTTTTCACTGACAAACCTTGATTAGGATGTCACTTTTCACAGTCGGATGAAATAATCTTTTAGGCATTTAGCACTATATATTTAAAAACACCAGTCAGAGTCCAATACTCTCTGACCAGGTTCTTTTAGTTATTCCACATACGGACAGTGTAAAGTTTAATATCAAATTTACTTATTTGAAGACAGCTGATACACAGGATTCCTGATTTCTGATTTTCTGATACAAAATACAGTGAAAAGGCAATACAGGTATGTTACACTTAGCAAAACCTAGCAATTGCAATATACAGTTCAATCACAATACCAATGTGATCCTTATACTCACTGTCATGATACTGGGTGTCTCCAGTAACCAGGAAGGAATTCTTGGGTTGAAGCCAGCTCAAGTCTGTTGCTATCTTTGAAATTATTTTGCTAGTGTTTCAGTTTTTATACTATATGAGCCAACACAGCAAATACATATTCACTCTTCCCATGCTAGTCTGGCTAACTCAAAGCATTCACAACACCAGATGATCTACGCAACTGTTGATAGATGTTTATCTAAAACAAAAGGCCACCCTCTAGTCCCCTTTGTGTTGAGATCAAGTCAGCCTCTTTGCATTATTCTCTGAACTGCATGGACACAATCACCCTTGCCCATCTCCACCAATCTCACCTACATTATTCCATTGTGGGGGTTTATTCAGTGAGTCACATTCCCCCCAAAGGGTATAGTCAGTCACAACACCTGAGTAATTTAACAGCCTAAATCTTATGGATTCTCTCTGAAATTTGAAATTCTCTGAAATTACACAAAAATGTAATTCACACGTGTGCAGCTGAATGCATGGCTTTTTATTCAGAGCATCATACATCAACTCTCCAAACAAGATTTTGCTACCACCATACTTCTTGACCTAAGGAAGTCAATCTTCACTGGGATACACATGCCCTTCTTCAAATTTGAGCTCTCCTTGATGGTATTTACTTCAACTTTACAAAGCACCGAACCTTCCCACACGTACATCATCACACTTATCTAATAGTTGGATATATCTTTGAAAATTGGCTCTACTTTGAGGTGGAGTTTAGACCAGAGACTTTCAGAGTTCACTTTTTCTGTGAAAAACAAAGCATTCACAGAAACTGAAAGATATTTTCTGGTGTCAGCCAAGCAACAAATATGAAACATTCACTAAATTTCAGTGATATTAATGTACTTTAAGAAGGTAGAATGTACTTTTAAAAAGGTAAAATATATTTTAGAAGGTAGAATCTCTCACTAAGTACGAACGAAGAGCTGTAAAAAGGTTACAAGGCCCTGTGAAACTGGACACTTGGTATAAAAAATAAATGCCTTGCTAATGAATATACCCTTGAAGAAGAATAGAAGGCTGATAAGGGAACATCCCTCCACAGGAGGCACTAAAACCTGTTGAAAACCAGACAGCTGCCAGGTATAGCATAAAGTCTACAAAAATTTTCAGTAACTGGGGGAAAGGTAAAGGTGTCAGTGGGAAATCGCGACCACCAACTCAATTAGGCTGAATTGGACTACCATCCCCACGGTACTGGAGCATGCACACATCAATTAAAGGACCTTATAACTTTAAATGAAAGCGGGAGACTGTACTAACCAATAGAAATTAAGATAAGGTACTAACCAATACTTCTAATTAAGGGTGTGTATTTCTGTGTTTTGAACCATATAAATATTCCCAAGAGTTTGTAGGCTGGTGTGCTAGCTTTGTGGATTACCACCTAGCACCCATCTCTGCAGAAGTGATTTAGATAAATAATACCTCTACTCTGTGTACACATTTGCACACGGGGTAAATGACTCTGTTGGGACAACAATATCACTCTCTGTAGAGGCTGGATTTTAAGGATAGTCCAAGAAGATCATGAAAACCAGTGAGACAAGACACAGCACATCCAAGGAGCCCACCATAGCTTCTGGGAAATTGTTCGCCAGCTTCCAGCTCACAGTGATATGGGCAAAGTTATCACTGGTAATTCCACAAGCCCATGTATATGTGCACCTCTTGGTAGGAAGCAAACATTCATCCTGTGTGGTTACTGCCAGTGAGTGATGTTTTCATATGCTCCAGGAAAGATCTCCAAAGAGGTCTCATTTTTAAAGAGATCTAAATCTTCCCAAACATTTGAGAAGAAACATTTCAAATAGCGTACGATCCCACCAAAAATGGACTGTGAAAGAAGATCACCTGTCCTAATCACCAAATATAACCAGTGTATGAAAGAGGGATTTGAAAGCTACTTCAGGTTAAACCTTAAATCTACCTTTCCCTACAGGATTATGGGTGACCCACCAAAAATCAGGATTAGCTCTAAAAATGGAGGCATCTTCATCTAGAATAGACTGAATCCATATTTAAACTGTTTTTTCTGCAAATTTTCATGTAACCTTACAGCGGGCAGGAGATATAGGAAACCTAGCCAGGCAATGATAATCAAAGCTCTTCAGAAGAAAAAGTAAAATATTTCTCTTGTTCCCAGGCTTTCCTTGAAATCTAATTTCAAAGATCAACATATCTGCAATCGAAGTGGAGTTCTGGAGGGAAAAAAAAATCCATTTTTTCAACAAGCAGGTTTTAAGGCAAAAAGGGATGTGTTTACTGATACTTTTTTAATGTTTCTTTCTTCCAGCAATATGTGCTGGTCCAGCACTCACCATTATTGCTGGAAATGAAGAGGACTGCCTTTAGAGCCGGTTTTACACTCTTTCATTAAAATAAATCTCTTTTTTTCTCTCTTCAGATTTGGTAATTATCTTCTCTGTTTCTTGATCAATTGATGATGACTTGCTCTCCATCAAAAAAACCCCATTTGCACTGTAGTAGAAGAAGCATTAAATTTTCTGTTCTCATGCAACTTTGATTTAAACATATACATTTACTCCTGAAGAGCTGTTAATGCCTCTATCCTCAATCAGTGCTGTAATTAGATTTAGGTGCCAGAATAAGATTACACAGGCTATGAAGAGCTACCATATGCTACATATGTACATTGACCAATAAAAACATACCTATCCATGACCAAATTCAACTTTGGGGACAGCAATATCTCATGTTGCAGCTACTTAAAGGGCTTATTTTGAAAGGCAGACTACAGCATTGGATCCTGTCTTGTAGTTCAGCGCAGGCAGGAATAAAAGGATGACAATACATGCGCACCTCTGGAAAATAAGCTACTTCTCAAAGGGCCTATATAGAAACCAAGATTATGCTGTAACCTCTGTGAGATGGTTTGTCAACTAGTGTACATTATTATAAGTCCATTAACGTCAGTGCAGCTGTGGCAATTTCTGCCACCTAAGGATCAACTCCAGACTGTTTGAGGTCATCCATGAGTACTCTAAACCACTATATAAAGTAAATGTTTCCTCCCATATGCCAGTCAGATGTTGTGAGAAAGAGCCCCATCTACTGAGGGTATTTTGTAATCTGACTCCCAGTGATTTCAGTAGAAATTAAGTATCTAAATATCTAATTTGGACCTAATATTCTTAATATAATTAGATGTCATTAGTCGAAAAGCACTAGCCTGGAGCAAAGCACAAATTAATGCATCTACTGTGGCTATAGACTTTGATGGAATTTATTATTTTAATTGTACCTTAGACCTTGACTTTTCATCTTTGCCCTAATGTTTAAAAACTGATCTGGCTTTTGTTGTTGTGGTTTGTTTTAAATGAAGCTGTTGCAAAGTGAAGAGGCGTAGAAGAATACATGCACCAGAATTCCCAATGTAATCACGCCTTCGTTCATACCCGCACCCGCAATCTTCTGTCACACCACATTTGCACACATTATGTACTGGGATATATAATAAAGCTGGTATTTTTCATTACTCCAGTATTCCAAATATTATGGTTTGGTATGATTTTTAAGAACAAACCCAACAAAATACAGAGTCAAAGAGATGGGTTGTAACTAATCACTTATCTTCTGGGCCGGGGAGGAATTATTCATGGCTTTCCATGCAATGATATTATTTCCATGGCCCACTGACCTCTGCAATTCATTAGGGATACATCAATTCCGCATTAGCTGTTTTCACATGCGTCAGCAGAGATCCCCAGAGTGACACTATATAGCAAAGCTTACTCTAATTAGTTCTGCGCTCTCCTCAGAGTTGAAAACCCACTCACCAGAAGGGTTTTAAGAGTTGAGAGATTATAATGTGGGGGTGAAGTGTAAGATTGTTCCAGCCATGAACAGGAAACAGGAACTGGTGCTGCAGTTCCCTGACACCAAAACTCTTGAGTTTGCACCCAGTGCTTAAACACACGTATAAGTACAATCCTGAACTGCAGCATTAGTAAGTATAGAAGTAGTTCCCGATACCCGAATAGCTCCACTTTCCTCTTAAAGTCCTTTGTGGAGTGCTTTTATGACTTCTCAGATCATGCCCTTGTGTGTACAATGGTTTTCACAATGTTGTTGAAGAAGTTCCTCCTGTGCATTTACCAGCATGTAGTGGAACATCTGAGAAAGCCAAACTGGGGTGAGGCAGCGCAGGTAGGGGCTTGGCCAGCAGATTTCAAGGAGGTGGACAAAGCAGCAGCAGTTTCATTCAAGTTTCTGGTAAAATGTCTGGGTCCCTTGGTTGAATTATCAAGCAAATTAGCCAAAAATCTGCTTGTTCTTGTTTGTAGTTGAGGTGCAGGGAGACACTGCCACATATCAGCATAGCGTATCACAATCACTTAGTGCACCACAGCTCGATTTCCAGTACTTGCAACAGTTCAGCACAAGTTGGGAACTACTACTTCAGAAAAAGGAAAATGTAGCCAAAGAACAGTATTAACTTGCCATGAGGTTAAAAAGTGGTTCTCCTTTTGTAAGAACTGAGTAGCAGCCTGAATTGAGCCAAACCTTTGCAGAGAATGCTTTGGAGCATGTGATGAGGCCAGTCTTGAATTGTTTGGGACTGTGAAAAACTTTACATCTGCTCTATTGAGTCTGTCCTTCAAGGTTTAGAAAAGAATTTCAGGACACAAAGTTCATCCTAGAAAAAAAGTTCTTGTCAAGTAGTGGGTGACAAACTTTGAAAGTTCTCAGGTAGTTTTTTTGCAAGTTCAGGTAGAGATTTGTCTCATCATGACCTGAATTCTGGTTTGCAGCTCCTCAATACAGGCGACCAGCTACGGCAAAGACATCTTGCTCCAAGTTTCCATACTATGCTAACACCAATGTCTTGGAAGGCCACTGTCTGTCAAACACAAATGATTCCAGCTGTCGTGATTTCCTAATAATCAGTACTGGCAAGATGTGAGAATATTGTCCTTAAATCTTTATCTATGTGCCTATGATAGGAACATTCCTGAACTGTTACAGATGCTGCAAGTTTCATGATGCAACTCCCAGAGTTAGCTCAGCTCTCACCCTTAGACTGTCTGTGATTTCCTAGTTTAAGGCAACAGGATAATGTTGAGAGAAGGCCAAAAGTTTATTGTACGTCATGTTTGGTCTGATCTTCTAATGGGCACATAGAAAATTGTGTGCTGAACGATGCAGCTAGTCTGCATATTAGCAAACTTTCACATGCCAGTGATAAACAAAAGAAATAGAGTTTTTTAGCCCAGCAGGTATATGAACTTTCAGGTGCTCGGTCTGTATACCTGTGTCACTTGAGTTAGGGTCTAGTTTTTTCGTGTACACATTTTGTGTACATATCAAAACACATATGCCCGCACATGCACGTACACACAAAAGAAATAAGTATGGATGACCAGTGATAACATCTGTCATGGTAAAAATACATACCTATTCTTCATTCTGAGTTTTGATATAATTAAGGGAAAATATATACTGCATATTTATCTGAGTTCTTCTAATTTATCCAATTAAAATTAATTTATTATCTCTGAAAATTAAAAAAAAAAAGAAAACACTACTGCCCCATCCCTTCTCCAAAACCCAATATATGATCTTCTGTACACTTAGGGACTTTTTTTTGGACAACATCTTCTGTGTTACAGAAAAGATATTGAAACCTAAAATACACATAAGCCCAAGAGCTGACATCAGATCGAGCACTGAGAGCTCTCCCAGTTCTGACTGTATTTCATTTAGTATTTGAGTTGCATCCAGTAATGATAACGAGGACTAACAGATTTACAGACGAGAGCATGATAGATATTGTAACTTCCAGTTTGTCATCTTGACAATCCACAACAGCGAGAGCAGCTGTTTTTGCACTATAATGCGTTGCTTGCTATGTCTTATTTAATTATAAACCATGCACAAATGTCTACATTTTTACAGATACAAACATTCCTATTTATGAAGCTTGTATGACAGCCCATGGCAGTGGGCCAAGCCCAAGAAGCAGCAGCTGCTATACCTGCTGCAACGTTTTTTGATGGATTTGAGATCTAGAGGATCAAAAGAGCAGTTTGCGGAAGAGTCTCTTTGTGTTGACTGTTTTGTTGGGTGGCAGGAACAACATAAGACTGAGGGCAGAACAGCTTGCGATAGGGTGTAAAAGGTGTAAAACAGGAGCAGCATAATCAATAGCCTAAGAGTGGCTTCATACGGCTGGTCACCCTGCATCTGCTCAACAGCATGGACTAAATGGTGGAGGCTTCTCTCACTACTGGTATCCATTCACACATCTCTGTTATGGCTGGACAGCAGGTGTAAAAGTTATTTTCTGGGAAGGGAAAGGAAAAAAGGGGAAAATACAAGCTCAAGGACACAGCTACAAAAGAAATCAGACCAAGCAAGTGTCAGTTTGTGAAGTTAAGCCCTCAGTCACACAGCTTGACTTCAAGAGAGCTGCCACTCACCCTGCTAATTCACAGATATAAAAGATGGCATACTATAGACACTCTGTCCACCAAGCCATGCGTGTGCTAAGCATGGCTGAGTGAGCAGAAGAAAGGAGTGACAAGTGTGGTACTTGAGAACTGCGTGACCCAATGGAGCCATTGTTTCACATTAGGAAGTACTGTGAAAGCATAAAATTGATAACTTGAATACATCATACTAAACCCCTATTGAGGTAAATGAACTTTATTAAAAATTATTATGCTTGCTACTTTCTCAGTTGATTTCCATGCACTTTAAACCCCGCTTTTATATTTCTTTTTCTTAAGGAGTAGCATTCCATGCAACAGGCTGACCTGTGATATTGACATATTTTATAAACCCCATTAGACCTCAGGTATTGATTGTTATGCCTCATTCAAAGTATTGACTTTGTATATTCAATGTCATCTGTACTACGAAATAATCAAATATTTAAATAAAGGGTCACATTATTGCTATAAATGTGGTGTGTTCCTCCCAGCTTAAACATGAACATTTGTCAGTGATCAGAGCCTATTTCTACATGGAAGCAACCACAGCATTGAAGAAATGCTTACTGAGGTTGTTCTGTAACAAGTAAAAATTTTGCCTCTCCCCACTGTGGGGGACAGAAATAAAGGACATGTATGGAAAGAAATAAGGACCAATTTTTAAATGAATGTGCAGTTATAACTCCACAATATTCAACAGTTTCATTTGAAATTTAGGTAGGTGTCCACCCAAGTATGTCACATCACTAGAAATTTTATATCCAGTAAAATATTTATTTAAAAAAGCATATATTCACACTACCTAGAAAAATTGCTTCCAAATCCTCTCACTGAAAAAGATTACCTCCCGAGGCTTAAGGTCATTCTGATCCAATGAGATTTACAGTCCATTTTTTTTAAGAATAATTTTACTGCACTAAAACAAGTTATGAAGAGGAGAGGTGGTTATCAAAAGTGCTGAAAGCTTCAGGTCAGGACTGGGTTTCCTTTTGGGAAGAGGTTCCAATAAGTCATGAGACTTATTGGAAGTTTGGTATTGTATTGGAAGAAGAAGTTTGGTCAAGTTCTCAGGATCTAGCCCAGTCCTTCCTATGTCATCCTCTTCTGATGAAGGAAAATACCATTCTGCCTTCAGACATTATTCACTGCAAGTACAGAGCTCCAAATGCTTTTAAACGCTAAACCAAGCATATGTACACCATTTGAAGCTTAATAGAGCCACGTTCCAGCTGTGCTATGCTGATCCACGGAAAGGGCAAAGAAGAACAGCAGACCAAAACAAATCCGTGTCCATCTTTTATTTTTCTCTCCATGATGAATTGAGACGGTCTCCCATGGAGAAGCAGCTGCAGATAAAAGCTGTTCTAGTCTTGTGGGATCAACAAGGCCAGCAGAGATGACACCATTATTCCTTCCCTGGAGTGAAAAATCTCCTCCTTCAAGGCTCCAGATGGGACAGGTTGGAAGAAAAGTTCTCTGAGAGGACAGTGTTTAAACTCTGTGAAATGTCTGTGCCGATATAAAAGCTGGGTGAGTGCTGAACCAATCAGCAAAGTTATAACACAAGGCCTTCATATTACAGGAACATTAGAAGAAGTTTATCTTTTTCTCTCCTCTTCCTGGAGAGCCAACACTCAGACACTGTCCTGGATTATTGAGCTGGTTTTTTCCTCCTCACTTATGCTAGTGACTGGGCAGGCACAAGTCAGGACCTCAATACCATCTCTACAGCTATGCCTACCACGACGGTGTTGCATAGGATGGCTTTGCGGAAAGGTAGCAGCTTCTGCACAAGGCTTGATGATGCATGACAGAGAACAATTTTGACTGAACTCCTAACGTGAGTGAAGACCCCTGAAAATGTGTAACTGCACAGACAGAGAAAAGGCACAGGATTACTACGCTGACTAACCAGGTGGCCACTTTACTAACAGCTGGCAAATCTATTGGGGCAGGAACTCCATCTTTCTTTGTGCCTGCATAAAATTTACTACCTGTTGACTGCTATTGAAATTTGGTGGAGGCATTTGCTTCCTGGATGATTTTAGAAAAGATCTCAAGAAGCTCCTACCTGACTACTGCTTTTAGGTATATAGCCCAAAGTGCTGTTATAGGACCCAGCTTACGGAGTAGAAACTCCAAGCATTTCCTCAAAATTAGGTCCTGCTAAGGTAGCTAAAACCAAGCTACCTTAAGGAAAAAAAAAAAGAAAATCTGGGATCCTGGCTATTGTGAGTTCTAGATCCTATACAATTTAAATGGCCACAGAGAAGAGAGAGGTATAAAACAGTTCCAAGGAGATCTTATTCATGCGACTACCATACTAGCACACATTATCAAAAATTCAAGACAAGGGGCAAATATGTTAGCAAAGGAGATTGCTTTGGCTCTTTTACTAGCTGTGTCATTTTGAGTCATTGAAAGGATTTAGATAACTGCAAATATGAATCACAAACCAAACTCAATTTCCTATAAAGAGAAACAGTTTTATGCAGTGTAATATTGTATGGGTAAGATAATCACCTAAGAACGAGTAAAAAAATAATCTGTAAAGCTGTACAGCCAGAGAAGCATAAAGATTGAATATCATTTTATGTGCTTTGGCAAATGATGACTCAATGTCTGGCATGCAGCACGTGATTTGAACAAAACTGAGACTGCTACAGAAAATTTGTGGGTGTGTCATTGTTTCAGTTGGGATAGAGTTGGCTTTCTTACTAGCAGCTGGTATGGATTTGGGATGACAGCGATGTTGATAGTGCACTAATGTTTTCAGTTTTTGCTAAGCAGTCAAGACCTGCTCAGTACATAAAGAAGAAGGAAGGGGGATGATGTTTGGAGTTATGGCATTTCTCTTCCCAAGTAACCATTATGCATGATGGAGCCCTGCTTTCCTGGGGATGGCATTTTCTCACTTTTACCCTTCTGATTCTCTTCCCCATCCTGCCGTGGGGGGAATATGTGGTTGGCTGCGTGGTTCTTGGTTGCTATCTGGGGTTAAACTATGACAGGGTGCCATTCAAAAAGTGTTGTATGTGCTACAGGGAAAACCATCATAAGTTATTTCGCTGACACAGCCCTAGGAAATCTGCAGAACTCACAGTCCTACAGCTCCAAGTCATGGCAAGTAATCCTTCCAAAACGCATCTTCCACCTATCACCATCATTTACTCTTCCATTAAATCCATATATACAAGAAATGAAATAAGAGGTGAAGAGGATGCCCAAATCTGTGCTAAGAAACTATTATTGTTGTTAATAACAAACACACTGTGTATAAATATTACGTAGTGCTTTTCTCCTAATGTATTCAAAGCCTCACTTTTTATATGGCTAATGACAATTCTACTGACAATACTTGAAGCTAGCAAAGGAATAAAAAAGAGGCAGATCTTTATCCTAGAGAAGAGAAGGCTGTGGTGACACCTTATAGCATCTCTGCTGTATTTAAAGGGGGCCTGCAGGAGAGATGGGGAGGGACTCTTTATCAGGGAGTGTAGCGATAGGATGAGGGATAACGGTTTTAAACTGAAAGAGGGTAGATTTAGATTGGATATCAGGAAGAAATTCTTTACTGTGAGGGTGGTGAGACACTGGCACATGTTGCCCGGGAAAGTTGTGGATGCCCCATCCCCGGAAGTGTTCAGGGCCGGGTTGGATGGGGCTTCAAGCCACCTAATGTAGTGGAAGGTATTCCTGCCCATGGCAGGGGGTTTGGAATTAACCAAACTATTCTATGATTCTGTGATTTTATGGTTCTATGATTCTATGGTTCTATGGTATGAGTGAAGCTGTCAAAAGGTATAGCAGAAGCTAAAAATATATGTGGCTTCAAGAAGCAATCAGACAAATTCAGGGAGGAAAGCCCATAAGAGCCGCTAAATGCAAAGACACCTTCTCCTCCAGGATGCACCTCACTCATTGACAAGGAGGCAGGAGAGCATTTTGGGGACATATGTCATTGCATGCCTTTGTTCTGTCCTTTCCTCAGCATCTGCTACTGGCCACCAGTTAGCAGCTTACAATCTGATGGTATATTATTTTGCCTCTAAGACCTTTTACTTCAGTCAAGATGTATGAACAAATGATTTTTCCCTGTTTCTCCCTTAAATTAGCAGTAATCCCGTGCTGCTGCTGGGCGTGTTTTGCCCTGGTAATGACTTGAGGCTGGAGGCAGCTGCAGTAGAGGTGAATGGAGGCTGCAGGATGGCACAGGGACACAGATCACCACCACACCAGCTGTGCTAACGCAGCATGTGAGTCCTTACTTGCTGGAGGGCCTGCCCTAAAGACTACTCTATTCTGTGGTCAGTGTCATGCTTTCTTGCAACCTGGTAACCTGTATTTGTAGCATGGTAGTGCCTTAGATGTCCCTGGAATTATTTGGTGCTGCAGTGCTGGGTGCTGCCACGGAGAGAAGTCATCTGGAAGTCCTTTTGAGAAGGAAGGCACCGAACCATGCCACTCTGGGGCAGCTGGGATCTGGAAGCAGAGGCAAGCCTGCTGTTAGCGAGGCGGGTTACCTGCAGATGCACCACACATGCTGCACGGAACAGATGTTGGGGAGGGGATCATTGATCTCTAATACCCAGAATTTGCAGTGCTAGGGTGAGATCTGTGCACAGATCATTTATAGCTTTTAGAGTTTGGCATTTACAGTCAAGCTTTTATTTATGTAAAGTCACCTAACAAAAAGTGTCCTTCAAAATCACTAGTACCATCATATAGCAATGCCTTCTTCAAATTCCCTCAAGGCAGATGCAGTCCCAGTCAATAGGAGGGCTGTATAGTAATATAACCAAAATGCATGTATTAGCCTCAAAGGCACATGGCCAAGGCACTGGGGATAACAGAGTCCGTGAGAGGCCTTATAGCTACCTGGTAAATCTGTGTCTTTCTTTCCAAGACAGTATATCAGACTTATGAATAAAATGATCCAACTACCATTGCCAGTTCCTACCACAGACCTTTCAAATAAATAAAGCCAAGTACTCTTCTCTCTTACGCGTTTACAAGGATTACACTCAATTTAATTCCTCCAAATGAAACGTAAATGGAACTGATGGTGTAGTCAAGCCTCATCCCGGGCAACTACACAGGAATGACTTGGCAGCACTTAGTAAAATAGAGGTCTACAAGCAAAAATGAAAGGGACTTTTCAGAAAGATAGAGCCTGTCCTCCAGGTAGCAGCAGCAAGGTCACGTGCAGGCTTACTAATACAAAAGTGTCCATTCATTAAAAGCTGCTGCTTTTTTTCTGCAATTACTGCCTGAAGACACTTCATCATTATGCAAAGGAGAACAAAGGAGTGCTGTTGCTACTGCCAACCCCACCATGCTTCTTGTAGCACTCTCTGTTGTCGGTACCTCTGCTGCAGCCAAGTGCAGACACACACCAATGTACGCTATACTTCCCAGAAATTTCTAAAACAAACCCGGGTCACCATTAGCAGTGAACAGTCCCGAATTCCTCAATAAAATCCCACAGGAAACCTGTGACAGATCAAGGATCTGAATCTACAATCCTGAAACTGGTCTTCTTCACATGTAAAATCTTCCTTCTTTGCACATCCTCTTTTGTCCCACAGAAGTTGGAAAAGGGGATGGAAAACACATTGTTGGAATTTAGACAGTTTTTGAAAGCAATGCCTAAGTTACTATAAAGAAAACCCCAGAAGTACAACTCCCAAACTCATCTGTCCAACCTCAGTGTTGAACAGATGGCAACAATGTCAGAAACTTATCACAGTTTTATTAGTAAATTGAAAGGCATTTGGATAGCAATCACCATAATCAGCATTTTCACATGCACTAGAAATTGTAATAAGCTTTTAGAGACCAGTTGGCTTTACAGGTTATACATGTCCACCCAAAAGCTAGAATACTCCACCACTGAATCTTTAACAGGGAGTTTGACTACAGATAGCCAGGCCTTTCAACACAGACATTCATTCAGAGACAAATTCCCCTTGCATATATCCCTGAAGATAGTAATGCCTCCGGAAGAATTTAATTTAGCTTTGTCTCTGAAAAAAAGGCACTTGTCTTTTTCTCTTTTTAAATTTTATTTTTAAAGCCATTCTGTGTCCAGAAAGCCTGCTATCTTACCCCAAAGAAGAGAATTTTTATTTAAATTTAAGTCTGGAACTATAAAGCATCAGTAACTTATTCAAACTCCTTCATTCCTTCTAATATATTATATTTTTCTTCCACAATCCCTGATTGGTAGGGCTTAAATAATGTTCCCTTTCCGTTTAACTTTTCATTGTTTAATTTCAGGGAAGGCTTGCATGCCTTCTCTTTATTTTTTTTTGTGTGTGGTGTTGTTTGGTGCTATTTTTTTTTTTGGGGGGGGGGAGGTGTTATTGCGGGGGGGAATGTTTGCAAAACAATTGCCGTTTACAGAATTTTCCCCACAAAAATGAAAAATGTCATTCCTGACCTGGAACCAGCAGGTGGAGCCATATCAGCTTCCTACGCAGCAGAATTCTGAGGGCTGAAGGCATCTCCATCATGCAAATATTTTTCAGCTGGGCAAAAGACACCTGGCTTTTCCTACAGAACCTTCAACCTTCTCACCATTGTCACTGCAACTATATTTAGCTGTAGCAGAAAGGTATTTCTGCGAGAAACAGGATAGGTATTTCACAGCAACAATTCCGTCAAATGCCTCTGCAAGGGCTCAGCTAAGAGCTCAGTGCCAAGACTGAATACCCAGCCTGCTGATGTACATATGGCATCAAAGCACGCAGGCAGCCTATCACGATTTAAAAGCCATGGCGAAATGAGGTTTTATGCACACTGTTGCTCGATACCAGCACCCTGCTCTATACCAACACACACACAGAGGCAAGATCCCTGGAATATTTTCTGAGGAGCAGCGCAAAAATCCCTACTTACCCTACATTTATTATGGCCTTCCCACTTTGCCTGCTCAGATCCCACCACCTCTCAGGCCTTGCTGATGCTGGTCACCTCTGAGCAGGCTGAAGCAGCTGCTCAGCTTTGACAAGCCACCGGCATGTGCAGTTACTCCCCACTGTGCCCTAAGCAGGAGCAAACGCATACAGATATGGTAGTCTGAAAGGCAGCAAGGGTGATGCTCAGATGCAGACAAGGAGGAGGACCTGCCTTTGCTGTCTCTTGTCACATTGAGGCCAGGAACAGAGATTTCTGACCTTGATGAAAGAAAGCAAGGGTGGATTCTCAGTGCCAGCAAAGCAGTGGGGATCAAGAGCCTTGTCCCAGAGCTGTACCTAGTACAATCCAGGGACCCTGGAGCTTTACACATGGAAGCAAGGAAAATATGTATGCCAGGGGGACCTGAGCACTGAGATGGTGAGATCTCTGCTAGAGGTGACAGCTCTCCCATACTCCCATACGAGTTTCTATTTACGGAACCAAAATGGAGTGATGATTGCTTCAGCTCTTCTTCCAAAGGGAAAGAAGATCTGATGGGGAGCACACGGGGTCACCATTTCACCAATTCAGCCCTCGAACAATGTACAAGCAGGAGCAGGCAATGCAGAAAGTCATGGGTGCTGGGTGATGCATTACAACTCCCAAGAGAACCAGGGGTGGGGCCACAAGCTAATTCTGTACAGGCCTGAAATAAGTTCTCAGATCATGATTGCTTCTACTTTGGCCTCAAGGCTATCAGGGGGTCCCAGTAGCCCAGACTTGACTTCCCAGTCTAACTCCACTCATGTCCCTAGAGCTCACAGAAATATGCTTAAAGTCCAGGGGGTCGAGCAGAAGCATCTCACAGGTGATTCTCTGCTACAGGGTAACACTAAGGTCAAGATTCAAAGAGAAAATAAGACCTTTCAAGGAACCTGAGTTAAAGTCTTTGATACTACTCAGAGTTTGGGAAGAAACACACAACTGATTTAAGGCATAAACTCTATTCCCTCAGTGCAGCAATGGTACGAGCCTTTTGGGAGCATAGGAGGGGTTTCTTCAAATAGCCTCTGAAGTGGATAAAATTAGTGGTAAGGCAGTTGGACTAGATGATTGTTGTAGGACCCTTCCAACTGTTCCATTCCATTCCATTCCATTCCATTTTAAAATGCTGCCCTTTGCTTAACCTGGATCAAATTCAAGGCTCATGTTAAGGCATTGCCCTAGCTGCCAATTCCTATGATACAGTGCATGATCACAGAGGTCTGTTTTTGTGGATGTAGTGGTAAAACCAAGACCTTTCTCCTGAAGTTGATCACAAAATTCCTGTTTGTTGTGGTGAAATATATTAAGCCTACAAGGATTTTGCTGCACTAGATAAATGTCTACACAGATTAAACACCAAAGCCGTGAGCCATTCAGGCCCCACAATGGCAAGCTTACCTACAATTTGTTGTGCTGGACCCCAGTACCTAGAAAATGTGCTTATGTTTCTATTCCTCAGACACATGATAATTTAATACTTCAGATAATGTCAGTACTAAGTCAAATACTTTCCCCTGACTCTGCCACAGGGCACGTTGCTGATTGACAGGCAGCAAGACAGATACCCCTTTCCATTCTTAACAGTGACCTGCTACTTTTTATTTCCATGCGATTAAGGGAAGAAAAGCAGCTGATTTTTCTAGTTAATGTCAAAATATAGCAGGTCAAACTTTGCTGTTATGCACTTGTGATTTCAAACTCCAGTTTTAAAGAAAGATAAGATGTGGATAATAAAAAAGGTAGAGTGAAGATAGCAACCCAAATCTTTGGCTCTGGACAATCTGTGTAATCAGGAAGGATAAGGAGAATTAATAGGAACTGCTCTATCCATTGTAACAGGCTACTTCTTGGGAAACCATGGTAAAATATCAAGCCCCTAGCAAAAGCTGCATTTTCTGCAGTGTTTGGAGCGATAGTCTGTGCTGTATGTAAAGCATATGGGTAGACTTTGAGATGGGATGCCTATATAACTATTAGTTGCTACTATTTTTATAGCTTGAACAAACCATCACCACCTCATTAATTTAACTCCAATTGGGCAACTATTTTGGGGGGGGAATAATCCCAGCTGCTGAAAGTCTAACTTCACTGCCAGAAATTGCCTGCTAGAGCATCTGACTCTATCTGAAGCACTGGTGGAAGTCACCTGAGCTTTCATCTCAATGCCAAATACACACAATCAGACTGCTCATAGCCTAACAGGCACTCTGAATTACTGGTGACATCCCCCTGCTTTGTTAGCGCTCGACGGTTGTTTTGGTGCTGGAGATTTATACACCACTTTCTTCTCCAAGTTCCAGCTTCCCTGGGAGACGTGGGCTGATCAGTTCAGCTTCTTTCACTTGGTTAAATGAAGCAGAAAGGAAGCTGGAATACACAAGAGGGACATGTGGTGCTGCTAAGCCCTGTCTACACTGCCTGAGCATTGTCTATACCAGCATTCCAGCAGTTTCAGCATTAGCTAAGTCAGTGGGGATGATTTCAGTAATTTCCTTGGGCTCTGTGTGAACTATAAAACCAAAACCAGGGATTAAAGCAGCAAGGGGATTTTAGATTCTTTGCATCTATCGTGTGCAGGCCTGAAAAATGACTTCAACTGAGAAACAATATTATTATGTACTACAGATTTTTTTGCACAGTAGCAAATAAGGGAAAGATTGCTGTTCTCTTTAAGAGCAGCCACTGATTTCAGCAGAGGCAGGATCAGGCCTGGCTAATACCTCTGATGGATATGTTCGGAGTAGATTTAAGTAGTCTCTGTAACTCACCTGAGCTGAAAGCATTCCACTTAATTCCTGAGAAGTTCCTCCATCATGTAAACAAAAAAGAAAATGCTGGTGCTTTGCTGGTTGGATATGCTAATTCATCCCTCCACATGGATGAGAATACACTTGGGAGCAAACCTCCTGAAGAGGACCAGAAAGGTGGAGTGTTTAGTCATAAGCTAATAATTTGAGTATTCTGCAATTTTCAGTTTGTTTTTTTTTTTTGCTTCCCCCTCCCATCATGTCTGTGAATAATAATAAAGAATACACTTTCAAATATCCTCCCATGGTTCTGCTATATAAGCCAAATTGCAGATATTCTCACCACCCAATGGCAGATTTAGAATTGATGGAAAATTACTCTCTTGGACTTTTGGTCCAACGGTGCCATGTGTGTGTTCCTCCTCTCCGCTACAAGCTGAGCCTGAGATACAAGCCAAGCACAGTCCTTTTCTGTTTCAAAGGGATGCTGCCTCATTTACAATGTCACACCTGGGGATTTTCAGCATGCCTAGAAGTCATATGTCGTTCATCAGGAAGGTGTCACACAATTTGTATTCCCTGGATCGAAGTCCAGGCTTGAGCATGCATACGCAGTTATGAACGGTCTGCAGTAGGGTGCCTGTGATATACAGGGTTGGTCCTACATAAAGAGTCAACCAATGATGGGGGAAAGCCTACCCCTGCTGCCCAGGAATGGATGTGATGAGGGAGCTGCTGTTTGCTTTGCATGCTGCCCTTCCTTGTTGAAGCTGCTCGGTGGCCTCCTTGCAGGTCTTCACCATAGTTAACAGAAAAGCAGAAACTTAACACTACTGTCAGGACTGCACCACACTTAACTAGAAGGACATTAACTTTAACTTTACCAGCCTTTGCAGAGAGCTAAGCTGTAAAAGTCTAGCATGATAATGGCAGTATTTGCTGAAGCCCATGCTTTCATGATTTCATCATCACTACTGTGTGGACAATTTGAAGTTAAGTTGGTGCTGTCATGCTTGAACAGCCTTAAAAACCCATCCTGAAGTAGAGCACATTCATCCCCCATAGTGGGAAAAGTTTAAATAGCTGATAGCTTTCAGTATGCAGGTTGGGCAGTTATCTAGACTATCTTATGATCTGTCTTACTTTAGTATACCACTGACAAAGCCATGTCAGTTTCTACTCTATTCTGTCTGTAAAATTTAGTTCCTAGGGAAAGTATAAAGTCTGTGCCGGTGTTAATTTTTTTTTTTTTCTTTCCCATTCCCATTGAACAGCTTTTGCTCTAGTCCTACCTACCACTACATACTTTGATCAATTGATAGCATAGGTAAAAGTATATCATTAGTAAATTTTTTTGTGGGAGACAAATGGTTGTATATTTTTAAGCACGCAAAATTCACATGCACACAGTTATTTGGCCTCACGTAAGACACAGAGCTGTTAAACCAAATTCTGTATCATGGCTGATGCTATTTGATAATGTTCTGGTTCATTACAAAGATCAGCCGTTCAAATCCACCTCTTCTCCAGCTCTGCTCAAACCATGACATTCTCATTAAGTAAATGCAGAGCCTTCTCTTTTAGTACTCATTAATGATAACAGAAATGAAGAGGGTTCCCCTTAGAATTAACTCTAGAGACAGCACTGGACATGACACTGAAACTAGGTGACCAAACACACACGCATCAGTATGTCCAGTACAGGTAACTAGGTGGGGATGAAATAGCCATTCTTTGGGATACTATGGTACAATCCAACAGAAGTAATTTCTGGATGAAAAAACTGTATTACATTTAATATAAGAAAGTCTCAGACAAAGATATATTAATGATGTCAGAACTGTTTATCTACGTATTAAGCATGAACTCACCCTGCTACCCAGCCTTTTTCACTTGGCAACAATACAGACTTTAAAACGTAGAAAGACCAAAGCATAGCTCTTCCTAAGGGGCTTACTTTTGCCTGTATTTTTTATCCTTGTTATACAGCAATTTGGAACTACATCTGTTCTTGTTTGCCATTTGCATTTGTCAAACACAACAGATAACCATTTTGAGTAATCATAAAATATAACACCATAAGAAATAGGAACTTGGATAGACAAAAAAAGTTAGGCTAGAAAAATAGATTAACCAAAAAAAAAAAAAAAAAAGAGTATTGTCCCAGATAGCAAAAAGCAAATAAATTCTGTAAGCTATACATTTCATCACAGAATCCAATATTGATATCTAACAGGTAGAGGAGCACAGACATTTCATAAGGAAGGAATCTTATGAAGGAATCTTCATAAGGAAGAAGTTCTTTCAGCATAATAGTCAGGGACTTATAAACCTCTGGTCATAAGTTACACACTAAACAAAAGCAGCAAAAGAGAAAAGAATATTAATTACCAGCTGAGAGAAATTAGGTTACTGTATTTCACTCTTGAAAGCATCTATGAGAAACTGTAATAAGCAACTGCTTTTCTAACTATCTGCATTTTAGACAAATCTAAAAAAACTACATGGATGCATAAATTTTGCATGCATAATACATTTGTATGTAAAGTCCCCGACATGAGAAGGACGTGAACCTGTTGGAGTGAGTCCAGAGGCGGTCCACAAAAATGATCAGAGTGCTGGAGCACCTCTCCTATGAAGACAAGCTGAGAGAGTTGAGGTTGTTCAGCCTGGAGAAGAGAAGGCTCCAGGGAGACCTTAGAGCAGCCTTCCAGTACTTAAACAGGGCCTACAAGAAAGATGGGGAGGGACCCTTTATCAGGGAATGTAGTGATAGGATGACAGGTTAACAGTTTTAAACTAATAAAGGGTAGATTTTAATTAGATATTAGGAAGTTATTCTTTTCTCTGAGAGCAGTGAGACACTGGAACAAGTTGCCCAGAGAAGTTGTGGATGCCCCATCCCTGGAAGTGTTCAAGGTCAGGTTGGATGGAGCTTTGAGCAACCTGGTCTAGTGGAAGGTGCCCCTGAACATTGCAGGACATTTGGAATTATATGATCTTTAAGGTCCCTTCCAACTCTAACCATTCTGTGATTCTATGAAAAAACAGTTGTTGAAAAAACAGTAATATTCTCTGTCTTTGCTTCTCTTTATTATTAGGTGCTTTGATTTTGGAGGATTTCCTATGAAAAATTTCAAATGTTCTTCACTGTGCTGACTCAGGACAGCTGGAATTGTAAAACAGCAGTTAAGTGTGTGATGGCAGTGTCGCCAGATTATTGATGGGTTCTGTGCGTGTTTGCCTCTGTGTGAAGTCCTGCTCTAAGAGCCAGTAGGTGTAATGATATTCATCTCCTTATGTATCTCAAAGACTACCAGGGAGACCGATATTTTTCTCCTAATTTTCAAATGGGGATACTGAGGCACAGGAAGATGAAAAGATTTCTCTAAGGTTTCCTGTCTGCTTTTTCAGAGGTGGGAACAGGAGGTTGGCAGATTTCCTGAATCTCCAATTATACCAGACCTTGGTTGCCTCCCATATCCCAAAAGCAGTCTATTTGCGGAGCTGTGCCTCTTCTCCAGTAGAAAAAAAAAAATAGATACTAGTTGGGATTTGCCTTGATGAGAATCAGAGAAAATTGCAGCAGAGAAAATGTTTTGCACCCATGTAGAGCCTATTTGAACCTGATGGCTTTTGTGCTGACAGGAGCAGCTGTGCTCACTCCCCTGATTTGGTAATGAGATAATGAGATCTG
The DNA here is from genome assembly GCF_964199755.1 of Larus michahellis. Lineage (NCBI taxonomy): Eukaryota > Metazoa > Chordata > Aves > Charadriiformes > Laridae > Larus > Larus michahellis. The sequence continues at coordinate 25,061,261 of NC_133900.1, forward strand.
TGTGTTTGTAAAGATGCTCCTCTCCAAGGCACAAAATAGCAAAGGCAATAAGGAATGGTTTGACCTAATACAACGATGGGATGGACAGAAGGAAATAAAACAACTGTATGTAAAGATCTGGTATGTAAATAAGTTCCCCCTGCTTCATTCCTTTCCTATTCTCATCCCTAACCCCAATCTGTGTGTATGTAGGGCAAAAGGTGTAAAGAAAGGAAAATTGCCCTGCTGTTCGGAGCTTACTGGCTGCTGGATGCAGCTATCCTCTTAAATAATTAGTGCACACCTTTCACCTGGCTTTCAAATTTTTTTTCCCCAGGTTCTGGGAACTACTGCACAGCCACACACACACACAAAGTTTATGTATTCTTGATTTTTTGTTTTCAGACCACAAAATATTTAATTCCCACCAGCCTTTACTTTCATCCCTTTGTTCAGAAATAGCCATATTGAGGTTGCCTCTGCCTTTGTTCAAAGATGTTCACCTGCAGCTGAAATTCATTGCCACTTTTCCCAGCTCATACACAGATGCCCATACAGGGTAAGACGCTTTTCACCTACTCAACGTGATGGTAAATGAAGCACTGCTCAGTTAGCACAGGGACAAGCACCAGGAAAAAATGTTTCCATCTGAAAGAAAATTTCCTCTTGCAAAAGATTTGTTTTTATAAAAGTCCCAATTATTTTCTTTTTACCGGATCACACTAGGAGGATGCACAGGATGTCACCCCATAAACTATTTTCATCTTTACTTCAGCTGCAAATATAGCAGCAAATTTGAATCCCTGCCTAGGGTAATGCAAGGCCTTGTAGAAGCTGAAGTGCTCATAACTGTGGGGCAGCCAGTATCTCTCACCATGGACACAAGCAAGGGTAATGCTTATCAGAGGGAAGCCCATGGTGGGATACCTGGTTTACAAGAAGCATGATAAAGTCAAGCTGCAAATCCCATGAGACTGCTGGCAGGCAAAAACAGAGACTGGCTTTGACTCACTGAACTATTTTGCTTCAATGTTTCTCTTGCAAAAAGGCCCAAACTCTAACTGAAAATTTCCAGATGGCTTGAAATTCTCTAGTGACCACCTTGCCTCACCTCCTTGGGAAAGCAGCAGCTCTCCTATTCAACTCTTTGTCACACAGACTCTATCCCATAATAACTGCACAGCTAGATCAAAGTACCTTTCCATCTCCTTGCTCATTATGAACTTTTCTGCCATATAACTGCATTTCAGCTACATTTTTGATGAGGCTTCTGCATTTCCCCCAGAAACACATGATGGGTCTCTCTGGAGTAATGGAAGGATGGAGCAGGCTTGTCTTAGAAAGCCCAAAGTTGTACAAACACGAGTCCCACACCAGCAAGGGATCTGCACTCCAGCCGTGCGCCTGGTCTCTCTGCATAAGTAGGTCTGATAAATTTGGTTTTGGAGCTGCCTAGCGTACCAGTATGCTGTTATTTTAAGCAGTAATCAGACTTTTTCCTGGACTTCAGCTAACTGTAAAGGGCAAATGCTAAAATTGCTGTAGCTTGGGGCTGTGAGCAGGTAGGAATGATGATGTAAAATAGAGCTCTTTGTATTTCAGTCTTAAAAATGAAAAAAAAACTACATAGAGAGATTGTTCTAGCCTCCCTCTGTTCCTTCCTCATATGAATTTCTCACCTGGTTCTTTTATAGCATGAAGAAAACATTAAGTAAAAGAGTCAGCTGGGAAAAAATGGGGTCTTAATATGGGGTGAGAGTGAAAGCATTTAGCCAGGAATCAATGACGACTGTTTGGGAATTGATCATGGGGACCCATGCCGGAAGATTAAGGCAGAGGTGAGTTATCCTTCTCAGTTTCACTCCATGGAGGACACAGAGTTTCTTACCCTCTTTCTAACCCTAAGGAGACTGAGGCTTTCCTCTCTGTGGCTAAAATGTAATGCAAAGTGGTTGTTGTCACCTTGCTGCAGTGAAACGTCTTGACCGGCAACTGCTCATGACACTCTCCACATAGGTGCTTGGTAGAAAGGAAAAGGAACAGTTTTGAGTCCAGGTGAATCACAGAATCACAGAATTGTAGCAGTCAGAAGGGACCTCTGGAGATCACCTAGTCTAACCCCCTTGCCAGAGCAGGTTCACCTAGACCAGGCTGAATACATCCAGGCGGGTTTTTAATATTGCTGGAGAAGGACACCCCACAACCTCTCTGGGCAGCCTGTTCCAGTGCTCTGCCACCCTCAAAGTAAGGGAGTTTTTCCTCATGTTGAGATGGAATTTCCTGTGTTCCAGGTTGTGCCCATTGCCCCTAGTCCTGTCACTGGGCACCACTGAGAAGAGATTTGTGATTGTTCAGCGTTGTTCAGAGGTTGTTCAGAGGAAGCTCTGGGGAGCTCTTGAAGCGGCCTTCCAGTACCTGAAAGGGGTCTACAGGAGGGATGGGGAGGGACTCTTTATCAGGGAGTGTAGCAATAGGATGAGGAATAACGGTTTTAAACTGAAAGAGGGTAGATTTAGATTAGATATTAGGAAGAAATTCTTTACTGTAAGGGTGGTGAGACCTGGAACATGTTGCCCAGAGAAGCTGTCAATGCCCCATCCCTAGAAGTGTTCAAGGCCAGGCTGGATGGGGCTTTGAGCAGCCTGGTCTAGTGGGAGGTGTCCCTGCCCAGGGCAGGGGGGTTGGAACTAGACGATCTTTAAGATCCCTTCCAACCCGAACTATTCTATGATTCTATGAAATTCCCTTTCAATTTCTGTCAATGTCTGTGATAGCAACAGTGGTAAATAGCCCTTAAAGAGGACTTTTATATCCTGAGTTGGCAGCACAAAGTTAAAAATAGCAGAAGGTAATTGCAATGCTCTGCTGCTAAATTCAGACACGCGGCAAAATGAAGGAATCGATCATTTGCAACAGCGGTGATTAGTCTAATGAGGAATACACAATGTGGGTACCAATGCAAGTTCTGGTCTCCCTCTGCTATGGAGCAGCATGCCTTTCTGGGCTTGCATTTCTCTCTATTTGCTATTACAAGAAGGTCCTACCAGGAATGACACTGGGACATTTAAGTAGCAGACAACCTTTGAAGTATCTTCCAGTCCTATATTCACCACAAAATATAAAATTTAGCTCTCTTGTGGATTTGACCCTTTTTGTTAGGAACTGTAGGGAAGACATGGAAGACTTTTTCACCTCAAAGAACATGCAGCTTCAGAAAAAATTAAGAAACGAGCAAAGACAGGCATAATAGATAAATGAGCACATAAATGTGGACAGAGAAAAGGAAACTTTGTTAAAATGTGAAATAGGTCTAGTGGGTCTCATCTCTTAAATTGGTTGAAAAAAATGTTACTACTTAGAATAATTTTGCACAATACTGAGCGCAAGTGATTCTGGAGCCAACCTAGCTAGAATGTCCCAGCATTGTTAATAAAACTTATAAAGAGAGGCTCTAAAAATAGAGGACTATATAGTAACCCCAGTTGGATTACATGCTAATTTTCACATTTTGGCTGCATTACAGCCCAAGGATTCATCCACTCCCACAGGCCACTGGCTTTTCCTGGATCTTTTCAGAAATTACTTATGTTCAGAAGTATACAGAGCAGCTTGCTGGCAGTTTTTATGAAAATGTGTAGCTTTCTGGTGCAAAGTTTACATGAAGTTGTACAGGAAGTGGCAAATATGGCCCTGTGTGAAGGTTTGAGGAGAAGTGAGGCACAAAGGAAATACAATTTTTGGTTGGTGCAGGCAGATATTTAATGAACCACCTTGTCTCTTAAAAAGGCAGATGGGAAAAGTCCTCTAAAAAATTCGCGAAGTATCTCGCCTATAAGGTGACTTTTCCTCCTCGCTCCTGGTTACTTATACGTGACTCTTAAGTGTACTTGTTATTCTTGTATCCTGTCTGATATCATTGTGAATGTATTAAACACTTGCAGAATATCTAAACCCAATGTTATTGATTGAAGAGTTTCTTGTTCCTCTAGTTACCTTTCTACCATTCAAATAATCCAATTAGCTCTAAATAGATGGTCTTACAATTTAACATCATTTCTTTCTGGTTGTATAAAAAAGGTAAGTTTAAGCGTGTGGTTCCTTTCTCCAAGACAACACTTTACAAAATTCTCATACATCTCTTCGGATTCATTTCCAACTGAAATGTCCTAATTTCCATTTGCTATCACTTTTATGTTTTCCAGATACCGAGTCAACTTGGTTCTTCAGTTCCAAAAGGAAGTAACAATTTTCATTCTCTTTTTAAACACTTCAAAACCTACCTTTTACAGCAGCTGATCAGGAGAGAACACAGCATGCCATGTGGAGATGGCATCACCAACACGCTCATATTTTCTCACATATAACCACCACCTCAAATGTTCCACACAAAGTCAGGAAAGGGAAAGGGAAGTAGAGATGAAGGTGGACATTTGAGTCAGGGCAAGTAAATGGTAGGAGAAGGCTCAAGAGTAAACTTTTCACCACATTGCCTTCACATACGTATAACCTGCAGAGTTATTGAACCGAAGGATGCTTTTGTTTTTGCTTTGTCTCCATAACATGCAAAATTGCCACTAAATTATAGTAGTATTTGTTCTTGCCATTCTGCTGTGATGGTTTAGGAATATTTGTGTCATTGCTCTCCAATCTGGTTCGTGTACATGCCTCCATGTGGTTTTGATTTGAATCGATTTTGGCTGTGGGCAGTCATTGACTTACATATCTATACATAGATGAAAATTCCTTTGTAAAGTTGACAGTCACTCTGCAAGCTTTTAATACGAATCTTTCCCTGAAGCCATTTAGATTGAGCTGACTCTGCTGACAGGATGTGGCATGGACAACATGACCTTCCAGCTCTGAGGGGTGAAATCTCAGTTTTGCTGAAATTGATGTCAAATGAAAGCATGAGCTCATCTACTGAGCTCAGCTCTTTCCCTCCTCCCCACGTCCAGACCTTCATATTGGATCTATTTCCATTACTTCTCAGTAAGTACTAACCTCTCTACTTCCATAAAGAGATGTGGGGCCTTCAGGGTATGGAAAACTGCATCTTCCACCCATATTCCAACAGAACATTGACTTCAACCTGCTTAGTGCTGTTACTTCCCCATGAGCAATGTGGTCACGTCAAATTCTACAATACTACAAAGTGTTATATTTTGTATACGGGAAGTAGCATTTTTCAGTTGAGCTATTTTTCCTAACTTCTAATAAAATTAAATATAGGAGATCTTTCCCTTAGTGGATGAAAAGGACAAAAATGACTGTAGTATCTGCACTAATCTTTAGCTCTCAGTTGGCCATGTTTCAACCCTTTGACGCTGATGTCAGAACATCACCGAGCTATCGACTTTGTTGTGCCCGCAGAGTGCAGCTGACATGACTCCGCGTTAGTTGCTCCCCTTGCGGACACGCACATGTGCTCTTTCTTCCTCTGTTCTCACTGACGTGGGTGTAAACACCCTGCCCAGACTGAGGGACCAGAATAGCTGCCAGACTCTACCCTGCTGCCACAGCCTTATGTGCTGGCCAGAAGCTCCAGAGTTCAGCAGATTACACAAAAGCTTACTGCTGTACCAATGATCATTTCCTAGGAGAGTTTTCTGCTCAGCGGAAACCATTTCTTCAATGCAGTGAGTTACCATCGTCATTTGAAACAAGCAAGAGCTATGATGATCTGGAGATAATGCAAGCAGACAGCCTAATGGCACAGTTAAATGACTCATATCTGAAAATCCCCGAAAAAATGGACATTTCTGTGAAGCTGTGATTGTGTTTGTTTTTTCTTTGCACGGCTGGAAGGAACTTTCAAAAGTCAGCTCATTCTTCCCCAGGCAGACTGAACTGTACCTGCGTCATTCCTGAATGGTGCTTGCCACCTGGGGGTCTTTAGGGAGAGAATACACAGTCTCCTAGGTTGTCTGCTTCAGTGCTTGCCTTTTTTCACATTTTTACTCTTTGCTTTCTAGCATAAGCCTAACTGCACTGCATCAGAGCACAGATGCATCCAGCCTGGTATTTTGTCTCTGATGACATCGGTGGCTGGCAGTGACAGCCAAAGACACAGCAGATTTTCAAAGGAGATGAAAGAGCACCAATGAAAAACGGAAATGGAGCTATCCCATGTGACAGCTCTTAAAATCAGATTTTGCAATCCACATGCAAAATATGTGTCTTTAGACCATGTGCTGCAGAGGTCCAAACGCTTGTGTCTGTATCTGTCCCTGTTTGTACAGGATTTCTTCAATGTGTTGAGTGAGCTCAGCTCCTTCCTTCATGTTTCCAGCTTTCCACAGCCTACACAGTAGGTGTGGAAAAGGCCAGACAAGTTCTCTTTACGAGCCATAAAAAGACAGTTTCCACCAAAGCTCAAGTAGCAGAACCAGTTATTTTCCATAATGAAAATAGTCTGCATATCATTAGTGTGGAGTACGTCTATGCACGCAACTGAAGAAACACTGTAGAGATCAATCTGGATTCACAGTGCACAAGTTGCCTTGTGCCCTCTGATGTCCTAGAAGCATCTGATGTTATCAAGCCTGCTTATTTCATTCTGGCCTGCGTTTCTTGGTCTCCAGAGCATTAGCTTGGTGTCTTAAGGTATTCAGGTGTGTAGATATTTGCATTATTTATACTTATCTTTTTTATTTTTCCTAATAAGATACAAAACTTTTAATTGTATGGGCTAATTCATTAGCATTCTCTCCTCGTCTGTTTTGGAAAATGAATATTCTGGTCTCAGTCTGAAGAACTCACTTCGTTCAAACCAAACCAAAAATCTTGGGCACAGAGTCCAGGCATAACGATGGTAAGTCATATTAAACTCAAAGCATTTCAGAAAAAACTAAACTGAACTCTTTAACTAGAAGTGCTTCATGATTGTATGAGTGACTAAATTGTGTGCAGAGATCTTCTTTTAATTAGCTTTACCTGTTAGAAAGAATAATCGAGGTGGCTAACATAAAAATACAGCACTTAAGGCAAGTTTTATGTTGTGGCTGCAGCCTGTTTTCAAATCAAGGGATTACATATACTCCTTCTATGTGTAGTTTCTTACTTTAAAGAAAGTCAATTATAAAAAATAAATTGACGATATGAAGTATAAAAAATATTGCTTTTTTCTTTAGTATATTCATCAAATTTTGAAATACATACCCTATAAAAATGTGACAAATAGATCTAGACTAAAAGCCACTCTAATTTTCCAATGAGAGGCTCTTTTTACATGTTTATAATACTAAAATGCCTCCCCTCTACCATGGGCTTCACAGAGAATCCTAAATCACATTACAGATGCTCACTTTTTCTTTACCTGTCCAGAGCGTCACGGCCCTGCAAGGAGCACTGCGGGGATGATAGTACTGTGTCTCTACAGCATCTCATTTCGAATTTTAAAATAAACACCCTGAATTTTCAGCTGGTCTGCACACACAGTAGCATGCACTAGGAGGTCTTGGGCAAGTCATCCTGATTTCAACTTGCAGCCTGGGTAATGTTTTAGCTGCGTCACATTTTTGCCTATTTATTCCAAGACCAGTTGAAGTAGGACATTTCCCCTTTTGGTTAAAACTGGAGTAGGAGGTTAATACATTCCATTTCACCGTTTCAAAATCTTCGGTCTAGAGATCTTAAGCTTTCTGCCCTTAGCATTTGCAGGTTTGACTCTAGGAGCTTTGCTTTTATGTGGTTTCAATTCATTTCACAGATTTGCCACATCATTTCATAGCTGATGTGAATTTGCAGTTCTTTTATTTGAACACCACCCAGCATTTCTGGTATAAAGCAGAACACAAACCCAGAATACTGAGAGAGAGTTAAAAAAAGTAATTTTGTCATCTCACTTTTTCTGAAACATATCAAACAGGAGTGACACTGAAGGCGGAGATCTTTTTTCTTCTGCAGTGCCTCTTAGGCCCTTTCCAGTCTTTCACAGCAGAGAATTTGAAAGAGGACCTGGCAGCTCAGGACACAACTGCAGACAGGAAAAACTTCAGAAATGTCTGAATTTCCAAGAGCAAAGTTTGAGAGTTCAATTACGTTGCCAAGGGATGCTGTACTGTCACTTAGGAAAGTTGAAGTGGGAATGGATTTCTCCTTGTTACCTGTGTCCTCTCTGAGTGCTGGACTCTCCTCTTCCCCAGGCTGGTGTGCATTACGATGTGGAGTTGAAGGAGGACCAATGCTGCAAGTGCCTGATAGGTTCTGCTTGTGCAATTTTTGAACTATTCAGATACCAAGGGAGGATTTCTTCTCCCTCATTTTAGCCATATGAAAAATGAAGCCTTGCCCTAATGCCAATTGCCCTAAGCTGTTGCCCTAACTTCTTAGCACAGTCCATGACAAGAGACAATCATCTCTGCTGAGTATCCTCACCTCTCTTGGGGTCTCACAGCACTTCTCCTTTCTGTACTTCAACCTGCTCTTCCTCCTGCTAGCCAGGACCAACAGTGATGAGGTATCTTGACATGGGTGCCAGCTCATCCTCACTGCACTAAGTCAGTGCCCATCAACTGCACTAAGTCAGTGCAACATGCCACTGAGAGCAGTGTCCCCCTTGGTTTGCCCTTGCAGCACTTGTGAGCCCCTAGGAGAAACTGAAGAAAGGCTCTCAAAAGACAGCTTTGTCTGTGTATCCTGGGGAAGAAACTTGAGATTTCCCTCAGTATGTCCCAGACCTTAAAACATTTGGGCTTTGGATTTCCTGCAAGATTAATCAACACCTGTTGCAGACCTCCCTGTATTAGTCTTTTTTTTTTTCCCCTGTAATCATGTTAATCCTAACGTTCTACAGAAAAAAATGGCTTATGTGATCACGCTGCATATGCAACTGAATCATCTATTCCTGAGCTTAATAGGCCTTAAGTCATAAAATAATCATCTGCGCCCCTACATTTACTCACTGCCTTTGATGCTGGATAGATATAATCTATTACGGTCTTTGGATACTTTTTTTTTCATTTAAGCCAGCTTTATGACTAAGAGTTGCAAATTAACAGTAATGAGTATTAACAGTATAAGAGACAATAATTTTCCTTTTATTCTTCCATAACAGGTCTGAGGTCTTCTCCAACCCAAGAAACTTGTTGGAGGCAATAGATGAAACAGGAATCTGGCAACAGGGCACAGTACTAACCCTCACAGAGGCTTTTCATTTATTGCTTTCTGCTATGCTCAGGAGGCAACAAATACACAATGTACTCTCTAGTAGAACAGATTACTTTCCCAACTAGACTTCCACTACCTGTTCCAGCAAATAGAGGAGCTACAGCATTATACCAGCCCTCACCCAGAAACTGAACGTATCCCCCTTGCAGGTCCCCAGATTGGGATATGCCCTTAGAGATGTACTTGCTGTGCATCCCCAGATAGAGATGCGATCGTCAGACATTTATGAAAAGCAAGTGTGGTAATAAATATTTCAGCCAGAGGAAAGTGCTCTTGTCTCATTCTCCAGTGATAACAATAACTGGCCACGGTATCACAGATTACAATTGTGAGCTTGCCCCTAATGTTTGCATATTAGCACCATGAAAGATACTCAGATAAAATGTTTGTAGGCTTATTTGCAGCATTAATACCAATGCCTGACAGCATTATCTGTACTGTTTATATGACTATAAAATAGCTTTATAGTGACACAATTAGTAATGCCAAGCTTAGGTAACATAAATGGTAGTACTGATTGTACCACTATAAACTTAACTTTATAGTGACATAAATGAGCAATATTTGTGTCATCACCTTTTATGACATGAGGTAATCTCAGGCCTAAGAGTATAACACAAGGGTCCTGCATGCCTTAGTTTCACATCTAAAATACAATGAAAAAGAACATCCTAATTCATTCTTATGATGCTCAGCCCTACACTAATTTTCATTCACCTTAAGCTGGAGGGTATTTTTTCTTCTTCGGCTATAAAATAACTGCAAGCACCCCATTACCAAAATCGTGTTCCTACAGCATTGGTGGGTTATGAGTGGGCCCAGCGATGTTTCCAGCAGCAAGGCCAATAGATGGGAGCTGATAGCTTGCACAAGGTAGAGCAGACTCTCTACTTAAGACTTCTTTAATTGTCTCCTTCCTTTCCTATTTCAGTCCATGACTTTTCTCCCAAAGGGGAGGATGACGAATGAATGACTGATCAACTGCAAAACAAGTTCAAATTCATTTCAGTTTTGCCTCATTCACTTCATAGCTGACATACACATGACTTTGAAAGACTGTTTGCCTGCCATTCCCAGAGTAGCACTTCCTAGTAGAAGACAGGAAAAAAGATCTCTGATATTACATTTGAAAAGGGATTATGTGACTACCAATTACTGGAGTGGATGTCTGTCCTGAGTTAAGTTTTTATGCACATTGGTTAACTGTGCAGTATACATGTCCCCTTGTGTGCTTTCTGTATGGATCGCATTACTACAGGATTCATGGCAGCAGCTCCTTCTCTATTCCTTCCCTTTTGGCTACAGTTAACTTCACAGGAAAACACCTTCTTAGAACTTCCACCTACTTCCCTCCCTCCCTGCTACTTCATGATACCACTACTCTTGGACTCTTCATTTTGTCCCGCATACATAATGCCATTTAACTCAACAGGAAGAATTCCAGTTCCTCAGGTAACGATGAACTGGGCCTCATAACAGTGCATCTTCATGTAAGAAGACTTCACTAAGTATGCAGCACCCTATAGCAGCCTGAATATCAGTATTGTCTAAAAGCTGAAAAATCCTAGGACTCTAAGCCTAGGAGCAACCAACATTTTTTTCTGTTGTTCTTTCAGCTGCAATGCAAGCCCATCAAGCATCCATATTTTTGTCTCAAAAATGGTACCACTGTAGTGAACTGAAGAACAAAAATGAAACCTCTAAGAAGCCCTGAGGGAATTTACTTGTCCATCTCAAGCCTGGAGATGTAATTTATTTAAACAACATTGGTGTTCTGCATACGCAGCACACTGAACAATGTTTAAGTGCATGCAGCAAGTTTGCCCACTCCCTCCTGTTTCAACACTACAGAGACAAGGGTACGTGCTTACCATCAGGAAGGTAGGAGCAAATATGGAATCACGTATAAATGAACTAAAGTTTTGCTCTCCTCATACCACAGGGGCACTCTGAATTCAGCCACGAATTCCAAGAACTTCTTTCACTTATCTTCTGAAAAATCCTCATTCATTTTGGGGGTGCCCAAAGCCATTTAATTCCAGCGTCCAGCTGTTTCTGGGGCTATTTTGTACAGTAACATAAATAACCACTGGAGATGCCCATATTTTGGAAGCAGTTAATACGTTTTGACAACACGTAGAGAAGAACTCAGAGATGACTGCTACCATCATTCAGTAGGCATGCTAAAACCTGAAAAGAACTGTCTAAAACTGTGAGGACATTTTGTTCTGTTTATCCATCTCATCCATGGTGCACCTTTTATCTACCTTTAGCATCCTGAGAATATCTGTGTTTCTAGTTCTCCACTGTCCCCACCTTCCCCAACACATTGCATGAACATTGCATTTAGGGGTCAATAAAGGGAGTTGTCTATAGTAACTATAAGGAAAAAGAGGGAGATAGCAGAGCTGCTGAAGAAGGCAAAGCTGACAGAGATGATCTTCATTGGTCCCATTGCTAAAAATTCCCTTCTGCTGATCACTAAAGCAAACTTTAATGAGTAGCTCTATACATTCATCTCTGAACAGAGGTCTGCCAATCCAGCATCTTTTCCAGCAGCTATTCCACATTCTCATGGACAGACCAACCAGCAGAGTCCTTCCTCATTCTCACATAAATTCATGCAGGCAACCAGTTCTACTGACTTTTCCTTACAAAACAACATCTCACACTCCTCTTTGATTTTTCCCTTCATGCTTCTTTTAGGAACTACAAAACCAGGAAGGTCACAGGAGGCTGCCTGACATTACCACATATCTGTCCTGCACACATCTCACAAAACCTGGGGCAAGTTCTTTCTGCATCTCATAACTAGGAAAATACATAAAGCCTGAAGAAAAGATAACTTTTTGAGATAATTATCTTCAAGGAACTGTAGCCTAGATTAAGGAGAAACTGCATCGCCACGATGAAAGACTGAGCTAATTCCAGTTTAAGTAGAATAAAACAAAATCAAAGGTCCTATCTAAATTAGATGTTGGAGACACTCATCGTGTTGCACAAACAAAATTTAAATAACCTTTTAGGTAATCCTTTTCTATATCTGTCAGGTTTCTTGGCATTCTTCTTCTGAAAGCAGCTTCATCTTGCAACATCCAAGCACTATCAGTGGCATGTCTTCATGCATACACTACGCACTCCATGAAAAGGAAATTAACTCCAGTAATTAATGTTCCCTGTCAATATATAATTCTGAAATGCTACTGGTAGGAGTATATTGGTCACTTATTCCATGTTTTCATGGTGGCCTCTAATTTTATTTTTCTTTTTATGAGAGCTATTAAAAGCTTTTAAACATTTTCTGGCTTCCTGTATAGTAATCTGTGCTCCCAAACTAATCAAAGATAACAGTCTTTCTAGAACTCTTAAGCAGACCATATGGGGGTAAGTAGGAAAATCCAGACGGTTATTGCCACGCTAACATGTGTTTAACCAATAATGGCTACCCAGGTTTTCAGACCTTCTTAGTATATTCTCATTATATTCATATACGTCTGTTATTGAAATAATAATGAGAATTAATTGCTTCTAATTGAGTTTGGTGGTGTTAAATCAAATTAGTGTCCATAGCATAATACAAACTATGTCAACAATATTGACTCCATAATAGCAACTAAATAAACTCTTAATACAAGTGCTCAAAATTGCACCCTTTAGGGATCTCTACTGAATTAAATTCTGACCGCTAAAGAAGAATGAGCTTTTAAAAGAACATCCCTTAGGTGTCCCACCATGTTCCATACATAACATGAGCTGCACCCAATCAAACCCAAATTTTGAAGATTCAAGGCGGGGTGAAAGAGCCAGTTTGCATAATTCATGCTGCAGAAGATATCTGAGAACATCCATGACCCTGAGAACTTTTGTCTTTTCCCTCCCCAGGTTAAAGCTTTCAAAATATGTTCAATATATGAGAAAGAGGTGCAGTGACAGCTGTAAAACAGTAAAGTCTTGATATTTCAGTTCTTTTCAACCTCCATTTTCACTGCTGCTATCAAGCAGGTCCTCAAACAGGATAAGAGTCTCTGAGTAGAATGATCAGAGCAGCTCCACTGACCTCAGTGGACCTGGCAATTCTTTGGATTTCTCATTCTGAAGATATCCTGCGATGGAATTCATAGCTGTCACAAGTGATAGCAGCCACGATTACTTTTCTTACTTAGAGTGATAGTGACGGCTCATATCTAAAAAGATTTTAACCTGAAGTGAATTTTCCTGTTAAGATACAAGCGGACTCTGACTTTCTGCAATATTTTCAAGTAGGTGCATGCATTATTTTCCATAGCTTTGCCATTTCTCCTGAGCTGACAAGAACGAATCTCCACCCAAACATGCAATGGTGCAGTTGTGGTTAATTATTTGTATAGCCCTTCAGTAGCACATCCTGTAATAAGCTGCTCAGATAGGATAAAAGTGATGTAGACACTTGTCTTTCAGGTGATAAAACAGAGAAAGCAGGCTCAAAACTGAATAAATAAATATGAAGGAGGACCTTTTTTTTTTTTTTTTGGAAGAGGAGTAAAATTTATTTTTCTAAACCCCTATCCTGAATTGACGCAGTCATCTGGAGAATTGGTGGTAAACAGCTTGTCAAGATCGGTTCCATTTCCTATGGGGAGGTGTCAAATATTTACCTTTATCCCAGGCAAATTTCACTAAATCTGTTATTTCTGTCCTGAGGAAATCCTCCAGGCATTCTGTGAAACTAAAAATTGAAAAATCCAACCCACTCTTTGCAAAAATTTCTTTGTTAGTACTGAGCAAATGGAAAAGGAATAACATTAAGGGCTTACTCTCACCAAACACAAGACACTTAAAATCATGGAAGATAGTACCTGCAGAGCATTAAAAGTATGCTGGGTGAAAAAAGCAGACCTTGGTTTTAGTTCTGATTTTCCAGGCAATGAAACCACATTAAAAAAAAGACTGGATGGGCTGTCCAGATGTCACCTAAAACATCCTTTTGCCCAAGGCTGTCTCGATCATTATTGGAGCACATTTTTCTAACACTATTTTTAAACCTGCTCAATGATAGGAGTCAGAAATCCATTTCAGAGCTGAAAATACCTTTTTGACTCCTACCTGCTACTCTTGTGCTCTAATTTGACCCTGCTACTCCTTGCCCTCCACAGAATAAGCATGGAAAAAGATGAAATTTGCTTACTTTTGCAAGCTTTCTTTTAATATCTGAAGACCATTATCCTCCTCCAACTTTCTAATCTAGATGAGACAGCTCCCATATCTCCAGCCTCCCCTCTCAGGTCATATTTTCTAGATCATTGTTCATTCTCATTGCTGTTCTCACACCAACCATTCCAAATCTTTCTCCAAGTGTGATAACCATAAGCATTAAAAGCCCTACCACTAATGACTCAACAAGGCTAATAGCAAATTACTCCATGTTGCTGGCATCATTCTTCCATTTCTACGTGCCAAGATGGCATTTACAATTTCTCCCATATCCTCCAAAAGCAGGACACTGTTGACTTACATTCAACTTGTGACTCACTCTAGTCCAATATCCTTCCCTGAAGTATTGTTCTCTGCTTCCTGTTTTTCATTCTTGGCTATTGTTCCAGTGGAAGTTATACGTGCAGTATACAGGAAAGTAAAAGCTAATATTCTCTTATCCAACAGGCAAACATAATAAACATTGGCTCTCTAATACCAAACTACATAAACATATCCTTCTAATTACAATGTCAATGAAGGCTGCATCAACTTTCATAAGTGGATATGATTGAATGAAGTATTTAACGAACAATTACAAAAACAATGGTTTTACAGACACATCTTGTTAATATTTCAGTGATTTGAGTTAATGTTGTAAAGAGACTAATAGGAAGAAATCCATAGAGTAAGCACACAGATCAGATTGTCAAATTTACGTCAAATCCATCCCTTTCCTCCTGGGTAGCAGAGCCTGAAGAAAGGCAACATAGGACACAGAGAGACTTGAATTTCAAAACTTACAGACCACTGGGTCTTTGTGACTGACACTTTGTGTCCCAAGTTGCCACAAACTATCTACCCTAGCAAAGTCAATCATTACTCCTTAAAATAAATAAATAAATAATCAAAGAAATAAAATGGCTGTACCTCATTGCTCAAAAGATTATTTGTGGATTTCATTTTCTTTAGTTTCATGTTAGATCATCTCCTCTTAGGTTTGTTAATTTTGCGCCAGACTTGAAGATACTGACTTTCTAGAGAGATTTTTTAAAGTCAAGACTACATTAGAACCTGAAATGAAATTTAATGCAATTGTTGTGAGTTTTCCTATGCCTGAAATATCTCCTAAGAATCCAATAATTTGGTAGTGCAGTGAGAATGGAAAGACATTTACCCTTGATTTCCCTGCAGTGAGTTAAGGTTTTCCTCTATTTGTGCAAAATATTGATATCTTAAAATATTTATGTGTGAAATAGACAAAGATGTTTCACAATGAACTGCTGGAAATGTCCTGAAGACTATCTTTAAATATTAATGTTTCCCAATGCAGCCCTTAGACAGTCTGTTTGCAGTGGAAGACATTTCAGCTTGTTATAACTTTGCTATAATTACACCCCTCCATTTTTCTTTTCCCCCCAGATAATTTGTGCATATAGATACTGGCATTTTTCTTGGGGGAGGAGTAAAACTAACTTGTTATTTCTTGTTCTTGCTTCTTTTAGGAGCAAGAACAATTCAAGACTACTTAGCACATTTTAAGCAATATGTTCTTCTGTTTGTAGAACAGAATTGTACCATCCATTTGTACAAAATTCTTCATTTTGAAAACTGAATTTGAAGTACTGGAATTAGGGGGGAGTTCAGAATCTCTGTTAAATCCCCCTGCAGTGATATGAGTCATTTTAAGACATTCCAGACTCATTGCTCTAGTCTCCTTAAAGAACACACTATATTACATATATTGATTGAAGTATTTCAGTATATAGCATATAGCCAGAAGCAGTTTGTCAGGGCCTTCACTTTTCGTGAATAGACACTCAAATCAGTACTTAAGCAAACACCGTTAGGGTGCAGGTCTGACTGCACAGACGCCTTTTGTTTTTTGGCATTTGGTTGTGTTGCCCACCTCTGCAAACAGCACAGAGTACATAAATCAAGGTCTTCTCATCTTCTCTCATTTTCCTTTGAGTTGTAAGTTATTGCAAGACTGGATTAAAGGGACTGCCCACTTGCTCCTTGATCCAAGCTAAAGAAATAATTTCCTTTCATGCAAGTCTACATCAGTCGAACAACTAACATACCTTCTTGCGGTCCCAAAATACTATGAAAGATGGCTCCTCCAGCGCTGACATCTGCCTCCTTATCAGGCTTTACAGACAGTTGCTGCATCTACAGTGCAGTTATCTATGAGAAACAACAGGAGATATGCTATCCGAAAGAGGTGAGCTGTCAGGCTTTTTGTGCCGAGTTAAAAATAAATAACTACATAAAATGTCTAACATGCTAAAATGCACTCATACATTTTATCCCTAAGAGAATGTGGCTTTGTATTCAGTCATTGTTGTAACCATTTTAAAACCCTAGGTGTGACATGATTTCACTCTGCGAACAATCTGGCCAACAGCTATCATAAGACTCATCACTGGCTTTTTTTTCTTAATTGATCTAGACATATTTCACAAACATCACCAATAGCATTTGATAAACATGAGATGGGAATGCTGTGCTTAAAGTTTATACTATCTATAAATCCTGCATAGGAGTTAACTGCACCACAAAGTTTTAGAAGAATAGAGTGTCTTTATAATTTTGGCAACAAACTTCTTTAGTCTCCCTGAAACCCCTCAGACTTTCAAAATCTCCACCTGGACATCAAAAAAATCACACAAACCAAAAATATCTTAAAAACATCAGACCTGAAGTCAAAACAAACAAGCACAAGACAAAACATCTCAAGTTAGTGTTTATAAAGATGTGCAAAGTTCAGACTCAAACTCCAGAAGTGGGCAAAGTATCCAATTACAAAAAGAGATGGCCTATTTGAACCTTAAGAAGTCCAACAAGTGAAGTACAAGGTTCCCCACTTGGGTCAGGGCGATCCTGCAATATCAGTACAGACTGGGGGATGAATGGATAGATAGCATCCCTGCAGAGAAGGCCTTGGGGATAACTGGTGGATGAAATATTAGATATGAGTCAGCAATGTGCACTTACAGCCCAGAAAGCCAATCTTATCCTGGGCTGCATCAAAAGATCCATGGCAAGCAGGTGGAGGGAGGTGGTTCTGGGGGCAGGAGTTGGCAGGCCTCATTGATAGAGCTTTAAACTAGATTTGAAGGGGGAAGGGGTCAATAATTTCATGCTTGCCTGTGACAAACAGTGGGGCAGCACATTAGGGGCAGAGGGATGGAGTCCTAGTAAGGGCTCTCAACTTGTTGCCCTAAGGCAAGCCGGAGACGATGCACCGGGACACCCCAAGGGAATCAAGGGGGATTCGCGTGAGAGGGTGACACGGCCAGCCCCGCTGAAGCGCCTCTATGTGAATGCACACAGCTTTGGCAATAAACAGGATGAATTAAGGGCCACTATGCTGCTGGAAAGCCATGACATAGTGGCCATTACTGAAACTTGGTGGGATGATTCCTATGACTGGAATGTAGGGATAGACGGATACGAGCTCTTCAGGAAGGACAGGCAGGGTAGGAGGGGAGGAGGTATTGCCCTGTACATCAGTGACCAGCTAGAATCGATGGAGCTCCACATGGGGAAGCACGAGGAGCTCATTGAGAGTGTATGGGTTGAGATTAAAAGGAAGACAGGGGAAGGCGATGTTACAGTAGGGGTCTGCTACAGGCCACCTGACCAGCAGAGCCAAGCAGATGAGGCCCTCCATAGGCAGTTAGAAGTGGCTTCATGTTCACAGGCCCTGGTCCTCGTGGGGGATTTCAACCACCCTGACATCTGCTGGAGGGACAACACAGCAAGGCACCAGCAATCCAGGATGTTCCTGGAATGCATAGATGACAACTTCCTCCTCCAAATGGTAGAGGAACCAACAAGAAAAGGTGCTATGCTGGACCTCGTTCTCACCAACAGGGAAGGGCTGGTGACCAACATGAGGTTCAGGGATAACCTTGGCTGCAGTGACCACAAAGCGATAGAATTTAAGATCCTCAGGGCAACTAGGAGGATGTATTCCAAACTTACGACCCTGGACTTTAGGCATGCAGACTTTAGGCATGCAGACTTTGATCGCTTCAGGGATCTGCTGGCCAAAGTGCCGTGGGACAAAGCTCTAGAGGGAAGGGGGGCCCAGGACAGCTGGTCAGTATTCAAGGATCACCTTCTCCGTGTCCAGGAGCAAACTATACCAACAAAGAGGAAGGCAGGAAAGAATGCTAGGAGACCTGCCTGGATGAACAGGGAGCTCCTGGACACACTGTCACATAAAGAGAAACTTTATAAGGAGTGGAAGAAAGGACAGCTAGAATGGGGGGCATATAAGGAAGCTGTCCGAACAACAAGAGACCTGGTGAGAAAAGCTAAAGCTCAGTTAGAATTAAATCCAGCCAAGGAGATCAAGGGAAACAGCAAAAATTTCTATACGTACATTAGTGGTAAGAAGAAGACTAGGGAGGGTGTGGGACCCCTCAGAAAGGAAACGGGGGAGCTGGTGACAAGTGATATGGAGATGGCTGAGGTTCTCAACGACTTCTTTTCCTCAGTCTTCACTGGTAAGGGCACCAGCCACACTCCCGGAGTCACAGAAGATAATGGCAGGGGTTGGACAGAACTGCCCATCGTAAGTGAAGGTAAGGTTCATGACCATCTGATGAACCTGAAAGTGCACAAGTCCATGGGACCTGACGGGATACACGCACGGGTACTGAAGGAACTGGCAGATGAGGTTGCTAAACTGCTCTCTATTATATTCCAAAAGTCATGGCAGTCTGGTGAAGTCCCCACTGACTGGAAAAGGGGAAACATAATCCCCATTTTCAAAAAGGGAAAGAAGGAGGAACCAGGGAACTATAGGCCAGTCAGTCTCACCTCTGCGCCTAGTAAGATTATGGAGCAGATCCTCCTGGAGGCACTGCTGAGGCAGAAGAAAAAGAGGTGATTGGGTACAATCAACACGGCTTCACCAAGGGCAAATCGTGCCTGACAAACTTGGTGGCCTTCTATGAGAAGGTCACAACATCAATAGACAAGGGGAGAGCAACTGACATCATTTACCTGGACCTGAGCAAAGCCTTTGACACTGTCCCGCATGACATGCTGGTCTCCAAGCTGATACAATATGGGTTTGATGGACTGACAATTCAGTGGATAAAGCACTGGCTTGACAGCCACACCCAAAGAGTGGCTGTCAATGGGTCCATGTCCAAGTGGAGGCCAGTGACAAGTGGAGTCCCTCAAGGATCAGTACTGGGACCGGTCTTGTTTGGCATCTTCGTCAGCAACATGGACAGTGGCGTAGAGTGCACCCTCAGCAAGTTTGCCGATGACAGCAAGCTGTCTGGGGCGGCTGACACACTGGAGGGAAGAGATGCCATCCAGAGGGACCTGCACAGGCTGGAGAGGTGGACCCATGCCAACCTCATGAAGTTCAACAAGACCAAGTGCAAGGTCCTCCATCGGGGTCAGGGCAATCCCAAGCACCAATATCGGCTGGGCAGTGACTGGCTTGAGAGCAGCCCTGAAGAAAAGGACTTGGAGGTGCTGGTGGATGAGAGGCTCAACATGAGCCGTCAGCGTGCACTAGCAGCTCAGAAAGCCAATCGTATCCTGGGCTGCATCAGGAGAAGCGTGGCCAGCAGGTCGAGGGAGGTCTCCACTCTTGTGAGACCCCACCTGGAGTACTGCGTCCAATTCTGGAGCCCCTACTACAAGGAAGATATGGACGTGCTGGAACGTGTCCAGAGAAGGGCCACAAGGATGATCAGAGGGCTGGAGCACCTCTCCTATGAAGACAGACTGAGAGAGTTGGGGTTGTTCAGTCTGGAGAAAAGGCGGCTCTGAGGAGACCTTATAGTGGCCTACCAGCATCTTAAGGGGGCCTACAAGAAAGCTGGTGAGGGACTTTTTAAGATGTTGGGTAATGGTAGGACTAGAGGGAATGGATTAAAAATAGAAATGGGACAATTCAGACTGGACTTTAGGAAGAAGTTCTTCACCATAAGGGTAGTGAGACAAAGGAACAGGTTTCCCAGAGAAGTTGTGTATCCCTGGAAGTTTTTAAGGCCAGGCTGGACAGGGCTCTGAGCAGCCTGGTCTACTGGGAGGTGTCCCTGTCCATGGCAGAGGGGTTGGAACTAGATGATCTTTAAGGTCCCTTCCAACCCAAACCATTCTATGACACTATAAGGGCAGAGATCATCTGCAGGCTGGTGTGGCAGCAGCAAAGGACCAGGATCAAAAATGAAGTGGCCAAAGTATTTGAGTGGGTAGTTTTGAACTGAAAATGTAGCACTCAAACAAAATGTGTCTGCTGGTATCCACCTTTATCTGTCAAAAACCTGTTGAGGGTAAATTCTTTAGTAAGACATATCTATCTAAAGTGGGCAGTTGCTCTATGAGTAAAGAGAAGGGGAGCCCAAATCACTGTGAAAACAATGAAATATAGAGTTAAAAGACATCTGAAAAATAATTAAATATGATTGCAAAAAGCACAGCAAAGGAAACCCAGGTAAGCAAACTGATGGAACAGTACTGCCTTTCTCCAGGTGAAACAACTTGGCTGGTGATACACCATTTTCTTTCTTTTGAACAATTCTATAAGATTGTATTTTTTTTGTTTTATTATTTTTTCCAAAATGCTAAAGTTAAACAAATAATTGCATGATTCTGCACTTTATCAAAATGTACTAAATAGCTGTTTCCCTACCATAGCAAGGTTCCTGTGGGCTCACCAGTGCAAAACAACAACTGGACTTTTTTTTGTAAGAAGGTGATAATAGTGAGGTTCCTAATATTCCCACTGCTTCTTTCTCAACTTTGAGAAAAACACTTCATCTGCTGACAATGTCCCATCTACAAAATTGGTCTCATGAAATTTTCAAACTCTATTTAAGAGCTCAGAGAGAGACTTGTTACAAAATCTTTACTTCCTCATAGCAGTCACATTGTGTTTTGTTATCACAAGATGGGAAAGCTAACAGTATACTTTAGTTTCAGTGACTGCGAGAAGATTCTCAGTTATCCTTCTTCGGAGCATGGTTGGGAACAGATGGACAGGTCCAATACAAACTAAAATCAAAATGAACTGTAAACAACCCTCCTCCTCACCAACTGCAAAAAAAAAAAAAAAAAAAGAATTAGAATTTATGTAGGAAGGAGAAGAAAGTATATAATCCAAACCCTCCTTGTAAATGCAAGAGTGTTGGTCTTCTCACATCCATACAGGCAGCTGGTACTGCTCAGAATGATTTTCTCATTCAGAGGGAAAAGGAGATTTCTCACAAGAGTTGACTAAGATCACCTGCTGAATCACTCCTAAAGATGTTCTTTTGTGTTCAGAATGAAAGACTGTTGAGATATGATAAGCATTGGATGCTTGATTAATTGTAAATTGTGGTGAAAATTGTTTAGATTGGGTTGAAATTCAAAACAGAAGATGAAACTTCAGGTGGAAAAAACCATTTATTCGCCTGTTTCATCAAAACCGCTTCCTCTTCCCTCCCCACCTTTCTCCCACACATGTTGGGCTTTAACCTCTGCATCTTGTTGGAGTTTAAGTTGCATTTTAATTGAACGCCTGTCTGTAAAATAGCGTGGTAATAAAGACCGGTGATTTCTACTGTAGCCTGTGATTTTCAGCCTGCTTTGAAGGATGACTTAATTGAACCATTTCTCTGTTATGTGTTAGTCTAGATGATAATAATGTTGGGGAGTGGGGGCAGGGCTGTGCGTCTGGTTGGTTGATTGGCTGGTTGGGTTTTTTTGTCCACTGTAGCTACAACATTCTAGATATGAGTGATTTCATCTTAGAGCTTTCTGGAAAAGCTCACGTTCATGTCCCCCAAATATACCCGTGTAACATGTCTGAGTGACTTTGCAAAGCATTAAGCTGCGGAATTAACTTTTAGAATGGAATAGAGTTTTAAACTCATATTTAAACTCCCCCTTACCTGGATACTTCTTAAATTCTGTAGCAAAAGAGTCATCTGATCAAAGCACAAATTAAAGCAAGTCATACATTTTAAAATCTAAGTGAATGCGAGCTCGACAAAGATGTGAAAGGCAACTGGCTGAACAAACACAGTAGTCTGTTAACTGTAGTTAGCTGTAGATATTTAAAATTAATTAAAACTTTTCCATTCACACCAATAGCATCCTAAGTAGAAAGATCTTGAAAATGGTACCCTCCTCAATTTCCATCTGGAATGTTTGATTGTTTTTATGAAGCCTTTCCCTGCTGTCTTGTTTTTCTGCAGGAGGGGAAGAAGGGGGAAAAGTTTTTGCATCTAAACAAAGAAATGTTTTATTTCTTGTGCTCTTTTCTTTCTTCTGTTTTGAACCTAAGGCTTTGCCCAGAAGCTCATTATGAATGTAATAGTTTTTTTCAGTTCTCTTATGGGAGGATGTGGAGGAGAATGCACCACAGAGAAAACTCACGTGAGATCTTTCTCACCAAAAGCCTATAGTATCCTTTTTTACTTCTAATTTACACTTCATAGTTAAATTCACAACAAAAGAAGGAGCAAAGTTGTTCTAAAAGACAAAGCAAAGCCCCTTTATGTTACAGATAAAATGCACGATGTTTCTAAGGAATTGCTTTCCTATGTAATGCCAGGGAGAGAAGTGGAAGAAGACTTTCTGAGATGGTGGACACTTTGCAAAGTAATCTGGTAGAATAGGGATTAAGAGTACCAGATGTGCAGAACTGTAGAGCAATTAGGAGGGAGCAAAATCTAATCTATGAGATCATAATATATCTACTATACCCATAGACTATATAATATATAGTCTACAATGGAACGGAGAGGAATTTTCATATTTGCCCAACTTTTCCTGAGTATACCAGAGTGTCAGATAATACATGGGTATATAACTTTAAGGAGAGAACAGCCACTTGTGGCTGGGTTTGTGCATGCAACCATGAGGATAAGAAATCTCATGATTCAAGAGCTATTTAAAAGGTTTACCTTCAAAGTTTGCAAGAAAAGGCTAAACAAATCCATCTTCCTTGGATTTAAAGTATTTCTAACGTACTTTACCTAAGAAGTTTAATAATTATATATTTATTAGTTTTACATAATTTGCAATTACCAAGTTTAAAGGAGAGATTTGTAAATAAGGCATTTTAGCAAGTATTATAGGTGAAAAATAATATCCAGTCAAGACAGACAGAAAAATTATTTGCAAAAGCATCAGTACGAAATTGTACCACCCTGCTCAGTGGTTCACTCATTTATTCCTTGTTATGCATCAAAATAATCAGCACAATTTAATCTCGTTCAGGCACAACACTTTTTGCACATGAATCAATATCTTTTTATTCATTAATATACATTTCCTTTATAATTTATGCTATCATTTGCAGAGTGTAAACAGTTTCTAATGGTTCGTTTCTGCTCTACACTTGAACAATGGCTTTAGTAATCAAGAAGAAAATTAATGAGAAGGAAAAGCTTGTTTATAATTACACTCAAACCAAATTGTTATTTAAAGTATGAACAGTGTGCGAACTATTATTCCACAAATCTCCTCTAATTCCTCACAGATGCTAATTAGAGTTCGTCATACCCATACCCGAGAATTACTTGCTTTCCCAAACTAATGCTAAAATTAGCTTCTCCTTTGTAACCTACTTGTCTGCTAGAAAACTTTCTATTCCATTTTTGATCCCATTAAGATCAATGGTTTCGTTCATATGCTTAAAACTATGCATGTGCTTACTTATAACAAAGGTACCTTAACTCCACCAGCACTTAGTGATTTTGGCAGGGCTTTAATGGAGTACAACACCCACTATCGAGGATGTCAGCCAAGATGCAGGTGAAAACTTCAGCAAATGTGGCCACTATATAGGTAACAGCAAACAGGTAACATGGAGCTGCCTATGATGTGTGTGTCAGGCAGGGAATATGAGTAGGAAAACCTCTCAAACGGGCAAAGGTTCTTTTCATAGATCAAATTTCTTTTGAAATCAAGAAGCCATAAAAATTGTATAGAGTATTACATTTATCTCCCCTCTCTTATTAAGAGTCTCATCTCTTAGGGATGGTGACAATAATTAAACCTAACTCAAGAGGCTGTTTCACCCCTTTAGGTGGATAGTCTCATATGTTCATGTATGCCTTCAGTTACTGGAAATTTCCGTCTACTGCATGTTAAGTTAAACTCCTTATGCTTATTTTCCCCAAAACAAAAAAAAAAAAGGTAATCAGAGGACTGAAAGCAACAAAGGAGTCCAGCTTTGGCATAGCTGTTTTACTAGGGGGTGTCTCTGACTCCCTGTCCCAGAAGAGCTCAGCTCCACATGGACACTAGCTGGGTTTGCTTTTCTGGTTTTGGAGACATGAGGTGAGCAGAACCTTCCTCAGGTCTCCATCAGGCTGAGTTCCCAGTAGGACCCAAACGTGCTCCTCCTAGTTCCACCGGAGTAGGTTTGTTGTCTTTCCACTGACAGATGTACCCCAAGACATGATTAGCTTATTAGTTTGATAACCATACACACACATACAATATTCATGCATTATGTGCATAAATATATGTATGCATTCATGTATTATATGCATTATATGACTATAGAGTTGGAAGCCATACCAGCTGAACTTCACCAAGATTTTCCAAAAAAATCCAAAAGTAAAGACAGGTCCAGCTCTTGAAATCAGTGGGAGCTGTTACAAGGATTAAAGAGGGAGACAATTAGACCTTCTATGGGAAGTCCAGACTAACAAAGAAATTTTACCTGTTTTCTTGGTTATTCTCTACTTGCAGATCTTTTAATTTTAGTTACTTTGTCAGTGGGATAAGAAATGGCAAGAACTCCTGGTTGGAGCTGGCATCTGCAGGGAAAGAACATTATCAATCCCACGAGGACATCTAGAGTAGATTTCCCTTAAGCTGACATATGGCATTTGATATGAAAGTGGAAGTAAATATCAGGTTGCTGGACTGGTCCTGCTCCATCAAGACACAGGTAGTGTGACAGAGGCAAAGAAAGTCTAGTAGGTTCTCAGCAAACATCCACAGTTCGCTGCCATCATGTTCAGACCAATGTCAGTTCCCTTCACACAGCCACAGAGCACAGGAAAGCTTCCCCTTCTGGGTTGCAGCAATGGTACTGGCAGCCACCACTCTGCCTCCCAAGTCCAAGGGAATTAAAGTGAGCACTCCCTCAAAGAGAGAGAAAGAATCATAGAATCATGGAATGGTTAGAGTTGGAAGGGACCTTGAAGATCATCTTGTTGCCACCCCCCTCCCATGGGCAGGGACACCTCCCACTAGACCAGGTTGCTCAAAACCCCATCCAACTGCCCTTGAACACTTCCAGGGATGGGGCATCCACAACTTCTCTGGGCAACCTGTTCCAGTGTTCTACCACCATCAGAGTAAAGAATTTCTTCCTAATATCTAATCTAAATATACCTTCTTTCAGTTTAAAATGTTACCTATCATCCTATCACTACATTCCCTGATAAAGAGTCTCTTCCCATCTTTCCTGACAATACCAAAGACTTCCTTTAGGAAGAAGCACTGATAAAAATTCCATTGACCTCACCAAATGTTCCAGTCAGAATTGTCCAATACAAGCTTCTGTACCATTGCTAAAGAAAAAATGAAGCGCAATATGGTCTCTTCTCCTCATGCCCTTACATCCTTGCTTGCTCTTCTTCCCATACTTGTTGATCCCATCCCGGACTACTTCTGAAGCCCAAGACTGCAGTTAGCTGAACTTTGCAAAAGCAGCTCAGCCTGGCTTTGAATTCACATCAAGGCAAGTATGCCATGTCTGTATCACTCAGTGCCATATGGAAGCCATCTTCTACTGTTATGATCTACACCCCCAGGTTATAGAAATAATTCAAACTTCAGTCCACCATGGGTAGTACCTCGACCTACATTTGTGTTGGCTACTAATGACAGAGAGCGCTGATGCAAGTTTACTTCTATATAAAAGCGGCGCTAGGTCCCTATGTTCAAATTTACTTAGAACAAAATGAGTGCAGGCCATCTTTTACACTTTTTTACTAAATTATTCTAACATAACAATAAAATTGAATTTTCTTAGGAGAATATATGTCCCTTCACAATATTCCCCTGCTGTGCTGTGTGCTCTGCAGCTTGCTCCAGACAGGAGAGCTGCGAAGGCATGCAGCAGTAGGCTCAGTGCAGCTAAGCCCCAAACAGTTGCCCCCAAGAACAATGGAGAGCTGTCTCTACGTTTTCACACAGGCTACTGGACTAAAAAAAAAAAAAAAAAAAAAAAAAAAGAATAAATTGATACATCAGGCAGGAAAAGCCATCAAGAGGCCAATGTGATAAGCTAGGGATCAATTCAACGTGTACCTTGTAGCAGCATAGTTTAAGGGTCTCTTGCTTAAGTGTCGCACTAATAATCTAGCACACTCCTCAAGTGCTACACTTATTTTCTCACTTTCTCATCTCCTATCACACTTAGAAACCTTTGCTGCCTCTTCAAAAGCACTGTTTGATTGAACAACTATGAATAAACACATTTATTAAGAAAATCTTTTTGATAATACAGCCTACAGTGCAAAGCTCAATGCAGAGAGCACCAGCTTTTCATCATTAGTTTTCAGAATGAACAAGAGAGAAATCGAGGTCATTTACAAATTCATGGATCTTATAGCAAAGCCGTAACTACGAGAAAGGCAATGAACTCAGAGGAGCACAAGTTCATGGTTTTAAATATGTTAATTGATGTAAATTAATAAAAAGTGAAGTAGATTGTGCCTGTAGACTGGAAAAAAAAAAGTTCAAAGCCCTGTGAAAAAGCTTTTTAATCAATTTCATCCTCAACATGGGGAAAGACAATAAAAACTGACTATAACTCAAAAGAAAATTGCCTCCTCTTGAAGTCTAGGACTCTAACCCTTACCTCAACTTCTTTTATTCATCAGATCTTCCATCCAGCGTGTGCCTCAGCTCCTTGGCTGTCAAGTGAGAACAATACTCCTCTCTTTCCAATGAATTCATGCCTATTCAGCAGACTGATGAAGATCATATGGATCTAGTCAGACTGCAGTCCTTTTGCTTATGACGCAGAGAAATCCCAGTGGAAGAAGCAGGTTCTTGGAAAAACACGGTCAGGTAGAATTTGTATTTTTGTATCAAGGAGTCGGTAGCAACAAATCATGTCCCCAAGTAACTACAAATAAGCATATAAAAATATAAACACAATAAAGCATGGATGCATTTTTGCCGTGTTGGTTCACACTGAGTTGTGCCTTATTTTGCAAAGAGTCCCACTGATCATATCAGGGCTATTAGTGGAATAAAATACTACTCAGTATGACTAAGGATGGCAGAACTGGCCCAGAGGAATGTCAAAGTTGTTTAAAAGTTACTTCCTCAAATATTCTTGCAGTCACTTAGCATATTGTTTCATGCTGTTTTATGATCTCCTTTTGGTTAATCCTAGACTTAATAGCCAATTATTGAGTCTTCAAAGCATGGTTTGCAATTAAGCATATTTCTGTGTCTGTCTCAGCAAATTATACTAAAGCACACTGATGTAATCAGAAAGATCAATTCCTGGGTATTAAATATACATGTAACTATAAGTAATACTGATACCCATATATGGACTCATCAGGCATTGAAATGTTGCTGACATCTCAAGGAATAAACACATTTTATTTAGAGACCTTTTATACCAATTGTGATTTTCTGTGGTTTTCTTCTCCATTCCTTATTAATAGAAAGATTTGCATGAAAACAGAATCCCTGTTCCTTGAAGTTATTTTGCTGCTCCTGCAGCTGCCTCCTCTTCACGAGCATTTACTAAAACCCTCTTTTGTACCTCTCACTTGGTGCTGTTTTTTTTAACTAGGAGGTTAATCTAAAAAGATTTCCCATTCTAGGTGGGAGCAGATGAACAAGGGGAAAACAGCAGTTCTATATATGTTCCAATGTAGTCTGAGAAAAGTCAGAGAAGACAGAAAATAACAGCTATATGCTGTATTGTCTGAGTAGAGTGTTTTTCACAGTTTCCCATAAAACAGCAGCTAACTTCAAGTAAGTTGTAGTGACAATACTTCATTTCTTGGCAATCTGATAATGAGAAATGAAATGACACTACAATTCATGTTTCACTGCATCTAGAACTCAGGGTTAAAAGGTTAAACCACATCATAATGTAACAACTCATTTTCTATCGCTCCCTATTAAATGCTTATTTGTGAAGTAGAATTGCCAGAGGTTATGTGATTCAATAAGCTTATGCTGCACCTGTACACAATGTGTTTTGGTCACATAACAAGAAAGCATTCTCGATTGTATTCCTGACACTTGTAAATAGTGAACATTTACATTCACGCAGCATAATAGCCGACTCTAAGCATTTGTCCTATTTTATAGTGTAGCAGCCAAATCTTACATTTTATTAATCTGCAAACGCAAACTGCTACTCAGGTGTGAGTACTGTTCTATATAGTATGTTCTCTGGCTTCAGCAGGATATAGAGTCAAGTGAGCTAAATCTGACCCTGGAAAAATTAAGAAGGAAATGTTCAGGATTCTGTCTGACTTTTAAGGTATCAAGGGGATGGCAATTCTAGACATGTGTTTCTACAAGGTCAAGTAGCACAAAGGTTTCAGCTGGTGGCTGCAGAAGGGAATCTGAGGGGGAATGATTATTTAGTGAATGACTATTGAATTAGGTTTGTGAACTCAGCTACCAGAATATCACCAGAGTCTGCAGAAAAGGGTAGCGACCACTTTATTTTCAACACAAACAACTTCATGATATGCAATGAAGACTTTCAAAGAGAAGCAAAATCTTCACTGGTTTTTCTCATCACACACCTGCACAAACCCTTCACAAACTTTTATTCTTTTGCTCCTTGGGCAATTAGAAAGCAGACAGTATTTTAAGCTCGCTATAAAATTTTTAAGATCCACACCCCTCTTTTCTTTAACTTGAGTCCAATTTCTTTTTACCTGGTGATGCTCTCAATCTATTTTATCAAATGGTAGCTTGGTGAAACACAATCTTACATATTACCTATAAATTCTTCCTGAAAATACTCAGTGGTGAAATGTATGATCAAAAGTTGTGAAATGACAAATGAATGATAGTCCCTAAAATTTGCTTCACAAAAGCTAACAACACAGGGGATATTTTAATGAATGTAATGATGGCATGTTCCAAGGGAAAAGCTTTAAAATGCTCAGATTACACTCAGTCTGTAAAACCTGTTCAGAAATTTAAACCACATTTATTATTAAAACATGATAACTGTACTTAATCTTCACATTTAAGAGGCTTTATAATTGCCAGGAAAATAAAAAGTTGGAAAAAGATATTGAAAAGCAGCTATCTGCAATTGTGCAAACATATTGATCCTTTGTGATTTAGCAGTGCAAGTCTCACTGCAATTCAATACAGTTTTTGTTTGGCTCCCTTAGGCCTTTTTGAAACCCCATTTACCTGGGACAAGCATCTGTTTGTCATCTAACCTTACTCACAGGTATCTGTAGTTGCCACATCCTAGGTATTCAATCATCTCTCTCTTCAGTCACACATTTTTGGTAGATGACTGATCTTCCAAAAATGTACATGGTACACACAAGTGTATTTTAGGCAAAGATGTTGTCTACCTTCATGTTCAAGCCATGCCAGCACAAGGGAGTCTCATGCTATCCAGAATCTTTTTGGCATGGATTTTGATACGAATATTAATTAAGACATGACTGAACTTCAATAGAAAGCAGCTCCAAACTTTAATTCTCATATAGACCAGAGAAATCATCATACAGAAGTCTTCCTTTCTAGCACGGGTAAGAGCTAAAATGTTTATTAAAACTGGTAACTCAGATCAGTTAGGGGAACTACCATAAATGCTTACCTTGTTATTTCTTCTCGGGCCCATCAGAAACAGGATATTGGACTACAGGGAACTTTGATGTGTCCTAGTATAGCCATTCAGACTATCTTGCAATTTATCCTGCACATTCTGCAAGGGCTCTTCAGGCAGTACCACTGTATTAATTGTAATTTGTACAAGGTCTTCAATAAAGAAGGTAATTCTCCAAGTACTGGCACAACATGTGATTTTCCAAAGCATGTCATTTAGGCCCACAGTTGTATTTGATCAAAGGAGGCAGCAGTCAGATAACACTTGCTATAAAGGGCATGATACAATACTGATTTTTTAAAATAAATTTTAATAAATTTCTTGCACTGTGTAATTCTTTGTACTCTAGTGCAACATCACCCATTTACTGCAGCTACACAAATTTGACTGTTGTCATTCTTTGTGTAACTCTCTGGTACTCCAATTGCTTTCAAAAAGAACTATCTATCTGTGAAGAAAGTAAACGTTTCTAAGCCAATCTATGGCTTCTCAATACATTGGAATAACAATGAATTGCTGCCACAGCATTTCCACAGCTGTACTTGTTCCAGAGGTGAAAGTAAAGCAATGTTTTCATTCCATAGCATTGCTCTGTTAATCAGTTCTCCAGCCCATTAAGAATGTGGCAGGCCTTTCCATGCCTGAACCAAAATCCATACGAGTCAGAGAGAATCCACCCATTCATGTGAATGGAATTTGTACCAGACCTCTTAAATGAAATATTTTTTTTTCTGCAGAAAATGAAGCCATGTAGACAATGTGACATACAAGCCAAGTTTACAAAACTTCTGTTATGGATATTGACCCAGGCTCATTTTGAATAAGCCTGGTCAAATTTACAGCTAAGTATTAAAGGATTGTTTTACGTTAGGATTTCAATTCTGATGTTATCAAAAAGAATCAAATTGACTTTCCATGAGAAATATATCATCTCAATTTTTAAAGTATTTTCAGATTTCATTTTAAATGTTTTGCACTTTTTTTTTCGACATAAATACAAAATGTTTTTATTTACTGTGACATGGGACATTCTGGCATTCCTAGAATAACTCCTAATGATCACAAGTGGAAAACCCTACCAATATTTCACTTTCTGCTGTGGGAAGGAAAGAGCTTTCAAAATGTCACCATTTCTTAGCATAAGTTGTTGCTACTGCCTGACTACAGGCATAAGAAGAGAAAATCTCCTCAGGTTACTCCTCTGTGCAGTAAGTCTATTTCACAGATGCTTTCTTCCTCTGCTTGAATGCCTGGAGGATGGTCAGATCCTTGGTTTCATCCAGGCAGTGTTGACTGTCACTGTTTTTACCAGTAACAGCTTAATTTCCCAACTGGAGTAAAAGACCAAGAGAGCAAGAGAAGGGCCAGGAGGGACATCTGCTGCTCTCCCACCGGGATTTAGGGCTGTACGGTCAGAGAAGTATCTTGGTCATGAGTGACGTGAACACATATATGTTCAAGGATGAACAGGAGAGGTTTCACCATCTTGTTAGGATCCTGGGCAGTTGAGGATCTAATGGGATATAACTACATATTGTCCATTATATGGATCTCTAGCAGATCTTGTCTTCACAGCTCGAAGTCCAAGAAGACAGCATTTTTGTGTGCAGTGCCCAAGTCTGTGTGAGCTGAGGCTCAGCAGCAAGTCTGCGTCTCAGCAAATAGGAAATCACAACTTCTAGAGGAGAAGAACTTTCAGTGGTTATGAGAAGATTTGTTTAGAATCATCCTTAAAAGAACCTTGAAAATAATTTGGTATTTACCAAATTAACAAAATGGAGTAAAGTGCAGCATGCAAATTCTTGTTTTTCATGCAAAGATTGATAGTTCCGCACCAGAAAGAAGAAATCACAAGCCACAAAAAAAACGGATGTCAAGTGTTTGATTCCTTGCTTAGGGTTCTACAGCTGTTAACCCAAATCTGGGTTCTTTGTCTGATGTGCAAGCCAATAACACACAGAGCAGAGGTATTTCCAAGTTTATTCCATTAATGCACAGAAATGGGGTGCACGTCCCAAGATGGGAGCACACCTTAGTTTCAAGAATTTCCCTTTTTATACACTGACTATTATGTATTCTAACAATTAATACTTATTCATTGCTGTTCTCTTTGCTTCCTATGTAAATTAGTGTGCAGACTCTGTCTTCTTCCATTGTTCTCTTTTGAGTAGGTTTTATCATTTGGGTAGGTGGTCAATGAGTTGGTGGTCATGATCTCCCCCTGCCGAAATTACCTTTTACCTACTTCTCCTCTAATCTTGGCAGTTCCAGGTGGTTTTCTTGGTTTGCTGACCAGGCCTACAGTTCATCACTCTCTTGACAGGAATATCCTGCTTATCAACAAAACTACATTGTCTAGTAGTTAGTTCCTTAATCTAATCTTAGATAAATCCTGTCTAGTCACTATTTCTCTATAAATAGTCAAATGGAGTTGGGGCTGTATAGAGGAATTTTAGCAGCGGCAGCAGGTTCCCTTGGTTGCTTCGATTACATGTTACATTTCATTTTTCTAGTTAATATCAATTTTACTACAGCACAGCCTTATCAACTCTATTTCCTGTTTTCAGGAGGCACAACCAGAAATAAAGCCTTTTATACAGTAGCTATATATCATTTTTCATGCTACATTCAAAGAATGTTTTTACTATGTTTACATTACAGATTAGTGGCTTAATTTAGAAAGCACTTGCAAGTTCCATAGTTTGCATAAATCACATATTCCATTTTTGTATTTCTAGGTTATGCAGCTAATGCACTTTTCATGAACACTTTGCTTTGTTTGTAATTTAAATTTGTTACAAAGCCTGCAATCTGAATAGGAGAAATTAGCACTGCACAAGGATGTAAGAGTGATTATCAGGCCATAGTGAGAGCAGTCTCTAAAGGCACAAATGCTTATGCAGTACTGGTTCTGTAGTCCTGTTTTGAAGTAAGATCAATTAAAAATACTCGAAATGTTTTCTTAAGATTGCATTAAGACATTACCTGATCATCAGTGATATGGAATACCTGTGTCCTGTGCCAGCTCCATGGGAAAATTAACCCTATCCCCACTAGAACCAGGACAACTGACTATAAGGTCAGTTATACAGACCCATCACAAGATCATGACAGAGACCATGCTGAATTAACATGGAGTAAGCACCTTCTTCAAAATCTCACTATGATTCACAAACCTCAAGAGATCAATTATAGAAGAGCTCTCAGTTATAGCACAGTCTTTTATAAAAAATGTCCAAATGTAGTTTCCTGGGTGACAAGGGAAAAAACGTTTCAAGTGAAGAGTGTGACATAAATGCACATTGCTCCAGATTTCAAGCAATTACGGTTAGAGTAAATCCATACAGGTTAGAGAACACTTCAAGTGCCTGTTAGTGCATGCATGGCATAAACTATTAACACCAAAGTGCTTGTTCAGTGGGTAAATACAAGAATTGCTAGGAAAGAAATTGCTGAACACAGTAATTTTGAATATCAGGCTTGTGATTCAATGCAGATTTAGATGATTCTGTTTTTGAAAATCTTCCTCATAGCTGTTTGCATTGAGTGCATGTTAGCATCACGTATAAAACATTTACAGAAAGAGGAAACTGCTCAATCTAAAGCTGGGCATAAGATTTTACTTGTGAATAACCAAATAATGGCTTTTCACAAACTTCACTGATGTCCCTGGAAAACTTCTTTAAAATTTGCTTTACAGAAAATACTTCTACGAGCTTCTCCTTTCTCTACTCCTCAGGTTTTGGCTTGCTTGCTTGCTTGCTTTTTAGGATTATATGATGAAGACATAAACACCTTAAGAGTTCATTCAGCCTCTCCAGAAATCCAAACTTTCTGTTCATCATCATCACCACAGCAGTTCCTCACTGGAACACCATAAATCAAAGATAATTATTCCAGAAAGAAAATTTAAAAAGGTGCTTGAGCAGATACGCCTTTGGGGGAGACAGATTTATTCACACAGTTGTTCTTATTAACCAGAACACTAAAGCAGAAAATGTGAATGAGTAGGTCAAAAGATTTCAGAAGAACGGATTATTCCAAAAGGAAGAGCACCGATTGATTTAAATGGTTATAAATTGAACAGAGACAGAAGGATCTTCAGTCAGGGGACATACACAAAGACTGTGGGGGCTGACTAGCTGTAAAGCAGCTTGGCAGAAAAGGACCTTGGGGTCCTGGTGAACACCATGTTGAATATGAACCAGCAATGTGCCCTTGCAGCAATGAAGACCCACGGCCTTTTGGGCTATGTTAGGAGGAGTGTTGCCAGCATGCCATGTGGGCTGAGCCTTCCCCTTTGCTCAGCACTGGTGAGACACACCTGGAGTTCTCTGCCCAGTTCTGGGCTCCTCAGTACAGGAGAGACATGGACATACTGGAGAGAGTCCAACAAAGGGCGACTAAAACGATTAAGGGACTAGTGTATCTCTCCTATAAGAAAAGGCTGAGAGAGTTAGGACTGTTCAGCCTGGAGAAGAGAAGATTCAGGGAGAAAGTCATTAACGTATATAAATACCTGAAGGGAGGGTGTAAAGAAGACAGAACCAGGTTCTTTTCAGTGGTGCCTAGTGACAGGAACTGAGGCAATGGGCACAACTTGAAATGAAGGAGTTTGTCTTGAACATCACAAAACACTTCTTCACTGTGAGGGTAACCAAGCACTGTCACAGGTTGTCCGTGGAAGCTGTGGAGTCTCCATCCTTTGAGATATTCAAAAGCTTTCTGGACATGGTCCTGGGCAGCTCGCTCTAGGTGACTCTGCTTGAGTAGAGGGATTGCACCAGATGATCTCAAGGTTCATTCCAACCTCAACTATTCTGTTATTCTGTGACCATGGATCTTTAAGGAAGCAAAACGTGCCTGATTATAAGACCTAAGCCAAAGGTGTGCTTTTTCTTTATCCTGTAACTGTTTGCTTGATAAGAAATAACCCTGTGTGCCAGAGAGGTAGCATGATGCTTGTGTGCTAGATTCTAAGCAGGTTAAAGCAACTTTATCTAACTAGCTTGGACTAGACATGGCAGCAGGACTTTGGCAGCTGAGGATAGGTGGAGGAGTCCATAGGAAACTCATACAACTTGCATTGAAGCCTACCCTGTGGTACCTTCACTGCTGGAGTTAACCAGGTGGGCACAATGATCCATTTGCACCTGTAGTGTGGATATACGCAGGAAGCAAATACCATATAATGGTTAGCTAATGACAGGAAGAAAATACCATATAATGGTTAGCTAATGACCCTTCAACCAGAGGATGGGCTGCAAGGTGGTTGTCCTATTAAGAGCTGCTTTCAGTTTCCCAGTTTGTTGCTGCACACATATGCCAGAGATTATTAATATTATTTGATACTAAGGTCGCACTATTTTCTGCTGTCTTCTATGATGTAGGGGAAAAGAGGTTTTTATGCTTGTTCTTCATACTTATTGTCTCTAGTTGCAGAGGAATAAGAGCAGTAGTGATTACAATAAGATTAGTGGTGATTGCAGAAAAATATAGATGTTTGGAGGCCTCTGTGAAGAAGGGTACCAGGAGGCATACTAAAGTCTTTCCCATTTGTGTGAGGGAGAACCCTCTCCCATTACAATTACTGTACTGATGGCAAAACAGTCAATATGATTGCTGAAGAAAGATCAAGCCTGTAGGACACCCGACCATACAGAATAATGGAAATTTTACTTAGCCAGCCAACACTGCTTTCATAGCAGGGATGTATTGTTAGACTACATTGCAGGAAACAATCAAATAGAAAAAAAAAAAGATGGAACCAGGAAAAAATCCAGCAATTAGAAACCAACAATTAGAACAACTTCAAGTTTAATGTCTTAATTAAAGCTGTCACTATTGTAAATGGGCCAACAAAGCATTCAGAGATGAAGCAACTAGACAGAAGAGAAAGGGACTTTTGTATATATTTCTGGGTGCAGTTCCAGTTCTTTAGAGAAGTAAGGTTGATTGGACATTTGTTCCTTTCCGTGTGAGTCCTTCAGATGCTCTCCTTCCTCCTGCCAGCAAGGACATAAACTATCTCTCATCTCTCCCATTTCAGGATCAGGGCAACTACTGATTGCAGACTGACACAAGGCGAGGACATCTACTGGTGAGTCATTTGTTTTATGCTGTGCCATGTAAACATTTTCTTGGATGTAGGCACTATAGGTAAAGAGTATGTGCCCTTTTGTGCACCAGAGGAAGTGATTGGCAGAAAAACTTTGTGTATATTAGCACAGAAAATGTGGGTTCTCGAATAAAATGGAATTGTTGGGAGGAACTACCCACTTAGCTCCATGGGTTTGAATTTTTCATACATAAAACAACGCTGTTTGCAATGGAGCAAGGTTTTAATCATTGAGGAAAACTGAGAATTTATGAGCAAGAAACGAAGGAAAAAAAACTGCTGATGCTTTTCCTTGAAATCAATATGACAGCAAAGGGAAGAAGGCACAGTTTGATTTTCTGCCATGTTGTTTTTATACGTCTACTTGAACAATTCTGTTTCTTTGTTTTTTCACTTAACTTATTCTACCCACTTTTATTTAAATGAGGCTGCTTATAAGGTGTAGCCATTCAAAGCAAGCCATTTGGCAAAGCCTTTGTGAGGAAGTCTTCTGTTAACAAAATCATGATTGATGCTGGAATGCAACTAACTAGCAGTTGCAAAGCTGCCAGGAGCTTATCACTGCTGGGTGTGCTGTCATTAACTACTTGGGTCAAACATGCTGGTAACAAGTTGGAACCAGCAAAACACCAAGGAAGTATCAGCCTTTTCATCCAACACCAATTCACTGAACTAAATGTGCATCTCTATTTAGAGCTTTTCTTTCCATTTGGTTAATTGTTGCAACAAGCCACAAAGTGATGTATGCACTAAAGCTGGTAAAACCAGCCGAAATATAGTTTCCAAAAATTGAAAATATTGCAAAAAGCAATTATGGAGTTTTGGCTATGGAGATCAGACTTGATGATGAAGAATGGTCTCTCCAGGCATTACACCACCTGAAGAAATGACAAACCACCACTGGTTAACGGATTTTGAAACAGGCATATAGACCAACTGCAGTGAAACTGTTCCACGGGCAAATCTTACCTTTCAATAAGTTTATGGACCTTTCCCATTAATGTAACCAGAGCCTTGATTTTGTTATAGGAGTTTAGAAGATAAAGTCTGACACACAGCTGAGTGGCAAGGTGAACAGACTAGATTTTTTTTTTTTGGGGGGGGGGGGGCGGGTCTGTCTGGTTTTTTTGTTTGTTTGTGGTTTTTTCATTCATGATTAAAGGCCTGTGTGAAACATCTTGCACTTTTTGTAGTAGTTTCTGTCAACACCAAGCAAACTTTCAAATCCTGTTTGGATTTGACACTGTTTGTGCTTCCTCTTGTGTTGGTCTAAGCAACTATAAATAAGTTGAAGCAAAAAACCATGAAATTCTGGCCAAACAAAAATAGAGAAAAGTCTCCTAAAAGAAAGTATTGATTTCCCTGTAATGGCAGTTAAAAGCCATTTCCTGTCCCCCGAATCCGCCCCCACAAGTTTTATGCAGAGCTTTTCAATATGAACACACTGAAAATTTATAATTGAAGTCTTGTATCAAAGGTATTTTGCTTAAGTTACCATTTATTTTTTGTGATGATTTATTCCTTAAATCACAGAGAACAGCATTAGACATTATTGTCTCTGAGTATTTTTAAGTGAAACTGCTCTGTCACTTCATCTATGATCTAAAATTGATTAAAACTAAGAAATAAAGGTTACTGCAGGGAAGATGAAGAAGCAGAAATGAGAAACAGAAATAACTAGCCTGGGTTAGGTGTAGACTGTCCTGGTTTGAGGTAAAACAGAACAATTTTCTGTTCAGTAATTTTACTTTTCAGTTAAGTCTCCTCGAACTGCCTGAAATCTCTGAAATTAACAGCATATTGTTCAGACACTGTTTGCTCCCAGAATGATAAGACCTGATTGTTTATAATTTATGCCAAGGAATGGTATGCAGAGAGGCTCTTGCTTATACTTATTCCTATAACAGCCACGGTGAGCTAACATTGTTATTTGCCCTGTTGAAGGGTCAGAAGTGGAAAAGCGTAAAGGGGTCGCACCTGTGGGGAGAAGCAGACAGGACAGGTGACCCAAAACTGACCAACAGGGTATTCCATCCCATGTGCATTGTGCTCAGTATAAAGCTGAGGGATCAAAGGAGAAGAGCTCTCTTCTTCAATGGCTGACATCCGAGGAGGACTTTGTCCATTCTGCCTTTAACTCTGATCCGTGTGTTCCTGAATCCAGTTCCCATCTGCCGCTGAGCCCAGTCCAGGATTTTTCCAGTGCCTGCCAGCAACATGATCATCATCTTGGGAGCTCAATATTGGTTTTGTATATATTGTATGTATTTCATTATTTTCTTATTAATATTATTGTATTTTCTTTTTATTATTTAATGTTTCATTATAGCGGTTATAGGTGTTTTTTCAACCCTTTAGTCTCTCTCTCTCCTCTATTCTCTCTCCCTTCAAGGCGTTGATAGAAAACATCTGTCATTTGTGTAGTGGCCAGCCCAGCCTAAAACTGACAGCTGTCCACACGATTTCTGATACAAGCCAGGATGCTGTTGGCCTTCTTGGCCACCTGGGCACACTGCTGGCTCATAGTCGGTCAGCTACTGAAGAACACCCCCAGGTCCTTTTCTGCCGGGCAGCTCTCCAGCCACTCTTCCCCAAGCCTGTAGCGCTGCATGGGGTTGTTGTGACCCAAGTGTAGGACCTGGCACTTGGCCTTGTTGAATCTCCTAC
This sequence comes from Larus michahellis, assembly GCF_964199755.1. NCBI lineage: Eukaryota > Metazoa > Chordata > Aves > Charadriiformes > Laridae > Larus > Larus michahellis. The sequence goes on from NC_133900.1 coordinate 25,100,194, forward strand.
AGTTGGCCTCGGCCAATTTTGTGATTTGTGATTATGATAAGGGAATTATAAATGTACTGCAGAGTCCCATCTTTCCAACATGAGGGTTCATATGAGGAGTACTGAAAGGTTCTGGGTCTAAATAACTGAGCTGTAAACGTGATGTAGTACTGGTAAACTCTCAGAGAGATCAGCAAGGTTTGTATCTGTGCCATGAAGCTCCTTGTCTTCAAATAGTGTGACAAAGTACAACTAATACTCTACGAATCAGTTTATAAATAACTCTGTTGCTATTTTTATAAAAATCTTATTTCAAGCACCCTTAGGATTACACTAACATTTTCAGAGAGCAGACTTTTAAGTACCTTCAGAAACTGCTTTACAGCCATTGAACATGTATTTCATTTATGAAATATATTGTGTGCCCTTAATACTCTATCTGTGCAACCGGTTGTAAAATGTATCACTCACCTCCTTCATGCTGCCATGATGTCTCTGCAGAGTAGTGTTGCCTCTGAATTTGTGTAAAAAAGGATTTAGTGGTACAGGTGCTGCTGCCTGTGGCATACCTAATGCCAACAGAAAAGGTGAAGAAAGCAAGCAGGATGAGTGTGCTCCCAAGACACATCTGAGATCTTGCTCTATTGTCATCAAGAGAAGAGCTGGGAAGAGAGAAATTCTCCACATCAGCAGAAGAGCAGCAGATGATACAGGCAAGCGGGAAGGGCTTGCTGATCCTGAATGGTGCTTTGCTCCTGCAACTCCTAGCCAAGTCCGTGGGAGATGCAGGTCTTCACAACCACTCCAAGTTTTGTCCTTAAGGAGGACTGTGGTAGAGCAAAGATGAGTGCTTCATTCTGTGTTTTGGTACCCAGTTAGATGATTTATTTTTTTGCTGATGACTGGTTTCCAGAAATGCTGCACGAAATCAGGCACCAGGTAGGCTAATCAAAATTGCCAGAGCTGGCATGTCTGTTATGTGTAAGGCAGAGTTTTTGAGTTGGAAATTATATCAACATGAAACCAGACAATATTCATCCGGGACTCAAGGACAAATTATATCTGTGTATATTGATTAGGGATAGTAAGAGTCATTACAATTGTTCTTTTTCAAAACAGAATATTAGTGCACATCTATATATTGCCACATAGGTACAAAACCCAAACACGTGTACAATGTTAGTACTTTAGTATCCTAAAGAAAACACAGTAGCCTGTAGCGTACACAATGAATATAGGCTTAATGATATCATATACAACTTAAGTAGTCACCAAAGTCAAAACCAGCCTGTGAGCTCCCTTTATGACCTTCAGATTGCCAAGATCTGTCATACATCTTATCATACTTTCCTTCACTCTCTTGTTCAGATGAAAACACTCAGTTCACATAAAAGGAAGAAGGGACAGATATTACTAGTAACTCATAGCCATAACATGACAGCCCAGTTTTGCCAAGCTTCTGCATCCTGACAATTTCCCTTTTGATATCCAGGACTGAGTCAGATTGACATTTTCTAACAAAATACACTTCTATTAGAAACTGTTGATTTAGCAAGATTAAAACCCCAGAAATTTCTCAAGTTAGTTGCTTCTTTTAGCAGCAAGAACTATGAGAATGCCAAAAAAAAAGACAAAAGGTTCCCTCGTTTGAACCTTACAGAGGCAATATGGCAGTGTGTAATATCTTACAAATGTTGTGCAGGAAGTAGGTAAAATGTCCTCCTTATGTTATCTATATTTTCTTCCTGATACATTTTCCGTGTCTTATTCATATTAAAATATATTATAAATATATATTCTCAGGAAATAACAAAACTCCACATGAAATTTAGGTTTGAGAAGAAAATATTTTGGAGGTATGTTTGGCAAAGATAAAAAATTTGACACTTCAGGCAAAAGTCTGAAGCATAAGCATTTTTATTCATCCTTTTTTCTAATTATTTATTAGATTGTGTTTCTTAAGAACAGCTTTGATTTAAAAGAACATGCTTTTCGGCAAGTTTCAGCACAGAAACGGGTCTGGGTTTGAATGTTTTTAAAGACTGAATTCAGAACTGAATTCTGGATTCTGAATTCCAGAACTGGAACTGAAGTCAGAACAGTGATGTTCAGAACAGGAGAGAGATTCTTTCAAAGACAGGATGAAGCCCTGTTTTTCTTGAAGTCAATAGCTATCTCAATGAAGCCAAATTTCAATAATAAAAAGAACTTGGAAAACATAAGGCCCAGATTGCCTTTGCTTCCAAAACCTGAAAACAGCCAAGACATACAGCAAGGTCTGAGCCTCCAGCTCCTTGTCAGACACATGTTCTCTGAAGGGTTGGGACATAGATCCCCATGGTGGTTCCATCAGCCATGAGGAGACAGCAGCACAGTCCCTGCTCCATGGTGAGCTGACTCCTCTTCATTATTCCCACTCAATATGGGGACATAATTCTCTCCTGCCTCTGTGAAGGACAATGAAAATGGCTTTTCACTATGGTGTTCACTCATGCAGGGTTTGACATGAGTCTAGTTCATTGTACTTTATTACTGTTCATCTGTTTTATTTATAACAGCAATAATAAGCTGAGATAATATAATTGCAGCTGCTTAAAACTGCTCAGTGCTTCTAAACTGTGCCTTTCCACACAACAGATGCATCCCATCTCCTGATATACATGTTTTACTGCATTGATAACTACAGCTATTGCCCTTCTCACCAGCTTGCCACCTGTGAATTGGGGGCAAAGGGAGCTCACTGTAGCAAGATGCCTGTCAGTTCCCTCAGAGAGCCACTCGGAGGCCATTTCAGAGTGTCACAGTCCATAGTTTGTCATCTCAGTTGTTGTCCTGTTCCTACCTCTGCCCATCATGAACTGCCCAGATGTCTTACTCTTGCAAAACAGCAAGATACTTGCAGCAGTGAAATTAGAATTCCCCTTAATAAGGTATTTTCCATTTACTTTCAAGTTTGTCTCCTGAGTCCTGAGAAAGGGAACTGCTAGCATCTTACTCCTGTACATCAAGAAGTGATCAGGACTGTTTTGTCCTGATTATGCAACTTTGCAATTACAGCACACCTAAAAGTGGTGCTGTAAAATCAGACCATGTCCACGCTTGCAAGAAAGGAAGCCCAATAGGAACCGACTAATACATGGATGCAGTTGGCACCAGGCACCCAACATCCATGCCATAGGCATTTCATTGTCTTACTTCAGATTGGATCTAGTCCAGTCCCTCTGATGAAACTTGCCCCTATATATGTGGTTAAAAGCTACTCCATGGAAAACTATTCCACAAAAATCTGCTTTCTGGACTGCAGGTCCTTTAGCAGGCCACTCTTCAAACACCATGCTGTCCATTTAACTCACACAGATGGTGGCAGCACATTGCAGCTGCTGCCCTCATTGCCTGTACAGGGCCATCCATTCGATAGTGAGCCTTGTTTGACCTTAGGATCTTGTGGTAAGCCAAAGAAGCAGGGACATCTTCAGAACACGGGACAGACAGCTGTGGGCACAAAACATACAGAAGAATAGAATCATAGAATGGTTTGGGTTGGAAGGGACCTTTAAAGGTCATCAAGTCCAACCTCCCCTGCAATGAGCAGGGACACCTCAGGTTGCTCAGAGCCCCCTTCCAACCTGACCTTGAATGTTTCCAGGGATGGGACATCTACAGCCTGTCGTGGTTTAGGCAGAATTGGCTAATGACGAGACAGATGCTCTCCATCCCACCTCTCACTCCAAGGAGAGGAGGAGGAAAGATAAAGAGATTTACGAATTTAGAAGGAACTAAACTACTTTAATGAAATACTAACAATAAAATAAAAAAGGAAATAAAGGTACAACGTATACAAAACCATATCAAGCTCCCAGGATGACGTCACCGGCAGGCACTGGGGAAGACCCAGACTGGATGGGTCAGCGATGGACAGAAACTGGATGCCAGACCTGGAGTCAGGAACGCATGGATCGGGATCAAAGGCAGGCAGGCAGACAGAGTCCTCTTCGTACATCAGCTATTGAAGAAAGAGGGCTGACGCTTTGACGCCTCAGCTTTTATTCTGAGCATGGTGCAGATGGGATGGAATACCCCTGCTGGTCAGTTTTGGGTCACCTGTCCTGTCTGCTTCTCCCCACAGGTGGGACCCCTTTACGCTTTTCCACTTCCGACCCTTCAAAAGCAGCAAATAACTTGAAGATCACCCAGTGCATCACATTCTGTGGGCTGTCAAATACACAAGGTCTGCTGCTGAGATGCCCTTCCTCATCGAGTCCTCAGCCCATGGCAGCTAAAATTACATGAAGAGCAAGGGCTTCATAAAACTGCCTGCCCTTGTGAACCACCAAGGCAGGTGAAGGGCAGGCAGTCTTATGCAGCCCGTGACTTCACAGTCCCCAAAGCACAAGAGATGCGATGGTTGCCTGCCCTCAGTCAGTTGCCGTACCATGGTTTTCCTTCTTTCTCGCTTTTCTTGCGAATTCCACAGCTTCCAAGTGAACAGTGGTCCCCAGAAGAGAGAATGCAGGTGAAGCTCCTCCTTGACACAGAAATTCTCCATGTTATGTGCATCTGGTTCAACATCCACTTAGATGTCATAGCCCCTTTCTAATCTGCACTGAGCATACTCAAACCTTTAAGGCTGATTCATCTTCCCTTTTTCCCAGCAGAAGCTCAGGTGTGACCTGTCCTGACACTCTTTCCCTTCTAGAAGCTTTAGGAAAATCTTGTTTTGTTTTGTTTTCTTTTTTTGGAGGTTTGTTACATAAAGCCATGGGAAACTCCACGATGCTTTAAATTTCATGATTTTTAAGCAGTTTCTTATTTCACAAAACTACAAGGATGGCGAGTAATACCACCCAAGGTAATAATTGTCAATAACATGCCAAAAATGTGTAATAAATTAGAGGTATTTAAAGCCATAGCAAAGCTTCATTATTATGATGGTGATTTGTGATCCTCACGACAGAATAATTGCTTTTCAGTATGAGTAGAACAAGAGTAATCCTTTCTTCGTGTCACTGTAAATGTAAAACCACTTGATTTGATTTTCCCTTGGTGCTCTATTGCTTCATTTGGTACTCAGCCTTGCAAACCTACTGTAATACCCAAAAGCAGAACTGGGCCCATACATTGTGTAATAATCGGAACATTTGTATGATCTGCTATTCCTGTGATAGGCAAACCAATAACCCAGAGTAGAGTATTCCCACTAGAATGTAATAAAATCTAGTTAACTAAACAATTAGAGCATATCAGCCTTAGTTAGTTACTGGAAGTGAAGAGTTTCCTAATCAAAAATGACCAGAATAGAGAGGAGGCTAAGTTAAGTCAGTGAACCATAGCCATCTTGCAGTCTGCGAGAGAAAGTATCTCAAAACGGAAGTATTTGTTTTAATTTTTCACAGTAACATATGTAGAAATTATGTAGTTGAGGGAAACATAGCAAATTTATAATATTTTGTTATGAAATAGCTTTTACTACCAGACAATTTCAAGCCATTTTCTCTCTTCTTTGAAAAGAAGGCAGATATGATAGGTTTGGATAATAGTGAATATGGCAGTTTAACAAACCTGGTGAAAAAAGGATTTTCCCAAATGAGAAACATTTTTCGGTTTATGAAATTCTTTCCATCCTCAGGATGAAATGTAAGAACTATAATTTTTTTTTCATAAGCCTGTACATAAAAGTGTTTTAAAACATTTCATTTTGGTTTTGACCTTTAATTTTTTTTAAAAAAATGAATGAATATCAGAGGAGGAAAATCAGTAGAAACATAAAAAAAGTTTTCTGTTTTCATTCTGAAAATGTCAAAGAGGATGTTTAATCAATCTCTAAATGCTTTCCAAACTTTCCAAAAATACGGACTTTTTCAAAAAGCCTGACCCATTCCCATGCAACACATCATCATTTTTCAATAAAAAAAGCATATTATATAAAGAAATTCACAGTCAGCAGTGGAAAATGAAGCAGTCTATAAAAATAATTAATCACTGACTATGAGATGTCTATTTAAATATTAGTACAAACCAAACAATGGATCAGTTAAAGTCAGCTGCTTGTCAGTAAAGGTTTGTTTTACAAGTGAATTAATTTTATTTTCATTGTTCATGTTTTACAAATATTATACATACGATAACTAAGGGAGCCAGAGGTGAACTTCTGGCTCTGAAGAAAAGAGCTGTTAAGACAGATGATACAGGTTGATAACATGATCCCACGCCTGTGCAATTGTGCCTTTTCAGCCACATGGTAATAGTGCTTATGTCAGTTACACTAATGTATCTGTGTGCTCAGAGTGCCCATCAGATTATCTCTGAGCACGCCAGAGCAGCCAAAGCCTCTGAATTCTTCCCTATGGTGCTGAAAGCTTTGTGGCTTGGCATATTGGGGTCAGATTGAAAATTCTCAGTACTAGCCAAGACAGGCTAACTGAGAGATAAGGGTGATGAATAATTCCCACTGGGGTCATTTCAGACAAAAATCCCATTTTTTTAAGCTAATTGCTGAGCTGGAAAATGGCTTGTGCAAGTAAGTATACTGACAGGCAAATGAATTGCTGACATGGGGAGCAGTTACCTCACCTGCAGCCAGGCATCTATAAATTAAGCATCTAGTATAATGCATCTTTCCAAGCCACTTCTGCAGCCCCTGGCACCTCCACTGTCTGTTATTCCATGCTAACACAGACCAAGAAGGGCAATGGATTCACATCTGGAGGTGCCTCTTTCTTTCTGGTGATTATTGAGGAAGCCTAGCTAGCTGCCCAGCTGCTAGCCAGCTGGAGGTCAGTGAAACAAACCTGTCTATGTGGTCCAACATTTTGCTTGAAAGAGGAGATCCTGCTTCAGTAAGGCCACATGACCATAGAGCTGCCTTAAAAAAAATCCAAAAAACAACCAAAAACCCAAACATGATAAAGCCAGCTGGTTTTGTTGGTTTTACACCAGCTGTGTTGTGTTTGTTAACTCCCAGTCAGCTGAGCACAGGCACATGAATTCAGCCATCTCACTCATGACACTCTTCTAGCCAACACGACCTCAGTGAGGCAAGGAAGGCATAGTTATTTTGACCCCTTTGGTAAAACATATCTCAATGACTGCTGCAGGGACCTCAGGTGACACATCAGGTTGCTGCTTGTGTCAAGATCACAAAGAAATTCTCCTCTCTGGCTTGCTTGAGAACAAAGACAAATATCCCCACAGCTAGGTCTGCTAGGCTAAATTGCATTAAGAGGTGCAACAAGCACACAGCCCAGAGGAGAAGTCTTCATCACCAGAAACAAATAGTCAACAAAATAATAGGTGACACGGGTGAGGGAACAACATGTCAAAGAAGGGATGTTTCCTGTTATAAAGAATCTTTAGATGAGAAAACAAGAGTTGCTCCTGGTTCGGGCATTCATGACGGCACTGAACCCACGGAGGATCTCTTCCCAAGACTTAAGGAAACCTAAGTTAGGCCATCTGTGTAATAAACATCATGTGCAGTGTTTTCTACACTGCCCTTCCATTTCCTTCTACTACCAGAAAGCAGACACAAACATATTCAGACTTGTCTGTAAATAAGGAAAATAAACTCAATTTGAAATTCTTACATAGGCTTAGAATATCTTCTACTGAAATTCTCACTGATGGTTTTTCAGGTCACTTTTTGTTTTATTTAGATCCTTCAAAACATATCCATTTTGTTTGATGTATAAAATCTCAACAAGAGAGAATTTATTAAAAAAGCATGATCCTACAGTTTAAAAAGTAAGAGACATTTTTGTGATGGAATTTGGATTTAAAATATAGTACATACACATTTTACTGTAATATTATTTTGAGCTAGTCCCAGTTGAAAGTTAATATATCCATCACAATGTAGGTGTTCTCAAGTACAATACACCAGAGACTAAAATAATGTCATTGTAGTTTGTAGAGAGTAATAAAAACAAAAAATTTAACACTGTAGAAGCCCTAGCGATCATACATAGACCCCTGGTCTTGAAAGAAAAAAAAAAAAAAGAAAAAAAAAAGGTAAGAGTTAAGGCAACAGTAGAAAGCTATATTTTCAGACTTCACATCACTTTTCCTACAGTTCTCCACCTTAGTGCTGTAAGACAGCTCCTCCACTGAGTGGCGAGGAGCAAACTGCATTCCAGATGAATATGAAAATAACCCAGAACAAGGCACAGCTCCCCCTGCCTCAGTCTTCCAAAATGAAGAGCAATCAAAATCCTATCACAGAGAGACTCCTATTTTAGTTATGGGGGAAAACACACAACATAATATACACAATTCTCATTTACAAGATATTAATTCAGATAATTTGTGCATACAAAAGGCATAAATCGTTTGCAAAGTGATGGCATTCCAGAGTGTCTTCAATCATTCTGACGCACAAAATAAACCACATTCTTTTGTATAATATGAGGAAAGATTGTAGTGCATTTCTGACATTTGAGAAGATTAATATTTTGGCTGCATCTGTTCTTATCTTTTTCTAAGATGACAGCAAGAGCCTCCTAGTTTCTGCTACAGACCAGGCTGGAGGTGTACTTGGAAAATAAAAGGTAGGATTTTCTTTAGGAAAAGACTGGAACAAGATACGTGATGGCTTTTGCATGCTGTTGAAAATTTGCCTCTTGACCTTACTTCCACCATGGTCCTGCCTACAGCACAGGTGTTTACAGGGCTGGCGGCTCCCAGCCTTGTTCAAGTCAAGTCTGCAATGATCAAGACAGCCCCTGAGTGGAGGGTTCTTATCTCCAGCATGCTTGGACCAAATCTATGAATAGTGGTGTGATACAGTGGGCAAGAGTATGAGCCTTCTCTGAAACCTAGGGCTGAAGATCACATCATAGATTTCTCAAATACTAATGCCATATCTGATACAAACTAGTTGAATAATATCCTGTCTGTCCCAATAAGCACGAGTATCAAAATGTTCCTTATCTGATGAAGACAGCATTGGCCACCTATTTCAGTCTCCATCAGTTGGCTACACAGTGAGATGTGTATCATTGCTATTTCCCAATCCATTACAACAAAGCTGTTATAGCAAGGACAGAAACAATGAACATTTCTTATAAATATGTTGATAAAAGTACAAAACATGATGCAAAATGATTGATAAAAAAGTATCCATTGCTGATGTGAATGCTTATATACGACCCTGTTTCTCTGCAATAGTATGCTAACCAACCCAAGTCTATAATTTTTATGTGTAGTCTGAGTTTCATTTGCTGTGCTGACAGTTATATGGCAATAAATGGTGCATATAGAATTGACAGTGGGACAAAGAGTGCATTTCATGCCCACCTGCTCATCAGCCATGTTCCTGAAAAAGTAACGATGTAGACATCTCTTATGCGGATTGACCTCAAAGTCTGCCCTTGTCTTTCCCACTCTCCCCCCACCAAAATTCCCAAGGATACTTGAGACAGCTCTTGCTTCTTCAAGCCAAACTCTGCTCTACCACTGTCATCTGAGCACAAAAGCTTTAGAGAAAACAGCAAATACATTGGAAATCTTTTACTAGCATAACAGCAGTACACATTCCGGTCTGTATCTGTGTTTCTTCATGCTGGCTGCTGTATGTGCCACAAGACTACAATCTAGATGCACACAAATGTGATGGAAGATGCAGGCAACAGAACAAAGGGGAACAATGGAGCGTTGGAGTGCAGAAGCACTACGAACAGAGCAGCAAACAGAACACGGCATGTCAACCAGAGAATAGTGCAGCAGTTTGCACCACAGTTCACACGGAAGGGCGTATGGAAGGGTGCTGAAGCCATACCAGCTTGACCAGGGAGCCATGGTATCCACCCAGTGGAAAGCCTTGGCTTTCCCAAGCTCTGTACCCAGCAGGACTAAGGCAGCTTTCCACACGGATCTCTCCTGGGAGCATACCGCCACACAGGTTTTTGGGAGCAGGGTCTGCCCTGCCCTTATGCCAGTATCAGATGGCAGCAGTGAGCACACCTGTGGGAGGTGTGCCCAGGTAGAGGAAGTCCTCCGCCTAGTGATGGAGCTCTGGGAGGAGGTAAGTAGATTAAGAACCATCAGAGAGTGTGAGAGGGAAATAGACTGCTGGAGTCACAACCTACCTTCCCTGAGCCAGGCCCAACAGGCAGACAGGGCACATGGTACAGAGAATTCCCTGTCCTCTCTCTCCCTGACTGAACAAGGTAACTTAGAGGGTAGAGGGCAATGAGAACAAGTTCCCCCCCAGCGAAGCAGATGTCTCCCCCCAGCAACTCCCCCACCTTCCCAGGTTACTAGACACAGCTGATACCATAATCACTGAAAGTAACGAAGCAGCTCAAAACAACAAGGATTTTGAGTACGCAAATTACATTTAGTCCCTTGAAAATTAAACTGTGCTGCTAATTGAAATCACCCAAGAGGCAAAAAAATTTACATGAGAGTTCAATTTTCCAAAACTCGTCCACATCACTATGATCTCAGAGAGGGCACCAGTCACCAACATGGAACAACACATATGTCCTATACTGTTGTACTCACTTAAAAATCTAAAGTCTTCCTTTCCGCTGGATACCTTATTCCCACGGTGAATACTTCTAGAAGAAAGAAAATGAGAGAACGAGTGAATGAGAATTAATTAATCAATGAGTCTATAGACTAGTAGGCAGGGCAATTACTTTCCAGAAAAAAGAGATCCTCGGTTCTTGTGGTCCCTCAGATAACTTTTGTGCATCCTGTATGGATCCTTATGGAGTGATACACGAAAGTAAAAACTAAGAGAACTCGGCTGTTTTGGCATGCAAGTCTCCATGTGGCTATGCCCCTAAGTGTGTTCCTTTTTTTCCTGCATCAAAGTCTTCTACTCATTCATTAAAACACAAGCAGAAATACTTTAAAGATAGAAATAAGGTATTTCAGTTTGCACAAAACTATTGAAATTGAAAGTATTGCAAATAAAAAGACCAGATATTATAAAAGAAGTTCTGAAACAAAATCTGAATTCTTGAAGAACTAAGCTATTGAGGTTTTTTATATCTGCTTTGGAATTTGCGTCACTTAAATAAATACACAATTAACAAATTAAGAAATTAAATTCCTAGCAATTATAAAGCACTTCATATTTTTCAAAGCACTCTAGACACATTAAATACATTACCTAATTAATTCCTCCAGAAGCCAGTGTAACAAACTCACTACATGCTGTGCTCTGAGAAACTGTTGCTTGATTTAAGGGTTTATTACCCTTCATTATTTCTGTTTCTGACCAAAACCCACTTAATTTTCCATGGCTTTTTGTTTACATGATAAATACTTAAATGTCATTGAGATCAGCAACCTTAAAGTCAGTAAAACTAGTAAAATAGATTACCACTAGATTTTCTGCAGAGTATTAACACTAAGGCTCTCCAGTGTGCAGTTAAACAAAGTGTTTACAGGGATTAAACTTTCAGGATATCCTCTCAGCTGATCAGCTCTAGCCAAGCAATGAAAAGGCTATAATATCTTCTGTCTTTTCTGTCTTTCAGAAAACTTAGCACACAGCCATGATAGTCCTTCTATTAGACTTAGCCAAAACCTCTGCAACTTGGGCTTGCAGCAATGGTCAAATTGAAGAAGTTTGGTTTGTTTTTTTAAAAAAGAAAAAAAAAAGAAGAAAAAAAGACAAATTGTGAGATTTTCAAGATGTAATTGTACAGGGTGATAGATAATCATAGAATCGCAGAATCATATAATGGTTCACCTTAGAAGGGACCTTAAAGGGCACCTTGTTCCAGCCCCCCTGCCATGGGCAGCAACACCACCCACTAGACCAGGCTGCTCAAAGCCCCATCCAGCCTGGCCTTGAACAATTCCAGGGAAGGGGCATCCACAACTCTGGGCAACCTGTTCCAGTGTCCCACTACCCTCATAATAAAGAGTTTCTTCCTAATTTGTAATCTAAATTTACTCTCTTTCAGTTTAAAACCATTGCCCATCATCCTATCACTACACTTCCTGATAAAGCGTCCCTCCCCATCTACCCGGTAGGCCCCCTTCAGGTACTGAAAGGCCATTACAATGTCCCCCTGGAGCCTTCTCTTTTCCAGGCTGAACAACCACAACTCTCTCAGCCCGTCTGCATAGGAGAAATGCTCCAGCTCTCTGATCATCTTTGTGGCCCTCCTCTGGACCATTCCAGCAGGTCCATGTCCTTCTTGTCCTGGAGACACCGGAGCTGGAGACAGTATTCCAGGTGGGGTCTCACGAGAGTGGAGTAGAGGGGAAGAATCACCTCTTTCGACCTGCTGGCCACGCTTCTTTTGATGCGGTCCAGGATACAGTTGGCTTTCTGGGCTGTGAATGCACATTGAGGGGTCATGTTGAGCTTCTCATCTACCAACACCCCCAAGTCCTTCTTGGCAGGGCTGCTCTCAATCCATTCTCCGCCCAACCTGTATTTGTGCTTGGGATTACCGTGACCCATGTGCAGGACCTTGCACCTGGCCTGGTTGAACTTCATGAGGTTGGCATGGGCCACTTCTCAAGCCTGTCCCGGTCCCTCTGGATGGTATCCCTTCCCTCCAGCGTGTTTGACTGTGCAACACAGCTTGGTGTCATCAGCAAAGTTGCTGGGGGTGCATTCAATACCACTGACCATGTCGCCCACAAAAATGTTAAACAGCACTGGTCCCAGTACTGACCCCTGAGGAACGCCACTCATGACTAGACTCCACTTGGACATTGAGCCGCAACTGTTTGAGTGTGACCATCCAGCCAGCTCCTTATCCACCAAGTGGTCCATCCATCAGATCCCTGCCTTTTGAATTTAGAGACCAGGATGTCATGCGGGACAGTGTCAAATGCTTTGCATAAGTCCAGGTAGATGACATCATTTGCTCTCCCCTTATCTACCAATGCTGTGGCAATATCATAGAAGGCCACCAAATTTGTCAGGCATGCTTTTCCCTTAGTGAAGCCATGTTGTCTGTCACCAATCACCTCCTTATTTTCCATGTGCTTTAACAGAGTTTCCAGGAGGATTTGCTACACGATCTTGTCAGGCACAGAGGTGAGACTGACCGGTCTGTAGTTCCCTGGGTCTTCCTATTTTCCCTTTTTGAAAATGGGATTTATGTTTCCCCTTTGCCAGTCAGCAGGAACTTCACCGGACTGCCACGACTTTTCAAATATGGTGGATAGTGGCTTAGCAACTTCATCCACCAGTTCCCTGAGGACCCACAGATGGATTTCATCAGGTCCCATGGACTTATGTACCTTCAGGTTCCTCAGGTGGTCTCAAACCTGATCTTCTCCTGTAATGAGCAGTTCTTCATTCTCATAGCCCCTGACTTTGCCTTTTAACTTGGACAGTGTGGTTAGAGCCCTTGCCGGTGAAGACCAAGGCAAAAAAGTCACTCAGTACCACAGCCTTCTCCATATCCTGGGTGACTAGGTCTCCTGTTTCCTTATGGAGAGAGCCCACATCTTCCCTAGTCTTGCCTTTATCCCTGACGTACTTATAGAAGTTTTTCTTGTTATCCTTGATATCCCTAGCCAGATTTAATTCTATCTGAGCTTTAGCTTGCCTAATCTGGTTCCTGGCCACTCAGACAGTTTCTCTGTGTTCCACCCAGTCTACTGGTCCTTGCTTCCACCCTTTGTAGGCCTCCTTTTGCAGGCCTCCTGAGATAATCTCATCTAGACTCCCTTTCTCACAAAGGGTTGGACCAGATGGTCTCTCAAGGTCTCTTCCAACCTGTGCTGTTCTATGACTCTAAGAAACATGACTGACATATAAGAGGTTTAAATTAAACAAAGATTTGACTGGGTGAGTCAGGGTGAGATTAAGGCACTTCTACTGTAGAGTCTTCAGTGTTTTGTATATGAAACTAAAAGCTGTATAGGAAGCACAGCAGACTACTCCTGGCTCCACCATTAATAAGGTTTCTCCTGTAATGTTTTTAGATTCTGAATAGATATATAAATAAGCAAATATAAATACAACTTCTCCGAAGTACTTTTTTCCCAGGAATATATCTGACAGAAGTAGGTACTGAGCATCATAGGCACTTGTTATGCATAATCAGATCGGGCACCAAGGATAGAGAAAGTATAAGGGTCAACTGCAATTTGCAGACGCTGCGTATTTTTAGGGTGAAAGGCTCTATTTTTTTGAAGTTCCACATTTCTTTTGAAAAAAAAAAAAAATACACAATGGATCAAGCATGTGAGATAAAAATGCAAATTTGAATACTCCTGTATTTTTATTAATAGATGTAACTAAAAGAAGCAGTGCTGCATTTTGACTTTAGTTTCTTCTGAATTCATTCCATAGGATGCACTCAAAAAACCATTTTGCTTTACAGAAACAATGAGGAGTTAATGAGTTTGCAATACTTTATTCTCTAACCCCTAACAGTGTAGACTGTACTTTTCAGAACAGTAGCTTACCTCACAAGATGCCTTCTTTTGGACCAGAAAACTTTCCAAAAAAGAACACAAACCCAGCCTGGGTTTTGTACTGACAACACAATGCTGATTGCTCTGTGGCACAAACTCTCTGGTTTCACAGAGTCCTTCAGATCTCTGTATCTAAGACCGTGAAGTCCCTCCTGGTAGGCCTAAGAAATTCCCAGACGTGTTGAAAGCTGAAAGCATGTCAGTTAACCACTATGTTGTCCAGCCACTGTGTTAAACTGACTTTTAAAAGATGAAAGGACGTTCAAGGCAGAAGTAACAAAGGACAACAGATGGTATCAATTCTCATACGTGGCACCATTACAGCCAAAGATGCACTTACTCATGACCTGTGGGATAGTTACGCCAGCTATGGGTTACCTGAGCAGGTATGAATTTCACTCTGATCAAGTATCTTATTTTTGGCATTTTATTAGTGAGGGCTTCTTTTTTTTCTTAATCAGAAATTCTGTAGTTTTATCCCACTTTTTGTTAAAAGTATTGTGAACTCTTTAAGCTACACTTATTAGAATGAAAGTGCTTGCATTTAAATACATAAAATGCAGAAAATCCTACAAAGAACAATATGTCTTACTATTGAAATTACACTTACATTATAAGAAAGACAACAAAATAGCAACAGAAAAGTAAATTTGATAAGAAATAAGGACTTTGGGGATGAAAATACTTTATTCCAAGGCATTCAGACTCTGACATTGACTCTAAAGCAGTAGAACTGCTATGAAAATTTAATTAAAATTAAGTACCAAAGGATAAAATTAGAATAAAATTAATTTCAAAGAACAAACTTATCACTTATTTCTAGTGGAAATGAAGGCGGAGTGTATCTTTTTAAAAAACTAGGATTCATTTCAAACTGAAAATTGCAAAGTTCCTAATTGAAAATCTTAAACCTTGAACTTCTTAGAGACTTCACTTTGCAAATTTGAAACAGTTCTGAAGACAATGCAACATAGTATTGCTCAAATCAAAGCAAAAGCCTAAGTTCCAGGTAAAATCGTTATTAACCAACTCTACAAAACCATTTCTATGCCTACTCACTCTTGTTAGAATGGCCATGTTGCATCTTCACAAAACAGTACAACAAACACCAGTAAAAAATGTGGTGATGCTTTAAGTCAATTACCAGTTTCACAGGACAGCTATACATCAGATTTGACACTCTGTTGAAGACAGCGGGTTTTTTCGATATGATCGTTTACCCATCAAAAGACTCAGACTTAACTCAGCCCCAGACTGAAAGATGCTGGAAATCAAAAGATGAGATTCATCCTTTCTGGATATTGCACGTGAGAGAGTGAGGAATTTCTCCTTATGGGGGTATTAGGGCCATTTAATAACATCTTACTTTGTGGGACTCCTTCCTCCCACAAGACTTACTGATGAGGCACATTCTTGTATTTTAATCCTAAACTCATGGCAGAGATCACTGCACAGAACACAGTGATGACAGACTCATTTGCCTTGTTCAAACAGTTTGTTCAACATGCCCAAGACAATCTATGTGCTGGATACAGTTCACTGTCACCTCCACTCGATGTGCTCACTCTGTACCAGAACACTTCAGGCACAAGAATGCATCAGAGCTAAATGCAACCCAGCCAGCGGTAGGGCAGGCTTTTCTAGTAATTTGCTAGAGTTTTTGTCTTCTTTTGTCATCATTCTGTAGCTGTGGTTTTGCTAATCTTTTTTTGTTGTTGTTGTTCTAATGCCTTTTCACTTAATATGTTAGTTCTAGCCTCTGGAACTTCCTTACAGGATAAGCTCAGACAACAATTAGCACTTCTGAATTGTTTCCTTCAAGCCATCTCCTTATTCTCTCCCATCTCTTGCTGCCTTCAGGCCTTGTAAGACAAGCAGCTGCTAGCTTATTAAAATTGGAGGTACTTCATCTATTCATTTCCAGGACCAGTAGATCTCAAGGACTTGGCAGAGAAATATATCTTAACAGTATCATCTTTTTGCTTTCTCCAACCAGCTCTTCCTTTTAATCATAGCAATCCCATCACTTAGTCAATGAACAGTTCATACACCATAAATTCTTTAATAAAGATTGGGATATAAACTATGTTATCTACTACTGCCTATCACCCGGAATGTCTCCACAGACACGGTATTTTTGATACCCATACTCTGTAAAAATCTTGTTATAGACTTGCTGCAGACCTGTGGGGAAAAAAACCACACCAAAAACAACAGAGAAAGAGGTTGCTGCAGACCTCACTGTGCTGTTCAAAGGGAGAAGCCATTACCTCTTTTAGCCTTTGCCTCAACTCCTGTTTCTAATGTGACTTCAGTGTTACAGAAGGCACAGCAAGAGTCACATATCTGAGAGCTTATACAAGGAAGTGGACATGGGAAGAGTACAGCTGAGCCTTACAGTATCACTGTACGTGCAAGGCTTCTGGTGAAAAGAAAGGTCTTCCTTAAAAAGAATGAAGTTCCCCTACATAGAATAAAATGCAGCCTGTGGTGAATGCTTGACTCTGGGCTTTGCTTCCCAAGCAAGCTCTATTGCAAGTCACCTTCCATGCTGGTAAGAGAATGAAGCACACTACCCAGACACAAGATATTCAGCAAGCTGGATGAGAAAACTACGTTTCCACACCCAACTGGTAAAATTCTATATCATTTGACATTTCAATCATGCATGAATGAATTATGGAAAAAACTGGGCAAGCTTTTCAAAGATACTCGAAACAGTTTTGAAATGTGGTGTACCTGTGACCTGTCAGTCTTTGCACAACTATCTATCAGTAGAGTTGGAAGGGACCTCAAGAAGTCAGATAGCCCATCACTGTGTCCGAGGAAAAGATCAGCTATATCTATACATTTCTTGCAGGTGTTTGCTTGACCTGATTTGACCTCCATCAGACCTTCACTGACAGAGATTCCTTGCTTCTCCTGCAGACTATTTGAGTGCTTAGCCCTTCTTAGGTAAGACGTCTCCTCATAATAAACATTATTGGAATTTAATTTCATTACTTTTCCAATGTCTTTGGGCATGGAGACAGGCTGTTTATTTCCTTAATCTTTGCACAAGTTTTTTTCTACTCAAGCTGCCATTATCATGTCTCCATCCCCCTAACATCCTAATTCCTTTTTCCTTTCTCTGATAAAAACAAAGGACACCCCACCCCTCACCCCCTACTATTTCTCTGCTCTCTTGTGGACTTGACACTGTAATACAGGGGAAGAAGCCTCAGTTGTTTCAAAAGTACTTAATGAGATCATCTATATTTAAAGAATATGCTCTGTAGTGGAATGTATAAATTGCTACCACCATGTACCATTGGGACAACTGTAACATCCAGTCCGGAGTCTGCTAATGCCCTTGTGACCATCTCAGTAATCACTGGGAATGCACATTGTCAACAGATTTACTCCTCAAACAAGATAAGTCATTAAGGAAGTGTCACCTACCATTGCAATGGCCACCACATTTGCAAAGCAGTCAAGACCAATTGCAACAAAAGGACAAAGAAAGCCTCATGTCTGCAAATCATTATTTTAATATGCTGAAGGTTGATATGTCAAAAATGTATGTTGCCCTTCACTGTCTTTTCCAAATACAAAGATCATGTTTTTAAGAGTCCTGTCTTTTTGGATATACATAAGTGCACACAACCATAAACCTAAATAGCATTTCTGTATCCATATATTTACACACACACACATATGTAGCCAAAAATCAGAGATGCATATGTGCAGTGTAATGTGAAAAATAGTCTTGTGAAATGAAGGATCCCAAAGCAGCTCATGTTATAGAAAGCCCCACAAAGCCTAGTGGTAATTGAATATGTGTACATACTTGGTCCCAGAAAAAGCACGGGCATTAGGTTTAGCCTTCAGTGCAGCATCTCCTATTTGCTATGGGCTAGGAACACGTATGTGGCTAGTAACCCAGATCAGCCAAGTGACCCAGGACAACCTTTTAAGTTGCAGTGGTAAAACTTTATCTGAACCCAAGGGCTACGAGGTTAACTACAGAAAAACACAAATGATAAAAATTAAATCTGATTATCCCAGGAAATATTATATTCCTGTTGATGGTGAAGAGAAGACAAAAAGAGCACTGTGAGCAGCTAGTTCCTAGAAGGAACAGGCTGTCTCATACATGGATAAATATTTAGAAAGCCTCAGGCGTCAATGCAAGGTCCTACAAAGGAATAAAGATACTCCTTCCTCTCCTGTGTGGGTTACAAGCACTGTGGGTGAGAGCAGCCTGGAGAGTGGGCTATGATAGCTGTTGTTTTCTTTGGAATGGCACAGAGTCAAAAAAGAGACCATAATAGCCATGCTTCACAGCTGCCTGAGTAAAGGACAGACACAGACAAGGGACTGGGCAATGAATCACCTCCCAGACAATAGGAGAAGATCTATGCAAGGGTTTTCTCACAAACATTCCTTTACAAAAGTATCCTTCCATGGCTTCTAACAAAACAGGGAATGATAGATCTGAGACCTCCTTGCAGTCCTTGAGAGAGACTAAAGGTGGCTTTACGCTTGCATCTTGGCCATAAAAAACAGGGTCTGAACCTGTGAGACAGCAAGAAGGAACAACGGACAATAAAGGTGGGATTCATCTCACCTAATATCTCAGTGTTAGAACTTCTAATTTATGCTAGTTACCCCCTTCCTGCTACAGTCATTAGGAAGAGAGTAACACTTTCCCCCGCCTCGTCTTGGACACTTAGTAGTAGAAAGGTGACCCAATACAGTACAAAGTTTCCTCTGTGGACAGTGCAGAAAGTCTCAATAACTACCCTAGATTAACGGGCTAATTTTTATAGGATTACGTTTAGACGAGATGACTTCTGGAGGGGGTCTTGTCTTTTCAGTGGAAGTGTTCTTTTAACTACAATGCCACAGTATTTCTTAGAGCATTTGCTTATCTTTGTCCTCAGATCTTTCCTCAAACATGTTTGTCACTCATAAATACAGCAGATGATGAGTGCAATTGCACAGAAGATTGATTTCAATTGCACTTTCAGGGGACTAGCAAAATGACCCCTGGCCTTATTATATGCCAGGTCTGGCAAGACGGAAAGCAATAATTATAGTGTAATAAAGTACATGCAGATACTATTTAATTGGCAGAATTTGCATTTAAATTGAAGTTTAAAAATGAAAACATGTAAGAACTTTACAGATGCAATATTCAGTATACCTTATGCTGGCAATCTGAAACTATATTTCCTAATGTTTCATTGTGTTTCCTTGGCCCACAGGTACAAGAGTTAGGCTCATTTTGAGACTGAAAACCTTCCTAAATTTTATGCTGTAAGGATTTTTTTAGCTTTTTGAACCATTGCAATTAGTACAAAAAAATCTGGCTACTGACATTGGGAGAAAATATCCTATTAGTGGGGCCCATTTACTCTGTTGCTAATGAAGACTTGGGTATATAGAATACACAGGAAAGTATACTTTGATTTTAAATGGATAGATAAATTGATCTTCTTGCACCAGTGATAAAATGAAGAAAAACATACGTTGCATACGTACATATTCACACTTACGAAGACAGACAATCAGTAGCAGCTGGCAAGTAGACATGTGGATACCATATTTCAAAGAATTGTTAAGTTTCTCATAACAAAAACTTAAAATCAAATCAAACAAAAATCCAATTTGTTAAATAATACAGTTTCTTTTTAAGCATAACGTGCAAGCTACACCAGCTCTACATCAAACAGACGAGGCATGCAGAAAATGTGTTAAAAACCACAGTCAGAAAACAATCAGAAAGACACATGAAACCATATGAACTCTCCAGTCCATGGTTAGGGTTGAGAGATCACTGGATAAGCTAGAGATATGACTTTCATGCAAAGCCATGCATGACTTTCCTGACTTACCCTTTTTTAAGTCAGTCCTTTACCTCATCAAAAATTCTATCAAAATTCAGGCTGCCTGCCCAACAATTACATCAACCAAGATCAGTCAATCAATCCCCTGAATGGTGCATTCTCTCAAATTGCATTATTTATCTGGGCATCAAATTAGGTTATGTGATGCTGTCTTCCTTTGGCAGACAAATTAATGTTGAGAATAACACAGCTTCATGTTAGTTTTAGGATTTACAGATTTGAAAAAAAAAAATCTAATAACAAACACTAAGCTGCTTTTAACTTGCAGTGTTAAGGTATTGACAAAGCTTGTAAGTGAATAATGTTATATATATGAAAGACAAAGGAACTGTTTTAGAATTGCCATCGTCTACTAAGTGATGGTTAAATTAATTTCATTTTATCCATTTTACTTTACGTTACATAAACCAGAACATAAATGGGAAAAAAGCCACGGGAATGCTTTTGCTTAGAGGAGAGAATCGTTCATTTAACATTCCCAAAATGACACCCTGTAGGTCACCCCAGAGATAGGAGATGTTGTATTCTTCAATAGAAAGTCACTGCCTACCAAGGGAAGAGAGTTGCATTCATGCATTTCAAGGGCTAGAAGAAGGAACAAATAGGATTGTGTATTCTGTCCCATGCTGCGACCCAGGACCTCCAGACCAGTTTTGCTGAAACTCAAAGCACTGCTAGAAACTCAAAGCATAATCCCAGGCACACCATTCTAGTGATGAATTATTCTCACTGCTGATAAATGCATTGGGTTCAGAATGAATTTAGGTTTTAGTACCTTAGTCTACCAGATTATCTGTAACCATTATTTTGATAAATGCTGCTCACTCTCCAGTTGGCTTCCCAAAGTTCACAGATCCTCTGACAAACCTTTCATTTTCATTAATACATTTCTTACATTAATACATACTGTGGGTAACAGTATGAGTCTAGAGGCATTTCCAGCTTGGGCCCTTCCCATGACAAGTTGTCCTGACAACCACAGAAGGAAAAGACTCTGGTTAATTATCTCCCAGTATCACACAAGCGAAATATCTGTGCAAGAACGAACCAGTTCTAATCCCTGGCCTCGCTTCTCTCTTGAAATGAGTGAAAGTTACCTGCATCAGGCCATAAGAAAAGGGCTACAAGAAAAGAACACAGAAGGAGAGGTAGACTCTGCCAAATAAATTCAGGATACAGAGCAAATTGCCTGCCATCTCCTAATTTCGTATGTAGTAGAGGGAGACATGAACATACAAAAGGAAATAGTTATGGGATATCTTGTCTATAGGAAAAGCTTATTTCTATTACCTGTAGCTTAACGTTCGTTATCTTTTACAGCCAGGCCATACTGAAGCAGTTACAGCCCAAATCACAAGCCAAGTTAAGCCCGCAGGGCTACATCCTACTAAGCTGAGACACTGTGAATATTAAGAAAGTCATCTTCTAAACTGGGTAGTGTCCATTACATATCTTAATTTGCAACTTTGGTCAAGAGGCCCCCATCTTTAAATGTGCTTTGTTCTGCCCCACCAAACCAAAGAGAGTTTCATGTGTGCAAGAGTTTTGCCCAACACTACTCAGCAGTGACATCTGCAACCTGCTCAGTGATGCTGGGACAACAGGGTCTAGATTAAAATTTAGAAATTAAAATGAGTAAGAAGACTAATGTTTACTACTGCTACTGTTACAAGGCTTGCTTAGAAAAAAAGGTTATTTTCTAGATTTCTTTGTCTTGCTGTCAGCCAGCAAAATTACAATTCTATTATTATGTTTTAATTTAATTGTTAGTTTAGTGTGAATTCATATAATGCAAGCAGAATGTTTCTTCTACTTAAAATACAACAGGACCATTACTTATTTTTATTTTAATCTAAGCGAGGGATTTAAATCACACTTGGCCTGAATAACAAAATAGTTCTCTTTTGTGAGTTGCTTTCCTTGTGTAAAGGTATTTTAATTCATTCTATTAAATGTAAACAGGAAAAAAAAGGACCTACAGTTCAACTAGATGTGATAAAGCTGAGTCAGAAATGTGCGCATATGCAGGCATGTGCATGTGTGTGTGAGAAGGGGCAACGCACAGTGAAACCAAAACATTTAACCTCAACTCTGCTGATACTATAAAGCAATCTCCTACGCCATGATAGATACTCAGCATGAAGCTTATGAAAATGTATTTCACCTATTCTGACGGCTCATTCTTAGTCTGAAGGTGTTTTCTTTGACAAGTTATGGATCCTTCCAAGAAATTAGAGTGATTTAAGTTAAAAGAGATACGAGTGTTTTTCTTCCCTTCAGATGGAAAGATGCAAATGCAAAAGAGCTTTAAAGGTCTTTGTCCAAATTGTCTTTTTTTCTCACCTGTTCTAGAAGAATCAGTCATGTTTCTGCAAATCCCACTTCCATTAACCTTTCGAGTGCTGCTGACATTCTTGTACTGTAAGTTTCTTGCACCATATGTCAAGAAACAGCTGACATTTCCTTTAAAAGTCTCTCTTGCTGTATATCTTGACTCTTCCAGTTAGTTTGCAGGTCAGATGACTGGGAATATTAAACTGAAGCTTAATTTACAGCTTCAAAATTAATTCCCAGACTGAAATGATTACTTTCCATCTTACTAACCCTTTTCACTTCCCAGTGCTCACAGGTTAGAGAGTAGAGGTAATTTTTGTAAAAGCAATAATAATGTAAAACTGATGCAAGACTCAGAAAGTTGCCTGTGTTAAGTATGAACAGCACTGGAAGCTTTATCTTTATCAGAGCATTGTATTTTTTAGCCTGTGGTTAAATGTTTGCTTTAACCTGGCAGAAGTCCACCCTGCTGCTGAAAAGAGCATAGGTACCTTCCACTCCCTACCACAGCTGCTAAGCCTTGCCCCTTGGCCTTACACCAAGACTAATGGGAAGTGATCCAGCTGGAAACTAACTGGTATTGGCATAGGGAGCTGGTGGGAATGAGCAGCCCAGGACAAGAGGCAGATGGAGCCACTGCTTTCAGTGGTATGGGGGTATATATGCCTAGTTAAAGTAACTGCGTAACTGCGCTCCCTGTGCTCTGTCTAACTATAGCATTCACATATAGAAGCTGTCCATGCTCTAAAGACTTCATTTCTATGAGAAAATCCTTAGTGAATGAATTGCAAAGCTAGGAGAAAGATTTTCAAATCTCTCAATTACCTAAGAGTGTCAGGTTCATAGAGGCCATAGGAATGCGAGCCCCAAAGTCCCTTAAGGACCAGACTTGTAGGAGTTGGGAGTCTGCGTGTTTTCGAAAATCCTTCAGAGTTCCTAAAGGGATCTTCAAATTCTTAAGTACCGCTAAAAATCTCACTCAGAGATATTTTTTAAATGTCTCACCTCACATTCATTTCTAAGCTTGAACATTAAAGGCAGCATTTGCAGCAAATAGTGCAGTGAAAGGGAAGCACATTTTGGGCCTATCTCAAGTGAATCCTTATAATAACGAGCAGGATTGGTGGTTTGTGAAAATAAAAGAAAACATAATTTTCTGTGGCAACAGCTGGCACACAGCCCTGTTTTACACATTTCTGACATCCGTTCAGGGGGCCAGTATTCTAGCATGGCATAATAGGGAATTAAATTATTACTGTTAATAAAATCATAAGATCAAGACTTTCTGTACTTGCTTTGGCATTTATATGTGATTTGGAAAGTGTATTCTCTAATAGTTTGGAAGCGATGTTTTTTGAGTTGATGTATCACTGCAGGGAACTGAGTCTAATTCTCTTGTGCCTTGCAAAGTTTTACTTTGAGCTAAGAACTTCAGCTTTGCTATCTACCAAGTAGAATCATAATCCTATACTTAAAGTCGGTTTTGTCAATGTTAAATATCAGTATTTTTTATATTCTGCTGATGACTTACACTCAAAGGTGAGATGTTGATCTCCCACTGATAGGCATAACTCCATTTTTCACTTCTCTGTAAGTATGATCAAAATCCAATCCAATGTGCCTGATGTAACAATGTTCGTCCTCATTGCTATAAACATACTGTGTACCATCACAGCAAAGAATAAATAAAAAAAAAAAAACATAAAAACTTTTGGCAGATACAAAGAGAAAACAAATTGAAGTGAACCTGGTCAAAGAACTTACAAAAGAGTTTGAAGGCTGCAACTTATGATGGTAAAAGACATACAATGGTAAACGGGCAAAAATTATCACAGCAGTCACAAAGTTAGACAGAACTCATTGGAATGCTAATCTAGTTTTCTTCCTTCACTGTGAAAAAGAAAACAACAATTTACAGAAGCAACTATTGTATGAGCTGTGTTATGATTGATCACTTTGCTATGAGTCAGTCACCCCAGATATTTATAAATCTTGTCAGAGCTTTAGTTTTTCCTTTATGAAAGTAAAAACAATTCCAGTGTCTGCTAGTAAAAAACGTGTTATGTACTGAAAGAGAGAGAGATGCAGAAGATGGAAAAAAAGATTATTTAAGATTATGCTACTGTGTTTTCAATATCATTCTACTCATATGATCAGGAGCTGGAGACAGATGGTAGGACTAAATATGAAATAAGACCAATTAGAACAAAATTATTATTGTTTTTAATTCACCTATATTAATACTTAAACTGTCTAACACTACGGGTTTTAAAAAGTCTTAGCAGGATCCATCTATCTTTTAGACATAATTTAGTACAGTGATTACATAGGAGTGGCAGTTAGCCTTCTGTAATCCTATGCTGAGAGTGGTTAAAACTTCAGATGCTCCAAACAAAAAAGCTTCCTTTTCTTTGCCATGTATGACACTGTACTGCCTTGTTTTCATTGATTTAAAACTATTTTACATCTGAAGAGGTTCTTTTTTCATTTTACTTAATATATGATCTTCTGTTGCAGAAAAGCAACTCTAATCCCACTGAAGCAAAAGGTATTAAATCCTCTACATTGATGAGCTATGAATGAGAAGTTATTATTTTCTGATATCTGTCTGATACATGTTGAGTGTGTGTGAGAGGGTGGTTGGACTGGAGATGATCTCCAGAGGTCTCTTCCAAGCTCCACTATTCTGTGATTCGGTAATATTGTCTAAGAAAATTTGAAGACATACTCTAAATCGCATATTTATGGGAAGGCCAAGGCCCATTTATTATTTTGGGACCTTTTAAAGATTATTTCAATTATTGTCATTTTTTTCTTTGAAAACCTGGGTAAAGCACCCAGTATCACCCATGGATGAAACCACATGATAATTTATAGAAACTTTACTAAAAGGTATTCACAGCGAATGATCAGTCATCTCACAGTGAAATAGATTGAGGATTGCTAGCACAGTACCTGCCTTGCCTTCACCATGTGTATGCAATCAAACTTGTCTTGGAAATAGTGGGCAACTTCAGACTTACTGTGGCCCAAGGCTGTGTCCAGAGGAAGTTATTTGGAAGCAGCAAACATGCTGCAAATTCACTGCAGTCCTTGCATGGTAGCTTCCCAGACAAACAAGCCCTAAACGAAGACAAATCTGCTTCAGGATTTTACAAGGGTACCATCAGAGTTATGATCTGTAAGGTTTTGGTTTATTTTCAATTAAATGGAAGGAAAAATGTTGATTCTTCCTTCCTTAGGAGTTAGTATTTGCTGTTTCAAGGTACTGAATCTACTCAGTGAGCTTAAAATGCCGCAGAAAGCAGAGAAACCATTAATAACATGAATATAAAAGTAATCTAATGGAACCATTATAATCTACATAGACACATAAAAATAGATTATAACCTACTACTTCTCCTTCTCATCCTGAAGCAGGCATTTTGGTTTATAGTACCTCATTAATTTTAATTGTAAACCTAGAAAGTAATCTCCCTTTCTCCCTGCTTGTATACAGAATGCAAAAGTGTGACCAATACATTTGTCATTTTGTTTCAGGTAGTTAACTTTCCCTTCAAATGCAAGTCTGTACAGAGCTTATGAAGTATTGAGCATTTTTTAAGCCCAGTAGAAAACTGGGGACTCCTTCAAAAAAAAGAAGAGAAAGGACTACCAAAGGAGGATCATAAACTGTTCATCCCTACATCTCAGATTGAAATAGGTTCAGATTGAAATATTCTCTTATTTTTTTGGTAATATAACCATGAACTCACAACCAAAAGAGTTATGTATTTAAATTAAAATTGCAATTAATGCCATGGCTTCTCTTTTCTGTGCCTTCTAAATATTCCAAGACATAAAAACAACAATAAAGTAGAATAGAGAAGAAAAAGCATAGCAATTATCAAGTCATAATTCTGAGTTCTGTCCTTAGTACGTTAATGGCACTTGTACTGAAGGAATCAAATCACAGCAGACCTAGAGGATATCAGCACTGAAAACCACAAACTTGTTTTTAATGAGAGCAAATATTGTAAGACAAACTTTGCTTCATATTTTGACGGAGTTCCTAAATTTGGAAAAAACAGAAACTGGAATAATTTCATTTTAAACTATGAACTACAGTGCACAGTTCTGGCATTACAGTGCAGCATAGTAGTGTAGCACTGTAGTGTAGTATTCTATACACTACTATAGTATACTGGTTTTTTGCATGCCTCGGCTTCCCACTTGCAAAATGGTTGAAACATTTGCTTCTAGCTAATGCATGTCTGTGCTCATTATAACTTCAGAATTATGACTCCCTGCTTTAAGCTGCACAAGTACCCCAGCTAAGATACTGGTGTCTTTCAAAAGTTTATCTGTAGAATTACTCACTCTCAAAATAAAACATTGAAAGGAAAGATATCGGAAAAACAACCCTGCTTCTTTTATGATTCCAGAATAGTAAGCACTTGCTCTGAATATGCAGAGAGACAACTGCTTCTTCTATGCATGCATATCCCTATTTAATGGCTTTATCTGAGATTGTGGAGACTGTAATCCAGATTGCAACTCCTTTGGAGAAAAGTGACCCCTAAACTTCTTGCACTTGCCATACAGAGTTTGGAAATTGTTAGAAATCCAATACGGCCAAAAGAAGCACTCACATGTAACCAAAGAGTGCTTGGTAAAGAAAAAACAAAACTTTTTTAGTCTGGACTCCTAGACAAAATCTGTGCACAGGAACTTCCATTAAAAAAAATCACAAAATGATTCTCTGTTATAAGTCAAATCAGACGGAGTTTGTAGAATTTACTTCAGCATTCATTAGACAGAGGAAATCCCTAAGAAATTGCATTTTATCTGCTGGCCAGCCTCAGAGAGGTTGCAAGAGAACAAGCTAGAGATGGGTTCAGAGCATCCAGGAGCACATCTGCCATAGTAAAGACTTCCATTACCCAGACACCAATGAGCGCTGCATGAAGTCCCTGCTAGTAGCATCCAGCAGCTGATGGATTCTATAATGCCTGCAAACTCCATAAGTGTATGCAGCTCCTTCTCACTGCTATCAGCAAATCATAGCAGACTCTGTAGCAGTAGTATTCACCTGTGCAGATATGAGACTAAAGAGGATACACAGAAATACTGTCTAGTCAAAGCATCAGCGCTCAATCATAGGTTTTTTTTCTTTTAATAGCGGAGAGGAATACAAAGGAAAAATTGAACAGACGTGTGGGGGGAAAAAAAAAAAGAAGCTAAAATAAAAATTACCATTACTGAACAAGTTTTAGTCAACAACCAGCCTGCTACCCAATTTACTGCTTGTATGATATAGAAAAAGGTTGGGAGACAGCCCAGTACTGTGTGTTCGTGTCCTTTGTACCCAAGGCTGCTCAGGGAGGCATGACATCTGCTAGAAGCTTATAGCTACTGATACAAAGAAAGATGTGTGACAGCATCAGCTGTCAGTTTAAATGGTTTGTTTTGATCAAAGTAATGCAAAACAGAAGCTTTCATTAATGGATCCTTCACCTTCCCCACTGTTCCAGTGATTAGATATTGAGCTCTCAGGGCATTATTAGAACGCACTTTTCTTTTAAATTTTTAGACAATTAACTTGGGGTTGTGATTTTTGAAAAGAGACTGGGTCCATCTTTTTCAAAAGCGAAGAGACAAATAATTATTTCACACATTCATGAAACATCAGTAAGAGGAGGCAATGTTAGAAAGTCAACAGAATTTCTTTCTTACAATCCCACTGTTGTAAGCACTAAGCACACTGTTGTCCGTCAGCCTGACCAAAACACAGTCAATGGCAATGTACAAACTCTAAGCAGATGACAGATAAACTGTAAGTGGAAAGGAGCTATATTTGAACAGCCTTTCTCTTGAAATAAAATCCAGTGGGAGAGTAACCAATACAAGCAAAACAAACAAACAAAAACCCAGACAATTTCCTTTTATTATTTTCCTCTCCTTTCTCTCAGTTCCCCTATGCAGCACTTTGAAGTGATAAAATACATGTTAATTGTGCTATTTTGATCTTAAACAGCAAAGAATCTTATCAGGAGCAAACAGAAGTGCACAGACAACACTATTTTGATTAACAGAAATCCACTGATTGTACAGACATGAGACATAGCAGAGGCTATTACCTGGTACATCTCTGTAATGGAGCAGGGGGAAGAAACCCTCTTACAGCAGTCCTAAAAACTTGTAGCCCTTTCTTCACCAGTCATTTCTATCTCTTCTCAGTAACATTGAGACTATCCAGATGTGTTTTAAGTGGGGTTTAGATTTCTCTCTTCAGAGAACAGGAAAATTTTCTATTAATCTATTGCTTTATAAATACCTAGTTTATTTGTGGGTGAACCTTCCTGAATAGTACAAATAATTTGAAGAAAATCATGATGTATGATTAGGGGTAAGTGAAAAGAATGCTTTTTATTTTTACATGTCCCGAGCTAGAATGCTTGCTTTACTATCCAGCTCTGTGTACAGCTATTTGTTGAATAGATGCCTTCCACAAATTTTTCCACTCTCCAACCAAATATGTACATTACACTAAAAATGATCTTCACATGAAAGCTATTATTAAATTGTGTAATATTTTACTATGGAATATAAAGTATAATCAAATTTCCTATCCCAGGGTACATCACGGATTGCACAGCGACCCAAATCTCACTGTCTATGTACTGTCACAATATGTCTTTCAAGAACAAGACAGGCTGTATTCTGATACAAGACACTTCAGCTTAAACAGCGTGACAGATGGATGATATATTTGAACCGGTGCAAATTACATCATTTCCTTTGTAAGTTAGAAATCAGTTTCTAAAATCAGTTTTGGGATTTTTTTGGAGGGAAAAAACCACAAGCTGAGCTCTTAGCACTTAGTATCAGTGCAGTGTAGGGATCTGCTACCAACATAAACAGTATAATATTTAACCCAACAGGATTGTTTGGATAGCAGAGAAAGCCTAGCAGCCAAAGGCAGAGGGTGGAAGACTTTTCCAACAACTGTAAAATTGCTCACGTTGAGGAAAGTCATCATAGAATCATAGAATAGTTGGGGTTGGAAGGGACCTTTAAAGGTCATCTAGTCCAAACCCTCCTGCAATGAGCCCGGACATCTTCAACTAGATCAGGTTGCTTAAAGCCCCAACCAACCTGACCTCAAATGTTTCCAGAGATGGGGCACATACAACCTCTGTGGGCAACCTGTTCCAGTGTTTCACCATCCTCATGGTAAAAAATTTCTTTCTTATACCTAGTCTAAATCTATCCTCTTTTAGTTTAAAACCCTTACCCCTAGTCCTATCACAACAGGCCCTGCTGAAAAGTTTGTCCCCATCTCTCCTGTAGGCCTCCTTGAAGTACTGAAAGGCCACAATAAGGTCTCTCAAGAGTTTTCTCCAGGTTGAAAAACCACAACTCTGTCAGCCTATCTTCATGGGAGAGGTGCTCCAGCCCTCTGATCGTTTCTGTGGCCCTCCTCTGGACACACTCGAACAGGTCCATGCCTTTCCTGTGCTGAGGACTCCAGAGCTGGATGCAGTACTCCAGATGGGGTCTCACCAAAGCAGAGTAGAGGGACAGAATCGCCTCCCTTGCCCTGCTGGCCTTGCTTCTTTTGATGCAGCCCAGGATACAGTTGGCTTTCTGGGCAACGAGTGCACATTGTCAACTAATGTACAGCTTTTCTTCCACCAGTACCCCCAAATCCTTCTCTGCAGGACTACTCTCAATCCCTTCACCCCTCAGCTTGTATTGATACTGGGGTTGTCCCAACCCAGGTGCAGGATCCTGCACTTGGCTTTGTTGAACCTCATGAGGTTCACACAGGTTTTCGAGCCCATCCAGGTCCCTCTGGATGCCATCCCATCCCTCAAGTGTGTCAACCACACCACTCAGCTTGGTATCATCTGCAAATCTGCTGAAGGTGCACTCAATCCCACTGTCTACGTCATTGATGAAGATAATGGTCCCAGTACTGGTCCTAGTACGGACCCATAAGGGCCACCACTTGTCACCGATCTCCATCTGCACATTGAGCTGTTGGTGACTACACCTTCTGGATGTAACCATCCAACCAATCCCTCATCCAGTGAACAGTTCACCTGGGGCCTTCCTGACCCTATCCCTAAACAACATGGCAGCATCCCTATACTCTTCCCAGGACACCTGTCCCTGCTTCCACTGCCTGTGCATCTTTTCTTGCTTTTTAGTTTGACCAGCAGGTCTTGACTCAGCCATGCCGGTCTCTTGTCCTCCTTTCCCGATTTCTTATACCTGGGGACTGAGAGCTCTTGCATTCTAAGGAAAGCGTCCTTAAAGATCTGCCAGCTCCGCTCTCCTCCCTTGTCCCTGAGGGCAGTTTTGCAGGGGGTTATATTGACTAACTCCTTGAAGAGCTAGAAGATTGCTTTACTAAAATTCAGGGTCCTGACTTTACTCTTCCCTGACCCATATCCCTCAGGACTTCAAACTCTCTAAGTGCATGATCGCTACAGCCCAGGCTGCCTCCAGTCTTGATGTCACCAATTAGCTCACTTGCATTGGTGACCATCAAGTCCACTATCACATGTCTTCTGGTGGGCTGTTAGCTGGCTTAAGACGTTATCCTCAATGCACTCCAAGAGTCTCCTGGATTGTCTGCAGCTCACCGTACTACTTTTCCAGCAGATGTCAGGGTGGTTGAAGTTCCCCAGCAGGACAAGAGCCTGCAAGTGCAATACCACCTGTAGCTGGAGTAAGAAGGCTTCATCAATAGGCTCCCCTTGATCGGGCATTCTGTAATAGACACAAACCACAAGGTTCCCTTGGTCTCTTATCTATCAACCTGCTCATGGCTATTTTTCAGAGACAGCTCTTCACACTCTTCATCATCCTAGCCTGCCCTGTAGTGAAGCAATCCTACTAACTTGTACGGGAAAAGAGAGAAAAAAGAATTGAGAAGCTTTCAAGACTGAAGAGCTTCTGGGAAATGCAAACTGATTCTGTTCTGCCTATCAAAATAATTTCTTGTTAAAGCATATAATTAGATGAGACCAAATGGACATGCATTTTTGTGTGGCCTTAAAAGACATTGCTCTTGAGTATTTTATTCTAAGCACTAAATATGAATATATTGATTCCATATAGTACAAAAAGGTTACTGCTGGGGATAAAGGAAAGGGTAGACTGCGCAAAGGGAAGCCTCCTGTGGAGTACAAGTGAGGGCTTAGGTATTCTGCATGTGGACTCGTCACTGCTGAGTACAGGGGAACAATCACTTCCCTAGCCCTGCTGGCCACATGATTTCTGATACAAGCCAAGATGCTATTGGCCTTCTTGTCCACCTAGGCAAACGGGCAGCTAATATTCAGCTGCCTGTTGACCAACACTTTCAGGTCCTTTTCTGCCAGGCAGCTTTCCAGCTTGGCAGGTACAGAGAGATTGAACAAATGTCTTTACTTCTTGAATATTAACTAAAAATACAGACTGCAACCAAACAAAGCAGCTGATGAGTATTTTCATCCTCTGTTGCATTTACATATGAATTCACAATTTCATTTACGATAGATGTCTATCATTTTTCCCCACAGCAGGCAATGGTACTGAAATAACAAGTAGAAGAGCTAAAAAGGTGGGCTGTGCTGTGTTCAATGAAACATGGGAAATATGTTCTCAATGCTTTTTAAACAAAACGGAGCCATCTTTTGATGCTCTATCACAATGACAGCAGCTTCCATGACAAAGTGAAAAGCAAACTGTGACAATGGGAGTATCATCAAGGAGATGTTCTCAGATTGTGGGATGAGAGCATAGTCAAACACCTTCAATTCTGTCAATGGGATCAAGAAGAGACTTAGACACTTATGAAGAGCACGTAGCACATGAAGTAGCATCTTTAAAAACGGATTTTTTTCATGCTGCAATGTTATATACTGATATAGAGGTCTCCTAGAAAACAGTAATAGTGATTAGGATATTGATCTTACTCAGAAGAACTTAGATCTTTTCTCCCTGGAGAAGAGAAGGCTCAGTGAGGACCTCATCAATCATTGGAACAACCTCCCCAGCGATGTGGTAGAGTCCCCATCACTGGAGGTTTCCAAGATGCAACTGGACAAGGTTCTATGTAATCTCATCTAGGCTCCCTTTCCCATGAAAGTTCAGACCAGATGATTTTTCAAGGTCCCTTCCAACCTGGGTTGTTCTATGATTCTGTGGATTTCACGTGCCATCAGATATCTATCTCCAAGTTTGCCCACAGCAACATAAGCTTTCTTTTGGAAGCCTGAAGATAAAATCCCAACTAACGTACAGCTGACCTGCCCACAGCTACTTTATACATAAGCAGTAATACTGACTAATTCTTCATCTAGAGGTTAAACTTCTGCTTTTGTAATATTCATGTTAACTTAATTAGCAAAAAAAAAAAAAGAAGCTATAAAAGAAACATTCCCCTCATTAATTAATTATTCCATTAAAAATTACTGCAGAAGTTGACTAGAGTACAGAAATATGCTACAGGCAAATTTGTCATCTGTTCAGAAGATGCTTACTGAAGTCAGGGAAAGATACATTCTCCTTATTACAGAAAGAGGCTGTTAAAGAAGATAAAGTTGACATGGCATTCTTTACACTGCTGGCATGAAGGTAACCAGCATCACAACCCAGTGGGGATATCTCCTGCCACCCAAAAAAAAGTAGCCAAGGTAGGTGAGCCCTGAATACAATTAATGCCTTTTAGATTATATTTATTTGATACTTTATCTTTGTGGATTTTTTATTTTCAAGACAGTCATATGCATACTTGTTTGTCAAAGAAAATACATCTTTTTTAAGGTATTAGTGTTACAGTTCATAGATGCTGAGTTTTGGTGCATATTAAATCCTCAGCATCATTTTTAAGCAGTGATGTAAAAGATACAGAAGTCATGGAATATTTGGCTACCATTCCTACTGTTTACAGTTCTTTGACTACATGTTTGAGATAGCCTTTATACTGCAGTTGAAGGAAGAATAGCTTCTGTCAGCCCCCTCTCCAAGTTTTTCCTCAGCTACCTCAGTTAGATCAATATACCTCCTGGTAGCTTAACAAGTCAAAACAAATCCTGACAAATAAACTCAAACAAAAAGGGTAGCATTTGAGCACAACTCATTGACGTGATATTTGAGAATTTGTTAGAATTTCATAGAATCATAGACTATCTCAAGTTGGAAGGGACCCATAAGGATCATCAAGTCCAACTCCCTGCTCCTTGCAGGACTACCTAAAATTGAACCATATGACTAAGAATATCATTCAGATGCTCCTTGCACTCTGACAGTGTTGGTGCTATGACCAGTTCCCTGGGAAGCCTATTCCAATGACTGACCACCCTCTCAGTGAAGAACATTTTCCTAATATGAACTTCCCTGACACAGCTTTATTCCATTTCCTCGTGTCCTATCACTGGTAATCAGAGAGAGGAGATCAGCACCTCCCCTTCTCCTGCCCCTCTTGAGGAAGTTGCAGAGTGCGATGAGGTCACCCCTCAGCCTTCTCCTCTCCAGGGCACACTCTTGACTTGTATTCAACTTGCCATCAGCCCAACCCCCCAGATCTCTTTCTGTGGGGCTACTTTCCAATCCCCCAATTTGTATTTGTCTATATGCATTGTAAAATATGGACTCGTCTAGCTGTGATGGACATTTTACCCAGAAGGATGCTGTGAGAGACATTATGAAAACCTTTGTTAAAATCCAAAACCACCGCATCTAGGCCTCACTTGGTCAACTGGATGTATGACCTTGTCATAAAAGGAAATTAAGTCACTTAAGCAAGACTTTTCCCTCATGAATCCATGCTGGCTACAACCAATGGCTGCGTTGTCTCTCAAGTGTTTTTCATTAACTCCCAGAATAACCTGCTCCTTAATGTTACCAGGCACTGAAGTGAGGCTGACAGACCTGTAATTACCATGGTCTTCCTTCTTACCCCTCTTGAAAATTGGGACAACAGTTGCCAGCTTCCAGTCAACTGTGACCTCTCCAAACTCCCAAGACCATTGAAAAATAATGGAGAGAGGTCACACAATGAGATCAGCCAGCTCTTTAAGTACCCTGGGATGAATCCCATCAGGTCCCATAGATTTATGCACATCCAGCTGGAGCAGCAGGTCTCAAACAAGTTCTGTGTTGGTGGTGATTTTATCATCTCTCCAGTCCTGGTCTTCCAACATCGGGCTCTGGAGGTCTCGGAGCCCATCATGGGTGTTGAAGACAGAGGCAAAGAAGGCATTAAACTTCTCCACTTTGTCTACGTCCCTATCTTTGGTGACCAACCTAGTCCAGCAACAGACAGTTGTTATCTCTGATTCTCCTTTTGCTATAGGATACTTCTTTGGAAGTCTTGTTGGGTAAGGACTGCCCATCTTTTGCACACAAAACTCATGGAAGACATTTGAGAAGCCCGACACCTTTCTCATACTGAGTGCTACATGAGATCTCAGCGTTCAGGAGAACATAATTTATGGAAAAAAATAAAAGCTAGACTCCTAGCTACATTGAGGTCAATGGCAAAACTCCAATTGATTTCCAAGGGACAGATTTTCCACGTTGGAGTTTAAAAAGGCCATAAAAGAAAGAATTCTAGAGATGGATTAAGACAAGAAAAGATTAAGGCACGTTATTCACAAAAAAAAAAAAAAAGATTTCACAAAAGCAGAGTAAAGCCAAGGAAAAATCCTAGCAATATTCTCAGCCATAAGCAGATTTATAGATAAAGGAGGGAAAGGAAAGTTCATGGCTGGGCTGGTGGTGAGATTGCCAAGACCTCTGTTTGGAAGAGAGCTAGGACTTACAGATGCTTGTTAAAAATGAGCACCACTGCTACTAAGTATGTTTCAGAAGCACAATGTGTAATTGATTTTGAGGAAAAAAGCTTATTCCACTCATACTCTAGTGCTAAAATAAGGCATACATCATCTGACTCCATTTATTTTTCTCATTTCAATATTTTCCAGCAGTTTCCAGAATGTTTCACGCTGCCATCTCAAGTGATTTAGTACAAAGAACTAGTATTCTCTCTGGTCTATCATCTGCAAATAATTATTTTAGAATATATATTATTCTCCAATTTGAAATATTTCCAAATATTCAGATAGACATCTTATTGATGTACAGGTCAACTGGATAAAATGAGAAACATTTGTTACATTTAAAAAAAATAAATAAATTTGAGATTGTTTGATTTGGAACTGTGTCTACAGAAAAACTGCTTAGAAGTTTTCCCAACAGAATAATTTTCTTTTAGAAAATGCTGATTCAATCAAATCGACATGTTCTACCAGAAATACTTCATATTGAAAAGGTAAAACGATTTCACTTCATTTTTTTTGCCTGTTTGACACAGTTTGTTCTTTTGGTCTGTTATAGTATATTACATTATAATGTCAGCAAAACTTTGAACTCAAAATTCACTTTTACTTTGCTGATAATTCCTTACAGGAAACATCTAATGCCTAGAAAAGAGACACAGGAATCAACCACCTGTCTTGGCTTAGCTCCTTCTCAGAGTGCCATGGACTTTTATTAAGCTACCCTTACTGTCAAAATGATTAAGAGCAACCTTGTGCTGTTCAGAGCTACACCAGGGACAACATGGCATATCCTCATCTCCTGTCAGTCCACAACACTTTCACGGCCACTGCAGTCCCTGAAATGAGTGCGAAAGTGAACAAAACCCCACAAAAATGTGGGAAGGCCGGAAAACATCTTGATATTTACTAAACAAAACCAGACACAAACCACTGAGCTGAACACTTTTCAGGAACTCCAGACAGAGACCAAACCACACATTATTTGAACTTGCAGACTGTCTAGGTTTGATCTAGACAGTACAACACTTGGTAAAAACAGGATGAAAAGGAGCTGAAAGTGCTGCTTCTTAAGGTGAAGGTACATTAATCATGTTCCCCCAAGCTGGCTTTCGTCCTGAAAAGGTCACTGCCACTGCTGTCAAGGCCATAATTTAGTTCAAACCTTGGAAAGCTGTATAGCTTTCCGCATCACTTTCTAGTTTCAAAAGAGAATTCAACATGCAGCTTGGAGTCCAGATATAACTTGTCACTAGGTTTCCCTCTAAGCAATCTAAGGATGAGCAAAGCATAAACAGCTCATTCACCGTAAAACAATAATGAAGTGGTGAGCGACTCACACTTTAGCTGTGGTGTCACACAAAAGAGCAGTGGAAGGTCTACAAGCTGTCACAACATCCTGATCAGAATCCAGATCAGGTATGGCAAGTCAGGTCAAGCAGTGTTGGAAGGAAAGAAACTATCAATCTTTTGGATGTAACCTAATGTGTTTTTTATGGTATTAGGTCCTCAGGTACTTACAGTGGTAAGTACTCTATAAATCCCTAAAATTAGTAAATGTGTAACGAATAATTATATTTGGAGAAGGAAAGGAAGAATTCAGATTTTTAACTTTGAGGAATATTATACGCTATATATTTGGGTGCCTATGGCCCCCAAAAATTAAACTTCAGGCCAGAAGGTACAGTTAACACAGTTAACTGAAACTCTGGCAAATAGTTACAATGTTGAACAATTGATTTTATTTATTTTTCTGAAGTCCATGTAAAAGAGTATACTGCAGCTCTGTGGTAAATCTTCTTCAGGAACCTAGAATTTTTCCCCATTCATCACTAAAATTAGAGTAGAAATGATTAACAGGATGTTCTTCTGGTCTTCATACCAGCATGCTCTATCAAAAGGAACTGCATGTCAAAGTGAACAAAGCACGTTCACTTTGAGACGTCTGTGCAGGTTTTACAGACCACAGTTATAAAAGTATTCAATGAACCTGATGACCAAAACTTGAATTCCAGAAGTGCAACAGAGAATGAATTCACTGAATGATGCCTTGCCCTCACTTCAGTTCCTCCCCATCAAAGATCTGTCATACAAAGGCTCCATCAGCACCAGCATTAGGTAGATACTAAACTTTCAAATGACAGCTACAATCCAACTAAATTCCCTATAAGGTGCACAAATATGGCATTTAATGATCAAAGCACAGCTGTCTTTCAGTCCTTATTTGACAGAAAGTCCCTTGGCTTTAGTAGCTTTTTCAAGTGCTGTAGTCTTTACCACTGAAAAGGTAGCTACTTCAGGAAGAGGGGAGAGGTCTCTTTTTCTTGATTCTTGTAGCCACCTATTTAAGTATGAACTGTGATTTTTATCTTTTTTTAAAAAAAAAAAAGGTTGCAATCTCTTTGTGGTTTTTGTGGAAAATAATGTACTCATTTATTATCCTAACATTATGCAAATATGACTGATAGTGCAGAATAATGTACTGCAGCCATTGAGCCAGGTATTCAAACAAAAGAATGTGAATACACCACCCTAAAATGTCAATTGCCTTCTAAACAAATGTGTTCCACTTCCAGGACTTTTGAAATTAAACCATCTTTTGTTAAAAGCTTCAAATCTAGATTTCAGAGTGAATTCCAAACCACAGCAATTGCTTTTAGAAGCCTTACTTTAAGGAACATATGAGATTTGTAACTCTTCCAAGTTATGGTCTCCAATATTCATACTTTGACATCAAAAAGATTTTTTGCAAAAGAACTCTTGAAAATCCTATAATTTTCAATCTTTTAGACATTTCTACACTCACAAAGCCAAGTACTGGATTATGTTTTAAAATATCAGAATTATTATTAGAGAATGCATTTGCAGAACATTTTGCAGTATTTATATACATACAATACTATTTTTTGAACTCAAGAAGGAGGACACCTTCTGGAAAAAACAATTTTTTCTTGATGTCTGTGAAGTCCCTGGTAGGAGAGGTGTTTTTTTTTTTTCCCCAAAACATTTCCTTAAATTGGAAAAAAAAAGGAGAAAACATAGAAATCTGCTACTTCATGAATTTATCTGCACTTAAAACAGCTTGAGTGTTCATTTTCATATATGCAACAAGACTTCCAGCCTCAACTATTCAAAAATAATAGTGTAGAGACTGCCTTATAGAATAACACATTTCAACTCACCTTCTAGTCCCTGACACTTGAAGGTGTTCCTACAGCATGTTTTAAGTCTTTCTCCATTAGGAAGTGGGATGAAGTTTTACTTCCCTATTCAGCTGAAAGCAGTCTTTTCAGTACTGCAAGTGTTCATGCTCACAAGTTTTCAATCAAAGTAACTTGCTTCTCTGCTATGTAAGAGTTGGGCCCTGTTTCTCCAAGAACACAATATGCACACAGTTAGTGTATACACTGCTTTTTCATTCCCAGCGATGTTCCTCTTTACAACTTAATGAAAAAATTCATTCTTTTACGTTTCAGACCTTAGGCCTTTGTGAAGTTAGTGCTCTCTGTCAAGGACACAAAGAATACTTTTAGTAGAACTGGCCAGAAGGTGAAAAAACATTCCTGCTGATCTTGTTCACATTGCTAGTCCACACTCCCAAAATAAACCTTAGCATGTTGTGAAAGAGATGTTTTCCTTTTGCAGCTTGGTGCACCGGAGAACAACTGATAACTTAACTTGCATTTCCCAGATTTCTGGGGGTACAAGTGATATTTATCTTTTCAGAAGGAACTCTTAGGCAACTGTCAAAAAAATAAGTTTTGGAAAAGGATCTGAGAGTTTACTGCACAATTACTCATAACACCAACATTGACTTGATTGAAATCTCCTAAACAAAAGCACCTAATCCAAAGAAATTTACACTCTGGAAGATTATTAGTGACTCTATGAGGTAGAATGACTGCTGACATATATATATTTTTTTTTGTTAAAATTGTTCAGATATTAGGATGACAAGGCAGCTATATCAATTAGGAAAAAGAACAATTGCAAGCTATTGTGCATATACAACTTTTCTGAAACAGGAGAGTAGGAAACATATGGGAGGTGTAATTAGGTACTTCTTTGTTTAAGAATACTCTCTAGAGTTGTGAATGTTTTATGACACGAAAGACAAAGTTATAAGAATTAAAAACATTCTGTGAGTTCACTGCCAGAAAAAAAGCCATAACAGCTGTAGGAAATAAGACCTTCCCACAGCTATCACAGATATCCTGTTTCTTTTTCCTCCCGTATCAAATGTTCTGGTCAGTTAATCAAATTCAGCTTAGGTTGTGCCAACTTTTTTTTTTATTTACCTCTTTCATGTCTGCTAGTTTGCTTTATGATCAGATGCACTTTGCTTTTGAACTGTAATTTTCACCTTAAGAGTTCCCTTGTCTTTATCAAATGATTTTGCTTTAAGCTTTAGCTTTGCTTACCAGAGAGCAAAT
Source organism: Larus michahellis (assembly GCF_964199755.1). NCBI lineage: Eukaryota > Metazoa > Chordata > Aves > Charadriiformes > Laridae > Larus > Larus michahellis. Next base: position 25,140,046 of record NC_133900.1, read on the forward strand.
TTATTTATACCATTCCATATGATGATTTAATACCAACACAGACATTTGGTTCTGTATGGATGTGAAACGTTTCTTCATTATTTTTGTGTTCCTTAGGAGGCTCGGTACAGCTCGGTTCATCTCTATGATTTCTAACAGTTCTTTTAAACAGATTTTAAACCCTTCTGTGAGTTCTGCAGTCTCTCTTCTCTGGCAAGTGCCTTCTGCCAAACAAGATCTCTGTTGAGAGGTTGGTGCCACACCATTAGACCTGCTCATTGCAGGGGGGTTGGCTAGACAACCTTTAAAGCTCCCTTCCAACCCAAACTATTCTACGATTCTGTGATCACATACCGTTGTCCAGGATGGCACTGGTAGACACAGGGCAAAACAGTGAGCCATTGGTTTTGTTCAGGGGCACACTTAAGACTATGGAAATCCAAGATTAGGATCCCAAGACCTTGTTCCCACTATAGTCATTGCTGCAAACAGTGTTCATTTAGCCGTGTTCAAGTTCTCTTTAAATGAGCGTATCTGAGTGCTGCAATTAATTTATCCATGAAACACTTAATTCTTTCTTGGCTTTTTTCTGATTTGTACCTGAAAACTGGTCTGCTCAGAGTACTCTCACTGGTTGGTCTAAAGCTTGCTCAGAGTCTTCAATATCTTTGACAAACTTTGTAGCTACACAATACGATCTAGCCAACACCCAAATAATGGTATAAGGTATCATACTTTTATATACTTTTTATTACTTGCATGTTTTCTAACTATTCCTCCTACACCTTCTCAGCATGCAAATTACACCAACTTAGATACCCTTCCATGTAGACTTGCTGAGTCAAATTCAGAAAGAGATATGTATGGACCGCAGTGAGACAATAAAAGGTCTTGAGTTTCTAACAGTCCGTTAGAGTTTACACATGTGGGATGAGTGACAAGTTTAAATTAGATTATTATATTCCTATTATACTCCCATATATTAAACTCCGTAGTTTGTACAATCATTTATATTCATTTTCATTCTTGAAGAAAAGCCTTCCATCAGCTCTTGTGGCACTCCTTCACAGTAACACTTTGGAATAGTTCTTCTCTTCCCAGTCTTCCATCCCTTTATGCTATCGATGTACTTCTTATATTAAAGCTTATATATGAGGTCCCATATTTCACACAATCTCATTGTAATAAATATAACTTTTTCTTATGGCTTTAAATCAGAAGAGGAGTTGTTGCTTGCCTTTTTTTTTTTTAAATGAAGTTTTGGCTCTGTTACAGTGGAAGTTCCCGTAGACTCAATTATTCCAACTACGAACAACTTAAAAGTATATTCTGCTTAAAAGTGCTCAATTTCTCCAGTGAGACAGAACCCAGCATGTTAGATGACATATAATCTTTGCAAATGGAAAGTAAGAAGCTAATTAAGAAGTAAAACTCTGCTGGTTTTCTTTTCTGGCATTTAAAAGCAGAATATTAATCAAGTATTAACCATGTCATGTAGGAGCCAGAGTAAATAGTCCTTGCTGAAAAAAGAAATACGTTTTTATTTTAGTGATATCAAATTTGTAGGATCTCATTATTCCTGCAACAAACTACTTTCTCCCTTACAGATATCAAAATCTGATTTAAAAAGGGGCTGTTATGAGATATTTTATTCTAGTGCCTATCCTGGTTCCTGTGCCTAGTGCAGGAAAGATGTCATCCTCTATACATCTCTTACTGTTAACACTTTTAAAGACATCAATGCTTCCTTGCAGTTTATCTGTTTCTTCTGGGAGACAACTGTAAAGACACATGTTTTCTTGCAGTTACCATGACTGCTTGCAATGCTGTTCCATCACTGTACTTAAGGGACAATATCTCTTGGAGGCTGACACCAGCTACATGTCTGTCTTCCTGTAGGACTTACTTGCAGTATCAACATAGGCTGTGTCAACATGTGTCTTTTGTGATTTTTTGTCTCTCTACACAGTAGCATCAGTACTATCTCTTTAATTGTCACCTCTCTTTGCCAATTGCTTTGAACCTGTGCTAGAAAGCTGCAGGATTTTGATAATCACATTGCTTGCCATTCATTCCAAGACTTCACAGCACTTTGATTTCACAAGCTAGAAGCAGGCACGCTGGGGAATTGCAGGGGTTGTTCCCAGAGTGCTATACTATAGTACTAAGATACTATAGCTGGCCACCAGAAGCCTGGTTTAGAAGCTCTAAATTACCAGTTGCCTATGCATAAGAGAAAAGAACTGTGACACTCTAGGAAAGGATGCATAGCCAGGTCCAGCAATCTGACAAGCAGATTTTCAGGATGAACAAATTCTGGGTCTTCATTCAAGTTAAGAGCATTATATAAAACAGAAATAGGTTTGTGGGTTCTTCCATTTGAGGCTACTGCAGGGTTCTATTGGCAAACAACAACTTTGCCCACGGGACTTTGTGCTTATTTTTGATAAAAAAGGGAAAGTCAGGAAGGACTCTAATATATAAACAAAAACAAATGATAAGAAAAATCAAAGATAGCTTTATCATCTTTAGAGAAAACAGGAGCTCAGAAACATTAATTTCAATGCCAAGTTATTTACAACATAAATCCTGTAGTGAGACTGTTCCTTTTCCCCCTTTTCATTTTAAATCTCTTATTTTCAAGGTATTTAAAAAGAGGCCTGATAGTATAACATGTAGAAAGACAGAAAATGAGAAAAAGCAGACACATCACGCTGAGTATACGCTGTGCAGATATGTCCTGCCTTCAGGGACTTAGCATCCACTTTTCTGAGTGGACCAGCCCAGCCCCTGAAGAAAGCAAAGATCACTATGCACTCCTTCTATCAGCAATACATAGCTAGTAAGGTAGACTTCCACACAATTTTCTGCCCATTTTAGGAGAAATCCATATTCAGGTAATCCTCCTTGTTATGGAAGATAAAATTTATAAGCAAACAAAGCATTTATTTCAATATCTTCAGTTAGTATGTTCACAGGGAAACCCAACTCTATTAGTATGTAGGTCTGATTCAGGCAGACAGTGCCTCTGGAATCTCCTTGTAGAAGAAAGAACAGATCTGTGCTAGACAAAATAACATTTTCCAAATACAAGAACATGGCCTCCTCCATGAAAGCATACAAAAGTTACTTCCTTTCAGTGAGGCTAAACTCACTGATGTAAAGCTGAGCATGAGACTACACCACGATTTTCAGAAGGGTGGAGCCTATGTCCCAAATAAGGTTAGGAAGTAGCAGTCGAGTTTAGGATTTTGCTATACTAAGAATTTTTGAACCAGGCTTTTGAAAACTTCTCCTCCTGTAACACTTCTCTTGCTCCCTCCAACATGTGAGCCTCTTAACCGTTCAGAAAATGTTAAGTGCAGTGAGCTTTCTGTAACACTCTGTCTTTTTCTGCTTAGTTTTAAGCCATGAATGATTCGCATCCTCCTCTATTTGAACTTTTAACCTTCTAGAAGAATGACTTTTGTTCAAGGGATTAAACACAAGTCTAAGAATTTTAGTGACTTATTAATTCCTGTGTCAAAAACTTCAGTTGAAGATTAAAGACATTTGATGTGCTCAACACTCCAGATTTCAAATATCCAATGTACTGTTTTGATTAATTCGTTTTTCCCAGAGAAATGACTAAGAAAAAATGTTTCTGAGTGTAAAGTCTTATCAGCACCTCTAGACTTCTTTTAGGGCAAGCATTTCAGTCTGTTATTTTCTGCTATTTTTGTATGTACTCACTGAACTCATGTGAAAGCATCACTGAAACCATTCAGAAAGCTAAATACATGCATACTTGTTAGTGGGATCAAAAAGTCTTAATCACCAGATATCTCAGATGCATTTTAATTTTCTTCTGCATTGTGCTGCTGTCTTGCTTTCATTATGTTTTCTGTCTATCACATCAGTGTGTCATATCTTCTGCTTATTGCAAGAGCATCACTTCATCTTAATTTAATTTGTCATTTGAAGTCATCTTACAGGAATCAATGCCTGTTTTGAAAATCTTTCTCTTTACTGGGACATATTTTCACTACTTGATATACCGTTCTTTTATCTTTTACACCTGTCATATTTATCATTGTATTGTTTCCCCTGTTATCTGCAACATGTCACATTTTATGCCTGTTCAGGTGACAGTTCTGAATTTTATAATAGATCTATCTTCCTACCAAATGTAGTTGAGCAGTCACAGCAAACTGGCAGCAAAACTTTGTGGTTTACTGCAAAGCTTTAGGTCACTGTCAGTCCAATGAAGTTAAGGTATGCACTGAAAACAGTAATAAAGCACAAGACAAAGATGCAAAGTGCAATTCTTTTTTTTTTTTTTGTATTTTGAAGTTTCCTTTGTAGTGGTTTTAAATGTTAATGAAACTTCAAATCCAGGCTGGCCTTCACTGGTAGCATATGTTTTCAAAAATGATTAAGACCTTTTTTTTTTTCCTTTTTTTTTTTTTTAATAGCTGTAGCTTTAATTTTCTGTAACACATCTAGAAAAATGCTGCTTCTTTTACCTGGAAATTTGAATGAAAGTTTTTTGTCTCTTCTCCCACTGATTTGCAAGTTATGAGGAAGTCTGTGCTTAGTGAAGGACAACTCGCTTGAAAGGCTCCGCATCTCAATTTCAAGAATCCAAAAGATACAGCGAACATTTTTAATAGCTGCTAAGAGACAGAGACACTCAGGCTGCTGCACAGTACAGGGACTGCAAGAGTGAAATCAGCTAAAACGGTTCCCTTCTCACTCCAAGCTGCTCTTGCTCCCTGCTGCAGCATGTCATCTCCTCCAGACTGCTGACGCTACCATTTTACAAAACCATATTGTGAACCAGACCAGTGAATTGATCCAGGTTAAATATAACCCTTTTCTTTGCAGAGGCCCAGGCAAGGTACGTGGTAAAAGGTGGAGAAATTGAAGGGGAATGGGGAAAAAACTGAGGGAAACAAAGCTTCTCTAAGCTAGTCTTGCTGCTCAAAGTCCCAAATTTGTGGAATGGCTGCCTTAGTCTCTCCAAAAATCTTCTATGTGACTATGCCACATAGCGAAGAAATTACACATCAAGCTTTTCCACAATCTTACTTTTATGGCTTGTTTTTAAATCAAATTCTTCAATGCACCCACACCCCACTGCGTACAATGATCAGGAATCTCCGTGAGACTCGTTGACTATTTGGTGGTGGTTGAAGCTTTTTGCAAATTGTTTGGGCCCAAAAACAGACACATAAGTACATGTTTAAAGCCCCACAGGAGTGATAATGAACAGAAATTTTCAAAATATACTGCAATGTAACTGCATGTGTCAGAATACAACTAAGCCTTAAACCCAGACTTGTCAAGCCAAATTTTCTCTGTGATAATCTTACAGATACTTTGAGAGGACATCCAGTTACTACTACCAACTTTAATCTAATGGTCTTCTTTTGCACAAGGATTTCTGTCTTCCTTCTTTCGCATCTACAGGGTAACCCAGGTCCAGTGCACACAGCAAGTTCAAGACAGTATATCCCAGTGGGACTGGGATAAATGCAAAGTGGGACTTCTGAGGTGCTTACCCTTTGAAAGAGTGTTTAATGTAGAAGGTCATTCTTTTAAATACAGTTAACATGCTAGGGACCTTAAATCTACTGCAAGACTTGGTTTGCAAGTGAGTGAAAGTGCTGTTTCAAGCTTTCTAGGTTTACATATGTAATACAGGGGAAACACATAATGTGAAGAGTGTAATATAGAGCAGTCCTACATTATATAATTTATTTCATTCTCAGTAAAGGTCCTCTTAAAAGCTCCTGGAAGTGCCTAAAAAGGACAGCACAAAAAATTGCTATGAGGACTGACTAGTGACTGTTTGGGGAATCTGTTACGAGACAGACCTAAACCACCCAGCCATCTTCTTCAGTGTTGCATAATGCTTACACCCTGGTAGGCAATCTGGGGACACAAAGTTAAAAAACATAACAGGGCAAAGCAGGATGTCAAGCGTTACAGATTAAGTGCCATATGGGAGAAAGAAATCCACGTTACAGCTCCAGCAGCTTCTTGCAATTTAGATCCGAAAATAACACGGAATTAACGAGGAATAATTTCAGAGCTAAAGACACCAAAGGGAATGTCACCAGCCTGTGCTAGAGACAGTTATAGGAAGAAGAGCTTATAGTCTTTAAGGCTGATACTCAGAAGGATGCCATCAGCCTCCACTCGACACAAAGCAGGAACAGGTATATTCATTGATATCCATTATCTTAGTCCAACAGCATGCACTAGCCCTAATCTGAATTTGAGCTCCAATACAAACATGTGCCTTTACTCAAAGAAAATGTTCCACAGCATCTGTAAAGCTGATCACAACTTCAGTGACTTTTTTTTTTTTTTTTTGCACAGGAATGGGCTTGAGTATTATGTTTTCAGTTCTGAAAAAACACCTGCCTGTGCAGTTGTGGCTTTACAAAAATCTGTACATCATCACCCACCTCCGTTCCTGTGTTAAGTGACAAATAGCTATCTAAAAATCAGAGCACAGGAAAATCTGGATTGGCAATGGTTACAAGAAATGTGCCCCAGTAAGAGCGGCTAAAAGACAAATGGAAGTTATGTTAATTTGAGTAAATTAGGCACAATGAAAAAGATAATAACAAGCAATTAAATCAATCCGTCCAGCTCTCAGTCCCTGACTATCCTACTGCCACACTGAATCCTCAACGCCCAGGCAGGCATCTCAGCAGCCTCTGAGATGGGAATCCAGGAGAGCCAGTTGACTGAGTCAAAATGATGCTACTACATTAGAGGTAGTATATTGCAAGAATACTAACCAGCAAAATGCTTAGTAAACAGTTACTAAATTAATAAATATTTCAAAAAATATTTCTTGTATATGAGCAAGAAACTAAAATTAAAAAGATATTTTATAACATTTGCACACAGAAAAATACACGAGTTGTTCTTTTTCTGTCTTCCACACCTACCTGGCCCAAACCATGCTCATTTCAGGTTATCCTGAGCACAGAAGCTGGATTATTCATCTCTGGTTTCTCTATTTTTGAATTCAAACTACATTGCAAAACTCTGACAGTCTTGGAAACAAGTTAGAATCTACTTACGCTCAGGACGTGGTGCAGTTGATAGAGGGAAGAGATGCCATCCAGGGGTCCTCACAGGCTTCAGGAGTGGGCCCGTGCAGAACTCATGAGGTTCAAGAAGGCCAAGTACAAGGTCCTGCACCTGGGTAGGGACAATTCCTAATATCAGTACAGACTGGGAGAAGAACGCACGGCAAGCAGCCCTGCAGAGAAGGGGATACTGATGGACAGAATTTGGGCACGAGCCAGCAGCGTGCACTTAGAAAGGATGCAAAGAAAGATAAATCAGAAGAAAAGTGATCTTTGGACATAAATATGTATGTAGAGAAATCCAGTTGTACTTCCTCTCTTCCTTTGACAGAAATAAGCTACCTAGTGATATTTTTTCCCCCCTTTCTACAGATTTTGCTATCAAACACTTGTTACCTGTTACTACCAAAGGTAAACCTGAGGCCCACTTTTGGGGGTGTGATGTTTTCAGGTGATGCTTTTTGGTAGGTATATTGAATAGAAAAGAAAAGAAAGATCTAACAGTCTGGAGAATAAAGACGATTAATTACAAAAACTCATAACCAAAGAAAGTTTCTCTTTGTGCGTGTCTTTGATACTTAAATTGACCGCATTTAAAATGAAGTAAAGAGGTGGACTTAACAGAATTTGTTTCATGTTTGCAACAGGTAGTTGTTTTTCCTACGAATGCAAGGTGTATTCTTGACAATATATGCTATTTAGGTTGGCAGTATGATATTAAGAAGTCAGCATTTGTTTCTAGTAAGAGGTACAGTGAGGGGGAAAAAGCAGGTATAGTAAAGAAAGACTGAACAGTTTCTGGAACACGACGTCCAGCCTAAATAGCGGAGTGTTATTAGGATGTAGAGGCTGGTTAGGTGCAACAGTGTAGAGCTGAGACTGGGTGCAACAACGAAAGAGGATTGCAATGCATTTGGGCAAGGGCGAAAGAAATGAAATGAAGAATGAGTATCAAAATGGAAAAGAAACACCCGTCCTTCACAGCACAACACAAAACCAGCAACTCCAAGCAAGGGCGGTTACGATTTGTTAATGATTGCAAAACAAATACAAACCACATGTTATTCCAAATGCACGTTAACTGCCACAAGTTGTATTGGGACATTTTAGAGAGGTGCAATGAAGAAACACATTTTTTTGCCGCGATTCCCTTCCCCGGTGCGGACTTACCCGCCCTGGAGCCGGTCCCCTCAGCGAGCGACCGTTGCCGTCTTTACGCCTCGTTTAAATCTGCCGCCAGGGGCGCTGGCCCCGCCCTCGGCTCCTCAGCTGCCTCCGCCCCCGAGAAGCGCCGGGCACCGGCTCGGCCTGGCCGCTTTTCCTGGCTTTAAAAGCCTGGAAAACGAGCCCCCGGCCGACCCTTTTTTGCCGCGATTCCCTTCCCCAGTGCGGACTTACCCGCACTGGAGCTGGTCTCCTCGGCGAGTGACTTCCTTATACAAGAGTAGGTGCTCCAGGCAGGGCAACCACCTAAAACAAAGGTCATTACTTATTTACCAATATGCAAGCGATCCATGACATCACTTCATTTTACTTAATTTGGAGGAAGGAATCAACTTCTTCCAGTGTCAGTGGGAATAACTTCAGTCTTCCCATGGTGTATGTGTACTGTGGTGATTCATTCATTTTCCTACCTATACGCACACGAAAAACACACTTGGGCAACCTTTCATTTCTGCTGTGCTTCCAAATGGCTTCAAACGTATTTTTAAACTTTAAAAAGTAAAGTAAACACAGAAGTCTTGGACTACGTTATGAAATCACACACAGGTGAAAACAGACAAACAAACAAATCTGTGGAAAGCACAAGTGATACTTTTCACATCTGTTTTTCTGCTGTATGAGTTGGGTTTTTTAAGCTGTAAAGGTAATAAATATGAAAGCTGTGCACTCATTCGGTTCTCTTTTTTTTCCTTTGAGTTATATACAATCCACCACAGATTCTTCACATTGATCACTAGAACAATCTGATTTTGCACCCAAGCTGTCCACCCTCCCCATGCCGTGTAGGCAATAATAACTTGATGTAGCAGAGAAGCTGCCTGAAGACTTGCAGAAAGATTAAATGTGCCTTGAAACCTATTTTTAATCAGATAATCTTTGTATTCAGGAGCAGTAGTTGTAGAGCTACCTCAATGCTTGTTCATTTATTTCTAAGTAGCACAGCAAAATGGCAGCAGAGTCTCTGGTACGTTGCTGCTCTTCATTTGTTCATGCATTGGCTTTAGACCAAAATTGTGCTGATTGATAAAACAACAGAGCAGCCCCCCTTTCCCAGCTGATCGGATCCACTTCTTCCATGGTAAGGATTTCCTCTAGTTTATTACTTTTTGTTCTTTTCCATCTCCCTCACCCCACACCTTCTTTTCCATTTTCCCCAAATTACTGTTTCATCTGTATTCTGCTTCTAATTCACATATCATGCGATTCCAACACTATCCAGCACACGTAATTTTTCTGCCAGAGGCAACCTGCAAAACATGATAGCTACGTTCAACATATCTTGTTCTGAAGCATGACACACCACTACTGCATTAAAGGTGACATTCTAAGCCTATTCAGAACACTGGAATGAGTCCCACAGAGTCTGAGATGTTCTAGGCTATATTCAGTAAATGATCTCCCCAATCAGATTGCTTCTATAATTTAAAATCAGAAAGCCTAGTTTCCTTATCTTTGATTTCCTGAAAGCCTTGGAATCTGAACTTTGTTGGTCTTCCAGTGCATATACATTTCCAAAAGAACAACTTACTATAGGTTCCAGCTGCTTGTGCCAGTATTTTTATTCATCTCTTCACATTTCATTTCCCCACTGGATTTTTTCTCCTGAGGTATGCTATGGTCTCATATTTTAATACCTTCCTCTGTCTTCTCTCTCTCTTCTTTTTTCTTTTAATGTCATCTTTTTGGAAAATTAAATTATAAAATCAGAACTCATTTTTTAAGGATTACTTAAGAAAATTAAATGGTTTTAGTCTAGATGAAAGCCATATGGACAGGTCAACTCATTTCTTTAAGGTCTGTCTCTAATGCTGTTTCTATGTACAAGTAGTATCAGGTATCTCTCCCTACATGTGCCTTCTCGCCAGGTTTCGAGACTGGAACTTGACAACTCGAGCCATCATGATTGTAAGCCAAAAATCACAGAATTTCCCACTGATACCTCTGCAATAGAAACATTACTGACAAGACAGGGAATTAAAGAGAACAACTTAAAGCTGCTATGCTTCTATGACCATTCCTGAGCTACACCTGAAAGTGCAGTACTTCCCCCCACTCCATTTAAACATTTCTTCATTTTGGCAATAAGTCTTAGATTGATCTGAGTGTAGAGGTTTTGCAGAATCTTTACAGTCAGTCATACTAGGATTACACACATTTTGGCCCCTCACTACAGGAAAGACATTGAAGTGTTGGAGCGTGTCCAGAGGAGAGCCACCAAGCTGGTGAGGGGTCTGGAGAACAAGTCCTATGAGGTGAGGCTGAGGGAACTGGGCATGTTTAGTTTGGAGAAGAGGAGGCTGAGGGGAGACCTCATTGCCCTCTACAACTACCTGAAAGGAAACTATAGAGAGGCAGGGGCTGGCCTCTTCTCCCAAGGGAATAACGACAGGACCAGAGGAAATGGTATGAAGCTGCGGCAAGGGAGATTTAGATTAGATATTAGGAAGAATTACTTTACTGAAAGAGTGGTCAGGCACTGGAACAACCTGCCCAGGGAGATGGTGGAGTCACCATCCCTGGAGGTATTTAAGAAACGTGTAGACATGGCTCTTCAGGGCATGCTCTAGTGCCCCAGATTATTGGTTTATGGAGGGGTGTTGTGTGGGGGGTTGTGGGTGTGGAGTTTAGTTGGTGGGTGCTTTTTTTTTGTGTGTTTTTTTGTTTTTTTGTTTTTTTATGTGGTTGGACTCGATGATCTCAAAGGTCCCTTCCAACCACTAAGATTCTGTGATTCTGTGATTCTTGTCCAGTTCAAAGAGCAACCTGTATTTCTGCCCCAATGCCAAAAGAATAACCAACAGGGGCAGCAGCAAACTCAAAAAAAGTCAACATACACTGCACTTCTACTTGTTGTTTTCCCAAATAAGTAGGCAAGAAATAGGGCATTTTCTTTCAGTCAGGCTGCATTGCTTCCAGAAGCACTGCTCCCACTAAATTATACCTTTCCTAGGCAGTAACATTTAAACCAATGTAGAGAAGATAACGCAGCTATAAACATACAAATAGACACAAACACCACTCCAACCACCTCACCTCAGCACACTTATTGGATGCTTCTTTCAAGGACCAAGGACCAGTGGAGAAAAGCAACTGCAGAGGTAGTGTTTCAATAAACACTCAGAAAAAAAAAATAAAAAAAAAGAAGAGGAAATACATGCAGAGAAAAATGCATGACTTGATGTATTCTCTCCTCTTCACTCACCCCTTCTGTATTTCTGTTCTTGACCTATCCTAAGCTCTTCAGGATGAAGGCTTTATCTGAGGCTTGCCTGGGGTTTGGAACACAGCTTCTGAGAGATGAATCTCTAGGTGAAGATGCATGAACCAGATGCTGGAAATCTGATTACAAAATCATGAAGATTTTGTGTATTTTCTGCATCTATAAAACCATGAAATATTAAACAACAACAAAAGGAATAAGGATGATAATGGAGAACATCCTTGGCATCATCCCATTAATGAGTAAGGCTTGTTTCTCCGCTCAGAACAAGCCAGTGATTTAATTCCAAATTTTCAGAGTAATTCAAGTCTATTCCAGAAGAAAAGTATTTTATACCAAAACTCTATGTTGTACCTGTTTACTTCTGTCAACAGGTTGGCTTTGGACCTCACCAGGACAATCCTGAAGAGCACAACTTACTTCAAAGTCGTAACTGGATAACCATATATAGTTTCAGCTGTAGCAAATTAGTTCTTACGCATGTCTGCAGTCATAGTAAGTTCTCTTGATAAAAATCATAGAATCATAGAAACACAGAATTGTTTGGGTTGGAAGGGACCTTCAAAGATCATCTAGTCCAACCCCCTTGCCATGGGCAGGGACATCTTTTACTACATTAGGTTGCTCAAAGCCCCCTCCAACATGACTTGAACAACTTCTCTGGGCAACCTGCTCCCGTGTCTCACCATCCTTATTGTAAAAAATGTCTTATATCCAATCTAAACCTCCCATCTTTTGGTTTAAAACCATTGCCACTTTCTAGATAGTAGAAATTTCCAAATTTATAAATGACTTATCCTATCATAACTAAAAACATCTGGAAGCTAACATTGCAGCAGCGGTGCAGAGTCCTTATGTCATTCACCCATCTGGGTGACTATGCTTCCAATCCACAATCTAGATTCTATTAATAAAGAAGTGATCATGGTCCTCCTTCTGTCCTATCATAAGTCTGAGGATCATATTAGTAGATCAAGGGTAAGGCTATGTGGTTTTTTACACCACGTTTCTGATCCTCCTTTGAGATGTTACAGTTACAGGTTGGCTGGGCTACTGGGATTCCCACTACTGCCTTCTGAATTTCTCTATTTCTATCTGCAAAATGTCTCTGCTTCTCTTCTGAAGCTGGCATCTACCAATCATTTGGTTTCTACAAGTCACCTTTTTTATATGGTGCATGCAGAGGGTTTTCCTCAAATTTAAGAGAGACACCTTTGAGGATCAAAATAATCAATACGGCAGTGTAATGCCTGCATCCACCTCGCAGATACTTTCTTATTTCCTATTTCCTACTCCAAGGTATTTCTTGGAGTAGGAAGAAGCAAAGAAGCAATAATCACAAAGGTCATCAGTACCTATTGTGACTGTTTTGCCTGCCTTCGATGACTAAACTCATGATCAGATTTCTGCTCAGAATTGCAATTGCTAAGTGTGGCCTTTTGGGATTCACAAAAACAGATAAGCTTACCATGTCTAAGTTGATACATAATGATTGGTCTGCTTGATGATTTTTCAGCTTCATATCCCTCAACGTGGAAAATCTCAGTGAATGAAATTTACACATCAAATTCTTATCTGCAATGTCCTCTCACTTGTCCATGATAATCACCTGGAGGAACACGGTTACTTCAAATTGGAAATCCTGTGAGCATCTAAAACAATGCTCTGTCTGGCACACAGGAGTACAAAGAGAAGCAAAGAGAAATACCTTCCTTTCTTTTAAAAAATGCAGCTTAAAGTGTTAATCAGAAGACAGACATGTGACCAATTACTATCTCTGAAGTTACAGGACACCAGATGAACAATAGTAACCAACCATGTTCAGACCCCTTGCTTTAGAGAAATGTGAATTAATGCAGCTGTGGTTCTCCTTCTTTCACTTCAGACCACATTAAGTTAAATTAATTTGTATTTGCCATGGGCTAAAAGCATTCACACAGACAGTTCCTATTGCTTGAAGAGCAATTTGCTAAGCCATGATAAATTGCTTGTGTGTCTGAGCCAGTGATAGAATGAGTGAGGAAGTATTACTTCAGCATGCCACCTCTTACTAGGAGTTCATAATTAGCAGGACAGCTGGTCAGCCTCTTGCCAGGAATAGGATGATTACCACCACTTACAAAAGGTAAGGCCTCAAAAGATGATGCTGTTAACGCCTTTCTGATCTAACACCTGCAAGACATTTATACTTATACTGGGATCTGGACTAAAATCTGCTTAGAGCAGAACTGGACTTTATTTCATAGAATCATAGAATGGCTTAGGTTGGAAGCAACCTTAAAGATCAGCTAGGTCCAAGCCCCCTGTCACGGACACAACTTCCACTAGATCAGGTTGCTCAAAGCTCCATCCAACCTGGCCTTGAACACTTCCAGGGATGGGGCCTGGGTGAATTTCACTGGCAAGAGTTTCAGGGACTACAAAAGCTGATTCTTTCCAGTCTATCCACACAGCAGTCAAAATGCTGCCTCATAGTTTTAACAGTACTGCTACACTGTAGGATTGTGTATGTCCATGCAGTTCCACTCAAGCATGTTGACCTCCTTTTTAAGAATCTTACCGCCTACGTTTTCCCATACTGAGCAGCACTAATACCCTTTTCAGGCTCTTCTTACTGTTTTAATAACAAAAAATATTTTTTAAAGTGCCATAATTAAACGGAAGCAGAGAGCCACTGAACAAACAAACCATTAAATTGCATTGAAATCTGCTGCCTTCAAAGGCAAAATCTAATTAAGGTTTAAACTGCAATGTTAATTGCACAGTAGTGAGATTCACTATGCATTATGTGTTTATTATCAGTTTTCTAACTTGAGTAATTTTAGAGAGGCAAATGCAACTTCTGGGACTCATGCTATGACATGGCAATGGACTTAATTACTAGCAGGAAAATATTTGCTTTATAGTTGGTGTAGTGAAAAATATCTGAAGAGATCTTGACAAGAGCTTGGGAACATAGAGCACCATGTAAATCGCAATGTAGTGTTAAGATTATCCTCAGAAGTGTTCATGGATTGCTTTTCCATTTTAATAATCTCAGCAGAGTTTGAAGAGAACTGAATCTGCTGTTAACATTGCTGCAAATAACCAGATTCTAAGAGAAGACCAGGAACAAAACAGAAGAATTAAACCAAATAGTTTTTCATGGACTTTAAGAAAACAAAAAAACTATTTTGTGTCAGCACCATTCAATCCTTAGAAAATACAGCATTACAAACCAGATTTTTTTCTGAACTACTTTTCCTACATGAAAGCTTTAAAAGAGGAGAAACAGTCCTTCCTCTATGCCCTTTTGCTTTATTTTTGTCTCTCAGCTAATTCATAATAAGATATAAGCCTCCAGCTGAAGCCTAATACTTAGGAATCTGATTATCTTTTCTTCTATAGAGACTTTGGTTATGCCTTTGTTTGAGGTAGAACAGAAACAACTTTCTGTTCAGTAATTTTACTTTTTAGCTAAGCCTCTTCTAACTCTGAAATCAACAGCATATTGTGCAGAAAACTATTCGTTCTCAGCATGATAAGACCTGTGTTTATAGTTAGTGCCAAGAAATGCTATGCAGTGAGGCTCTTGCTTATGCTTATTCCTATAACAACCAAGGTCAGCTAATTTCATTATTTGCCCCGTTGGAGGGTCAGAAATGGAAAAGCGTAGAGGGGTCCCACCTGTGGGGAGAACCGGACAGGACAGGTGACCCAAAACTGACCAACAGGGTATTCCATGCCATCTGCCCCATGCTCAGTGTAAAAGCTGAGGGATCAAAGGGTAAACCTTTCTTCAATGGCCGAAGTCCGAAGAGAACTGTCTATTCATCTGCTTTTGATTCCAATTCATGCATTCCTGACTGCAGATCTGGAATCCAGTTCCTATCCATAGCGAGTCCAGTCTGCTGCTTCCCCAGTGCCTGCTGGTGACATCACCCTGGGAGCTCAATACGGTTTTGTATATATTGTATCTATTTCATTATTTCCTTTTTATTTTTTTATTAAATATTCCATTAAAGTAGTTCAGTTCCTTCTAAATTTGTAAATCTCTTTATCTCTCCTCCTTCTCTCCTTGGGGTGAGAAGTCAGGGGGCAGCATCTGTCATCCATCATTGGCCAGTTAGGCCTAAACTACAACAGATTTACTGAGGCTCAGCTCTTTAAAGGCATTATGTACTTACTACTGAATTCAACACCTAAATATCTTTGAGGACTTAAGTGCTAAAAGCCTATGTTGCTTCTAGTAATGGGATTCCGGTGCCCAGGTAAAATTGTCACTTTCATGTTTTTTTCCCATTGCTTTGAACCTTTAGTCCCATACACATGAGTTTTTCATAAACACACCTAGATGACTACAGGTGACATGATTAGGTTGTTTGTAATCATATTTCAGAATTCCTCATTAAATGTCCTTTGCGGAGGACAAAGGACTTCTTGCTAGACATAGGTGAAAAATGAACACAACGTATTAATTCAAAATTAAGCACATAAATCAAAACTAGACTATGGTTTAGTTACAGATTTTCTGCTATGTACTGTCAGCTATTTTTGCCATTTTTCAGGGAAGGTATTATGTTTACATTGAAGACAGAGGAAGGGTTATTCTTCAGATTGACCTGTATACCTTTGTCTGCAGGTGAGTACTACTATTATTGCAGAAACATATTTGTGATTTTCAAAGTTCAGTTGTCCACTGAAGTAAAAGAAGTGAGGTTGCTTTTGGCAGGCAATTAAATCCCATGGAAAACAAGCTGTTGGATGAAACTACCTACAGATGTAAAATTTCTCGTACCCAGAAGGAATCAGGCAAATAGCTTGATAGAATAACCCATAGGCTGACATTTTTCATTCACAAAAAGAATCAGGCCATTTCATGAATGATGTGTGAACAAAAAATATAACTAAATTTGCAGCTAATACTCCTTGCAATAAATTATACAACCAGGTCTACTTTTTGCCTAAACAACATAGCTATAAATAGCCGTCCTCCATAACAGTAAAATTTTTCACCAAGAAAAAGCACATGAGAAGAGTGTCTCTATGAATGAGCCATTTAAAAATGGATTATTAATTCAGTCATTTTTATAGCCTGTTTCTTGCATCCTGATTAAAGCAGGGTGCAATCAATACAAGTAGATTAACAGCTCAATATATTAAATGTTAAGGATGTAAGTACCACATTCACTAATTATACATATATTTCAAATGAGAGAATTATACACCAAGAGGGATTTTTAGAAGTGTTCAGTACTTACATCTGTGGACAATTCTCTAAAGAAACCTCAATGTCTAAGACTAGACAGCTTTCAAAAGTCTAGGAAGAAGGGCCCTCAGTCCAAGCTCTATTGAAATGCTTTAAAACACTTTCCACAAGATGTCTTGAACTGTGTACAGTATATAGACAGAAGCACATCAGCTCTTGAATGTTTTAACAGACATGTAATTTTGCACGTACATACCAAGGCTAAAAAGCAGGCTTTTTGTAATTCAAGAGTTCAAAATGCAAATCATATGCTACTTTCCTGAAGTGACAGGTACCCTTCATTTTTTGTTCTAGGAACTAAATTGTTCCATTGCTTTATCAGGCACCGGCCCTTTCTAAAGATATCTGCTAGCACATACCTACTGGTAACGATCTTTAGATCAGGCTAGTAAGAATCACTTTTCCCTTTCGGAAGACTGCTATGAACAAGCAATCATTCTTAGCGCTTATCATGTATACCCTGTGGCAAGGGGTTTTGCAGTGACTATAACCAATTTTCACAGTATTGCAGTGACTATAACCAATTTTCACAGTATTGTGAGGTTGGGACAACCTACGCTGCATTATTTCATATCCAGCTGAGGCTCTCCATCATCATATAATTTTAAAAAGTTGCTTTATAGGATGATAAAAACTGGTAGCAAATTGCAAGGAACAACACACATAGGACACGCGCACTGCACTGTCTTATCTGGAGGATACAAATCGCTCATCATGTGCTAGTCCAGCTCCATGACTTTGTCTTGCCCCCAGGATTTCTGGGATTATTTGATCCCTTGGACAGGATAAGCACCCCAGGAAGTTCCAACATAGAACAAACTGCACTCCTCAGCATGAGCTACGAGTCTGGAAAAGGCTGGCATCCATTGCCATTTAAGAACAGAGGTGGGGCAAGGTAGGGAAGGGGGACATACGGTAATGAATTAAAAACATTTTCAGTCCATTCCTGCCCCCCGGACCTAGAATTACATCCTTCCCTCACAGAGGTTCACAGATTTCAGGTTATCCTGACTGCATAGCAAAGGCTGGAGGAGCTGACCCAGAAACATGTTTCATCTAGCCCATAATATCAGACTTAGCTGTAGCAACACTGTCAGAAACGTATCAAATTTAAGGTTGTGCAAGGGACATCTGAATTTCCTTGTCATTCCTGCTTGAGCATAGTCCTGCCTATGCTAATCAAACCACGCAGCTCTGTTAGGGAATTAATAGCCTTGCATTCATGAAGCCTCTTTTTTTTATTTTCCGCTCACCTGTCTCTTATTCTTCAGCTTTCACAACATCCCAGATGTAAGGACCATGCACATATTTCTGTAATGTTCTATAAAACTTTACATTCTCAATTGGATTGGTGTATTAATATTAAGGCATCAGACAGCTAGCACATACTGACAAGGACCCCTGCAGAGAGTATCAGATGTGATAGCAAATGCAACTGTACTGAGAAGATGGCAGCTCCCAGACGGGACTAACTTACAAGATCTTAAAAAAATGCCAACCTTAACTTGAACTGACAAAAGAGAAATTCATAGTGCATGCAAAAGCAGGAGGCACTTCCTTTCAGACACAAACACAGTTTCTGGATCGCTGTGCTGACCAAAGCAGGTGCAGTTGTCCCCTAATCCTTTCTAAAACAAAATGTCTTGAATAGAGACATCAACTCAAACCGTTCTATTTCAGGCTAATTTAGTCCAAGAACTAGCACAAGTAGAAAAAAAAAAATAAATAACACAAACAGCTAGTTATGCTTCTGAACAAATTGCTAATATCTGTTGTCCAGGGAGCTGACCTTTCTGAGAAAGATTTCAAACAATGCGTAAATGAGTCTCTTGATAATCCTTTTTTCTAGACAGAACATGACTGGAGTGCAAGATATTTGGGAGTTTTTGCCTTTCACAACATATACAGGACAGCAACAAAATTAAAACAGTCTCATCACATCAGGACAGTCCTGTAAACCAATGCTTTTTTTTTTCTAATTATATTTGCTGCTAAAACTCCTTAGAGCAAAACTATTGAAAATAATAAAATAACGGTTCTTTTTTTAAAAAAAATAATACTTTAATCTCACAGAAGGAATTATCAATTTTACGCCAGGATCTCAAGACAATACAACCTTATTTATTTTTCTATCTGGGATAGCCTTTACAGGCCAAGATTAAGATGTAGTAAAAAAAGGATGCACGTCTTATATTCACTATACTGCATATAGTGTTCCTCTTTGTTCCAGGCTTTTATTGTTTTCCACTCACAGCTTGTGATAAATCACAAATTTTATTCCTAGATACCTGTCGGGCTTTCTTCAATAAAAATTAATCATTTTTCTGTTGCCTTTAGGTATGTCCTCTATTGTTAGTCTATTACTATCCACATGCCTAGGAAGATGCTACATGTTCCTTCTGTTACTCATGCTAAAACCAAAACCTTCTTTTGTTAGCATACTATTATCATAGAATCATAGAAAGGTTTGAGTTGGGGGGGACCTTAAAGATCATCTAGTTCCAACCCCCCCTGCCATGGGCAGGGACAACTTCCACTAGATGAGGTTGCTCAAAACTCCATCCAACTTGGCCTTGAACGCTTCCAGCGATGGGGCACCTTTTCAGATGATCTTGAACCTGGTTTTCTCCTACAGTGGGTAGTTCTTCATTCTCCCAGTCCTTGCCTTTGTCTTCTGCAACTTGGGCGGTTTAGCTAGAGCACTTGCCAGTGAAGACTGAGGCAAAAAAAGTCATTGAGTACCTCAGCCTTGTCCATATCCCAGGTGACTAGGTCTCCCGTTTCCTTCCAGAGAGGGACCACATCTTCCCTAATCTTCTTTTTATCACTGAAATACCTATAGAAGCTTTTCTTGTGGCCCTTAATGTCCCTGGCCAGATTTAATTCTATCAGAGCTTTGGCTTTCCTAATCTGGTTCCTGGCTGCCTAGACAGTTTCTCTGTATTTCTCCCAGGCAACCTGTCCTTGCTTCTGCCCTCTGTAGGCTTCCTTCTTCTGTTTGAGATTTTGCAGGAGCTCCTTGTTAATCCATGCAGACCTCCTGATGTTTTGCCCAACTTTCTCTTTTTTGGAATGGATTGCTCCTGAGCTTGGAAGAGGTGATCCTTGAATATCCCCAGCTTTTTTGGGGCCCTCTTCCCTCCAGGGCTTTATCCCACAGAATTCTGCCAAGCAGATCTCTCAAGAGGCCAAGGTCTGCTCTCCTGAAGTCCAGGGTAGCGACCTTACTGTGCACCCTCCTCGCTGCCCTAAGGATCTTGAAGTCCACCATCTCATGGTTACTGCATCCAAGGCTGCCCTTGAGCTTCATATTCCCCATCAGCCCATTCTTGTTGGTGAGATGAAGATCCAGCATGGCGCCTCTTGTCCATTATTTTTTTCTTGCTTTATAGATCTGGTAAAATAATTTTAAAATAGGCAAAATCTCCTACTTTAATTAGAACTCTGACTGCTCATAAGTTTAGTTTTGATGATAGAGATTTATGAGATACAATGTTTTGAGTATGAGATACAGGGGCTGTTGTTTTTGAAAGAACCTTGATGTATTGTTATTTTATTTGAATTATAGTGCAGAGGCTTCATCGCCCAAGCACCATAAGAGATTGTTATTTTTCTGAAGTGCCTACATACACAGTTAATAGGGAATTTTTACCAAAAAAAACCCCAAACCCCCATATTTCTATTGTATGTTGCCAATTCTTTGAAATTTTCCATGAATGTTTTTCTATGAAATTTTCTATGAATGTTTCATTTTGAAAAAATATCCTCAGAAATATCACATTTTAACATTTCCTAAAACAAGTTGGTTTTTTTTTTCAGTTGAAAGCATTTTTTTTAGTATTTTAAATGAATGCATAGTAGGATGATAAAAAGTTACCATAGTTGCTAGGGTAATTTTGTTCTTTCAGCTGTTTTGTTTTTTCCCCTTCAACTGTTGAAGTCACAGAAGTTGAGAGCATTTCAGCCTTTTAGCCTGATTTGGCATGTGATTTAATTTTTAATCCCAAATCTTTTCAAGGAGTGGAAAAAACATCCCTTGCTAGCATTTACTTGCAGATTGCAACAGGCCCACCTAAGAGCAAGAAGACAAACACAGAGAAGTGATGTGCTGCCCAAAGGAATACGAGGGCTACGGTGGGAAGGA
The DNA here is from genome assembly GCF_964199755.1 of Larus michahellis. Classification (NCBI taxonomy): domain Eukaryota; kingdom Metazoa; phylum Chordata; class Aves; order Charadriiformes; family Laridae; genus Larus; species Larus michahellis. The sequence continues at coordinate 25,160,952 of NC_133900.1, forward strand.
TCAAGGGAGGGAAACAAACACCCCTCTTTGGAATGACTCCTCAGAAATAAATGAAGTCATCAAATTCCTAATAATTTTTTTCCACAGACTGCGTGGTATGGGGAAGTCACTAATCCAGTATGTAAGAACACCATTTGCCCAATGACTCCAGTCACAGCTAAAGGAAGACTGGAAAAGGATTGAAAGCAAGTCCTTAGTACCAGACAGATGAGAAAGAGTCAATGACCTCATTACTAAGTGCTACACAAAGGTCTAATTAAAGTGCTACACAGTTTGAAAAATTTTCTTTTCTTTTTGTACCATCCCACAAGGAACACTTTGTAAATCCTGCCTTGTCAGCTTAACACATGGGGAAAAGAATGCATCAAATGCTTGAGTAAACTGGGTTTTATGGTGTTTGCAAGATTACAACAGGATTTGTTGCTTGAGGAAAGTGGATCATCCACTTTCCTTTGTGGGTGATTTACATTATAAACATCTCTCCTTACATTACAAAAGCAGAATTGAAATCCTGAGCCAAGCAGCTGACTTCCAGCCTCTCTGGAAGTACAAGATTTTTTCCCTGAGGTGTACTTTTTCTGGTTTCATTCCTAAGACTTTCAGAGACTTAACATTTCAGTGAGTCAAATGTGAATTACACTGAAACCAACTAGTCTTTATTATCGTTTGGGATTTAGACTTTGCAGATGCCTTTGAGAAGTTCCTGTTATTACATGCCCTGTGGTGCCAAAATTACAATTAACATTAGGGACCAGCCCAGGGTGCATGTAAGGGGAGCATATCCTGCTTGCTTCCCTGTGCCAAGGGTAAGTGTCAGAGCGTGGGTCCTGGAGCAGTTCCATGGCTGATTGAGAGCAAATTCATAATGAAAATGCAAGTAACACCCATTGTTCATCCTGAGAGCACCAACTGGCGTGCAAAATGTTCTTGCATCACTTGCAACATTTCCTTGCATCACTGTCTACAGAAAGGAAATATCTGGTTATTTTATACTTACTGTATGGTTGTCCTGGTTTCAGCTGGGAAAGAGTTAATTTTCTTTCTAGTGATTGTTGTGAAAGGAATATCGATAATACATATTGGTTTTAGTTGTTGTTAAGTGATGTTTACACTCTTCAAGGACTTTTTTCAGCTTCCCATAGTGACATAGACAGAATGACGGAATGGCCAATGAATATTCCATACCATAGATGTCATGTTTAGAATATAAATGGAGGTAGCCGGGGGGAGGAATCCGCGATTACTGCTCAGGACAGTGCCAATTCACCATGCGGTGAGAGCGACCCATGTAATTATTATTATTATTACTGTTATTATTATTATTTTTCCTTTTCTGTTATTGTTTTTATTAAACTGCCTTTATCTCAACCCCACGAGTTGTTTTTTTCTTCCTTGCCTCTATGTTTTTTGCCTCTTCTCCCCACGCTTCTTGGGGAGAAAAAGGATGGGGGTCTGAGTGAGTGGCTGCATGGTTCTAGTTGCCAGCTGGGATTAAACCACAGTAATTGTGAATGTGCAAAGTGAGAAAAAATTCTCTGCTTTTTCATTGCTGTGAACACATGACTGCCAGGCTTCACCTCTACTGGAGGAACAGCATGTAAATCAAAAAGAAACAGCCCTGAAATAAGAGACTAAGCTTAAGTTTCCAGCAGTAAGACTATCCAGAGGTGCCTGCGTGACTTAAGGGAAATTTGTTTATTCAACTCGTAACCACCACAGGTGCATATGACTGTGCATACATGGTTGAAGTGGCCGAAGCTGTTTGTTGCAGTCACTCCTAACCCCTGTTCCTATAGTCTGTTGCACCCTTGCTGAGACATTCAGCCTGATCGCATACGAGCACTTTGACTTCTGCTTCAGAGCGGATCCACTGTGCCACTTGTACAGAGCTCCTTCGCAACTACTAAATAATGCCATCTTTCCCCATTTTTGCCTATTTCAAAGTTGTTTTTCCTATCTGATATTTTTGCTCTGGATTGCCATTAAATGTTTGGTTCTCCACATTACCTTCTCCTGTTTGCTGTCTTTGACTCTCCTGAGGAACGCAGCACACAAGCCAAGAAATACCACACAGCTGGAGACGGTCAAGGCACACACTTGTCATCCATTTTATTTCTGCTTACATTTGTGTTTCTGTCTTTCTTCTGCCAGAGAGCCGTCAGTCCTTTACACACCTGAAGGGGAAGGTAAATACACGCTTTGCCATACAGTCACTCATCATTTCCGCCTCTATTTCTCCAGGGTATCACTGGGAATATGTTCATCCTGACAAATTATCCATGTTGGCTCCTCGTACTGTGAAAATTTAACCATCCTTTAGTTGGCTGAATTCTGCTGAAAGATGTTTCTCTCCCCTGCCATCATCCTCCTTTATAATATCCTAAACTCCTGTTTCCTCAATATTTTGCTCCCTTTCCCTCCACTGTAAGTGTCTTGAGATTAGCAGTCACTTTACCATGGAGGACAACCAATTTTTAAACTAAAACATGGGCCAAAAGGATAAAAAAAATAATTGCTCATGTTCTTCTATATTTTTCAATATATTAACCATACTTCTAAGAATTCCCCAATACACCTCAGGTGATGTTACAGTGCAGTAAAACTTATACATATCAATAAATGATCATTTTGTTTCTTAGTAATGACTGACAATGTTGTGCTCCAACTTGCCAACCCAAACACCAAGTTACCAGACTATACAGAATACACACCTCATCTCCCCGATTCGGTACATCTTCCCTCTGAATTTAGATGAAAACTAGAAAAGGGGCAGCAAAACTGTGGAACTCCTTAAACAGTGGATGGAATTGGGTGGAAAAATCAGTAAGGCTTCTATAGACTTATGGTGGTGCACAGTGAGTACTGTTACAGACTTCTCTGTGGCTAGCTGGCTTCAAATTTCATTGACCGTTCTCTTGAAAGAACAGCTGAATGTTTCTTTGCAGAAAAGTAATATACATGCTATACGCTGTATGCTTTGTTAATAGCCTTTTTTTTTTCCTTCCTATAAAGACTAATACTAGTAAACTAGCATAAATAATACCAACTGGAAACAGTGTTAATTCTTTCTGAACAGGAAGTAAAAGGAGGCACAGACCAAGAGTGGTATTTGCAAATTGGTTGTTGAGTACCTGGCCACAGGAATGGCGCCAGCACTTTTCCTTCTTGCGGTGTGTCAGTCCTTGAGCTCTGCGCTTTGAATTTCCACTGGTGCACTGCTTCATACAAATGGATGCTTCGCTCTTGCCCTCTTCTCTCCTGGTTGCATGTAACATACTGAGGTTTTGCCAAATATCTATGGCAATGTGGGAGGCACTGCTTTATACAAGTCACAAACTTCCTCTCATACTCTGGACAGTGTTTAAAAAACTTGCAAAATTCCACCTCCCCTACCAAAGGTCGAGACCAGCTAATATGTCTCAGTGAGAGCAAGTTTAGGAAAAAGGCTCAAAGATTTCAGCCAGCCCTTGACACAACCTGTTGCAGCACGTTCTCCCACTCACACTACAAGGCAGCACAGCTGCTAGTTCCCTTTTCCCTTCCCCATACACAGCTGCATCTAGCCCTTCGTATCACAGCCAACTTCTCAGAAAAAGCTGTTAGATCTAGCCCTATTTCTATCAGCATCTGGTAGTTTACGATATACTGATTTGCAAGAGACTTAAACAAAAAATGCAATGTGGCAACTTACTGACTTACACACTTCGCTCCAGCTTTCACCTAGGCATGTATCTGAGATGGCGTCTGAGATGCTGACTGCTGATCTGGAAACACATCCAAGTGGTTAGCTCTCATGAAGCATTTTACAGTTGAGAAGTGCCTTGGTGAGAGCAACATATTTTTGTTGTCATCATTATGGAAGTACTTTTGTATGCTGGTTTTCATACAGCTAGACGCCATTTTGGTATCTGCAGAGCTCTAATCACAGCTTGTGCTCTTATATGCTGCCTCCCATGTTATTAAAATAAACAAACAAGCAAAAGTTTCTGTAGACAGAAGGGCTCTCAATTATTAGAAATTTCACTATGCTATCCAGAAAACAGCTCGGTTTGCAGACTATCCAAATTGTTTCATGATAATTTGGCAGATCTTTAATTCAGAAAAGAGGAAAAATTCTGTACCACTTACAGCAGGAACTTGCAAAGCTGTATTTCTTAACAACAGAGCTGACTCACATTTATTCATTACTTACTCCTTATGGTGGGTTGTTACTGGAATTCAGTCCCAGATGGCAGGTTAAGCTGCAGAGAAGTGCTCTGTATTTACAGTACTGATGAGACATGCAAAAATGAAATAGTTTATTAGCAAGGCAGGCTATTCCTTAGATTTGCATACTCTAAACTGTAACTTTCAGCATCTCACTTTGCAGACAACTGCCTTCTTCCACATCTTTGGCCAAACACACCTTGTTTATTTGACTTTTGGAGTAATATAAATAAAGGGGACAAAGGAAAGGGGGAAAAAAAAAGACAGCAAAAGATTTAGATTTTTTTTTAAATAGACTACCTCACTGAATGTGACAAAGAAAGGACAGCATAGCCAGATAATTCATTTGACCCTCAAACCACAAAATCAATTAAGCACTGCTTTACATTTGACCCGTTCTTTGCTGTACAAGGACTTTGTGATTTAAAGGAGGTGAAGAATTAACAAGTCTTCCATGCTGAAGTTTCCAATGGGAAATAGGTCTCAGAATATAAACTGTATCCCGGATACCATCCTGGTTGCTCAAAATGCCCAGAAACTTCCTTCCCCAGAGCCTAGGACACTCTTTGAGAGAGGGTTTGCATGTGCTTACGTGCTTCTGTGGGAGAAACTGTCACAGCCATGAGGTTGCTCCACAGGTGCCAAAATCCCTATAGGCCTTACCATCATATATAATACCTGACTACAGGTCCTTTGACACAGCAACAGATATTTGCTTACAGATACAGCATCAGCTACACAGGAAGCACAACAGATAGCAACAGCAAATGCAGTGGCCACCAACTCACATACCCTATGTGGAAACTCTCAACCCATGGCTGAACGATCTGTTGCTGTAACTCCAAGCCTCTGCATCCCCAGCTACACCATCAAACTTGCTGCCGGTTACTAAGTTTCTTTCCTCCTGCCACGACAAAACCAGAGTCAGCTTGTGCTGGGAGACGTTGCCTCAGCTTATTAAGCTACGTGCAAAAAAGCTGCAGCGCCGAGAAGCTGGTCCTTCCTCTACCTATGCATACTAAGCAGCCCAGGGGGAAAGACTGGGAGAAAGATGTTAAAATGATTATTAAGCCTGAATCCCTTCAGGAGAACAAGTGAAGAGAAGAATTAAGGGAACCTACTGGGAGAGAACAGTACAAGAAGTTACTAAAGAACTTCTCCTAGTCATAGAAATCACTAAAGAACTTCTTGTCACGGAAGTCCTTTTTTCTTCATCAGAAGCATGGCACCTACAGTCTGGGAACAGAGGTATCTCAAACTGGTATTAGGCTAGGCAGCCTGAGCGTTGATCTATGCTTATGGCTGTCAGTTTGCATTGTGTTGCAAATTTTTAGGACAACAGTGATAGATGTATTTCAAGCTGCCTTACTCCCCAGAAAGCACTGCTCAGGGATCTCAGAAAGAGAACAGTACCCTGATTCAGATTTGGGAGATATTAACACAAGTGAAAATTGGTCTGTTTATGCGTACTAACATAAGCACAAGACATCACGCGAAATCCTTTTCATGCATTTACTGAAGCAGGATGAAGAATATGACATATCTTAAGTGTATTATTAGAGGTCTCTCAGGTGGCTACAAACTCAAAAAACTCTGCACTTCTGGAAGTAACCAAATATACTAAGGAAAACACATTACCAGAAATTAGGACTTCAAGCACAGGGAACAGATCACAGTTCTGTGCAACATTAACTTCCTTTTTTTATTTGGTCACTTCAGGAACACTCACTGATCATCATGATCTAGTTATAACAGCCATACTTTGAGTACTTACATGTTAACTAAGTTTAGAGCAAAATTAAACATAATTAGAAGGTCAATGGTCTTGGACCATGGAAATTCAGGCTATTCCATCTGTGCAAAGCTTCATCCTACATGGGTCTTTATTTCAATCAAATATCTTCTGTTATTTAGCTTCATGAACTCCATCTGCCAAATTGAGAGCGGGCTGTCTCTGTGCATTTCCAGTACTCTGAACAATAGGCCATAAATAATTATTCAAATCATGCATCTTTTGTAGCACAAAACCCTGAAATACTAATGCGTGGCAGAAATAATTAGTATTTCATACACAATAACTTAAAAAGCTAGAAAAGTACTAGTTAATGTATTTACTGAACACATGGAGGCAGGGTCCAGATTACCATCAATTAAAGTTTTCATCAGACTAGGTAAAATTTTCAAATGTATTAATATCATATGTATTTTTTACATATACCTGTATATATTAGTATCGTTATATATTCATTTAAATCTTTTTCTTTTCCTGAAATGATATAGGCTTTGAATAACCAAAAATGATGGTCATCTTTTAGAAGATTCTAGCTCCTGCTTTTAAAAAAGCGGTCTTATAATTAATGGCCTTTTTAGTCCTAAATTTGTAACTCCTTTAGCCGCGGCTGCAGCACCGTGCTTCCAGACACATACAAACACACGGACGAAGCACAGTGAGTCACAGTTCAGCGGCGCGAGCCACCTCAGAGGCTTGCGTAACGGTATCCACACCCTGCCAGGCTAGCTATACACGGAAACAGCAGGGCAAATTTGCTCAGGCAGAGCTTTGGCTCTGGTAACAAGTGTCTGCATAGCCTAGAAAGGAACTGCCAGCACCTGACCAGACATGCGGGTGAAAAGCTGAGGAGGGGGTGAGCGCTCAAGCACTCCACTAGCTGGGCTGGTGAGCATTTCTGACGGGTGCCCAAATAAACCCTTCCTCTGCCCTGCCTCCTTGTGTTGGTGGTCTTTACCGTAAAGTGTAAAATCATGTTTTTCAACAAAGCAGTCCTATGGTTTTGTCCTATAAATATTTACTCAGAGGCTGTCCCATTAAGACAGCCCATTTGTATGTTTCAACTTAAGCACATAGTGGAAATGTTCAAAGGTGCATATTCGTTATGACTCTTAAATTACCAGGTTCCATATTCCTTATCACCCTATATTTCTGCCTATAAAGTTGCCTTAATTTTAACTATAGTTCGTCTGAAAACAATAAAACCATTTTAACCCTGTTCCATTTCTATATGCTATGGTGTACATGTAATAAAACTCTCATGCATTTTGGGGATGGCAATATCACACTCCCTGGAAAATCTTGTCCTTCACAATTTTAAATGTTTTCTGCAACAATTCAGCATAATTTTGAGAATCCAGGAAAAAAAAAAAAGTTTGCTTTCTAAATGTGGACTTAACACCCAATAAATATAGAGTCATTTCACGCAGCGCTATCATGAGGAAACACACTTTGAGCAAAGCAGTACAAGAAATTTGGCCAGATCCCATCACTTGTAGATCTTAATAACAACTCTCAAAATATCAGTTTACATGGACAAAACTTAATGAGCCACACAGTGATCCCTTACAGAGACTGGAACTGGAGTTGGCAAAATGGAGAGGAGGAATACATGATTGTTTCTCAGCTGTAACCAATGAGGAGCTAACACAGAGGAAATGCAAAGGCAATGCTGTATTTTCCCTGGTGGACTAGCTATTTGTTCAAAATAAAGGTTACTGCTATTCATTTGAACGAAATGGTCATTGCATGTGTCTTAACTGTCAGGCAAGATACAGCTGAATGGTGCTTTTGTTGAGCATGACAAAAAGCATGAGAAATTTAGGAATAAGGAGGTCTGTTAGGTACAAACTAGGTAACTAGGTAACCTCTTGAAATATCTCATTTTCCTGGGATAGTATCAACTTGCTGTTAGAATAACCCCGGTATTTTGCCCTCAGAAATCTTGACGTGCAGACAATCACAAACATTTACTACCTTCCAATTAAAAAAGTGCTGGCCTGGACTGCCGTGCACTTTCTTCAGGCGCTTTACTACCCTGACTAAAAAAAAATATTCTAACATGTCAATGGTAACATTGATAAGGGTGTACTTCATGGAGATTGATTTACTAAATACATCTTATTTGGGGATGTGATTTATTCTTGCTCTTGATGCTTCCCTAGGGCAACACACCTGTGCTCTGATTGTTAAACTATGAAAACATGCTATGCTGCATGAAAAAAAAAAAAAAAAAAGACAGATGCTGCTTTATGATCCAGTCCTTTCACATTGACTTTACACAAAAAGAAAGAACAATTTTAGAAGCTGAAAATTCAACTGAGTTTAATGATGTGATGACTCCGGTGTCTGATCACAGCAATTTAGCTGCCTACAGAGTCTTATTATTTCACTTGCAGGCTTTCTACTCCACATTTTGAACCAAAAGCCCAGGACAGACTGCTTTTTTCACCTTTGCACAGAAATGTTTTTTTGGAAGTCCTAAATTTTTTTAAAGTTACTGTGGCCAAGTAACTTGACAACTGGAAATTATAGTCCAGGCAATTTTGCTTCAGGTTCCTCATGCTTCTCTAATTACATGATTTTTTATTGTGTATTCTTTTATACCATGATAACTACATGAAGAAACATCATGGGAATAATTCCATGAAAATATAATGTTGCAAACTGTTTTTCCTAAACTACGTGTTAACAGTGACAAGCCCGCAAACTTGCTTGCGTGCTTTTTAACATGAGCAATATAATGAATTTTGTCTCAACCGTATCCCCGGTAACCAAAGTATCCAAGCCTTGGGCAGATACCCAGTAAGGGAAACCCACAGAGTTAAACTTTTTCCAGGTTCAAAAAAGCGAACGCTTGGTCTCAAAATGAAAAGTGTGAGGCAAGTTTAGCAAAGGACTGTGCTGTAGGTAATATCTCTAACAAGAAGCTTTCTAACACTTTCTATGTATTTACAAACAAGTTAGATGGAGTTTGAACTGATACCTAACTGAGTATTTCAGTTGTTTCCTAGAAAAGTGCACTGGGAAAGATGACAAAACAAGAGTTTCTTGGAAAATTGGAAAATCTCAGGGAAGAATGACATTTTTACCATTCTGAGAGTTCCTCACCACCACTCAGTGTTTAAAAAGCAATAAAGGATGAATTAAAAGGCCAGACTTTATGTTACACTGCAGACTGCGGCTTGGGTCTCAAAAGCCCTCTTTTTTTTTCTACACCATAGGAACAAGGACGTATCACAACATGTGCTGGGACTGTTGTTCCCTCTGAAAAACATGGGGGAACACGGTTGTCTGTTGGTAAATGAGCAGAGCCTATTTAAATTGTTTGGATTAGCAGCTCTTCCACTCACCTGCTTGTCCCTCTGGCTGGGCAGGGAAAATTAGAAAAGCTCCACATTGCCTGTTTCAAAAATGAGGCAAAATCATTGTGCTGTGCTTACCCTCATCTTCTTGACAGATCCCAGAGGCATTAGTAACAGCAGTACTGATCTGAATCCAGGACAAGCAGCCCCTCAAAATTATTTTCAAAAATCACAATGGCCAATGACCCTAAAACCACCATGTCATCAATGATCTTTTCTTCCTAGCCTTTAACCATCTTTTATTTTATAAAGGAATCTTTCCTCTGGTCCCATGGCAATGTTGTTAATGAGCCTTGGCACGGAAACTGGTCAAAGGCTTTTTGAAACCCCAAATATATTTTGTCCACATGCTTACTAACATCCCCATTGCAACTCTTCTTGTACGCTGTAAATAAGTCCCATGAAACAAAAAGGCCTGCCAGGACATTTGAACCCACCCAGGAAGGGAGGATTTTCAATTATATTAGGAGATAGGCATGGCAGTCCTGAGACAAAGCAGCCTGCTACAGCACTACTTTTACTGTCAGAACAATGCCAGTTGTAAAATTGACACTTTTCCAGCAGCGATGACATAAGAATCAAAGCACAAAATTGTTATAATTACTAATAATTTAATTAAACTTTTAGAACCAAAGGAGGACTGTGCTGGAACAGAGCAGAGCTATCACTGTCAGCAGACATTACATTGCTAGGGACCACATATAAGGAACGTGGCAAGTGTACAATGATAATTCACCTGTGTACATCCTCCCAATAGCCAACTAGCTGCACGCTATACACTTCCAGAGGCTGCACCTTAGGTGGTTTCAAATTAATTTTTAATGCCATTCATGTTTATTTTTTCCACTATTATATAAAATCACATTTTTATTACATTTGCGATAAATCGGATAAAAAACTTGCTGCAACATAAAATTCCATGGTTTAGTTTTGCATTGTATAAGAAAGGGATTCACTGTATGTACTGGAAATCTGATGCCTTTTATGGAAGAAGAGCAAAGAAGGATCCCTGTTTGCCTTTTGAACATCACACGTTTTTATATACAACTTGTAGTATCCTTCTTCAGCTTTCGTTTTTCCAAGTGGATGAGAACAAGTCTATTTAATCAGTTCTCATACAAAGTCTGCTCCATATCTTTGACCTCCCTTGTTCTTCCTTGTACCTTTCCTAGTTCTACAAAAGCCTTTCTTAGATAAGGCAAAGAAAATACCATGCTGTTAAAGTGACAAAATTATGTTTTCTATTTTTCCCTTAATTTTTCCCCCAAATCCCCAACATTCTATTTGTATTTCTGAACAGTGATAAAAAGAGAAATGAGGTTTTAGAATACAGATAAGAAACTCCGTGATGTCTTTTCTGAGCAGCTCAGTAAAAGCACCCTACTATGCACTTGTACTCCTGAAACTGTTTTCCGTATACATCATTTTGCATTTGACAGTGATGAAATTTGGCTGCCATTTCATTAACCACCACCCTAATCTTCACAGTCAGTTTAAGTTTGAATAATTATTAATTAACTTTGTCATCACACTACTTTACTTGCTTTGCAGACCGCATGAGTATAATGAACAGCAAAATGTCCACAGGATAAAACTGCATATTTGGGAGTTGGAACTAGATGATTTTAAGGTCCCTAGCAACCCAAACCATTCTATGATTATTTGGTCTATGTGATGTAGAATCAACCCTTTATTTCATATTTTTTTTAGTAACCATTAATCCAGAACACGCCACCTATTCTCTAAGAATACTTAGTCTTTAAAAATACTTAGTGAGGGACATTCATTTCAGACGCTTCAAAACCTAAGTACAATGGCCCTGCCCCAGTGTTTACCGATTCCTTTCAAGAAAAGCCCCTCAGTTTTGAGAGGCATCTTTAGCTGCTAAATATGATTTTCTATTCTCTCCCTTATCATTGTTTAATCATATCAGCCATCAATGATGGAAGTCTGACTTGGTCCATAGTGCTCTAAATCTCTTTGGATCCCTTCTTTAAAACTTCATTGCATATTCTGCTCTCTATTTTCCTGGACATAAGCAGATTTGAACAATAGGTTTTATATCACCATTAATACTTTGGCAAATTCTCCTCCCAGTTTTCAGCAAATACCACCTGAACCTGGCAACTGGTTACTTATCTATTTTAGCAAGTTTTTCTAATCCCATTACATTGACGCTTCAATTTGAGGCAACGTCTCTGACTCAGGCGTCTCTCGATGCAATATCTCAGGCCCTTATAAAAAGTCTGACAGAAATAATTTCTACTTGAATGTGACTATATCTTTTTTTAGTCCTCCCTTTGTCCATCACTCACCTATGTAATCTACAGAGTACCGATATGTTTCCTGAGATGAAAAAAAATCTACTAAAATTTTAATGTTTCACGAGCTACTTCCCAAGCTATTTTATGCCACCTGCTAGGACCTGTTTGCATTTAACTTGACAAATTTCATGATCTTTTCAGTACATAAGCTATCTTATCTGCATCTTCTTTGCCCTAGTTTGTTTTGGTTTTTTTTATCAAGATTTTCTGTGTTTAAAAACTTCCTTCGTTAGTCCAGTTTCACTGCTTAGGAGAACAGTGTTACAATATGTTACTTTTCATTCTGTGCTTTCATTTCCTTTGGTTATTCATTTACACATTTGTGACTACTACTGCACTTCTACTAAAGCACGCATACTTCACACACATGACGGAAGCCTCTTCACATCATGATGGTGCTTTTTCAGTGATAAGAGAACTGGGGTAGTCCTTTAAAACATAAAGCTGTCAAAGAAGATTGAAATATCTTAATAAGTTCAAATATAACGTGTAGGCAGAGAATGAATTGAAGCCAGTGACCAGAACCCAGGATGTTTGCTTAACATTACCAGCACCAGAACAAAAATAAATCTCTTCGGAAGAGTTTTGATGTGATATTAAACATGACCATTTAAGTAACTGTTTGAAATGGGATTCTTAAAAAAAACATAGACAGACATACACAAAATGTCGAGTTAAATATTGCAGTCATTAATACTAGTCTCATTCGGTTTAAAAATCTCTCTGATTTCCACAGCATATTATGGTTTGGTTTTTTTTAAAATGCACTGTGTCTAAAGCAATAGTCGGAAATTAAATCTCTCCCATCGGTATTACATAGGCTACTTGGTATCACACATTCAAATAACTAATTTTTAAAGACATGCCAATGCAAAATCAGCTAACAGACTGAACATTTCAGATGGAAGTGGAAGTCAATAAAATCATGATCAGCCAGGGAGCTCTTCGGAAAAAAGCAACACGAACTGAAGAAATGTCAGGTCTCCTCTTTTCCCATCTAGTCCACGGTGTGGGTATGCCTCGTACCGTTTCCCCAGCACCATCCCTATCAGATCAGCATTCTGTACATCCCTGCTGAGCAGCATTTGTTAAAGTAACCCCCTCATAACCAGTTCTCTACAAAACAACAGATTAAAAGGGCTAGAGCCTCCTAGGTTAAAGATTAAATTTTCAAAGAGCACCTCTGAGATACAGAGGACTGAATTTAATTACTTCTAAACTGCATCCCAGAGTCTGAACTTCCAAAAGCTATCCAACAAAACTACAGGGTAAAATCAGTCTGGAGGTCTCAGTTCTCTTTTAAAATACCTCACGCTATGTGCAGTGCATCTCAGTCCACTGAATTTGACAGTGTCAGAAGCAATGTTTGGGTTTTTTTTTCGCTTTTTGCTTTTTTCTCTAATCCCATTAACGGCCACGGTTTGGTAGCATTTCCACAAAATCAAAACTGAGGATGCAAGTGCCTGCGCAGAGCAATACCCTCTGCCAATGGTGGAATCCTGATGCAAGAAAAGTCCATCTACATGGACTTCTATATTTCAGAGATTTCGAAACCAATCCCAAGTGAACTGGTGCATCTACACAACACGCTGCAAATGGTATAGTTACTTCCATGTGCCAGTACTAATTAATTTTATGTTGCAGCTCCACAGACAGCTGCCCAGTATCTACTTGGCTGGTGTGTGACATTCTCAGCATGCCATATAGAAAAAGAGGCACAGTGACCTTTCTTTGTCCTGCGATATGAAAGTACTATACAATATGAAGAAAATTACCCACAGCAAACACTTCTTTGTACAGAGCCCAAACCAGTAGCTGTGCATCAGAAAAGATGCCAGGATTAAGTCCTTTAGACAAAACAGGTAGACAGAATAGATGCCTAGTTTCTGAATCTCAACAGCACACGTCAAGAGACAGCTGCTAACCGACTCAGCCCCTGCAACAAACAAGATGCATCTGCTGATGTGCTAAAGCACGTATTTCAATATCTACAGGAAATTCAGCCCTAAAAGTTGGACTTCAGGTACCTCTATATTTAACTGGTTGTTGAGCAGGTACTTAAAAGAATTCTTTTTTTGGGACTCAGAATATAAAACCCCAGTTGGCTTTACAAGTTCAAGACACCAAGTTTTAAATGCCACAGAACCTCCGGGGAAACTTTTGAAGACAGGAGCCATACTAAACACTTTCCACACATGAGAAGGACAGATGCCCTTTGCAGTAAGCAGGCTTCTGGCTCCTCTTCCATAACTAGTACATAGACTAGTGATTTGAAGTTCATCATCCCTGAAGTGCTGGAGCTGGAAATGATGACACTCAGGTAAGTAGGTGAAAGCTATTCCAGGTCCATTGTTAGAACTTGTTCTTAAATTTCTTGGCTTCCAAAAAAATGAATATATAGGGGTTTTGTATCTGTTATTCATTTATGTCACACCAAACACAATGAGAGCATTGCCTTGGCTGGGATTTCTTATGCTATCTTCCTAACAATTAAGCACTATTTTCTGGATTAAATACAGATTTTGAACAAAGTCAGGAAATTATACCAATAAGATCTATTACATAGGTAAGGAAAAAATAACACAAGCTTAGGAGGATGTGTTCATGGTCTAAAAATACTTAGAAATTAATTCAGATTGCACTTTTATTCTCTGCATTGGTTGTTGCATAAAAGGCAGAATAATTGAGTGATTAAAGAGAAAAAAATATTAACTATAGTTTCCTACCCTGAATTTTTAACTTACTTTAATTCAGAGGAATCAGCTCTTACACATTCCTGGAAGTTTCATAAAAAAATAATATTTAAATATCATGTAAGTTATTAATTTGCTGACGTCATACAAATTTGTTCCAACAACAAGAAAGAAAACTGAGTGTATCAACAGGTGATTAATTTGTTCAGTTGTAAAACCCAGGACAGAGGACAAGAGCACTTTAAGGCTACCAAGCAGGAAAAAATGTTTAGAATAAGATTTGAAAGGAAAGAAATATTCAGTGAGTGGTTTATGATCACAACTTGTATTTCGGCAAGTATTAAGTTGTTCAAGTTCAGCACGCATTAAGTTGTAGGATGCTCTAGACAGCCCTAACAAAGCTACTCAATACAAACGGCCTTCACATTTGGAGATTTAATCTAACCTATCTGATGTTCCAGAATAAAAGTATTTCTAAATGTTTCTTATTTTGTTACAGAGAAAGAAGAACTATGATATGCTTCTTAACTGTCCTCGAATAGGGATGTGAGATGGCAACAGAAGAAAGCTTTTTCAAGGGCTTTTGGACTGCAGTCTAAAAGATGGCAGCCTATTGATTGACTAAGCTAGATCCTTATTGAAAACAAGTCAAATTTTGATCTATGCAGTCACTATTTGACCTTTAGAAATCAAAGAACAAACTGCAGTGGAAGGCTTCAAAGCATATTCACACTTTAAAACAAGGCTCAGCAGTTACTGCTGCAGTCCCATGGTAGTGCTTCAGCAACTCTATGCAATGAAATCAGATCCATCACATCCCTTGACCGTAAAAAGAGACAGAGTAATGCATCACAGCATGTAAATAACCATCTGCAGCTTCCTACAGACCAACCAACCAGGTAATGTGCATCTTCACACAGGTTGTTGGATGTTTTGGTTGCTTTAAAATACAATACAATTCCATAAGGAAGAGATAAATAAACAGACTGGTTTCCATTCTCTTTACAAGCAAATCTCTTTGCCCAATGTACAACGGACAATATAATGGAGGGGTTTAGGTGTGTCAAATGAAATGACTCAATATGCTGAAATTTTCAGAAATGGTAAGAAAAGTTAAGCTTCTCTAAGTACAGCTGCTAGAAACCTTTTGTTAGATAGCAAGAGGAAATCTGTTCTGTTATCTGTCAGGAAGGAAAAGACTGGGAGAAACAGCTGTTCTCACTGGGTATGGTCCACCTGAGTAGAGCAAACTGTTCTCTCTCGAGTATGTGTGACGTCCTCCTTCACCACAGGTAGTGGAGCACAGCGAAGACGTATGAACCACAGATATAAAACTGCTCAAATCCTCAAACACAGTCTTAGGTAAAGCACCAAATAACATACATACATAACACATGTACTGGTAATAAAGCTCTCCAAACTTTTAAGTTCTCTGAAGAGCTCTGTATGCAACAGACCGCAGTCCTTATTTCCATTCACACTGAAGAAAAAGTATTACACATTTCCTTCCTTTCAGAGAAATATATGTAATTAAAGTCCACGTCATATGAAAACTATATTCTTCTGGCCCTTAGTTTTCTTCCATTCATGCTCTGAACTGATTGATGGTGGTGATTTGTTTGGGTTTTTTTTCTCAAAAATATGAAAACAGCTCCCAAGTTTCAAATCATGGTCTGATTGCAGTTGTTATGAAATGGTGTTCTCTTATTATTTAAATTTCCTCTCACAATCATTTTCAAGATGCAGCCAAAGTAACAGGAAAAAGGGACTAAACTGGCAGCACAGGAATCAGGTAATGTAATTCTGGAAGGAAAAATGAGTTTGGTAGAAGAGCAAATGGTCTATGTTCCAAACTGGGAGTATTTTCACTCAGTTTGGATCTGAACACTCTGCTGAAACATACTTCACATTTTTCTCCAAGTGACCCCAGCAAGTGTACTTCATGGCTTTTATTGTTTATAAATATAATTAAGACTGTGGGGCTTTTTAGACCAAACCTTTCTAAAAATAACAAAAAAGATTTTAAACTAAATCAATTGATCCCAAGATGCATTTGATCCTAAACTGGTTTTGGTTCCTGGTTTAAGAATTTGTAGGGGATGCCGGAGGAGATTAAGGAAATGGGTAGTACAAAATTGAAGTATTCCTACTTTGGAAAAGGGTGGTAAGATACGGGAACAGAAGAAAGGAGGACATAAGTTAAGACCTAACTATTCCTGGTGCCATTGACTATTCTCCGGTAATCTATAGCTGGAAACCTTTTACCCAGACAGATCCAAGAGATGAGGAATGTAAGAGCAAGGAAAGAAAAAAGTATTTTCTTTGCCTTGTTTAAACAGATTCAGAATAAAAGTCAGGTCTTCTGATTAATTTCTCCCCTGAATTATATCATTTGGTAACAAAGGCACCGCTACCCAAGAATATCTTCGTTTTCATCTGCCATTGTAGCTGCTTGAAAAATCCCCTTTATTTAGAAGGTGTGATTTCAAGAAATGCAAAAAAAATCTCTATGAGCAGAAACCTAAAATATATTACCAGATCACAAAGAGCTGCATCCAGAGGGAAAGCTGCAAACATAAATAAATGCCAACACTTAATTGAATAGCTTCGGCTTTTCAGTATTATCAGCTGTGTGTTCACTACGGAATCATCTGGCTACTGGGATTTTACACATCTTTCAGCAAAAATGGAGTTCCAAATGCAAACTGAACAGCTCAGGAAGGTTACATATTCTTCTCACAGTGAGGGCTAAGGGTTACAAACCAATGCACAGATTGAAATGAAACACATAGAGCAAGATTTCAAGGTGCTATAAAGACAATTTGTTAAGTGCTGTTTCATGCTTCATATCATTAATTTTCTTCGGATCAGTACTCTGGTATTTCATAACAAGAGAAGCTCTACTCAATATTAATATGTAGTGAATTCCACAAGGCAATTAATTTAAAAGACAAAGCTGTTAAGACGACATAAATTAAGGATTTATTCTATTAAACTATAACAGAGAGTATCACAAAACAGAGAGGAGGCTTCTCATCTAGAAGTACACTATTAATTACCACTGCTTCATGACAATGCAGTTGACTCTGTCAGATGAGCCATTTCTAGAGATATGGACAAATTGACTTTACCAGACAGCTCTTTGCTTGGGGCTTCACTCACGCCCAAAGCTCAAAGATCAGGAGTAGCACCGAGAGGCATGTCCTCACAAGACACTGGACTTTGAACAGGGAGATTAATTTTGAAGCTGACCTGAATTGTGAGTTTTGGTAAGATTTTCTACCCCTCTGAGTCTTTCCCCGTAGCCATCAATTCTGGTTTTGTTGACAAGGTTGGAAATGCCAAAAGACATCGAAAAAAATTCTCAACCATGTTGCCTTTCCACTTAGTTGTATCAAACTCTGCTTGTGGTGTTCCAGAACTGCCTCTTTCGCTACTTCTATAGAAATTTCAATCTTGACTCAGAAAAAATGTGTTTTTGTGTTGAACATCTAGAGCTAAAGCTCAGCTGTTCTTTTGTTTAAATTACTCAAACCTTATTTATTCATTTAATTTGTACAGTGGTTAAAACAAATAAGGAATTTAAAATCCAGAAAATGGCATAACAACTGTCATGAGCCAATGAAATATCAAAAATGTGATGAGGCCATTGATTAAAATGTTCCCTTCAGCAAACAGTAAATAAATGGCAGCATGAACTCCCATTTGGCTCAGGAACTAAAACCAGCACGGCTCACTTCAGGAGCTGCCAAAGAATCATTGATTATGAGGGATCAAACTCTTTGCTAGCTCACTAATATCAAAGCAGAGGGATTAATCATGAACTGCAATCCACAGAAAACTGTCACAGGACCCATCACTGCTTTTGATCTATGAAGGTTAAATTTATCTTTGGCAGCTCCCAATGATGAGGCTGGCAGAACAGCTTGGACTCAGGTGAGTATGTCCACTGTAGTTTTACTAAAACCCCTCTAAGAATCTTACTAATTCCATAAAACTTTTTGAAGTCTTTTTGGGAATACAAAGTACTTTTTAATCTTTATTTATCCTAATTCAGTTGTTATGAGAGGCAGTCAATTGACTGAAGTACAATCGGATCAGGCCTGTAATTATAGATTAGGCACGGGGCTACTGGAATGACTTGAAAATAGTATTACATTGCGTGCTGTAAAGCAAAAGAAAAAGAAACAACTGATAATTATCATTTCCTATTACACTGTCATGTTGAGCTGACTTTCAAAATCTTTTCTACAGCAACATGACAAAAATGTAACCAGGATTTCCAAAGGTTTATTCATTTTAATCAGGGAGATCACATCCCTTAATTATTTATTCACTCACAATAAACTTCAAAATAAGTTAGCTGAAGGGCTTACTGATGAAATTTTAGTTTAGGCATCTCATGCAAAGATTTCCAAGTGGGGAAGAGAATCAAGGCTCCCAGCTATATGTAGCTGACTCTGTCTCTGAGGTCCCCCAATCCATAAAATTGCAGGCAATAGACATTGGGCTAACAACTTCAATCTCCTCAGAAAAGAAATATTTTAACTCCTAACAAATTTTGCATGCTGAGTTTGAGGCCTGTTATTTTTTTGTCTATGAGACATCATATGACATTATTTTCATATAAAGAACAGCACTATATTCCCGTGCCTTGCTACCTATTCTGGACACCAAGTTCCACTTTTTATCTGACAAACTCAAGACATCTCTCACATCAGCAACTTGTATTGTTAGGCTTTGTTATTGATATTTTTGAGATAGTTTTCTCAAAAATATTCACTCTCTTTGGCAAGAAATAAAAGATACAGCACAGTTAGCGTTGCTAGTAGCATGAGCTTGTGAATTCTCTGTCATTCCTTCACATACACCACCTTTTCAGATGTGCAGCAAAATTTTGACAGCTCAAGTCTATTATATTTTTCACCAAAAAAAAACCAAACCCTGTTGATATTTTTTCCCACAGTGAAGAGCAAATATTGCTTGCAGTAATACCTCATTTCCTATCCATTTTAATAAGTCCACATGATTTCTTTTTTTCAAAATTAAATCTCTTTAAAGCCCACAGTAACCTCACTGCATTTGGAATCCTGTACGTTATTCTCTTCTCTACAAGAAAATCCCTTGTATAAAAAACCAAGAATTAATAAGTTGTTCTTGCTCATTTAGTTTCCTGTGCTGAAGCCCTTCAAAGTCCTGAAACCTTCCCAAGAGAGGAAAAAAAAAGTAAAAGAAAATGCTCTACTTCTTCCCAAATCATCTTCAGAAACTTACAGTATACTAATTTAGCTGTATTCTCAGGAAGGATGAAGCTACTTACTTCATTAAAGTGTTTCCGTTTGGGCACCAAAGAAACTCAAGAAGTCAAAAGCCATTTTTTTGGAAAATGTCATAAAATTAATTTTATTTTTATTTAAACTTCCCCCTGCTGTACATTTCAGGGGATATTGTAAGACTAACCCAAGAGCACCTTGTGAAAAAAACATGATAGGCTTTTACTTGGAAAGATTTTGTTATAGGTAACAATATAGTCAACTAAGTGAAAGTAAGGCAAGAGAGTCTGTATATTCTTTTGTCAAAACTGGACCAAAACTTTAAACATGAAGTCAGTGTTAAACTTCTGGTTTTAATTGGAATGGCATATTTTTATAAGAAGTCATTTACAGTAAATATTGCCATATAAACATTGAGCATACAAGAATATCATGCTTTCTTTTTTTGCTTTCTTTTTAAGATCAACTCAACCAGCCTCTGCAATGAAACTAAAAATGAAGATTTACCAAGGTCATACTCTTATGCCCTTGATGACTTTCCAGAACTCCATCCAAATTTCCTCGTGCCTTTCAGAGACAAGCCTTCAGAACACTCCAGGGAAATTATTCCAGTTGATGTTTCTGTATAAAGTACAGAATACAACTCCTCTCGACAGCAGATTGACTCTGATTGCACATCTCATATTAGACAATGCTAAATCTGAGCAGGATTTTCAGAGAAAGGCTATTGACTTACTGTCCCTGTGTCTCAAACCAACAACCTGTAAATCATATGACAAAGTATATGGGGAGTTCATTTCTGAGGCCAGACAGGGAGATAAAGAATAAAGATGCCCCTAAAAAAGATTAAAACTCAAATCATTGATTTCCTGAGGCAAAATTAATAGAGTTTTTTTCTCATCCTCTACAGTTAAATCTCAGACTTCTCTCTTGGTAAAAAGTTTTCTGTTGGCTAAAAATCAAATAGAATACCAAGTAATCCTTAAAGTAGTTTATTCTATTAAACTCATTACACCCAAATCTAACTACATGTGGCAGTTTCGTTTTGGTTTTTTTGCTGTTTGTCCATAGTGAAAACTCTCAAATCAAAACAAATCTCAGACTAATGTAAGGATATGAAATCCATCCACTGAAAAAAAAAAAAAAAAAAAGAAAAAAACCCCCACATGTATGCCAAACATTAAATGTATTTCATTGCTAAGAATTGTTTCATGAAACAAAAGCAAAGTTACACTTAGCAGAAATTCTACTTCAAAAAGGCTAAAGTTCTCAATACTTCTTTATTCTAGAAGAAATCAAAATACTTCTGAAATATAGTATCACCAGCCTTGTTCCGATGTTGGCTGCCTTGAACTCTACCCTATAATTTTTGGTCAGGGTAGATATGTTCTTCTTGACAGAATGGTAACTTTGGTCTGCCGCTTACAAGACCCAAATACGGATCAAATGGCGGGGGGGGGGGGGGGGGCAGGGGAGGAAAACTTTGTGGCAATTAATTCTAATATGGTCCAGCTATAATCTTGTAACGTTGTAAAAGTTCCTGTTCTCAGCACTGGTGCATGGGAGCGGGTTTATATGGAAAGAAACACCAGGCAGATGAGAGGAAGGTGAGGAATGGCAGACCAGTCATGCCACACCTGCTGCGTAAACAGCGTGAGGCAGAGGACGAGCTGCTCAGGACGGCTCAGCGCTGGCCTCATTCTGTTCTCAGCCGATGGCACTGTGATTGCTCCTTCCCACTCGAAGGAAAAGTAGACCCTAATATGCTCAGTGAAATATTCACAATAATCTGGCCGGTGATCTGCTGTTGCTTCAAAACATTAAAAAAGCCTTAAATATTCTAAAGTCTTACAGCATTAATCCGTAAGGAATTGCTATCAATTCCCATGTTTTCACAGAAGGTTATTCTTTTCCAGCCAGACCTAAACTTTGAAAGCTTTTTCTAGAAAATTTAAGTTGAAATGAGAGCAATTTTGAATTGGTGGAAGAGGTGAAGAGGAATTCCATCTTGAAGTCATGAGACTTGTGCATCCTCAATGCTCATAAGAGACATGATAAAAGAAAAAAATCTTTCTAAGCATAAACGAAAATAATTGTTGACCGATGTGTAGTCTAGAAGCCTCCTCAAGTTTCACAAAATAAACTGTGTTTGATTAAATTCAGTTGACTGTTACCGAGTTACTGCAGTTGTTCTAAATGAAATGCATGGGAGAAGTACAACATATTTGTCCAAAGCCCTATTTAAAAATGAGTGAGTAGAATTTAACAGCATTCTTTAAAGCAAGTTATCTTGAGGCAGAATATTTTAGCTCAAGTATTTTAAGGGAAGGTCATGATCAGTTCAAACTTCATAAAAATGCTGGAAAATGAGGTTTTTGTCCTTTTTCTCCCCCACATTCTGAAGCAAAGATTTATTAGAATTAAAACAGAAGACCCATGGAAGACTAAAATTTTGAAGAGAAACTTTTTTTGCTTTTAATGGTAATGTTAAATGTCAATCATAAATGGAAGAATTTGTTATGAAATGAAAACTTTATCTTATCAAAATAAGATACTTTAAAGATATAAGATAAAAGAAAATATATAAAGATAAAAGATATAAGAAAAAGAAAGCTTTATCTTATACAAATAAGACATTTTAAAATCCATCATTCTTGAGTGTTGATGAATTACAGAAATCTCCCCTTTCCAACCTAAAAATGTTACATTTTTAAATATCTAGATTTTTCTATATTTCGATTTGGGATCAAGAGATAATTTTTCAATTTTTGCACTGAAGGCATTTTTATTTTCCAAAGAAGTAAAAAGAAATCATATTTTTAAAAAATCATATATCAATCTCAATGCATTTATTATTACTTCTACTAATGCATCAAGAGAACTCTGCATCCAGTTTCTTTTAAATTAATATTTTTTGTGGTTTAATTATCGTTAAAGCTGACTGAGCGTACACCAAAAATCCATTGAATAATTTGACAACTGACTGAACAATTTGCTGACTAATGTGTTTACTGAAGGAACACTGCATATGTTCTGTTATATAGATTAATAGAGAAGTATAAATTATTTACAACACAAGCTGCAATGAAATGGACCTTAGTGGCGCCTCTCGTTCATAATGTAAACAGTGACACCATCACATTCACAAAGAGGAGTACAAAAGGTATGACTCAGCCTTGCAGCTATCAAGCAGACAGATGGTTTTAGAAAATCATGCACAATTAGTCCATCCTATTGAGTGGTTTTCATTCAATCTGGCACTGGAACGCCTCCAAAGAACAGCGTCTTCTTGAAGATGGGGTAGCCGGCACACTATGAAGAATGACCATGTCTTTTCAAAGCAGCATCTCAACAGAACACAAACCAGCTCTTCATCTAAGAGGAAAGCATTTTTGAGGGCATTTCTGATTCATCACTGGGGATATAATGACTATTATTCACTGATATAGTTTTCCTTTCATGATAGCAACCCCACTTGTTGGAAACTTCTTAGAGATCAGAAACCATCCAGCACCTCGTCAGGCAATGAACTGGCAACACATTGACTTAACAATGTGCTGCTGACTGCACTGCAGTGAGTGGGATTAAGAATAAGACTAGTTTATATGTTTTATTTTTTCATTTATAAATGTCTAGTGATGTGATTGACTGTCACATTATATCATCCAGACTAATCCAAAACATTAGGAATTATTAGGAATCCCATGGGATAAGGCTCCAGGAAGAAGGGGTATGCAAGAGACCTGGTTAATATTCAAGCACCATTTCCACCAAGCTCAAGATCAGTGCATCTCTAGGAGTAAGAAAACAGACAAAAGAGGTAGGAAACCTGCATGGATAAGCAAGGGGCTTCTGGAAAAACTCAAATGGAAGAAGGAAGTTTACAGAATGTGGAAAAAGGGACTGGCCACTTGGGAGGAATATAGGAATGTTGTCAGAGCATGCAGGGATGCAACGAGGAAGGCTAAGGCCTACTTGGAATTAAACCTGGCAAAGGATGTCAAGGACAATAAGAAGGGCTTCTTCAAGTACATCAGTAGCAAAAGAAGACTAGGGAAAATGTGGGCCCTCTGCTGAATGAGGTGGGTGCCCTGGTGACAGAAGCTGCAGAGAAGCCAGAGTTACTGAATGCCTTCTTTGCTTCAGTCTTTACTGCTAATGCCAGCCCTCGGGAACCCCATACCCTGGAGGTAAGAGAGAAAGCCTGGAGAAAAGAAGAATCTCCCTTGATCGAGGAGGACTGGGTTAGAGATCATTTAGGCAAACTTGACACCCACAAATCCATGGGCCCTGATGGGATGCAGCTGTGAGTGCCAAGGGAGCTGACAGATGTTATTGCTGAGCCATTCTCTATCATCTTTGAAAGGTCACAGAGAACAGGAGAGGTGCCTGAGGACTGGAGGAAAGCTAATGTCACGCCAGTCTTCAAAAAGGGCAAGAAGGAGGACCTGGGAAACTACAGGCCGGTCAGCGTCACCTCCATCCCTGGAAAGGTGACGGAACAGTTCATTCTGGATGTCATCTCTAAGCCTGTGGAGGAGAAGAAGGTTGTTGGGAGTGGTCAGCATGGATTCACCAAGGAGAATTCATGCTTGACCAATCTAATAGCCTTCTATGATGGAATGACTGGCTGAGTGGATGTGGAGAGAGCAGAGGACATTATCTGCCTGTCGCAGGCGGAGTGATTAACTTCACTTGTAAGAGAGAAGCAGTGAAATATTTCTTGATATCAAACAGTGATTTAACAAAGTTTGATAGTCAATGAGACAGTGTTTTAGCAAGATTCGATGGCAAGGCGCACTTGGTTGTTTACTGCACAACGAACAGGGTCAAACAAAACTGTCAGGAAGACCCTCCTATTGAGTCATGACATTCAGAAAGGACGTCCTTGCTTTCTAAACTCCTTCTCAGAGAGCAGTTTTGGTGCAGCTGGATCCAATCCTAGTCCCAGACTTGGTCAATGGTTTATGTCTAAAGGATTATATATGCACAATCAATCCTTTATATCACTTAGCTAAGGTTTCACAGTTTAGCATGCTGTTAGTCACTTACCGAGGATCTGTTGC
Source organism: Larus michahellis (assembly GCF_964199755.1). NCBI lineage: Eukaryota > Metazoa > Chordata > Aves > Charadriiformes > Laridae > Larus > Larus michahellis. Next base: position 25,185,668 of record NC_133900.1, read on the forward strand.
AGCAAGGAATCTCTAAACCTCAAGGACTAACCTTGAGTTGGTGTCCCTGTTCAAGGGGAGATCCTGGCATGCAGCTCACAGCCTGTAGCCCCTCAAAGGGCTCTTGGGCTGTCTGCTATTTATAGAGTAAGATAATTGACCTATAATCATATTTGCATAACAATAAGAAGCCTAGGTCCCCATTGCAGACTGTGTTTGGCTATGTTGTCATTCATCCCCCAAAGTCCAGGTGCAACCCATCACAGCTCCCACTGACAACTATGGCTTGAGCAGGAGATGGGGAAGGGGGAAGGAGGAGAGCACACTGCCACACTGCAACTTCAGCAAGGCTTTTGACACTGTCTTCCATAACATCCTCATAGGCAACCTTAGGAAGTGTAGGTTAGATGAATGGTCAGTGACATGGAATGAGAACTGGCGGAATGGCAGAGCTCAGAGGGTTGTGATCAGCGGCGCAGAGTCTAGCTGGAGGCCTGTAACTAGTGGCGTTCCCCAGGGGTCAGTACTGGGTCCAGTCCTCTTCAATATATTCAATGACTTGGATGAGGGGACAGAGTGCACCCTCAGCAAGTTTGCTGATGACACAAAACTGGGAGGGGTGGCTGACACACCAGAAGGCTGTGCTGCCACACAGAGAGACCTGGACAGGCCGGAGAGTTGGGCAGAGAGAAACCTTATGAAATTCAACAAGGGCAAGTGTAGGGACCTGCACCTGGGGAGGAATAACCCCATGCACCAGTACAGGTTGGGGGCTGACCTGCTGGAGAGCAGCTCTGTGGAAAGAGACCTGGGATTTGTGGTGAACAACAGGATGACCATCAGACAGCAATGTGCCCTTGTGGCCAGGAAGACTAATTGTCCTAAGGTGCATTAAAAAGGCCAGCAGGTCGAGGGAGGTCATCCTCACCCTCTACTCTGCCCTGGTGAGGCCACATCTGGAGTTCTGTGTCCAGTTCTGGGCTCCCCGGTTCAAGAAGGACAGGGAACTGCTGGAGAGGGTGCAGCAAAGGGCTACCAAGATGATTAGGGGACTCAAACACCTCTCTTATGAAGAAAGGCTGAAAAATTTGGGTCTCTACAGTCTGGAAAAAAGACGGCTGAGGGGGGATCTTATCAACGCTTATAAATACTTAAAGGGTGGGTGTCAGGAGGATGGGGACAGGCTCTTTGCAGTGGTGCCCAGTGACAGCACAAGAGGTATTGGGCACAAACTTGAGCATAGGAAGTTCCACCTAAACACGAGGAGGAACTTCTTTACCTTGAGGGTGGCAGAGCCCTGGCACAGGCTGCCCAGAGAGGTGGTGGAGTCTCCGTCTCTGGAGACATTCAGAACCCGCCTAGATGCGTTCCTGTGCAACCTGCTCTGGGTGACCCTGCTCTGGCAGGGGGCTTGGACTAGATGATCTCCAGAGGTCCCTTCCAACCCCTGCCATTCTGTGATTCTGTGATTCTGGTTTAAGGCAAAGGCAATTATGATTCTGAGGAACATCTGACAAGCGTTGTTGGCTATAAACAAACCTTATTATTGCCATTGACTATAGTATGGAAGATACTCCACTACTGAGAAAAAGGCAGCAGTATAAATGCTAAAACTGACAGTAAAAACATGATACGTATCTTTCCTTTGTCTAAATACTTTGTATCCAACTCCCTTTGCCAAAGTTAGACACTTTTAAAAAGTCAACAGCAAGAACAGTATGTTGACACTGTGGTCTTCTGAAATGTTGGTTTGACACAGCACCAGTTGATGGCTGTGCAGATACTTGCAGTGTTGATTGAAAAAACACTGATTTTAATAGTTAATGAAAGACCTGTTGTGTTCCTACTTTTAATGCAAATTAATAAAAAACCATAATCTACCTGGCACATTCAAAACCATTCTGTTAATTGGGTTAAACACGTACATTAAATCCTTCCATCATCAAATTTCCCTTTCATTTGGGAGAACAAAATATGCAATAATACAGAAAATAACAAAATGCAAGCTTGGCAGTCTTTAATGGTTCAGAAGAAAATCCTTGCCTGCACAAATTGGTCAAGTTTTCATTTTTCTGTGGCATCACGAATCTTCTCAGGATATTGAAATCTGGAAAGGGTCAAATCCTGTTGCTACCTCTATACAAGAGCTTTTAATGCTGATTGTGAAAGTGCTGCCTCGGACTAAACAGTGTTTGTAGCAAATACTATGGCTTATTCTACATGAGGAAAAGTACCTACACCATGTTGAATACTTTGGCAATATTGTAATTATCAAATGCACCTAAACTTAGCAGCTTTTTTTTTTTTTTTAAGGCACTAACCATTTTTTTCACTTCAGTGATATTAGCAGCGACATGAAAAAAGGAGACAGCAAGTAATATTATCTGTGTTTAATTATTCAGGGCACCACTCCATGCACAGTTCCCTCGACATTTGCAAACCTCCCACAACCCCTCTACGAACACAAAAAAAAGCTGCCAAGCCTGGTGAGAAGCACGAAGTTGCCTGCATGATGTTCAGACTTTGGTGAGTCATTATAGTAAGGACCTGTTCTAATAGGATCATCTTTCCAAGCAGAAGGCCACTGTTTGCCTTCTGTTTTAAGCAAAAATAGTTACAGACATTTTGGTAATTAATTTTATTTGCTGAGGGGAAATGCACAACATAAGCAATAATTGCACAGAAACAGCACATATCAAAGGCTTGTATTAAACATAGGGCATATTTACCACGTAAATATATGTTTAATGTACAATAAATACAAAAGTATATCTGTAGATGCAAGGGATTGTACTTGTGTTCAACTGGAATATCACATGCATCAGTCTGATAGCATATCCTTCTGAATAGAACTCAGGTTGCATTCCGTTAAACCCCTAAAAACTATTTCTGCATGTAAATCACTAATGAAGAAAGTAAACTTCTAGATCGCATGCTTAGTCAAAGCACTCCAATGCATGCTTTTCTAAGAGTAACAGACTTGTTTCTTAACCTGAGGAATTTGTTTATACTGTAAAACTGCAATTCTCAAATCAGGTTGTGGCAGACTAGGCACATTCTCCATGCTCATGATTCCTGCCATTGGCGAATTTGGATCAGATCGTATCAGGTTTGATTTATGAATGTATTTGGAGACATAAAAAGGGCATATTTTTGCACCCTGACATTTTTTTCCTGCATCACCTTAGGTCTGATTCACTAAAACACATTCTGAGATTGATTCTCTCTTCTTTTCCTATGTCTTTCCCACACCCTGTTTTTTTATTTACCTTTGTCTCTTGCTTATCTTTCTCTATACGTTGCTTTCTGTTCTTGTTCTGTTGGGTTTTTTTAATCTTCTAATATTTATATCTCTCTCTTTTTACTGTTTTTTTTGTTGTTTGTTTTTTTTTTCTGTTGGTTTTTTTTTTCAGTGTCCTCCTCTCAGTTCTCCTGTGGTTTCTATTATTTTGTCCTCTATGTAAAAAGTGCAGAAAAAGATCTTTCCTCAAAAGCCCTGAGGTTCACTTTGTTGCAGACAAGTGGAAGGTGTCACAGCTTGTGGACAGGTAACCCATACCAGAGAAATTTTTAAAGGCTTTACTCATTAATTTAGACACTCTGTATTAAATTAGGTTATCATGTACTTAAGTTTTCAAAAATCAATAGCATATAAGGACATTCAGAAGCATTTTTCAGTGTTATCACTCAGCTTTAGTTTATCATTACTGGTGGATGAAAAATTGGACACAAGCTTGCAGCCCAGAAAGCAAATTCATCCCTCCCCTCAAGTGTGTCAGTTGTGCGACTCTGTTTGTCATCTACAAATTTACTGCAGGTGCACTTAATCTATGTTATTGATGAAGATATTTAACAGTACTGGTCCCATTCCAGACCCTTGAGGGACACCACTTGCTACTGGACATCGAGCCATTGACTCTAACTCTTTGGATACGGCCATCCAGTCAATTTCTTAACCATCAAATACATCTCTCTCCAATTTAGAGGTAAGAATGCTTTGGTGGACTGTATCAAAGGCTTTACAGAAGTCCAGTTAGATGACATCAAAGGCTTTTCCCTTGTTGACTGATGCAGTCACTCCATCACACAAGGCCACCAGATTAGCCAGGCATGACTTTCCCTTGGTGAGGCCACGTTGGCTGTCTCTAATCACCTCCTTGTCTTCCATATCCTTCAACATATCTTCCTGAAGGATGCGTTCCATGATTTTACTCGGCACGGAGGCGAGTCAGCCTGGTCAGCAGTTCCCAGGGTCCTCCTTATTACCCTTTTTAAAAATGAGTGTGGTGTAATCAGCTTCACTTCAAAGACAGGGTGCACAGATTCAAAGCAACATAGTGAGGGTCATCCCAGAGGGCAGTCTAAGCCACCCTCGCACAAAGCATAGGTCTGGTTTTGAACTGCTGAGTCTTGATGTCCATTAGAAGACCAATCGTTCCCCAAATTCAAAAATGACAACCTTAGGAAATGCCAGAACTAAGAGCATCTATGTAACCTCAATTGACAAAAAAGGACAGGACAACCATTTTAACTCTAACATGGGGCAGTTCACCAGCCGATATTGAATCCAGTATAAATCCTTATGATTACTTTTGAGAGACAGAAGTATGTCTTTTATCTATACAGAGGGCCTAGGCTGCCTGCAAGCCTGAATAGCAGCTATGACTAGAAGCCTTTCTCCATCTGGAGGGAAAAGACAGAGCAAAAGACAGATGGAGATTTTCCCAGAAATGAATTTGTTTAGATGCACAGAAGATGACAAGGTGACTGGTTATGTGCCCTGGGAGGCACTAGCATTAAGCTTTCAGGACAAGATCTCAATATCACGTTTCACCTTCCTGGTGAAAGCAACCCTGATCAGTCTGTGAGATATTTTCAGGCTCTTCTAGAGGGATGTTCTTATGTGAATGTAAAGCCATCATCGTTGGCCAGGTAAAACAGAAGACTAGTGCTTCACACATCATTAAAAAAAGACTAGTTTGAGCTCCCAAAAGTGAAACTAAAGTAAAATAAACTCCTTCTAGTCCCTATGGTTTATGTGTGCTTGCTTACTCCAAATTTTAAATATCACAAAAGACATTTTTTTATATTTTTTTTGTGGGTTTGGTGTGGGGTTTTTTGTTTGTTTGTTTGTTTTCTTCTTTTTTTCTTTTTGTTTCCAAATGAATACTGAGCATGGGCTATTCAAATGTTTGGTCCTCTCTTTTTGTTGAACAGCACTGATCAAAGATAGGAGCTTTATTTTCATTCAGACTTTTAATATTTTCTCAATTTGTTTGCATCATTTTCATTCAGAATAGTCTGACTGAAGCTGTTCTGACACACTGCATTCTTGCCATCACATTTTTTACTTCTTAAAAAAGGTTTATCACACTGCGCTGGGAGATGAATTTGAAAACCTGAAAACCAGTATGAACACTGTATGTTTGAAAAGAGAAATGCAACCAATTCAGATCTTCAACCAAACCTCTCTACTAGGTCCACAGCACTGATTTCAGAATAGCACTTGAGCTGAAGTTTAGTCTCATTTATTTACATATTTATGTATTTTGGCAGAGCAGAACTGTGGTTTAGTGATACTGTCCCAAAGCATAAATATTGGCATAACTCTGTCTGTTGATCCAGTGCCCAGTGCTTTGTTTTATGAATTCATTTACTTACTGGTTTTTATTTTGTATTTTTTTAATGCAAGGAAGATGCTAAAACAAGAATTATTTTTAAGAGATTATTTTGAATTTAGAATGGCCATGTTCTCAAAGGTTACATTACTTTACAGGTTCAAGGGGCAGTGTGCGAGTATTTTCAGTGAACTTAAATGTCATCTTTGTTCTTTCAGAAGCCTTTGATTATTTCAGTTATATCAAGTCAGGATTTTACACTTCCCATTGGCCACAGTTTTACTTTAAAGTGAACAATGCACCCAAGCTACACCAAAGGACCCTACCTGCAGTGCTCTAATAAGAGTCCTTAAGATGAATTGCAGCGCCATTACTATTTGTGTTTTGGGTTGTCCTAGGAACAGCTACATTGTCCTTGTTACTACAAGCAAAAGGCAGCCCAAGTCATGAAAGCCACACTGGCCAGCTTAGGAGGAAGAGGATGTTTCCAGGCTGTAGAATGAATCTTTTAATCTTTGACCTCACATCTGATTCAATCCTGCAGTAAAAATGGCTGTCATTTAAAAAGCGCTTAAATGCTTTTCACATTACCTGGTGAGGGACAGAATCCACAACATATCAGACAGATACTTGCCTAAATTGAAATTAGGGCCTTAGACGTGAGAACCATGCCTACTCTAACTCATGCTATGCTAACCGTGAGTAGCAACCATTCAATGCTGTCAGTTCAGGCACTAGTACAGAAACAGCATACTAAGTTTAGCCTACCTTAAAGCCAATGCCTAAAAAAGATCATTCTGCAGTGATGAGAGAATTCAGGCTTTGGTGCAAATACGCCTGAAGACTATCTACATAATGTCACTACATGACAGGAAACTGCCACAAAGTAGGGTGGAAGAGACAGGCATAGAAGACTGGGATATTTTGCCTTAAAAATGAACGTGAGTAAGAATGAACAACATAAATATAAATAAAAATACAGATATTCAAAAGACGGCACATCTGAACATCTCAAAAAAGACCAAAAGAACTTGCAATGAAAGCCAAGTCTGACAAATGCAGTCAACAAAAGGAGAATTTTTTTCTTACAGCATGTCAGTAGAAGATGAAATTTTGCCATAGGATATCTATGAAGCCAAGAACTTAGCAGAGCGGATTGTTTCTATGGATAGCAAAACCATCCAGATTTACTACTATGCTTACAATTTTTAGGAAGGGCATAGCACCTCAGCAATTTGAGGATAACAGTCCTAATGTCTAGAGACAAGTGAGTAGAGCCCCAGGATAGCCCTAAGTCTGGGGCATTACCATTCCCTTAGGCATCTGGAGCAGGTACAGGACAGTGAAAAAGATGGATCTTGGGTCTGATCCAATCTGGCAATTTCAGCCTCTCCAAATTTTACACAATAATTGTTCACACTAAGCATGTCCCTAGCAAATACTTTCTGGCCCTAACTTTGGTCAGTAACACCCACAAGTCCTTCGAAGAGAAATACTAAACATATAAATAAATACAAACTAAACTATTCCCCAGTTTGTGGGGGTATAGAACATCGGCAATAGAAAAAACCTGTTGCTTCTGCCAAAGTTGCCATCCACTGTGGAATTACCTGGGAATTACAGGAAATGGAGAGAAAATGAGTTTTTTTTTTAAATCAAACAGCAACTTCTTAGACTAAAGCAGTAAAAGTTTTGAAAAGGCTCAAATGTGGTCAAAACTGGAGAAAATCAGCACTGTTACTAACACTAATCAGCACTAACTCTTAGTGACTTTCACATCAGAGGGAGTGCTTACTGTAGCATTATTGTTTTAGGACTACAGTCTCCTATTTGAGGACAGAAAGCACGTCTTTTTGGCTTTGAATTTTTCTGCTCAGCCTTTGTAGCTTTCCAAGGACTTTCCTCTCATTTCAGGTCAGACAGTTCAGGCCTCAGTACGCAGCACATCGATCACCTCTTGTTTAAAAATATCTTCACTTTCTTCTTGCATTGATTATTTTGACAAACTGAGGATTTGCTCCAATCTGTAATTAAGGCAAAAGTAAAAGTGTGTGATTTTTCTTCTTTTATCAGTAGCTGAATTTCAACCAACAGAACAATTCTTTTTCTCTATCAGGCAAAACTCTGTCTGGAACTGGAGTCACCTAACATACAGCAACAGAACTTTCCCAAAGTAACAGAAAGGCAAAAGGCGGGGAGGAACAAAGACTGTATAAGTAATTGCTATCTGCAGTAATGAAATCTGCTCTCCTAAAAGTCTATATACCTTCTTCCACAGTCTTCACTCATCTTCCCTGGAGCTCCCCCTGCCTCTCTCCCCTTCTACTCCAACCTCATGAGACCCCACCTGGAGTATTGTGTCCAGTTCTGGGGTTCACAGTGCAAGAAAGAGATGGATCTGTTAAAGTGGGTCCAGATGTGAGCCACGAAAATGGTCAGAGGGCTGGAACACCTCTCCTGTGAAGAAAGGCTGAGAGAGTTGGGGTTGTTCAGCCTGGAGAAGAAAAGGCTCTGGGGACACCTTACTGCAGAAAGATGGAGATAGTTTTATCCAGCGCCTGTAGTGACAGGACAAGGGGTAATAGTTATAGACAAAAGACGGTAGATTGAGATAGGATATAAGGAAGACATTTTTTACAATGAGGGTGGCGAAACACTGGAACACATTGCCCAGAGAAGTTGTAGATGTCCTGTCACTGGGAGTGTTCAAGGTCAGGCTAGATGGGGCTTTGAGCAACCTGGTCTAGTGAAAGATGTCCCTGCCCATGGCAGGATGTTTGGACAAAACGGTCTTTAAAGGTCTCTTCCAACCCAAACCATTTGGTGATTCTATTCCCTTGTCTGAAAATGTCCAGTCGTCCCCTGCCTAAACATACACACAGGCACAGAGCTTAAGCTCTGTCCTATATTCTCTAAGACTTCCTCTCCAGTTACACTGACCGGCTATCCAAATGAGGACAGCAAAAGTGGTAAGAGTCAAATTCTCCTTGCTGTTCCCACAGGGAGGACATTTGGCAGCTACCTGCCACTTTTCACAAAACTTGTAAATGAGTAATATTTGACACCGGGTTGACTGAAATTGGATAATGAGTTTAAGAACACTTTAAGAGGAAGATGGTGATGGACAGATATCTGGACCATGGAAATAGTACTTTCTAGAAAAAATGCAGACAAAGTATAGAAGTCATAGTGTTGGATCATGGCATGTTGTAACAATGCAAATTAAAACAAGCTGAACAGTTTCCCACAGATAAATATTTCAGAAGGGAAACAGGACCAATCAGTGCCACACGCCAGGCTGGAGTGATATTTCTTGTAATGTTAATTATTATTTAATAGTGGTGTGGATAAGAATGGAAGCAAAATTCATTATTCTTTGATACGATAGCAAAGGAACTGTTGCATCTTCGCAACAGTACATGAACAAATTATCACAACAAAATGTGAGTTGTTACTTTCCAGTCCCTTTCCAGCCACATGTTGACCCCCCCCATCTCTCCTCCTTCCAGACAAACTGATTTCAAAAGCAGAAACAAATATTATACAGTGTCATGTATACAAAGAGTCTAGATACTTTGTAATGGAAACAGATGTATGTATTTTCTTTGTAATTATTATATTATATTATATTATATTATATTATATTATATTATATTATATTATATTATATTATATTATATTATATTATATTATATTATATTATATTATATTATATTATATTATATTATATTATATTATATTAATTATCATTTGTTCCAAGAGAAAAATCTGGAAGGCTGCATGTGCATATCAGGTTGCAAAAAAAGAGAGATGATAATAAGAACACTTTATTGTGCACTAATTTATTCTTTCTCTTGCTCTCATTTGGGGAAGATAGAGGTAATGCTACCTGCAAATAAAGTTGCCTGGTATCTCTTCACTTCAATTGTTCATTTTAACTTTGCGGATGCAGTCTTCAATAAATAGAGATGTACCTCAGGAAAGTCTTTAAAGCTTCACCCATATTTTAAGAACTAACCTAGGTTTCTTGGGACACTGTTCAATGAAGGAGTACCTGTCTCCTCCAAACTATTCAGTGAGAAGGCCAATATTTATTTACTGAGCGCTGATTAAACAGTGCTCTGAAGGCACAATTATTTTCTTTTGCCAATAGATAAGGACTACCTGAGTGACACAACAAATCAAGTGAGGGTTACATTTCCCAGAAGAGAATCTCATGGCTGAAATAATTAAAAAAAATCAAAAAAAACAACGAACCAACCCTCCACTTTTCTTCCAACAGTGTATTTCACTTGGACCTCTTGATGAGAAAAGAGTAGGCATTAATTATCCTTTCACACATGTTTACATACTGCATCAAGACAAACCTTAATTAAGTATTATAATAAACTTAATGGACCATGCACAATGAGTTGGGCGCTTTTTTTTCTTACCAGTTACTGTACTACTTGTCTATTGCAATAAAGGGGACCAATATACAATGAAACCTAACAAAACAAAACCAAAAAAAAGAAAGAAAAGGGTCTGTTCTTTTAAGACCACGCATTTCATAACAGCATTAACAGTTGCTGGGCCAGGCACTGGGAAATGGTAGCTACAAATTAACATCATATGCTGAATAAACACTTTAAATTCAAACAACTTCTCATCCAATTTAGTGATGAAAACAGCAGTTCACCAGAAGCTGTTTTCCGCTGCTCAAAAACAGGTCCCAGTGCACCTGGAAACTAATTGTCCATCTGTAGAGCTAAGAAGCAACATGCAACTTCTCCTTCCTGCCCTTTGTTTCATCTTATGCACATGTTGCCACTGCATAAAGTACGTACAATTTTTCTCCCCCCCAGGTACCTCAGTGCAGGTGTGAAATAAATCTATTGAGTTCAATGAGGTTAAGTGACAAGAACATAATTCATAAGAACTTTACACAGAAGAACAATCTGGTATCTGGATTTATTGGACAAATGAAAAGAAACGAAACTATTTGAGTAGTATCACATCATCTGAAAACACATCTAGCAACCTTTTTTGTTCAGTATTTCATAATGTTACAATGCAGCAAAATCCCACATGCAGTAAATACCATACTGTATTAAGGTGTCATGTAAAAGTCTGTGACAAAACACTTCACCCAAACAGTGCTCTTCTACAATTCTAGTTTCTCCCCATATTCAGAACCTGACTTGCCAATTTAAAAGTCAACTATATTTTTTCTCAATGTTGGCTGTACTGCTTTTCATGTTCTGTGGGTCTGCCACATCCCTGGAGATGTCCGGCTTCTTTCTTCGTCACAGGAATTTCTGAAAGATGCCATGCTCCTTCATTTCACATAGAAATCCATGCTCGGTACACATTAAACTGATTGGATTCAGTAGCTATGAACTTTACAGGCTATCTACCATCCTGGCAAACCCTAGCTAGAGAGATCTCGAAGCCAACAAGCCCAGAACGGAAGAGCCAGTCCATCAAAGATCTGTAACACACCTGTCACATACCTAGGGCAACAGGCACAAGGAGGACAAACAGCACACACTGAAGAAGGAATTGCGTGCATTTCACTGCAAGCATGAGAAACACCACACAATTTCTACTTTCTTAAGCACGTCGTCTCCTTGCCCACCCCAGACTCCTGCTACAATGCTGAACCCAGTCTAAACTCTATCACGGCCCTTGGGAAACTTCTGGGATGGGCACTGGTTTAAGGACAAAATTATACCAATTTCCAAACTGGTAGATGAAAGGATGCATGATGACTCTTGAATGTCATCAGCATTTCTAATGTGCAGGTGGTTTTATTTCCTGTGAGGGAACAGCATTTTACGCACTCTTGCACTCCCCTTCAATAGCCAAGCATGATGAGAGGAACGCTGGTGAAGCTTTGTCCTTCTTGTCATCTACTTACGTTTACTAATTGGAATGAATATAATGAGATCCTGAATTAAAAACCTGAAGTCCAAGAACTATTCCAGCCCCAAATTTCTCTATCTACTCTTTTCTTTTTTATTAGGCCCTTTAGATGTGAGATGATTTGTGCAAAATTCCTTGACAGATGTGAACATGCAAATTTGCTTGTCTTACCACAGCATCTGAGGTGGAAAGGCCTGAGTATAAGCCAGTTAGGCTTATTTGACAGTTACATCAGCTGTGGCTTTTTGCATTAGGCTGAACATACAGTCACTGCTTTGGAATAATCAGAAAGCAGCTCTGATCTGTCAGATCCTGATAGGGACCCGCAGTACAAGGGTATGTGGAAATATCAATGATAAACTGCCGCATTTATTACCTAAAAAAATCAATTCTCTGCTCTGAGGTAACAACAGTCTCTTGGAAGGATGAGAGAAAAATAGCAGCAAAAGAGGATTAATGGAGCAGTTAGTGTGGTATTGATTAGGCCTCTGGCTTGTGGGGCCGGTCTGGATTTGGGTAAAAAGTGGCAAAAGTCAACCCTACCCAAAAAACGACTAATAATGATAAGAGGAGCAGACCCTGCAAAAAAATACACAGTGAGTGGGCTGGCTCTAATGTTTTATGGAGCTCATAGTCTCCCAGAATATTAGTTTTATGCAGAATAAATTGTGCAACTGCATAAAATTTTCATGCCAATATCCTTGCCTCCTTCCACCATTAACATGAACCACATTGGAGATGAAAACCTTGTTCGTTAGGCAAATGTTAAGAGTGGAAACTACCAGAACAATAATTCTGAATAAAAGTTATATGACAACATTCCCCCACACAGAGGGAACACCTGAGCATTTGGTATTCTGTTTTCAAAGAAAGCTTCAGGTTGTTTGTGTTTTTGCAGTGAACAAGGGAACTCCACCATCTCGCACTGGCTTCTTCATTGGTTTGCAAACTCCAGGAATCAAGATGATTTCACACTTTCCAACACAGTAGGTAGTCACGAAGTGACAAAAATAAGCTGTGGCAATGGACTTTTTCTCTTCTCAAAAATGCGAAGGCCTACCCATGTATTGCATTAGGTGTGATGTTACTTAATATAATCATTTAAGACCTGGAAATGGCATAAGCGATGAACAGGAGGAACATAATGCAAAACTGAAGGAGTTAGTTAAAAGTAGATAAAATAAGGAAGAATGTCAAGAGGATGAACACACCATCTGATGGCAGGTAAATGTAAGAGTTAACAATTAAAAATATATATCTTTTATATATATTTCATGTACCTAAGGGCACCAAAACCCACGGGTTCCAAGAATTCATCTTGACATCAACAGAATTCCCCTCTGTTTTGGCTCGTATACAAGTAGATCTATTCTACCCAGAGTGATGATAAATGCATAAGCAAATATCTTATTGTTAACTGGTTCGTAACACGGCACAACACAGAACACTGCATCCACTCCCCTCAGGAAAACAGACACACTCAAGGGAAAAGGACATGTAAGCACAATTTATGTGCCTGCATATTCATTTGCCAAACAATGAGCCAAGGTGTAAATTACTGAAGATCATGACCCTTTAACACTGCTCCTTGTCAAAAATAACAGTTTATAGATGCTTCTCATGCTCATGGAAAAGAAAAAAGACAACTTTTTCCCTTAACATACTTTTTGCCTCTCTATCACCCCAACCCCCAAGCCCACCTGAATGTCACCCATCTGTCACTTCCTTTATTATATTTTGTCTCTAAACTCAAGGCTACATTCTCTAGAGATTTTAATTTTTGAAAGCATATATTGCTGAAGGCAACTTCAACAGGAGGAGACTAGGTTAAAAAACTACCATCCAAAATTAAAAAAAATAATAATAAAATTAATGCTCCATGTAAAGTTTTTGGGAGCTTTTGCAACCAAGTAGCTAAAACCCTAGAAACCCTTAAAACAACCGTAATTCAACAATAACTTAATTTTTCAAATATAATGCTGGTGTTAGCGCGTGAAGAGACAGTTCTATAGCCACATACTCCCAAGCAAAGAGGAGGCTACTATCAGAAAGGACTGCCCAGATCTCCCTTCTGACCTTGTTCATCTTTGCATTCATTTGTCCACAACACAAACCATGAGAAATGAGTTTCCAAACAGATCTGTTCTTGAGGCCACTACAGAGATGCACAAAACTGATACGGAAGGTAAGAGAGGAAACAAGAGGCCAGCCAGGGAGAGACCACCTTCAGTAAGAGCTTGTACTTCTGCAGATGAAGTTGAACATCGAACTGCACCCTCAGTTTTTTATACAGCCTGTTTGGTTTTTTTTAACACTGAGCTTTGAGGGTTTTTTTAAACGTACATGGGTAAATAATGCGTGAGAGAGCTTCATTCTGCACATCTCAAAGACACATTTTGCCCAGAAGTGATCCAGAGTGTGACTGGCTCCATGCAGTAACAGCATGATAAAGATAGTAGGTCTTAGTAAAATGCTGTCACTTCTTTAAGCATTCACAGAATGGTAGGGTTGGAAGGGACCCCTGGAGATCATCTAGTCCAACCCATTGTACAACTATAACCGTTACCTCTTCAGTGACTGTAAATAATTCAGTGAGTTTTGTATTGCTTATTAGAAACAATATTCTAATTCTGCTGGGTATCAGAAATGAGAACAATGGGTGGTTTCTAGCATTTAATTTCACATGGAGCTAAGGAAATCCAAGAGCTCAATAGCTGGGGAAACTGATGAGAACTACAGCAAAAGAAAGAAATATTTTGTGGACAGGGTGGTTTCTTTTTTAATCAGAAGTTTCCAAAAAGCACTTAGGAGTGCTTTTAGAATTTCTCAATCTTGAACAATCGACCTGATAGCCCAGTGGAGGTCTTCTGACAGGCAAAGATCAACTGCCAAGTATCACTGTAGCCACACCAGGATGTGAGCGGTACAGCCATGATTTTAGAATGAGATGCTGTATGCACCAGATTAGACTATACTTGTGCATGCACTAATGGCAGCATGGGCTTCCCCTAAATTAAGTAATTTGTGCCAAATTGGGACGTGCTTTGTGTCTGCTGTTATCTGGAATTAGATAAAAGGATTGGCTGTGTGCTGCAGAAACATCCTTTATCCCAACTATACACAAATCCTATGGAAAAGGAGTACTCTAAGAAGTGAGATTTTTATCATCAATATAAAGAACTGAAATTCATCCGTGGAATATCTTTCTCTTTCATCTCTTTATACAGATTCCGGTTTAAAAAATGCTAATTATCCACTCATGTTAAACTAGTATACCTCTACCAGTTTCACTGTGGTTGTATGCACACGAAGTCTTACCGGTTCATGCATCACAGCCATCAAACATAGAATAATCTGTACATTAGATGCTTTCTTTCTGCTGTCCTTCCTACCAACTGATCTGAAAGGAGCAAACTAATGAAAAATAATGATTAGTTTTAAACCTGAATCCTAGACTTTACAGACCTCCTTAAATTAAGCACAAACAGTTGCCACGTTTGGGGCCTTTTTGTTAGCTACAACATTTTTCTGTTCGCTTCTTTAGACAGCTTCTTGACATCACAAAACAGCACTATTCATAGCAGAAAAAAAGATCTAAAATAAGGCCATACATTTGATATTTGCAGGTAAGCTCTGATCAAAGCTCAAACAATTATCAGAAAGTGACTTGAGACGAACTGATTCAATGTTAAAGTAACCTGCTTTAATGAATTCTTTTGTTTGTATGTTTGTTTTGCTTTTTTAACTTCAAATGAGGCTCAATTCATGAGATCTAAAACTCAAACAAGAAAGGGACCAAAATATGTCTCCTCTTTTTTTTTTTTTTTTTTTGGAGCGCTCTTCATTGTCTTTCCATAATTAGAAGAAGAACGCTCCTTAAAGGCAATGTAACAGCAGCAACAGTGAAAGAGGCAGAATTCAAAATCAGGTACATGACTTATGTCATTCAAATAGCAGCAGCAGAGCGAAAAATAAGAAAAAAGCCTGTACCAAGAGATGGAAATACTGTAACAGAGAGATATATTCATAAATCAGTAAGTTACAGAAGCATATTCTAGCTGTAGTGTAGAATAGGCTGTTTGCATTAAAACGATGTAGATTTAAAATGCAATTAAAAAAAACCCAAAAAAATCAATAATGAAGAATTTTAATTCAAAAGCAATCACTCATATTTACCCAGGCCCTGTATATAATAATCCCTCTGATCCCTATATAATTGCCAGCTTCACCTTCTGAATTATCAACAGCCAGCTCTCATACCTTATTGCTTCATACTTTCTTAATAAGTGCCCGCAATCAATAATCTTGACACTGAGTAAGCAGCAACCAGCCAGCCAGACACAGGGTGTAAATGTTTCAGAAGTGATCATTACAGGGATATGAATGACAAGGTGACTGTGCTAATGGGATAGGTATGTAGTAAGACATAATTTGGAAGATCTGCTTACTGGAGCACGCAGTTGCTTTGCCATGGCAAAATGGTGTTTCTGCGAAGGGGAATATTTACCTTGAAAATGAAACCTCGAATCCTCCTGAAGGGTATTTTTTCTGAGATGGTAATCACCATCGCCAGATTTTTATACCTCACTATAATCACAAAACATTCAGCGTGTCTGCAGCCTACTTATTTCATCTGGAAGTGCAGCTGCTGTCGATCAGGGATTCTGGACGATCTTTCCTCTACGCCAGGGCAGCCAGTGGCTCAACTGTGCAATGCCAAACAGAGGTATTAGAAAGCTACGCAGGGAAGTTTACTCTGGGGTGTGGTCGTCACTCCCTTTAGAAGCCCTGCAGGCATCATATTTGATATCTGGCGTTTCTACACATAGGTGCATGCTGAAGAAAAGGTCCTTTCGCATTTGCCCACAACAGATTGGAGCCAAGTGTATGAAACTTCTCTCTGGTGTTTTATACACGTAGACGCTTGGCGAAGAAAAGGTCTTTTGCCTTTGCAGATAATAGATCGGAGCCGAGTGTAAAAACCTTTTTTTTTGTAAAATGGGAGTGACACCCTCAACTTCAAGCACCTCTCGTACCATCTTGAAAACTTGGAATAAGTTTGGTGGGGACCCTATGACTAAGGATAAAATGAAAAGATATTGTAATTAATGGTGGCCACAATATCAATTAGGAGACAGAGAGAAGTGGCCAGAATATGGTTCATTGAAATATAATACATTGTTGCAGCTAGTGCTGCTTTGTAAAGAGCAGGGAAAATGGGATGAAGTGCCATATATTGATGGTTTTATGACATTGAGAAATCATTATGAAACTAGAAAGAAATGTAAACTAATGAATGTGCACTCCAGTGTGGATGGTACGTATATAATATAAGTGAAACAAAATGATAATCGTAAAGGTTGTTTTGTGGGATGTGGATGATGTAACAATCATTTTGATACCCCCCCAGGCGAGGAAATACATTTATTGGTGCCGCTGACCCCCTTGGGAAAAACATTGGAAAGATCTTTAACAGGGTCTTCCCCTTCTGCGGATTCAGAAGGAGCGGCAAGTGGGATGGGGAGTGAAAATTTTAGTCCAATAGCTGGTAGAACCAGAGCACAGAGTGCTGTAATTCAAGTACCTTAAAGGTGCTCTAGGCGGTGACGGAACAGTTCTTGTTCATGTCTCATTCACTACTAGTGATTTATTGAATTGGAAACAGTCTGCAGGACCTTACTGAGAAAATCCTGAGAAGATGTACCAGCTATCGGAAACCATTGTACTTACTCATTCCCCAAATTGGGGTGATATGCAAGCCCTGATGAATACCCTTTTTGGTACAGAAGAAAGGAGAATGATATCGGAGGGGCTAAAAAGGAATTGGAACAGAGACATTTGCTGGGAAATCATGACATTCATTTGCCTCAGAAAATTGAAGGAGCACAGGGAATGAATGTTTCCCACTTAAGAGGCAGAATAGGAACAAGGTACAAGCATCACTGTTAGCCACAGCACTGATGGAAATAGTATGAGAGGCCAGGGCAGAGGGAAAATAGGACTGAGAGGAGGCACCTTCAGAGGGAGAGGGAGCCTAAGGGGGTTGTTGACAATAAAGCACTTTTGAACCCCAACCAGTGTGCCTATTGCACACTGGGGAAATTGGAAAAATGCATTTCCTGAGTTAAAGAAGAAAGAACCAATGATGAGGAGACCAATCTCATAATGCTGGAAGATTCGGACTGGAGGAAAATATTAGTGTTTCTCCAGCCAATCCTCTGGTTCCAGTTAAGCTGGGGAATGAAATTATAAATTTTTTAGTGGATAGTGGAGCTATCCATTTTGTGTTAACTAGTCACATAAGTCCACTAAGTAAAAATACAATTCCTGTTTTTGGGGCAGTGGAAAAGCAAAATGTAAGGCCATATTTGAAACTAACAGAATGTATAATTGGAAATACTAAATTAATTCATGAGCTTCTCTATGTCAGAATGCCCTTTGCTGCTATTGGGATGGGATTTCTTATGTAAATTGAATGCTCAAGTAGTGTTTTCATAAGATTTTGTACAGTTACACATTCCCAAGGACACAGCCTGGAAGACTCCCATTTGTTTAGTGAAGGGACTCCAAGAGCCAGAAACTCCTGAGAATATTATACCAGACAAAGTAATGAATGCATCGATTCCTTTAGTGTGGGTGATGAAAAAACCTGGAAGAGTGAAAGGAGTAAGTCCTTTGAAAATTGAATTGAAACCTGGAACTGACTGGTAAGAAAAGAACAATACCACATTAAATTGGAAGTCCGGAAAGGATTAGAATCATTAATTAATACTTTTCTGGAATAGGAACTATTGCAGGAATGCCAGTCTGAATATAATACTCCCATCTTACCAGTGAGGAAACCAAAAACACAGGAATACCAATTGGTACAACATTTAAGAGCAGTAAACCACGTAACATTAGACCTGCACCCAGTGGTGCCTAATCCATATACTCATATTACAGCAATACCTGAAAATAATATTTATTTTGCAGTATTAGATTTGAAAGGTGCCTTCTTCTGTATCGTGATAGATGAACAAAGCCAGAAGCTGTTTGCCTTCGAGTGGGAAAATCCATCAACTGGGAAAAAGGTACAACTGTGTTGGACAGTGCTTCTACAGGGATTTGAGAACATTCCCACACTGTTTGGTAATGTTTTAGCTGAAGAACTGGACCAATGGCAAGGTAAAAACCAAGGTATAACTTTGCTACAGTATGTTGATGATATTCTGATTGGAACTGTTAGTAGAGGGACACACACACCAGCAACGATCGATCTACTGAACTTTTTGGGCCTTGCCAGATATTGAATGTCCATGTAACACTTCAGCTCAGAAAGCAGAAATTCTTTCTCTGACTCGAGCCCCTGAAATTGGAAAAGGACAGAGAATTAATGTATATACAGATTCCAAATATGCTTTTGGAGTGATCCATGCTCATGGAGCAATTTGGAAAGAAAGGGGACTGTTAAACTCACAAAAAACTCCTACTGAATATGGACAAGAAATTTTAAAATTGTTAAAGGCTGACCTACAACCAAAAGAAGTAGCAGTGATACACTGCAAAGCTCATCAAAGAGGCTACAATGAAAACACCCAAGGAATTCAGAAAGTTTACCTAACTGCAAAGAAAGCAGCTTTGCAAGGACAAGTCATCAGAGCATTGGCACCAAGTAAAATACATGCAATCAGGCCAAATATGTGCAAACTACAGCTGATGTTATCGTGAAGAAATGTCATTTTTGTTGCGCTAACAATCCTACAATTCAGTGAAAACCACTGGCAGGAAACACTAACAAACCCAGGAGAGCACTGGCAAATAGATTTGTCTGAATTACCTAAATGTAATAGACTTGAACATTTATTGGGTTTGGTATATACCCTTTCAGGGTGGCTTGAAGCTTTCCCTTGCCACCCCAATTGGGCCAGAGAGGTAATTATAGAAGTATTACCTATTGCCTTCATGAGAATCAGTATTACTCCAAAGACAAAGGATGGAGTTGGTCAATTTGAAATTTTATATGGTAAACCATATCCTACTCATGAAATCATTACCCAGGGAGACAAAATGCATATTAAAGGGGAGGGTACAATATGAAATTACCTGTTATCTCTTTACATAGTTCTGTCATACCTACACAGATGTCTCAACCAACATACACCCTTGCCCCTGGACATGGCTGTACATAATTTTCAAGCAGGAGATTTGGTTTATTCACCATACGCAAGTAAAGAAAGCCCCAACATCAGAACAGTGAACTTCTGAAAGGACAGGAGCTGTCAAGTTGAGATTCTCTAAAGTCAGATGACACATAAAAGGTTTTGTAGAAGAAAGAGAGTCCAAAATGACTCATAGGATAGTGTTAGTACTAATAATCTTGCAATGTATGTTTACTTGTAATGGCAATTTGATTCTGCAACTTATCCAATCATTTGGTAAGATTCAAATAACTGAATGTCTGCCACTGCCAAAGTCGGCTGCTTCACCGGTAGACTAGGGAATTTTGACTCTGGACTTGAACCGAACCTTTGTCGCGACATTGACTAATGGAACTGGTATATTAAGATTCAACCTGAAAAAGGAAAAAATATTTGGGCTAGGTAAGTGGCAGATCTTAGGTAACGATAGTCAAAATCTGTGTTGGCATATAAATGATACCCAAACACCAAGTCCCACAAAAGATGCAGAACCTTGTGATCATTTTCCTTGGGGAATGCAACTTCCTAAAGTATGGAAAACTGTCAAAGAAGGTAAATGGCATAATATGCAACCTACACATGGGTGTATTGAATGGGTAGGAAATAAAGAATGAGGGAAAATCAAAGGAATGACCTCATCACCAAACCTTACTGAGGCTAGAGTAGAGATCCCCAAAGCTTATCATTGGAAATGTACCCAAGTTTTTAATTGTCCTCAAAGATTCAAAGGTTAGGACCAGTAACCAGAGCTTTAAGATTCAGACGTTTATGTTGTAATTATTCAACTCTTATACAGGATACGTGGACAGGCACAATGATGAAAGTCAAACCTATGAATTGTGAACAAGAAGTCACACTCCCCATGGGACACACTGTTTGGGTAAGTAGTGATGGAGCTTGGTCTACCCAATTAACTCTAAAAGCTAGTGCAGGAGCCCACTGCTTTTCAGCTGTGCCTTTCATCTCCCGTTTCTGACATTTGCATTATTCATGGCACACTGCACTAAAAAGCCTTCCCTTTTGGAAAACAATAGCATGAACATTCACTATCTATTGTACTAAAGTATTATTGGCTTTCCAGTCGTCCCCCTTGCTTTTCATCATCCAAGCAGTATTGACAGAGGAACTGCTAAATTACTCTGGCCTTTTTATTCACTGATCTTAAGTGATGCCAACAAACCTTCCCATGTTCCTCACTCCCTCACCGATTTCCCTTCTTTAGAAAACTGGGACCAATCCTGCAGCTTCACAGGACTTCAAATCTGCCATTTTGCTCCAGGAGGGACTACCAAGAACCCTGTCAAGAAAGGCCAGAGACATGGCTCTGTTATGGAGACTATCAGGGTTTTATTCAAAGCTTACAAGTATTGCATGGAGTCTTCTTACTTCCTTTGAGAGAATTTAGATTTTTCTCATGCCACACATGAATGGGAAAGCTTCTGCTGATGACAACAGGCCACAACAGAACCAACAACCATGGACTGGCTGAAAATTAATTTCAAAGCAGTTAAAAACATAAGCTCTCCCTTACCATCCTTACAAGTACAGTCTTGGACACTTGGACTCAAAATTGGATCCTCTAAGACTTCTGCTACAAACTGTGTGAGCAATTCAGCGTATGATCCACCAAAAGGGTGACAAGTGCCTCAGGTTAGCAGCAATATCCAGTGTAACTGTATATACAACTTTTTCACTGTTCAAATTCTTCATATAACCAGTCAACAGTTGGCTTTTTTGAGGTAAGCATGCAAACAGATAGTACAGGTACTCCACACCTTGCAATGGGGAATTTAAATAAATTTTAACAGAAAGATTAAAAATAAGTAATAAAAATGCTATTTGGTTAGCAATCCTTAGCCAACAATTGATCAATTAATAAGAAAGAAATTAACTGCTAACTTCAAAATGACCTCAGCTATTTTTCCAAAGAGACTGACAGCTTCATAGTTGATGTATTAAAATAAGAGTGATTACTTGTTATAAACAAATTTCAGTTTACCTACACCCACAGCTCTTTAATTTAAAGAAGGATGCTACATCTTTTTGTGTGTCTGCTGGACAACCTTCAGCTCTGCATTAGCTAATTAATTCAAAGGAGGGAGAATGTCTTTTTCACAGAATTATCAGTATAACTAATATTATTTATATCCACCCACAAATAATACAAGGAAAAGATCTTTGAGTTCCTAGGGATGCTTGCTCTCACTTTAACCCTATCTTAATTCTTAGAGGATGAAGAAAGTGATGAAAACATGTGTCATCATCTGGAACAAGAGCACCTGTGTAGTGTCGGCACACAGGTAATAAAACACAGTTTCAGAAACAGAAGCAGAGAAAGCACGTGCATACAAGATAGGGGAAGGAAAGATGGTGCAAATCCACATAAGGAGGATATGGGACAAAGGTACATAGCTTTAATTTAAAATAAGGGGGCTGAGATGCTGTGCTGTCAATGAACAGAAAAAATATTGATGAAGATTTGAAAAAAAATGGAAGAAGTTACATAGATAAATAAAACAACTGAAAGGGGAACATGTTCATTTGTGGAAGGACACATTTTCATCAGTCTGTGGTGTCCACATTTTTTACTTTAGAAGAACTCTTCATAAACTTGAAAAGATTACTTCAACAGGTCTTTTCTGAAAGCATGCCACAAGGCTTGGCAATAAAGTGTGCAAAACCAAGACAGAAAGGTTGAACAGCAGAAAGGACGAGGAGAAAAAGAGCAGCTTAGAGCTTAAAGCTACCCTCTGCCCCCACAGTGATGTTACCTCTCTGCATTGTTAGAATAGCCCAAATAACAGGTACGATATCCTGAGGAAGTCAGAACGCTGCAATGAAAAGCACAATGCAGTGACTCAGTGAAAAGCAGGACTGACGCTAAACTGAAGTTAACATCTCAAGCATTTAAAAGCTTTAAATACCTACCTTTAACCTTCCAAACTCGTGCACTTGCACAAGTTACTGATAACAAGATACTGGTATATGTCTGGAATACTGTCATGTGAAGCACACTGTATTCCAACTAATAGACATGACTGAGTATTCTACAGATAAAATGGCAGTGTACAGCACGGCCTGCAAACATTTTCCCTCTTCCAAAAGTTCTAGCTATGAGTGCATGGGGTTTTTATTTCTTTTATTTAAGGCAATTAAGAAGGGATATTTCAAATTACAGCAACAGTTGCACAATGAAAATGTTCGTTGCCTCATCTTTTTTGAACATTAGAATCCCCTCCGTTCAGGTTAGATGGAATTGCATGCAATGACCCTCATTTCTTTCTAAACTTCTACTTCTTGTGGGCCCCCTTCCTACACTGGATATGGAAAAGGAGACAGATGGGGAAAAAAAAGAGATAGAAGCACAACAGAAGAACTACTCCTCCAATGTACCAACTGAGTATGAAGTTGCATTTTCTATTTTTATTCCCTTTTATTAAGGAAAATATGAAATGAAAATTTTCCATTGAAAAATATCCTGTCTTTATCCAGCTCCAACAGTTCCATAACAGAACACAATTTGGAGTTCGCAAAGGAAAGAAATCACTCTAAAGTCCTGAGATATTTGATTGATAAATCAAGCCAGAGGTTGCTCAGCAATTTCCCTTCCATCCCATTGCCATCCCCAGTTATATACACATTAAACTCTGGCCTGTGATACTTGACAGGTTAATGTGCAGCATGACCGTTACTTTAGATATGGAGGAATGCAATGCAATTATTTATCAGGTATTGACACAAATGTAGTGTAAACTGGAGAAAATTAGTCCTGAAGAGAAAGAAAAGGCATCTCTGGTTTTCTGATCCATTCTTCACCCTTCACATGTTTTATTGTTGGGCAAGAGAGGAGGAAGAAGGGAAGAACACAACAGGCTATTAGAAGCCAGGAAGTGATGAGAGAAGAGCCAAAACTGTACTGCAGAAATCACAAGCCTCACTCCCAATATCTCAAGTTCAGAGTCAACTTTCCACTCTGTCACAAGATATTGGAGATACAACTCTTTCCTTTAACTCTTACATTGACTTGCATAATAAATCTGATAGCAGTCCAAAAGCCTTGAATTTTGGTCATAACTTGAACTGCAGTCAGCTAGATGCAACGTCTTTCCCTGTGATTAAAACTGAAAAGTTCTGTCCCTTGTCCTCATCATCCTTCAGATTTATAATGGTCAAATGGAGTATTTCCTCTGTTACTGGGATGCTCTGAGGATACGCATATGAAACTTCATTAAATACTTGGATTCTGCCATAATAAAGATCATGTAAATAGATTTGCAGACACCATATTCTTTCTTCTGTTGTACTGGTTTTGGTTGGGATAGGGTTATTTTTCTTTATAGTAGCTTGTATGGGGCTATGTTTTGGATTTGTGATTAAAAGAGTGTTGATAATACAGGGATGTTTTAATTATTGCTAAGCAGTGGTTACACAGCATTAAGGCCTTTTCTGCTGCTCACACTGTCCCGCTAGCGAGTAGGCTGGGGGTGCACAGCTGGGAGGGGACACAGCTAGGACAGTTGCCCCCAAATGACCAGGGGAAGAAGAAGGAAGTGGAGGAAATTCAGAGTTATGGCATTTTGTCTTCCCAAGTAACCATTACATGTGATGGAGCCCTACTTTCCTGGAGATGGCTGAAGACCTGCCTGCCAATCGGAAGTAGTGAATGAATTCCTTGATTTGCTTTCCTTGAGCATACAGCTTTTGCTTTACCTGTTAAACTGTCTTTATCCTAACCCATGAGTTTTTCACACTTTTACACTTCCGATCCTCTCCCCCATCCCACTGGGGCAAGGGGAGAGTGAGCGAGTAGCTGTGTGGAGCTAATCTGCCTACTAGGGTTAAACCACGATCAAAAGCATGTAATCTTTTTCAATTAACTACTGATGTAATTCCAATAAATAAAAAAAATGCTCTTGACCATGGAATGTAATTTTCCTGACTTCCTGCTTAATTAAATTAGCAACATCATTTGCATATGTTGGATACAGTGGGTTCCAAGCTCCTGCCAAAAGAAAAAATAGTAGCAAGTTGAACCTCTCACTGTAGGGACTGCAAAGATTTCTTATTTTGATTTCACCTTGACCCAATGTGAGAAGTATTCCCCAGCAAGGCTGCCAATACAGCCAAGGTTTAGAGGCGAGAAAACACTAGCACTTGCAGATTGTGTCAGAAAGGCACTTACTACTTTCTGTGCAAAGCTGGCCACACTCTTTTTCCATTTACACCCTGCAATAACATTCCTTGAAATCAATGGAAAGGTTTTTTCCTGTGTCGTGAAATGTATTCATCCAGTTACCTGAAATCTGTTCATAGAAGATATATTACCTTTTGTGAGTTTCCCTAAAAAGTCACTGCAACTGTGGGAATCTCTTTGCCCTAGAACTTTTAAAATTGTCTGTTACATAACAAGAAAACTTAAACCATAAGTGTCTCCGTATCATTGCAGTATCTCAACATCTAGTCATCTTCTGACAATTTCTCTTGGAAAAAAAGACTTCAAGGAACCCATACTGTGTCTCCCAGCTAGGACAACGTGGCCAAGGATCTGCCCCAACCCTGCAAAGCCTAAGATTCATTTATGCTAAAGACCCATATTGCAGCTTCAAAGCATTAGGAAATAGTTGTGTGTGTTAGCACAGTACAGGGGTACTTAGCTACACAGTGCTTCTCTGCTGCTGCAGAATTGTAATGGTTTTGATGGCAGGAAAGTGTTGCTATCATCTATAGAAACCAATACAAAGCCAGTTCAAGCAAAGCAAGCAAACCCTGATTTTGTGCTAAATTTATCCTACTGGTAATTGTACACTTTGAGTGTAGGGTCAGGAGTGAATTTCAAAGCCTCTGACTAGCACATTCATGTCTCTGCTTCAGACTTGCCTATTAGTTGTGAAAATTATTGTCTTTTCCAGTATTTTTACAGCTCTCTTGGCCAAGGCATCTGGACCCTCTGTAACTTGTACTGTATTTACTCTCACAGCACCCCCGAGGCAGTAAAATGCAATTATCCCCATTTTACTGATGGGAAACTGCAGTATAAAATTGTTTAAGCTTTCCACACAAGGATCAAGAGCTCTTTGTTCTACTTCTTGTGAGTAGGTCATCTTGCTGCTAGTTTTGTGGGGTTTTTTGTCTTGAAACCCAACAATCAGCTCATGATCACATCTAGCTGACAACTCTCTGCTCCAAGAAACCACCAAGAAACCCCAAACCTTAATAAAATTTTAATAGAATCATAGAGTAGCTTGGGTTGGAAGGGACCTCTAAAGGTCACCTAGTCCAACCTGCCATGCAATGAGCAGGGTCATCATCAACTAGACCAGGCTGCTCAGAGCCCCAACCAACCTGACCTGAAATGTTTCCAGGGGCGGCGCATCTACCACCTCACTGGACAACCTGTTCCAATGTTTCACCATGCTTACTGTACACAATTTCTTCTTTATATTTAGTCTAAATCTACCTTCTTTTAGTTTAAAGACATTACCCCTAGTGCTATCACAACAGGCCCTGCTAAAAAGTTTGGTGTCATCCGCAAACTTCCTGAGGGTGCAGTTGGTCCCACTGTCTATGCCATTGATGAAGATATTGAACAGTACTGGTCCCAATACGGACCCCTGAGGGACACCACTTGTCACCAATCTCCATCTGAACATTGAGCTTTAGACCACTACCCTCTGGATGCAACCATTCAACCAATTCTTCTTCCACCAAACAGTCCACCCATCAAATCCATATGTCCCCCATTTAGAGAGAAGGATGTTATGCGGAACCTTGTCAAAGGCCTTACAGAAGTCCAGATAGATGGCATCCGTAGCTCTTCCCTTGTCTACTGATGTAGTCACTCCATCATAGAAGGCCACGAGGCTGGTCAGGCAGGATTTGCCCCTGGTGAAGCAATGCCATCTATCTCGAATCACCTCCCTGTCCTCTGTGTGCCTTAGCATAGCTTCTAGGAGGATCTGTTCCATGTTTTTTTCCAGGCACAGAGGTGAGGCTGACAGGTTGGTAGTTCCCAGGGTCCTGCTTTCTACCCTTTTTAAAAATGGGTGCAATGTTTCCATTTTCCCAGTCAGTGGAGACTTCACCTGGCTGCCATGATTTTTCAAATATCATGAAGAGTGGCTTGGCAACTACGTCAGCCAATTCCCTCAGGACTCTGTGATGCATCCTGTCAAGTCCCATAGACTTCTGTATGTTCAAGTTCCTCAGGTGGTCACGAACCTAGTCTTCTCTTACAGTGGGAGGGACTTTGCTCCCCCAGAGGGACTTTTCTCCTCTAGAACTTTCTCTCCCCAGGGATCTTTTCATCCCCATTTTGGTCAATAATCATTCAGCTCTGCTTCTGGTTACACAGGTGTGAGCATGCTGCATCCCCATGATACCCACCGCCATAGGTAAGATCAGTATACCTCCCCATTTTTAAGTTCATATAACATTCTTAACAAGATGGCAGATTTTTTCACCACTTTTGATGCAATACTGGCAAGATTTTCCATGCATTTCATGGCTCTATCTCCCCTCCGCACCTTTACAGAAGGCCAAAGTATACAGACATTGTATACTTTGTACACTCTGTACAGTACACTTTGTATACTCTGTGTACATTTTCATTCATACTGTATTAATATTGATTCTTCATTGTTTTAGAAACTTGATTACAGAGGGCATCATACAAAAGCCAGCCTGCTTTCTATCCCTCCTGCTTTTACAGAGCCAAGCTGGAAGACAGGTGACCTGATTTCAGCCTCCTTGGCAAACACATTTTCTTGCTCTCCGAGGTCCTCCTTTCAGCCATTGTTTTCCTATTTAGACAGCCTTTTTGGAAACAGGGATCATCGCTTCCCAGGTAGGACCTGGGGCTTCCATATGAGTTTAGTCTGATAGTCTCTATTAAAATCTAAGTAACAGCAGGACTGCATTCGGAGTAAGTCCTACCACTAACATCTTCACAGGTCTACAGCAGCATGCAGGCCAGGCAAACAATAACTCACATCTTTAAAAAAAAAATGCCAAAACCCCAAAAACACACAAAAAAAACCCCAAACCAGCCTCACCAAATAAAATGTGATATAGTTTTTTCTCTGACAGGTCTACCTTTCTCAAGAGCATTCTGTTAAGTTGATGATGGTTGAGTTGTTAAGATTTTTAGACGTGGCATCTCCCTGAATTCATTACAACCCTGGGGGAGCAGGTAGAAGATATACAGATTCCATGTGGTCTTTTTTTTCTCCATTTGTAAGAAAGCTAAATATTCTCATCCAGTTTCTGTTTAGCTTGTTTCAGTAGAAGCAGTTTTCAGCTAAGGTCTTCTCTTCAGATGGCAGGTTGAGAGCAGATAACTGAAATGAAGATATTAAGATGGTGTTTAGAACATATAAAAGACATAAGTAGCTCTGAGCTGAATAAAGTAAGCAAATTCTGCATCATCACTGTGAACATGTACAGTCCACAAAAGGCAACTGGATCACTCTAGAGGCTTCTAGAAGAATTTGTTTTAAATCTGTACAAGGTAAATAGGGAGTCAGAAGACGTAATAAAATATGAAATAAAGCAGGACTTTCCTCGATACATTCTTTCATGTCACCCTGTGCTAGCTGTTTTCCCTGGATGCTTACCCGTCTTTCCCATCAGATGAAAATCCATTTGAGCAACCTTTGAAATCTTTATGAAAGTAAGTCCATTTTCTCTGAATCGTGGTGTTCAAAGACATATTTTGTGAATCAATCGCTATGCAGCAGTGACTTGAGAACACATTCTTCTATTTTTAGTGACAAGTAAGTGAAATCTGAGCCCTAATAAAGTGAAAGGGGAATCCTCCAGTGTATAAGGTTGCTTCACAACATGAGAAGGAAATTACAGGAAAAGTAATATGTGAAAGAGCAAAGCCTCAGGCTCCCATCCACTGCAGATCTCTTAAACACAAGGCTATCACCTCCAACAGTAATGGAAAGTGGCAGCCTAAGTTAACTATCTCCTATTAGTCCCTAGAAAAGCTATAGCACAGACAGCAAGACAAAGCCAAGTTCCCAAGGGACACCACAGCAAGGGCTCAGAGCATAGTCATGTCCTTACATTGCTGGCCACCTGTCTCCAAGAGGGTACATTTTTGGTGCTAGTTACAGAATTGACCCGTTTCAAGTGGAGAACAGCATTACTGAGAATGAACAGCAGAATCCCGATCATCACACACATAAACATGACTGAAGCAGGAGGAAACACCATACAGCTGCTCTCTAGTCTGCCTGTCAGAGTTACACAGTTTTTATATTTGGAAGATATATTAAATCTTATGTTGGAAAGCTAAAGCCTTCCGTATTAACAAACAGGATTCAATGTGATATGGGGTACACGTTCTGCTCCAATGTTCTAATTTCTCCCTCTAAAGCATTTGGTATAGGATTTTGGTAGAGTTTGCCTTTCTAGAGAGTTTAGTGCTGAGCCACTTTGACAGTTTTGCAATTTCTTCTGCTTATTACTAACATTTTGATCCAAACTTTGTATAAGAGCACCAGCAAGAACCTCATGGACCAGCAACTTAGAATCCTCCTGAAAGCACTTACCTCAAAATTTTTTCAAACTTGTCTATTTCATCTCTAGATCAACTAGGGTTTACTGCCTCTTGCTCCCATTGGAAGACTAGTCTACATTTTTCCATTTCCACTTTTTCCTAGTAATGACATTATTCTTTAGATTAAATGTTTTCTTCCATTTCCACTGTCTTATGAGAACTATCACAGCCTCAGAGGGAATATTTGGGGATGGTGGAGGGTGGGGGGAATAATTAGGATTTTTTTTCTAATTGTAATCATAGAAATGGTCTCAGTAAAGTCAGGGAAATCTCAATCACAGTTTTTAGAAGAGACCTATTGCCTAGTTCTCATTTGCTATTTCTCGCATTGCATTTAGAAAAAAAGCCAACAGGACTGTAAAAACCTGCCAACTCTTAAAACAGTTGATGGAATCAATCCCCTCAAAATAACATTATCAAAACTCCACCTAAGAAAAAGTGTCATAAGACAGCTTTGAAGAAATCCTTAAAAGGGAAAAGCAGATTTTTTGCCAACGAGAAAAGCCTGTCAGTGCTATTCTACAATGAAAACACAGTACCATCTACCACCTCAAACACAAGGTCACACAGTGCACACACGAGATTTCAGACACCACCAATTCATTAGCCAGACACAGTAAAAACTGGTATGTCCCAAAAAAAGGCGTTATTATGCTCACTAGCATGACCTACTGCTAGAGCCTGCATGAACATAACAGCTGTAGCATTTCTCTCAAAAAAGGTACTAATCTTGACTCTCCATGCAATAAAGAAGCTGCTCTTTTCCTTGTTTCAAAGTTAAATTTACACTCTCTGTAAAACAACACATCTATAGTATATGGTAAAACTTTGCCAGGCTTGGGACTGCTCTAGAAACACAGGGTAATGTTGCCCAGTGCTTTCACGCATGTTGTTCCTCTTATGTGTTGATCTCTCCCCAAGGTACTTTATTTCTCCTACAGACAGTGAAATCTTAACAGCTTAATTACTGAAAATCTTTATAGGAAAGATAATTTTGTCTTTTCCCTTTGGTTTTTATTATGCAATAGGTATGACTGCTATTACTTTGTAGTACATAGAACAAACAGCTTTGGAAATTAATAGGCAAATTAAATTTAAGACATTAAATCAGTCTTATAACACACAAAACAACAGAAATTGTCCCATAAATATACAAAGTACTGTAGTTAGTGAAAGTAGATTACAAAGTTCAGAGTGAACAAAAAAAGGCTTCCTGTACAGAGTAATTTCATAACACACTAGCTGTAGAATATATATTAGCAGCCCTGATAAAGTTGCACCCATGTTGACATACAGGAAAAATAGGAAAAAACCACATTAAACTCCAAAGAGAAAATAGGTTAGAAAGATGTTTATTACTAATCAGTTGGGGAACTTGATGCTGGACAAATTCCGGTGCATGACATTGCATGCAGAGAATTTGTGAAATATATCAGAAACATATCTTTCTTTTTTTTTTTTAAGATACTGTATATACTGCAGCTCGTTAGACTGCCATGGGAATGTATGTGGACAGGAGGATATTTTCATCAAGTATCTGTTGAAATATGTTGCCTTTTATTCAACACCCTCTAATTTGATGCTCTGAAAGTGTGTCTGGAGGAATACAAACTTTACAATTAATATTATTGCCATTGTAATTACAAAGAGCTTATCAGAAAAGGGTTGTACTTTGTGGTTTGTCTTTTTTTTCTCTTTTGCATTTTGTTTGGTTTTCCTAACCGTTCTTCCACTTCACTTGAAGGATAAAATCAAAAAGATTTTGAACCAATACAAAATCGAATCTATTAATGTCTCAGAAATTTCATTTAGAAGACTTGGTTTATTACTAATGTATGCAATAAGCTGAGGTGATGATTTACACAAAGCCAATGCAATTGTTGTTTTCTTGTCTGATTTTAGATTCTCAAGCAAGTAGCTGTTTCTGTTGAGGGAAAAAAAAGAACAATACAAAGAACCTCAAGCATGATTTTTATCTCTTACTCTACCAGCCATGACCCTACACCTGAAACCCAGGAGGGCCTACCAGCATATTGTACTTTCATGAAGGAACACCTGTCATTATTTTACTACAATTATTGAAATAAAGTAACAGTATCTAGGAGTACATTTACATCTCTAGAATGACTAATAGTGAAATTCCTGTTATTGATATAATACCACCGGTCCTGAGTTTGAAATTCATGTGGCAGATACCAAAAAGCGTCACGAATGTTCCAAACAAATGTAACGTAAATGCTATAGGATCTATACCAATACATCACCTTCATTTGCCTTTTGGATTTTTGAGCCATTCAGATTCATTCAGGTGATATTTCCAAGTTTCTCTCTACCTGTATGAAGGCCAGGAATAACAGACCGTAAGAAGCCTCTGAGGATCACTGAAGCTAAAACCCTACAATTGTTCTATCATCTGTTTCTTAAAATTATGATGTTGCATCTTCCAAGAAGCAGTTTTATGCCCTTGCCCTCCCACAGGAAGGCTGTTTTAAACCCTTCTATTTTGTTTTAAAGCAAAGCAATAATTCTCTGACGATTACCTGACTCTAGGAATTGGGTCTTCAATCAAGCAATCGAGTCTTTTGAGCCTCTTACCAGCACTCATTAACATTCAGTGATAGTGCTGTGACATTCATAAACTACGCAGTATGTAAGTGTAGATCACAGTCACTTGGGCCAAGTACTATGGCAAATCGCTACAAAATTTAATTAATAAAATTTAAATACATGTAAGTACACCTACGTGTATGAACATACATTGAAGATTAAGAAATTTTCAGAGGATACATATGGGAACATTCAGGCTTCTGTGACCAATATGAAGCTATATTCGGAATTCTGGAAAATCCCATACCACCTGAGGACCACAAGAGGAACGTTAAGGCAGGTGAACCAGCTTTTTGGGCTAATACTGTTCTATGAGTGTGAAAAAAGACCCAGTGACAAGAATTTCAGGAATGTAAGCATCTGCTTCTCTCAACTTCAAAAAAGGTCATGGATACTTGCTGTGTCTCCACATTAATGACTGGTAAACAGAAGTTTATTGTCTGGCCTACCTTTAAAAATAAAACTTTCCCTACTAGGATTTCGCCTGGTATAGTGACTAAACAATAACTTGTCCAGGAGCAGGCCATATCCTTATTAATTTTATTTATTTATCCATAGGGCAGAAGTATAAAAGATTCATGTAAACCTAAGAAATAATCTTTTTATCATTGCTGCCTTTCTTTTTTTTCCTCTCTCTTTTTTTTCTCTTAGCACACAGGCATGAATCGGAGAATGATTTTTGCTGCTGGCCTAAATCAGCAAAGAAAGGTCAGTTTAGATGTGCTAGTAAAATCTTCATCTCAATCTGCTTCAGTGCATTATTATAATATGGGTTGTGACACTGTTTATATCACAAAGATTAAATTTTCCTTTCAGATCCCGGACATTTCACATTGTAAATCTTTTCGCAACTTGCTTAGTATAGTGGTCTCAGTCACTCAAGATATGCCATAGTGGATTAGAACATGGTATTACTCTGTTACAAATGCTGGTAAATGGGTTTGTTACTAACGCTCCCTCTAAAGAAAAAAAAAAAAGGCAGGTTTTTATTCTTCCAAAACATGTGTGCTAATCTCATGCAGAGGACTGGAATTCGTTTTATGACTATAGCCCACAACCTCATTCTCATTCCTTTTACTCCCTTTGTTCACTCTTATTGTTTCCCCTCTTTCTTGACAGCTTTCTCTTGAAATAGTAAACTATTTAGGCTGTTACAGACATGAAGTACGTGTGGTCTTGCTGGGGTGAGATTCCCTTGGAAGTCATAAAATATTTGCCATCTTTTCCAGAAGGGACAGTTTTGTACTCAAGTTTAAAAATTAAGTTTGTGCTTAAGTGTTTTCCTCCAAAAGATAGATTTATGAAGTACTCAACTGCATTCCTGGTTCAAGGTCTTAGATGTCAGGAGACACCTCCATATCCACTCTAAAAACTACTCAGAAAAGAGTTTTCTTGTGAAATACACCTCTTTCTTTTGGCTAGTGTCAAATCCTTG
Source organism: Larus michahellis (assembly GCF_964199755.1). Lineage (NCBI taxonomy): Eukaryota > Metazoa > Chordata > Aves > Charadriiformes > Laridae > Larus > Larus michahellis. The sequence continues at coordinate 25,218,956 of NC_133900.1, forward strand.
CACCTGACAAAAAGCTGATTCTTTTTCCTTTGGGAATTGTGTGGATCAATATTTGCTGTATGAGTTTCTTGGCATCAAGTTACCAGCAAGTGTTCTAGTTAACTGTACCCAAGCACAATTAGATTTCAGACACACACTAATATAATTCTTTTTTCAGGTCAGTGATCCGATGTGGTAAAATGAATTGAAAGGCAGCACATCCAAGTCTTCAAACAATTCTCTTATTCTATAATTAAAGATTGGCATCTCTGCCCTTGCCCTTCTATGAACTTCCGTAGAGCAATTTTTCTTGGTGGTCATTAATACAGCTACGTTTGCCACTTCAATAGCCATAGTAATGGCCTTTACCCCATTCTCCCATTCAGCTAAAAACCTGCTTTTCTGCAAGGAGGGATCCTTCACTTCTTTATGTGAGACAGTGACAGCTCCTGTTGTTCTTTCTATTCCAATCACAGCGAGGAACAGTATAACGCATGTAGTTGTCTTCCAGCATGACAAACACACTTGTTTGCCTCATAAGAGGCATATACGTGATTAGTTAGGACCTTGCCCAAGGCTTTTGTGTTTTGTATCAGTGAGATAAAGGGGAAATATGTGTGTGAGTGCATACACGGATCCAAGTGGAGAGCTTCCCCCTGCTTTTTTAACTTCCAGTACCGCAGAACTAACTAATCTGAAATTAAATTCTGAACTTTGGTGCATCTGTTCTTAAACACATGAACCCCTACTGCTATTTTGTGTCAACAGATACTCAATTTCTTTTAAATGTTTATGCACTGTAAATTTAGAACTGCATTTGTAATCATTAGACTTGACACTAATTTAAATCTCAATTTCTGTAACAGTCCAAGGTGCTGTAGAAGGAACAGATAAGTGAGCAAAGTCATAAGTTAATGTGCAAACCCAGAAATTTTGACTTAAAATACAATACTGAAAATGAATATACACACTATCAGCTTTTAAGCTGTAAATTGAACAAGGAAACATGACTGCAAACCACAATGTACAAGTGTGACACTGTTCATGCCTTCAGATATGTAATTCATCTCCTCCACATCTCAGATCTATAAGATACGCCAGGTTTGTCTAGTAGTCCCTCAGCTATGTTTCAGTCATCTATAAACACAAAATGGATTTCAAACAAAATGTGTTGTTTTTAAAAGCTTGCAAAACTCAACCTTTCAAAGTAATTCATTTTGGAAAAGGGACTATGCAGAGAATCAGTTTGATATTACAAAAGAAAAATTTCAAGAACAGATATTTCAGAATGGAAAATACATTTTGATCCCAGTAATTATACCAACTAACTTTTCACTTAAATGGCCTTCTCATACTTCTGAAAGTCTAGTCAATTCCAAGATTCTGTTGAATTCTTAGGAGTTAGTGGTTGAACTATTTTGATTCTGCTTAGGAAGATGCAAATGAAGATGGCAAAGAAAACCAAAAAAAAAGAAAGCCTAATTATTTTTTATTAAAACTGTTTAAAAAAACCCACCCAAACAACATTCAAAGTTAGAGGTGGATGTATGCCAACCCAGAGCTTAGATCTGCTACATTTATTTAAAGAGAAACTCAACTTAGGAAAACACCACTTAACCAGAAAAGACCCAAACCAAACATACAGACAGTAACACGTAACATTAGAAATTAAACTTTCTGAACAGGACAATACCATCTGGATTACAGATTCCCAAAACAGCACTATGGAGTGCACGAGTGGTGCACAGCCTAGCACACACACAGTTCCCACCACCATGAGTGACAGTCTTACAAAAACCCCATGTATGAGGACCTGAGACCTAAAGCTTAATCAAAATTATATTTACTTAATTCCCTTTCCAGAAAATCAAACTCTTTCCATTTCTGTGGCACATGACACGTTTTGCCTTAACTCTGTTAAGATGAAATATAAAAATGCTTTCGTCTTTTCTTCACTAATTTACTATTAGAGAGATCTAACACTTTTCAAGTTAAGTTTCATCATCTGTAAAGAAAAAAGTCTGTTAATTCTAATCAAGTAGTAGAAACAGTTTTAAACTGTGCTTTTGCATTAATTGAATTCCAATTTTCACGCAAATTTAGTTTGACACAGACCAAATTTAGTTTGACACTGACCTCCCTGAGAGAGAAACTGGAACAGCTACAAAAAAAAACCAAAACAAAAAACAAGTTAAAGGAGATCCAGTACCCTCCTCCTGCCAGACTGAAGGCAGTGGCCAAAAAGACAGCTGTGAATGGAGGCAAGTCCATGCCAGGGGCGACAAGCGACCCCCCCTTGCCCACCTCTCCTAACCAGGTGCCTCTGTACAATAGCTGTGAGGCTCTCGATGAGGTAGACCAGCCACAGATGATGTGGAAGATGGTCTCACTACACCAGAAGAGTTGCCAGGACCAGAAAGGCCTACCCCATGTTTAACAACCACCTCCACAAGGAAGAAGAGGTGGGTTGTAGTTGTGGGTGACTCCCTTCTGAGGGGAAGAGAGAGTCCAATATGCCGGGCATACCTTCTTCTCAGGGAAGTATGGTGCCTGGGTCAGGGACATCACTAGGAAACTTCTGAGCCTGGTACGGCACTTGGACTCTCACCCACTGTTACTCTTCCATGTGGGTGGTGATGAGGTGGCAACATGTAGCCCAATGGTAATTAAAAGAGACTTCAGGGCCTTGGGAAGGTTAATAAAGGAATCTGGAGTGCAGGTTATCTTTTCTTCTCTTCTTCCAGTTACTGGCAGTGATTCTGAAAGAAGCAGACATGTTCAGTCTATCAATACTTGGCTCTGTGGTTGGTGTCACCGCCACAGTTTTGCATTTTTTGACAATGGGATGGCCTACATGGCACCAGGCTTGCTGACGTTGGATGGGGTTCATCCTTCTGAAAAGGGGAAGTGGGTGCTGGTTTATGAGCTAGCAGGGCTCATTGACTGAGCTTTACACTAGCCTTGTTGTGTGTGGGGGTGGGGGGATAATATCAGGCTTGCTCATGACAAGCCAAGGGATGACAATCAAAGGCTTGAGGAATGGGTCGCTAGTGAAGGCCCTCAATCTGTTGCTCTGAGATGTGCTGGGTATGCTGCAGCACACTCGAAGTGTCATGTAGATGAGCTCAGGGGCTTCTGAGGCAATAGGAGCCAACGGGGAAACACAGGTAAAGCGCCACAAAGGAAGGCCACCTGAAGAGCAGCACAAAGGAATGGCAGCCACTCCAGCCTGTAAGTCAGCTTCATCGGGGGCCCAGCTGAAGTGCCTCTATGCAAATGCACACAGCATGGGGAACAAACAGGAGGAGTTAGAGACATGCACACTCCTCCAGGGCTATGATCTCACTGGCATCACGGAGATGTGGTGGGATGGCTTCTATGACTGGAGTGTTGGAATGGAAGGATAAAGGCTGTTCTGGAAGGCCAGGCAGGGGAGATGAAGAAGATCTGTTGCCCTCTATGTCAATGACCAGTTGGAGTGCATGGAGCACCACCTGGGGATGAAGAGACAACAGAGAGCTTATGGGTCAAGATTAAAGGGAATGCAGGGGCAGGTGACATTAGAGCAAAGCTACAGGCCATCTGACCAGGACAATGGAGCAGATGAGGCCCTCCATAGATAGGCAGGAGCAGCATCGCATTCACAAACCCTAGTCCTCATGGAGGACTTCAGTCCCCCTGATATCTGTTGGAGGGACAACACAGCAGGGCATAAGCAATCCAGGAAGTTCTTGGAATGTGTCAATGACAACTTTCTTCTCCAAATGGTAGAGGAGCCAATGAGGAGAGGAGCCAAGCTGGACCTTGTCCTTACCAACAAGGAGAAGCTAGTGGGGAATGGCAAGCTCAAGGGCGGCTTTGGCTGCAGTGATCAGGAAATGGTAGAGTTCAAGATCTTTACGGCAGCGAGGAAGGTGCACAGCAAGCTTGCTACCCTGGACTTCAGGAGAGCAGACTTTGGCCTCTTGAGGGATCTGCTTGGCAGGGTTTCATGGGATAACACACTGGAGGGGAGAGGGGCTCAAGGAAGCTGGTTAGTATTCAAGGATCACCTCCTCCAAGCTCAGGAGTGAGGTATCCCAAGATACCTGCGGGTCCTGAGGGAGCTAGTGGATGAAGTTGCTAAGCAAATTTCCATTATATTTAAAAAGTCGTGGCAGTCCAGTGAAGTTCCCACTGACTGGAAAAGGGGAAACATAACCCCTATTTTCAAAAAGGGAAAATAGGAAGACCCAGGGAACTACAGACCAGTCAGTCTCACCTCTGTGCCTGACAAGATCATGGAGAAGCTCCTCCTGGAAACTCTGTTAAGGCACACGGAAAATAAGGAGGTGATTGGTGACAGCCAACATGCCTGACATGGTGGCCTTCTATGACAGGGACTTATGGACTACCTGGACTTATGCAAAGCATTTAACACTGTCCCACATGACATCCTGGTCTCTAAATTAGAAAAACATGGATTTGATGGATGGACCACCTGGTGGATAAGGAATTGGCTAGATAGCCACACTCAAAGGGTTGCTGTCAACACCCCAATGTCCAAGTGGCAACCAGTGATGAGTGGTGTTCTTCAGGGGTCGGTACTGGGACCGCTGCTGTTTAACATCTTTTTCAGTGACATTGACAGTGGGATTGAGTGCACCCTCAGCAGGTTTGCCCCTGACACCTAGTTGTGTGTCATGGTCAACACATTGGAGGGAAGGGATGCCATCCAGAGGGACCTGAACAGGCTTGAGAGGTGGGCCCATGGGAACCTCATGAAGTTTAACCAGGCCAAATGCAAGGTCCTGCACCTGGGTCATGGCAATCCCAAGCACAAATACAGTTTGGGTGGAGAATGGATTGGGAGCAGCCCTGAGGAGAAGGACTTGGGGGTTTTGGTGGATGAGAAGCTCAACAGGAGCCAGCAATGTGCTCTTGCAGCCCAGGAAGCCAACCACATCCTGGGCTGCATCAAAAGAAGCATGGCCAGCAGGGTGAGGGAAGTGATTCTGCCCCTCTACTCCGCTCTCATGAGACCCCATCTGGAGTACCACTTTCAGCTCTGGACATGGAAGGACACAGAAGGACATAGAAGGACATAGAAGGACACAGAAGGACACGGACCTGTTGGAGTGAGCCCAGAGGAGGGACACAAAGATGATCAGAAGGATGGAACACCTCTGCTATAAGGACAGGCTGAGAGAGTTGGGGTCGTTCAGCCTGGAGAAGAGAAGGGTCTGGGGAGACCTTATAGCAACCTTCCAGTACCTAAAGGGGGCCTACAGGAAAGATGGGAAAGGACTCTTTATGAGGTAGTGCAGCAGTAGGATGAGGGGTAATGGTATTAAACAGAAAGAGGGGAGATTTAGATCAGATATTAGGAAGAAATTCTTTACAGTGAGGGTGGTGATACACTTGAACAGGTTGCCCAGAGAAATGGTGGATGTCCCTTCCCTGAGAAGTGTTCAAGGCCAGGCTGGCTGGGTGTTTGAGCAGCCTGGTCTAGTGGGAGGTGTCCCCGCCCACGGCAGGGAGTTGGAACTAGACGTCCTTTAAGGTCCCTTCCAACCCAAACCATTCTATGATTCTATGAATAAAAAGGTAATTATCTAATAAATACAAAATAAATTATTCTCTATTTCTTAACATAATAGGGAAATGTAAAAATTAAGAATCTGAAGAGATATATATTAAAGCAATACAAAATGCTAAAATAAATGTGTTTATTTACAGTATATCTTCCTGATTAGGAAGGAGCAATGCCAAAACTACCATAAATACTACATTTAGTGACAAATAATAATTAAACCAATATAGTGGCTATGGCAGTTTATGAGAATAGTTATTTTTATAATGGATTACTCACAGAATGCACGAAAGGAAAAAATAATTAGAAGAATTAATAAAAGAATTTACATCTAGTGCTGTGGCTGACAGCATTACAAAAGTATACATCTAAAGATGGGAGGCACCAAACAGTAGCTCAGCATTAAACAAAGGTGGATAAACTACTATTAAGTTTATAAATAGAAGCATCATTAATATTACCAAACACTTGCTCCAGCAGATTAAGAGCCTGCCTTGTAAGGAGTTACCCTGGGCTGAATTACTAGTGCTGCCTTTCTTCAACTACTAATGTAAAAAAAAAAAAAAAAAGAAAAGTGGTGTCCAGAATTTTTTCAATTGTTCAAGTCTGTTATTATGCCACTCCACTCAATGAAGAATAAATACTCTTTTTCCTCTTACTGAAAAATATTCTTTTTCAGTCTGCATTCTCTTTCAACTACCCACTCCTCAAGAATCACATCTGGATGGGAATGTCAATGCTCTTAAAACATTTCTTTACTGTTTTTAAGGAGTTATTGACTTAGTTAAGAATGATTAAAGGACGTATGGCCCAACAACAGCTGCTACAACAGTGAATAACACTATCCTCCTGAGTTACATAGCCACATCGCGGTGTTTTACGGTGGCCAGTGCCATAATTTCTACAGGGTATCACTGCATACAATAATGTCTCCATAATAAATTGACTGATACAATGCTTATAAAAGCATCATCTGAACTCACTTCAGGTAGCTGAAGACATCTCATGGCTTACAACACTTTATTTCCTGCTTATTACCAGCACCCACCCACCTCACAGGTAATAAAGCAGTCAGATTTTGATTGATGTACAGCCAACTACTTCTCCAACTGCAGCTGTTTGTGTAGTCCTTGTTGTTTTATGGGAAATCTAGCAAAGCTCCTAATGCTGCTTTCAAAGAGATCTTAAAATAAGAAGCTTAAGGCAGGGAGCAACTTTGCTCCATTAACTGGAACTAACTCCTCCATTTGCTCAGTTTCATGCCAATACTAGCAACATTTTTCAAAAAGTGGAAAGTAAAAACATTCTGTTTTCCCTTTTCTCCTCACTCTGCAATAAGTGGGACTCAATCACTAATTCCCGAAACCCAAATCCCCATAGTACCAAAGTCAAAACAACTTGCCACAGACTTATTAGCAATATTACCATGATGATGACTGAAATGATGATGATTTATCTAGGAAGTTAGAACATAACATTCCGGTTCATTATGTAGCTTACACTTTGGCAGATAACAAAAATGTAGATGAAATGCACACACCAAGTATACAAATCACATTAATCTGATGAGATATTAAAGGCTGATCAGTTAAAAAAATTCCATTAGCTCTAATTGCAGCTCACAATATGGAAGAGTTCATACTTCAGAGAATGTACTTTAAGCCCAAGGACACCTCAACCATGAGAGCCTTCTTTTGAAAATGATCTGCTTTGTTAGCCATATTTCTACCTTATAGAAGTTTGTGGAAAATCTTTTAAAGCTGGTTGTGATGTTATGGACTCAACAACAGTGACTGATTAGTCTTTTCAGTCTGCTGGCTCAGACCTGCCAACCACTGACACGTACAGTCCTAAGCTTAACTGCAATCACAAGGGGCTCTGTATTTAGGTCTGAGGCTGACCTGGCCCTGTTCACTCCTTTGTCTCTCCCTTTCTGAGAGAATCAAATAAACTGAAAAAACGTCCACCCACAGCGGTCCTGTAACTCCTGGTCCCTGATTCCTCCCAGGCCTCCTGCCTAACTTTTTACATCTAGGCGATAACGAGTCCAGAAAGAGAGAGAAGATGACTAAATAGACTCCTGAAGGAGTTCAGAAGAACCTGAGATGCATTTAAAAATAAGTAGATCAGTGCCATTACTTTCAGTGTAAGCTACAAATTACTTGCCAGAAGAGGAAAAGCAATTCACATAATTTGGGTTAGCTGAGGACATTTCTGGAACAGCAGAATAGAAAGACTTCATTTGAAATCAGTAGGTAGCAACTTGGTTTACACTGGGGCTCCTTTATAGCCAAGTAATAATGAAATGTGTGTAGCAGACACTTTAAGAAATTTAGGCTTCACCACACAGAGAGTGAGGGAGTGTAAGAGTAAAAGGAACTCCAGTACAAATGGGACTTAGTCCCAGCAGCTCAGAGAGATGATGACCTGGTGCCAAAACGGTGCTCAAATTGTGGAAATCCAAAGTACTCACAGCCACGGATCCGTGTTAGCTGTAAACTGCATGCATGAAAATAAGGAAATGTAAAGTGGTGTGGCACATATGAGAAGTTAAGGACTGTTTTTTAGAAGAGGGGCATGTGAGGAAGAGGTGCTAGGGGGGTTGTGTGTGTGTAGGGTGCAGAGGAGGCAGTTCAATCTGTTCTGCATACAGTGCAAACACCCTTTTGCACTCAATCAGGGGTTATCACTTAAGCAAGACAAAAATAATTAACTTCGTTTTTTTTCTGTTTTCTGAAAGAACCCATTATGCATGTCTGGCAGAGGTCTTAGCTTTGTCACAACCTTTTTACCCCAGTGCAATAAAATGAAAAATACATGTCCAGGGCTTCCCAATGTTTAAGTGATGATAAAGACTCTTAAAAATTCATCACTTATCTTGCTCCCTATGGTTGTCAACTGCTGTAAATGAATAAATTAATTATTCCCTTTCATTCATAATTTAATCTAGCCCTTTCTGTCTTCTTTTTGACCCCCCCTTGAGCTATGGTTTTGTTTTGCTGTGGGATACTTCAGTTTGTTTGAAGATGCGGATGAAGAGACAAGCAACATTAAAAACTCCGCATACAGTAGGCTTACTGATTCTTTTTTTGCTACAACACGGTTTATATTACCATTTGGGCATTACTGTCTCAAATGAAAATACTTTAAAAAAAAAAAACTGTTCTGCAAGGTAATATTATATTTCACATGTAATGCCCTTTCTTTTTCTTTTCTTGATGATTTTTTTCTATAAATCTCACAGAAGACATTCTGCTTCTCCCAAAGTAGTTAAAACCTACCAAGATTCCCTTTAAGTTATTTATCCAGCACGCTCCCATCTTAACAACTTGCTCTGTCTGAAAGGTTCTGTGAGATCCAAGGGAGTGATCTATAAATTTCCCACAGCAGGAAATTCAGAAACTCTAATTTAAAAGCTGGGGAAAGCATGACTTTTGTTCTATCCAATTTCTATGTAATAAAACAGAAAATTATTACATAAAACAGAAGTTGGAGATCCTTCAAAAAGGTTCTAGAGATATAAGTGGTGGATCTAGATTTACACTTCAGAGCTGACTCCTACCAATAAAAATATTCTCACCTGCAACCTTTGCGTATCTATTGACTATGATGGCTTCTCAAACCAGGGCTGTGAAAGAAACATGTACGTACAGATGATAGTGGAGCTTTGAGAGGTTAGCACCATGACTTAAACTGCAGATTTACCAGTGAAAACAGATACAAAGCAATGCCTGCAGGCTTTTTGGCCCCGTTAAATCAGGCTCTTTTCTCCTATGCTGGGTTTTCTCCAATGGGGTTGTTCAGCCTGGAGAGGAAAAGACTCCGGGGAGACCTTATAGCGGCCTTCCAGTACGTGAATGGGGCCTACAAGGAAGCTGGGGAGGGGCTGTTTGCAAGGGCATGTAGCAACAGGACAAGGGACAATGGTTTTAAACGAGAGCAGGGTAGGTTTAGATTAGACATTAGGAAGAAGTTCTTTACAATGAGGGTGGTGAGACACTGGCACAGGTTGCCCAGAGAGGTGGTGGAGGCCTCATCCCTGCAGACATTCAAGGCCAGGCTTGATGAGGCTCTGAGCAACGTGATCTAGTTGAAGACGCCCCTGCTTATTGCAGGGGGGTTGGACTAGGTGACCTTTAAAGGTCCCTTCCAACCCAACACATTCTATGATACTGTTAGAATACATGTTCTAACAACTTTAAAGCCTTTTTTTTTCCCCCTCAGCGACAAATCACTTTTCAACTGTTATTTTATTTTCCATAAATGTGGCAGCAATCTCTAAAACTACATTTACAGGTCCCTATTTTGGAAGGTTACCTGGAAGTTCACCACGTTCATCCTATGAAAAAACTTGACACAGTCTCCCTCTGCTCTTCCCACCAGCACTCCAAAGCTTAGTATCTTCCCACTATGTTCAAACTTCTCCTAGTACAAATCTATTATAGAGTACATAATTGCACCCATAAGATTGTCCTGTAGAATCTGTTCATCTCCTTTGATCATAGTAGTGCATTATTTGTAGGGATGAGAAATGTCGTGGAGATTTTCCTGAACGACTGTGTGGCATTAGTGGCATGAATATATTACTTTGTTCACACTATGAGTTTTTACTCTGAATTTAATTGTTAGCATGTACTGCATATTATGCATTGCACAAGTCATAGATGGGAAAGAACTGGATAGTATTGATTTCAACTCACTTAATCTTTTAAATTCTTTCCAGGCATGAAGAAAAAGCAAACAATTAAGTCCATGGAAAACACACTCTTAACTTTCTTATTATGTGCAGTTGTAGAACCAAGTGGCATTTCTAAGCAACATTTTATACATTTCAGGGTAACAAGAGGAAACATTTATCTCAACACATCTAGTTTGTTGCAGCATTGTCCCTTTGAGGTTGTCTTCTTTCCTTCTCCGGAGATTTGCTTCCATGTAATTGCTTATATGCATTTCCAAAAAGAAGCCAAAAGTATAAGGTCCAACTGTGTTATAACAGGCCAAACCTTTATTATTACTATGCAATGAAGTGCAAAATCTCAGGGAAAGCTCTACTACTATCAACTCAGCGAATATGCTGATTTCTGACCACTTTTGCAGAAGACGATTCACAAAAAGTGGCATTTCCCTACAAAACTAGATCATCTGTTTAACAGCAAAAAGACTTCCATGTAGGTTACTAAACATCCACAGATGACAAACTATAACAATATAACATGTAGCAACGTTTCTTACAAAAGAGTAATAGGTATCATTAACTTTCACTCTACGTATTCCCCAATATACTGTCGAATACAAGCCCTCATCAACCTAACTGGATTGACAATTAGAGCTACGAAGAACAAAGTAAACAAAATAAACATTTTACTCCATTACACCGAGATTTTTCTTACAGGTGTAGAAATAAGCTGACAGGAAATCTAATCTTTTGCTTTACAAAAATTGTACGCATGTGTCTTTATTAATTTTTTTAATTTTTAACAAGATAGTGTAACTTCTAAAACTGCTTGTCCTTCAATTTCCAGTAATCACAACCATGATCTGTTTAGGTTTATCAGTAACAGCTAATCATTTGCACACAAATTCAAGTCTTTCCTTTTAAACATATGCATTTATTATAAATTTAAACTCATCTCTACTCTTTGAAATAATGAGCTGTCTTCAAGTCACTTAAATAAAAAATTTGTCAAAACCAACAGAAGTCTAATTCAAAAGCATCAGATATAATCTCTTTCCAGACTTCAAGAAGATACTGTCCTCATCTTTCAAAAGTGAAAAGGATTAGATCAAGAGAGAACACATGCCCAGGATCAGACAAGATTAGTTTTAAAAATTCTGGATTGTTCTTACAAGTAATAAAATTCTGGCATACCTCAAGTTCCCTAGAAATTCAATTTACTGTATAATTAGAGAAAGGACAATCATACCTCCAGTGAAGCTTGCAACAGACTGTTCCACACACTACATGAAAGAATGAAATACAGACTTAATGAAATATTCCTCAAAGTGGAAACGATAGAGTGTCTATCAATAACCATGTCAACATGATTTCATGCATTTGACTCCTTAACATAACAGTAAACACTGCTGGAACATTTCACATAGAAGACTAAAACTAAACCAAATAATTAGTGAGGTTCATCTATAGGCTCCAGGTGAAAAAAAAACCCCACAACTTTAGACAAAGTCCTTTTTCTCTGTATTCTTTTTTTCCATGGTATAGTAAGGATACTGCAGACTACCTGGTTCAATCCCATAAACAAACAAACAAAAAGTTAAAATAACAGAAGATACCTTCAAAAAATATCATCTAATATGGAAAAAAGGGTAGCTTTATATTTTAATATCTAACCATGTTCTATAACCGACCACTTACTTCAATTCGAGAAAATCTTGTTGCCTAGACAACTGATCAGAGGATACTGAAAATACTTCATATCACACTATAGATTTTAAATAGCAGAGGCAAAATTCAAAGGTAGTGATCTCGTATTAGGCCAGCCGATACAGAGCCAAAACCAGACAAAATTTTGCAATTCGTATTCTGTCACAAATTCATACAAAAAGCAGAACAATCCAGCCTAAATACTGGATTATAGCTCTTTGTGTAATCTAATTACTTAAATCAATTGGACCACTAGAGAGAGGGTGGTAGTTAACTTCTGCCAGTGGAGAGGAGGAGGAGCTGTTAGTGCTTGTGTTAAAGAAGGGAGACAGCATAAAAATTGCTGTGACCAATAAAACCAGTATTTATGTCCAGTTCACCATTTTAAGTATCTTTAGTTATGAATTCATGTTCTGAAATTGTTTTTCAAAGTATTTTCTATGACCTCTCCCCACAAGTTTTTCCTGACTTACAGCCTCAGAAAGAGAGAGAGGATAGCACTATTATTTTAAACATGGCCAATAAAGCACAAGGCACTTTCCAAGAACAGAAAAATTCTCCAGACATGGCATGCTGTTTTACAATAAGGACACAGTTCAAGCCAGTCAGATTAGAAAATTCTGTCACCAAAAGCAGAAGACACCCTCCAGCTAGCCATATCACCTTGGCCAAGAGGCAAAGCACCTTGGTCAACAGAAAGTAGAGCTCAAGAATACGTTCAATACATTTCTACATACAAGAATACAGAAGACCAGACATCACCATTTGGCTGAATCCTGTCTTTTGTTGATGCTTAAATAATGAGATATTCTTTTAACTACTTTTAAACTCCATCTTCAAATTGCTACAAGATCTGGAAAGAGATTCCTCAATTCATCCTAATTGAACCCGTGACGTGTGTTGGGAATGCAGCCAAAGCGAGGAGGCACAGACAATCAGAAAAAAAATATTTTTTTCTTTCATGTATTGTTTAGTCAAGGAATGACTCAATTATGATAATGATTCTCAGATTTAGCACACCTTAATAAAGGCCTGATGAACTACTTATGTGTATTTTACTGACAAGTAACTAGTTGCACAAAGCTTACTTAAATTAAACTTTTAAATAACTTCATTAATCTCAACATTATTTCTAGAGAAATGAAATCAAAAGGTAAGTCTGACTCTTTATAGAAAAGGTTTGCAGCAAGAAAAAAAACCTAAGGTTTTTCTAGAGAAATTACTTAAGAGTTTGTGACCAAGATAATTAGTAACAACTTGGTAGTGAAAGAAAGCAGCCTTTTAAGAGCATAATCATGCCCCTATCTTAACAGCTTTTGCTATCACAGCATTAGAAATGTTCTCTCTGATAAAAAAAAAGATAATCCAGAAAACTAGAAACCTGTGCAATGCATCATCTTATTTATTCTCCTGATTTAATGCAAGGTACTTGCACTCATACAAATAGCACAATGTGGGCAAACATCATCTTGTCATATCAGTGAATCTAAACTAAATACATCTCTAAACTACATCTTTGACCTATTTGAATGAAAAATCAATTCCATAAAATGAAGAATTACATCCAAGGATTAATTGTCCTTGAAAAATTAATAATTGTCCTTGGACATTATATAATCAGGCCTTTAAAAATAAATAGATTCAGACGCTGAGGAAAAGTGCCTTGTAAATCCTGGGTAACTGAAGAGTTTCTATGCTCCTCAACTAGAGCAAGAGAGGCCTGGGGGAGAAACGGGAGCGTTTCAGTATAATAGAAATTTTGAAACAATCTTCACAAAGCATCAAGATCAGCTTAACAAAGATTTTCTTTCTAAATTGTCTATATAATTTTTTGCATACTATAGCACAAACTCCTCTAAAAGGTACAAACTCTAAAAGATACAAACACAACACCAGAAAACTGAACCAAAAAAAAGGAAATAAAAGCCAAAATACATTAACACGTGTTCAGACTGAATACATTTTAACTAGGAAGAAAAAAATTGAAACTGAGGCCCAGTCAAACGTTGCAATATCTAAAAGTTTTAGCACAAAATTTTCAGCTGACTTTAGCTGCTACACTGTCATGGTTTTGGCTGGGAGAGAGCTAACTTTTGCACTACCATCTAGTATAGTGCTATGTTTTGTATTTAGGATGAGAATAAGGTGGACAATGCACTAATGTTTTTGGTTGTTGCTACGCAGTCAAGGCCTTTTCTTCTCCTCATACCTGCCAGCGAGTAGGGCGGAAGCGTGCTAAATCTGGTAGGAAACACTGCTGGGACAGATGATCCCAAGTGATCAAAGGAATATTCCATACCATATGACATCATGGTCATCAATAAAAAGCTGCAGAAAGAAGAAGGAAGGGGCGACATTCGAAGTTACGGCGCTTATTTTCCCAAGTAACTGTTAAGTGTGGTGGAGCCCTGCTTTCCTGGAGATGTCTGAACACCTGTCTGATGATGGGAAGTAACGAATTAATTCCTTGTTTTGCATTGCTTGCATGCACAGCTTTTGCTTTACTTACTAAACCATCTTTATCTCAACCCATGAGTTTTCTCACTTTTACTCTTCTGATTCTCTCCCCCATGGCAACTGGGAGGAGTGAGCGAGCGACTGCATGGTCCTGGTTGCCAGTTAGGGTTAAACCATGACATATACTTCTCAGCAACAATTCTGAAGAATTCTCTGCCAGAGTTGAATTATAATCAGAGTTTTTTACCTTGGGGCTATCTTAACAACAAAAACTCAACGAGAAGAAGACGAAACTACTGCAGCTGGGAAAGTAGCTGTACAAGTTTTTGTGGCAAAACAGTGGGAATGAGGCAGCCAGGAGGTCTGGCGTCACAGGACTCGGTAAGAAGGCACACTTGACCCTTTCTGGTAGCACTGCCAGCTCATGTTTGGATATTTTTAAAATAAGCTTTGTGATACCCAATATTTTGAAAGAGTTCTTGCTGCTTCGGTACGGGACTGTGAGCAACACCAACCACCATTTAAAAACGGGGAGTTTTTTTAGTTTTGCACTGGCAGCAATTCAAAGTTCTCCATATGAGAAGTCAGGCAAAGTTGATTATTTTTAAGATTATTCTTAACAGAACAGTTCATGTTTTCTGAGCAGTTTGATTTTCTTTTCCACTAGAAATGTCTGTGAATTCAAATCTGATCACTTTCTCGTTAAATAACAAGAGCTAACAAAAGCTAACTTGGCCATTAAGCTGAAATGTTTGGTCAGTCCATAATTACTCACCCTCTAAGACTTTTGAAATCTTAACACAACAATGAATCAAAATAAATCTATGAAGTGTGGTGGGTGAAACCTGACTTTCTTCGTACTTTGATACATCTTCAACAGATTAAAAAAAGGGGGATGGGGCAGAAATGGAGAACCCCACTAACGCAACCTCTACAACACCTGCTGAAAATGCTACCACACATTCAACCACAAATATCTTTATTTTCATCCACCCATCACCTCTTTTTCAGATGTTTATAACCATATCGCTTTTTCAAGCTCCCTGTTAAGTAGGAAGAGCTACCTGGATTAGGAAACACAAAAAAATCCCATGTGCATTGGGACTCCAAACACACAACTCATTATGCCTTGATTTCTGGAATAGAAGTGTTGAAACTTCAAAATGAGCTTTCTTAACCTACATGGTAATTTTGAAATTTTGAAACAATGCTTGAAATAAAATGTCTTTTAGATATTTTATTCATCGTTACCCAGTAATTTGGAAACTGAAAGGTAAAAGCATCAAAAATCAGGCTTGGGACAAGTACAAAAATTTGTCTTTACCTTCTTCTTAATGTGAGATAAATGAGTCAAAGAATATCATTTTGAGATATATACAACCAGTTTTGGAAGATCTGAATCTTTCTGGTTTTAAATGGCTTAAACAAATACAGGTCAAGACAGTTATATCTGCTTACATTACATCTGAATACACCTGTCTGCAGGGAGGGCAGGGCAGGGTTCTTACTAAAAGCAGAACTCATCTTCACACCTGTGCTTCTTGAGAGAGTATGTGTCATTAGCATACAAAGTTTGTCGAAAACTGCTTGTTAAGACAAGAATCTACCCCAGGGCATATTATCTAGAGTGAAAGTATACAGCTTAGTGCAGATGCCAAACAAACTCTTAAACTTAACATAAAAAACATCTTGAAAACAAGAACGCAAAAAGAATGAAACCAAATTTTCTTAGCAGCAATGATTCTATGAAATTGGAGCAGAAGTTCGGATTTACAAATAAGGCCCATGTCTCAGGTCAGAGAGAAGCTAATTTAACAGCTCACAAAACAGCGTGCTCCAGGGAGTGACTGCTGCAGACATTTTACATTTGGCGGAGGGCGGGGGGGGGCAAACATTCAGTTTACCAGAGAAAGAAAAATAGTGATAGAGACTTGCAGCAAGAATACAAGGAGAAGTGAGGGGAAACAAGTTTTTTGCTTCAGAAGAGCGATGCCCCAACCTTTGAATCTACCCCTAGCTTAAAAACAACCCAAAAATGTATCAATGAGGTAGTATTAATTTGCATCTATGTCTCTCTATAATGATGATTTAACAAATAAATGAGAGGAAAAACTGAACAGTAAAATCAGAGCAATAGTTCTCATCATAATTTTCTTGAAGTTTCACATTTCTCTTTCAGATCTAAAAGGGGTTTCTATGCTCAAAAGATTGTCTGCTTTCCCTCCAATTACATCAGATACTACTCTTCCAACAGAGCCTCATCTTGCTTATATTCCCAGATCATCACAACTGCAGCAGCCCTACTATCATGAACCTGATTTTTTTCTGAGCCATCCAGATTATATGACAAATCAGTATAGATGCTTACAAAAAATATTTAGCAAATATGAAGTAATATAAGTGCAAATGACAGTGTGTATGAACAGCACCACTCCACTTCTAAAACTTTTTCTTTGCTCTGTCTCCTGGCATGCCAACCGCTGGCATTAAAGCCCTAGAACATTAAACATGCTTCAGGCTCAGCCATCATGACAGATGTGATGTTCAAGCAAGTTCTCCAAGTAACCCGCCTGTGAACTTCAGATCACCGTTTCAAAACAACTTGCTATGCTAAGATCATGCAAGAATGGTATCAAAAAGCACACAAAAGTCCTAATGGCTATAAAGTATTTTGGGCTCATGCTTCATAGAGCAATGGATAGATACACAGACAAATCATTATACATTTGCAAAACCTCACTAAACACTCTGCTGGTTTTCACAGCAGCCGTAAAGAGGGCTAGACATTGGACATGAGTTAAAAAGTACACAGAGCTTTCCTTACATTGAGCAAGATCACCCTATTTCACTTAATAGGAACAGCTGAGATTCTAGTGCATGTATAACCTGGTTTGAGATACCTGCAGATTAAGCAGTAAAACTTTAAGCATTAGATGTTCTTACGTGATGCTACTAAGGTCTGACTGCATTTTTCAAGCTATTACTGAGGAAGTTTATACTTAACTACATTAGTGCCGGAAACATACTAGCCAGCAGAACACAGTACACCCAGCACACAAAGACACAATGAGTGCATGCAGTTCACATTTCCCTATGTTCATTACATAAATTGGGGATCAAGAGAAACCGTAATCCCGAGATGACACTGTCAGAGTCTTCTCACCACTTTTTGTACTCTACTTCATTGTAAATTTTAAAAGTTTTAACATAAGTTACTGCTAGAAAATTTACTTCCTAATTAATGAAGTCTTAAACTATGGAACCAATTACAAGAGGAATTATAATCTTGCCTACTAAGACAACAAGTTACCACTTGAAACATCATTTATGAAGACTTGATAAAACATACTAATGTTAATAGCAAATACTTTGAAAGCAATGTGCCCCGAGTGCCCGATATACCTGTGAAGATCACATCCTATTATCAAGGTTCACTGGCTTACATATCTTCAAAACTCTGCAGTTAAGTCCAACTGAAAAATATAACAGAAATTCAGAAATTACGTTTAAGGATCTGCAGGTAAGGCATCAGAGAGAGAATGAATTCCCCTTATTGATATGAATTCTCCACAGAAAAAATTATTCCGCTTCAAAACAAAAACGGAATACTTTTTACTGAATAGAAAGTCAGCTTTGTGTGGAAAACAATCTTAACTTGGCAAATTTAACTTGGTTTGGAAACCAAATTCATTTTTCAGCTTTACTTTTTAATCTTTTCATAAAGAATTTTTTAAAAGACAAAAATCCATCAAAACAGATGAAACAAAGCAGATGCATATTGTATTGAAAAAAATGCATTACTTCACCTTCTGAAAAGCAAGCCCTTTTAGTATCCTTAATAAATCTGCATACACATCCACCTGGGCACACAAATAAAGGTAACATAGAAATTAAATTAACATTTCACAGTGTCACACTCACTGCTACCTGGGTCACCCAGGGTGAAATTCCCAAGCACCACGATAGCTTCCTGCCTTAGTTTGCCCTCCTCTTTCGTGGTAGCCACATCCAGCCAGACAAGTTTTCAGTTAAAACTCAGACAAAAGTCAACATACAACTTTTTAATCGTGTTGGTTTAATTTTTTCCGACAGAACTTTTCTGATCAGCTCCAGTTTGGAAGTCAACCTATACTTAGGTTCAAGAAAACGTGTGCTCCTAAGTGTCAAAGGCACATTTTGACATATTTTTCTCTTTACACATCAGTCTCCAGTACTTAAATTGGAACAAACATCCTTCCTTCTTCTGTCTGTCAACTAAGATTTTAATTTCCTGAGTGCATTTGACTTATGTGCATTTCCAAGCCTCCCTGCAGAGAGCTTTGAATTCAGCTGGGGCCTCTGGGTTCTGCTGGGGCTTGGTGTTGGGTGGCAGGCACAAAAAAGCACAGCGGAGGACAAAGCAGAAGTGATTCATGCTGAATTACAACTCTTAAGATCTCCTCATTAAAAAATTCTACAGTGGCTGTGCTTACCATGGACGGCATTCCCTAAAGTACTTGCATAGCATCCGCCACCCAAAAATCATTAACTGTCTTAAGAGTGAGCAAAGGTGCATGCAACATGTGAGGCTGGTTGTTCTCCCTATGTTCTGTTGTTAAAGGGATACGAAAAGGATAAAAACACCAAGACAGATCAGCAATTAATTCACCACACAAAAGCACAAGACAGCAAAGAATGTTTACATTTCATCACTGACAGAGCAGATGAACACGGCTACCACACAGCAACACTGCAAGCTCTGAAATGATTTACATGTGAAAGCATGTCATAAACCCTCTCAGAGATTTCCTGCCAACACAAATTGTACTGGCTTAACTACAGCGGTATTGTCAGAACTCTGTAGTCCAGTTCACATTATAAATGTGGTTACAGGAACACAAAGATGCTCGTACAAACTGACATGAAGCCACACAAAGATAAGGGAATGTTACAGCAACGTAAACGCATCCAGCCTAGCAAGACTATGCTGCTTTAACAGAAAAATCACAACCCTAACTTGGAGCTGTCATATTTTCACACAAGCAACCTGCCTTTCAGATAACAGATATGCTTGGACAGCAAACACAAGGCAAAGGTCCAGAAAAACAAGAAGCAAGGGGATTCTGAAGTAGGAGCAGCATCTCACAGAACATGAAAAAGAACGGAGGCACAGAGCATGGCCATTATGCAAAACTCACCTCTTTACTGACCAAATATTATTGCATTAAAGCTACAGAGTAACACAGAGTTGTCGTTTTCAGCTTACCATCTGCCAAAAAATACAGGAAAAAAAAAATGAAAAACTTATGCACGGACCAGATCCTTACTGAAAAAAGGAACACATGAAACTTGTCCTTTAGAGTGGCAAATACCTTGATTATAAATTGGAAGAAACAAAACTGAGAAACCAAGATATAGTGTATGTGTAGCGTCAAAGAAAAGTGCTTGTGCTTAATATATTGGCAGCACTATCCCCTAGCACTTCAGTAAACACAATCAAAGCAGCACATCTGGAATTCGTAGCCAACTGAGTTACCAGTTTATGAAGAGCTGCTTAAGAGACAGTACCATCTGGGCCAATTACAAATCACATATCTTAGTCATGATGGAAAATGATTCCAAGTCAATATGTTAAAATTCAACATAGTCTTCCCTTTGCTTG
The DNA here is from genome assembly GCF_964199755.1 of Larus michahellis. Classification (NCBI taxonomy): domain Eukaryota; kingdom Metazoa; phylum Chordata; class Aves; order Charadriiformes; family Laridae; genus Larus; species Larus michahellis. The sequence goes on from NC_133900.1 coordinate 25,238,987, forward strand.
CTTTCCTTTTAGTTATCATCCTCTTTGCCTCGTCACCCATATATTTGCACTTTTCATCCTGCTTAGCTCTTGCCTAAACAACCAGAAACGGTAGAAATTATTTCGGCTCAGCCTAAACATACAATAATACGGGGGTAATTTCCTATCTACTTAATTGAAGGGATTTGAATGCAAATGTTTATAAGGGAAGAAGTTAACATGATTTTCTGAAATTTTCAGCATATTAACAAAAAAAAATAATCGGTTTTTGGCTCGTTCACTCCTTCCCAAGTTATATATAAGGGACTCATTTGGGAATAAACAGACCAGAACACACCAAAAAGTTTTTACTTCTTTAGTATATTCAGATCACATGGATGAAATAAAAAGAAAACATACTGTAATGCCAAAAACATACCCTTACAATAAAGCCTATGCAATAAACCAGAATAAAATAGAACTATAAGGACATGAATATTATTACACTCCTGGTGCCCAATTTGCCAACATTTTGTGTCAGCACAACTGATGTAAAATTTATGCCTTTTTGTTTGTTTTTCCTCTAGCAAATTCTGCTTAGGCAAAACTAAATCATATGCGAGACTTCCTTTGCACTCCCAGTAGGACTGTAACATGCAGTTTGTCCAATAAAAAAGCAATCTTTATTTAAGAAAAAACTAATGTTTATAGCCACCAGGTGACCTGTAAAGGAATTTGTTCTGGATCAAATCCTACATTCGGGGTTGCTCATTGGTTGTAAATAACTTTCTGAATATTCAGCAGTAAGAATTTCAGTGGGCTACATAAAGCTACTTTTTACCTTAACATCCTAAGGGCGAGTTATCCTGTCTGCAGAGAATGCTGGGATCTTGTCTTCGTTCCTTTGAGGAACACTGCAAAAGAACAACTGACCCACCGAAGCCAGCCCTTTAGCCCCACCTTGTTGCCGCCCTTGGGGGTGCTCCTTTTTCACCCCTAGCAGAAGACACACGTAGCAGATGACACACATAGTAGATATGTTCAGTACGTGTTCAAACAGGTACCAAAGTAGCATCACAATAAGTAACTCTGAGCCTTCCTGTTGTAAAATTGCCTCAGAAAAGTGCTTCATTCCAGTGCTTCAGTTTAAATTTGCAAGAACTCACCTGGCACACGTAAAACCAGCAGTGCTCAGTGGCAGCTGCTACCACCTACCTTCAGTGACTGACTTCGTACAACAATTGCTTCGTTCATTACTCCCCAGGAAAAAAAAAAAAAAAAACCCTGACAAAAATATTAACACTGCTGTTTTGTAGTAACTTGTACGGTAACAAATAAATTCTATTTTTATTATACTGAGTAAGGTTTGTATTGTGTAAATCTATGAGCAAATAGGCAAAGGCATGTCAAGGAGGGCTAATGCTAAGAAGATAAAAAAAAATATTCAAAATAACCTTGTGAAGTCTTAGGACACATTGATCATTCACTGGGGAACAGAACAAAAGAAAAATAAAATCTCCAAACAGACTGATGGAAACATTTCTGGAAGCAAACGTATATATAGGAAGATACTTTTTACAGCACCAAATATTTTCATCATTTAGTTTTGCATTTTGAAATGAATATTCTAGTTGGATGTTGACATAAAGCTGAACTAAATGAAGCATGAAATTACAGGCAGGTATTCGTATGCTATTTGCTACTGAAGTGCATCTGCATTTTTTCACCAGGAGTTCTCAAACTACTGTATAAATACCAATGCTCTGTGTCGCAGATGGGGAGACCAAGATGCTGAATGGTGAGGTCTGCTGTATAGGAATAACAAGCAGCTTAGTAATAGAAGTTTCGCACCTAGCGGGGCTTAATTCGAACAGGACTACCTCACCTTTCACGTGAGCCATGCCCGCATGGCACGACTGTGCAAATAACTTCACAAAGAGCAGGGGAGGAAGAGCCAGCCAAGCACCAGCTCTTGCATGTTTTCATTTCTCTGACAAATACTCTCTCTAGCTGTATGTTGTCATACAAAGAGCATTAAACTCCCTTCGTCATAATAAGTGATAGACTAGTGAAATCTTCATGCAGAGTTCAAGCTAATCAAAAGGAGGTGGGTTTGGTTTGGGGTTTTTTTGTTTGTTTTTTCTTTTTCCTTTGGTTTGTTTAAAGGCGTAAAGCAGGTAATCATTTTCTTCTCCATTCTGTTCAGTGTCTGATGTTCTTCACTCATTTTTGTGGCAAGGGCATCAAAACAACTTCACCATGGAAGGAAAATAAAAAAGGATTTAAGAAGTCAGCTTCTCGGAGACCACACTGCAACAGTATCCCAAGCCCCCAATCTGGCAGACAGCTGAGGAAGATGGAGAGAGTCACATTCAAAGTCCTTGCCCGGGGGACTATACAGAAATAGCCCCTGGTACACAGAGCAGAATAAGACATTGATTGTAACTTTGTGAATGTTTCATTTTTAACACAGAAACAATTTTACACTTTCAGGCTTTTTTATGCTTTTTGAGGTCTGTAAAGGTATATGCATGTAAAAGTAAAGTAAGTAAACAAGTAATCCTCTACGCCATAAGGCAGGGAAAAAAGCTGCTTCTAGAAGCTTGCCAGCATTAATCAGTACTTTCAGAGCTGCACCTTTGCAGTGTATTTTATAGTAAACTTAAAAGATGAAGCATCCAATGACATCGCATACTGAAGGTGATACCTTGTTTGCTGTTATAAATAATAATTGTTAATTTGCGGAATAACTCACGATGATAGAAGAAACTAAAAAACATTTGGAGAGATGGAACTGCAGTCTCTGCATAGTGAGTAACAAGACTTTGGGATGAGTTAAAAAAGAGCTGCTTCCATCAGCTTTCATTCATAGATCTTAGAAAAATTTACCAGCTGCTGTGTAGTGCCAACAGGAGCCAAGAACAAAAAAAACCCAAACCAAACCAAAAAAACAAACACCAAAAAAACCCATAACGTATCTTTGCATCAGAAGGAACTATAAAAACTCAAAGTCTGTGAGGGAGTAGATTTTCAAGGAATAGAGCTTTTACATAATGAAATCTAATGAATATCAAATAATTTTTTGACCAAAAAAAGGAAATAATGAAAAAAAAATCAGTAATGTCTGCCATTGTCACTTTTATGGAAAAAGTTAATCCCAAAACCATGAGCTTAGAGCAGTAATGTCTCTTTACCAGTAATAGTATTGGTGCTTCGGATTATGAAGAAAAAAAAAAAAGAAGTTTGGACTGCCACAGCATTTCTTTTTTAACCTAAATTTACACCAACTAAAAAATGAATCTCCAATGTCAATGAAAATCTTCAATCCATTCTATTTGCATCTACATATATTCCAATTCTTGCACAATTCCCTCATTTTTTATATGAAGCTCCTCCAACAGCAATTTCACATATTAATTCTAGCTGATGCCATCACCTTTGGCAGAGAACAAGCAAAAAGCCAGAATAAGCAAAGGTCTGACATCACACAGAATCTGGTGAGACGCATTTTTTTCAGTCTGCTCCGCTTCGCAAGTAGAGGCAATATTTTAATTAAATGCTGAGACAGCCTCTAGACCTGAAAGCTTCAGACACAGCCTCCATCAGAACAGTTACACAAAAATCTGAAATATGAAACTGTCAAGGGCCAGACTTTTCAGACTGTGTGAAGAGCTGGAACCAGAGGCACTATGGAGTAGCATTAGGCAGGGCTATCATGAGAGAAATCTGTCCAAAATCTTCAAGGATAGTTTGTAGTTTCAGATACCTCCCAATTTGGGACGTCCAACTAAAGACACACCCTACAGCTTCACGAAATATTAGGGTCTTGTATGAAAAAACACTGAAAATCTTCCCTGAGTACGCTGTTACATCATCCTGAATTTGTATAACCAGGATTTTTTGGATCAGGAGAATGAGTGGAAATTAAAGCTTTAAGATCCATGAATCTGGCCCTCCACCTCTGCATCCTTTCAGCTGCTCTTGTGTGTACTGTTGGTTACGGAATACTATATTTAACCCTTCCTCATAAATACCCTATGTTAAAGCTGCGACAAGATCAACCAGAAAAAAATTAATTACTTTTTTTTTAACTCAGAAAGCAATCAATTCTCTCTAAAGACTCAGAATGTTAATTTCTCAAAAAAAGGTGATGCATTAAAAATTAGGCTAACAGTGTTACTTATTTTTTTTTAAAGCAGCAGGAACAAGCAAATTAAGAAATATGGATTTGTTTACACTTTTTAAGGCAGATATACAACAGAGGAGGGAGAACTGCAGCGATATTTACTTAAAGCATGAGATAAAAGATGCATTTTATATACAAATAGCAGCTAGGCAATAAGATATATTCTTTGTTAAACAAAAACAAAACAACAAATCTATGGGCAGGTATTATAGCTGTGGGGCACAGTGGTCAATTTATGAATTTCTGAGAACACATTGAGGAAATTAAGCATCTTCAAAGAAAGCCAGGCATTGTTTTCTCAGCTAGTCTTTTCACAGAAGGTCTTTCAGTACAAGGCTACTCATGAAATGCATGCTTTGTCTGGGAATTGGACTCAATGATCCTTCTGGGTTCCTTCCAGCCTGAGAAATTCTATGATTCTATGATTTATACAATTACTGTCTTTTTTCCGTATTAGCTTCGGCAAGCTACCTACCGATTACTCTTAGCCTATATTCAGACCATGGCAAGCCCATAACCATGAAAAAGAAGAAAATGTCAAGTTTTGCCTCCCAAGAAAGTTCTTAAATCAAAACAACCCTGAGCAGACTCAGGTCCCCAGGGTGCAATGAAAGAAAAAATAGGTTCTTTAATTAAGCAAGACAATAGTTCATATGCTGCAATCATTTAATCATGAAGTATTAACACTTTCATCAGCCTGCCTTGTCTCTTATCATCACCCCTTCTCCTGGAATCATAGAATTGTTTGGGTTGGAAGGCGCCTTCAAAGATCATCTAGTTCCAACACTCCTGTCAACAACAGGGACATGTTTCTCTAGATCAGGTTGCTCAAAGGCCCCTCCAACCTGACTTTGAACACTTCCTGTGATGGGGCATCCACAGCTGGTCTAGGCAATTTGTTCCAGGGTCTCACCACCCTCAGAGTAAAAAGTTTCATTCTCATATCCAATCTAAATTGACTATCTTACAATTTAAACAGTTGCTCCTTGTCCTGACACCACCGTCCCTGGTAAAAAGCCTTTCTTGGTCTTTCTTATAAGCCCATTTTAGACATTGAATGGCCACAACAAGGTCTCCCTAGAGCCTTCTCTTCTCCAGACTGAACAACCGCCAACTATCTCAGCCTTTCTTCATAGGAGAGGTGTTCCATCCCTCTGACCATTTTCATGTCCATCCTCTAGACTGCCTCTAACAGGTCTATGTCTTTCTTTTGCTGGGAGCCCCAGTGCTGGTTACAGTGCTCCAGATGGGGTCTCAAGAGAGTGGAGAACCCTGTCCCTCGACTTGCTGCCCACGCTTCTTTTGATGCAGCCCAGGATGCAATTGGCTTTCTGCAAGCGCACAATTGCTGGCTTATGTCCAACTTCTCATTTACTAGTATCATGAAGTCCTTCTCTGCAGGGCTACTCTCAATCCGTTCATTTCCCAGTCTGCATTGATACCAGGGATCACCCAAACCCAAGTGCAGGACCTTGCACTTGGCCTTGCTGAACTTCATGAGTTTTGCATGGGCCCACTCCTGAAGCCTGTGAGGGTCACTGTGGATGGCGACCCTTCCCTCGAGTGTATCAACAGCACCACTCAGCTTGGTGTCATCCACAAACTTTCTGAAAGTGTACTCAATCGCACTGTCTATGTCATTAATGAAGATATTGAATAATACCAGTCTGGACACGGACCCCTGAGGGACACCACTTGTTACTGATCTACATTTGGACATTTCATTGGGCCGCTGACTGCAACTCTTTCGATGCAGCCATCCAGCCAATCCCTTATCCTTCTAGATGCCCATCCATCAAATTCATATCTCTCCAATTTAGAGACAAGGAAGTTGTGTGGGACCATGTCAAAAGCCTTATAGAAGTTAAGGTAGATGACATCAGTTGCTTTATCCTTATCCACCAATGCAGTTGCTCCATCACAGAAGGACATCAGATTGGTCAGGCATCCATACACCTTGACCTAGCTTCCAGGAGGATCTGTTCCATATTTCCTTAAGGACATTTCTTTCTTGCATTCAGTACACATTTCAAGGCCACGAGCCCCTGTTCTACCACTTGGACCCTTTAGTATCATCACACCATGCGTAACTTATCTCATCAGCAAGGATAATGGCCACTGTTGCCTCTCTTTCCCACATGATCATTTTGATAGCATGCAATGAAACTCACCAATTGCCATTATGGGCAAAACAGATGCAACTTTGGGGAAATTAATTTAATTTATTGCCAATTAATAGCAGAGTAGAATAGCAAGAAATAACAAAACTAAAACCACCTTCCCCCCTCCCTCTCATTTCTTCCCAGGCTCAGTTTCACTCCTGACCCTTCTACCTCCTCCCCTCAAAGAGCACAGGGGGATGGGTAATGTGCTTTGTCACTGCTGCTCTTTCCTCCTTACACTGTTCCCCTGCTCCAGTATGTGGTCCCTCCCACAGGATACAGTCCTTCATGAACTTCTCCAATGTAGGTCCTTCAAATGGGCTGCAGTTCTTTACAAACTGGGATATAGTCCTTCAGGAAATAACTGCTCCAGCGTGGGTTCCCCATGGGGTCACAGGTGTCATGGATGGAAATATTTGACACGGTTATGATTTAGCAGTGATTCAAAATTTACTGGCGATTTGAGGTAGATCAAGAGGTTCAATTTTAGCACCACTTAATCATTAACTGATTTAAAGGTTTACAAAGTGATTTAACAAAATAACTGAACAGCAACTTAATTACAGATTCAAAGATTACAAGATTCACACTAACTTACTATAAGGTATCCCAAATCAATACATACACAAATCAATACATACACATATGAGCTAAAGAATTTACCTCAAATTACTACATGTTCAAATTAATACATATTCAACTAATACTGTTCTCATGCAAATCCTGAACTTTTCTTTTAAGTGAAGGTGGTGCAGCATTTGGCAGCCCTATGCCTCTGATAGCATTGCCCTTGCCTTACTGGTGCATATTTTGCAACAATTTAGAGGCTGGAGACATAAGCTGAAATAAAAGACCTGTATATTCATCTGCTGACACAGGCAGGTTTTTGATCTCTAGCTATAAGAGATTTGGTTAAAGTAGCACATCATTTGACAACACAGTTGCCCCCTTGAGACAGTCCAAAATTCCTATCTGCAAATGGCATATATCATGCAAATCAGCACCTGAGAAAGGAGAAGGGAAGCATCTGCTGGCTGACCTGCTCTAGCCAAAATATAGACAATGTCATTCTTAAGACAAAGCACCCATTGATGCAACTCAGCAAGCAATCCCCTATTTTGTTATGGAGAAAATGCAAGGCAGCCAACTGTCCCTACTAAATCAAACTATCCTGAATTGCTTTATGAAGCTGCAACCCTCAGTGGAGGCTGGGATCTACTAAATTAAAACATTAAAATATGAATTCAAGATTTTAACAGTAATCACCATTTTATAGATAGGATAACGATTTCCTCTATAGCCAAATCTCCATATGTGAGACAACAAGCAAACATTTCCGTATTTTAAATGTTAACTATTCTGTAGGCATACCTCATTAAAGATGGTATCTTGTTAACGTGCCAAGTCTCAAATAGCTGCAGTATAAGAAAGAATATTGGGTCATATCCTCAGCTTCTGTAAATCATTGACTTCGCTTCAGTGGAAGTAACTCAATGTACATCAGCTACAGATCTAGCACATTGTTTATTGCTGAACTTGCATAGATAGAAGTGCTTTGAAAAACCATTGCATATAATGGCCCTGTCATTCATTTTAGGATTGTATTTTCATGATGACTGGTGAAAGGTGGCTTTTCCCTTGCATTTTCCTTGCTTTATTGGTAGCAATTTTGGCGACTTTATGTCTGTTTATAGGAAGTTGTAGTTGAAATAGAAAACATCTTTAATTGACGTGGATATTTGTTGTGCTGAGGACTTGATTGCTGACTCAGAAGTTGATTAAGAACACCCTTCCTAAATGACTGGCTTCATACCTCACAGATTTGAGATGATAGCAGAAAGTCTTTTTTGACTAATGTTTGCTTAAAAAAAATTTCAGAAAATAAATGCAGCACTGGAACACATTTCTTGCCATCACCTGTGCTATTTCTATTCCTCTCTAGTGCAGTAGTTGCAATACCCCTGAGTCCAGAGTAGCTGCAGTGGTTTTTAACAGAGAAGAAAGGCTGGCTCTATGAAGTAGGCCACCTGCAAGCTTTGAACACCATTTCTATCTCAAAGCATAGCAGATGCCTTCAGTCCTTCAAGCAGGTGCTAGTATACACTAGGGAGGTACGGGGAATACCATCTTCACCAGGTCATGAATCCTGGTAGCATGACAAAAAAAACAAAGACAAGTTTGATCCCTGTACCATACAGTTGCACCTTCCTTCTACCTCTATCATTTCAGTTCCAATACACAGTGAGACAGCATACCACACTTAGACGTCATGACTGCAGGCAAAAAAGCCAGAAGGCTGTTGTTATGAAGCTGATCCCACAGGAATCTCCCCGCCTGCAACAGCAGATTGTAACTAAGGTGATCAGGCTCTTCCACAAAACGGCCAGAACAAATACCTGCAAGGTGTTCACAAACACTAAAGAAACGTGCTTCCACATTTAGAGGTGCCTATACCTCAGAGACTTTAAATAAGCACCTGTGAGTGCACAATGTCAACTTTCAGGCCATTTCTCTTCCTATCTTGAGACAGAAAAGGTGTCCCCACCACTGATGGATTCACTCCTCATTCAGTGTACACATCATTCCTTTCCTCTAGAGAATTCCCTTGGCATTACTGCAAGCCTCTGCTTGCTAGTGACTGCTCTAAGATCACTTGGATCAGACATACCACCTAAGAACTTTATTTCTGCAAAGATGGTAGAGGCTTCCTTGATCAACTGGAGAAGCAGCAGCCTGGAGTGAGAGCTGAAATCCGCAGCACAGGAATACGGGTCTAACTCACATAAACGGACTTGCATTTTCAGGAGGTCTTTAAAACATCTTCCTCTTACCCTGCTGCGCTGCTAAGAGGGTAGGAACAAAGGAATGAAATTCTTCATTCTGGAGCTGTTATTCACTACTTCTGTATTGCTGAGGTATGAGAGTGGTTCCCACCTGTGCTAATCCGGCAATAATATGTCCCTGAACTAATTTTGCAGGGCAAACGTCTACACCTCCAGAGAAAATCAAGACAAAACGATTGAGAGGGTTTCCTTGTGAGTTTTCAGCACATAGATTTCCTGTTCTTTAATGACAAAAGCAATTATAAATTTGCCTTCAGAATGTGGCCTTACTTAAATATATGTGATTATAGAAAGAACTGTAAAATAATAAAAATGATGCATGATAAAACTTAATATTAAAAAATAAATAGGATCTATAACCATCTCATTTAAAAAACAAAACAAACCACAACCATGAACAGATCCTTCCAAATTGAATTAATGAAATAAATTATCAGGAAAGCACTATTTGTATGTTTGTTTAGACACTTTCTTCCAATGAAATAGCTAAGTACTTTTCACAGCAGTTAGAACATCAACCAATTCACTCTCCCTGCTGAATTTTTAAAGACAGGTTTTGGAGGGCTTTTCAGTATTAAAAAAACAAACAAACAAACAAACCAAGAAACAAAGGCATACCACACAATTTGGAACAGGTTTCAGAATTCAATCTAAGTTTCCTTTCTGCAAGTTTCCTAACCTGCGTATCCCTGGAGCATCCCCTGAAAATTCCTGGAGGTAATTATCAATGTCCAAAAAAAAACCCCAAAAATGCCTTTCCGAGGCTCAGCTCAGAATCCCTCCCATGCTTTTTTTTTTCATGTTGCACAAGTCCATCTGACAGAAGTAGGCATGCTGTCAGGCAGATGATATTTAAACAGACTGAGCATCTGAAAAATGTAATACTGTGGAGGAATCCTGGTTTAACACCTGCTCCTTTGCTGAGAATCTGCTGCAGGCAGATGGAAGCTCCCATCTGAGTTGAGGGAAACCCCATCTCTGTCACTACTACACTTAAATAGTACCCTTCCCTAGCAACTCTTCTCAGGCACAATTCTGCCAAAGCTCTTAAGAGAAAGAAAACTTGTTCTGTGTTTCTATATCACCTGCTTGCCGTTCTCCTACTACCTTCTCCCCCTTCCTAGATCACCTCTTGAGTATCTAACAAGGTGTCTGTCCTGTCTTTCTTCCTCTTTGTACAGGTGGCCTATATGACCTGTTTAGATCTGGAAAATCCTGTCCTCATGCAACAATGAGCAGTTTCAGTTGGAAGGGACGTACAATGACCACTAGTCCAAGTGCCTGACCAATTTAGGGCTTACCAAAAGTTAAAGCACATTATTAAAGGGATTGTCCAAATGCCTCTTAAACACTGACATGCTTGGGGCATCAACCACCTCTCCAGGAAGCCTGTTCCAGTGTTTGACCACCCTCTCGGTAAATAAATGCTTCCTAATGTCCTAGGTAAACCTCCCCTGGTGCAGCTCTGAACCATTCCCACGTGTCCTATCGCTGGATACCAGGGACAAGAGATCAACACCTCCATCTCCACTTCCCCTCCTCAGGAAGCTGCAGAGAGCAATGAGGTCACTCCTCAGCCTCCTTTTCTCCAAACTAGACAAACCCAGAGTCCTTGGCTGCTCCTCACAGTACATGCCTTCCAGCTCTTTCACCAGCTTTGTTGCCCTCTTCTGGACACATCCAAGTACTTTCACAACCTTCTTAAATTGTGGGGCCCAGAACTGCACACAATACTCAAGAGGCTGCCCCAATGCTGAATATAGGGGGATACTCACCTCTTTTGCCCAGCTGGTTATTCTGTTTGATGAACCCCAGGATGCAGTTTTCCCTCTTGGCTGCCAGGACACACTGCTGGCTCAGGCTGAGCCTGCTGTCAACCAGTACCTGCAGATCTCATTCTGCAGGGCTGCTCTGCAGCCACTCCTATCCCAATTTATACTTGTGCCCAGGGTTACTCCAGCCGTGGTGCAGAAACCAGCATTTGGTCCTGTTAAATTTAATGCCATTGATGATTGCCCAATGCTACAATCTATCCAAATCCCTCTGCAAGGCCTCTCATCCCTTGAGAGTCAATATACCACCTCCCAGTTTAGTATCAACAGCAAATTGGCTAATGGTGCATTCAACTACTGCCTCCAGATCATTGACAAAAATATTGATCAGAAACAGCCCTAAAATTGAGCCCTGAGGAACACCACTGGTCACCAGCCAGTTCTCTCCCCATTCACTACAACCGTTTGAGCTCTGCCATTCAGCCAGTTATTCACTCAGCTCACCATGTACCTGCTCATCTCGCAGTTGGACAACTTAACGAGAAGGATGCTGTGAGCAACAGTATGAAAAGCACTACTAAAATCCAGAAAAAATTACATCCACAACCTTCTCTTCATCCACTAAGCAGGTGACTTTATCAGAGAAGGGTATCAAATTAGTTAAACAAAACTTTCCCTTTGTGAATCCATGTCGACTGTCTGATGATCACATTGTTCTTTTTCCAGGTACTGAGGTTAGACTAACAGGTCTGTAGTTTCCTGAGTCTTCCCTCATGCCCTTTTTGTAAATAACATTGACTAGCTTCCAGTCAGCAGGGACCTTCTCAGACACCCAGACATTTGGTAGATGATTGAGAAGGGTCATGCCACAACATCCGCTAGCTCCTTCAGTACTCTGGGATGAATACCATCAGGCCCTGTGGACTTGTGAACATTCAGCTGATACAGCTGGTCCCTTACAATTTCAGTGTTCACAAATGGAAAGTCACTATTCCCACACTTGTGGTCCTCCAACTCAGAGGTCCAGGCAGACCATCAGGTCGCAGCACACTTTGTGTCTCGAAGACTCTTCCATGGTTATAAAACCCAAAGTTTTGGTGGAGGCGCCAGTCCTGGGGCCAGGCACTGATGTCTTGGGCATGCCTATTTCTTCCAATGTCTCTCATCATTACTGGGAGGATTGAGGAAAACACTATTTGTGCTCATGAATCCTTTAGCATTCTTACCGGGGCCCTGAAATGTCTTTTGATTGACTTTGGACTTCTTGTTGCAACATCATTACTACCCGTGTAAAAGAACAGGAGGGGGCAATAATCCAAAGTCTGTACTAAGCTCATCAGTCTTCTGGTGAGTTCCTTCATTCATATCCCAGGGAGGCAGCAAACTTCCCTGGAAAGAGGTTCTGTCCAGCAGACATGTGCCTCCCTTCTGCACAGGACGGAGTCACCTATGACCATAACTTTCTGCTGTTTCTTCTCAGTGCTGGTCATAATGCAGCTCTTGATGCACGGGGTTGGTTGATCTGACCTTGGTGAGAGAACTTGCACAGATTACTCTTCCTTTCCCCACAATATCCAGAGCCTCATACCTACTGTATAAAGGTATTTCAGAGGGCAAGGAGCGTCTCTTCTTAAAGCTCCATGCAGCAAGTAACTTGCTTCCATGCCTATCTGTCTGTCATATCACTGCCTTCATCCTGACACAGAACAGATACTGGACCTCCTTCAGCAGTGGTCATGCGGAGCTGTCATGTGTGCACCAGAGATGGTACAGCTCCATTGGTCTATCTCTTTCTTGGACTCCCAGATGCTCCTCAGTCTGCCCGCCTCCTCCTGAAGCTCATCCACCAGGCAGAGCAGTTCATCTACTTCGGCATACCTCCCATAGGTACATTTGCTAGCACCCTCAATCTATGGGAGTAACTACAGACACAGCCTGCAGCCTGACACCTGAGTGGTCGCATAATCTGACTAGACCTCTGTCTGTGTGTCTGCATTGATTCTACTGGGTGCTGGAAGCTCAGGAGGAGCAGAGGACATGCCTTTTTGCCAGGCAGTCATCATGCTGCCATGCACCTGCCCACCTGGAGACATATATATGTGTCCCTTGCAACTAGTGGGGCTGGTTGTCTTAGCCTATTTAAATTAATGGAATTGGAGAAAGTTTCAGGAGGGGTCCAGGGACTCCTTCAGGACAGCTTCTTAAACATTCTTCTATTTGTCCTCCAGTGATCCAACCAACAATGAGCACGTCCTTTCCCTCTCCTACATCAAGCATCAGCCGAATTTTCATGTGGCAAAGTTCAAACTTAAATAGAAGTACGGTGATTTAAAGCAATGGAAAGCCTATGTGGACCTAGAACTACTGATTTCAAAGAGGTTGCTGCAATGTTTTTCAGGAAGCAAGCCTATTCCTCACTCCAGCATCCTTGAAATCTACTTTAGATAAAAAGAATAATGGTATCTCTCTACCTTTTCTTTCTCTCAATTCTTTCTGATGTCACACTGAAATCCCAAATAGAGTTAAGGAAGACATAGCACAGCAGCAGGATGGAACTCAATAGGCAGCACTGCTGCATGATTTCTTATCTAGTCACAATAGCCATGGAAGGCTGTCACCACCTCACTGCACCATATGCTTAAGTGTCGACAGCATGGCCATCTTCCTCAGCTGAAGCACACTTTTAATAAAAAGACAGACTGTCCCACTGCAAATCTTAATCCTCTTCACCAGCCTAGGCAAGGAATTCCCTTCTGCTAGTTTTATCCCTGTATTGCATTCATCATTTAGTGATAACAATGCTATGGCATGCAAGCAAGTCAACAGGACAAGAGATGCTACGTGAACACGTTTCATCTTCTACCTTGATACTTTGTGTTTAACTACTACAGATTTGTGTTGTTTTCTACGAAGGCATATTTCATAATGCTTAACAACAGCTGGAAAAGGTCCACAGAAAGTCACCTAAACAAGATGCAAGGTGTTTTGATAACCTTTTAATAGCAACTAGCACCTTCAGAAGGCCTTGACGGAAAGATACTCAACTACAAACCACTTCCTGTAGGATTTTTGCTTGTTTCATCCTTTCACTTTTAACTAAGCTGATAAGGACTCTCCGAGTGAAATAATGTATTCAACATAGTAAACAGAACTCAAGACCCCTCGGGAAATCTAGCCCAAACAAGTGCTAACACTAAATCTGAAGGACCTGTTACGTTACATACTATTTCAAGTGCTCCAAAAGTCTCATCACTTAATACTAATAAACATCTATTTCTTGGTATATTTTTAATTAGATTCATGTCATGAGTGGGGGAGCCAACGGCAACTATCATAACCTTTATTTTCACATAAAATTTTGTAAACATATACAGCATAGTGGCAACAAGCTTTTTACGATATATTCCTGGACTAAAAGAACAGTGTTTCCTACAAAGAGAGCAAAGTTCTTAAGACACTGTTTCAAAAGTGAGCATACTTCTGTTTTCTGGCAAACAGCGTGCCAGAAAGAGTGTTCTGGTTTTTGTGCAAACAGTTTATTAGAAAATAATTTGTGTCATTCTTATAACTTTTTGAACTAAACCATAACATTTTCAGTAGATGAAGGAATAAAGTATTGTAATAATTGAAACAAACAAAAAAAGTTTTCTCCTAAATTGTCTGAAGTCTTCGGAGCAAGGTATCCCATTAATTTAAGCTATGCCTCCTGATGAACAGTAAAGTTCAAACAATACTGTCTGTTAGTTTCATCTTAAACTCTAAAGGGCTTGATTAATACATGAATTGAAAGACAAAGTACTTTAATCTCCTGTAGAAATATAGGAACATTTATTCAATTGCTCTTGGCTTATTGTGGAAGGATGGCTTTTCCATTAGAGAAATAACTGAAATAATTTTATTTTGTTCAACTTCTTTTGGGAATTCCCAAGATCTTTTGGGGATCTTTTGTGTCTTGCCCATCTGTCCCACTAACAGTTAGCATGCAGTTCCCCTCCCACACATCACATCTCAGTTAAACATGCTTTCGGAGGGTGCTTAGGAAATGGGTGACACAAATTATGCCTAAGCAGAAAGCCAAAAAAAAAAAAAGCAGGGCAAGCATCACACAAATCGTAGCAAGTATACCTGAGCCTTGCCACCTGTTACAAACATAGAAATTGAAGGGAGGCAGTGTGACAACATTAGGCGTTGTAATGCTTCATTCAGTCTTCTACTAAGTGGGAGAAAGAGATCTCAAGCTAGTGGAGACACAAACAAGTAGATCTGTCAGCTCCAACAGTACACAGCCTTTCCAGAATCGGCACCAACACATCACCACCTATATACACTGCTGGTAGACTTAAGCTGACTGATTAGACATCCAGCCCACATATTTCTGCTTCCATCCTAGAGGTCAACACAGGCAGAACCAGTTCAGTTGTGCTTGCCTGCACTGTACAGACATGCCTGCAAAGTCACTCTCTTGTTTAGCGTGGTCACCAAGATCTTTTGGCAATGGTTTGGAGGTTAATTTCAAAAGAAGATCACAGAAAATGGAGAACAGGGTCCACTTTATGAAGCAGCTTCTTCTAGCAAGCTTGGTGCAAAAAAAAACTGGTAATTTTTTTAGTTTTGAAGAGAATCACCAATTCAGTAACATATTACCAAAACCTTCCAAATACACAGGTCAGAGCCCTGTGATACCCACCAGTCAAATTCTTACAGTCTCATCAGGTGCCTCCGGAGGAAAGTAGCTTATAACCCCAAAATTACGTTGTGCACCTGCACTCTTTAACTCCAGCTCCTCCAGTCAAGTCATTTACATAAGTTTTGGATTCAGTCACCTTAAAGCTATGCTACCAAGTACCAGAAGCCCAGACCACTGTTTTCCCTTAGTCCTACTGCCCTTTTGAATGTAACATGTAACAATGACAAACAGCTGACTGAATAATCAACGTTTTATTGCTACTGATGGCCCTTTGTAGATAGCTCAGGAGAAAATAAGGCGTTCATAATTAATGGTAATCAACTCCGCAAAGCAAGGATTCCAAGGGAAGATGTATATTGTTGTCAACTAAATACTAAGAAATTCCTGGAAGTGAAGAAGTTGAGCATGAGCTAAGCTGCAATGAGATCTATGCAACCTGCCTTTTCTTTAGGCCTTGTTGGCTGTTACCCTACAAAAAACGGAAGGCCAACTCCTTAGCCAACTTGGAAGCAGATGGGAAATCTAGGATTTGTTCTCCTCTGTGCACCATTAGGCACTCGTCACTTCAGGGAAAGTCTGAAAAGGTCCTAGGCAATCAAAATGATATCTGTGCAGAACTCACCCCTACGACTTGCAGCAAAGCACACGCCCAACGCCCCTAAGATGGAAAGGACCATAATCAGTTAATTTCCAACTTTATAGAGTTTACCAACTTCAGATTGGCCATGTGACCACACCTGGTTGGAAATGTGTCTGAACTCTCCTCTTGGTCTCTGGGAAAAGAGACTAGTGCCCAATTCTCTACCCCTTCCTCACAAGTTCTCCAACCCCTGGGGTATTCAATCTCAGCTCCTCTATCCATTTCGGTCATGAAATGAGTCCTCCAGCCTCTATCCACTTCAGTTGTTTTCTACACTTCAAGAACAACTTCCCTGGGGAGAAAGAAAGAGAGCTGAATCCAAATCCCTCATGCCCTGATATACATGGATCACTAAGCCACCACCACTTCCCAAACTGAGTGTAAACCCCTCCAGGGATCACTAAGCATTAACTGGCAGCAGAAACTCAGTTCTATTGGGGCAGAGGAATGGCAACAGACTGCAGATTACAAGTTAGCAGTTCTACCAGCAGTTAGCCCTGATAACTACCTTCCACTGGGGCAGCAGCTATTTCCCAAGGGACGGAAGGCTTCAGCTTGTAATCATTTCACACTTACTTCCCAAAATATTAAGCCCGGGGGGCAGGAGGAGGGCACATGGAGAAAGCGAAAGCAAAGGAAGAGCAAAAGAGCACAAGAAATCCCACATAATGTGGAGGTGTTTGAATTGGCACTGCCTCCCCACCCAGGTACATTTTCTAGTAACCACAGCTCTTTTTGTTATGGAAAAGGATGTGGCTACTTATTATCACGGGAGGATTTCACAACTGCAAGGGCAACAGCAAGACACCCCAGACCAGAATAGGGTGCAATTTAAAGTAAGCATCTTTTCTTATTACAAGATGTGTCCTTATCAATCTCCCTGACCATATAAAGGATTGTTTCATAATGCACTCCAGTGCTATCTGTTCTTTAAAAGCAGTCTAATCTTTCCTGTTCCTCTAGTTCTTGGAAGGACAATGCAGAAGCAGACACCCACAAAACAAATCTGCTCTTACTGAAATCAGCAGTAAAGTTCACAGCTGCCAGACACAATCTCAGAAGCCAGTTTAGAAACAGTGAGGTTAGAAAATTTTCAACAGATAAGCAAAGGCTGTTAAAGGCAGCATTAAAGTGGGTCTCACAATGACTTAAAGAAAAAAAAAAAAAAGAGCAACATAGAATAATAGAATAGTTTGGGTTGGAAGGGACCTTTAGGGGTCATCTAGCCCAACCTCCCTGCAATGAGCAGGGACGTCTTCAACTAGATCAGGTTGCTCAGAGCTCCGTCCAACCCGACCTTGAATGTTTCCAGGGATGGGACATCTACCACCTCTCTGGGCAACCTGTTCCAGTGTTTCACCAGCCTCATCATAAAAAATTTCTTCCCTTATGTCTAGTCTAAATTTATCCTCTTTTAGTTTAGAATCATTATCCCTTGTCCTGTTGCAACAGGCCCTGCTAAAAACTTTATGCCCATCTTTCTTATAAGCCCCTTTTAAATATTGAAAGGCTGCAATAAGATCTCCTTGGAGCCTCCTCTTCTCCAGCCTGAACAACCTCAACTTTGTCAGTCTTTCAGGGAAGAAGCACCACCTTACCGCCACGCATCAAACCCATTTAACATGGCTACAACCTCTGTGAGGGGTTACCAAGAACCGCAGCAACAGTTCCAAGTCCCTCAGAGTTTCTGCAGAACTGAACTATGTTAATCCGGTTAAATATTGTTTGAGACCAGAAAAACCAAAAATGGTTACCAAATTCAACGCAGCTCAAGTGGCACTGTGTACACAAGCTAGTGAGAAGTGAAGAAAACGTAACACTGTATTATCTGGGCAGCCTGGAGGAGCCTGTCAGATCTTCTACATATGCGTATACAATCGCGTGTTTCAGAAACAATCTGTACACACCAAATATCTGAATAGCAGTCCTAAACAATATATTTTTGTACCAACTCCTTTTTATTCAGAAGAATATGGGAAGAAGATGAAATAACTTGGGTCAGAAGTTCAAAAGATAGACTGTTGAATGAGCAACAGACAACATTGTTTGAAGAGTAAAAGGTCACACTTCACTTGTTCCTTTGCATTTTTAAGAGTATTACTGCTGAGACAGACAAGTCAAATACAGTGAACATAAAAATAATATAAAAACAACACACGGGCAGTTCTGCTTCAAAGGTCAATGTGAAAAATAGAGTGCAGCAGAAAATTGTTGTGTGTGGTTTCTTTGGGTATTGTTTTTTTTAAAATTAAAATTAACCCAGGGACAGGAAACAGAATTAACCATAAGCAATACAGTTCAATGCAAAAGGATTATTTTGAATACAAGCAGAAGGCTCCCAGTACCCAACCTTTTATGATTTAGACTGTGTAAAATTGCAGCTAAGAGTGATTTTCATCCAAGAAACTGCAAAAGAGGATAAATGAATGTAATGTTTTAAGGTAAGTGTTGTTACCCTTGTTCTGATGGAGGACAAGGCGCTGCAGGGCATGATAAAGGGAATATTCGTAAGCATCCAGTATTTACATAATATCTGACAACGATGAGTTTTGTCAGACTTCAGTAGGTGCC
Organism: Larus michahellis; assembly: GCF_964199755.1. Lineage (NCBI taxonomy): Eukaryota > Metazoa > Chordata > Aves > Charadriiformes > Laridae > Larus > Larus michahellis. The sequence continues at coordinate 25,257,806 of NC_133900.1, forward strand.
CAGTTTACATACTCATAAACGTATCTGAAAATACAGCCCTAGTTTTTGGACTCCTCCCATTCTCAGTACTTTGGTTCACACTGACCCAAATGAAAATAGCTTGGACTTAAATCTTCAGAGGCCAGAGTCACAGAGACCTGAAATCCACACATCTCAATCTAGTCTCCCAAGGCTGTGGAAAACAATACATTATACCCGTTTAAGCCCTACTACCTTGATCCACTGAAGAGTTCCATGATTAGATCAGGAAGAGGATATCAAGTACCCAGTTGCTGTAAACACCATGCATGTCATTTAAGTACCAAAGAACCCAATGTTTTGACTCTGTTTGACAACTCAGGGTCAGTGAAAAAAATATAAAGCTACAAAAATACACAGCTCCCTAAGAGTGTGCATTATAGAGATATACAAGAAACATCGTCTCCATCTTGGGGATGTCCAGAGTTGTAAACACAGCACACAGAAAGCGTAATACAGTTAGGCAGTAGTGACCTGCTCGAGCAGGCAGATAGCAGGACCATAGCATGGATCAAGTACAACAGAGTACAGCAAAGAGTAGCTGCCTACTGATCAGAAATAGATTTCAAGGCACCAGCAGGGAGAAATGTGAATAACCTACCCTCCTCATGAAAAACTGCTGGCAATATTTCAAGCCTAGGAATTGTTTAACTTTGTCAAAGCTGTCTTCAGAAAAAAAGAGGCTTTGAAACTTAGGCCAAAGTGTTCCAACTTGTATGCCTTAAGTCATCACTGACATAAATCTATATTTTGGCACCTAAGTCAAAGTGGCTTTATTTCATCACCCACAGCCACTAGAGACTCTGACATGAGAGAGGTACAAGATTCAACGCTTCTATAAATCACAATATTTTTTACTTACACACCTACTTTTTCTATAAAACCTTAAGAAAAAAAAGCTTCTGAAGCAGTAAAGTGCAATTGTCCTAATAATAGCCAAGTTTGTCCCCAATCGTATGATGCAGATAAAAGAGAAAAAACCCTCACGAATACAGTAAAAGCATGTTAAAGGTATTTCATAGTTCTTATGAAATTCCTTCATAGACAAATACAGAAGTCAAGTCAGGTCTCTAGGTGAATAATCACACTGAATTAGCTCATTTTCCAATGTTAATATAAACATGTATCATAAATAGGCTGTGAAAGATTACTATAGTCTGAATGCTTCAAGACAGATCACAATGTATGAGATTTAAAATAATCTCTTACTAATCCATTACACAAGTAGACTTTTGTTGCTAGAAGAACTGAAAATCTAGTAAGCAAATCAGCAAAATTATATACCACTATATAAAAACTTACAACATTTATTTTTTAACCATAAGAAGAGTATTTAACTAAATAGGGATTCATCTACTATACACTAATGTTTCCTTAATATCTATTAAAATGTTAGATATCTATATATGAGTAAGATCGATACACATTTAATTTCAAAGTGATGTGTCTAAGTACACATCCACAATAAAAAGTTCACTGGATTTCAGTGTTGGTCACAGTAGACAAGTTCAAAAAAGTTGGGAAAGGAGAACTGAGCTTCCTGGCTTCATTCAGCTAAAAATCAAAACAAGCTTTTCCCTGAAGTTGCCAGAAGTACTGGGGTCTCCCACAGCACAGCTGTAGACCACAAACGCAATCGTCTCACCACTGCACTGGAAGAAAAAAATCATGTCCCATAAGAGTGCCTCTTTCGAATAAAAACTCCGTAGACAAAAACAAAGAACAAACAAGAACCACCACTGAGGGGTTAGAAAACTTTAAAAAGTCACTGAAATCTTTGTCAGCCACAGAAACAGAAAACAGGTTGAAGGGGTCCCTATAGCCTCGTAACTGCACAATCATGTGATGGCACTGCAAACTGTGCCTGCCAGCAATTTAGTTTCCCAGACACAGGGAGTCAGGGGGATGGCCACATCAGAAGGATATGTTCTCTTAAGTTCAGGTCTTTGGAAGCAGTCACCTAACAAAGACCACCCCTTTCAAGCACTTTAGGCTTGCATAGGGTTATTTCCAACTACCATACATACTTCCTATCTGCTTTGAATAAATCACAAATTCAGTTAACTTTTACAGGATTGCTTCTTCAACTCCATGCCTAGTGTATGATTACAAGCAGAAGCACCGACACCTCTTCTCTCAGGGTATTTTTGGCTGCACAGGAAAGAGCAAATAAGAGAAGCTTTCTTGTCTGGTTTTGCATTTCAAGGAGATTTCGGTACCTATTTATCCAAATATGCAGGTGCCTAGCCAACCTTACCCTGAGAGTGGCTGGAACATCTCCCTACAGTAATCAGAATGCAAAGGTTAACGCTCACTCATTTGCAAAGAACATAATTAATACAATAGGAATCTTTGTTTAGAATGTTGCCTTGGCTAAGCATGTTGAAAATTAACCTCACACTGAATTCCTGCAGTTGATGCTTTCATTTACATTTCACTCGGGACTTAGATCCCTTGTAAGAAGTTTGGGAAGCGGTGTGTGCATCTTTATTTTTTTACAAAAGTTTTAGGGTTCAGGGTTTTTTTCACAAGTTTCAGACTTGGCGAGCAGTTGCAGGCCTCTCAGTGATTTCCTTTTTGACGTTTTATTTATTGCAGTACTCTAGATACAGTTTAATTTACTTTGCAAATATTTATTATTGTTTCATCTGCCTTTAGATGGAAACCCTGTGCACTTAAAAGCTGTTTCCACAGCAGCATCTGGAAATATCTGTGTAACCTCTGTTGAAATTCTATTCTGTAATTTCCTGCAGCAGTCTTTGTTCAGGTACCGTAGCTAATATTCTTGTAACTTCTTTAGTGACAGCTGCTTTAATGGAATAATTTTTCTTTGCCCCTCCCAGATCTGGGTAAAGAAAAGCCCCAATGTCACTAACTTTTCTTAGATCAATATCATTGTGTATTTACAGATTAAGAAAGTGAGAAGAGAGAAAGAGTAAAAAGAAAGCAGCTTGACTCTCTAGTACACACTATTTGTGTAGCAGAGACATGTATTGTTCCAAAAGGTTTCTTAACTTAAAGCATTTAAGACCCTCTTGTGTATTTACTCCAAAATTATAAGAAGCTTGCAACCAAGAATCAGTTAAGCCAGTCTTTTTGATTATTAGGTCCTCATGAGCTCAAAAACTTTCTAGTTTTACCCAAGTTTTACTTTCTTTGCTCTAGTTTTACTCCAAAGACGGGCTTCTCCTGGTTTAGAATACAACTTGAAACCAAAACCTTGTGGCATATTCAGATCCATGTCATCTAGCAGCTTCCTAAAAGGAGGGGTTTATGAGGAACTTGAAATAGTGATTTATTCCCCCAATGCACAAACAAAATACTTCAGTAACTGCTGTAAATGCAACTTTCAGAATCTTTTTCCTTGTGCCCATGATAATTTGGGGGAGTAGTTAGAAACTATTTATTTCTCAAGCTGTGCCGTTTTAATGGGCACTATAGCTGGTGGAAAATATTTCCTATCCCATGGAAGTTCTTCGCAGTTTCACAGTACACTTGCGATATTTAAAAAGTCAGGAGTGCCTGCTTTGACCAATGAAAAGCACAGATTTAGAATGAAGACTTCAGTGCCATAGACAAATCTTCTAACAGTCAAGTTACTGGACACTAAATAAGTAAATTTATTCTCTTAACCTGAATTTCCATCTCACACCTGAAAAGTCTTTGCCCCTGAAAGTTTAATCAAAACAAGTAAAGACTTTTCAACCACGTAGCTCAAAAGATTTTGCATTTTCTAATAGAAACACTATTAAATTCCTTAACTGTTCTCACAGTAACGCTATTCCACAGTTGGTCATTGCAGATATACAACATAGGGATTTTCATCATCTCTAATTCCTCATTTTATCATAGTTGATGTTTTAGTAAAGTGTGGGGTGGATAAACAACCATTCCACTAGGTTTTTGCTACTGCGAGCTACGCTGTCTACACGGAACTGTGCAGTTGCCTTATCAGGCCCCACACTGCACTCCACCTAGAGCACTACATTCTCTTCCCCTGCCCTCTGGTTTCTGCCCTGAAACTAGCTGTCCTACCTGCTTCCTGAAGTTCTCTGACTTAGCTGTGTTCCTGATAATTTTCATAGGAAGCATATGCTCTATTGACCTTGATCCATAACTCAACTCGATTAAACACAAGCAGGTCGTGGCCCGAGTCTTCTATACATACTATTTGAACATCTTGTATCACATTTCTTGCTAGCTTCACCCACTTCAGCATTTCTTGGAGCCCCTCACAGCTCTTAAACTGGATTTTTCAGCCTAGGTGAACCTGTTTTAGGCAGAGGAATAGGCTAGAGAACCCTCTAAGGTCTTTATAGCCCTACATTTTGCAATGTGTCATTTTCCTTAAGTTCAGCCTTAACCTTCTCCTATTATACTAACAAATTAACAGCATGGCACTGAATTCAATGAAAATGCTTTTTTAGAATGCTTTTTCTGGCAACAAAGGCACCTTCAAAAGTAACTAGGATTACCAGAGTAATTTAAGAATCATCCTGAACATAATTAGAGTGCCTAAGCAGAGATTTAAATCTGAACTCTTTTTAAGACCCTAAAGGAGAATTACGCATATGCTAGTAAGTGTGTTACTGAATGAAGACAGATTTCAGGAAGCAGTCAAGTCCACTTTTGGGCCCATATTTTGCACTACCAAATATCTCTACTTTGAGGCATGGTGACATTTCCCCCAGAACTTGCTACCATAAACCACATGCAATGACAAGATTAACATCTTCATAAAAGCCTTATTATTACACAAGTCTTACATTATATTCAGTTTTTAATTCTTACCAAACTTCTGGTAGCCCTCAACCTGCCCTCCATCGTTGATGGTACGTATATTCTCTGCTCTCACAGTTTCCCTTTCCTACCCTCATTCCACAATGGTACGTTCAGCTTCTATAGACATTAACACAGTAATCTTTGGGTTTTACATCTCTTACATTGTCTTCACTTGGGTTAGGCACTTGCAAAAGTTTAATTTAAAGTTACATAGTTTTTGAAGGCAGCTCAATATAAGGATCTTCCTTTCCATACGAATATTTTCTAAAATCTGTCTGAACACAGTCTTGAAAGCAGATCCTTTCACACATACAAAAAGTCTAAGCTAACATCATTCAAATATGGACAAAGCACATGAAGGCCTATAAGCTGCATACACAATATACCCTTTTCATCAATTTGTTATTTGTTTCTGTGCATAAACAACTGGTAGTATTATTAACAATCCGATTAATTTGACGTGGAAATTACCATTTTTGCCTCTTCACGGACTTCCTCATTGTTCTATGCAGTTTTGAAGACTCATAACCACATACAACAAAATTTAACTAGTACTATTTAGTACTAGAATAGAACTTCTGGGCTATCAGTACAAGAATTAGATTTAAACTGAAAACCTCATAATGATCCAGGCTTGATTCAGGAAAAGGGAACATTGAAGATAAACATCTATGGATCCAGGCTACATAGGAAAATGTCTGCTGGACTTACTGCAGAAAACAAACAAACAAACAAAAAACAACCAACAGGTAAACTTCCAAATAGCAGATTAATTTATTGCCATGATTTAAGCACCAATCCGTCTGCCATGTGTAGCAAAAACTGCACCGTGGTGATCAGAATGGAGCATTGGTTTATGGGCAGAAAACAGTTATCTCTCCAGTATTATGTTTTAATTGTTTTAGGTACAGCCACAATATTAATAAAAAGGAGATTGCTACCTAAAAGCCAAAATGAGACATCGGGCACTGGGTGTGCTTCATCCATTGAAAGTACATTTCTGAAGTACCAAAGCTTTCTATTGACCGAACTTCATTTTCATCCTCCAGTTTTCTCAACTACAAGTGAGCAGTTCACACAAAAGCCATTCCCCGCTCATCAGTGAGACTGGTCACAGAGGTAAAGTTACCCATATATACAAGGTGCACAGAACAGAGCAGTAATCGTGTAAGTTATTTGGTGTGTACGAGTCGCTACACAGGCCGTCCAAAAAAGTCAACAGACTTTTATGTAAGCGCATAACCGGAAGATTAGAGCTGAAGTTCATGACCTGCCACTGGATTACTGCAACAAGGAGCACTGCGTTGCAAAGACTCATGCTGGGTCTGAATGTGCCTCAATGTATGGTAAAGTTCACAGCATTCCGTGTCTGTAAGCCTCCAAGTAAAATTATTTTCTTCCTGCATTTGTACATACGTGTAAATTAGACCATGGCAAAGAAGATGAATTCTAACTTATGAAAAGCTTGGACCGAGAGTTACTCTGCAGATATTTTCCATATGAAAGTACTTCCCAATAAAAGCTTATGTTTCATTAAACGTACCTTAAATTAGACCCTAACTAGAGGATGAGAAATTGATCTGATAACTTCAGTTGAGGAATATCCTCTTAAATGATTTTTCTACTGTAACATTATGAAATATTGCAAAAATACATTTTAATGTCCATTTTGCTAACGTGCCACAATTTTTATGAAGTTGCTGATTAAAAAAGAAAAAACTTCTAATTTACCATGTCTCAGGTAAGAACACATTAGTACTCCAAGTTTAAAGCACACCTTTAAGAGAATTAATTCCGTTTAATAAATAACTTTCTGTCAAATGATTAATCTCTTGATTATTTTAATTACAATTTGCCAAATGTACATTATTTCTACTACCAGAGTAGACAATAAATTATTTAGGCACTTAGTTTTATATGGCTTACAGGCTTGACAAATTGCTTATTCAGAATGACTAACTAATCTATCACTTTTTTAGTATAAAGAGGGCAAAGTGTAACAGAATCTTAATAAATTTACTAAACACTGTCTATGTACAGAATGAAATTAAACAAATTAAATTAAAATTTCAGTTGCACATATGACTAAGCAGCAGAATGTTCTTAGGATACCAGAGGTTAACAATAAATTGCAAAGAATCTAATAACTAATTGTTTCTTGCTTCTAGAAATGTCTGCATTTTAAAGTCATTTCCAATGCAAGCTCAGGGCAAAACGTGTTCTTCCTGCTTTTTCTGGGGCACTTGTTCAACCAAAGCAGCACAAATAACAGAATTTACTCCAGCCTGCTCCATATATGCCCTCTACAGGTGCTAGGTGTCAGACTAGTTCCTCAATGTACAGATTACCATGGTAGGTGTACTTCAGTATCTTGTCTCTGAGGTGACCAATAAATGCCTTCAGGAAGAAGTAAAAGGAGGATGTCTACTGTGATGTCTCCCCAGTATGTGCTCCCAAACATCAGCAGCTGTTATTCCAGCTGTATAAGGAACAACATCCAATAGAAGGACTATTTTCAGATTGCCACTGCACCACGGGGGTCCCACCCACTCTTATTTCCAAAGGAAGCATTACATGCCATTTAAAAAGCCGAAGGTACTTCAAGATCATGCTCTCTTATTCCCTACAGAGAAAAATCAAGCCAGTATCGTATTTTACACATAGGACTGAAATCTTTTCAGATAAAAGGACAGGAAGAACTGGAAGATACACAACAAGGATACCATGACAAAACTGCCACCTGAAGAATAACCAAAGTGTCAAATTCGTTTAAAGTCTTAGATACAATTTAAAGTTACAACTCTCTAACTCATTTTGGAAAGAAACCCAAGGTACCCACAAAGTAAATGCTGTAAACGGTGTTTGCTGTGATACTGGCAACTGCAGAATGTAAGCAGCAACTGCCACTAAAAGACAGCAGTTCCACCTTTTATTGCTCCCCACCAACAATTTGGCTGTCAGGTCTGCATTTTCATAGAATCATAAAATCATAGGATCATTTTTGACAAAACAGTTGCCGATAATACTAAGGCCTGATTTGCAAATCTTAGCAGACAGTTAAGCACTGGGAGCGAGGTTCAGCGCTCCTTCCGTGTTTTCTGAAGCCTGCCCCAGCAACCAGATCAAGCTCCTGTACTACAGCAGAGAAGTAGCTACAGCCTGTGGACTGCCCTTTTACAACAGGGGCATCACAGCGAGCCTCAACCTGCTGCTTTAGAGTCATAGAATCATAGAATGTATTGGGTTGGAAGGGACCTTTAAAGGTCATCTAGTCCAACCCCCCAGGAGGGGGTTGGAGCTGCTACTTCAGCTTCATCAACCAAAACATTTCCTTTCTGGGCCCCTACAGAACAACAGACTAATACTCCCAAACTTCACCGAACATCAGATAACAGCTTGCGCCAATACCTTTTCTAAACCAAAGGTCCAGTGGAGGTTGCCTTCACTTAAGATTCTTTTTAAGCCTTCAGTAAGACTGCTAAACCACATCAATACCTCTGTAAATGAGTGACCTTTACCACAAAAGTGGATAAAAGGCAGCCAGAGATGCAACCAGAATATTTTTTTATGAATGACTCCTTATAGAACAAGCTGATTTTTCCTCTCCTGTGTTATACCCAACCTTTTCCTTCACCATTCACATATTAAGCAGCTCTGTCTCAGTCTGTCTTTCTAGTAAAATTCCAGCTGTGCTTTACGCTCATTTCAACCAATAGTATCAGTCCCAGAGTGGACTAACTATACAAATAGCTAACTGGATGATGGTTTCTCTTGCCATACAGCCAAGCAGAATGTCAGCATTTCTAGAATTAAATAAAGATTGTGTCTCAAATGCTGTCAGTGAGTGTGGAAAGCAGCAAAAAAACAACTTCTCCCTCCTCCTTCCAGAGCAGCTAAGCAAAAAATTAGGACTTCTGTTTGTTCTGGTAACTAAACATTGGGGTTTGGGATTACAAATTAGCATTGATGCAAACTAGCACTAAAATCAATCACCTGGGTGCCTGTTGAGGTAAGATCCCTTGACGTCTAATCCTGATTTTCCACAACTTCTTAAGAAGCCCCAGGCATAGAAGTATTCAGCTGCCAGGGAAGCTGTTTCTTTCCAATTAAAAATTATAGCAGTAGGTGAAGAAAGAAAAAAAAGTGTATGAATGTAGAAAGAAAGACACAATCAACAAGGCAGATGGACATCTTAAATGACCAAAAGACTATTCAGTTAATTTCCCTCCTCTGCCACCAAGTTTCTCCACAACCTTGGGCAAGTCAATCATGCTCAGATTCACAGGCAAGTAACTTGACAGTTTATGCCAGCGACACTCACGAGGCACTCCCAGTGTCTCTGGTCAAGCCAACCGGAACTGCTTCAGCCATGACTTATGTTAAACCTCTAACCCACCACTTGACCAAGTGTCACCACAATTCATAGGCCAAGGTTTCTCCCAGCTATAGGGAGAAATCTTATCTGATACACAGTTTAAAAGATACTTACATATGGGACGCACTGAAGACAGCAAAAGTAAAGGCAGCTGCTACCCACTTCCCAGCAGACAGACCATCCATATAAAAAGCTGGCAGTCTGTGTTTCAAATCCTTTTTCTGCCTGGTGGGATTTGAATTCAGAATTCTCAAATCCCCAGTGAATGACTGCTGCTATCACTTTCAAAACTTCGGAGACAGCCTCTGATGAACATTCTATACTGTACAAAATATTTAATCATTCCTCGACTCCTTAAATTTAGTACACAAGATGGTCACTAGGCAGATCTGCGTCCTGATTTATACTGAAGTCACTAATTAATTCTGGAAAAAGAATTCAAATTAAAGTGACTGAGAAAAGCTCACCTCATAATGCTTCATAGTCAGGCATTAAAAGATTGTACCTGTGAGAAAATGAGCATGATCTGAAAGCCCAAAAACAAACAATAGTTTGTCATGAAAGCTGGGAAAAACATTCTGATCACTGGACCAGCAGGAAGACTGAGAGGTGGAACCGAAGGTAGGAAAAAAGACAGGGTAGAGGATGTACACTCTGAAAGTCACTTACAGAGGACTGCCCTGAGATTTAGCCACAGATCCTCTGGCACCTGAGAATCAACTTTACATTGGAGAGTTGAAGAGATACGGAATTGGTAGATGAACTACTAGATGGATAAAGAATTGGCTGAATGGTTGCATACAAAGAGTTGCAGTCAACGTCCAAGTGGAAACCAGCAATGAGTGGAGTCTTTCAAAGGTCCATAGAGAAGCCGATACTATTTAAAATACTCATTAATGACATAGACAGTGGGACTGAGTGCATCTTCACCAAGTTTGTGGTGCAGCTGATACACTTGAGGGAAGGGATGTCATCCAGAGGGACCCTCACAGGCTTCAGGAGTGGGCCCACGTAAATGTCATGAAGTTTAGCAAGGCCAGGTGCAAGGTCCTGCACCTGGGTGGGGCAATCTCCAATATCAGTACAGAAATCTTTTTCTACAGAAAAAGGAAAGCTTCTCCTACGTTCCTATTTTCCCATATGAAATCATGTAGAATTTTCTGGCTAGTTTTCCGTTTTCTGAATCATTTACAATTTTCTGCTACAACAGGCTTTACCCACAACACTGCAATGTGAAATACCTGTGCTGAAAATTGTGTAGGTAAGTGCACGCTAGAACTATTGATTTACAATTCATTAGTGAGAATTCAGAAAAAATGATTTAGCATAGTATAGAATGCTGACTTTGAAATCATTTACCTTTGATTAGCATCCCCCCCTTTTTTTTTCTTCCACAGGGGCACATGCATATATACCTCTCCCCTGAACTGTGTCCAATCTGGCAGTTTAGCATAAACTGCTGCCAACAGCCCAGCCCTGCAGTATTTTTCATTGCATCAGGCAGCAAGTCCTCTGGTGTCATTATCTATGCCTCATTATGCATGCTGGCGACTCTGACATAGCCCCTGACTTGTTTGACTTCTTTCAACAATATTTATGCTATGATTTGCAAGACTTATGTTATCTGACATCTTTTAAACCTCTGGTTTGTACTTACAATTTTCTGATATCAGGCAGCTCAAGAAGTGAAGGAGACTTTTCTCTGAAGATCTCCAATCTCCTGTAAGAAAATGTTTCAGTGCTGCGAAGCCCGGAGTGGACTTACTATGTGTGCTATTCATCCCAGTCCTTAATGTAGCAGGGCTTCCAGGAATGTAGAAGTAGTTTCTCTGAGGCAAACTGAAGTATGTATCTCCATTTGTAAAAACATGAGGGCAAAGACGTGAAAAGTAGGAATCTTCATAAGCACTCAGTTCCTGCTGCCCTGTCTAATGTGACTATGACTATCTATGACAGCTTCAAGAACTAATGTTTCCCAACTCTCAGCCCCCAATACTGCATCCAGAAAGGCAATTTGTCCCGTTATCTTTTCTATCCAAACATACCCAAACAAGAAATAAGTTCTAAATATCCTTCCAGTAAGCCTCAAAATCTGCAACAAATGAACCAGTTCTGAGCCCATTCAATTTTACCCTCTCCTGAAGATATCAACAAGGAAAACTATACATTGCCATAGTGCTGTTGGCTTTGTTTTTCTGGAAGCCTGTGTGGCTAACAGCTGAAGCAAGCCAACTTCTTTTTTCATGCAGGGGAACGGAAAATCTGGATACTGAGCTTTGGTCAGGGACTGGTGAATGCTTCAGGACTACTTTTTTGTATTGAAGGAGCCCACAATATAAAACATTTTGAAAAGGACCAAGTGCTTTGTACCGTGCGGGGTTAACCACCTTCAGGTAAATGGGGAACACACTTCCACAAGAACATCTCTTCAGACAAATGTTAACTCACTCCCAGATGTTAACTCAATACCATAATATGAGGATTATGAAATCCTAATAAGCTAATACAAAAAGACTACTGCTGTCCAAATGACCTCCCAAACAGCATCTGATGGAGAGAGGGAGTGTTGAACACGGAGAGAGGAAAATCTGAACAAAGGGAACCACCAGTTTTAAAGACAAGGGTTCATTTGATCAAATGAATTTTGATGAAAGAATATATCACTGAAAATCAGACCCATCTGCTGGAATTTGATTCAGGAGAAAAACAGAAGTTCCTACTCCATGGAGGAAATGTATTTTGCCTACTTCAAAATTAAGTATGGCGTTTTAAATGAGTAACACTTAGAAAGGATATCTCTGAATTTCTTCTCATGAGAAGTAGTTTAGTTTTTTAGGGTAGTTGAGTAACATTAGAGCAATCGAGGAGTTTATTCCAGTTTACAAGACAAATTTTTAAGTCTCACACAAGCAGAAATCACACCCTATTAGTGTACATTGAAATGGTCGGGTGCTGCATTCAAAACTAAAACACTGACACAATGCACATTCAAGATATTTAGGGCACCATCACCTTTCCAGCAAGTAGATAATTAAACTGTTTTCCTAAGAACTCATAACTAGTAGTCAGTAGAGTTGCCTCTAAGGCAAAACAAAACAAATCCCCTTCTTCTACAATACTTGAATTTTACTTGGAACTGAAAGGGGAAACAAGAACTATGTTGACAGCATCATACAGGGACACAGTGCTCCTCAGGAGATACCATGGATAAGCACAAATCCATAGGTTTTTACTCTTTGCATCAATACTATTATTTCCAAATACTAGAATTAAAACAGGATTACACAAAACTATTCAGTAGCACTGAGGAAGCATAATGAATGCCTATGTTTTCCTAAGCAACTCTCTTTACTTCCATTCCCCTCTGGCTGAATATGTTTCAGAAAACCAGCACAATGGTACCTACGAAGAGACCTTCATCAGTCCCAGCAGGATTCATGCATGTTTTCATTCCCTCTCTTTGATGCTGACCCTGTCTATAAGGCTTGTAAAACTGAGTGAGCACTACACCAGGATGGAAAACAAACCCAAAAACGCCAGCACATTTCCTTACCACCAGTTTTCCTGTAAAATGTCCATAAAATGTCAAAAAGTGTCCACAAATTTTCCATTGAGTTAATTTAGTCCATGACTTTGGGCTCCATCTGTTATGGTGGTCACTCAGGACAGGAGAGGTGGTGTGTTGTGTAGAGTTACTGGTCACCAAAGCCAGTTCAGATTGGGTCACTGCTGTACTTGCACTGCTTCTTGTAAGGCTTGGCCTCCATTGGTTCGGGCAATTCCTGCTGTAGCAATTCCTATAAAGTGCAACTCAAATGATGGGCTACAACAATTTAAATGTATATCCATTGCAAACTCCAGCCCTGGTCCCTTTGGGCCAGGTTATAGAGTTTAACATTGCAATAAACTGCTCTGCTTGTTCCTAGTCTGGCTAGCAACAAGAGGTTCCTGCTATGATAGTTCCCATAACAAGTAACCCAAATCCCAGGATACAGCAATTTAAAGGTATTTCCATAACAACCTCCACCCCTGGCCTCTTTGGACCGGATCGTCGGGTTTAATATTGCAACGAGCTCCTCCTCTTTCTCCTGCTCTGGCTTGGATTTATCCACAGACTGCTGTCCCCTAGGGTTGTATCTGCTCCAAGTGGAGCCTTATCTATGAGTCACAGGCTGTTCAGGGGTATACCGGCTGCAGCATAGATTTATCCACAGCCACAGTCGCTTTGAAGTGTACCTCTTCTTGTGTGGCCTTATCCACGGGCAACAATGCCTTCAGAGATATACTTGCTCCAGCATGGCCTTACCCACGGCCGCAGTCCCTTCAGGAGTGAAGCTGCTCCAACATGGCCTTACCCATGGCTGCAGTCCCTCCAGGGGTGTACTTGCTCTGTCATGGGCTTATCCACAGCCATGCGCTTTGAGCCCGGGAAGAAGGGAGGGGGCAGGGGGGGAAGGTGATTTATTTTAGAGATGTTCTTATTTCTCATTATCCTACTCTCTTATTAATTGGGAATAAATTAAACTGTTTTCCCCAAGCTGAGTGTGACGGTAATTGCTGAGTGATCTCCCTGTCCTTATCTTGATCCACGAGTTTTTTGTCATATTTTCTCCCCCTGTCCAGCTGTGTAGGGGGAGTGATAGAGTGCCTTGGTGGGCACTTGGTAGCTTGCCAGGGTCAACCCACCACATAGATAAGTACTAGCATTATGAAATACTACAGTATATATAAGATTAACTGCACCCTTAGAACATTAACCTGGACTTTTTTCAAGGGTCTATTACTTTTATTATTACATACTAAAGAAATGCTGCCTTATAAGGAAACACACAGCTTTCTCCTCTCAAACATTGAACATTCATCAGGTCAGAAGAAAGCCAAGGAAATCCCACCATATTGCAGCTTAGCATTAAGAACGGTGTTGGCAGGCCCAGCAAAGATCTCTTCTCTCAGACACACCCATATTTTATTTGTTCCTTCAGTCATCAATTCTCAGCATCTTTCTGAATCCCTGCAGCAGGCAGCCTAAGGCAGCAGGCAGTGTAAGATCCACTCTCCCCATGTCTATCATCCAAAAAAGAAAGCTCTTTTTGCCTTAACTCCCCAGTCCTAGCCTGCTAGGGCCATGCCTGAGTTAGCTGCAGTTAGTCTTAGCTGCCTATCAGGAGGCTCAGAGCAACCCAAGGAGCTGCAGCCACTGCTTGCAGCCAAGTCAGCAGCCAGGAAGCAAAGAATTAGCTGCTGCTGCCCTTCCCCATTCCCCAGATCAGAGAAAAAGGGCAGAACAGGTGACTTTTTGGGATGCAGCCTTCCAAAAGGAAGAAAATAGCCAAAAAGTCCTTCCATAAACAAAATGCTTACAGAAAGAACGCTCCTCAAAAGCTTCTCTGTTGTAAGGCCAGGAACAGAGACACTCCGTATCCTTCATTAGACATGCATTATAAAAATCCTCTGGATTTTCAGGTTTCTGAGATCGAGTTGAAATTTGCAGCAACTAAATGCATAGAAACTGAGTTAGAGGTTCTCTGTCTCTAACCTTTCCATAGGTAGACAATCTAGAAATCCTAGTGCATCTAGCAAATAACTAAGTATATATCTCCACGTCCTTAATTTCCACAGAAGTCTCCATTTCATCTCCTATCACAAGATTCCATCTCTTAGCTTTTAAAGCCTCTGAGATTTCCCCACCAACCCCTAGCTTTATTTCATGTTCAAGCACCTCATTCATCCTCTTATGCCCATTTACTCGAAAGTTACTACAGAAGTCTTCGAATTGCTCTCATTTAGGAGCTCCCCTACTGAAAAAAAGCAGGGGATCACAAGCAAAAGGTATTGATAAGTCACTAAGCCTTAAGTCAGGGACCATGGTCAGGGCAGGTCAAAAGGCAATCAGAGCGAACTGTCAACCCCCTGACTTAAAAATAGTGTCATAAGACTGGAGTCAAAATCATGAGATTTGCTGAACTGTTATGTTTTTACCTTTCTTCTGGCTCTGGGGGAAATTCAGTTCCACACCTAAAGGTGTAAACACTTTTGTAAGTCTAAATCCAGGCTCAGATAAACATGCATCAATGTTTTTCTCAACAGCTGTCTGAAGAAAACACCTCCTTTGCTACTACCATGCACTTTTGAACCCTGGCCATGATTCACCATGTCTCGTTAGCACCCAAATGCACTCAAGAGACATTTTATTTTTGAACCAAGCCCATGGGGGTGGCAGAGAAACAAACCACTACTCTCTTTTTGATAACCTAGCGACGAATAGCGATCCAGGGAACAGTAATACAGTTTCAGGTCCCTTCATGCAGTCAAGGGGAAAGTAAGGGATGCTTTCTGTCCTCGCTGGTAAAGCTGTGCCCCTACACAGAACTTGGAAGATGAACTCCAACCACTAGTCTGGAGCCACACTCACGCATACTCATCAGGCAGTCTTCCTCTTCCATACACACTTTTATGTCTTCTCTTCCTCAGCAAGTTTTATGCAACAAAACTAGTGGTTAGAGAAGATAAATATCTTCTCCAGCTGTGTTCGATGTCTACTGTGCTAAAGGAGAGCTAAGGAAACAGCTACCCCCGAAGCTCTGTCACACCTAAATGAATGTGGGTTAGGCACCATGCGCGTCATCTGTGACAAATTGTCTTGCTCTTAGGGACAGTGCAGAGAAGCAGAATTTTACTCTCCTGGCTACATAGATGGCCACACAGTTTGTATTTCAGCAATAAATGTGAAAGTTTCGGACACCTGGACTGATGAGCTAAAAAGGCCAGCACATTTCAGGGCAATTGGAAAAGGTTCTGGGACACAAGACCGAAGGAAGAAATTTGGCATACAGTGATTTCATCATTTATGCTTTTTAGACACAGAGGCTTTGTCATTCCCTTAGAGGTGCTCTAAAATCCAGACAATTACAGTGATATTCAAAGAGGGAAATTCCATTTGAAGTTTTCTAGTGTTGCTGCTAATTTCCACAAAAGGCAGAGAAACAGAAGATCGTGCCCTGTTTGTTTTCACCCTTTATTTATATAAAGCATTCCAAAGTTTAGAAATTACTTTCTAATAGTAAAATATAAAGCTTATGAAAGAATTAACAATGACAGGTTGTGTTAAATTGCAGACTTTTATGCGAGCTGGCTTCATGCTCTTTAAGAACTGGGACATAACAGAGCAAGGCAGCCTATGAGAGCTGGCTGTTGCTGGCATACTACCAGGGGACCAAAGATAAATAAATAAATCAGAGGCTGTAATTAGGTGGCTTACGTGCAAAATAGCCCTCTGAGCAAGGTTTAACACCTGCTGCTGTAGTTGATATAATTTTCCTATTTTTGTTCACCTTCAAGGTTTGATGAGCATGCAGGAAGCTCAAATAAATCACTATCTAACCTTCAGATGAATCTAGCAGAAAGATCTTTTTTAAGCCTTAATTTGGTGGAGAAGACAGGCTGCAAACTACGGCAGTTACCATGTGTCAGCCTCACTATCTCATCCCCCATTCCTCTTGCACGCAGTATAAAGAGCTAGTCCCATGACATAAGGGAGTCCTTTACTGTCTTTCACGTTAATGTACAGAGAGCTCACACTTAACTATCACTTTTTTATTCAGTCATATGATTTCTAGAGTTATGCCTCATTTAAGCATTCCTCAGATGCTTAAAAGCAGCCATTCTTCAAACTCTACAAATTTTTGGCCCTTGCTGACAGTCAGTCATGCAGTGACAGTGTCCTAGACACGTGATTCTGGGAAAATAATGGCAGGCTGCACATCATCTACATAACTCAGTTGGGATATTTTTATGTTTATTTTTTTAAACACTCTGAACTATTCCTTTTCCAACACGGGGTTATTAAAAAACACTTGTAGGATCTACTGGTCCTGTGATCTCTGTATCCCACACAAAGGGCTGTAGTGATTCCAGCAGCAACATTGCTGTTCTCTCTGCAGCATTCTGGGGTAGTGTAAGTTTTCTGTAGCCCTGAAAATTACTCCAGGTACTGAGGTAGTAACAGACTTGTACAAGTTGCCTGTCTTACCATCTCCCCAGGTTTCCCTTCCAATCAGTGGATGTGAAATTCCCATAACATGAAATACATATAATGTCTACCTTGCTGGTAGACACTACCTGCTGCCCACCTCGCTGGTGTCTACCTTGCGCTAGTGGTAAAACATATCCTGGAGAACTGAGATTTACAGCACACAGTGAGCAAATAGTTCCTGTATATTGTAAATCCCATGAGTCATTGTGACACGGGCTTTCACTCTTTTTCGACGGGCACAAGTAGATCAGCAGGAAGTCTTCTGACATCAGCTGGGCCGAATCACGACGCAGCTCTTCCCCTAGCAATAACTATTTTTGCAGCAAACTTCATTAAGCAATGGATGTTAAAAAGACAATGTTGTGACAGTGTGGGTGTCAGCAGATATGGTTACACTAAACCTACCCATTGTAAATTCACAGTTACTAGGGGCCATCTATGGCTTAACTGTATATGCTTTCGTGATGCTCTAATACTTGCTTTGTCCCTTCTTCACGAGAAGCACTGCAGGCAGATGGCTTTTCTGGTTGACAGCTGCTTTGAAATCAAAATCTTTGCAAGAAGATGTGACATCTCTCTTGTGCATTTTTAAGGCAAATGTCACCCCAGTGAAAGTCAACAGAAACTTCTGAAAAAGCAGGAGAAACTGAACTTTTCCAAACCGTTTAATTTACTTAGTCACGGTAACTTTGCACATTTCAGCTGTATTAACTGAGAGTAAGAAACTAAGAAGCTGGAAGATAACCAAGACTCTTCTTCATAAGATGGATGGAGCTTTGCCAAACCACTGCAAACTGAAGAGACACAGGAAAGAGGCTGTTATCCAGCGTGTTTCTTTTCTTTAACCTTTCTGGCTTTTCTACTTTTAGACAAATAAGCCTAAATCTTAGATGTATTTGTGCATTTAAGATATATTTGAAGATCACAAGGTACCCTTTTAAAAGATCTAGGTTTCTGCTAGAAGTAATCTGCTTTCTGAGATTTCGACTGCACCTTAACAAACTGGAAAATGGGGCCCTCTCAGGTTTCAATGTGAATGTAGCAGAAGATCTGGATAAAGAATATATACACACACACACACACATATACTTTTATATATATATAAAAAATACATAAAAATCTAAAGTCTTATGATTATTAAAAGAAACAAGCGACATAAGTGTTGTGGTTTGGCCTCAGACGGCAACAAAGAACCACGCGCTGCTTGCTCGGGCCTTCCCAATACGGGGAGAATGGGAAGAAAAAGGCAAAACTCGTGGGTTGAGACAAAGGCAGTTTAACAGAACAGCAAAGGCAACGAGAAAACAACAACACTAACACGGACAGAGGAACGTACAAACCCGATGCCGGAACCGCCGCTCCCCGCCGCTCACCCACCGGACCCCGGACGCCTCAGCCCGCTCCAAGCGGCGACTTCCCGCCCGCTCCCCCGGCAGCTCCCGGCTCCAGCCTGGGCACGGCTCACACGGGGTGTTGTACCAGGGAGAATTAACCCTGTCCCCGCAGGAACCAGGACAATAACAGAATGTAATGAATATTCAGTCTAATTCTAATTCTGGAACAATTTCTCACCTCTTTCACTTCACTGCATAAGGGAGATAATCCAAAAGTTATTGTGGTCAGTTATATTGTAACTAGATACGGTTAAAATATGGGTTCCTCAGCATTTATCTTACAGTTGTCTTTGTTCAAAAAGAACTCCAGATCTTTCCATAAAATGTTCTGAGAAACAAGAACGATGTAACTATCGGATCAGTTAAAATGGTGGTCTTGAAACGCCACAGTTTGCCACCGTAGTTTAAAAACTGTTTAAATGCCATTTCATTAAAACCAGAAAGAAAGCCCTGCTTTGAGCACGGGAGAGGTCTAGATGACCTACAGAAGGTTTCTCTTCCAACCTAGATATTGTGACTGAGAAAGAACACTGAACGTGTATTCCAAGCAAGTTTGCCGGCAAACCTGCTGTGTATTTATTCTTGACCAGTCCTACATTTGAGTTTTCGTATTCACAGCTGGGCAAAATAGTCTTTCCTGCAATAGTAAAGTTTGACAACAATAAGCACTGAGGAAAATTTGATTTTTTTCATGTTTATTTTCAAATATTTTCTTTTTTTTTCCCCCAGATTTTTCTCATTTGCCCAGTATGCTTTACCTGCATCTCAACTGCAGATGCAAGAAAGCGGGGTGCCTTATCGCTGTTAATTCTTCCTGTTCAGAGCACATCTCACTTTAGACCAGCTGAATAAGCCATGTTTTTTATAGACTTATATTTTAATCCAAGATGAGGAATTTCAATGTTATATGGAAAGGCACAGGCAAAGAAGATGAGCCATGCTTTCAGGTACAGAAGAACAACAGCAGATCTCTGTAACAGCGCACCAACCCACAGCACAGGAGTACATTAAGGCTTCTGGAGAAAGTGAATTTACAATTTCCACGGAAATGAAGTACAGACTCTGCAAAATTAACTCATTCATATAGTGTTATCCACTGTAGCTTCTCTGGGGAGGCAAACGCATCCTGCCACGACCTGACAGCATGTCTGAGAGCCTTTAGGTACTCAGCAGCCAAGCTGCACGGGTTTGGTGGGGGACTAAACTCTCACACTATACAAGGTGCACGTCCAAACAGCAACTCACTGGTCTGACAGCTGTCATTTATACCACAACTTCTGAGAAGCTTCCAGAGTTGTCCCTCCCCATATTTCCTTTCCCAACACACAGCCTAAATTTAGCTGAGCTCCAGAGCTCTTCTTTCTGGGGCTCTGAGTGTGTAAGCTACCCGCAGCCATGTTGCTTGATACATGAGATATATAAAAAAATGCATTATTTGGATTATAATCCATAACGAAACTTTTTTTTACAGCCTGTGGAGCTCCTAATGGTGTGTTCAGGAACTCTGTGGAAAAGCATTAAATAAAGTCAGCTGTACAGCAGGTGAAGCAGAAGATTTTTGCACTATACAATTCTCACCCGAAGGCCTGGGTTCACATTTCCTGTAAGGTACATGCATGGATACCCACACATGCAAACCAATTCTGCAAAGGAAATATAAAACTGACCCTCCACCACGGATGCTTTTTCCTTTGTACTGCCACTGGATGGGATTTCTCCTTTAAACATACCATATTGCCTGAGGTTACAAAATGGGTCATTAAACAAAGATCCTTTATGACTTAAGAATGTGGCTTAAGAACCTGTATGGCTTAAGATTCTGGTCAAGGTCACTTCTCTTTTGCAGCTTACCCCAACCTGGCCTTAAACAAACATATTTTGTATTACAATATTTGGCTAATTTCTAACAGTCTGCAAGACTGAAACAATATGGAAAGGCCTGCTCCTCTGTTCCAGGGAGCTGAAGCAGTTCACTGCTAGCAAATACACAATGGACTGTTCTCACAAAAACAAAAAAGTCTTCTGAGCCTCTGTTAAAGCTTGTAGTTTGGTTTCTCTTAATGGTTCTGAATTAAAATGTATAAAGGTTTTAATTGAGCTATAAACTTTTTGTTGGAACGAAGCCAATATTGCCACCTTCTACTAGATGGATTGCTTAAAATTAGAGGCGGGAGTGATGACATTTATGTGCTTCTTCTCCTGTATTAACACTTCGTTTGTTGTGAAGCCTCAGCAATCTAAGTCTTAGAGAAAGCCAGCAGTTCAATCCATGCAAAGCGTCTAAACTCTGAGCCTCAGATCCCAGGCTACAGAGTAAAGGGCCATGGCACATGAATCATTCCTTAGGCCAGATTTGGCCCTAATGTCAGATGAAGTCAGTGTGTGTAATAGCTCAACCCAGTAGGTGGTGTAAACTGACACAGCTCTGTTGACATAGCTGCTCTAAAGTGCAGCTGTCATCAGTGGAGTCTACAGGATTTCTAATCTTCTAGAAGACTGCCTTATAACTGTTGTCTGCTTCATTGACTCACAACTACAATTTGGCGAAGCATAGGAGTGCAATTTTGACATCCACCCCTTAAAATCGATTATCTCCTTGCAACAGTGTACAAAACACTGAAACATAAAATATGAGTGAAAAAAAAAACTATACAGCCCTATAATGATATTATTCCAAACATCTATGTTAAGTCTGCACGTATCCTTTCCATTCCAAATTTGCTATGAACAGCTATCAACAGGCTGCTGGGAGCTGGGAGGGGAAAGATGATAAATGCACACAGCTTTCTTTGTAAGTGGGCAATATAGAGGACATACTGCTGGAATAACGCTGGGATCAGCAGTCCTCTGCTTATTGTTGAAGCTTTTCTTGCATGTTTAAAGCACAAGAACCAATGGCAGTAAGTGTTTGACATATTCTGTAACAGCAGTTCAACAACAGCGTTATGTATTTATGTAACTAGGAAAAAAAAAGTAAAAATGTTTAACAACTTTTGAAACTTGTTTGTAGCTACATGGGAAATAGGTTGATGAAAGTTCAGCAGTGAAATAAACAAGCTTTGTTTAAGAAAATAAAGTATATTTGCACAATTTTAAGGGCAGAAATCCTGTTTTAAAGGAAAATAGACACATTAGAACCTGAAGGTACAAAAGGAAAGAATGGCTCCGTGCTTATTCTTTTTTATCTACAGAGATAGAGAGCTCTTGAAATTGTTTGGCCAAAATGTTATCAAAGTCACTTGCAAGATAATTGCCAGGATGGTTAAATTCAGTATCTTCATTATTGTCCCATGTTCCACAAATTTCATTAAGTAGCCAAGTTTGTTTTTTTCAGAAATCCTAAACCTTTTTTGTTCATGTTTAAACTTTTCTCAGAAAACAGAAGAACTAAAATATTCCCAGAAAAGTATCTTTTGAAGTAGCTCAAGGTCTTGCTTCTAAAAGTTTTCACACCACCCCAGAGCCAGGAGGCCTGCACAGGGCAGTTAACTGACTGGGTAACTACCAACACTTCTACTTTTAATTTTCTTCTAGGAAAATAGGCAATTGCTTCACTTTTTCATTACATCTTTACACTCTCCTGGTATATAACAGCTATGGTGAACTCCGGATTAGTCGTTTCTGGTCACTTTATGATCTGTTGGGTAAAGAAATCTTAAGCCAACAGCCCCTACACATATTTTTATTTCCCAGGAAATGTCTGACCCTGGAATCAATTATTGGTTAATTATTCTATAAATTTAAAACTATATAATTAAAGAGACTCATTGGGCTGGACCACACGACCTGTTCTTAGCTGATTTTTAGGAAGAGCTGTCAAAGCACTGACTTTACCTCTTTCCTAGGCACCCCATGCACATTTGTAGAATTTCAGGTTTTCTATGTGCATATGACCAAGCTGTGAAGATACAGTCCTCTTCTGTCTGTAGTTTTTGAAGTATTTCTGTGCCCCAGGAGGAACAGTCAGTGTCAATTGTAAAGCTGCACCAAAGCCTCCTCGTGCTTTATGGGCAGATTTCCTCCTTTGTCCTGCCTAAGGAATCGGCCTCGGCTGCCTGCTCCTTCACTTTTCTGACAGCCTTGAAAAAGTTGTGGGCACTCCCCCCTCCATTCAAGAAATAAATCCTACAGACAACCTCACTGTACTTTCTTCATCTTTTCTTTTAAGCTTCACTTCAGCCATGGCAAACAAAAGCACTTAACAATGATTTGGGTTTCTGCAAGTCTTAAGCTTGATTAAGTTTTTACACTTCGCAACACCACAGCGCTGATACCTCTGTAAATAGGAAAGATTCCCTCAATAAGACGTGAGGTATCAACCCCTTTGTTGAAATTTAAACAGGTCTACAATAAGCACATGAGTGGAAGGTATTAAAAGCCCCCGTCATCTGCTGAAAGGCCTAGTTTCTGTTACCAAGGACTGTTTAGTTTACTGCATTTCAAACCACAGAACAGCAAAAATCCTCTTTTCTCTCCAACATATCCTAAGAGTCGAGGACTAGCACTCAGATGCTGCAGCTCCTGCATGTCCTTTTTAGCCTTTTGTCAGGGATACTGGGCAATAGACACCTTTTACGGAAGCAATTTAGCCTTTTGTTATCTGCACACCTCACCACCATCTCAGCTATTGAAGCTTCTCTATTTAGAGGGCATGGACTTTCAGACCAATACTTTTCCTCTCACAACTAACAGGGGAGCCATCTCTCAAGCATTGCCTTTATACTTCTGCCCATCTTCAACCCTCAGCAAAAGGACTAGTATTTAGCAGTTCTCACCTCCCCCCAGCGTTTTTCCCGATTGTTTTTCTCTAAAGCTTGGTGACAGAAAGAACAGTTTTCTTGTTAGCAGCTCAATCACCACGGCCAGAGCTCAACCATATTCCCTCTACCTCACTTTTTTTTTTTTTTCTTCCTTTCTTGCCTAGATACAAGCTTCTACAGCACTTTGATACATCCATTTATCTTAGTCTCCCGTGCTCAACCAGCTTTCTGTAATCCTTGCTGGGCAAAAGCATCACAGTTACCCTTCCCATTGCACTTCTCTCCTCAGCCTTTGGCTCCCCTCTGCCACTTCTTTTCACTTTCTTTTCTTTACTTCTCATTGTCCATTGCTGTTCAGCATTTCTTGACACATTTTTGTCGGATAAAAATCTCATCTAAGCTCTTAACCTCCTTGTTCTGTAAAAACAAATTAATCCATATAGTGTTGGATGACTTTGAAAGGAATAAAGGCATTTAAATGGGGGGCAGAAGGGTGAGAAGAAAGAGCTTGCTGGTGGCAACTTTTCTTGACCACTGTCTCCAAGGGAAGGAGGAAAGGATCAAACAGTGATTTTATGCTGCAAAAATATTTTAAGCATTTTAATCTCCATCCCTGGAGGATGGATATTCTGATATATTCTGTTGCACATTGCAATGTATTATCAGTATGCAAATCTTACTATGGAGAGTAGTATTCTATTATAGTCCACCGGTGAACATGCACTAAAAGCCATCCTTGGCCTGAGTTGCAGAGTATGTGAGTGTGCTAGGGCCATGCCCCAGAATCCCTGATTCTTTTGTTAATGCAGTTAAAGACCATCAATTTTGTCTGGAAATTCCCATTTCAGTCCTTGGTGTTTTGGCCACTTTCTCATTCTCACACAGTTCACCTAGCCTATGCATGATTCCTTGTGTAAAGACAGCAATGTTTTTAAGGAGTTGCAGTATTTTTTGTTTGACCAATTGGTATCTCTAGAAAACATATGATCTTTCAGGAAGTCTTTAATTATTATCTGATTTTTCACAATTTATCTCAAATAAGTAATCCTTTCAGATGTTGCCCCGGTTATATCTTTAGAACATCTTATCTACATTCCTTGTACCATATCAAACACAAACCTTTATGCCTAGAGGAATATGGACAGGCTAAAAAAATATAGTACTTTAAGTGAAAGTGCATTTTTCATGCTTGTATTCAAGGAAGAAGAAAGCATGAGCTGGAAAACAAACTTCTGCTGACTAAACCAGCTTGAAATATTTGTACTTTGCTCTTTGAAAACATGCTGTCAAGAAACACTGACTTAAGGGACATAAGAAGGAAAGAAAAGAGCATTGAAAACTAGATGAGAGGGAAGATGCACACATGAGTAATTTATAGACATATGTTTAGTTTGATGGGCTAGCTTGGATCCAAAATTTCTACATGGCAGTTATTCTGCGGAGACCTCAGGGTTCTTTGAAATCTGTATGTGGAACGAAGATAATTCATGGTTATATATCGCTATCGCCTCAAAACTGAATATCTCTTGATGTGGCATAAGCATAAAAGCAGACAAAAAGACTCCCTTTGTGATAGTATAAACCAGTTCTGAGTCTGGTAAGGTTGGTGTGCAGACCCATACTGCCATACTTGTGAATATTGCTCTCAGAGGTCATCAGCCAATAGTTCAGTTGGTTTTATTTGGATACTGTTGTGATGTCTGCGTATCTCCTAGCCTTTAATATGCAGCTCTGTGAAGCTGGGGCTTTCCAGAAGAGATAGGTACAAGCAGAAAACAGGAATCCCTTGTTGTAGTGTTTTGAGGCACTTCCATGTCACCTAGGGTCACTGCTTCAGGAATTCTGAACCCATAGGATCACATAAAAACTTGACAATCAATCAGTATTAAACTGTCCTTCTTCAGGGCTCAGCAGCAGATGTCAGAACATCCTGAAACATAAAATTATTTGAAAAGATTTGGATTTTTTTTCCCAAAGAAGCAACACCTGCCTGATAAAAATCATCAGGATACCAGCGTTGAAGGAATACCATGTTGGGGAGGACAGGCTCATGAAACCCTTTCACAAAAGACTCCTTATGCTTTCAAAAACCACATTGAATTGGCACCTGCTATTTCAGAAGAGTTTAGTATCAAGTTACCTTTGTCATTGAGTCTAAATATCAGAGAGTTCATTGCTACAGAGAACTTGCTGGTTATCATCCAGGGAAATTTAATACTTTGAAAATCTAGTTAGATCTTTTGGTGTTTTTTCCTTCATAAAAATCCAGCATAATCACTGCTTTTTCGTAACTTAAACAAGTGCAAATTAAACAATTCACTTCAGATGCTTAGGGTTTTTTTCAGTTTACCACATACATGATTCCCTTGCCCACTCTGGCCTTCCTTAAAGACTTCCATGTAGGGAAAAGCTATGTCATAGTGTTCTCCATTAATCGGGGTTTCAGGTTGGTGCCCGGTGCACAGGAGCCAATGAGCACACAGCATCAAGATCCACCTTCTAACCTTTAATGCAGTTCTGTACAGAAAGGGGTGCCAGGCGATAGTTCGCAAAGCCAACACACCCCCTCAGAGGAGTCATAGGTTTTTGTACAATTTACAACAAAGAAAAAGTTACACAAAACTTGTTCATTGGTCACCTTTCGATTATGTAACTAATACCCTAATACAAAGGTGGTCTGACATTAGCATGTAAGATCTCCTCCCACGGGTGTGATTTTTGCCATGCTAATTAGTCATAGGTTAGTTTAAGTTACCTTTGGGCAACCCCTTTCCCCCTGAACCCATCTCCCTAGGAGGTGATCCATTCTTGTTGGCATCAGCACATTCCTGTGTTATCTTGTGATTCTTTACATTGGGGACCACAACAGTCTTAAAAGATGTGTGAAAAGTACACTATCTCTCATGAAACATTTGATTTTGAAGTATATTTAAAAATGCAAAGTTCCTCTTGAAATGGAATTATGGCCCTTTTGGAGGTGGGTTGGATTGGACAGATTCAGCTAGAATCACCACCATAAAAGCAGTATTTCTGCTGAACTCCCTGCTTAAAGCAGCTCTGAAAGAGCACAACAAAGAAATAAACACACCTCTTGCTTCAGAAAGTGGTGATTTAAAGCATCTTTCACTCCTTTAAAGCTCAGGTCCATGTAGATTTGAACAGTTCAATGATGTGCAGGGCATCCTTCAGGTTTACCATGTATTAAAGGGAGCAAGGGAGCTCAGTGGCATTTCAGAAATGAGCACATCCTTTTTAAGCAGAGGCTCCAAAATGGACAAGACAGAACATTTTCTATTCTTTGTAATATTCAGCTGCTGAAAGAAACTGTATTTCTTATTGATTTTCATCAACTCCAGTGGGCTCGCAGCTCAAAGCTTGAGCATAAGGGCTATTTTGGAAGCCATTATTAAAAATAATATTCCACAGGAGTGCAAGAATGCATTTCAGATTATTGCAATTATGTATGTCTTTGTGACTCTGTCTGATTTTACTTTCTGCAAACTCTTTCGCAATTTCATCAGCTCTTGCTTTACTGTAGATTCTGTGCTTTTTTCACCGTTTTGGTGAGTGCTTTTTTCTTTTCAGATCCCATTCCTGGACTCGTGTATTTTGTGATACTTTCAGCTTCATTCAAACAGTGAAAACAACATTCTGGTGTTTATAGCTGTGACTGATGGAAGAAGGTTCAGAAGAGATGGGTCAGGATGATGTGCCTGTGAAACTCAGGGATAATGCAGGGTGTAATTGACCACAGCTGTTGCAAAGAAGCTGACTGTATCTCAGCACAAAGGGGACTGGAGGGTGGCCTTTATTTTAGAGAAACAGTTATCAAGAGTCAAATGGATGAACTCGTGGTGTACATGTTTCTCTCTCAGTTCACTAAAAGAGCGTGACTGTCCTGAGTTAGCCACACCAGCAAGGGGGAGTGAATGTGCGGCTCAGCCCAACATGGAGTATAAAACCTGAACTAACAAGAGAGTTTTGAAGAGAGCAATGGGCTTGAGCTGGCTTCAACCCACATAGTCTTTCTTGTCAATTGAGGACGCACAGCGTCATGACAATGAGCATATTATAGAGACCAATAATGGGAATCGCCATGGTCTTGTGATTAAACTGTATATTGCAATTGCTATACATTTTGCTAAACGTAACTTACACTGATATTTTGTTATTGTGTTATACTGCCTCTCTTCAGAGATCCTATGTACCATCCAGTTTCTTTAAATAAGTAAATTTGATATTAAACATTATACTCTCCACACATGGAATATCTAAAAGAACCTGGTCAGAAGGTATTGAACTTTGACAATGGCCGTGAATAAACAGCTGAAAAAAAACCCAAAAGGTTTAAAAACAGCTCAAAGGACTTAAAATCTAGAAGAAGCAAACTTTCAAATCCTTTGTTTAAAATGTTGTAGTAATTAAGGTAATTCTGTAATTTTGTAAGGCATGAGTGCTGGTCCCGGTGGAATAATACTGTGCCTGATGGGAGCTGACTTATGGACATGGCATTTTTCCCTCCCTATCTGAAGCAAATAGGAGAGCAGTACATGCCACTTTTTGAATTGACTCTAAGTTATACTATATTTTCGAAGGCACCTTTTACCCCCTTTATATCCACAGTTAAATTGTTCTTGCTTAAATAACAAATGACACAATAACTTTGGATATAAATATATTACTTAGCTAATGTAAGCTGTTTGTCTTATTCCTTGGATAACTAGACCAACTCTAGGCAGATCTAGGTACAACTGGACAGCAACTGCAGCAATTTTTGTGTACAAAGTCTGAAATAAGTTCTGAAGCAAATGCTTCCACATTTCCAAAAGGTAATTTATGGGGAAAATGTCTCTGCATGGCCTTGTGTTATTATTTATTCTTTTGATTTCTTGCCAGGTGATAGGCCATAATTAAAGTAAGTTCTAGCCTATTGTATGGGGGGAGAGCACTTGAGAACCTTGCACTTGATTTATTTTTCACAAGACTGATAATTAATTCTATTTCCAGTGTAGGTCTTCTGAAAAGAAATATAATAACAATTGAAAGTCTGTTAGACTTTTGGACCAGGTTCTCATCATCACTCCAGTGAAGTCAATGGACATGTGCAGAAGAACCTCAGCAGAGGCCTTGCTATCTGTGGCTTGGTTTTCATGTAAACTCACACCTCTGTGCCTAGCAACATGTACTGCACAAGGCTTTTTGTCCATTTGATTATTTATAACAATTAAATGGGTTGAATGGGATGAATCCAGTTCTCTCTAAAAAGTGCAATTAAACTAGAAGTGTAATGGAACTAGAGTACTTTTATGTTGGCTTGAGAGTGGAACGTAGCTCCATTCTGCCGTGACCTTTGATTTAGAGTTAGTTCGAATCAATTATATGGCATGACTTGAATTGCTTTCTTGAAAAGAACGTGAAGGAGGCAAAGAAAAATGACTCCCATTCCTCGAAATGCTAGTTTTTGAGACAGCATCACAGATATTTGGACAGTGTTCATTGGCTGTTCCTGCCACACTGCAGCCAGCTATGTACAAGTACATCCTGACACAGAGAGATTGTGATAAGGGAGAATGATGCAAACATCTCTTACAAATATGGTTGCCCAAGGGAGTTAGGCTGCCTATACAGTGGTGGAAGCAGGACTTTGTGTTGCTGACTGTTTCTGAATTGTCATGCCTTAAAAGAAAAAAAGAAGGAAACCAAAGGATGTCATTATGGTCTACTTTCTGCCTCGTTTGTTTATCTGTAGGACAAAACAAGCAACATTGAACTTGAGAAGTTGTCTGGTTTCATTTAAGGAAATCAGACACTCAGCGCCACTTTTACTAAGTAGGTCAGAAAATTCCCCAGGGCATCCAACGTGCATTTTGTGTAAACATGAGTTGGTAGGCAAATGAACAAAAAAAAGGACACAGCAGATTTAGCATTTACATCATGAGCTTTTCTTGGGATTAAAAGGAAACAAGAGAGGCTCTACTACCATCTTAGTTAAATATTCCCCTTCTAGGCTGTGAAAGCGTGTCTCAGAAATCTTGGGCTTTGTAAGCTTAGGTGTAATAGGAGCGTACATTTCTTGAAACTTGGCTCTGTTGCACCTGGCCCCCATTGACATAGGCTTTGGATATCAGCAGCCCAAGTGAGGTAGGCTTGTGTTTGTCCAGATGCTCCTGGGTTGGTAGTGCCTGTTCAGAAGACAGGGCATTAAAAGCCTTCCTGCCCCAAGCTAGGATTCATCGGTCAAAGCTCTCAATCTCTCACACATTGTAGGGATACTTATTGCTAGTAGATGCAGTTTCTGATACCTTTTCCAACAGCTGGGATTTGTGTGGCTAAACTGATTTCCCTTCTTAGTCCAGAAGAAGGTAATGGAAAAGGATTAACAAAATCAATGAGTGAGGTGAATTTCAAACCATGACCTTCCACTCAAAATGTTTCTTCTGATTCGTATGGGCTTAGGTGTGATCTAGTCTGAGTCCAGGTCTTTTTTTGACGTGGGTGCTTGTTTGAGGCTGTGGATTTCATCAGGGAGCAGGGCTTCTGTGGGGAAGGGTTTGCAGAGCTAAACCTAAATCCTGCTTCTTGTTGAGTTGACTCTATAGGATCAGACTAGCTCCCACTGAACCGGAATCTGAGCCAAATCCAATCCAATCCAATCCACTTCTTATTGTGCTCATTGCTTGGTAATTTACAAAGTAATACTGAATAATTAGCCTATTTGACTGTCAGTATTTTGGTTTTGATGTCTAGATTTTTTGTTTGCTTTACACTTTAGTCCTGCTGTGCAGTACCAATCTGAGACGTGCTTGCAGGTTTATTGTATTACTTAGAAACATTGTTTTTCTTCCCGCCCCCCCCCACCCCCCCTACCCCTGCTGGAAAGGTTTCTTAAAAGTGAATTTCTGAGTAATAAAAGTTGTTTGGATTATATTTTGGAGTGTGATACATTCTCCCCATACATCTAACAAGCATCATCTCTGTAGGTCTTTCAAGTTATGCAAAGAAAGGTAGCAGTTCACAAAAAAAAATACCCCAGTTTAGGAGATCTAGGGGAAAAACCTCGTTTGTTTCTCCGAACAAATAAAGAATAATAAATATATAAATATATTTAAATATATCCGAACAAATAAAGAATAATAAATATATAAATATAATAATAAAATAAATATATATAATAATAAAATAAATAAAATTAAAAAAATGCTTTTAAGGCATAGGTAGCATTATTGACAGGTTTAATGGTTGGTCCAGAGATCTGAGGGAAGGCTGGAACAGATGTGGGACAAGCCGTGGCCTGCTGGCAGAAGCTTTAAATGTCCATCAGGCTGGACCGGCAGGAGGCTGTCACCTTTTATAGTGTGACAGTAACCTGTTTATGGGTCAGATGGAACACACTGTCCATGACTAAGAGGTTTTGGGAGACATATGGGCGTGTAGTGAATGCAAGAGTTGCCACTCTGCTTGGGGTACAGTGAAGCCTGCTGTTATGCCAGGAGATTTAGGTGTTAGCTTTGCAGACTCTTTCCTACATGCAAACTCATTTGGTAAGCAGATATGTGACCTGCCAATTGGCTGCATTTCGTATGAGGTGTCACAGAGCAGGAGTCAGGCTATGCTGCTGAGCAGCAGCTGGAAGTGCACATTTCCAAGCTGCACTCCATGTTCATGGGAGCCCCTCTAGAAAAGGCCACTGCATGTTCATGGGAGCCCCTCTAGAAAAGGCCACTGCAGGAGGGTCATGCCATGCCCCAGCCCCAAACCACATTGCCATGACAGTGTGCTTCACTATGCTCCTGAAAGTAGGTTAATCATATAACATGTCTCAGAGGAATGTGTTTTGCATGGCTAAAAGATACTGTTGTATTGTTAAAGCAAACCAGTCTTTAAAGGGAATGTGAAGAGGTTATTAGCTTGGCCTCTTTGAAACATGTTTTTGAAAGCAGGTTCAAATAAATGCCAATGCAAAAGGATAACTGAAGGCTCCTGACTTCCCCTTCCTCTCTTGTGAAAGACTGAGACTACCCCCAGAAGTCTCAAAACCTCATATTCTGAAAACTCTTTTCTTTTTTCTTGTCTCAGCTCTATTATTCAGATACAAATGGCAAAAATATGACACACACACACACACACACACAAAAGCTACCTTAGGCCCAAAGCAGGCTGCAGAAGGCTTTCTTCTTTGCTGCTCCAAAGACTGCTAGAATCCCACTTGCTCCCTGTAATTCTGCATTTTAACTGTGCCACTTTCTATATCAATCTGCTCAGTTTCAGATGAGATTGGCCCAAATCAAAGAACGAGGCCTGTGACACTTGCTGTTTAAGTTTCACTTTGCATACAGGGAAGTAACTGAACAAGGAGCAATTTTGCATAGCTAGGTGCCAGCAGACTTTCCAAAGGTCCCAGCACCTAGGATCGCCAGTAATTCAAAAAGCTGCTGAGACCTTCTGAAATTGTGACGGATTACTTCAGAGCCTAAATACGTGCAAAGTTCTTTGGAACATCCATACCAACAAATTCATTGCACTATTGCACTAAGGTTCATACAGCAATCATTTGTCCCTGAACACATAGTACCTTAATTTCAGTACGGAAAGAGCTAAGATAAGATGTTTCTAGGTTAATGTCCAGGCTTAGTTAATATCTCTATAATAAATTAGATTCCAATTTCTGCTTTTTGCTTGCAACGGATGGTGTACTCTGAAACAGAAGCTTCCTGATTCAGTGAAGCAAGATATGGAACTAATGTTTATAGGCTGCATTGTTGATGTTGGCATAAAGCAAAAGTGTGTCTAGAGAATAGGAACATGCTTTCTTATGATAATGTGGTAGAAATTATTAACCAAAACATGAATATATGTATCATCACCATTTTTGCTTTGAGCAGATCTGCAGCATTTTGGACTTTACAGGTGTTCACTACCTGAGGGCAGAATTAATGAAAATACATTCTTTCTTCAATGTGCTTTGGTTTCTTTACAAAAAATTTATGAAGACCCAATTCTCTTAAAAAAGCAGACAAGCATTTTTCCTGACAGTGCCAAATCGCTTATTGCTTCTCTGGTGCTTCTCTTCCACAGCACTCCAGAGGTGAGCTACCAAATTTTTCCATGGCTGTATATTATGAGTCCCTGTATTTTCCTCTTGTCTTTGTTCTTTCACAGATGGAGAAAGGTTTGAAAAATCAAATTCCATTGGCTCTACCTGCATTTGGCAGTGACATATGCATGTTGTTTGGTTGAAGGATACAATTTTTCTTTCTGGCAGACATAAGACAGACTTCAACAGCAAATAGTAGCTATATCCAAACTGTAAGAGTTGAAAGTGAACAGTTTGTTAGTTTATCCTCCTCTTTACACTGAAGAGAAAGAGAGGGTGTGATTGACCAACTTGCAGCTGGTGAAAGTGAAAGCCAAATGTATAATCCTCAACTAAAATCTTTCAGTTGATCAGCTAAAATGTCAGTTGGGGCATGTTAAAGCACTATGTTTCCAGTTTCTGACATAGGCGGTTGCTGAGTTCACATGAGACACTTTCAGCACCAAACAACACAAGCGTGTGTAACCCATGTTACAGGAATGCACAGCTATCTGTAAGATGTCTTGAAGTTGCTTATTTACTAGCATATTTACTACGTATTGTATATAAGAAACACAACCAATATCGCAGCTTATTGCAGTCTAAAGGCAGTCATGCAAATCCTTCCTACTCTGTGAGGAAATGTAATCTAGCTTTTTTTGCTGATGTGCTGGTTTTGGCTGGGATAGAATTAATTTTCTTCGTAGTAGCTAGTATGGGGCTATGTTTTGATTTTGTGCTGAAAACTGTGTTCATAATGCAGAGGTGTTTTAGTTACTGCTGAGCAGTGCTTACACAGAGCCAAGGCCTGTTCTGCCTCTCACGCCACATCACCAGCGGGTGGGCTGGGGATGCACAAGAAGTTGGGAGGGGAAACAGCTGGGACAGCAGATCACAACTGACCAAACAGGTATTCCATACTATATGACATCAGGCTCAGCATACAAAGCTTAGGGAAGAAGGAAGGGGGGGCGTTTGTCTTCCCAAGTAACTGTTACCCGTGATGGAGCCCTGCTTTCCTGGAGATGGCTGAACACCTGGCTGCCGATGGGAAGTAGTGAATGAATTCCTTGTTTTGCTTTGCTTGTGTGCGCGGCTTTTGCTTTACTTATTAAACTGGTTTTACCTCAACCCACGAGTTTTCTCACTTTTATCCTTCTGATTCTCTCCCCCATCCCACCAGGGGCGAGTGAGTGAGTGGCTGTGTGGTGCTTAGTTGCTGGCCCAAGCAACTGAGTTAAACCATGACAGCTGAGATACAAATTTCAGTTGTGGTGGTGGGCTTTTGTGACAAGGAAACTAAGCCTACAGTTTTCAAAACATACATTTCCCATGATTTTCATGGCATTTCTGTACTTATTACTCCTATTTTTCTTTGAAATCCTAGTTTGACTTCATGGACAGTCCAGCCTGATCTGTCTGGGCTGAGAACTACAACTTAATTACTAGAAGTGAGCAGTTCATCATCACCAAAAATCTCTTTTTTTCTTATTAGTATATTTTCCACAAACAAGCTGCAGTTCTCTTAGCTGTACTTGATATTAAACAGAATTCAGTAAATAGTTTTTATAAATAGTTCGGCTTTATTATACGTGAATCACAAGCAGTTCATAGTGAATATTCAACAATCAGAAATGTTTTTCAGTGGATACCCACAAAACACGGCTTCCTGAGCAGCTGAGGACAGCTCTTGAAGTAGATTTTCAGTTTAACTACTCCCTTTCACGTTCTTTTCCTGTGGATGCCCAACTGTTGACTAGACCTAAATGTCATATCCTTTTACAAGCTGCATGACATCAGCATCTCTTGATGTCAGCCATTTACTAGCCTTGTTCTACCAGCATTCTTACTTTCTGGGCATTCAGAATGATGCATGTAAACACAATTTAAAGTTATGCAGGATTTTTCGGCAACCACAGTTTGTTCTGCTCCACCATGTAGGTCAGAAACATAATAGGATTTCGATAATTACCCTACCTTATTGCTAGTAACAAACTATCTGTGTGTTGGATTAGAAATTCATCACATGTCTCTTTAAAATTAAGCAAAGCCTCTAGTGGGACTTAATCTCATCAAAGCTGCAGAGAACTGTTGCCCTGATAAATGAGATCAGTTGAAGGGAGTAGTTAAACTCAAAATCTACTTCAAGAGCTGTCCTCAACAGCTCGGGAAGCCATGTAGTTCTCGTCTCTAGCATGGAACTCCCTCCTCATCATTATAATAGGTAGGGTTGTACCGTTATCCATCAGCTCTGTTCTCATTGACCTGCTAATTGAACTCTTTGCTAAGTGGGAATAAACTAGTAGCTAACCCATAAAATACTAAATGTTCAGAAAGACAACAGGAGAAAATAGATTTTGCCTCAGTAACAGAACTGTAATTAGGCACATTATAACTCCATATCTATTCATAATAAGGACATATAATTACAAGCAAGCTAGGAAATATACCAACTTTCATTTCCAGCCAAGTATCATCAACCAAACATTTTCAATGATGTGCACAAAGAGCAGAAAGACATTTTGTAAGTATTTCCATGTACCTGGGGCATTTCCATGTACCTGGAGCCTTCTGGGCTCTTTCCTGGTTACTTACAGGACATGGATGCTCACAGATGCAGAGTGGACAACATCATTTCTAGTCTGGTGTCCATGCTGTGTTTGTCATTCTCTTCCTCAAGCCATCATTAATAATCTTTGCATGCATTGCTTTACCTCCAACAAATTTAGCAGATGAGTTAAATGTGCAAAGATATGAAGGCCTTGTAAGTTTCATGAAAATAACTATGCCTTTGGTACATGCAAGTCAGCTTTGCATTTTGCAATTTAACACCAAGATCATTGACACATACGCATGGACATTCCAGCTTCCTTGTTTAAGGTGCTTATTCCTTTAAGCAGAAAGTATAATTGTGAAGACCAAGCAAGATTCTCATCAAAGATGAATTGCTATCCAAGTAACTGGCTCCTCTGTCTGCAGCATTTATTCATTTTAAGATGAGAGAGCATCTAGCATAGGTGCATATAGCATAGATGCATCAAGGCACTAGCATACAACCCAGATCGACCCAAGTTTTTTGGCCTCTTCTTACAGAGGATTCTTGTGGAAGTTCTGGTAAAGTGCAGAACCTCTCTGGGCAAGCTTTTTACAAGGAGACACATGAATAAGGTGAGGGGTAATGGGTACAAGTTACTCCTGGGGAGATTCCAATTGGACACAAGAGGAAAATTTTTCACAATGAGAACAATCAGCCATTGGAATAATCTCCCCAGGGAATGGTGGATTCCCCAATATTGGACACTTTAAAGATTCAGCTGAACAGGGTGCCATCTTGTCTAGACCGTGCTTTTGCTAAGAAAGGTTGGACCAGATGATCCTTGAGGTCCCCTCCCACCTGGTAGTCTATGATTCTATGATTCTATGAACGCAGACATTTTACACTTGTATGCCAAACAAGCCGTTCATCCCACATTTTTTCCCATGGCTGCTAGGTATCTGATTTGCAAGCTTTGCTTACAGTAGGAGGAGCACAGAGAACTTGAATGACTTCCATGTGGCATCCAAGCTTGCGCATCTTGAAAACTTAAGCAATTATGAAAGCTGCTGGCCATAAGAGTACGGCCATATTACTACGTGTTCTCTTATTTGCTGCAAATGAATTACTAACGTGTGCAAACTGATCATGACAAAGAAACCAAAAAACAAAGCAACAAAACTTCAATCCTCCCAGCTCCCCATCTGTAGCAATACAGGGTGATGTCAGGAAATTATATTTCCTGTCCCAAGATGATGCAAATGCATCTAAATACATCAGATCATCTGGGTCAAATCCCAAAGGGCTGGAGGAATGCAAACACCCTCGTGTATGCAGTCTGTGTAGCTACTCACTCCTTCCTCCTTCTCTCTCTGTGCCCCCTGGGGTTACCAAAGGCCATTCCGGCAAGGGAATGGAGATGCCGATCCCGCACTTCCAGTCCCTGTGAGCTCACCCCTGCACTTGCCTCTAAGAATTCTTTTATCAATCCAGTTTCTCTCTGGCAACATGAAGGTCTGGCTATGACCACTCAGCTATGATTGCTGCTACACTTAGTGTCACCTCCCCTTAGGTCTACTATTGCTTGACCTTAAATTTCCTCTTATGCAAATTAGTCTGGCAATAAATGTATTTATTGGAAGATAATATTCATGCAAGACCCATAGAACTCAACAAGAAGGGAGTAGGAGGATTCAGCCAGAACATGTATACGTGACTATTTTTCATCTGTCTGCTCTGCCATCAAGGCACCATCAACAATTAAAATCTTGTTGCAGATGTTCATCCTTTGGCGCTGCCTGGCGCCCAGGTGCTGGAGCTAACATCTTTTCAGTTCTTTGTACTTCCACCTCTCACATTTGCCCCCAGATACATGCTCATATTGGTACTGTTTTTCCCTCTGCTACAGAAAATGCAGGTTCCCCTTTTTTGGAGTAGAGATTGACTCCTAGCTACTGTTTGCAATATGCTTTTGAGACGTCTGGAGAAAAGCCAGATTATAAATGCTAAGTATTATTAATTATTTTCTTTGTTGTGGCAATATTTTCCCTTCACTTTAAAAAAGGCAGCCACATTTCCCCTCTGAAACAAAAGTTTCCATATTAAATTTATCTATTTTATCTTTAAAAAGTGTCTAACATCCCAAGAAGAAAAAAATAGAAATGTCACCAGCATAAAATACAATTTCTTCTTTGTGGAAAATTTTATCATATTTTATCTGCATAATAGATCTGCATATGCATGGACAAGTATTCATTGTGAAATCATTAAGCCTTCACAGGGTAAAAGGAAATAGAAATAGTTTGAAAAATGAATACAAATACACATGCAATATATGTGTTTTTCCAGCATGATATATGGTATTTTTCTGCTCTGCATTAGTTCAAAATGTGAGCACATTAAGAGCTTAAAGAGTTGGAAGCATTCAAAAATATCCTGATTGGAACCAGAACTAGATCAGAAAGATGAGTGGACTTTGATCTACTGTACCTTGACTCCAACCAAACTCAATGAGCCTTTTGTGAGATCATTTATAATGCGCGCGTAAATCCCTGCTTGCCCGATGCAGTCCCGAGTAGCCAGAATTGCAGATTCCCTATCTGCTTATCATCTCATACAGACCAATTCTTTAGCAATCTTTCACAGAAAAACATTATTTTTCTCATCCCAGATCTTCACAGCATGATTTATTAAGTGTCTCCCATCCTTTAAGCTGTAGCCCTATGTAGTCGTACCGCAGTTGTTATGCAGAAGTGGTTGTACTGAAATATCAGCACCATAACTTATCTAACAGAATGACATCAGTCTCATCTTGTTCTGAACTTTAAACAAAACCTGTCAAACTTGCCAAAAAAATTAGGTCGGCTCTCCAGTTGCAAAAGCCTTTTTAAAGTATTTATAGTGGTGGGAAGGTGTAAGGAGTTCGGGTGTATAAGAATCCCACCTTTTAGTTGCTGTTATATTTGTGTTCAGCGCTCGGATCAAATGTTCACAGTCCCACTGCTCTGGAATGGCTGAGAAGCAATTTATTTTACCTTAGTGATTTTATTTCAAGTACGTGAATATAAAACACACAGGAAGCAATCTACCACCTACTAGGAACAAACAATTTAGAGACAGTCATTCTCAATATCTACAAAAGGTAAGAATGTGCAGGTTATCCTCTAAAATACACTGCCAGCTGTATGAAATTGAGATTCTCTGTGACCTTTTTAGAGCTAAAGGTTTTAACTACCTACAGTAATATGCCACCTGATCTTACACAGGAATATATGCCTAAGATTTTCTAATTATTACTTGTATAGTATTTTAAAAAAACTGCTTTTTTTTTAAGATGCATTTGAAATCTGACCTTGGAATTAACTTGACCTTCAGTATAAACTATCAAGCTGACTTTTCTCGCTGCCTCTGCTGTGTAAATATTGCAAAAGTCTTGTCTGCTCTTGCCCCACACTTGAAGCTCTCTGCTAAGAGATTAGACGTGTACATGCGCTTCTTACTTTTCCTATGGGAAGAAATATGTCTATGAGATAATGAACATGAAAAAAAGCCCTTTGGAGTTTGCAATTCTCAACTCTGCAGCACTGAAAATATTCCCTGGAGCCTATCGTTGCTCAGTGATGCTTGTTGTCCAGTTTAAGAAACCTTTAAGATTCCTATTTTCTGTGCTCAGAACTTTCCACTAATTTTGCAGATCTGCAAGAATATGGATATCAGACTACTTATCTATTAAAGAATTACAGGTGCTAAATACAGTAAACTCTTATTTCACCCAGATAACAAGATAAAGTTTGGTTTGCTACATATTATCGCCTGTTGACAGCAGAAAGCACATTATGTTTCAAATGTAGCATTTTTTTATCTACGTGTTCCTGTTTCTTTGAGGATGGAAGAAGTCAAGTACTGGAAGATAACTGCCTTGTTCACAACCATAAGCCTCTTATTTGTCATCCTCTCTTGAAATGTGTTAATACTTTCTCTCATTCTTGCTCCTTCTTTCAGACTTATTTCTCAGAACCATGCAATTCACACCTCATCGGCTGGGTTTCGGACGGAGCTCCTGTTTTGAGGAACTGGTAACACAGTAGAGAGCTTGTGAGTGGAACTACTTTCTGTTATTCCCTCATGGAAAATAGCTCTTACGCTTTCCAGCTCCACAAGGTCTGCCTCATCACACTGAGGAGACAGACTACAGCCCTTGCATGCAAAGAATGAAGAATAAATGTCAAGGGATGCCTTAAAAGTAGTTTGCTCAGGCTTGAGTGCACCAATAGACTCTAACTGCCCTAAAGAGCTCCACACACACTCTCTTCCCCTGGGCCTGTGAACCCCAGTTAAGTACAGTTCCTGGCCTCCAAGCCTAGTCTGAGCTTTGCTGTAGGTGGCTCTGTGCCTGCTCTTGCTCTCTCCTGAGCATGGCTTGCTCACTATTCTTTCTGAGTTGTTCTCAGACCTGTCTTGTCACCTTGTATTTTTCTGAAGGTCACTACCTGTTACTGTCACTGGCTCTGCATAGGTGCCATGGGATTGTGTCCTTGCCATAAGGTAACTATTCCTACATACGGGGTCTCCTAGCTTGTCTTGCTTGGTGGAGCAAGCGGTGATCTCCAATGACAGCTAGGTGGTTATCTTCTATTAGTAAATGCCAGCAGTTAATGGCAAAAAGACCTTGCTTTAAGCTAGCAGGTGGGGTTCTTGAAATGTTTTGTATTAGCAGCACTCTAATCGTAATGGTATGTAACTTTAGGTCAGCACATTCTCACTGCATCTCTCTGCGGGTCATCAGGTCCCTTTCACCAGTTGAAATGGGTTGAAAGCACTTTTTAAATTTCTCTTCAGCAGCAGCTTTATTCATTAACTGCTCTGCCCTAATGTTTCACCTTAGAGATGCAAGATTACTTTTGTAATATTTGTTTCATTGCTTACAGGTAATACACAAGAGTGAGACTGTCAAGTGGCAAAGAAACTGACTGTTTCCCTGTGCGGGCTGTCAATAAAGGAAGCTCTTTACAGAGCTAGAAAAGCAGCAACCCTGTCTTGATGGAGAAAAAATTCAGGTTTAACCTGGAAGGTGGTCCTTGTGCTAGATACGTAGTCACTGATATCTTGATAGTACCATCTGTTTTGTTCACTCTATTTAAAAGCACTGTGAAATCCAGGAATTAATTCTGCACTTCATTATTTAATGGCATTAAAATCCCTTGCTTGATTTGACATCTGCCACCCTTTCAGCATCTCAGTTGTCTTGTAGCTACAATTATTCTACACGTTTGTCCCCATGTCTTTTCTGCATTTCCCTGTGATTTTGTTCTGAGCAACCAACAAGACCATTTTAAAAGTATTGTACTGATCTATGATGTCCTTTCAGCTGCAAGAAGGGTCACTGCGTGGTGTAAAAACACATTATAAAGTTATGGGACTTGGTTTGAAAACAGATACGGGAGGGAAGCAAGGTAATGTAAGTAAAATCGTAAAATGAATTTTATGTATCATTAATTCTGATAACTGATTTTATTACTTTGGAAAATTATTATGGCAGTCCGCTACAAAATACTTAACCTAATTTAAATTTCAGAACACTTTTTTTGGCAAATCACTGTAAGCAATATTTTTAATCAATGGAGTGGAGCTAATTTAGATTTCAGATGCTTCAAAAATGATGAGTTTGCTATGATGAGCTCTTTGTATTTTCTTGATGCTGTATTTTAATGTTGTTACTGGGAGAGGAACTTAAACTGTGACAAGTATATTCTCACTCTGTATGTACAAAAAAAACCCCAAACCCTGAACACAGGTTATAGCAATAGTTTTACAGAAAATACTGTATGTATGTAATGACAGTGACTGAAGTTCAAGAGCTAATTCCTTACCTGCAAACTGAGTTGAGAGTAGATTCAGATCATTTAGGGTCTATCTCCTTTTTCCTATCAGGACTGGCTTACGTCCTAAATTAGAGTAAAGCTTGGGAAATGAGTGTTTTCTCCCTCCATACTAGAAGTGTCTGTCTTCTCCCATTTTCTACACTGTTCTGGCCAGTGTAAAACAGCAGAAAGCAATAGAGGTAACTTTGAGTCTTCTGTCTTACTTCAGTAGTGATCTTAGTAATGAAATCTTAGTAATGAAAATATTCCTCCTGATACAAGGTGGCAAGGGCACTTCTTTTTAAAACATCACATCCTCATTCATCTATACATTGCCATTTAACCTGAGACTATGTTGTATGATGCTAGCACAGTCCTTACAGATGACTGCAAGACCCTTTGACTTTTTGTATCTCATGAAATATGAGGGCATTTGTATAGAATGTTTTTGTCCCAGGAAGGCAGAGTATTTTCCTGTGTTCTCACTGTGTATGTGGCATCTAGTAAAAGAGTACCCATTTT
Source organism: Larus michahellis (assembly GCF_964199755.1). NCBI lineage: Eukaryota > Metazoa > Chordata > Aves > Charadriiformes > Laridae > Larus > Larus michahellis. Next base: position 25,299,156 of record NC_133900.1, read on the forward strand.
ATAGGAGCAGGCTATTTTTTCTGCCTGTTCAGTGAAAGTCTAGAGCTACTGTTCTGCTTGTTTTCATCTCCTTTCAAATAATTGGGATTACTCCTTTTGTCAGTTCTCCACCCAAATGCTTGGTACTTATATCTAGGATTCTGTGTCCTTGATTTAAATGCTTGTATGAAGAACTGAGTTCCCATACCCCAAAAGATATTTCTTACTAATACTGCTTTTTGACTTCTTTCTTTTGAATGGGCTTTCAGTCATGCAAACATAGGGCAAATCATACCTCTCTTTTAAGGCCAGTTCGAAAACTTACAGATACCTGAAGGATATTAACTGTGGTTTTTAATGGGATTTTTGTATTCAAGGTCAGAACTATTTTCCCTCTATCCTTTGTAGCATCTAAAACATACAGGCCCATATATTTCTGCGGGCTTCTAGAAATGACCTTAATAAATTCCCTATTACCCCTGAGAGGAAGCTGTCTAGCCTGCAGAAAGAATCTCCTTTTTCCCACATTTCTGTACAAACAGTAACTCTTTTGTATGTTTATAACCAATTCAAGGAGAAAGTTCCTGCCTGCAGTTAAAGCTGAACTGAGGTGTTGATTTAAAACAAGGTTCAACTTTGCCTGACGTAAAGATACTTGGTTTGTCCAGGAACTATGATGCTATAAGCCAGAGACCTCTGCAGCCTACCTATTATAGTTTTAATTTTGTCTGAGGATTTTGGAAAAAAAAATAAAAAATTTGGTTTTCTTTTCTGGGGGATATGTGGGAAGGAGGATGAGAGTGCTGCAGTTTTTTCTGCTTTTCTCAGGGTATCAAAAGTACATGAGATCAGCACTCCTTGCCATAGCAAATGAAGATAATTAATGGAAAGCTTAGTGTGTAATCACTTGTGCCAGCAGCTCACAGTCCTTGTAAGAAGGACTGCTCTTCTTTAATATACTGCCTGCCACACATCACCTGTATCACTTCATATCAATTTTAGTCTTGGAGGGCAACATATAAACACCGATCAACGTGTTTCATCCAAAATGGATCCATAAAATACATTCCGCTCGTATAACTAGTTTTGTTATCGTCACTTCTCTGTAATAAATGCATTCATGGAAAGTGCTTGTGTGTGTGAAAACAAACAAAAAGAACAAAAAAAAGAAAAAAGAAAGAAAAAAAAAGAAAAAAAGAAAAAAAAGAAAAAAAGAAAAAAGTGTTAGACTGAGATAGTTATGAGGAAAACTTCAGGAAAATTATCTCCTATCATGCTCAGTTTGTTCTGACAAAATATAAGGCATTCTTTTAGGTAGGGTTTTCTGATTATTAACAAGAGGGCTCAGATTACCCAACACAAACAAGTTGTAGATGAAGTGTCAAAATGAAACTTTGCTCTTCATAAAAAGTCACTGGCTGCCTCACATTCTGTCTTTGATTCAATTACTGGTTTTATGATGAAGATCCAAACTTTCAATCCAACACTTTCAATGAGGTAAGTAGTAGCACCTAGATTCTGTAGCTTACTTATACCTAGCAGATTTATGATTGTCCACCTTTTCCTGGTGTAGCTTTTGGGCTTTTTAGGCAACTGTTAATATATGATGAGAAAACATTCTTTTTCTCCACTGTGTTTGTCTAGATGTGGGGTCCTTTTGCCTCCAAGCTTTTGGAGGTGAAGAGTCCTCAGTCTACTAAGGAAGGACTGGTATCAACTTCATAGTACACACAGAGGCCAGTGAAGGAGAAAGACGGTTCTGGTCACTGGGGTGCCTTCAGATCCCATGCTGAATGCCCTTGGGAGCAATGTTGAATTTTGACACCAGCTTACTCTCTTACTGTCTGTCTTCCACCCAGATGGCTCAAGGGGCCATGAGGGATCACATAAGAATAGTAATTTCATGCCTGAGGGAATTTAAGGGCATAAGAACCATGCATTGTGCTTGCTGCTACAGAGCTATGGGCTTACCCCTTACTGGATTAATCCTGCTGAACAACTGTGCCTAGGAGCAAGTGGATTTGATGGGTGCCACAATTCTCTTCTGAGGTCCGTTTCAGAACATTATTGCTGTCTTTGCTTTCAGTTAGCTAGCTGTTAGACAACTAAAACAGTACAATGGTTATACCAATGTGAGACCTTCAATTCCTAAGAAATAGGAATTCCTTCCTCCCCTGAGACATAGTGAATCAAAAGGCACCGTAGCTTCCAAACAGACTGAAGACTGGATGTACATTGAGATAATTCCATTCTGCCCACTTCCTTTTCCTGGGACAAGTGTAGCCACACAGGAGGAGCGGTGGGAGTAAAGGCATGCCTCTTACTATTCTGCATATGCTTGAATGATATTCTTGGTTGCCTGTGGGGATGGAGCTGAAATTAGACTGTTCAGACATATTTAGTGCACTGGACTCTTTTCTGAAATGCTGGAAGAACCTTAGGCAAGTTGTTCTACCTCTCTGTGCCTCTGAGGCACCTCATGCTCTCTGATTTTTTTTAGAGAAGTGGGATGCATTTCAGGCCAGGGCTAGACTTGACTTTATCCTGTTACAAGTAACCTGTAGGAATCCCCTGCAGGAATCCCTTTCTTTCTGATGAATTACAGGAGCAGAGTAACATTGAACTGTTCATGGATGAAAAACAGGCATTGGAAAAATCACACAGAACTTATTGCTGTCTTTATATCTGTTTGTTGGTCACTGGAACCATTCCTAGTGCTACCTGGTCACCTCTGCATTCCAAGTTACTTCATAACGTCTCAGCGTGTCTCCACCCAAAGTAATGAGATGATTTCACCACATTTCTGTCAGCTTACACCAGATGAAGAACTGGACTAGAGATTTTCTTCATGCCTCTCACCTACAAGCCTCTGGAAAATCTCTTGTTTACAAGTCATGAAGAAACACATAGCCTTGTCACCTCTTTAAATTGCTGATTAGCATAGACAGATGACACTGTGCAAGCAAAAAGGGAATGTTTAATTCCCACTCTTAAAATGATGCAATAGAAATACTGCTTCCATGTGCAAGCTGACTCAGAAAAAAACTTAAAGAATTTTAATTTAATCCTGAACCAGAAATTCTGAAAGCTGGAAACCAAGCCTTGCTGAAAGGCTGTTGAACGGTGACTCTCAGCACTGGAGTTTTAAAGGCAAGTGAGAATTAAGCCCAAGTTCTTCTTTCTCTGACTATCAGCTGGGCTTCTACTGCACAGATCCTCCATGTTACTGAAGTCGTAAACACTCTTAAAAGCAAGAGAAGTTATTTAACCAAATGTTGACTTCAGTCAGAACACTGAAATTCAGATGCAGCCATTTAAATCACTTGCAAGCTCTAAGAGTGTTGCCCATGTACCTTTGAAAATCTGTGGCTCAGTACCTGTAGGACAGATTTTTGTCTGACTCAAAAAACATAGTCAATACAATCATGAAGTGAGTGTAGCTGTGTGAATTTACATTTGTGTGTCCCAAACCCTAGCTTTTAAACTGGCCTATTTCAATCAAATTTGACTGAATAGAGGATTCAAAAATTTTGTATTCAGGACAGTTAATTTAGTGACACAAGCACAACTTGAAGTGGTAGCCAAAGTTGATGTCTTTCTCTACCTTGTGCTGGAGGTTTATTACTAGCTGTTGTGGTCCCCAGTGGCATCATAGCTCATTTGAGGAAGCAGAGGTGCTCACTGAATAACCAATGCCTGTGTGCTGCTTGACTGGTACGTTTTTGGGTGAACTATTTCATAACTGCCTCCTCCCGCTAGGAAGCCAAGCAAAAAAGCAGTTTCACCTTCTTGATGCATACCACAAATTGTCTACATTAGAAGAGGGTAAACCCTGTTCACTCAACTGATAGTCAACGAAGCATGACAGATCTTAAGCTCAACTTTATATTTTTTTTTGAGGTGGTGGTGGGTATACGACAGGGCAACATACTGCAAACTCAGGAACAGGTTGCTGTCATGGGTTTTTGTGAGAGTTGTAATTTAGTCCATCGGCTGCAGTGTTTCCACTCATGTTGGCTAATTCAGCAAGATATACAAAGAGAAAGTGAGGCATCCTCTGTCAAGATGCCACGTCAGTAACATCTTTGGAGATTTGCAGTAGGACCTTGAAGCTGAATGTGAGGATGCACTGTAGTGTGGAACGTTAGGAGAGCAATTCTTATTCCTTCACTCATGACGGTCATTAGAAAATCACTTGCTTTTCTGTTTCTTGTGTGCAGCTGAAGGTCTGGGAAGGATGTCCTGCGTAAGATTCCACAACTGGCAAAAGTCATGGGAGAAGAGTAGATTCACAACAGGTCCATCCCTTAGTGTAATGCTGTATGTTGTTGTAGGTCCTCAAGGTAGTTGTGAGCTAACCAGAAGACCTTTGTGGCATAACACAGCCCAGCAGCTTCTTGCTACAATTCCAGTGTAGTTGCAGTACAGCAGCACTGCCCAAAGTAATTTTCACTGGTAGGTGGGCTATGGAAAAGCCTTTCTGCTTTCTGGGAAAGCAGAAATGCAATAAGCAGTCTAGAAGCTGCTGGTTCCAGCACACCTGAGGCAATATACAAAAGAGATTGCAATCTTCTTGTAGCCTGTCATTGCCTAGACCTGCACCGTTGATTAGGTGTTTTATTTTCATTAGTCTAACACCTTTGTACTCTTCACAGACTTTACCATATTTCCATGTATTGCCATGAGTCAGTTCAAATGCTTAGCTTAATGTCGTGCTGCATCTATGCTTCAATTTACACATCTAGGTATTATTTATCACACATACACTTGTTTTTTTTTTTGTTCTCAGGCTCATTCAGTTTCTATTTTACTTTGGCTTCATCTTCTACCTATTGGCAATCTCCATTGCTTTGCTCCTTCAACAGCCCATTAATGTTTATCCAGAAAAGAATTTTGCATTCTGCCAATTTTTTTTTAATTGCTGAGCGGAAATATAATTTGTCCCCAAAGCCACCATCTAACATTCCACTTAAATGAATGAAAGTACTGTGGACATGAACTGGCTTCCTGGACAGTGCATTTTAGCCTTTGGTTCCTATATTTTCTGAGGGATTTTGTGGAATGATGAACAAGAAAACATAAGTAGGACAAAAGTTGGAGTGTCATCACATTGCTCGCTATATTGATAAAACTTGGGAAGGCAGACATTAGACATTTTAAACCAATTCAGATTTTGGAAGTGTTTCACCTTGTTGGAAAATTCCATTTCTTTTTTGCTTAGTACAAGGACAACATTTTCACGGAGTGAACCGCAGACTAAAACGCTAAAGATCTGTGTATCCTCTCTGAGTGGAGACAGCTGGCAGTGGAGTTCTTCAGATGTTTTCCATTGACTCTCTCTTCTGAGGAAATTATGATAGTAGCATCTCAGCTCTCCAGGATTCTGTCCTTGCTGCATGCCATGACAAGACCTCCCTCCCCTCTAAACAATGTCTTTTAACCAGACCTGAAAATCACCCACAGTGGCAGCTCCTTTATTGCTTTTAGAAAGTATGAAAATACACATCCTTAAAACGTAGTTCTCCTGGGGTGGTTTGAATAACTTACTTCTACTTTACAAATGGTTTCCAGATAATGAACCACAGGGGAAACACTTTATGCCCTTGATGGCATATCCCTTGCATGCTGTATATCAGCCCTGAGATACATGTCATTTTTTAACAGTATCCCTTGTGTTTAAACTTTCTTCCATACACACACCATTTCCTTATTACTTACTTCTATGGGCAGTGCATCTGTGATGTCTATTGTGTAGATAAGTGTTTACTATCTCTCTTAATGTGTTTCATTTAGAGTACAACTTTATAGTACATCTCCTTTTTTCTCTCCACTGTCTTACTATTAAAAACTGCTGTTTGGCCTTTGCTCATGCACGCATCAATATTCTGCGTTTTTCAGAAAAAGCTTTCCTCCAGTTGTAGTGATCTGCTATTTTTCAATGCATTTTTCTTTCAACACGGTAATTTGGTTTCTGCAAGACTTGGATGAAGGGATAGGTAAAAACACAAATAGATGCAACCTGAGGTGAAGTAGTGAAATATCAGGCCTGTCGTACTACACTAGAAATAATTTTCAGGACTTAAGATCAAAAGTACTTACAAGACTGTTGAAAATGTGAATTGCAGCACAATAATCTCCCTGGGTTTGGGATGAGGTTCCCTCTCACCAAGTGCTGCTGTTTATGTATTAGTAAGTAGCCCACTAATGTGGTCAGCTGAGAGACCAATTAAGTTATCACATATACCTAAGGAAAGTAGTGGTTTGTGTCTGACTCATCCTTGTGACATGAGGAGATCTGAGTCCCCTTACCACCATTTGGGCTCTAACACAAGTGCAAGGGTGGACTGTGGGTTATTATATCTGGGACAAGAATAACTGAATAGTCCACAAAGTATTTCCTGAGCCTTTACAGTTAAGCTACGTAGCCCACTTCATCCTATATGGATAGGGCTTGAATTGCTATCCTGAAAATAGTGGTGGATCAGGACCTGCTGAAGATGCTGTTGGATGTTCAATGCCACAGTGGCAATCTCTAGTATGTTGTTGGGACCAAAACTGTTGCTGAGTCTCTTGGTCATAGCCCACAATTACATCAAGCACATAAGTTACCATAGAAAGGCAGGGCGGATTTCATGGAATTACTGGCATACCTAATAAAAAAATAGTTACCTACAAAAAACTTGAGTTGCCAGGAATTTGCATATTTGACATATTTGGAGAGAAAAGATCCTTTAATACTTAACAGAAGTAATTATTCATGCTTTGTAACTGAGGCTGAGAATGTATTCTAAATGGTTTAACAGATGCATTACCTTTTACTATTTTGTCAAAAATGACTTCTTTTTAAATAAAGAATGGCACATACCAGAGAAAGTAATACAGATATAGCTAGCCACCTAGGCATTGAGTTCTTTCACAATAACTGTCTGTACGGAAATATTGAAATACAAATTCTTTTCTTCTGTCTGGTTTGAATCAATTTGCTCAGAACAGGTATATTTTTCCAGAAACAGGTGGACAAGGAATGTCTCTTTCTGCTCATCTTCAGTCCTGTGCTGTCTTCCTGCCCTATCACATTATCTTTCCCTGGGGTAGGGCATGCATTCTTGCCTTCCACGTCATGGTGCAGTGTTTTGTTTTCCATCAGCATTGTTAGAAAGACCTTAACGTGGGGTATGCCACTTCTTGGGCTGGGCAGTTTTAAAATGCCAGAAGATGCTTTTGACCTGCAGCAACTTCAGAGTCAGCCTTAAACATCGAAAAATAGAACATCCTATTCCACTGTTAAATCTCTCCTGAATGGCTCAAAACCCAATCTGCTCTTTGGCATAAGATAACTCAGGATATTGCTATATTTTGGTAGCAACTGTGAAAATTCAAAGCCAAAGCACTTTCTAGAGAGGTGTAAAGAACTAGCGTTTTGTGGCAACTTTTCTCCCAGTTACTGGTGTGGACACCGAAAAGGATATAACAGATGAAAAACTCAACTACCTACCTGTAGTCAGAACACTTATGTGAGGATGGGGCATGGAATACATAAAAACGGTCTATAGCAATGTTGTGTGTCTGACAGACTGAACCGATCACCGAAACTTATGCTGCACTTATTTCCTAGTAGTACAGGAACACAGTGGTCTAGGGCCTGCCACTTTTGCCATTTGCCTAAAGGAAGTATTTCATCCCTGATTTGTTTTCCTTTGTTTGGAAGACTAGAAAATGCAGGATTAACTTTGTGTTATAGGAGAGCCCTGAGAAGATGAGGTCAAACATACCCGTGTCATCTCACATAAGCAAGAAAGTATATGAATGGTGACTAAGAGAAGGCTCTGGGGAGACCTTATAGCGGCCTTACATTACCTGAAGGGGGCCTACAGAAAGATGGGTAGCGACTCTTTATCAGGGAGTGTAGCGATAGGATGAGGGGTAACAGTTTTAAACTGAAAGAGGGTAGATTTAGATTGGATATCAGGAAGAAATTCTTTACTGTGAGGGTGGTGAGGCACTGGCACAGGTTGCCCAGGGAAGCTGTGGATGCCCCATCCCTGAAGGTGTTCAAGGCCAGGCTGGATGGGACTTTGAGCAGCCTGGTCTAGTGGGAGGTGTCCCTGCCCAGGGCAGGGGGGTTGGAACTAGATGATCTTTAAGGTCCCTTCCAACCCAAACCATTCTATGATTCTGTGAGTACCCAGTTCCTATTAAGTTTGTTTACTTCTGTTTTCAACCTCAGGTTTTGTTTGGACAGGATTTCAGTAAACAACCTAACGGGTGAAGTAATACCCTTTCTGTTTCAGGTTAAGTCAAAATGCTTTAGTCAATAGCTTCCAAGCAGAGTCCAATCCAGCTGCTAGACTGGAGGGTCTTGAGAAGGGTATAAAACAGTCCCTCTGTATCTCGGCACTGTCATTAAACTTTTGCTTCCACATTTTTCTTTAAGACTGTCCAAGCAGCCTTAAAGCACAGCCTGATGGCATGGAGAAAAGGCCAATGCAAGAAGCTCTCCTGGCTGAGGAAGGAGGGTTGCATCGCTTGATGTGTAGACATGCTTTCACGCTCCCTGCCTTTGAATGAAACCAGAAAGGATAACAGCCTGACCACCGACTACACTTCAGATTATTTGCTTGTTCAGTGGCATTAAAGTTCAGCTGACAACTGCTGTGTGAGCAACCAAGGTCTCTAATGCCCGTCTCTAAAATGTTCAACTATTTTACTTAATAACAGCCAAGCTCTAGTGCAACTCTCTGGCATACTAGCACAGGCGATTTCAGATAAAGAAGAAATTGGGACTGGCTGATAAAAGCTGATACAGTGAATCAACATCCTCCCCATACAGTGAGCAAAAGGCAAACCACAATTTGCTGCAGATTGCAGTTGGGCTAGAATCCAGTGATCTGTGCCACTTGATAACAGCAGAGATTTGGAGCCAGCTTGTGCTTTTTTTTCTTTTAAGATGCACTGAATGCTAGTCTGAAAATATTCCATGAGAATACAATTCAGCTAACATATCACTTTGTGATTAATGACTCTTGCATGTTTTTTCCTCTTAAACAGACACATTTGCATGCAGACTATCTCTCTTTAGCCTTCTGTTCCTACTGATACCTCAGCTGAAGTCATAACCCTTTGTTTGTGACATCAACATGGGTTGCTGTGTAGGTGATTATGATGTTAAGGAGAGAACATTATGACTTCAGGTGAGGAATGAACAGCAGGAGCAGACGAAATCATAACTCACAAACATACTGCTTGCATGCAAATACCCCCATTGTCATAACACAAATGTTACAGTGAAAGATTTGCAGAATATGGAACATGCAGGCAGAAAATAATAGTAAGCAGAGTGGCTCCCAAAGTTCTCCAGGAACCATAGGTTATTAAAAAAAAAAAAAGGTAAACATGCATGATTTCTTTGTCTGCATGAGTTGCTAGGGTTTCCTGTTTTGTTTTTTCTTCAGGAAATATCCCTTCCACCCCACTTTTATAGTTTCCAGTGCTTTTCCACTGTTACAGTTTCCACTTCTTAATTGTGTGCTTCAGTCAACAGACAGTTCTATGCGAACACAGCCTGGCTGCTCAAAGTCTGTGTTATACAGCGGAGTTCTTCCTTGGAAATGAAACTTCAGAAACTCAGACAGACTTCAAACAGATGCACACCAGTGTGTTGGCTGTTTGGGCATTCTTGCACTCAGAAGATGCAGGAAATGCAGGAAGGCTGTCAAAATAATTTCAGATGTGTGCTTTTTAAAATGCATCACAGGGGTTTTCTGCAACTGTGATGTACCGGTGAACTGTTATACACCATCTTGTTAATCAGGTAACACAAACAGACCTCTGATGCTTGCTTACTTTACTTAGCTGTCATACATTTTTGTTTTTTCTTGATACTATTCTTGCTATTAGTAATAATAGCAACTAGAAAGATCAAGGCTTCGCTTCACTAGATATGGAAAAAAGAATAAATTATTCATTGCTTTAAATAGTTCAAGATTCTGAGGATACCAGAATAGTATTTTAGTAAGAATTTACTACAAAAATAACACCCATTGAGGTTGAGGTTTTCATCATGCCATTCTTACTGTCTTAAATAGGAATCTGTTCAAAACTCTACACAAAAACCAGAAACTAGTTTGTTCGTCAAGGATGAAGGTAAATCAAATCTCTTTAGCGCAAGAAAGCTGGAGAGGGACTTTTTACAAGGGCATGTAGTAATAGGATGAGGGGCAGTGGCTTCGAACTGGAAGAGGGCAGATTCAGATTAGGTATCAGGAAGAAAATTTTTCACTATGAGGGTGGTGAGGCACTGGCACAGGTTGCCCAGGGAAGTTGTGGGTGCCCCATCCCTGGAAGTGTTCAAGGCCAGGCTGGATGGGGCTTTGGGCAGCCTGGTCTAGTGGGAGGTGTCCCTGCCCAGGGCAGGGAGGTGGGAGCAAGATGATCTTCAACATCCCTTCCAACCCAAACCATTCTATGATAGGTGCCATATCTACATTTGTATTGCCGCAGCTTATTGACTGTATTTCTTATTATCTGTATTGAGTCTTTACTACTTTCCCTTTTGTTTGTCAGTGTTGCCTAGGAGACATTTCTGATTTTGTTACAATAACAACAGTTCTCAAAGTGAAAAGAAAGTTGAAAGGCTTCAGAAGCACACTTTTTAGCACTGATTAGAGATGAGTGTAATTAAAATATTGTTCTTTTCCTTGACCTTGAGTCAAGGTCACTCTTAAAACTACACTGCTAGAAAATCCTGCTGCTGGGGAAATCATCAGAAATGGGGCCTGTTCCCCCTTCACTGTTGGAACAGCAAACACTTTTCTTCCCTCATGTTATTTGGAAAGCTTGCAAGATATTCACAACGAAACTGAAAAATATAGAAAAGTCATCAGTTTTCAGGTATACTTATGATCCCAAAGGTTGGTTGGAGTACAAATGCTTTTATCTTTCACCTGTCCCCTATTTCAGGTGAGCTGAATGTGTTCTCTGGCTTTCTGCATAGTGAAGTGATCCTCTTTTTGCAGCAGTACTCCTTGCTGAGTTTGGCTTTGTCATTCTATGTTTGCTTACACCAGGAACTCTCCCAATTCCTACAGGCTATCGTTAGACAAACAAGGAATAATGCAGAGACCATTTTCCGGTGAGCCCAGTAATCTCAGTACTGCTCCACGCACTGCAAGACCAAGCCTGAGTGCTGTGCTAGAATGCCTTTAGCTTCCTACTGTTGCGTCACATTACTTTAGATTTTTTTATCTAGCACAGTCAGAAGTATCTCCCTTTCTGGAGGAAAATGCATGATACCTTGGATTCCTTTAGCCATGAAACCTCCAGTATTAACATAACTGGACCTGTGATGCAAAGTATGCTATTGCTTCCTCCGGATGTTAAGATAGCTCTTAATTTCCTTACTCACAGGTCAGAACCCCTTGATGTATCCCAGCAATCACCTGGGAAGTGGGACCTCGTGGGAAATGTAGTTCACATGAGGAGCGCTGGTCACCAAATGAAACAGGTGCCTGAACTATAGCTGCCAGGAGGTACCACAACAGCATTTCAGAATCAGCTGAGGTACAGTTACAGACCAGAACAGATATTTATATTAAGATTGAATTTGTGATTATATAGAGAATATTCATTACCCAGGGTCACTGGCTTTCTATAATCTATCTACAAAGCTATCACTAAAACCTGATTTGCAAATGACCTACCTGCAAGATTGGACATACAGCAAAAATATTTGCATTTAAAATATATTCAGAGGTGGTTAGCTCGTACTTCCTTTAGCTAAGGAGTATTATCTGCTTGTACAAAGATTTACCAGCCATAGGTGACGGGGATTAGTATATGTGGATGTATTGCACCGCTGGTTTAAATGTTAAATAGATCTCTTCATGGGTGAGTTCAAACTATTTCTGAACTGATTATGAACTACTTTTTGCCTTTAACGGGGTGGGGGGGAAGGGGAAAGCGGGAAGAATGGGATGGTTATGGCAGTGCCAGTTACGTTTTAGTTGGAAAGCAAGGGAAGATGGATGCTGTGACTGAGAGGAAAACTTCATCCATCTTGACTGAGCTGGAAATGCTAAGCTCATAATGGAGACAGGACTTATTTAATGAATAACAATATTCTTTCTAATTAAAAGGCCTGATTCAATACTATTTCTGGCTCTGTGTAGCTCTACTAGTTTCTGATGGCCTTTGAATTGTGCAATAGAGAAAACAATGAGCAACTTCCAATTTAAGCAAAGCAGAACTCCCATTCAGCTATAATTTGGCTGTTATTATATGCCTACTAAGTCACACCAAAGGGGCTGAAAACCTTTGCAAAGATTTCCCAGGAGAATCTTGCACCTCTTCTCTGCTGGAGAGAAAACTTCCTTCCTCTAAAAGAAGCAAAGACATCCACAGGCTGAGTGAGAGAGTCCCATAGGACACAAAGAAAGCCAAGACTTATCCCAAGAGCTGCTGGAGGATTAGCGGCTTTTCAAATTGGATCAGTTATTTCAGTGTCTAAACACAGAGATTTTAAGAATGCTTCTTGGCTTTTCTTTTGGCCTTGTATGGCTAAATAGACAAGCAAGCCTAACCAAACAGAGCTGTGGGATAGTTGGACAGCTTTAACAACTGGTCTTGAAACTTCTGGATATAACCCACACAGTGCATCTCCGCTGAACATGGGAGGCCTTTTGGGATGCTTTAAAAACTCATGAGATCAATTTTACTTTATTGTTACTTGGAATTTCCCCCCAAGACTTTAACTTTATCTCCTCATTTTAGTTAGGGTCAGTCAGGTCTATAAATCTGTACAGCCAGGCAAAAACTTGAAGATAAGGGTATGGCATGCTGTACAGTGTGAATTATTAGGCTGGAAATTTCAAACCTGTCCACCGGATTAAGACGTTCAGTTGCTATTAAAACTAATGAGAACTGGATTGCCAGCTCCTCTAGGTAACTTCAGAGACTGCAGCCATAGTACAAAGGGAGGTAACCAGGGATGGTGTGCAAGGGATTTAGAAGCAGGACAAATATTTCTCATAGGACTAGAGCAACCGATGCATGACAAAAAGGGCCTTCTATCCAGGGGAGCAAGGATGAGTTGTATTCTGCAGTTACCAAGTGGACAAAGGGCCTAGCAGGGGGATTTTTTTCACAGAGAACAGATGGAGCCTTTTAGGCAAGTGGCAGGAAAGCAGATAAGTTAAGCAGAGCTGCTTTGTGTCAGCTTCCACGGCACTCAGGGGCAATAGGCAGTAGCAGCAATTAACACAGTAAGCGGGAGGCAGGTGTCAGACTCCACATGAGGCCATGCAAGACTTGCCCCAGGGAGGTCATTTTGAACTTCTTTGCAGCCCAGCCCTGTCACAGTACTGAGATGCTTTCAGGCAACAGTAGGTCTGCCACTTGGTGAACAAATTAAAACCCAAAAGAGTAATTTGTGTTGTGAAAAAGTGTATTTCCATCCCTTCCAGTTATTTCTGTGATATGAGACTTGGGCTGAAGAACAGAACTGAGGCAGGGTAATGCTGATGCTTTTGTTTGAACCAGATACATGTATGCCAAGATAGCCATGTGGAAAAAGAGCTTAACAGCTTTAGAAAACAATTGAGGAAAAAATAGACAAAATGTTCTTCCATCTTCAGAATAAAGATGGCTGACCTGTTTTGTCAATAACAATATATTCGAATTCTTTTACCATTCATCTTGTTGTGTACGGTGTTTTGTATTTTGTTTGTGGCTATCTGACAGCTACTTTATTGGAAATGCATTTGAGCTTGCCAAATCATGAGCTGGATTGTAAAAAAATCACAAAACAAAGGGGCCTTTTTTCTTGAATTGCTGAATGTTCTCAAACCATTGCTGAGAAAGAAATCCTTATGTAAGAGAGATCCTGGTTTTGTTAAAATTGCTATGTTGACAGGCCCCAGCACTGATCATAAGAGGAAAGTTCTGCTCCATGGTGAATTGTAGGTGAATGTGGAAAGAACTGTAATGTTTTACAATGAAAAAGACACTTAATAAAAAGATAAAAAAACCCCATGTAAATGAAATCTGAAAGGTTTAGAAATATGATTTTTCGAATTAAATGCAGCCTGGCCCCCAAGGATAATGCTTAGACAGTTCCCATGGCACCTAGTTTCCTGCCAGCCTTCAGACAGAACAGAAAAAAACAGGAATAGCATAGCATAGCATAGCATAGCATAGCATAGCATAGAATCGTTCAAGTGGAAGGGGCGTACAAGAATCCCCTAGTCCAACTGCCTGACCACTTCAGGGCTGAACAAAAGTTAAAGGATGTAATTAAGGTCATTGTCCAAATGCCACTTAAACACTCACAGGCATAGGGCATTGACCACCCATCTAGGAAGCCTGTTCCAGTGTTTGATCACCCTGTTTGTAAAGAAATGCTTCCTAAATTGCTTGAGTGCTGTGAGCCTAGGGGCTCAGCCCCAGACCTGTTGACTGTATCATATGTTTTCATTACATGTTATGGAAACCCCTGATCTGGATTTATTAAGTACTAAACTGGACTTAAAATAGCAACTGAACAAAAAGCAGATAGGGCGTGGTTTGAAATGCTCACTTTGGACATGTGTGCCTGTGTGAAGCTGATGATAGTCTGTGTCGATCTTACTATATATAGACTTTCATAGCTTCAGGTGGGTCTCTCCTTTACATAACAGACTGAGGCTTTGCAGTTCTGGTGCAACCTTCTTTTTTAGTTACTACTAGGGGTTTTTTTGGCCTGAGAACTCAGACATGTGCTTACTAATGTCTGTGATTAGTAATTGTGGATGCGTAGGCAGCAGGCTTCCTATACAGCATCACACCGATGGCATATGGCCTTATTAAGCAATACATGGGCTATTCTGTTCTCTGGATTTATAGCACATGTGTGGTCCTTCAGCTCATGTAGTCTCTCACTAATTGTGTGGGCAATTTAGAGGTTTAAAGGCAGTGGTCCTCATGTGTGCTGGGAGGGGCTATTCCTGTTTTGCAAGAGGATGTTTTGCTTGATGATGTTAGAAATCAGATTTCTCCCCCAAATAAGACAAGGTACAGTGGATATAGCAACTTCCAAAATGGCAATCTTAAAAGATACTTCTTAGTATTTGGCTTTATGGGTGCTTCATTCTTTGATTTTAAACCTTTCTAGATGCAGACTTAAAACTTCCTTAGTCTTGAGAGGTCTGACATTGTTAAAGCTCCTGGATAAATATGGGATGTTAAAATGAGGCCACATGATTCCCCTTCCCCTTCCATAGGCTGCCCCTAACCAGAGGGTAATATGCCTCTCATGTGGGATGGGTGAATCAGTGTCTCTTGTTCTAGGGCCTCGTTAGGTTGGTTGGTTTCTTAAACAGACTGCTTCATAAAAAATAGAAAGTGTCTTAGGGAAAACAGCCTGGGACTCGGGATTCACCCTCTCAAGAGGGTGAATTGTCTGTTGAGAAAGGTCGTCCTTGTGATTTCCTTGGCCATATGAATTGTGTTTCCTGTACAATGAAAAAAATTAAGTCACAGTTTGGTGTCCAGAGCCCCTGCCTGGAAGATGAGTGGGGAAATGAATCTATGTATGTTTCCCAAATGTGTTTTCTGATCATTCATTTTGCAGAAGATGGATCCTCCTTTTCCTGTAAGAGTTTAGTGATTTCCTGCTGAGTCAAGGTCAAAGAGCGGTGCTGCCTACCTTCTGGAAAGCTTTCAAATCCATGCATTCAAAAAAAGGAGGAGGTGAGGCAGCGCAAGGTATGAGATTCACCTCACTGCCTTCCACTTAAGCAGCAAGTCACCCAGAACTTGCCAATGTGTTGACTGTTTTGAACGTTATTCGAGTGTACTTAGCTCCTATGATATGCTTTGCAAATGCTGCACGTGAGCCTTAAAGTTATGTGCTTTGGTGCCAAAGACACTTGCATTTTCCTCAAAGTGGCAGACAATGAGCACCAAGGAAGTCTAGAGTCTAGTCTAGCATCTTAATCATTACAAATTTGTCCTACATAAAAGTTCTGAACCCCAAAGAGAAAATGAAATGCAAAGGGTCAGGATTCTGTAGATCATTGCGGTACTGCCTTTTGTCAACTGAGAGGAATGTGTTCACCACATGGCTTGAAAATTCAGTGCGACCGTCAGTGTACTCTGCCATGTTAGACATAGTTGCAAATTGTCCTGCATTTCTTTTTCCTGGTTGTAATACTTTTGGATATGCAAAAGGTGTGAGAAGTGCTGATAGTGGAAACAAAGTACATGTTTTCTGATAATTCAAGCCAGTTCTGTGATCAATATGACAATTGGTTTTGTGGCCAATTGACAACAAGAGAGTTGGGATCTATTTAGGGAGAAAATCAATCTTTTAAAAGAGAGCAAGAAGAAATGCAAGTGGCATTTCAGGATTAATCTTTAAAGGATGTATAATAGATCAGTATAATTACAAATATTGTAACCAATAATCAAAGCAATTACTATACCCTGGCATTTCTCAGTCCTGAGAAACGCCAAGAACTTCTCTAAAAAATAGACACTGCTTATTCCAACTTCCTCCACCTCACCTATTTGTACTGATAATTTAATTTCAAAATAATAGAAGGAAGAAAAACTTCAAGCTAGGTCATGAATTTAATACTTAATAGCTCCCAATAACTAGGAAATACCTGCAGATAACAAGATATACTCAGTGCCCAGCAAATAAAAGGGAGTTGTAGAGCAGCCAATCTAATTACTTAAATCTGCCTACCCAGGGAATTCTTCCCCTCCCGCATTAGGATTCTGAGCCGCAGCTGTAGGCTGAGGAGAACAAAGACATGAGATGAGGGGGCAATGAAAGGGAAGTAGGGAAGTATATACAGTTTCTTATTTTGCTGAAGAAAAGGAGGATAATGACATAGTCAGAAGCCACAGAGGTCCACGTGGAAGTTGTATGCTGTCCTTTCTGTGTGACTGCCACTGTGTGCTGCATGCTGTTTTGCATTTCTTTTTGCTGAAAGGCTTGCATGTTTCCTAATGACACCTACTCTGCAGCTGGGCTAGGCAAGGGTGTCACATTAGAAAATTGCCTGTTGTGCAGTGATGGTCTTTGGCCAACTTGTCCTCTATCTGCACAGATAGAGTTGTGACAGTTCTTGTCTCTTCCTCTCAAATTTCTCATCACCTCTTTTCAGATACCCTCCATGTTGCCTAGGAAATCCTGTTCCCACTCCCCTCTTGACAAAGAGCAGGTGCAGGCCCTCTGTTCAACCAGAATCCGTGCACTGTATCCTGAATCCATGCATTGTATCTTGCTGCACCTGATTGTCAAGTTGTTAGCATAAAATGCCTATGCTTTATTTGAATGCTTCTATACAAAGCCCTACAACTTGATAACAAAGCCCTGAGTTGAGGGAGGAGAGACAGGTGTTCACCTTACCGATTTCACTCCTACTAATGGATGAGATACCAAGGGGGCTGTTAGAGGTGTGAGAAAACAGTTCTTTAATCTTCTTTGCAGAAGAGGAGAATGGCTAAAAGTGAGGTAAAGGCATTTGGAAATTTAAGAAGGTAAAACAAAGGGGGACATGATCCAGAACATGGAAAACAACAGATGTCATCTATTCTAGGACCCAACATTCACTGGACTACATTCCATAAAAAGAGTGCACAGAAACAGCTTTAAGTTCCTATAGTTGTCTTATTGGAGCAAGAAATTGGGAAAATTCAAATATGCATTGTGAGATAAGCAAATCTGTCCACTGTTCCTTACGGAAAGGGGTCTTTCTTCATGATTCAAGTCCAGCACAGCAGCTTCCTGTGCAGATCAAATTTCATTCACTGAGTGCACCTAGAGCCTCTAGGAATTTGCTTTTTCTTGTCCACAGACCTGACTGGGCATCTGTTCCTTGCAGCCCACCTAGAGCTCTCTCAAGCAGCTCACCCCCGCACTCCGCCACTAAACATTAATACCAGTGCTTTCAGGCAAAGCAAGTCACCCTTTAGAGAATAGAATCTGTGAAAAGGCAAACAGGCTTCTGTGCTGCACAAAACAAACCACAAGTGGTGAACTACCAACCCGGGAGCAGAAGCCTGTGTAAGTAGGAGGTTCAGCATAGGTCTGAACGTATTGCATTCATCCATATAGCAGGGATGGCTATATAGAAGAAAGGTCCCTGAAGCCTGAGGAGCACTGTGGACCCAGGGGAGAGTGGCCTGAATGCCTCAAAGCATTGAGCAAGGCTGGGGATTTTGTGTTACTGTCTTTGTGTGAGCCTTATGGCCTCTTCTGCTGGTGCTATCTAAAACAAACACTTGTGTAGTCTTGGTAGACTGGTCCAGCTGTGTGTCCCATGGACTGTCAGAATCTTCCTTCTCTGGAGATATTCAAAACCTGTCTGGGTGCATTCCTGTCCAGCCTGCTCTGGGTGAACCTGCTCTGGCAGGGGGTTGGACTAGATGATCTCCAGAGGTCCCTTCCGAGCCCTACCATTCTGTGTGATTCTGTGTAATCCTCCCTCCTTGATGCTGTTTGTGAGTCTTCTCTTCTCTGATCTAACAAAAAGAGTAGTAGTGACTGTGTGGCATGTGACTCTTGAGAGGAGTTAGACAAGTGAATCATTTTCTGGGGTTAAACTAGTGTATTTCAATGCGTTGGAGCTAGTATTTTCTTTTCCTAGCCAAGTCTTTAACAAACAGAACATGAAACAGCAGGAAAGCCGGCTTCCCACCAAGAATAGGGCTATATAAAGTTCAATATATTTGCAACTTTGTTGCTATTCTAGAATGACAGCACTTCTTCATATATATTACTTCCTTTTAAATAAATAACCTTCCCTTTACATCCTACTTAATTCTGTATGTAAAGGTCTGAATAATATATTACGTCAATTATTTATTAATGTCAAAGTTAATTTTAATAAGTAGATGAAAAGACCAAGTGGTTTCATTTTTTTATGCTTTGCCAGTGGTAAGGATTTTTTAAAAATATTTTTGTTTACAGAAGGAGTTAACATTTTATATAACTGCTTGAAATTTATTGCTCATAGGCTCTGAAATCATTACCATTTTATTGGCAACTGTGTAAAATGCAGAACGTACCTGTGCTGAAGGGTTAGCAAATCATTATGGTTAAAATGACCGAACAAGCTATTCAGCATCATGGCAGGCTTTTCTCAGTCGCACTTCAAAAAGAAATTCTGAAGACCTAAATCTGGTCCTAGAGAGTTGGATGTTGCTTTCTTTTACTCAATCAAATGGGTGTATTGGTCAAATATCTGAGGATATCAGGAGATTGTGCACTCGGAGGCGAAGCAGCAATGTATACAGGTGTGCTTGCAGCCAGTGAATTTCTTGGTATTGTTGGTGCTTCTGCTTTACTCTGTGCTAGTAGAGGTTTCAGAGCTACGGCAGGACTTGATGCCGGTCTGTTCATTAACAGCCGACACATGTTGAGCACTGATTACAGTTCAGAGCTGGGAACTGGGCAGAGTATTGAGTGCTAACTACCGGAGTGGAATTGTCATGGCAGATGTTGCATTAACTACCTAGGATTCTTGTAATTTCTGTTTCCCTTTATCAATTCTGGTACCAGGCAAGGGATACTGATTTTTTTTTTGATTATTTTTTTTCTCCTGCTCTGAATCCACAAAACTTATTGAGGAGCAGAGCCTGTGATTTGTGGCCCCGTTTATAGATGTGTGCCTATTTAAAATTAATCTCAGCCTGCTTGAGAGGGTTTTGCTTTGGGACGTGGATTCCTTCTTTAACACGCCGAGATCAGAAAGGGTCCTGAGCTGCAGTGGAAGAGCACTAATGCAACGCTGGGAAATCTGGCAGTTTGGTTTTTGGGACTGTGTTGTGTCAGTTTTAGATCCCCTGTGAAGTCCCATCTTAATGGAGCACCTGGACCCTGTACAGCTTCTTGCTGTACAGCCCCAGCTGATGTACAGGATTGCACCACTAACCTTAAAGAGTTTCATTTCACATCCCCGTATTTCTACTGGGAGCACAGAAAATGCCAGTGTTGCTCTGATCCTCTGCCTGGCAGCGTTCAGTAGCGGAAGATTCAGAGCAAAGTGCATGAAACCTCACAGTTGGGAACTGTGTGATATTGGGTAGTTAATTGAAGGCCTCTGAGACTTATGCTGCTAAACTGGTTAAGGACTTGCGAAGTTGGGAAGAATCATACCCTAGAGCCACAAGGTCATTAGCCACATGCGCATGCCTGCACATTTTTATAAGAACCATGAAAAACATAATAAACAGGTATTTTCAAGATATTATTTGTATCTAAATAGTATTGTTCATAACTAGCTTCTCACTTAAATTGTCTTTCTCACAGCAACGTTGGAGGAAAGTGTTGCCTTTGGTATATATAATGGAATCTGTAGCATTGACTTTTTTAAAGTGCATTCAGATGGTTAAAATCTCATATTAATACCATGGAAATAGCTCAAGACTGTGACCTGCTCTCTCTGCGTGAAACTCTAAAATAGGCGTACATTGCAAGATACTGTTTGTATCCAGTTTTTTCCTTCCTTGGATGGAGAAGGGTGGAGAGAAAACTACCGTTTTTTGAGAAGTAAGGAAGCTAATTGATAACCTTTTTGCCTTCATGGTTCTTGTGTGGAGTCAGCCCCAGGCTGTAGGCAGCAAAAGTGTTTGCCTGATGGGTACTAAGGACCTCTGTGGAATTCACATATCCTGTGAGCAAGTCATGGGTACCATGAGAAAGTTTACCCATAAATTCTTGTCCAGCTGGCAGATCAGTGAGTGTTTAAGCATGAAGGATGAGTAAAAGGTCTCAGTTAAGAATGCGTAACCACTATAGTTGTCATGATTTGGCCAGCCGGTGCTCGTTTGGGCTGGTTGATATGAGATATAAAGAAAATAGGTTAAGGAATGGACTTTTATGAATGTGGTCCTTGAAAAAGGAACAAGGGAGAGCTTGATGGTTCTGTTTGGCATGTCTGCATTTTTTGTTCAGGCTTGCTGCTTGGATTTTGTCGCTCCATTTATACTGATGTTGCAGAAAGTAATGGTGTATATATATGATCAAAGTATTACCGAGGGATAACCTAGCAACATTTTACAAGTGGCAAATTACTTACACTTCATTTGGTATTGGTTGTAAAAACATTAGTCATGTTGAATTCTTTTGGTATTATTCATTTGAATGTAAGAGATAATACTTCCACCTTAAGCACTGAATAATTTTAAGAGTAGATGAAAGTCATCTAAATATCATCCTTATTGTGTCTCAGTGCTCTATACTCAAAACACAAATGTACAGCAAGGGAGGAAGAATGAGGCTTAACAGTGTTTAGCAGAACAGCACAAAATGTTTTTGCTTTGGATTCAGATGAATCAAATTGAGCTGTTTGTCCTCCTTGTTGATACACAGCCTCAACATGGTATTTCTTTCCTGGAGACTGTTTTTTTTTGTAATGGGATGCATCTTCACTTAGATGACAGGAGAGATGTCCTAAGATGCTATATGTGACTGTACAGCATGCTGGTATTTCTCCCTGTCAACCAAGGACAACTAATTGGCAAAGCTGTTTTGGCTAAGGTGTCTTACTCAGCAGTAATTTCAAACAAAAAGAATGGAGCGACACAGCCCATTTATGTCTCAGTGTCTTTCCAGTGAATTAACAAGAAATAGTTCCCCTCAAAATAGTTGTTCCTTTCCTGAAAAGCATTCCCACCTCTGGGGATGGTACACGAGCTTCAACGCTGTGTGTGCTTGCCCACTGGGGTTCCTAGATCTCATGCTGGTTTATTTCCAAGTGGGATGAAGGGTTTGGCTAGGACTGTCAGATGCTCACATGCCCTGCTGAAACACGCACATGCAGATGATACCCGTCTCCACTTCTCAGTGGACAAGCGAGCGAGAGGACAGCCTTTTGCACCAATTTTCCCCTGTGTCCTGCTGCTCGTCTCTGCAATGCGTAAAGATGCTTGTTTTAATGAGCAAGAAACGGAAGCGGTGTTGTTGTGAAGAAGGAAAATTCTTCAGGCCTGTACAGATACAAGCTTAAAACTTGGACTAGCTGGGGTATGTCAGGTAACAAATGGGTTTTGTGTGGGCTGGCGGCATAGCAGATCTGCCTGGTTTTCCATTCTGTCACACCTCTGTTACCGCTGCTTTTGTGCATGTCATATCCTAACAATACAGAGCAGCATCAGGTGAGAGCAGGTTTAAGCCACAGCTCAGAATTCTTGAAAACGTGACGTGGGATATGCCAAGGGAAGATGTTCGTATCAGGGTTTGAGGCTCTTCCGTCAGCAAATCGCTAATAGGGGCAGGTGGGCCAGCTTTAGCATATGCTTTATCCATAATCTCAAGGAGAAAGCTCACTAGACTTTCTTTTGTGCTGTTTCTGACTTGTTACTGTGTTTTTCTCCTCAAGTCTTCAAGAATAAAGCAGTTCTCAAACTTACTACTGACACTTTAGGCACATTTAATTTACAAATACTGTCCAGAGAACCTGCTTATTTGCAGTCAGACTCCAGTAAACTCAGAAACTAATTCATTTAATGCTTAACTTTGACACTAGCAATTTAAACTATTTTTCTTTATATCAGTAATTGACACTGTTTAGGCAGGATGCAGGACAATTAATTTAGACATGCCAATCACTGTAAACATTCTGACATAGCTAATTTAGATAATTTTTGCCTGTTGTACTGCTTTAGGCGTGTCTATACGATTACGATAAGTGTCTCTTCTTTTGGCTCATATGCTTGCCAGTCTGGAGTGTGATTTACACCAGCAGTGCTCAAACAGACTAGGGTTATTAAGTTTTCCTGGTACATAAACTTTTAGAAATTTGACCCAATTTAACTATTGATTTTCTATTGAAGCATATATGTGCATATTCAAAGTCGTATAAGCATAAGGAAGTGGTGTCATGACTCACACAGCTGGTTAATTTGTTTGCCATTTCTCAACCGGAGAACAAAGATGAACTTGGTATTTTGTGGCTAGAATTGCAGTAAATATCCATGGTTGGGGTGAAAAAAACCCCAACACTTTCCTTTTATTGCACTTCATTTGAAGATGCTTCCCTAATTCCCTAGCTCATTGGAGTTTCTACTGGATTGCCTGCTGTTTCCCAGATTCCTAGAGAGAAGAGTGGCAAAGGACAGATATACTAAATCTGTATGTTGTGAGGACATTTCTCAGTTTCTTTTGAGAGCAGGTGCTCGTGGAATTTTTAGGCTAGTAGAGTGGTAATAGGAGTTATTTAGAAAAGCCATCAAGTGTAAAAGCATGTGCTGCTTTATGCCACCTCACATGCTCCAGATATTCTAGCCACATGTCCTGGGACTTGAACAGGGGAGAGGTCTGATCTCTTCATCATGCTCTTGCAGTTTTGGGTTTACAGATAATCTAAAGAGAGATGCTAGCTCAGAGTGTCTCCCTCGGGATATTGAGATTATAAAGGATGTTTGATCTGGGTGTTCCCAGATGTATTAATCTTGTGGGATGTTCAGGGTGAACTTCCTGACGTGGTACTGAAAAGAATCTACAGGGAAGATGGAAGACATTATACTGTGTTTCTTAGTGCACTGGAGGAAAATAAATGGCACAATGCTAAATTAAATAGCCTCAAGGGATGATTGAATATGTAAACTGTAATTTTAGATAGGACCCTCTGTGTCTGGAACACTGGGAGAGGATGCTAAATTAATCATAGGATGAATACTGCCAGTCCCCCGTCTCTTGTCTTTGTTCTCTTATATTCTTTTCAGATACACCATCTAGTTTGCTGTTCTGAATTTTTTGTTGTGAATTTTCTTCAGGTATCCTGTAGGTTCACACATCAAAAGTATTAAAAACAATTGAGTAGAAAAATCTACAAAGTAAACTTGAACTCCATTAATAGGAAATGTACATACCTGGAAATGCAAACGGAAGTAAAGCAACTTTCTTCTTCTTCTGTCATTTTAGAGGATGTCACCACAGTACAGGTTAGTGCATATTTGGGATGTGTCGACGTGTCATGGAAATGCAGAGCTGGATCTATGCAGTTAGTGATTTCACCGGTGTGGTGGGTTAACCTTGCATAGCTGCTAGATGACCACCAAGCTGCTCTCTCGCTCCCAGTCCTCAGCAAGATAGGGGAGAAAATATGATGGAAAAATTTCTGGGCTGAGATAAGGACAGGGAGATCACTCACCAATCAGCATCATGGCCAGACTCTCCCCACAGTGAGATGGGGGAGAAAATCAAAAGAGTAAAAGTGAGAAAACTCGTCGGTTGAGATAAAGACAATTTAATAAATAAAGCAAAAGCCGCGCACACAAGCAAAGCAAAACAAGAAATTCATTCACTACTTCCCATCGGCAGGCAGGTGTTCATCTGTCTCCAGGAAAGCAGGGCTCCATCACGCATAATGGTTACTTGGGAAGTGTCCTGGTTTGAGGTAAAACAGAACCAATTTTCTGTTTTGTAATTCTACTTTTTAGCTGGGCCTCTTCTAACTGACTAGCCTCTGAAATTAACAGCATATTGTCATAAACTGTTCACTCTCAGAGTGACAGGACCTGATTATACCGAGGAATGGTACGCACAGAGGCTCTTGCTTATACTTATTGCTATAACACCCAAGGTCAGCTAGCTTCGCTATTTGCCCCATTAGAGGGTCAGAAGCGGAGAAGCGTAGAGGGGTCCCACCTGCAGGGAGGAGCGGACAGGATGAGTGACCCCAAACTGACCAACAGGGTATTCCATCCCACCTGCATCATGCTCAGTAAAAAAGCTAAGGGATCAAAGGGGCAAGTCTCGCTCTCTTTTCTTCTGAGGAGGACCCTGTCTCTTCTTCTGCCTTTGATCCCGATCTGAGCACTCCTGACTCTAGTTCCAGGATTCAGCTCCTGTCCATCGCTGACTCCAGTCTGGGACTTTCTCTGTGTCTGCTGGTGACGCGATCATCATCCTGGGAGCTGGATATGGTTTTGTATATATTGTATACTTTTAAAAATTTTTATTATTCTATTATTATTTACTATTTCCTTATTTATTATTATTTTCATTCAAGTAGTTTAGTTCTTTTTCTAAACTCTTAAATCTCCTTATCTCTTCCTCTCCTCTCTTTGGAGAGTGGGGGGGGAGGGCCATCTGTTATTCTGATTGGCCAATCCAGCCAAAACCACGACAGAAAGACAAACACCATAACTCTGAACGTCCCCCTTTCCTTCTTCCCTAAGATTTGTATGCTCAGCATGACGTCATATAGTATGGAATACCTGTTTGGTCAGTTGTGATCTGCTGTCCCAGCAGTGTCCCCTCCCAACTTCTTGTGCATCCCCAGCCTACCCACTGGCGGGGTGGTGTGAGAAGCAGAACAGGCCTTGGCTCTGTGTAAGCACTGCTCAGCAGTAACTAAAACATCTCTGTATTATAAGCGCTGCTTCTGTCACAAATCCAAAAACGTAGTCCCATCATAGCTACTATGAAGAAAATTAGCTCTATCTCAACCAAAACCGACACAAATATGTTAGCACAGAGGCACCACCACAGTCACTGATGGCCTCAGCTTTGGGCAGCAACGGGCCTGTTTTGGAAACCACCAGAAATGGCTCTGTCCAACATGGGGGCAGCTCCTGGTGTCTTCTCACGAAAGCCATCCCTGCAGGACCCTTGTGCTACCAAAACCTGGCCATGTAAACTCAACTGCTTGTTTTCAATTTGAAAAAAAAAAGAAAAGATGAGGTTGGTGAAATAGTGCCATGTAGCAGGAAAAGATTCAAGTTAGAGAGCAAAAGGTAGGTATCAGGGCTTAGAGTGGAAAACATCAGGCCACTGCAAGAGCTGATGATACCTGCTATGCACATGGTCAGTTGCTGAGGGGAGCTGCTCTGGAGCCAGCCCAACATGCAGCAGAGCCACAGATCTTGGCAAACAGGGGGTTTTCCTGAAATAGGGAAATGCCAGGAAACCAGAAAGCCCTGCTCACCCTTTAACAGCTCTATATGGCCAGTACAAAAGTCTGATGGAGACTGGAGATTAACAATAGACTATCGTGGACTGAATTAAGTCACGCCATCACTGAGTGCTGCTGTGCTGGGCATGCTAGAACTGCAATATGAACTGGAGTCAGATTCCAGGTTGACTCCTAGGATTTTGGAGTTGGGGATACAGAGGATCTGAAGTCAGCTATGCTCCAACTGAGAAAGAGGTATTGGCAGCATATGAAGGAGTTAAAACTGCTTTGGAAGTAATTGGTACTGAAGCACATCTCCTCTTAGCACCCTGGTTACCAGTGCTGGGCTGGATGTTCAAGGGTAAAGTTCCTTCTACTCATTATGCCACCGATACTACCTGGAGTAAGTGCATTGCCTTAATCACACAGCGAGGTCAAACAGGAAACCCAAATCATACAGGAATCATAGAATTGATCACAAACTGGGCCAAAGGCAGAGACTTCGCAGTGCCACCAGAAGAGGTGGTGACACATGGTGAGGAGGCCCCACCATATAACAAACTCTCAGATAATGAGAAACGGTATGTTCTGTTCACTGATGGATCTTGTCATATTGTAGGAAAACATCAAAAGTGGAAAGATGCTCTATGAAGTCCTACAGGATAAGTTGCAGAAGCAACTGAAGGAGAAGGTGAATTGAATCAATTTGCAGAGGTAAAAGCCATTCAGCTGGCCTTAGACATTGCTGAACGAGAAAAGTGGCCAATACTCTGTCTCTATACTTACTCATGAATGGTGGCAAATGCTCTGTGGGGATGGTTAAAGCAGCAGAAGCAGAGCAACTGTCAGTGCAGGTGTAAACCCATCTGGGCTGCTGAATTATGGCAAGATATTGCTGACCGGCTAGGGAAGCTACTCATAAAGGTATGTCATGTAGGTGTCACGTACCTACGAGTTAGGCCACTGAGGAACATCAAAATAATCAAGTGGATCAGTCTGGCACAAACCACGACAGGTTACAACAACCCCAAGTGCTACAGGCTTGGGGAAGATTGTCTGGAAAGCTGCCTGTCTTAGAAGGACCTGGGGGTGTTAGTCGACAGCCGGCTGAGTATGAGCCAGCAGTGTGCCCAGGTGGCAAGAAGGCCAACATTATCCTGGCTTGTATCAGAAACTGTGTGGCCATCAGGACTAGGGAAGTGATTGTCCCTTTGTACTTGGCACTGGTGAGACCACATCTCAAATAATCTGTTCAGGTTTGGGCCCCTTACTACAAGAAAGACATTGTGGTGCTGGAGCATGTCCAAAGAAGGGCAACAAAGCTGGTGAAAGGTCTGGAAAACAAGTCCTATGAGGGGCAGATGAGGGAACTAGGGTTGTTTAGCCTGGAGAAAAGGAGCTTCAGGGGGGACCTTATTGCTTTCTACAACTACCTGAAAGGAGGTAGTAGTGAGTTGGGGGTTGAGTTGGCTACTCTTCTCCCAAGTAGCAAGTGATAGGACGAGAGGAAACAGCCTCAAGTTGCACCAGGGGGGGTTTAGGATGGATTTTAGGAAAAAATTCTTCATTGAAAGGATTATCAAGCATTGGAACAGGCTTCCTAGGGAAGTGGTTGAGTCACCATCCCAGGAGGCATTTAAAAGACATGTAGATGTAGTGCTTAGGGACATGGTTTAGTGGTGGTTTTGGCAGTGCTAGGTTTACAGTTGGACTTGATGATCTTAATGGTCTTTTCCAACTTAAATGATTCTATAATTCTTTGATTCTCTTGTAATGCTACACATTCAGTTTGATATTCCAGTAAGAATTTTGAGAGCTATGTTTCTATATTTAAGGAGATAGAAGAATACTTGTGTTGTAGACTCATGAGATGTATCTTTTATTTATGGTGGCTGTTTCATGTAATCATACAATTCCTGTCACTGGGGCTTTCAGTGAAACAGGCATTGTGAAGCTCAGAATGAAATCAAAACAATGCACATGGTTTGTGCTTGTGTCTGAAAATGAAAGAAAGGAATAATGTATTTTCCTTTAAAATGTCTCATAAAAATGTCTAGGCTTGTCTGACTGGACTGAAATGGTTTCCAGTATAAGAGCCACATAAGCAAAAATGCAGAAGTGAGACTGAAGTCCTGCAAAGAACCCCTGGAACCTGTTGCAGGAACGTGATAAGGGGGGAGTTGGGGGAGAAAAAAAAAAAAGAAAAAGGAAAAGAGTTCTGCTTCAAAGAAAAAAGGAGACTCTTGTCTGAAGAATAGTGCAAGAATTGGACCTCATATACACTAAGACAATAGGAGGACAGATATCTTTTATTCTTCCAGGGGTTAAGGCATTTTGACACAGCACAAGGAAGAAGTTTTACATCTCAAGTCTTCTGTTTTTAAAAAAGACAAGGTTAAACCTCTACTTTTAAAAGTTAAGGCTTTGTGGAATATCTTCAGAAATTCTTAAGATACGAGTCATTCAAACTTTTTTTTTTTTTTCTTCCTAGGACTAAGAACTACTTTCACTACTTTCACCTTTCTTTCAGCAGGGAAGCATGTGATATTTCATGATACAGCGGGAAACTTGCTGTTTTTCCCTGAAGATGAATTGAGAAACCCCAAACGTCTTTCAGAAGCACCTTATCTTTCAGAAACTGCAAACATCTATGGCTAAGTATCGTGTACAACTTGCCAGGATATCCATGTTGGCTGTGGGGTTTCCTTCCAGGTCTGTGATGCAGCAGCCAGTGATAGTCTTCATATTAGCTTCCAGTTCATCCTGTTTGTTTCTTATACTCCATACGTTAGTGTACAAGCATTTCAGATGTGCTCCTAAACCCGCAGTGCTCCCTGGAGTAGCATAAATGCTCACAGTAGCATTGCTAATTGGTACCATGCCAACCCTTGGGCTACCTTCAGCTCTCATGATGGTATCCCCTCCCCCAATATTTCCAGTCCACTCAATCAGTCCTGCCAATTTTCCAGAAAAGAAGCATTTCCTCCATTGGGACAGGTGAATCCTGTCAGGGCCCAGCATACCTTGTGAATCGAAGGCTCCTCCATGGCTATAAAAACCAAAGTTCTGGTGGAAGCACCAGTCCTGGAGCCAGGCATTGATATTTTGGGCACACCTGTTTCTTCCAATGTCTCTCACCATTACCTGGGAGGATTGAGGAAACACTATTTGTGCTCCTGAATCATAGAATCATATATAATGGTTTAGATCGGAAGGAACCTTAAAGATCATCGAATTCCAACCCCTGTGCCATGGGCAGGGACACCAACCATTCGACCAGGTTGCTCAAAGCCCCATCCAACCTGGTCTTGAACACTTCCAGGGATGGGGCATCTATAACTTCTCTGGACAGTGTCTCACCACCCTCACAGAGAAAAATTTCTTCCTGATAACTAACCTAAATCTCCCCTTTTTCAGTTTAAAATCATTAGCCCTTGTCCACTCACTACACTCGCTGATGAAGAGTCCCCTCCCATCTTTCCTGTAGGCCCCCTTTAGTTACTGAAAGGCTGCTATAAGGTCTCCCCAGAGCCTTCTCTTCTCCTTCTCTTCTCCTCTCTTGCATTCTCTCACGAGTTTGAATGCAAAAGAATAAAAACCTGAATGTTAGGAAAGACAGAAAAAGAAAAAGGAGGCAGAGGATGTTGAAGGACACTGAATGGAGGTAGGAGGTGCATACCAGGGTGATAAAGGAAGATCTTTCATTCCTTCTGTATTTCGACTCATTGTGACATATTTTTCACTTTTAGACTAGAAGATCTGGTCCGTATTTTCCTTATTAAATGGTATGAAATAATAATTCAGCTCAAGTGGACAGAAAACAAGTCAAACTTTGCAGTGAGAATAGGTTTCCTCTTCCCAGTTTCATGACAAAATGTCTTCTGGCTTTCTTAAGGTGCCCTTTCCATTGCCTTTTCTTGCCTTTAATTTACTGTTGAGGTTGAAGGATGCAGCTGTGTCATTATTTATTTATTTATTCTTCTGGTAAGCAGGCTGTGGGTTATCTGGAATACAGTTCCTACTATGACAGCCATTTTTAATTTCTTTGAGTGAGCAATCTTTCCTCTCTGACACTTATCTGTTTGAAAAATATGATGCAGTTCAATTGAGGAGGCAACATAATTAGTCATGGCACAGCCAGGATCACTAAATTTTTTTAACTTTACACAAACTGAGCTCTCCCATTTTCATACCTATGCATCTTTCCTCACTTATTCAGTCACATTGGAATAAAGTGTCCAGATGTAAACCAATAAATGTCTTTTTGTTTTCATACGATCTCAGTAATCACTTAAATGGTGAGCGTATAACATTTTGCTGTGTTTTTCTCAAAGCTCAGGATTGCTAATTACTGGAATGATGCAAAAATATTTTTTTCTAGATATTTCTGTAGTATGACAGTCTCCTTTGTGTTAGAGGACAGAAAAAAAAAAACTGATTTAAAACCATTCCATCCCAGAAATCTTGGCGGATAAAATAAAGTTTTAAAGAAAAGATGTGCTATTGCATTCAGTGGTTTACATCTAGGAGAGCAAAATAGACTATCTGTGCTATCTACACAAGTTCGTAGGTGGATAAACTGAGAGGAAGTGAGTCACACCAAAGGCTGCTCACTGAAAGTCACAGAGGAATAGGGAATAAGTACCTTTTCACTGATGACCTCCTGACTAAATGTTTTATGCTTCAGGCTACAACGCTCTTCTTGAAAGATGCCTACTCCTACTGCTCAAAAACATGTCTCTGCAATATCGATGAACAGGTGCACTTTGGGATGAACGCATAATATAAACAAGAAACTTATTAGGACAAAACCATTTTAAGGTCTGATTGATCTAGGTAAAAATTGAAGTAAGGGGAGGATGCTGAACGGGACTAATCCATTTCGGTGAATAAGCAAGACAATATTGCTGAAGTTGATAAAGATGGGTCTATATTTAAAGAGATCAGGATTCAGATCACGTTTTGTGACTTATTATGCAGAGAAAATTATTACTGCCCATTAAAGAATTACTTTCATACAAAATGGAAAAGTTGATTAGTGCACCCCAGAGTGGCTAGCTTCTAAAATTATAAAATTAATGAATGTATGAAATATTTCTTTTCACACATAAATATCTGTGAATAGAAATTAATTACCACATGCAATAAAAGTCATTTATTGCACACAGAGGATCAAATATTAAGCATGTGCTGAAGTAAAAAAGTGAGCATTTTCATAGTTTGTGTGTAATTGATTTGGGTTTTTGTTGAACATTTTTGTTACTGTATAAAAAAACATATATCAAACTCAGTAATAAAATAAACTCTCTCTATATTTTCAGTATCTGTGGAAGGTTAATAAAGGAAATCCTTGTTTCTGGAGAGAACCATCTGTAAATGCAATTGACCTCAGATATCATCGTGACTGCAAGAAATCAAGGAAATAAAACATATGCTTAAGAGTTTGCAGGACTGTAGCCTATGCTTCCATCATTATGTAATTTCATGCTATTGGACTGCGAGAGTCCTCCTCAAAGTGCCACTGTGCTTCAAACCATAGACAAGTCCTGAGGTTAGTTTTCAAGGAAAAGTTTCACCAGTGTCTCTGACTACAGTTTATGAATTACTAGTCTGAATCCTTAATGCAATGAAGGGAGAACTAGTATTGCTCGTTGCCTCCTTGCAGGGATGGGAAGATTTTTGGGTACATCTTGTGGTAGTAACAAATTAGGGTAGCAGCTAACAAGAAAATAGATGGCCTGGTGGGAGGTACACTTATGGGACTGGAGCCAGAGGCAGCTGATATATTTTACTTGAAGGTGATTAGGGACCTGTTAACCCACAGGTACTGTGGTGTTCATTGGTGGTGTTGTCAGCAAATGTTACATGTGTTTAAAGGTATACTCCATTGTTTTTCTGGGAATGGCTGGGTACCCTGTGTCAGTGAATGATAAACAGACTCCTTTGAAGCATTTAAACAACGTTTGTTTTAATTGCAGTAACTGTTCATTATAAATACCCTACAGTACTTTGAATTCAGGTAACTCATTACAGACAGCGGCGGTGTGAGACCTGTTTTCCTGTACCGGTAAAGGGGACAGGAAACTTGATTCCCACCTACAGAAGCATCACTGTTTCCTGAAAGAAATGCTGTCAAACTTATCAGTTAAATGCCACATTACTACAAATGGTGGAACGATATATTGAAGCAATCAAGAAATTTATGCTGTGCTATTCACAAAAATAGCCTACAATAAGATGCAAACTTCTTATTAGACTATGTAAATGTAACATCAGCAGTGATATTACAGCATATTATTTAAGGTTCTGAAGTACATGTTATACTGGATTCACTTAATGGCTTTGCTATAACATAAGGTGAGGAAGAGGACTTGAGTTGAAGTGAGATAGGAAATGGGTTTCCCCTCCGGAGTGTGTGTCTGAAGGAGGGAACCAGCAACTGCCAAAACACAGGGAAAGATCTCTCCCTGGAGTGCCAGAAGCTCGGGGATTGCCATGGTTACTTATTTGCCTTCTAGGAGACTTGATTTCAAACCACAAGTTGCTCAGACAAACCAAGTGCCCAAACCCTCTGTTTTACAACTGTTATTACTCTAATCCCTGGATCATCTGCAGTTGATATTTGCCTCTGACTTTTACTTCAAGCTCAATCTTTGAGAATTCATTTCAACCTAAAGATTTATCAAAGTGGTAGACTTCTACAGTTGCATATCAACAATAAGCAATTTTTTCACAAAATAATCTAATTTCTCACTCATTTTGACAGCTTTGTCAAGTGGAAAAATACCAGAGATGGCAGAAACTAGATTTCAAACCCATGTTTTCCCTTTTTCCTCTCAACTTTTTCTTGGTTTATTTTTTCAAGGGGTGAAACGCTATGCAACCTTGTCTGTTCTTTTTCTCCTTTCGGATCCATTGATAGTCCTGTCCTGCTTTGACTGTTACTCTTACAGTGAACTGATAGCTCTGGGGAGGGGATTTCTTTTAAGCTACATTTATTAAAAAATTAACATCAGCAACCAGGGTATTAAACCTGCTTGGTAAAAACATTACAGTATTCTGTGCCACATGGGGTAGAGAGGGTGCATAGCAAACAAATTCACTCTAAGGGGTAGAGCTAAGCTTTATGAGGCATTGTACAAGTGGCTTAATTTCATGGAGAGAAGTGCCTTAAGTACTGTACAGAGTAGAGTCAGATCCTGGATTTTTATGGTAGTTGTTTTTCTTCTTTGCTTCTTCAAAGGACAGAGTCCTGATAGACATGGATCCTAGAAATGACATAGATCAATAGCTTTAGTAACTGAAGCCTTTCGGGCCCTTTCTAGCAGAAATTCAGGCAGGCTGACCCACTCAGGGCTGGATCAGTGGCACAGGCGCAATTATTATGCTAAAGAGAGAGGTACACACCTGTCCTAGGTGAAAGGCGTCACATCCAATACAAAACCATAGCCTAGCTGTTTTTAGCCAGAAGGATGGCATAGAGCTATATTACAAAGCACGATGTTGAGCTGAATCACAAACCCACTGTCAGGGTCAGTGAGTGAAGATATGACCATGCTGGCCTGCCTGATGATGTAATGCAACTACGACCACTGCGCAGAAAGAAAAATTGATGTCTGTCCTTAAAATGTGAAGGATTTCAATAACAATGTTGATCTTGGGGGACTGAGCAATTGGGAGAAGAATAATGGAGAACTGTTCTGCTATCAAAAGACCCAACATAGAACCAACATCTGTTTGCTTAGTTGCTTTGTGAAAGGTACAGACATAGAACAGTAGAAAACTGTGTGGTTCCAGGTTGTTTCAAGCCACTAGATACTGGTTTGGGACTTTGAAGATTAATATCTCTGACACGCTGAGAGGACTCAAAAGTACTGGTTAACGCTGCAAGGACCCCTGATTTAGTGAGTGCCACTGGGATGACACACGCTTTTGAAAAGAGGTCGTTTTAAAAGAGACACTGTCGCTGACATGCAGCTTCAAAGGGCACTGAAACAGAAACATATATTCTGACTACTCATACTCTCCATGGAAATGCAAAGCCACTGACCTCCTGGAGATGGATTTGGTCCTTCCTTTGGCCTCAGGTTTGTTTGCTATCATCTGGGACAACTTTCAGAGCAGGGCAGCTAAAAGGACCGTCCCAGCACCATTAGAAAGGTTTGTACTTGCACAGTGTTTCATATGATAGGGAAAAAGCTACGTTTACCATTATGGTTTCATATCTGCTAACAGTCCTCTGATCTAATGCTATCCTTTTTTCTGAATCTGTAAATTGTAATTTTTGTCATGTCTTGTTAGAGTGTATGAAATTATGTTTGCATTCAATTATGTACCATATAATTGCACTCTACTAGTAAGATGTGATGCAATACAGATTCCCTTTTACGCCCTCCTTTTATTTTTCTGTGAAATGGCCTCACCAAAGGTTCCAGAGCAAAGAGAATCTTAGCCTATTTCACTTGCAGTTGTCTGCTTCTGAAACCTGGAGAGTAACAACCATGCATGATCTGATTAACATCTTGTCAATACCATCTAGCAGTGGCTTTTTCAGTATTTGTGCTTAATCAAATCCAACACGTAAAGTAAAGCTCAGTGAGGGACAATTAAATTCACCTCTGTCTTGCAACCAGCTGCCCTGCAGTGTCCAGCACATCCCAAATGTGAGAATGTCAGCTACCACAGAAGAGAAATACTGTGTAAATTCTTGCGATGGGTCCCATGCTAATGTTGAAAATTCTTCTGGTCAGTACACACTGCTCTGTGTGGAATCTAAATGTGCTGCAGCTGTCAGAAAGAGGGGACAATACAGTGGAGTCCACATTGGATCCTCCTGTGGCTTCCCAAATGGATGTGGACAATATGGATTTCTTCATGTTATCTCCTTTCATTCTGCAGACTGTCTCTTTGGAAAGTCAGAAAGGCTCTAGAAGTTTGGTCTGACAGATTTGAATGGGACTAATTTTTTTAATTGGGTCTGAATAATTCCTGTAGGATGGGTTAAATGAAGGGCTAAAATCTTTACTTAACAAATAGTAAAAGTGTAAGCAATCTCTGACACATGTCATCTCAGACATTCCTGACAAGCCTCTGTGGTGTTATACTTAAATTTTAAAATAATGAATTACTTCAGTACTAATGGACAGGAATTAAAAATGAATAAAATTAATCTTGAGATGGGGAAGGGAATTAGAACAAGCTACTCTAGCCTCCATGGTCATTGCTATTTTATTTTCACCCAACATGCTGCATGGAAATTATTATTTCAAATGTGTGCAGCATTGTCTCTGAAGGCAGCTCTGCATCTCTCTTTTTGAATCTGTGGTATGACTTGAGGCACCTACAAATAAAGAGCTAACAGGCAGCATTGCACATTAATGGTTTGAGAGTATACTCGTCATGGTTACAGTGAAAGTATAGAGAAATCCAAATTTTATTTTAGCTTTTATTATTTGGGCCTGTTTGAAGTTACTCGGTAGCTCTTCCTTTTTCCAGTCGTATAGCAGAGCGTGAGTGCGGTGGGGTTCACTTGCTTCCACTTCCCTGGTTCAGGAGGACTGGCTTCACTGCAGGCTTTGGAGGCATGCTAGGAACTCAGGCTGTGTGTACTGAATCGGTTACCTTGCAGGTAAGTTGTATCGTGCATTATGGCATCACACTGGACATGACTACATACGTGTAGTATCAGTAAAGACCCCATGCAGGAGTTTGTCCTGGAATTTGCATATTTGATTGGACTAAATTTTAGAGATGGGTTTTGCTCACTCTTCCTTCCCACTTCAAAGAATTGTGTCTTCATAAAGAATAAGCAATCTTTTGAAGTAGCCTTTTGAATTTTCTAATGTGTTACACTTCTGAAGGAGATGGAGGGACATTGGAAATAGATCACAGCAAAATAATACAATCTATCACAGAAGCAGACACACACAATCATCAAACTTATCTGAAACTTGCAATTCCTAGTCTACTAGTTAAACACTGACTCCAAAGTTAGCAAATAATGCCTCAGAGCATTCTCTGAACCATTCAACATTCAGACTGTGTCTGAATTGTTCAATAGTTCCTTGTTCAATATTTAGGTTCCTTGCTTTGTTGTTTGTTGTTTTTCTTTTCTGTAAGAGCAGGATTTAAAGCACCCTCCTTTTTCAAAGATAAAAACCTTCACACAACACACTGAAGGCATGGAAACTGGAGACCTTTGCTCAATTGTTAAATATGTAGTAAAATTAATAAAAGATGAATTATTTGCCTGCCTGAGCCTCACATAATTACCACCTGTGTTTTTTCCCCTTATGACAACTCCTTAGAGGATTCAATTTTTTTTGTAATAAATTGTAGCATTACCTATCAATTACAGCAAATGTCAGAGTCTCAGACTGGACTTCAGGGTTTGGAGGGAATTACAGTGCAATTTCAATTCTTTACTCAGATCTGAGTCTCTGGTTGGCTATCACACGGCATTGAACACTGAAGGCAACGTGAAGATTGAACCTTGTCCTGAGCCTGGCTTGCCATCTGTTGCAGAGCAAGGAGCATGTTTTTCTTACAGGTGACCTGTTGTCATTTGTGCAAGATATAAGGGCATTTACTTTACGACTGTCTCAATTCCACATTCCTCAAATAAAGTTAAAAAATAACCTGTATCTGTCTTGTTTATAAGGGACGTGATATTAAAACAGGTGAAATCAGAATCTGGCCCTTGGTATGGTGTAAAATGTTACAGGTTTCTCATGAGATGTGAAAGTTGCTACGAAGACTGTCCTTCAGAGCATGACCTGACCTTTTCCTTGGGAAATGCTTAGGCAACATATCACTTAAATACTAAATTATAGCTACAGCTAAATTGTGCAGAGCTATTAATTTGGTTGAATGTCTAGTTGACACCAATAAATCTAGTTGACATTATGCGACTCTGATAATAGTCCTTGTTGATGGGTTGCAACAGAAAGGTTCACGAGCTTCTTCATTAAGTCAGTCAGTTAACAAATAAAGCTAAGTAACTTGATTCTGTTCTGCTCAGGTTGTTGCTTCTGCTTGTGCGCTGACTAATGTAAGCCTATTCATTGCAAAGAGATAGAAGACGGGCTTCAAACTCCATTTTGCAATCTGACGCTTATCGCTGTCGAAGAGTCCATATGGCTGTGTGCAAAACATCTTTCTCTGAAGGGGTCTGTTGATACACTTCTTTCATCAGTGAGAATAGTAACTGTATTTTAGTGCTAGAATATGCTTAGGCAAATGTATGTGTTTGACATACTTCATTTGCACAAAGCATTGCATGCTTTAAGACTCTTTGCTGAAACCACCTCCTTACACTTCTCCGTAGCCTGGCTCTGGATGTTGGTTGTGTCTGTTGTCTTGAGGAGTGAAGTTACTTTCCAGGATGGGGATAAACTTGGCATACTAATCTGCACAGCACCTATAAGCTATGGAGGAGTATTTGAGCAATAATTCCCATAGCTGGGACTTCTTAAATTTCCTTCAGTTTTTCATTGCTGCTGTTCTTCTCTATTTTGCTCAGACAAGGCTGTGAAGCAGCTGGGGCATTAGAGATGTCAAAGGAATTAATTTGTTACTTTTTTTCTTTTTCTCTTCTCTTTTCTTCTTTTTTTCCCTCCAGTTATATGAATGCTTGTGCAACGATTTCACTTAGTGGGATGCTGTGGCCTATTTAAGGAAGCAGGATAAAAGATCACGCTGTTTCCCAATTTAAGAGGGCAGGGAAGCGAACTTGAATATACCTATCCTTTAAATCACTCAAGTGCCTGGTTCTGAAAGTAGGATGCAGTAAATGACTAAGACAGCACTGGCACTGGTTTCCTTCTCCTACATTTTCCAATGGCTCAACATGGCAAGCTTGATGCTTGCCTAAAGCTTGCTAGCCTAAAGCAAGAAAAGTGACTTGGTTAGTCAGGCAGTGTATGCCCACCATGTTAGCTTCCACCTTGAAGTTGTGGTCTCCAAGAGAAGAGACCAGAGAAGATAAGTGCTTGGAATTTCTCTACCATCTGCTTCTAAGCTATGTCAAGGTCTGAGACAGTGATAGAAAAATCCCAGGACTTCATCTTTGCTCTCACAAATCCTATCCCTTCCTCTAAATCTCTCTTTTCCTCTAAATCTCTCTCTGTCTGGTCTGGTATAAATTTGAAATTATCTTAGACAAACCTCACAGCCAGTTGTGCTTTGCTCTCTTTCTCCTAACACCACAGCTGCCCAGTCCCCTGGCATGTTGTGCAATGCCCCTGAATACTATATGGTTCATGAATACTATATGGTATGTTGATGGGTGTAGGGGCACAGCATCTGTTCCGTCTCCCTCGAGCCCTACATGGCTACTCCCTCTGTACCTTCTGATAGTGGATATAGTAACACTGAAGCGTGTCAAGGTGGTCTGCTGCTTCTGCCCTTTAAGGAAGCTGTATATTTAGCTCAGCACTTCCACTGAACATGACTGCCAGCTCTGTGTCTAAGCAGGACACCTTTTTAATCAATCTATTTTTCTTAGTGAGAAGCATTCCCTATTAAGTTTACAAGATGACAAGAAAAACTGATTTATTACCAAAGTTAATGTCATAATTTCTGTGGAGTAAAAGCACTATAGTTAATGCTGTGATGAGGTATCACTAATAGCATTA
Source organism: Larus michahellis (assembly GCF_964199755.1). Lineage (NCBI taxonomy): Eukaryota > Metazoa > Chordata > Aves > Charadriiformes > Laridae > Larus > Larus michahellis. Next base: position 25,337,656 of record NC_133900.1, read on the forward strand.
CTAATTATAACTGCTGCAAATTTATAAATAGCAATAGAATATCATAAAGTATGTGAATCATGAAGAGCTAGCTTAATTGTGTCTTACCTTGCTGTCAGCCACATCAAAATTAGACTTAGATTTGCAGTGGTTGGTAGGCATCTCGATCTGCTTCTTGAATTTACTATAGGGCCTTACATTCTTAAAAGGAAGAGACTCCTTTCTTTTCACGAGCATTGCCTCTCCAAATATACTTTATGGAAGCTGCACAGCTTCAAATATGAGATGGAGAATGTATTAAAATGGGGGAGACTAAAATATATCAACTGTGAGGCACTAGAGTGCGGTACTAACAGTTAAAAGCCAAATTGATTCAAAGACACTTCTTTGACTTATACTTAAAATTTCTTATCCATGAAAAACATCAGGATTTCATTACTTTACACAAATATTTCAATACTGATGCAGGGCAGACATTGTCATTTCTTCCTCTCCTGACTCTGGCCTACAAATGTGGGGATACTTTTTATACATTGGTGTACAGACCAGCTTCTGTCTTACACAGATTCTCTACAATCTTTCATGCCTCAACCCCCATCAGTACCTTTGCCATATTTTATTTCATTCACATGAGAGGCTGTGAATGTGTCTTGAAAACACACTTCCAGATGTGTCTCCTGATCTCAGCAGGATTTCACAAAGAGGCACAGATGCAACTGTGATATCAAGATTGTAATTTGCCAGGCCACTTTTAGAGGTTACTTTAAAATTTGCCCATGGGCTTTGGGATTTATTTAGAGTTGCTATATAGCCTGTATTGTCTGTAAGCTCCTCAGAGCTAGCAAGGAGGTAGATTGCATGATCATTTACACTGCAAGCACGAAAGGAAATTTAAGACCCTTTCTGTGCACAGCAGGAGCTGGTTGCTGATAAAGAACGTCCAACAAAGAGTTTGGGATGAAGGCTGTATATTACAATCTGAATTTTGGATGATTCCTCTCCTCTCCTCATCTTTTTTTTTTTTTAAAATGTCTATTACCTTTAAGTACACTTTCCCAAGGCTTATAATACTTGAATATCTGTTCTGAGAATAGGTTATGTCTTTAGTATAGTTATTCTTCATTAAAAAAGAAAAAGAAATGTGAAAGACAGGTTGGGGCTGCAGTTACATACTCTGAGGTTACCGTGTATGTTGTTTTAGAGTTAAAATGCATTTCTTTAAAAACATTTGTCTCAATGTTAATGTCAGCCAAGGTATTAACGCTAAGACTCCAATTAACTCCAGTCACAATCCAAAATCTTGGCCAAGATGATTTGGAATTATGAAGCAAAAACTGCACTGATGTCTTTGGGCTGCTCTCAAAGAGGTCAAGCAGTCTTTTTAGATAAGGTCCTTCAGTGAATTGACTTCTCCGGTCTAACCCTGAGAAAATCAGTGTAAAGATTCCTGGTGATTTAAGTAGGAGGCATAAAAGGTCTCTCCTACAAATCAACTTTACAGCTCCCAGTTTATGAACTTCCAACCACATATTGCCCTTGCGGTGAACAGAATCTTTAAAGAATCTGATGTTGTCAAATAAACTACATAAAAATAATTTCTGATACAAGTTTTAGAGTTCTTCTGTAAGCCTGAAACATATGTAGTGTATTTGAAAACTTCAGATACTTTTAAGATCCCGTTTCTTCTCTAGCTAAGTTTCACCAAAACAAGTCATGGCACAGAAGAACAAAGAATGTATATGAAGTACCATAAAAGCAGATATTTCAAAGTAAATGAATGCTGGAGAGTCAGTGTAAAAAACCTCAACAACCCAAACCAATGTGCACGTATAGTGGGTAGCACTGACCGATGTTACAGTCCAGCGAAAAGAAATTGGTGTTTTCTGAGAAAACTCTGTCGTGAGCTAGGTTCTACAGCTACAAAAGGGTTCAAACTTTCTGAAAGGCTCAGTCAAGGCTAGTCAGCAGCATTACAGGACTGGAGATATACCACAGTATTATTTTATTAAATGGGTAGAAGTGGGTGAATATAAAGTGCCATCCCCATTTCATATTTATTCCATGGAGGATTAATGAAGCTCCATATACTGGTGTCTGGAGTCATTGACACTCACTTGAATTACTGGCATTTCCTTACATAGCAACTTGTTGAACCATCTGTAAAAATGTCCAATAGGTTTCTTCCATGCTTGATGGAAGAATAGGAGTTGAATTGACATGTCACTGACTGTGGAAGTTAGTCCAAGCTCATTTCAGTCTCTGAATGGGAAAGTAAAAGGCAGGGTGGTGATTTATGGGTGTAGTTTTCTCAGCTTTTTTAATTTCTTCAAGTTCAGGCCTATTCAGACATGAAGTGATTTTGAGCATTGATTAATGGTGACACTTTCCAGGATGTCACTGTCATGAATTGGAAGAGGAAAAAAAGGAAGAAAAGAAGACATATTTCCCTTACGGACATTGCAGTCCAGGCACTGAAATATTTGAATAAAACGTGTCCTGTGGTTTGTGAAGAGAGAAGGCCTTTGTACAATTAAATATTATTTGTGCATTTGCACTAATGATTGCAAAGATACAGAAACTGGGATTAGATTGTAGAACTAGTCCTGTTAACCAGTTGTTAAAGTAACTTGTCCCAGTTACATACCACTTCCGTTTTCTTCTCCACTGTGCCAGCAAGCAATGGTGTACGTATTCTGTTATTCCATGGGCAAAGGAAACTCCTTTAAATTCAAAGCAGATATGCGTGCTTGTTTCACCCACAAGATTTAAACATTTAAATATAAAATTTTTGTTTGTTTTTAATTAAGAAAATAGGCAATGTAACTTGCTAATACGCTTTACATTGCTAGACATTTTTTTAAAAAATACCATTTATATATATAAGTGCAGGACTATTGTATATCACACTGGAAAACAGAATGAAGTTATGGTGTACTTCCATCTTTCATCATATGTTGAAGTCATGGAGTTATGAAATTATGGAGTAGATTTTATTATACTACAAAAGAAAAGATTTCAAATAAGCTTCATGGCTAGACATTGATGAAGAAGATTGGACAGTTTATCTATAAATTAAGCTATCAATTTATCTTTCTTAGTTTGACTGCTGTCACTTAAGGATACAGGCTTCCTTAAGCCAAACTGTATAAATAACGCTGCAATATGTTCTGAATTAATGAAAGAATACTTCATTGTCTCAGTTCTGCTGGAGCAGAATTAAAATACAGTGCTTTGTAAAAGAGCACTTGGTTTTGGATTTCTGGAATACTTAAAAGTTTTTTGCCTGGGTTTGTTTTTGGGTTTGTTTTTTTTTTTTTTTTTAGCAATAACTTTCAAGATGTTAACAAAATATCTAAAATACAGAAACAGACCTGTCATGTTAGCTATACTGCCCACAGTTTGGGGCAGGCATTTCTGCACTGAAAAAAATATCCTGAACAGTTGTACTGGAGATTGCAGTGTTAAAAATCATGTTCATTTTTTCAAAGTGAACAGAAGTGTAATTTATCTGATTAGAATTATTTGTTATTGAACTATTTGACCTGTTTCATCCATATTAACCAGTCCAAAAGAGACTCGTTAACAGCCTGCTACTTCTCAGTCTGAATTCAGTGATGATTACGCTTGTCTTTACTGCTATTGTGCCTAAATCTTGTATTTTACCATAAAGCATGAAGAAAGGGAACTATAGCAAAGTTTCAAACAGCCTGTGCTAAATGATCAGTTAGTATTTTCTTTCAAAGACTGAGATTTTAAATGCATCTATGGTTTCAAAGAGATGACTATGTAATGCATAGATTTAGTTCACAATAAGTTAATTGGTAAACGTCTTTCATATATATTCTGCTTGGTAAGAAGTTCTTACAGATTTTTTGCTTTATTTGTTCCAATACAGCTGTAATTTGATGATATATATATATATTTAAATTTTTTCACCAAAAAAATTAAAAGAAAACTAAATTAATATTTTGAAAAAGTTCCTAAGGGAAAAAAAGAGAAGACATCTGGGGCAAGCATGGTGTTTGGTATCAGTATGTAATCTGAGCAAAGACTTTCTTTGTAACCTGAAAATTTTGTACTTCTTCACAAAGTTTTTAGTGCTGCTGACTTCAGTAGCTGAACTTCCCCTCCCCACAAGGCTGATATTGTTTTTCATGTAGGCACAGCAAAATATGGCCTGAAAAACCTCAAGCCCAATCAGAACAATACACTTGAGCATGTCACACACACACCCTCCTCTCCCAGTTCCTTGGCACCCCCCACACCATCCCATCCCATCCCATCCCATCCCATCCCATCCCATCCCATCCCATCCCATCCCATCCCATCCTGTTTTACACTCTGATACCCTTCTCTGGGATGAGTCAGGTCACTGTTAAGCACAGCACTTAATGCAAAGTACTCTAAGGTTGCTCTGAACAAGGTGCTCAGTGGGATGGAAAAGATTTCAGGGGCTCGGCAGTCATATGAGTGTCTACTCTTTGCGCCTACTTTGAGCAAACACCTGTGCTTACTGGATACTTGTTTGGACTTTGCTATAGATGCTCTTTGAAAGCAAAAAATGGGAAAAGCATTTTTAAAACCCCCCCGATTATCCTATCAAAACATTTATAAGCATTTGAAGCTTGAGGCTCTGAAAGTATTGTGTGCATGTATTGTGTGCATACTAAAACAAATGTAACTAGATAATTGTAAGCATTATTTTTAGATACTGGTATAGCAGTGTAAGCAGGCATGATACTTAAACACATACCACCTTGAGTGCCTGCTTTTCCATCTGTTCTCTTTGTTTTTCTTCTCCAGTGAATATATTCTGGCGTCTGAAAACCCTGTCCTTGGGTGCATAAAGAATAAAAATCCATGTTTTACTCTAGAACCACTAATCAGCTTGCTGGGATTGAACCAGTCACACTCTCTCCTGGATGCTGTATGCGGAATAAGAAGCAGACTTAGACCACCGGCTGGCTCCTGCTAACCCTGGTGCTACTGACACACAGGCTTTTTGAGTGAGCGGCAGTAGCATCTGAAGAATCATGGAAACATTTGCTCTCTGGCAGATGGGAGCACATGATGAACACCCTTCTTGCCCTGTCCTAGTTATGGGCCTTACAGCAGAGTTTCTAAGAGGAGAATTTAGGCCGAGATGCTGGTATCTGAGGAAAATATGTGGCATGATGGTACAAGGTGGTCTTTGTTGTTTCAGTAACCTCATAGATTTTTTGGAGGTCTCCCTGTGAAGGCTGAAGGTGTGTTTAGATCTCCAGATGCACTTTTAACCTCAGGTACACTTCTGGATTACACAAAAGCCTTTCACACACAATAGGCTGTGAGAAGATGTTGGGAATTTAGAGAGTATCAGAAGGCGTATCTCAGTGACAGCATCCTGGTATCGCTGACAGAGTGCTGCCAAAGCAAGCTGAGGAGCTGGACAAAATGCAATGGCATCAGTGTGTCTCGTTGGATGGTGCCTTAGTGACCCCATCAGGGAGCAACCTGGTCTCAGACCATGCTTCCACATGGCAAATACACCCAGCAGGATGACCTTACAGCCTGGGAAAACCTGAAGCCAGCATTCGAAGAACAATGGAGACTTTTAGAAATGTTGCTTAAAAAAAAAAAACAAACAACACAAAATCAACAACAACAAAAACCCCCAAAACTAAAACCAAAAACCTCAACACCCCTGAAAATTAAAAGAAACCGCACCCTGCTCAAGTCAGGGAAGTTCAGAAGCATTGCAAATTCAGGGGGAAATAAAAAGCAAAGCCAAACATTTATGAACTTTGACTATTTCTGGGGGGTGGTTTTGTTTTTCAGTATTTTATGTCACTTGATGATGAGTCAGCAAAAGTGTCAATGCTTAATATGTGAGCTCCTTGGTTGCAGCAAATCTTTTAGGAAAGAGATCATGTTTGAATTGGTGTGAAGGCACAGCTGCACTTAATGGCTTTAAAAGAAAAAAACCAGCATGATATTTATGTCAGTAGTATCGTACCCAAACAAACATGTCAATAGCAATAGTGTGAAAAATAATGGAAAAATAATATTAATAATAAAAGTCAAACAGCCCTTTAGAACTGAAAATGAAGTAACTGATTCTTTTTTCTTTTTTTTTTCTTTTCAATGCCAGAATATTTGTCAAAACTGGCTCATTTAAAAAAAAAAATGGCACCACCAGCAATTTTTTTTTTTTTTGTTAGAAAAACAACAACAATTAGACAAATAGCTGGCTGTCTCAATTCTGAGTGTGGCCTGTTTCTGGTGGTTGCTCATGCCTGGTGCCACCCCCAAGAGCACAAAGACACGTTCTCCATCTTCTGTACAGGAGAATAATTTTCCTATAGGAGTGAGACCTCTGAGTAACTAAAGTACAGTCAGATCTAAGTCAATGCTCCTGTAGCTAAGTGCTTGCTCTACTCCCAAACCTAACAATATGGTCTATTGTGGAAATGCTTCACCACTCCTTGCTGAAGAAGTTTCTGTAGTGGAGGTTGAAGGTCACTGCCTGTCTACATTGGCTCGACACTTAACTCCTAGGGTAGGCTTGCGAGCAGGTACAGCACCATCTCAGCAGATGGGCACAAGTGAGAGCAGCGTGGAGACCATGTATGTGCACCAGCTAGGGATAATGAGGTCAGAACTGCCAATGGGAGAACTCAAGAGGGCTTTTATCACATAGCTCATGTGATGATAGAGAAGGCATGGGATATCAAGCACTCAGAAGTCAGCTTTTTCTTTGAAGGGACAAATTAATAGTTTCTCTGCTTGTGAGTCTAGAACTGAGAGACTTTAATTTCCAGATTTTGAGGAAATGTCAAAGGGATAGAGTGAAATCTTGGTAGCTTTGACTAGTTATCTCAGAAAAGAGCATCAGAATGAGCTTGTATGGACATATTGTTGATTTTTATATTTCATTGGTTATTCAGCTCAACAAGCTAAATCTTCGATTGTGTGTTATTTTTGCATTGTTTTCCATTGCTAAGCATGTCACAGTGTGTCATCTCAATGCAATAACTGGGCTGTAACACAGGCCAAGTATAGAAGAATATAACAGTTTTCCAGCCAAACCGGAGCTATGAAAGAGCTGCTAAGGCAGAGACCAAAGGAGGCTGCTCCAGAGGAGAAAGTTTGTGAAAGAAGCAGCAAGATAGTGTGATCATCCAGAAAAGAAGCCAACCCAATGGAAACTGAGCAGGGGACGAAATAAAAAACCCGAGATGTCAGGACTGATTTAAACATAATAAATGTTGAGAACAAAGAAGAGAGAGTCTTTTACTTTGTCACATGCAGGCTAGCATTTTGAGGGTTTCTGTCGTGAAGTTTTCTTTCCTGCAAACAATAGGTCTAAAAATACTTTTAAAGTTCCTGATAAAATGTGAAAAGTGAGCAACAACCGCTTGTAAGTAGGCAGGGGATTTGCATGAGGAGGGGAGATGATCCTCTTTGAAAGACAAGATTTCAAAAGAAGGTGTGTGCATGTGTATCTCCTATTAATTTCAATGGGAAATACAAATATATATCAGGAGAGTATATGCTTGCAAATTTAAAATGGATGTCTGATGCTATAATGCATACAAGGAATCTGATTTATTATATTAGGAGAAAAGCAGCTAGACAAAATTGTAGAAGATTAAACAAATACATTATGTAACTTGACGAATACTCAACAGTATGAAGTTTGTTTATGTGCCTATAGGTCCGATTGGTGCCCAAATATTATGCAAATTTATCTCCTAACACTGTGCCTAGCATAACAATGTATTTTTATTTTGGTGCTTTGCTGCTTTGTACACAGCTTTTGCTGCTCATGCTGTCACACAATAGGTCTTCTAATTGCAGCATGCACTATAATTTAAGCCTTGATTAAAAAAATGCACTCTCTAATGGATCTTTAATGGAGTTCCTCTTTAACGAGGAAAGTAGAAGTGATAATTAATATAGACACAAGAAGGTTTGATCCTTATTTATGTTGAACAATTTTACATGTCTCCAGCTGATACATCCTTAATGTATGACATGCATTTCCAGCCATGCTAAGATACACTCGTACTAACAGAGTAGAGAATAAGAAAGTCTCAGATTTTTTCGGGGAAGATTGTTTCATGGGGAGAGTTGGAGGCAATACCTCTCATGGAGTTAGTAATGTGTGAAAAGAAAGCAACAAAATAAGCTTTCTACTCTGCCTCCTGGCAGATATAGTCACAGTCACACAAATGTGTGGAAGTATGCTCCGATCCAAAGATGGGCTCCTGAGTTGGTCAAGAAATTTGACCTGTTGTTGCCGTGAAAAATGTCAGTAAAGTCTAATACTGTGTTTTGGTCACACCAACAACTTCCCTTAACAAATTGTATTTTAAGATCAACTTTTAAATTATATTTTTACTTTAAAAATATCTTTCAAATTAAAAAGCAAACAAACAAACAAACAAACAAAAACAGTTCTGGAGGAAAATGCTAACCAATTGTTAGTTTTTCACCCAACATGTGGAAACACAGGCACGGCAATACTGCGAGGGCCTCCTCCTCCCCCTTCAACCTCATGCCTGGCAGTACTGACATTGTGGAGAGATTTCCCAGCAGTTCCTTGTTTGGAGTTGCTGTCTGGTGTAAGCCAATGCTTTGCTCACTGCTCAGAGCAGCAATAGTGAAGGTGAGGATCCATGGGTTTTTTTATATAAGCCCGAGCTTATGATATTTACTCTATTATCATTTATTTGACTTGATACCATGTATAGGTATCTATATATAAAATCTTTAAAACTGTGCTTCTCTCCTTTTTGTTAATACTTTACATCTTTTAAGTCATTCAGACAAGTCAGTAGGGCAGTTTTGAGCATGTTTCATGTGTTCCACTGCTGGACAGCCCCCATGCAGTGAATGGTCCAGAGCTCTTTCTGTTGCCAGGTCTTCTGGTCTCATGCACTGTTCCTTATTGTTATTGCCTGCCTATTAGTTGTCAAGTTGTGAACAAGTCAGCTGCTCCCTACTGAAAAATGAAGGAAGCTTTTACATGACTTTTCATAATTTGCTGGATTTCCACAGGGATTAATATTCCCTGTGACGGTTTGAGCAATGCTTTCCGGATACACTTATCACAGTTATTTCCCCCAGTACCATAGGCATCCTCAGAAGATGTGGGGTGAATAGAGTTATTCGTTGCTATGAACAAAATTCTTCCTATCAATGGAAAAAAATTGTTCACATTCACCTGTGGCTGTTTTCCCCATTCGAGTCTGTGTAATCCTTCCTCAGTCCTGCTTCTCTACAGAGAAGAAAAGCTGTTTATATGAACACCCTGCCCTTTCATAATCGAGACCCGTAGCAACATGCAAACATCCACAACTAAATTAAGGACCTATACTTTAGGGAACAGACCTAATGATTACTAATTCAGGGAACAGATCTAACAAGTACTAATGAGGCTGCCTAACTAAGCAACCCTCTAGTAGGAAGACTTGTGGGTTCTGATTTGTATGTAGCAAGGTTTCAACATAAGGGTACAGTAGCAGCTTAGCATACTGAAGTTGTCACAAATATGTTTGCTCTGTTTTATTTTGGGCCAACAGTACGGGCAGAAGTGAGATGCTTTACCTGAGAAAGACTCTTAATCCAAGGTATGTTTCTTTGCAGACATGAACTGGAAACTGGGGAATCATTCTTCAGAGAATTCCTTCAAGGCAACTTTTGGTGTCTTGGTTTTCCTATTATAGTGTGATTGTGCACCATTTTTTTATATTCTCATTTGGTTATAACTCATTAAAAATATGTGTATGTACATACAAGTGTGTATAAAGGCAGAACACAAAGAATAGGACTGGCGAAGCACTCGCTATTATTCTCTTTATTGCTCTGCTTTTTCCCCTCTGCCCAGCTCCCCATTTTACAGCTCTGCTTTCACCATTCCATCTGTTCCCTAGGATGTCACTGAGGGAAATAAGGTCCCTGTCAGGTTGTCCAGTTTGTCGGTGTTGTGGCATGACTTCTGTATATTTCCTATATAAAGAAGACTGTAAATAAATAAAAAATAATTAAAAAAATCCAGTATGTAGATATCAGATGTGTTTCTTAAATCGCTTCCGTCTGGGACTTTGTTATGGGGAATCTCACTTGCAGACACAAGCTTAGATACATCATTCAAACAACCATGAGAGCATCGTTAAATGGATTTCACAACTTTTAAAATTATTTTACCATACTTGTGGCTTACCTTTACTTTCTCTTTGCTATTAAACGGCAAGTTCCTAGAGGTAAAATATTCACGGAAGAGTTAATAAATGTATTTGATGCAAATCTGTAGTCAGATGAATTCATAAATCAGTAACGATGTGATAGCAAATATAACTGCATCCAAATACTGGGATCATAGAATCAGAGAATCATAGAATTGCCTAGGTTGGAAGGGACCTTTCAGATCATTGAGTCCAACCATCAGCCTAACATTGACAAAACCACCGCTAAACCACGTCCCTAAGCACCATGTCTACCTGCCTTTTAAATACCTCCAGGGATGGTGTCTCAACCACTTCTCTGGTCAATCTGTTCCAATGTTTGATATCCCTTTCAGTGAAGAAATTTTTCCTAATATCCAATCTGAACCTCCCCTGGTGCAACTTGAGACCATTTATGAGGCCATCACTTGTTACCTGGGAGAAGAAACCGACTCCCAACTCTCTACAACCTCCTTTAAGGTGGGTGTAGAGAGAAATTTGGTCTCCCCTCAGCCTCCTTTTCTCCAGGCTAAGCAACCCCAGCTCCCTCAGCTAGGTCTTACTAGCTTACTTGAAGAGCACTTTGCACTTTACGAACTCCCCAGAGGTAGCTCTCCTTAACATTGCTGAGTCTCTCTCGTCTGCCTCTCATTCCCTGCTGGTTACTTAGCAAAGTACCTAAGCATCTAAGACAGTGTTTGCCAGAGATAGCATTCATTTTTTTTGGCAGCAATACTTCCTCCTTTTCCTTCTTCCTCCAAAGGGAATTTCTTTTTTGCTACTTCAGATCCTTAAATAACCTCTCTGTGCAGGTATTGGCATATGTTATCATCTTAGAAATTGCACTCAGATTTTTCCAGTATTTAATTTTTTCCCTTTCAACCTTGTATTCAAAGTTGGTTATATTTTAGAGGCAGCAAAAATAACAATACTCCCCCTGACCTCCAACTGCTGTTTTTCTATTTTAATGACACAATATTTTTGAGCAGAAAAAGACTAATTAGAGCCATTGCTCCCAGGTCTATTACTGCTTTCAGAGAATTTAAGTTACAGGCTTCAGAAGGATGCAGCATACAGAATGGGTAAAAGTTGGTCAAATCAATGAGCACCAGAAAAACATAAATAAATCAATTTGGATTTTTTTTTATAGCTTTATTTTTCATGCCTGTAGGACAGGAGATGACTCTCAACTTCTGCATGGAAGGCAGGATTTAATAGAGGCAGGGAGTCTAGGATCTCCGCTGAGCAATTGTGATCACTGTACAATCAGATTTTCCATCATAAGAGCAGGTGACTTCCTTAGGGAAAGTGCAGAGGCAGTGAACTTTGGAAGGACATATTTATAATCTATCAAGATGAAGGAAATGGTTAAGAGCAGAATGAATGGAAAAGTGATTACAGAAAAGGCAAGATGTCAGCAAAATTCAAAAGCATCCTAATGGAAGGTACATTAAAACTGGGAGAGGTGCATTTACATGGCTAACCCCACCCACCCCCCCAAATAATGGGTTTATTTAAGACAAAAGAAATCAGCCTCTTAAAAATTGAATTGAATCGAGTTGAACAGAAATGAATAGAGTAGTTTCAGTTGGAAGTTCAATTGTCCAAATGCCCCTTAAATACTCACAGGCTTGGGAAGTCGACCACCTCTCTAGGAAGCCTGTTCCAGTGTTTGACTACCCTCTCAGTAGAGAAATATTTCCTATTGTCCAGTTTAAATCTTTTCTGGTGCAGCTTTGAACCATTCCCATGTGTCCTATTGCTGGATACTAGCGAGAAGACGGAGCTCAGCACCAGCCTCTCCCCTTCCTCAGGAAGCTGTGGAGAGCAATGAAGTCACCCCTCAGCCTCCTTTCCTCCAAACTAGACAAACCCAAAGCCACTCTTCAGCCAGTCCTCATAGAACATGCCTTCCAGCCCTTTCACCAGCTTTGTCGCCGTCCTCTGGATGCATTCAAGGACCTTTACATCCTTCTTAAATTGTGGGGCCCAGAACTGCACACAGTACTCAAGGCAAGGCCGCAACAATGCTAAATACAGCAGGATAATCACCTCTTTTGACTGGCTGGTTATACTGAGTTTGATGCACCCCAGGATGCGGTTTGCCTTCTTGGCTGCCAGGGCACGCTGCTGACTCATACTGAGCCTGCTGTCAACCAGCACCCCCAGATCTCGTTCTGCACGGCTCATCTCCAGCCACTCCTCTCCCAACTTATACTTGTGCCCGGCATCACTCCATCCTAAGTGCAGAATTTGGACTTGTTAAATTTCATCCCATTAATCATGCCAGTATAAGAAGGATAAATTTTACACTGGGAGGTCCCAAATGAGTCTTCAGGATTACTTGTGTGAAACAGCATATTGTTTCAGGTTTTGTACCAGCCCAAATGTTTCAGGAGATGCCTAGGGCAGGAAGCTGGCATCTAACTTACAGGCAGTATACAGTACCCAACAGTCGTATACCAGCTGCTGCGAGCACCTTGAAGTTGCTTATTCCGAGCCAGCTTCACCACAGAGTGCAGGTGGCAGGAGAGAGGAGCAGCAAGCAGGCAGACAACATTTGGCATTCAGGCCTCAGTACTGGCCACATTGGAGACTTGAGCAAGGCCAGTTGTTAGCTTGTTCTTACTGCCTGCCTGTTGCCAAGGGCAGATGTCTGCCAAGCCATTGAGGACAAGAGCAGCCAGGAGCTCATCCCACTTTCCCTGTGGAGATGACACGGGCAGGCTGCCAGGTTGATACTGTGATGTGGTGACTCCTGTAGCACTGCAGATATTTCACAGAGGTTCAACATCTCAGTGGTGTGCTACCTAAGTCCAGAGCTGATGTACAGTCTGGAATTCCAAGACATGCAGAGCATCAGCAGTAGTTCTTCTGTGAGGCTGTAGGAAAGGGAAGAATGGGCTTTCCTAACCCAAAAATGTTTCAGGAAAACCAGACAAAGTATACATCAGTAAACCAACAAGCACGATAAATATTTATTCTAGTCAGCAAAGACTTCCCACATCATAAGTAGACTAGAAACAGAAATATAGGTTCCTTAACAATGATCTATAGAGAAAATACCAATTAATTATTGGGTTAGCAAGCAGTGAAAAAGTGTCATATAGGAAGCATATTGAAGATTTACTAATGACCTGGAAGGGAAACCTGGATGAATTTAGTGAAGATAATAAAGTTTGAGAACGATGCAAAATTACTTCTGAATCTCCTTTCTTCCATACATGCCATAAGCCCAGGAGGCTTGCAGTCTACTCTAGAGGCTAGTATCTCCACAGTTCCCTAGGCTTTGGTTACTGAGCTGCTCAGCTAATGAATCAGCACTTTTGACCCCTCATATGTGAGAGAAACAGTATGGGAACCGCTGTTCTCCCATGCAAGACATTATTCATACATCCTTACTCAGTGGTCACTGCTGAAAAAGGTCACTGCTCCTATTTGTAAGAACTTAGTCTATCAGCTTTATTAAGATCTGGTGCCACTGTTGCTCCCTAAAGTGTTTTGGCATAAATCCGTGTTTGCACTCTTTAAAATAGTAGGTCTTTGCTAACCCAGTTGTTTTCAACTAGAATGGGTTAAGGAGCTCTTGTGCTGTTGTATTGGATGTCTTGGGCTGGTTGTGACTGTCGAGCTGAGCCTGCAGGAGATCCTTCAGCCGATACATCAGCGACTGAATGGGAATTTGCAGAACAACAATAGGTTGCTTCTACTGCACAGAGTACAAAACTTCAAGTGACGCTGTGAGACATGCATAGTTCTGTAGCAGCCTGAAAACACACTACATGGCTGCAAAAACTGCTTCACTTCTGCGATGTTAAGTTTAAGTTTCTATAGGATTCAGACAGGCATTAGGTAGCTTATATTTGGTCTGTGTTTTCAAGCTTATTCCTACAAATAGAAAAACATGTAGCAGGGTTTGTTCTTCGTTTTGGTTTGTGTGTGCTGGGTTTTGTCCCCCCCCCAAACAAAAACTAAAATTCTGAAGCAAAATTCTTTGTACTTCTTTACTCTAACACACTTGATAAATGATTATGCAACATATGACTCATATTAGAGGAAGAAAGTCAAGAGAAGGATGATGAAAATAGCTGGAGAAAAGGGAGCAGTACAGATATTGAAAAGTTTCAGGAAATAATAAGCTTAGAAGGCAGAGCAAAAGGTAACTGGACTGAGATGGTCAAAACTTGAATATGTCATGAAAAATTCTTGGTTCTTTATCTTGTCATGTAGTGACAAAAGGATAGGTATGTATTAAAGAAGACAAGGAGAGTAAAAGCTTCTTTTCAATCAAGCAGCAAGCCTATAGCATCCATAGCTGCTGTGAGTGCTGGAAATAAATTTTAGAGGATTTAATAAGAAATAGCCCCATCTCCTCTACTGCCAAAGCCATTGGTAGTAAACTGAGTTGTATTAAGTTAGAAGTTTTGAGATATAACTGCCCTTTTCAGCACAGTCAATGGATATCAGTTTCTTAATGAGAGTCAGCTGGGTGAACAAAGCATAATATGGTACACTTGAGTCTCATAGTCTTCCTTTTGGTAAATGACCTGTGAGTGTGCTGAAGGTTGTTCTTGCTCAAAACTTAAAAATATCAGTGAACCTTTCTTGAGCCATGGCTAAGCAACAGGTGAATTCAAGTACTCAGACCTTCACCTGCTCTGCCTGCATAATGATCACCTGAATTCTTTCCAAATACAACAGTCAGATTTACGGATGAACATCTGGCTTTCTGCAAATATCCCCATATAACTTCTTTGATTCCAGAATGATAACTGTTAATGAAATTCTTCCAGAAGGTTACTGAAAATACCACCTAAGGAGCTGTCTAACAGCTGTCCTATTCCTTTATTACATCACAGAAATTTGTCAAAATGGGACTGGAAAATGTTACTGACCATAATATGTATAAATTTCCTTGGTTTTATTCAACTTCTACATTTTACGTGAAAAGCGAACTCAGCCCTCCTGTAGCATGACGCCTCACAGTTTTATTAACTAGAGAGAGATTGACTACAGCTCCCTACAAGTGAAACCCCTCTCTTGTCTCGCTTTCACCCCCACACTTTCTCACGGCTCCTATACAGAGATAAGCAAACACTTGTGTTTGGTGCCCTTTGGATGTTGATCTGAAAAGTAAGCAATATACATTTGCAGTCAGGGGTTGTCATGAGTAGCCTGAGGACAGCCTGCCTTGGCTGACTTTCCAAAAATGAATTGTCTAAACTAATTTCGCAGGTGCAGCAATTCTGAAAAATTCAAACTCTTTAATTTATCTCTCTGCCGATATTTATTGAAATAGTAATAAGAATACCCTTGTTTTCCAAGCAAAACATTTGTACTCCGTTACTATTATGATATGGGGGCTAAACTGCTTGGTACTTCCTAGCTTGAAGAGGCTATTGAAAAATCCAGGGAAGTCTGGGACACAAAAGTTAGAAATTGTACTAAATGAGTTGCCTTTTGGTGACTGCAGTTCACTGCAAACTGAAGATGGAAAAGTGGCCCCTTTTGGCCTTTCTGGAAGATATAAGTTATCCTTTATTCAGTTTTTTTTTTTTCCTTTTGTATGATTCAGTTACAACATCCTGAATACATTTTGCAGGACCTAGCAGGAGGAAAGCCAGGTAGAAACATTTATTTTTAAGGTTGGAAGACAGGATTTTCAAAAACATCTATCTTTTTAATGGGATTTCAGTATCAAATTCCCCTAGGTGTCTTTCACCATCCCACCCAAATACATCTGGTATTCATGGTAAATGAAATTGCAAAACTCACTAATCTTTCAGTTACAGTAGGTGGACTTCTTGGTATCAGAGAGTATGACTATTCCTGTCTCTTTTTTACCTTTGCATTTTCTGACCTTTATTATACTTCACCAGAAGCTCCCCATTACTCCAAAACATAAAAGCAAAGTCCTCAAGTGATTACCAAAGTGTGAGTAATTCAGTACACCCTTCCACCTGACATCCACAGAAATAATAAGTTAAAGCGAAGTGGTTACACTCATGGGAAAGTGACAGAGAGGGTATTTGAGCTAGGAAAATATACGGTGCCAAGAAATACTTTTCTTTGACACACCAAAGTGCAATATTAATTTAAATTTTCAAACCTCTCTGTTTTAATGATTAGATGATCCCTTGAGGATAGCTCACCTAGAAATCCTACACAGAAGTAGCCTGCTGTCCTTTGTTTGACTTGTTAAAATGCTGATGCTTGCATTTTAAAATATTTCTGATTTGTATATAGAATACCTACTGCATGCTGCTATAGAACTATTGATATTAAAAATAAGCAAGAGATTACAGAGGAGAAAAGAGGCAAAAATAGTTAAATAGCTAAAGAATTGCCTCTCCAACCCTATTTAGAATATTTGGAATAAAACCCCGTGTCCACTGACCTCCTCCATTCTCCTGCAGCTCAGAAGATAGTGAGCTATCGTTAGTCACAACCTCCATGTCTTTCACAGCACAGCCTTCACCCCAGTACAGAGAACACCCTACCCTCAGAGGTCCGCAGGTAGGGTGAGCTTGGTGCAAGGGTACTACCAAAGCTGAAGTACATACTGCATGCTGAAGTACAGGCATGCACTGGGAATGCAGGGGACCTACAGATCCAGTTAAGGCAATGGCTGCATTCCAGTAATAAGTACAGACATCTGCAGTGCAGGCAGGAGTATTTTGGGGCCCCAAAGCTTTCTTCATTGGCATGTCCTAATGCTTTCCTTAGAACTCTGCTTGAGCACAAGCTAGTTTCCATACAGCTTTGGTTCATGACAGGGACTACGCACGTGGAATTACTGACAACATTCCTGGAAGTTTTGGGTGAAACCTCTCCTCTTGTTCCTGCTTCTGTTGGCCAGTTGATGTCAACAGTGGCTTACAAAGTTTCTGGCAATACTGAAACAAAGAGGACGTCTGGTTTTGCTCCTTTTGTCAAGGCACACTACAAAGTTGTGCATCTTTGTAATGAACTCACAGAATATGCAGAGGAAAGGTGATCAGTTTGGGGGAATACATAAAAATGACAGCTTGATCAAAAGTCAGGAGCATGCACTAACAGGCAGGCAATGTGACAGAACACTCTTTGGCCAGAAAGTGGTGGTTTATTGTACAGATACAGTGCATGTCACCTCCCCTTCCCCCCCTCCCTCCCTGAGAGACTTTGTATAGCATCCAGTTGCAGCTTAAAACCCCCACACCTTATTTAATTACTTCCATACATTTTTAGATAACAATTCCTAGCTTTCAGATAGGGAAGATACTGGGTTTTTTTCTATGAAGAGGGTGAGCCTTTGGGTGAAACTCCAGGAATAATCAAGCTAAACAATAGAGTGAGCACTAGCCTGCAGAATGCATGTGTTATTAAAATATCAGATAATGTATCCCAATCCACCATCTCAGACATACTGAGAATTCAGGGAAAACTGCTAAATAAAACATGTTCTCTTTTTGTTATTAAATTCTGAACCCTTCGGCATTTTTCTCCCCAGTTCTCTAAGACTGCAAGAATATCACATAGAATTTCACCTGGACACGTTTTTAACAGCTTCATACCCATATTGCATGTGCGTAACTGATTTCCGTGAGAACAGAACACATGCAATGCCTATAAACAGTTGAAAAGAAAATGAATGTAGCTTGTGAAGGGCAAGGGCGTTTGAAGCTACCTGAATTCGGCTTCTCTTAGTTGTCTCTGGAGAATCTAGGAGGACTTAAAAGGA
Organism: Larus michahellis; assembly: GCF_964199755.1. Taxonomy (NCBI): domain Eukaryota; kingdom Metazoa; phylum Chordata; class Aves; order Charadriiformes; family Laridae; genus Larus; species Larus michahellis. The sequence goes on from NC_133900.1 coordinate 25,355,563, forward strand.
CAGTTACACATATGAAACATGAGTAGCTGCTCTAGCTGTTCTCATTGGGGTCTGAACTTTAACTAAGGGCAATAATCATGGGTGAAACGAGGCAAATGAAAATAAGTAAATTCAAAGTTTAAAAATATTTCTGCAAAAAAGCAGTAGTAATGAGAGTTCCTCTCAAACTTAGAGTTTGCTTTGGAAAAGAAGTCATGAATGTGGAAAAAGCTGAATCATTTAAATTTCTGTTTTAGACATGGCTTGTGGTGATAACTTTGCTTTTCTTGCATAATGCATAGCAGGTATCCAAATGGGGCCAAAGTGAAGACAACAAACAGCACTTCTGAAATTTTTTGTCAATGTACTTTATAGCTGTATGCCACAGCTTTAGAAATGGAGAGTATTCACGTGGCCTTACATCAAAGCTGGCTTACATCTTACCTGGCTAAGGTAGTTAGAGAGTATTCTTAGGCTGCTTCTCTGGCAAATGAAGAGAGAAGAGCTTTTCTGAAATGTCATTCCAGATGACCCAAAATAGACAATTACCTCAGTCCTCCCACTTCCTGAGATGACCCTCTCTCTGCAGGAACTGGTGACGCAGTTTTAGGGAAAGCAGCCAGATGAATCTGGGCGTTGCTGTTATCCTGCTATCTATCCTTCTATATATACATAATGGGTGTAAAATAGGTCCTGGCATGTTGTGATTTGGGCGTTGTGTTTGATTTTACAAGCTTAATATTTGTGTTGTTTGTTCAATTGTTCGATGCAATGCTAAATAAAAAGGGCAGTAACTATCTAAGATTTTTCACATTCTAAGTAGATATTACAACCAGAGAGAGCACATTTTGAATTAAGATTATAATAATCTTTAGCTTTCAAGATGAAATGAAAACCTGCCCAGGGAATCTTTAATGGACACCATTACAAAAGGCATAAAGTGAACATTGCCTTAACTTTAAATTTCCTGCTGAATGTTTACTAGAATTCTGTCAACATATCTTTCATGTTTCCTTGGCTATTTGTTCTGCTCCTTCTTTTTAATAATATCTCAGGAACTTGAAAATGAATTATGTTTTATTATTGAAATGGATTTCCCCTCAGTTTTTTTAATACACACATTTGTTTTTTCTTAAAGTATATCTTCAAAAGTGCCCAGCATCTGGTTACAATCTGGCTAGGGCTTTTTAGGGGGCAAGAAGAGTTATGAAGAACATGTCTGGAAAGCTATAGGGAAGTACAGCATAAATACTTTACAAGCAATGTTTAGGCCAGCTTTCAGACATAAAATAAGAAGGTTCAGACCCTACTCTGACAAGGTTATATACAGAGGTGAACCCTAATCCTATGACAGATTTTATTAAAGTTGAACTTAGTTCTGTATCTAGGGTGGTTTTGAAATAGATTTTGATTGTGTATTATTGAAAAAAAAGGAAGAAAGTAAATACACGTAGACAAAAAAGTGCCATATTTGTCAAGAGGATTTGTAAAATGGGCTTCATGAAAGAATATTATTTGTCCAACTAGGAAAAATATCTCCCCTTCTATTTTTCTGCCCTTGTAGGGTACTGTTTTGTGTTTGTAACTGTCATGGTTTCAGCTGGGATGGAGTTAACTTTCTTGTTAGCAGCTGGTGTAGCGTTATGTTTTGGATTTGGGATAAGAAATACTGTTGATAGTGCGCTACGTCTTTGGTTGCTGCTAAGCAGTCAAGGCCTTTTCTTCTCCTCACACCACCCCACAGCAAGCAGGCTAGGAGTGCACAAAAAGTTGGGAGGAGACACAGTTGGGACAGCTGTTCCCAGCTGACCAAATGGATTATTCCATACCATGTGACGTCATACTCAGTCTATAAAGCTGGGGAAAGAAAAAGGAAGGGGAAACATTCGGAGTTACGGCATTTTGTCTTCCCAAGTAACTGTTGTGCGTGATGAAGCCCTGCTTTCCTGGAGATGGCTGAACACCTGCCTGACAATGGGAAGCAGTGAATGAATTTCTTATTTTGCTTTGCTTGCACATGCAGCTTTTGCTTTACTGATTAAACTGTCTTGATCTCAGCCCACGAGGTTTTCCCCACTTTTACTGTTCTGATTTTCTCCGTCATCACAACTGGGGAGACTGATGTCGGATGTTATTTTGGTGCTTACAGGTCTTATTGCAAAGCAGCTCTCCATCATCTTTGAAAGGTCATGGAGAACAGGAGAGGTGCCTGAGGACCGGAGGAAAGCTAATGTCACACCAGTCTTCAAAAAGAGCAAGAAGGAGGACCTAGGAAACTACAAGCCAGTTAGACTCACCTCCATCCCTGGAAAGGTGATGGAACAGGTCATTCTGGATGTCATCTCTAAGCACGTAGAGGAAAAGAAGGTTATCAGGACTGGTCAGCATGGAGTGACCAAGGGGAAATCATGCTTGACCGCTCTGATAGCCTTCTAAGATGGCATGACTGGCTGGGTGGATGAGGGGAGAGCAGTGGACACTGTGTACCTCGACTTCAGCAAGGCCTTTGACACTGTCTCCCATAACATCCTCATAGATAAGCTTAGGAAGTGTGGATTAGATGAGTGGACAGTGAGGTGGATTGAGAACTGGCTGAATGGCAGAGCTCACAGGGTTGTGATCAGCAGCGCAGAGTCCACTTGGAGGCCTGTAACTAGGGGTGTTCCCCAGGGGTCAGTACTGGGTCCAGTCTTGTTCAACATATTCAACGACTTGGATGAGGGGACAGAGTGTACCCTCAGCAAGTTTGCTGATCACACAAAACTGTGAGGAGTGGCTGACACACCGGAAGGCTGTGTTGCCATTTAGCGAGACCTGGAAAGGCTGGAGAGTTGGTCAGAGAGGAACTTAATAAAGTTCAGCAGGGGCAAGTGTAGGGTCCTGCACCTAGGGAGGAATAACCTCATACACCAGTATAGGTTAGGGGCTGACCTGCTGGAGAGCAGCTCTACAGAGAGGGACCTGGGAGTCCTGGTGGACGACAAGTTGTCCATGAGCCAGCAATGCACCCTTGTTGCCAAGGTGGCCAATGGTCTCCTGGGATGCATTAAAAAGATTGTGGTCATCAGGTCGAGGGAGGTCATCCTCGCTGTCTACTCTGGCCTGGTGAGGCCACATCTGGAGTAGTGTGTCCAGGTCTGGGCTCCCCAGTTCAAGAAAGACAGGGAACTACTGGAAAGAGTCCAGCAGAGGGCTACAAAGATGATCAAGGGAATGGAGCATCTCTCTTGTGAAGAAAGGCTGAGAGACCTGTGTCTGTTTAGCCTGGAGATGAGAAGACTTAGAGGGGTTCTCACCAATGCTTATAAATACCTAAAGGGCGGGTGTCAGGAGGATGGGGCCAGGCTCTTCTCAGTGGTGCCCAGCGACAGGACAAGGGGCAATGGGCACAAACAGGAACACAGGAAATTCTCTCTCAAAATGACGAGAAACTTCTTTCCTTTGTGGGTGCCGGAGCAGTGGAAGAGGCTTCCCAGAGAGGCTGTGGAATCTCCTTCTCTGGAGATATTTAAAACCTGTTTGGATGCATTCCTGTGCAACCTGCTCTAGGTGAACCTGCTTTGGCAGGGGGGTTGGACTAGACGATCTCTGAAGGTCCCTTCCAACCCTTACCATTCTGTGATTGTGTGTGTGAGTGAGTGGATGCATTGTCCTAGCTCCGGGCTGGGATTACACCATGACAGTAACATCGTCCCTTTCATGGTTCTAAACCACTCACTGTCACACAGACCCTTTGTATTTTTTGTTTTTATCCATTTGGAAAAGAACCAGCATTTCCTACCTTCTTCCTGATAATTTGTGAAAAATTATTTAAATGGGAAAAAATGAACTAAAAGCCTAATATTAAGAAGAAGGTACGTTTGAAAACGTATGTCTTCTAAAAGAATAAGATATATATTTTTAGTCACTGGATTGGGACCACAAAATTTGTATTTTTTTAATAATATGATTTTTTTATAATGTGTACTTTAAATCTCTTCTTAAATGGAAATGAGGGTTTAGGTTTTGCAGTTTAATTCATGGGGTAGCATGTGATACCTTTGTTGAAATATCTTGAGAATCTCAAGTGCATGTCTGTAGTTGTAGATTCACATAATTCATAAATTTTTCTAAACAAATGGGTCACATCCTAAGGTGCTGTTTGTCAATGAGACAGTATTGGCTTTGATGATGCTCAGAAGGGAAATTGTGCATGATCTGTTCAGGTAAGCGTTCAGTTGGAAGGGACTGCTGTCCTCTTCATTGGATATCATCCTCTATCACATGGAAGCCTTTAGTGAATGCTTTGGAAGAAAAAAAACCCACCTCCAATCTCTCTCTGTAATTTATTTAGCCAAGAGGGTGACATTACATAGTACAGGGAAAGAGTTGTCTTATTTGAGAAGCAAACAGGAATCATTTGTTCCTGGAAGAAAATGTAGATTTCTACTGGTTGTGAATTTTCAGACTAAGTGTGAGACATTCCTGTTGCATGGTCTTTATGCTGGTCCTCTCCACAGGTGAATTTTATCCTTTAAGATTTTGTTCTCTTTTGGATCCAGAGTGTGCTACATTTCTGTACTGTTTTTACTGGCTTTATATACCTGTGCCATTGACTGTGCTTTCTTTCTCCTGGTGTGGAGTCAATGAGAGTTGTGGGAGTTGATTTCTGATGCAGGGCCTGGCATGCTGGATCTGTTTCTTGTTGTCAAGAGAAAACGAGGACACACATTACCTGACCGTTTTGATGTAACATTATCATTTATAATTATAAAGGCTTTGCAGTTCCCTGGAGATGGAAGGACATTAAGGTAGTGATAGATGCCCTGGAGTTGTTATTTAACAATTACCAATCATTTGAATGTGCTTATTCCTGAGCATTATAGACAGCTTTTGGGTTTTGTGCTCCAGACAGGCAGAATGTTCCCCTGGCTGAGAACTCCCCAGATGTTTCCTTCCTTTGTTTGGAAAAAGAGAACGCCTCATCTGAGCAGCTATTATGAGACAAGACATTCTATTTAACTGCTATCAGTAAGCAGTGAGGTGGGGTACTTTGAGAGTTTAACCTGGTATCCCAATTGAAGATGCCTGCCTGTTTTGTTTGGCAAAAGGCTCCTAAAGTAGTAGACCCATACAAAAATCGCTTCCCATGAGAGGAATATTTCGCAAGGTCTTTCTCCATGGTAGGGGCCAGGACAGAGGTGAGTTGAAGGAGCTGTTCTAGTTGCCAGGTTGTTTTTTGTATTAAACCTGGAACGAGTTGTCTCCACTGTGGCCCCTGGACAACACCTAGATGATGAATGGAAAGCCTATCATTAGCATCAAAGAACTGGGAAGGGAAAGGGAAATGGTCTACCTATCACTGAGGGACTACAGCGTTGCAAGATACATAGGAAATTTATCCAACAGCTCACACAACATCTGGAGCAGAAATAGAGCACAAATTCAGATCTCCTGAGTCCCAGCCAATAGGTCTGTGCCTGTTGCATAGTGCTATGCACCTTCCCGCTATTAAAAGGTTGCTCCTTGGTTTGCTTCTCGTCACCATGGCAGATTGTGGAATTGCTTTACTACAAAGTGTTGTTAATGAGAATTTATCAGTCTTACCAGGCAAAAGAATTTCTTTGAGGTACAAGTTTCTAAGCATTTCATACATATACATTGCTCAAAACCATGTCCTTCTATACACCTCTTCCCCAGGATGGCAAAGCGGGGGGATAGTGTGCTAACAATGCTGGGAATATAGACAACATGTCTTGTGAGTTGTCACAACTGTGCATGCGGCTGGGGAACAGACTTGATGTAATTAAATTTCCCAGATTCCCAGGACTTTGATACCCAAGTGTGTGAATAAAACATAACTCTTAACAAAGTAATGCTTTTGTGAAATAGAGAGAATATAAAGATAAATTGTGGTCCCAGGCCAATTACTTCATTCACATTGTTTCACTCAATTGTAAAGCCCACTGCGTATTCCAGATTAATTGAATATTTGCATCGTTAATTAGAGTCACTATCAGGGAGATTAAATGGCTCTGTTTTTCACAAAGGACAACAACATTGTAAACCTGCCTTTGAAACCACCTCTTATTCTTGACCTTGGCAAAAAAGATAAACACGTATAACATTCACAAGCTACAGCTGACACAGAGACCATGCAGGTGACAGGATGATGTTGTAAATGTATTGGGGCCATGAAGGGAAGGTGGAAGTGCAAAAATGCAGACACAACTTCAGTGAACAGTGGCTTTTTTTTGTTTATTTTCTTTTTGGTTCGGTGGCCAAATAAAAAACAAACAAACAAACAAAACCAATCAACAAACAAAAGAAGAACGTAAGAAGGAGGAATTAGTTTTACTTGGACTGAAACAGCTATTTTTGGGGGACTTGGACTGAAGTGGGAGAACAATGACAAAAGAAAATACGTATAAATCTGGAAAGTTCTGTTTGACCCAAAAAAAAAGATTTTCAACACCTCCAAATAAAAAAGCACTTTTATAATAAAAAAGGCATGGTTTTTGAAAACCATGAAGGTTTTTGAAAACCAAAAGTCTCAAAGATATAACTTAGTGCCAAAATGAAACAGCCCACTTCAGTTCCTGAACTAAGTCAGAATTGGTGAGAATCACAGAATCAGAGAGTGGTAGGGGTTGGAAGGGACCTCTGGAGATCATCTAGTCCAACCCCCCTGCCAGAGCAGGGTCACCCAGAGCAGGTTGCACAGGAACGCGTCCAGGTGGGTTTTGAATGCCTCCAGAGACGGAGACTCCACCACCTCTCTGGGCAGCCTGTTCCAGTGCTCTGCCACCCTCAAAGTAAAGAAGTTCCTCCTTTTGTTTAGGTGGAACTTCCCATGTTCAAATTTGTGCCCATTACCTCCTGTCGTGTCACTGGGCACCACTGGAAAGAGCCTGGCCCCATCCTCCTGACACCCACCCTTTAAACATTTATAAGCATTGATAAGATCCCCTCTCAGTCGTCTTTTTTCCAGACTGAACAGACCCAAGTCCCTCAGCCTTTCTTCATAAGAGAGGTGTTCCAATCTCCTAATCATCTGGGTAGACCTTTACTGTGCCCTCTCCAGCAGTTCCCTGTCCTTCTTGAACCGGGGAGCCCAGAGAAGAAGAACTCATCCAGTTTTAGAACATTCATGCAATTTTCTTTCCTGGCTGTCAGCATTTTTTCCATCAGCAGCATTATAAGATCCCAAATTTCTTGAGTGCCCTACAAGAACCCCCGGGAGAGCCATGCTGTGCATCTCAGACATACTGTGTCCACCTCACCATCCACTTTACCTGGATGTTGACAGAAAGCTCTGCGAAACTGCACCTTCAGACTAGTCCCATTCCCCTGCCTTCAGTGACAAGGGTCTTCCATACCTGTTCCTGTCTTGTCCTGAGAAAATCCTGATTGCCTTGGAAAGCCCAGGGACAAATCAGTCTGCAAAATCCACCTCGACGATGAGAGCCCGGAGCCACTTTATGTACTTTTCAATTTTATTTTCCATGCTTGTGTATAGGCTCTTGCATATGAGAGGACATCTTCCCTTCCTGGTCTACTGATGCTTAAGAAGCTTTGGTAATTTGCATATGTCTCACACTAAAAGGTTATTTCTCCCTGCCACACAACCTTGAAGTCCGGAACTTGAGGATCAGGTGATTTCTTGCAAATTGTATTCATTGTTATTTCATTTTTTAATCAAGCAGATTTCTAATTTTGTCATGAAGAAAAAGCTTTTAAAGCCTCCCTCAAGGCACAAAACTCTGAAAGCAATGATAAAGTAAAGCTTTTTTTTCTTTTTAAACATGATTTGTTGAGATAAATGGGTGATTTGCTAAATTTTTATTTTGGAGAGTGTGCTGATGCTGGGAAGTCAGGAGGCAGAGAATAAAAGATCTTTTTTTGCTATGGTTGTTCATCAGAGGAGGAAGAAATAAATGGGATCAATATGGAATTACTCTTTGGAATGTTTATCCATACCTGGTTTTGATGTTCTTTATTAACAGCCACTTTTGTTACAAAACCGAACCACTGCAAACCACTATGAAGTGATCATTAGTAAGGTTAGGCTACTCCTGCAATAACTTCACTGTGAACACTAGGGCTGGGACCTAATACAAGCTGCTAAAGAAACTTAGCCTGAAATAAGGTTTCTCTGCTTGAAAATATTTTCATCTTCTTTTCCATGGATCATGGTATATGGCAGATGCATCTTTATCAAGCTGTATTAGCTTGGGAAGAAGGGACGAGGAAAAATAGGCCAACACGCTGATACTCACAAGCACATGGTATCTTGTGGAATGATTTACTTTCTTTCCGGCTCAGCTGCAAAACAAACAAAAGCAACCTTCCTAGAAGTGCTTGCTTCTGCAGTTTGCTGCCGTGGGTCAGATTAGGCTGGAAAACAAGAATTTCAATTCAGCTCCTACGTTGACTGTATTCTTGTAGGAATAAAGCATATTTCAGGTGTTATACAATCCACTGACTGAAGTACAATTTTGGGGTCAGAAGGAAGTGTCTGAAAATTTACTGAATGGCCTGAAGGAGAAAAGAATGGAAGATGATAACTGGAAGATATATATTATGCAAGGAGTATATTTTGAAGCAGTGGTACCGATAAAGAGATGAGGTGTCACAATTTTGGTCGCTGTGCAGAAATTCCATGGCTAAATCATTGTGCCTTGGGTTTGAAAACCAATACAAAAAGTGAAGAAGTCTTGTTTCCTCCAACTCCGGTTTTGAAGCCAGAAATGGCAGCTCTGAAAAACCGGTGAGTTTGAGACTATGATCGCCGTTAGCCTGTGTAATGATGGGATGGTAGCGCATTCCCATGTGTCAGCACAAGTTATGCTGTTCTGATGACTGAAGCTGTCAGCAAGGACACATTAAGCCAGCTGAGCTAAATATCCTGACTTTCTGCTGTGCTCTTTGTCTCTTTTTGCCAGTGAATTTGGACAGAAATCGTGCAGATGCCAGCAAACAAAAGTGTGCCAGCTTCCCAGCTGGTATGAGCCAGCTTCATTCCCTCGACGCCAATAGCACAGTGTAGATTTACATGAGCACAGTGGCTGGCTTGCAGAAGTTGTTGGTACCTTGAGTGAACTTCTTGGAAAAAGGCTGTACATCAGCTACTCAAAAAAGTTATTTTTAAAGAATAAGAATTTTTTCTTTCAGCATGAAGCTTAGGAAGGAGAGTTTGATGAAAAAGTTTGTTTCACTAGAGAAAAAAGCAATAGCTTTCTTCTAATTGTTAAACCCAATCAAAAGAAAAAAAAGTCCCTTGGTTTTAAATAGAAACTTGAAAAAGGAAGGAAATGTGTCCTTCCTTTTAATCTAATTTAGGCATCAAAAATTTCAGATACTACACTTTCCTTCTCCTCTACTATATGATCTTTACCCTGATTACTGTTAAGGCCACACCTGAAGTACTGTGTCCAGTTCTGGGCTCCCCAGAACAACAGAAACATGGACATACTGGAGAGAGTCCAGTGAAGCTCCGCAGAACGATGAAGAGACCAGAGCATCTCTTATATGAGGAAAGGCTGAGAGATCTGGGACTGTTCAGCCTGGAGAAGGGAATGTTTTGGAGGGGATCTTATCAATGTGTACAAATACATGGTGGAAGGGTGTAAAGGAGACAAAGCCAGGCTCATTTCAGTGGTGCCCAGTGACAGTACCAGAAGCAATGGGCACAAACTGAAACGCAGGAGATTCCTCCTGAACATCAGGAAGCACTTTTTCACTGTGAGGGTGACCAAGAACTGGCACAGGTTGACCAGAGAGGTTGTGGGGTCTCCATCCTCTGTGATATTCAAAAACTTTCTGGACCTGTTCCTGGGCAACTGGTTCTAGGTGTCCCTGCTAGAGCAACGGGGTTGAAGAAGATGACCTCCAGAAGTCCCTTCCAACCTCAACCATTTTGTTATTTTGTGACTACTATTTCCCCACCCTTCCACACACACATACACACACACATTGTATTTTTCACCACTTATCAATTCCTTCTTTTGAAGCAGCAACAACCCAACACCAGACAGGAAGAGGGACTGCGATAGTGGAATAAGGCAGAGTTGCGCTGAGTACTTGTTATCACTAATGTTGAAAGGCCACTGGCACATGTAATATTTTAGGGGTGTCAGCCTGTTTCAGATTAAACCATTTGTACTCTGATTCACACACATGAGAAGATCTAATGTAATTTTAGCCAGTTCTGGAAGGCTAGGTTCAGTAAGGGCTGGGACACAGGTTATATCCAGCTGCCACAAAAATATATTCTTCAAATGTTGCAGAAGAAACAAATATGCTGAAAGCTGCTTGCTTTCTCCTTTAAAGCTTGAAAAAATAATAATTTCTTACCTATGTGAAATCCAAATCAAGGGAGAATCAGATCAGAGTGACACAAATGTATTTAAATTTAAATTACAAATAACTTCCAGCACTTTCAGAGGTAGTTAAGCTTCCTTGTTTTTCAAAGTAATAAGAGCAGCAAAAGAAGCATAACATGTAATGGAAACACCTCCTGCCCCGCCACCAACTGGTTTAGCTGCAATTAAGTGTCAGGGGTAGGGACATGTAGTGAGTTACTAGGATAAAAGAAAAGAGCAAAGGAGATGTATCCTGCTGGAGAAGGTAAGGATCTCTTCTCTTTAAGTGCCCCTCTTACACACTGGGTTATGATTTCAAAAGCTTCAAAGGTCAGAGTCTACAATTATCCTTAAGTAAAGCAGAAATCTCTTGATGGAGGGAGGTGAAGGTGTCAAGTTAATGGAGAAACATCAATCCACAAAGCCAGGCTTAATTTGATGGCTACTTTGTTCTCTCCCGCTTCCCAGGAATTTGATGGGTTGGCTTTCTGGCATACGGTTTTACCCTTTATTGGGACAGCTCTTCCTGCAAAAGATACCTTGGGGTTGTTCACCTGCCCATGACATTGGTTAAGCTCTTCACAGTTCTTCAGCTCTGCTTTCCTCAAGCATCCAGTAGTAAAGTGACTCAAGAGACTCCAAGCAACAGTTTAGTAGGAATTAAGTGGTAGCCTCAAAGGGTAGAAGTGAGCACCCAGTCTGAAGCACACAGACCCTCAGTGTCTTTGGAGACACCATTCCTCTTGTGTTCCACCTCACTTGAAGCTGAAAAGCAAACCCTTAAACCTGCTGCCTGCTGGTAACTCACTGTGCTCTTTAGACCTTTAGATCTTTAGATGTGTAGCATTGAGTCTTTATACTGCTGGAGTAACTATGACTCTCTTAAGACGGACCATAGTTACTGACTGGGCTGAGTGGCGGGAGCCGCACCTCCATGCGGTCCCACTGGATACCCTTCAGGGTAACCAAGCTGACCTCCTGCCCCAATGTGGAAGAATTTTAGTTACTTCCTCTCTGTTGAGTGGCTTCACCGACCGGTCAATAGAAATCCCAAGGGTGATACAAATTTCTGGTATTTGTTGCCCGGAGTCCTTTCCCACGGCTATAGTTGGGCTCTGTCTGACAGTTTGTGCGGGGTGCTGTCGGGTGTGGTATACCCTTATTCTTGGATTGGCAAAATGGGTCAGCCAATGCTGACTTTCATGTCGGTGGCCACACAAACTAGTCTTATGGACTGGAAAGATAAGGTGGTCACTTATACCGTCAAGGACCACAAGAAACTGGTGGAAGAAGGAGTGGATTTGAGTGGATTGGAGTTTGTTAGCTCAGAGATTGGTTACTTTGAGTGATACCATCATGATGGGATAGATGGGATCTCCTAACAATTACAAATGATGACACTCACTGGATGCACAAAGCTACTGGCTATGACTAGGTGGACGGGCCACCTTCACAAAATGTGGGAAAGGAACACATACTCTGGTATGTGCTCGATAAATAGCCACTAACATTCACGAAAGGACATGTGATTCAGAGCCCTAAGTGTTTCAGTATCATCCCACAATTATATAGATCTGTACTTTGTTCTTTCCTGTCTTTTCACGTTTTTATCAAAGTATCATGCTAAAAGCTGGTGGCAGTATTTTATATAGGGCCTTAATAGTGCTGGGTGTACTGAAAGGAGTGTGTCACAAGAGATCTGTCTTGTGTCTTGGCCTCCATTTTCATGTTGTATTTTATCATGTTGTTTCATGTTTTCATTAGGTAGCATAATAAAATTAAGCAGATATATTGGGAAGTAGAAACTTTAAAAGCCCTTAAGTGGTTTTGTTTTGAATGAAAAAACATAAGGCGAAGCAATTAATGGTAAGTTTCACACAATGTGAGATAAGTTAGGAAGTTTTTTGATGTACAGATTCATAGGTAACTGTCTTTCAAAGGCAGAACTTGGACAGCAGTTGTATAAAGAGGACAAGCCCTTGAAGAAAAGGGAACGGCTAAGTATCTTTCCCTCATCTCTACTTCCTAAACGTAAGAAATTATCTTCCTCCTGATCATGTACTTAAAACACATATAATGTAAGATAGAGGTAAGTTTGTCCTCCTCAACTAGAACAAAAATGCTGATTAAGTGTTACTTTTCAAGAAATTACCATAAGGAGGGTATTTTTCTTCCATTCATAAATGCTGAAGAACAGAAAAGGAAAACAAAAGGGAGTTTTATTTTGCAGGTTTTGTCCTGGTTTGAGGTAGAACAGAACCAACTTTCTGTTCAGTAATTTTACTTCTTAGCTAGGCCTCGTCTAACTCTCTGAAATTAACAGCATATTGTGCAGAAAACTGTTCAATCTCAGAGTGATAAGACCAGTGTTTATAGTTAGTGCTAAGAAATGCTATGCAGAGAAGCTCTTGCTTATATTTGTTGCTATAAGAACCAAGGTCAGCTAATTTTGTTATTTGGCCCGTTGGAGGGTTGGAAATGGAAAAATGTAGAGGGGGTCGTACCTGCAGGGAGGAGCAGACAGGACAGGTGACCAAAAACTGACCAACAGGGTATTCCATCCCATCTGCCCCATACTCAGTAGAAAAGCTGAGCGATCAAAGGGTCAGCCCTCTTTCTTCAATGATCGACATCGGAGGAGGACCCTGTCTGTTCATTTGCCCTTAATCCCGATCCATGCGTTCCTGACTCCAGATCTGAAATCCAGTTTCCATTCATTGTTGAGTCCGGTCTGGGACTTCCCCAGTGCCTGACAGTGACATCATCCTGGGAGTTTGGTATGGTTTTGTATGTATTTTATCTATTTCATTATTTCCTTTTTTATTTTATTATTAATATTTCATTAAAGTAGTTTAGTTCCTTCTAAACTTGTAAATCTCTTTATCTCTCCTCCTCCTCTCCTTAGGGTGGAGAGCATCTGTCTTGTCATTGGCCAATTTGTCCTAAACGATGACAGGTTTGCCGATTCAAAGTTTAGTGTAAAGAAAGATAATATTGCCCCACTAAGGCTTAAAATGAAGGTTGTCTATTAAATGCTACTTTTTAATGGATTCTGAAAGAGATGATTGATTTTTTTAAAAGGCTTTGGTTTTGTACAAGTTGTAAGCTCAAGCAAGACACTATATTGCATTTGCAGTTTGAGTTTTAAATATTGAATAACTGTATGTGTACAAGGAATATTAATAGAAAGGATGATTAGGTAATATATTGCAAGCTTAAAGGGAAATTGCTATAATTTTGATGATAATGTGCTGTGTGCCACTGATTTTCTGTAAATGAATTGTAGACAAAGAAAATTAATATAAGCTGCAAACAAGGAGCAAATACAATATTTTGAAAATCTGTAAGTAGATGCAGAGATTTCTTTGAAATGCTCAATGTCCAGCTTTTCCCACTGTAGTGGGAACAGAGCATTCATTAAGAACTGGCTGTTAATTATGGTGACTGAATTATAGGTAATGTCTTTGATGCCTAGAGAGGGTTAATTAGTTAAATTAAAAAGCTTTGAGGAGCTCTAATTTTTACTAGAAGAACCTAGTGGTAGAAGATGTTCTTCGTTTCTTCCTTTCAAAACTTAACCATGATGTAGACTAGCAAGAGCAGAAGGGACACCCTGTTTCTACATAGAGATGAGATTTGAAGGGTAGGTACATGATCCCTGTACTGCAGAGCACAAGTTGATTTGGCTGCATTGCTATAACCTCTCATTCTTTTCCAAACCAAATAGAGAGTCAGTGTGCAGCAAAAAACACTGATGGGCAGGACACAAAAAAGATTTATGCAGAGTCCTTCAAATCCTGGGGTCTGTAACTGTTTTCCCCTAGAATTTCATTGGCGTGCTGCCACTTGTACTTTCATTGGTGATGATTTCTGTTCATTTTTCATGTAACTCACTTTCCAAAGGGGAAGAGGAGGAGGAAAAAAAAAAAAAAGTAAGGGAAAACTGTGAAAACTGAGCTAGGCTAACATGAATGGCAGCTGTTGAAATGCGAGACGCTAGGGAGGGATCATCAGGGTGAAAGATGCTGTATTTTTACAACCTGATTTTTAGCCCAGCCCGCAGCAGTTCTTGCTGCAAGGGCAAGAGTGAGATATGGAAATCAGTCTTATGTTTCTGTTTTTTTTTTTACTCTGTGGGTAAACTTACTCCCAGACATGCAGTTGAAGATAACAATATTTCTTTATACCTCTGGTTCACTTAGGCACAATACCATTCCTCGGTATTCTTGATTCTCTTGCTTCTGGCCCAGGATTTGACATAGCCCAGTGCACTCCATCGCTTTGTATGTCGATCACCGTGCTTTGGTAATGCAAGAGTCACCTCAGAGCATGGTTGTGCCTCTGAGCTTAGGAACATCTCTTGAATAACGTGGGGCTTCCAGACTGTTTATACACGCCTGATGGTCACCTGACTCAATTCCAGCTTAAGATCAGACTTTCAGCCCTTTATAATTTCCCTTTACGCCTAACGGGTGGGTAGAAAAAAAGTGGCCACGTCTGTTCATAAATATTAAATTGAAAGCACATGCAACTAGCTAAGTTAGAGGCTTCCTTACTTCTCTTTCTCCTTTTCTTTTATCCAGTAAAGCCCAGCACTGTTATTTGTGAGGAATAAAGCGTGTCTGAGTTTTCTTATACCCAGCAACGCACCCAGAAAGTGTGCACAAATATTTTTATGATAAAAACACTTGATGTGCCTGTGTTTGGCAGAATACTATGTCACAGGTTTGTTAGTCGTACACAAATCGCTACATGGAATTTAGGATTCAGCTAGCAGGAGGAAATTAAATGATCTCACTACAGGCAGAGCCCCATAAAGGTGAAAAAACCTGATCTGCTGATAGGAGAGTGATGGCATGATAGTAAACAGCAGCGTTGGAATAGCTAGATGTCCCTGGCGTGGTGAGAACTGGCTTTGTATGTTGCGAACAGAAATTGAGGTTATGGGTACTAGTCCTATTTAACTCAACAGTCACTGGGTTCATGTGGACCAGAATTTTATTCTGTTTCTTTTCCTATTGGGAAATTGGACTCTTTATGCAGGCTGTCTGCCTTCTTTGTGGTTAAATGCATTTGTCATTATCTTTGCTTTAAGGAGGAAAATTTTATCCTAAATAATAGGCTGAGGTTATGAATTATGAACTCTATCGGCTAGGACTTTGCTACTCACTTCCATTATAGGATGGACTCTCATCATCTTTCCTTTCCCTGAATTTCAGAAGGTAGAAGACGTCAAAAAAATCTTGGATAAATCCCTACTTGTCTGGCCCAAAAAGCAAACTGTCCAGACTGATAAGAATGATTATGAGTAAAGTCCTTGGTGAATATGAATGAGGTTTGCATTATTCATGATATTTGAATGGTATTATTTAACTGATTATAATTATGCAACAAATTAATTTTTTTTTAATGCAAATTTGCCTAGGGCAACATTTCACAGAATTCTGGCAAATCTGGTTACTGTTAAACTTCAGTTACTGTGACAATATAAAACAGCTCTTTCTGCTCCCAAATTTTTCCTAGTTTGCTGGTACTTTCAATTTGATAAAAAAAAAAAAGAAAAAAGAAAAAAGAAGCATTTAATTGCAGTGAAGACATGGATATAGAAAGCATAAATCCCTGAGCATTTCCCTCATCACTAAGAAATTCAGAGAATTCTTGACTTTTTAGTACTTGTCTCAAGTTGACATTGACACTTATCAACATTTCGTCTTGAATATAGATAGTTATTGCTTGCGTTCTGTATTCCAACAGTTCGTGGGCCTTTCCCTTTGCTTTTCCTAGTTTCTTAAGTATTCTTCTTCCTAATGAATTAAGTTTTGTGTTGTTCTTTGAAATATGAGCAAATTTTCATGTCAGTTCTGAACAGAGTAGCAATTTTGCATACGCTGATTTCTGAGTTCTCAGCTGCAGATGCTGTAAAGGAGGTTGTTCTTTCTCAATACTTGTTCTCTACACTTCTAAATATAAGACATCTTTGGAAGCACCAAGTTACTAGTATTTAAAAAAAAAAAAAAAATAGAATTCTCTCTTATGTAGGTTTGTCACCCTCCATAGCACAGTCCACTGCTCCTCAAATGTGACTTATACCTAAATATCTAAACCACAGCATTCAAGATGAAAATGGTGGATGTTACATGTCAGCTATGTTACAGGATTATGCATAAATCAGATTTTTGTATCTGTGGGGATAATCAGTGATGTCTTCTAAAAAACCAGGATGCTTAGTTTTCCTAGTTCTATTTCTAGCTAGAATAGCAAGCTGATGTTCTCCGTGCCTTGCTGTGTAAGTTTTTCAAGTTTGTCAACCTGTGTGTCAGATTTTGGCATAGGTGGTATCTCATTCATGAATCTAAGAGGAGTTTGCCCATATGCATTTCTCTTCATAGTTTGTATGAGACTGGAGGAACAACTGTTTCTTAAAACTCTGATGAAGATAAACATTTTATAGAATAATAATAATATGCTTGCGCATGTAAGCACTGGTTGGAATTTCTCCTATTTCATTAATGGCTGAAAGTAACTATGATAGCATTGCTGTGTGGCAGCCATTCTGAAATCAGCTGTTGATCATAGACTGCTTCTCAGTTCACAGAAACCACCAAACTTATTACTTAAGTGCTTAAAACTCAGAAGTTTTTGAAACTCGTATACTTATATAAGATGGTTAATTAATTGAAAGACACAGAATCAACTGTTTTACTATTGGTAAATTCAGTGTTAAATAGACATCAGTTTTTAGCTAAAAGAATGATGGAGCAGTTGGTGAAATCTCCTACTGCTACAATGTGTATTTTTGTCTGTCCATTAAAGCCATGTGGGAGCCATGTCATTAGCTGAGTTTTGTAATTTTGAAATGCCTTTTCTTCTGTAGCAGAACAAAAGCTTTTCATGTAAATGGGCATTTTCATGTAAGCGCATGCTTTTCATGCCCTCTACAACTACCTGAAAGGAGGTTGTAGAGAGGTGGGTGTTGGCCTCTTCTCCCAGGTGAATAATGACAGGACCAGAGGAAATGGTCTGAAGTTGCAGCAGGGGAGGTTTACATTAGATATTAGGAAGAATTACTTTACTGAAAGAGTGGTCAGGCACTGGAACAGGCTGCCCAGGGAGGTGGTTGAGTCACCATCCCTGGAGGTGTTTAAGAAACGTCTAGATGTGGCACTTCAGGGCATGCTCTAGTGGCAGAGATTGTAGGTTTGTTTTTTGTGTGTGTATGGTGGGACTCAATGATCTCAAAGGTCCTTTCCAACCATGAAGATTCTATGATTCTATGATCCTAAATGTTCCGTTAACTGAAACGTCCCTCAAGTAATGCATTTAGGGTTGAAAAATTAATATATTTCATGTCCTTTTTGAGGCTTATCTTTGTATTTTTTATAAATATGAAGTAAAGAAAATACTGAAATGAAAGGAAATTTTAAAATAGAGGATTAGAATGCTTTGTTCCACAAAGGTCAAAATAAAATGTTTTAACCTATCTAAATATTTTTTTTCAATTTTCATCTCAAAAAATAATTTTCACAAAACACTTTACTTTTGATGAACTGTAATTTTTTATAAAAAATATATTGCAGGAAAAAATGTCTGACTAAATGTGTGTAACGGTAGAAAGATACACAATTTTCACTGCTGTCAATCTGAAGATTTGCACAAATGGTTAAAGGTTAAAAGAACTGATAATTGTCACTGAAGTCAAAGAAGGAAAATGTGCGAAAGCATTGGTATATATCTCAGCAATCACATGTATGGGGAGAGGTTCAGGCCTGAGGGCAGGAGATGAAAAGCCACAGTCAGGAGAAGACCTTTCTGCAGTGAACATTAAATACCAATGTCTAACTTGGTTTCTCTTCATGTAAGGAACATGGAAGCAAAATGTTATTATGCTATATACCATGAGAATGCATTTAACGATCATTCTGTTTTACCCACAATGGCACTAATTTCATTACACAGGTCCTGGTGTTCTGTTGTGTCAAGGCATTGCGGCACCACCACACAGGTTCTTGTTATTTACTTTTAAAATTTCTTCCAATAGGTAGCATGTCATATGTTCAGATGTGGCAGTACCATGTTAATATGTCATTGCTGTACTTCTCTGGGATTTAAATAAATTTGTTTCATTTTCCACATAGAAGGAAGAAAGTCCATGAAAGCCTTTTGGAAGATACTAGTCACCACAACCCTGAGACAACCTCTCAAAGCCTTGCTAACATAGCTCTGCCTATCCAACAGTGTTCTCAGTCTGGCCACAATGCCAAGAAATAGTTTGTAAAGGTGGTAATTAGTCTGGTTTTGGCAAGAAAGCAATTGAGCAAGCTTCATTTAATTTGCAAGCAAGAATTAATTCTGAGTAAGAGTATTTTTTTTCTCTGTTTGTCATCACTAAACTAAATAAAACATGGGACCTGGGATCTGATCTGAGAAATGGCAGACAGACCCCAGCTCGGTCCCAAAAAGGTAAGTGAACTTTTTCAAGTCCACTTTACCATTTGCTGTCTCAAATTCCCCAACTGTAATAGGATATATTATTCTAATCTTCTTTCTTGACGCCATGAATGTAAATGGTTCCACACAAAATAAGTTTTGTTGGCAATTGCCATTACTGAGAGTGTGTGCCACCCATTTCCTTGGCCATACCTACTAGATACTTCCTTACACACTATAAACCTGCCTTCAAAGTTCATTCCAAGATTTAAAAAGGTAGATGGAGTGGTTGGTATGGGCAGTGCACTGGTACATAAGGCACATTGTTTTGGAGAAACCATTCGGGCTTCTCTAGGCATTGAGATTAAACTTTACATATGTATAATTTTACACAAAATGCAAGTTCTTCACTCCATCTTTGGGAAGAACAACTGCTTGTCTATTTGTGGAGCCCTGGGAAGGAGGTGCATCCTTTCTCCTATCCTGTCCTCTTGGCTTGCTCTCATGAGACATATAGGTACTGCCCCACTTACCTCCTCTTTTCATGTTTTTAATCTCCTTTTTCTCATTTGCTTTTCAGACTTTTTCATCCTTTACTGTTTACCACTCCTTGCATTCTTCTCTTTTTACCTCATTGTGGGATGTCTATCTCCCTGCTGCACTCCTTTTCTGCCAGCCTTTCTTCTATGTCTTTCCTAACCTTGCAGTCTGAATGACAACTAATAAAACCTAGGAGAAAAGGGGACCCATTTTCAATGGAGGTAAGTTTTTAGCTTGTTAGGACCAATAGGAGAGAGAAGCTGTCTTTATTTAGGAACACAATGAAACCAATGGTGATCTGACCAGACGCTGTTGTGGGAACCATAAGCTAAGTGACTGATGCGAGGTGAGGTGGAAGAAAACTAGCTCAAAAGAGGGAGGACAAAGCCTTGTCTGCAATTTATTTGCCTTCTGCTTTATTTGTCTTCTGCTTTCACACCTATGAATGAACTAAGTTTGCCTCCTCAGGCTGAAAGCACATCTATTTCCATACATTTTTATTAGACCTGGCAGCTTGTCACTCCAGTGCATCCTTCTGTTGCAGTGCATTACATGGTACAACATAGTAGTTTGATGAAATGAAATGTCAGACCTGCATCAGATATATTTAGAGTTATATATGCCTGTGTCCAGCAGGGGAAAACCACTATTAGATTACAGAGCCATAGGTGATATGCATGGTTATGAATCACTCATTTGCCGAGCCCAGCTCCCTTATTATAATCGGAGGCTCATCTGTGTTGTGGAGGTTCAATGAGGACACAACTATATGACCCTGGTTCACCTCCCTTTTCCTAACTTCCTGCCATTATATTATATTTGTTTTCCCCTATTATTGACAAACTTTACATCTCAAGCATGTAACACTACCATACTTTTTATTTATTTCATTGTAGTTAAATATTTTTGTTTTGAAGGCAAGTTTGATTTTTGAAAACTTGACTGAAAGTATTTGCTTTTTTCCCTATTAGCTTTAACTGTCAGGCTTGCAAGCTTTTGTGAGAAACAGCTGACTGTCTCTCGCTTTTAGAGTGTAAGCAACTCCTTTATTTACTAGGGGTAGATAAAATGTAAATGTACAGAGACTTGTTTTAAAGTTGATTTAGGGTTTTGACCTAAATATTAAAATGTTAAAGTGTGTGTGAAAGATCTAAGGCCCAATCCGGAATCATAGAATGGTTTGGGTTGGAAAGGACCTAAAGATCACCTTTTTCCAACCCCCCTGCCATGAGCAGGGCCACCTCCCACTAGACCAGGTTCCTCAAAGCCCCATCCAACCTGGCCTTGAACACTTCCAGGGATGGGGCATCCCTGAATCATATGTATCAGATGTATTATTTCTAGAGGTGGGAGGACAGGTAGTGATATGTAACACTACTTGGGTGCCTCATTTCACAGTTGGAAGAACTTGTAAGAAAAGAAGCTTGCTGGACCACTTACACAACCTATGATAGAAGTAGCGGGACCTAGGGTTATGGGCAGTGGTCAAGGCATATGAAAAAATCCTTAACTGTGAAAATCTGAGATCCAACAGATAATTTTATTAGATATCCAGGCTTTAAAAAAATTAAGCTATACCTTGCATAGGTATTCCAAAATGTCCAGATCCTACTTAGACAAGCAAAGCTTTCAGATGTAAAAAGATCTTGCAGACCAGGCTTTTCATTTATCTACTTATATGTTATCTAAGAACCTTTAGAAATCTGTCTAACTATTTAGGCATCTGTAGCTTGATGACTCTCCAATATCTGACTCCGTCCATCATCAAACTTGCTCCCAGTGTCACCAGCAAATTGAAAACTCTACAGCAGCCTCAAATAACTAAAAAGGAGAATCTTCTAGTAGACTAGCTAGAGAATATCCCTTAACTTTATGACACTCAGGAGGAGGCATATTTTAAAATTTTTGTCATCTGTAAAGTTATGGGAGGTGATTTGGGTTTACAAAATACACACTTTAATTGAATATTTTAACTTTGATAATTATTGACGTTGTATGGGGCAGGTGATATCTTCCAGTGTTTTTCAACTTGATTGAAATTTAGGAATACAAGATATCAACACAGTACTCAGGTGTTTCCCATCTCAGATATAAAGGGTAGATATGTGTAGATTTTTTTTCTTGATAAGCTTACAAATGAGCAAATGCAGCTAGGTTTTTTGAACAGGTGTGAATCCCTATTTAGTGGAGTTTTGCCAGCTCTTACTGACTTACTTTCATCACTGTGAAGACCTTTTCAAGTTGCTTTTATAATGAAATACTTTTATTTTTTTTCCCCGTACTCTGTCCCCACAATGCCAACCATGTTTATTTTTCACTTTCCAGAAGACGGCAGCAAAGGGGTGTGCACTACATCTTCCCCCTTAAACTGAGCCTTGATTATTTTCAAGGTTCTGAGTTACACAACATTCGAATGTACCAGAGTGTATAAAACAAGAAACTCAGAGGTACAGTAGCATACCTTGATTATAAACCAAGCTCTGCCCTTTTGGAACCCCAAAATAAGATGCTTTTCAGATTGTGCACCATCAACAATACAGAATTTCACCTGTGGCTGTTCTTTACTTTCAATACCTTTCATTATAATGGTAAAACAGCAGAACTTTAAGTGTATCAACACCAAAGTGGAGCAAACCCCCCTAGTTGTCCCTCTTTATTAATGGCAACACATTCTTCAGTGCTCTACGTTAAAAGGGTTCTCAATTTATGCATAGAGACAAAGCAAAGGAGCTGGAAGTGGCATCACAGAACCCCACAGTGATTTTTGTACTTCCTCATGCTATCCTGAGAAACATGGATGTTTCATCTCTAAGGTGCACTTTCTTTTCTCTGGAGTGAATGGTTGAAAAGTCCTTTTCTGCAATCATTCATCTTGACTTTGTCAAAGTTATTATAGAATAGTCAAAACCTGTATAAGAAGAACTAGACAAAGGTGCATCTAAAAGTAAGCATATTCAGAAAAATAAAGCTGCAGGATAGCAAAATTCCAGCATTTTAGCGAGTGCCTGAAATCCTAGCATTTATCATCTTTTCAACTTTGGAACAGTTTAGGTGCTTTTAAAATCATAGAAACATAAAATCATAGAATGGTTAGAGTTTTAAGGAACCTTCAAGACCATCTAGTTCCAACCCCCCTGCCATGGGCAGGGACACCGCCCCCTAGACCAGGCTGCTCAAAGCCCCATCCAACCTGGCCTTGAACATTTCCCAGGGAAGGAGCATCCACAACTTCCTGGACAACCTGTTACAGTGGCTCACCAGCCCCACAGTAAAGAATTTCTTTCTGATATCTAATTTAAATCAACCTTCTTTCAGTTTAAAACCATTACCCTTTGTCTTATCACTATATACCCTGATAAAGAGTCCACTCCCATTCCTCTTGTAGGCCCCCTACAGGAAGTGGAAGACCACTATAAGGTCTCCCCAGAGCCTTGTCTTCTCTGGGCTGAACAACCCCAACTCTCTCAGCCTGTCCTGACAGGGGAGGTGATCCAGTCCCCTAATCATCTTTTTGACCCTCCTCTGGACTCACTCCAACAGGTCCATGTCCTTCTTATGTTGGAGACTCCAGAGCTGGACACAGTACTCCAGGTGGGGTCTCACCAGAGCGGAGTAGAGGAGCAGAATCACCTCCCTCAACCTGCTGGCCACGCTTCTTTTGATGCAGCCCAGGATGCAGTTGGCTTTCTGGGTTGCAAGTACGCCATCACCGGTTCATGTTGAGCTTGTCATCCACCAACACCCCCAAGTCCTTCTCCTCAAGGCTGCTCTCAATCCATTTCTGCCCAGCCTGTATTTGTGCTTAGATTTGCCATCTAGATGGTAGATGGACAGATTGTTGCATTCACCCCTCCCCTTTTAATTTTAGATAAAATAGTGTAACTCCTTCTAACCTTAAGTTAAAAAAAAATTTAGATTTCAAACTATTTTCTATAGGATGTCTCTGATCATCACATATATGCTCCCCAGCATCTTATAAAAGTGCATTTATGTATGACTTCTATTCTGAACTGGATTGAGTGCTTTGAAGATGATAAACTTGGGAAGCTGATCTGGAGCACAGTTGCATGGAATTCTATATAAAAAGTGTTATGAAACAAAGCAACTTCACACATGAGACAGAAAAAAAGTGACTCACCTGATTGTCTCTTCTTACAGATGCATACTGCTCACCTCTCCATCATCTTATCTTGGGGAGGAAGCACATATATGACAACATTTAATTTTCCATCATTTCTGCAGAGTCCTTCCAACTGAGAAGCAGGTAAGGATGTCCTTTAATAACAAGTACATTTGTCCACAAATGTTTAATTAGATTCATAATGAAAGGTCTTTTTGACCTTTTTGACTATTTTCTGTAAATGTGCAAGTGCAGAATTCTGCTAACATAAATACAGTATTGGTAAACATCAAATATTTAGGTTGCTATTCTTAAATATTTACCAACAGAAGTCACCAACTTTGCTTTGAAGTCAGGTTTGTGAAATTTCCATTTGTGTCATGCTCATTACTCACATAAGCCACAGAAACAAGGAACTGCGTATGAAATCACATAGAAGAAATTATTAACCAAGTAAACAATTGGACATTTTCAAAAGCTGGTTTACCATCGCTACTCCAAAGATATTCAAACAGCTTTGACTATTAAGGTGAGAATTTTTCAGTACGTCTTTTAGCACGTAATGGAGAAAAAAATGGAAAACAAGTTTTATCCAAACCCAAATTGTTTGTTTGTTTGGTTTTTTTTTGTTTTTCTCAGCTCACAGTATGTGAATGGAATTTACAAACTAAGCTGCTCTGAAATCAGAATAGCAAGGTAGCAAATACATGTTTATTTACCTTCATGCAACTCTAGTGTTCTTTTCATTAAAATGTTTCTCTGCTAAAACTTTCAAGGCAACATAAGGAAGTCAGCTTCCAATTCCATTGAGTCCTTTTAAGACCTAGCATATCTAATACACAGATCTTAAATTCTTGGTGTTTGGTGGCTTATGCCAGTTTTGTATTTTTCCATTAAAAAGAAACAGAAATTGTTTTTAAAGGAGCATGTCACCCTGATTGTCACTGCACAGCTCATAAACCTGTACCTTGTTTTAATTTAGTGTGTCAGAAAATTGCTCATTTGTTCATTATGACACTAATTCATTCAGAACAGTACTTTGTCAGTGAAGCCCAGCTACTATAAAACTAATCATCTCAGACTATCTACTCTCTGGAAAAGCAAGTATATTTCCTTCTCATGATGCATACCTGGACTAGAATTATGCTGTAAATTGTGTTGGGCTTAGTACCATCCATAACAAGTATTCTTAGAAAGTATGATCTCTCCCTACGCCAATTCATTAGGGTAGATTAGTTTAAAATAATCCTACCAGAGAATTAAAATTTTATCATTGTTTTGGGCTATTTCTTTATAAGTTTTTTGTTTTCATAGAATAGAATCATAAATTCATAGAGCAGAATCATAGAATGGTTCGGGTTGGAAGGGACTTTATAGATCATCTTGTTCCAACTCCTGTGCCATGGGCAGGGACACCTCCCCCTAGAACAGGTTGCTCAAAGCCTCATCCAGCCTGGCCTTGAACACTTCCAGGGAATGGGCATCCACAGCCTCTCTGAACAACAAGTTCCAGTGTCTCACCACCCTTGCAGTAAAGAATTTCTTCCTAATATCTAATCTAAATCAACCTTCTTTCAGTTTAAAATCGTTACTCTTCATTCTATTGCTACAATCCCTGATAAAGGGTCCCTGCCCATCCCTCCTGTAGGCCCCCTTCAGGAAGTTGAAGACTGTTGTAAGATCTCCCCAGAGCCTTCCCTTCTCTGGGCTGAACAACCCCAACTGTCTCAGCCTGTCTTCACAGGAGAGGTTCTCCAACCCTTTGATCGTTTTCATGGCCCTCCTCTGGACCCGTTCCAACAGGTCCATGTCCTTCTTGTGCTGAGGGCCCCAGAGCTGGACACAGTACTGCAGGTGGGGTCTCACCAGAGTGGAGTAGAGGGGCAGAATCACCTCCCTTGACCTGCTGGCCACACTTCTTTTGATGCAGCCTAGGGTACAGTCAACTTTCTGGGCTGCGAGCTTGCATTGCTGGCTCACGTTGAGCTTGTCATCCACCAATGCCCCCAAGGTGTTGTAGGTGTTTGTAATGAACCGTGATCATGTTTCAAGCTTTTCTACATCTCCCTAAAGGGTAGTAGTGCTAGGAACTTTTGTGTTTTGGAAGTTAAGATTCTGATGTAGCATCTCCTTGACAGATGCAGTGCTTGTACAATATCTAAGCATCATAAGAAGTATGGTGATATCATAAGAGTTGGCAACACAATAGTGAAGTCATTTCAACAATGCAGTTTTAAGTACGCATTGCATGTAATATAAGCAGGGAAGGTTGGTTACATTCATATAACTTGTCTTGCAACATAATTTACCACCAGTACTCCTCAACAAAACATGTAAATTAGTATACTTTCAAACCCAGCTTGTTTTTCTTAGTTTTACCTCCTCTACTATTAGGTGTATATAAAGATCTGGAAGCAAAATCCCCCTTTCCTAGTTCTTCTCTAAGCATTGCTGTTTTAAATCCAGAAAAACGCTATTGACTTTTGTCGAATTGTTCTGGCTTTACTCCAACACACTGGAGAGCAGAACTAGCCCTTTTCTGGTTTATCTGACCATGGACTGATTAATCTCTTGGACTGTGTCTTCCCAACTGTTAGCCTCTCAGAACAACTCCTTCTGCCAGGATTTCTAGGAACTAATCCTGTTGCACTTGTCGAGCAGCTGAAGACCTTCTCAGCTGTCAGGTTTGCTTCCAATCTATTATTGCACTGTTGTGAAGGCTATGTTCTCCACAGCAGGAGTTCTTGCAGAGTAGAAGAAGTATTTGTGGGTTTTGCCTATACTGCTGAATACTCACAGCTCTGAGAACTGATAATCCTCCCATTCTGCCACAGAGAAGACGAAGCAGTCAGCACAGATTCCAGTAATAGAAGTGGCAGATTCAGAATGTACAAAATGCTTCCAACTGGAATAAAAAATAAAATCATCACCCTTTGTGCTTCTTGCTGATATATGAGGTGCTTTGATTATCTCCTTCATAGTTTTGTTGGAGAAACGTGACATTACTTCTAGAAAAAGAGGCATGGGCTTAAGGCTGACAGACTCATTCTTGACCCTGTTTTCCTCATTTGGAAAGGCACAACTGATGGATGCCCTTGGAGATTGATTAGGACAGCAAGGTGTTTTAGCTGGTGCCATGAGTAAGGTAGAAAGGTTAATGTAAAGAATGGGAAATTGTGATCTTCCCAAAATTTCTTGTCAGTATTTGCTGCTGGTATAACTATGTCTAGTGTTTTTAAAGGCACTGTATTTTCTTTCAACAGGTGCTGTATGGAGAATAATTTTTGTAATCTTTGATTTATGCCTTTCAGCTGGATCTGCCTCAGACAACACTGCGCTTATGCAGGATGTGAACCTGTATGAGATTTATTCTGATCTAGGCACACCAGATTATTTGTTATGACACTCTAATCTTGAGGTGAGTTACATGCCCCAAAATATTTTTTGAAAAAAATAAGCTGTTTCTGAGAACCAAAATGCTAAGGAACGAGTGGATGTGTATCAGGATTAAAAACAGTTCTGCTAATATATTTAAATAATTAAATCTTTCCATTTAATTGCTAATGCAAATGTTAATATATTAGGCTGACATTTTAACACTTGTTTACAGAACAGTACTTGTTGAGAAAGCAGGGAAAGGCATTGCTATGCAAATCACATGTGACTTTTAAACAATATGAAAACATTTGCTCATTGAAACATCTGGGCAAATTGGGATGTGAAGTTCTATAGGCAAAGGAGTTGATGCTACAGTGTACGGATTCATGCTGGTTTGATGCAGCCTGCTGTTTTCCCCTGACATAGGAGACAGGGAAGAGGAAACACAATCCTCATTTTAGAGAGGAAAGGTAGGAGGCAGAGATGGATTCTTTACAGAAGGAAAGAGAAAAGGAGATATCAGTATCCTTTCCTATGCAATACCTTTGCTCCCTGTTAGAATATGTGGAACCCACACTGAAGCCTGGTAGTCAACAACTATGGCACGAAAACTGTCATTTTCAATTCAGCGCTTAAAAAGTCATCTATATAGTGTTATTTTAATAGTCTAAAAATACCCACATACTCAAACAACTGCTAATCAGGCAAACTCCTCTTGTCCATTATTCTGTAAGATTAACAGGATTGGTACAAAGTGACAGCCTTCTTGAAGAATAAAACCCCACCACTCTGTTCCCTGCCAGAGGATGGCTAATTTTGAATTGTTCTTCAATGACGTGAGGCATTGACTACTCTTGTCTAGTCTAGTTCAGCCTGCTACTCTGCAGGAGGCAGACATGGAGGTGTCTAATTCCCCATCTTGCTTAGATAAATGAATCCCCTTGGCTTTCTACTATCTTCTTGCTGAAGTGGGTAATTAAAGGAATGCTGCAACCTCCTCTGTTGCAGGCTTGGGCACTGGTGGTGTACACAGACACATTTGCATCACTTCTATTTCTGTAGAGAATGAGGCAACTATTTTTGTGAATAGTGTCACTTTCTGCCTTTTGTGGAACAGAGAATGCATCACTCACTGGGCTGACTGGATAGATCCTGCTAAAAAGCTCTTCTTTGTGTGGACTCCAGTTTCAGTAGCTCTCTCTATGCAGTGCAGTCAGTTGTGGAAACCACAGATCATGAAACGGTAGTGCTGATAATATTTAGCCCCATTGCATTCTTCTCCTTACCACCATCCATTTTTAGCGTCATTTATCACTCTTCAGCCTAAGAGGTTGCATTGCCTGGTATGCAGAACATCACTGTCAAGCGGATCAAACCTGAATGCAGCCAAAATGAAAGGACAGTCCCAGCCATGAGAGTGCAGCATGGACACACTACAGAAATGCACAATTTCCTAAGTTATGGAATAAATTTTGGATTTGCCTTTAATGATGATTATATAGACTGTTGTTTATTTGTCTTAGAATAGCATCCAGAAATCTCAGTTGGGACTAGAGCCTCTCAGTGACACAGGGAGCACAAACTTCAAGGCAGGTAAAAAAGGTAGCCAAGAGACTTACAGTTGAAGGTAGTGATCAGGGAGCTGCAGGGCTCTGCTATGCTAAATCCAACTTGCTATCTCTACGGCCACGTTTTTCTGCAGCTATTTCGACCAACTGTGAAACATGCAAACAACCCCTGGTTTGCCAGGAAGACAAAAGGAAATGCAGTGTTTTCCTTGGAGAACTCTGTGCACTATGAGGGCTGCTATCGGGAAAATTAACTCCATCTCAGCCAGATCCAATACAGGAGTTCACATTTTCGTATCGTTAATTTGTGTCCTTGTGCTTTTGGAAACGTCTTTTCTAAGACTGCTTGCTTTCTTTGGAGGCCAGTTATTTTTCTACTCTCTCAGAGCAATAGATTTCTAACCAGAGGCAGGTTCAAAGTTAAATCCCAGATCCAGTCAATTCCTCAATACTGTGAATACCACAGCATCACAGAATCACAGAATTTTAGGGGTTGGAAGGGACCTTCAGAGATCATCTAGTCCAACCCCCCTGCCAAAGCAGGTTCACCTAGAACAGCGTGGACAGAAACACATCCAAGCGGGTTTTAAATATCTCTGGAGAAGGAGACTTCACAATCTCTCTGGGAAGCCTGTTCTAGTGCTCTGGCACCCTCAAAGAAGTTTTTCCTCATGTTGAGAGAGAATTTCCTGTGCTCTAGCCTGTGCCCATTGCCCCTTGTCCTGTCACTGGGCACCACTGAGAAGAGCCTGTCCCCATCCTCCTGACACCCACCCTTTAGGTATTTATAAGCATTGGTGAGAACCCCTCTCAGTCTTCTCATCTCCAGGCTAAACAGACACAGGTCTCTCAGCCTTTCTTCACAAGAGAGATGCTCCATTCCCTTGATCATCTTTGTAGCCCTCTGCTGGACTCTTTCCAATAGTTCCCTGTCTTTCTTGAACTGGAAAGCCCAGAACTGGACACACTACTCCAGATGCGGCCTCACCAGGCCAGAGTAGACAGCGAGGATGACCTCCCTCGACCTGATGACCACAATCTTTTTAATGCATCCCAGGAGACCATTGGCCACCTTGGCCACAAGGGTGCATTGCTGGCTCATGGACAACTTGTCGTCCACCAGGACTCCCAGGTCCCTCTCTGTAGAGCTGCTCTCCAGCAGGTCAGCCCCTAACCTGTACTGGTGTATGAGGTTATTCCTCCCCAGGGGCAGCACCCTACACTTGCCCTTGTTGAACTTTATTAGGTTCAGATATTTAATATCTGAATATTATTCTTGTAAATGAGCCTTCCATTTTTGAGTGTATTGAATACACTGATTTCCCAGGTGATTTTCAACGAAAAAACATGAATATGGCAGCAGGTTGGAATCTGTTCCTCAGAGAATTAGCATCTAAATTTGAGCATTACATGACCCAATATTACTTGTTAGCATGATGGTCATTCTGTAGCAGTCCCAATTCTTGTGCCGTCACAGCAAAAGTGAATTTGCAAATAAGAGCTGGTTTCTTTTCATTCTCTGGGTTGATGGGATGCCAGATTTCAGATTTCAGTGGCATTAGATGGACTGTAATGAAAAACATGTTTTCCTATTAGAAGAACTATCTTCTGTAGCTGTACAAGACAGCAGAAACGTGTTCTCTCATTATCCCTTTCTACAGATAAATGCATGGTGTGTATTCACTAGAGTTTATTCATATTGATTTTTCATTTTATAAATCACGTTAACATTGCAGCACCTTGACAAGCTTACATATTAAAGCACAATATATTAATATTTACTTATTGCCTAAAAGCCACACACAGAGTGTCCTTACTGTCTAATGATATTCAATTAAGGAAAAGAGGTTGAAAAAGGTCATTTCAATGCATTGCAATGGGAATGCATCTGATTTATAGCCCCCAAATTAGAAATCATTATAGTTGTAGTAATACTCTTTCACATAAGCTGTCACACGTGGAGAGCAGCTTGGCCAGCAAAGACCCATTTTCTAAAATGGGAGAAGTCAAATGAGCATCTAGCCAAAAGGCAGTTATCAAAATTTGGAAAAAAATCCTCAAGACATCAAGAATGGGGAAGGGAAGCTGTCAAAGGAGTGCAGCAGTCATCATGCACCCATTTGGACCGAGTAGGGAAAGTTCTTATTCCCAAGATGTTTGTATTAGTTGTAAGCTATGTCTAAAATAACAGAAAGCAGATTTTTTTCCCTAGAGCCTGTACTTCACATCTTAGCTGTTTAAGGCAAACCCTTGCAACTGCAGATGCCACAGATGCAGTGGGGATCGATGCACCGAGGGAAGCTAGCCCCAGCGAGTCGGGCTGGAGACCTTCTCCCATTGTCTTCTGGAGAATCATCTGTCCCTGTCTTTTGTCAAGGGTGGCAGGAGCTTGCCCTGTTTTTACTTGCTCCTTGGTACAAAGAACTGTGCATTCCTTTTACCGGGTGTTTGTGGTCTGGTGGTTGGGGTGTCGTGATCTATTCTATCCTCCCAAGGAGGGCAAGTATGGCAAAAACGCTGTCTTTTGCATTAGTGCATGTGGTGAAGATGTCTGCTAGAACCAAAGATGGCTGTAGAGCTTTCCAATAGCTTTTTTGGACATGAGCTCAAACTATTCCCCCCAACCTGGTCAAATATTTGTATTTTAAAATTACTTGTGGACATGTAAGGTTTATTTTGAGACTGTGTTAATGGTTCTGTGAAATGAGTGCTTTACTCTCTGCTTAGAATAATGCGTATCTTCTGGGGAAGCTTATGAGTTTATGTTTTTCAAGTATTAAAGGGTTGCAAATGAAGGAGTAGGATTGAGGTCCTACTTTCATTCTGTGACTTATAGCTATTTATGTCTATAAATTTGCCAAAATTTCTGCTTCTTTGGTTTTTATATCAGTATTTTTCCCTTTCTTGGTTTCCTTTGCGTAAATGAATGAAAATGTAGTATTAGTGAAATGATGTAAATGGTATTATCCTTGAGAGAACTGTAAAAGGCTTTGGTTGAACAGATGTTGACAGCTCTCAGGATTTCTTAGGGATCTTGAGTTTCCTGCATCCCCATGGTCTGCTCATGACTGTCTCCCTGAGGTCAGGGCTTTGCAAGTCCACGGAATACTGCTAAAAATGGGATAAAGCAGCTGGCCAGAGTACAGTCTAAATCCTAGACAGAGTTGGGACTTTCTTCTACCCTTAGCTGAGATTAACCATACCTGAAGCTTAGGTGTCTAAAATACCAAGTGTCTTAAGCTCCCTCGATAGCTAATTGTCATGGTTTAACACCACCCAGCAACTAAGCACCACGCAGCGGCTCGCTCACTCACCCCCAGTGGGATGGGGGAGAGAATTAGAAGAGTAAAAGTGAGAAAACTCATGGGTTGAGATAAAGACAATTTAATAAGTAAAGCAAAAGCTGTGCACGTAAGCAAAGCAAAACAAGGAATTCATTCATTACTTCCCATCAGCAGGTCGGTGTTCAGCCACCTCCAGGAAAGCAGGGCTCCATCACACTTAATGGTTACTTGAAACGACAAACACCATAACTCTTAACATCCCCTCTTCTTTGTTCCCTAAGCTTTGTGTGCTGAGCATGACATCATACAGTATGGAACACCTGTTTGGTCAGTTGCGATCTGCTGTCCCAGCTGTGTCCCCTCCCAGCTTCTTGTGCACCCCCAGCCTACCCACTGGCAGGGTGGTGTGAGAAGCAGAACAGGCCTTGGCTCTGTGTAAGCACTGCTCAGCAATAAATAAACATCCCTGTGTTATCAACGTTGCTTCCAGCACAAATCCAAAACATAGCCCCATACTAGCTACTATAAAGAAAATTAACTCTATCCCAGTCAAAACCAGCACACTGATGAATTAGAACAAGTTCTGTGTAGAGTGCAATTCCTCCTAACCTTGTCAAGAAACTTGCTTTTCTAGTAAGCGAAGGAAATTTAAAAGCTGAAGTTCAGGGGCAGGAAGCTTTTGCCACTAACTTGGAGAGCACTCTTGCAAAGCAGGTGAAAGGATGAAAAATATGCTTAGGAACAATGCTTTTCACTTAAAAAGTCCTTTCTCCTCTATAAAGCTAAAAGCCCTTTACAGAAATCTGTGATTTTTTTAAAAACAATGTGTGTACAGACACTAGGAGCAATTTGTACAAAGGCTGTGTTATAGTGGGTAAAATCTACTTATTAAATTGGAGATCAAGCTCTTATTACTAGTTCTGTCACGAATTTTTGGCATCACTTTTGATGGGATATTTGGGGCCACACTCCCTGGAAAGTATACTTCCCACCAAGGCACTTAGATGAAGTGATTAAGGGTTTCTGCTCATTCCCTGCACCCAGCAAGGATTTCTTTAGAAATCTGCTCATGTTATCCTGCTTCCTAAGAAGTAATAAGGTGCTTCCTGACCTATGACCTTTCAACTCTCTCTTCTGCTATTGCCTTGCTGGGAAAAAAACCCAAAACTTTTGGGCTGGGACAGTGAGTTTTCAGGCTCTTATTCCTTCATGAATAGGAATAGGTGGGTCCGCCGAGTTTTACTGCAAGTGCTGTCAGCACTTTCTCTCCTTCCTAGATGTTACAAACACTTTGGATTTTTGTCACAAGTGTTGCATTCCTCGTGTTTTTCTCCGGGAAAGAGATCTTCTGGTCTGGCTACTAAGAGAAGTTACTATTGCCTATATGATCTGTAGTTACCTCTTTGATCACTAGAGGTTGTTATGTACATGCAGGCTTAAAACCTGCCTGCTCTTCAGAGATGCAACAGAAAAGGGATGAGGAATTGAGCGGTTGGGGGAGAGGAAAGGGATTTTGTTCATATAGGCTGGGGAGTCTTGGGACTTGGGTGAATGGTCAATAGTATACTCTGAATCTCATGTTCTTGTCCCATAAGACTGTAAATTCAAGCTCCCTGCCTCTTCGTACACACTTAACTGTGCTGGAGTATAAAGAGACAAGTTATAAACTCAAAACTAGCATCCTTTCTTCTAAAAGACTCTAGATTATTAATAACTTTGTGGGTTTGGAGGGCATTTTCTCTACACTGGACTTTGAAACGTGATGTTTCTTCTCACAAGACTGAAAACATTCTTCTGTAGTCACAATTCCTTTCACAATTTCTGGTTCTTGTGTTGGCCTCCTGCGGAGTCTCCTGGATGAAAAGCAGAGATTCACAGGATGGAATAGTGTTATTTCTGACAAAAATGGTCACTCTTTTTTCTTAACTGACCAACATATTGAACTTTAAATGCCAATTCGAAAACAAACAAACAGACAAACAAAAAACCCCCAAGCTCCACCCAACCCTGCATTCTCATCTCTCCACCCCCCCCTCCACCTTTGATGCTCCTAGGCAGAATATGGATCTATTAGGTGCCATTCTGTAATGGAGACTAAAAGGTCAAAACTTAAGAGGGGAGAGGATTTTTTTCATTAAAACAGAGCAAAGACAGATTTTTTTGTTATGAACCGGCATTGGAGCAAGGCATTTGCAGTGAGATGACAGGTAGAACCTATCCAACTGTCCTGGTTTGAGGTGCCAAACAACTGCACCAACAGAAAAAAGGATCTAAGAGACAGGTGTGTTATTATTGTCTCTTTGTTTCAGGGGGGTCAAATGACAACTTGGCTCACATACTTACCATGGGTGCTGATGCTACACTGCCTATGGCATTGCTTAGGCAAAAAGGCTTATTCACCCCTGATGTTGTCTGATCTGTTTCCCTGTAAAATGAGGGAGAAATGCCACCCTTTTCCTTCCAAATAGTAGAATTTTTTTGTTCTGATAGTTTTGCTATAATGTGTCTCAAAGCTAGGATGCTAAACATTTGAGGCAAATCTGACTAGAGTGTTGGTATGGTGTGTATTTTGCATCCACTAAGGCGTATGACACTGATTTTTTATAAATCTGCATTTACTTTGTGCCTGGGCTAGTTTAAATCTAGCAAAGTCATGCTAAAATGAAGGGAAGTACATGTCCTAATACAATCTTTAGGATTTGTAATTGATCATCTCCATGTTTGTTCTTACCCTGCTGTATTGGAGGAGTCCTGAGGCCAAATTTGTCTCCCATCCATTGCATCTGTTTTAAAACACACACCTGAGGCTACCTGAGGGGCCATCCAGATGATTCTTAGGGTTGTGCTTGTGCATTTAGGGGCTGTTTGATGGTGTGCTTTAAAGCATGCTTATAATATCTCTTACCTGCAGTGTTTCCAAGTTCTTGCTTGGAAAGTGCATGACACCTAAGGAAAGACCCCTTATATTTCAGAAGAGCTGTGTCTGATCTCTTCATAAGCAGTTCTGCCTTGCTCAGGAAAGATTTATTTTTTTTTTTTTTAACCAGCCCTGTGACTAGCTGCATTTCTAATTTTTGTATATGTCTATAAAAAAAAGTCATCCCAACACTTTGCCACTAAGAGTGTTATCAAAATTGAAGGTCCTTACAGATTCTTCTTGGTTTTAGTTCCTTTATGGTTGGACTGTAAAATTAAATTCCTTTGTGTAAATAAAGCTGGCCGGTTATGCGTCTGGCTATCTGTTGGGGAGGTGTTTTTGGAGTGATCTTCAGGCTGAAGACCTCTTGCAGCTTCTGTGAAGCACAGAAATGCAACTTTGTGGCCTGTTTGGAATGAGCAGGCCACCTGCCTGTCTCTGGATAGCTTGCTTCTTGTTGTGCCTGGGAATTAGATAAACAGGAATAAATTATCAGCACCAAGTGTGCAAATTTTGAGAGACTGTGCTTGGTAATTTTGATGGGAAAAGCAGTCTCTCCAGAAAGAATCTCTGCATGATATGCCTGGCTGACCTTCACAGACCGTCCTGGGAGGCCAGTTCTGTTAACCTTCAAAATCAAGGAGGATGCTTCAAAAACCTCTTGGTCTGCTCAGAGATGAGAAGAGAGCATTCTGTATCTGCTGGCTATTTCCCTCTGTGTGGCTTAAGGAAAAAAGAAAAGGCAAAAAGACAGCTGTTCTCCCTATGTCTTCCCCCTTCTCCAATCTTTCTCTGTCCCCTCTTTCCCCTGGTTTGGGACAGAAATAGACTTGCAATATGGAATTGCAGACCTTTCTTTGTAAAGCCCATCTTTAACTCACACAAGACGACAAAGAAACATGTTAAAGATCAGAGTGGCATACACAGTCATCTTTCCCTTACTAAAACTACAGGTATTAGGTAGTAGAAGGAAATGTGGAGTAATCCTGAATTGAATGGTGACTGAAGAATGCCTACAAAATAAAATAAATCTGGGAGTGAAACAGAGGCATAATTCTTGTCGCCTCCCTCTACCTGTCCTTGGTGAAGTTAAGAGGAAGGAAGAGGACAGGCAGCACTAAATGACAAATTAAAATACTGTAGGCTTCAAGGGACAGATCAGTTTGAACAACACACTGCTGTTTATTAGGGTGCTTGTTTGGAAAGCAAGGAAGGGCATGCAGCCCTAGAGCTTGCCATGTGTCTTTGTGTTATTTTGACCTTGCTCTGGCCAGTGGAAAGGGACCACTGTGTAATGAATGGCAGATGCCTGCATTTTGAAGAAGTTTGCAAGCTTCTCTACTATTTTGGTTTTCCTTATAAAGCTCGCCTAGTAGAGGAGCGCATATAAAAGCATGGCAGAATTTAAATGAAAATCCACATTAGTCTATGTGGAGAAGTGTCCTGACTCCCAATCTGAGTAGTAAGGCACTATGCTAAATCAACTAAATTTAGAGTGGGCCTAAAATAATGTAAAAGCATTTTACATTCTTTTTTTGGTTCATTTTTGTTAATGCTCTGAATAATAAATCCCTCCTTTTAATCTTTATGCCGTTAGCTCTTACTTGTTTACCATTTTAAACTTCACAGGTTTTTTTGTGAGGTTTGCTTCTTTAACCATGAAGTAGCCAGGATTTTATGTAATTATGAAGTCCTGTGTTTCCTTAGAAAACTGGGACACAGATTTCCCAGGACAAATTAGCAAATAATTAAAATCTTGAGGAAATGAAAACAACAGTGAAGTATTAGCCAACAGGGTTCAGGTTTTTGATATTTTACAGCATTTTGATTTGATTTGTTGTTAAGTATTTCAACTAAGGGATGCTCTGTGCTTAACTCTGTGCTGCTGTGTTGGGGTTTAGGAAAGCATATGCAAGAAGAATTGGACTCAATGAGTTCTGCCCTGCATCTTCTGAGGTTACTATATACCCATCTGCTTCATAGTTTGTCATCCCTCTCCTATTCTGTGTTGTTAATTTCTTTGTCCTCCCTTTTCCTTCACTTTAGGCAAACACACCACTGTTTGATACCTCCTGTGCCTCTGCCAGAAGCAGAATGACATATTTGTGCCAGCTTTGCCTTTCCTTGTGTTCTCCTATGTGTCTATAACTCCACAAAATAAAGTTTAAGGTGACCTTTCTTCCTCTTTCCTCTTCCCTGCATGGGACCAAGGTTCTGTTTTCATTAATCTCTACTGTAAAATCTGAATTATGGGAAATTTTGCTGTGGTGTCTCTTGGGAATATTTTTAGTTAAAATGTTGAATTTGGTTTATGTGGAAAGGTTTTTGTAGCAGAAGGGGGCAGCAGGGGTGGCAGAGGACACCAGGAGCTGCACCTATTTCCAACAGAGCCAGTTCCAGGTGGCTCCAAGACAGTCCTGCCGCTGGCAACAGCTGAGCCCATTAGCGACACTGGTAGCACCTCTGTGATAACATATTTAAGAAAGGGTAAAAACCACTGTGCAACAGCAGCTGGGAGAGAGAAATGAGAAAATGTGAGAGAAACAACTATGCACATGCAGACACCAAGGTCAGTGAAGAAGGAGGAGGTGCTCCAGGCGCCAGAGCAAAGATTACCCTGCAGCCCATGGTGAAGACTGTGATGACACAGGTTGTCCCCCCTGAAACCCATGGAGGACCACAATGGAGCAGATATCCAACCTTCAGCCCATAAAGGACCCCATGGCAGAGCAGATGGGTTTGCCCCAAAAGAACCTGTGACCCTGTGGAGGGCCCACACTGGAGCAGGCTCCTGGCAGGAACTGTGGCCTGTGAAAACGAGCCCATACTGCAGCAGGTTTTCTAGCAGAACTTGTGACTCTGCGGGGGATGGGTACCCACATTGGAGCAGTCCATTCCTGAAGGACTGTACCCCATGGAAAGGATCCACACTGGAGCAGTTCTTGAAGAATTGTAGCCCATGCAAAGGACTCACGTTGGAGAAGTTCATGAGGGACTGTATCCTAAGAGAGGGACACTACACTGCAGCAGGGGAAGAACATGAGGAGGAAGAAGCGACAGAGACAATGCATGATGAGCTGACTGCAACCCCCATTTCCCATGCCCCTGCACTTCTTGGGGGAAGAGGTAGAGAAATTGGGAGTGAAGTTGAACCCAGGAAGAAGGGAGAGGTGGGCAGAAGGTGTTTTTTGGATTCATTCTTAGTCTACTCTGTTTGGCAATAAATTAAATTAAATTAATTTCCCCATGTCGGTCCTATTTTGCCCATGATGGTAACTGGTAAGTGATCTTCCTGTCCTTGTCTCAATCCATGAGCTTTTTGTTGTATTTTTCTCCCCCTGTCTAGTTGATGGAGAGGGAGGGATAGAGCAGCTTGGTGGGCACTTGGTGGCCATCCATGGTCAACCGATCACAGATGCCTTGTTCCATTTCTCTACAGGAATCTGCGCTCTGAGATCAGCCTATATGTCTCAAAGTGCATACATCTCCCCACAGATTGGGCTTTCTTTCTGGACGTATAGCCAAGGGAGGAGAAAGACCAAAGACTGGAGACATAAGGCCTCTGAACTACAGTGTCCATATGCATAGGAATAAATTGATACCTTAAAAGTTCAGACCCCATATAAAACTTTTCATGCTTTGTTTATTCGTGTAGTTTTTCCTTTTTTTGCAGAAAGGAAGCAATTTTGATTTATTCTATTTTTACGTATTGTATTATGCTGTCTACTTGGTAGTGCTTCATTTCTGTAGAAGCAGGTGCAGTGGA
Source organism: Larus michahellis (assembly GCF_964199755.1). Taxonomy (NCBI): domain Eukaryota; kingdom Metazoa; phylum Chordata; class Aves; order Charadriiformes; family Laridae; genus Larus; species Larus michahellis. Next base: position 25,393,885 of record NC_133900.1, read on the forward strand.
GATCACTATTACAAGACTTAACACTTTGCTGGAGAGTACTCACTGACTGCCTTTTCATCTAATTACCTGTGACCGTCTAGTCTTAATAATTTAAAGAAAGAAAAAGAGAATTTGTCATCCCATTTGGAGAGGGAATAGCTGTCCATGCTTTGCAACTGGCTGTATATTACATGTTAAACCGCTTCACATGAGAAGCAGTTCAAAAGACAGTGAAAGCTAAGGGGTCTCTGAGTGTATATGTGCATATTATGTATACGTGTCTGAAGTTGGCTTTTATGTCAGAAGTACCTTTCTCCACTAAGGAATCATCACTTCAGTGATCACAGTCTGCCACGTTGAAGGACTGATGTAGAAAAGCCGGCTAAACTGTAACATTAGAAAGCTAAGAAGCAACAAACTGTGCAGAGCAGGCTCAATTACTGACCTTAATTTCTAAACTGTAGTGTCTGTCTAGAAGCATATGAGTGAATTATGAATTATGAACTCAATATATTGTACGAGCGATTTTTGGAAGCTAACCTGTCAAACATCAGTTATGTGTGTTAGTGAGAGGTTTGGGTAGGACTCAGTAGCCTTTTTTGGTTTAGTGGAGGAATTTATTGCTCCCATCGTGGAAAAAGGGAGCATCCTTAGCTGTAGCATTCAGGTAAGAATGTTGCTGGCCATCTGCTTCAGCCGTGAAAATATGTACCTGAAATTGCATTACATCTTTTAGTTGTCACTGTTCCTTATACTGCGAGACCTCCTTGTTTTAAAGCGTTTTTTAATACCCCAGGTAACCATTGTTGTCAGGAGGTTGAATTAAATGTTTCCTGTATCCTAATAATCTTAGAAAGTCCCCCTGTACTAAATAAAATCCAGCTCGCTTTCCTTCCCCCTGAATTACTAATCAAGTTAGTGAAAGGCGAAATGGCTCCAGCTTGCATGGAAAGCTGTAGGGCTTTTGATATGCTGTAAGAGTAGAGGGAAATCTGCTCCAGAAGCCTGATGAAATGAATGCTGATTCACTGTCAGCTTTGATGTCTGTCTGGAAAGGATGGCCTATTCCTTACAAATATTCTTTTTCATCTTCTTTACAACTCCTTTCCCAAAAGTGTGGGTATGCGTTCTCAACTGAACGTAATTGAGTTATGGTGACTTAAAAAGTGCCTGCTTGCTGTGGCCGAGCCTTGGTAACCAGCTGCGTGATTATTCTGATGTTACTCCAATTCCAGAGTAAAATATTGTTAACCCTAATGACTTTACTGTTTTTTGAGATAAATGTAGAATGAATCTACAATATTTCCTTCCTTTTGTGAGTATGGATATCTACATGTATCCTGAGGATGTTTTTATATGACAGTAATGGAGAGGCTGTACAGACCAGGATGGAAAGAAAGGCCTGCAGAACTGCAGAGGGAAAAACACCACTGAGGATACTTATGGGATGCTAAGTCACAGAACTGGGTTCCAGTCACTTACTGCCTCTGCTGGGGGCTGTCATGTTTGCTGCAAGGTCCTCATCAGGATCAGGCTCTAATAGGTTTGATAAGGACGTGGACATTAATCTTGTGCTGCCTTTATCATTCAAGGCAAAAAGCTGGCTTTTTTTTTTTTTTCTGGATTAAGTGAGGAGCCAGTGTTTGATATGTAACCCTCTACCTTGAATTTGTCTTCTCCTTTCTTCCCTTTAAATAAATAAATGGCAGCATGGCAATGATAGCACAAAGTGAACGAGTTTCCTTATTTCTTTGCCAAAACTAGGAAGGTGGGAGATCGTAATGCTGGCTGTCATATTTCAAACTGCACAATGGAGCTATTACCAGCCTTGCTGTCCAATGGGTATCTTGCCAGCAGGTGCGGATTTACACTCCTTTAGTGTTTAAAAATGCTATGAACACATTCTTTAATATGCAATTTGGAGTTCATAAACCACTGGGTCATCCACATTCGGCTGCCATGTTCCGTATGTTCTCAGGCTGCCTTCTGCTTCTGTAACTTTCCCATTCTCCTCCCATCCTCACTCCATTTATGTTACATTTTGACCTTCAATGGTTTTTGTCCAAAAAAATATATACAGCTGTCTACCTACCCTAAACTCCTGTTTTACCTTGAGGCAGATATTAATATGCATATGTAATGTATTCCAGGGCTGAGGTTTCTGCATAGTTTATACTCGCAGCTCAACAGTGTTATAGAGCTCTATTTTACAGGGTGCCGACAACTTTATGAGTTTAGTTTAGTTTGTATTCCAAAGCAGTTGCTTAAACCATGAATTTGCTTTGTTTGCTTACAAACAAGCAATTTGTTGTTTAAATGAATCCTTTTTGGCACTTACTGCTACTCCCTTGATACGGGGCGTTTAATGTCTGTCACGAGTTTGTTTTTCTATCAGAAAGCATCATAAGAAAGGTACCACTTCCTTAAAATGATAGAAGCCAAGATTGCTATTATCCCACTGCACATTGCAGCCCCAGCCTTTCAGACACACTTCTACTTACTTAGGTAAGTAATCAGATTTCAAGGAGATTATGCATAGGAAAATGATAGTGCACATCTGTGTGTTGGTGTGTTTCAGACTATGATTAGATATCTCTGCAACCAGTGTCATTTTGTTCAGCTCCAGTTGCTGAAGCTGCAGATAATATGAGCTATTTTACATCTAAGTAGAGCAGCAGCTGCACAAGAGCTGCAGGTTTGTTATGAAACAACACTCTTTACTGGATACCCTTCTTGTGCGCCCACCACATTCAAGAGTTATGAACTTTGCCAAGTATTTAATACTATCAACAAAATCCTGCCCCTAAAGCAGGGAAAATAGTCCTCTGCTTTATGCCTGATGGATTGCATTTCGTTGAATCTGGTATATTAAGGCTTTAAAGGTCAATCAAGCTTTGATTCAGGTATTTTCTTAGCTGCATTGAACACAAGAACTCCCCAAGTACCTTTAGTATTACCACATCTATTGCTGTGGATGGTACAACTGCTTATCAGTAAGAATAATAGAATCAGGTCCTTGGCATTTTGTCTAAAAATAACAAAAAAAATCCAACCACTTTGCATCTTCAAATGTTCTTCCTCAGTCGGTCCTGCATACCAAGCATTAGAAGTATTAAAATTAAGACGACTAAATAACATATTGTGAGTTATTCTAAGACCACCTAATTGACCAATAAGATGGGTATTTGTAGAACTGGCTTGCATAGAATATAGGACGACAGAAATTGGAACCTTCTGGAAAAGTGCTTTTCCTGTTATGCTGAGTGTTGCTTGTTTTTCTGTCTTCTCCTTATCAATATTAAACATTGAGATGGAGAGGGGGAAAGGCTCTTGACAAAATCAGCATGCTGGGTAAAACTGGGGGTCATGCTGAACCTGAGTTAAGGCTCACAGAAGTCTAACAAAAATGCCCATCACTGACCTTTGATAAATTTACTGCTCTGAAAACGGTAAAAGGTTAACTTGGTGTTGTTACATTAGGTCAAACACAATATTGCCTTTCCCCGCTACTTACTTATTCTGAATTGGATTCTGTCTATCTTTCAGCTAGTGTAAACTTGGCATAAACTCTGAATTACTGTTTTGGCTAGCTAATGTCACACTTGTGTTGGATATACCTAATCTAAATCAAATGCATATTGGAAATGCACCTATTGGATGCTCACACTTACCAAGGGACAACCTGGGAATGGAACAGATAAAATTGCTTGTTGGCAGTATCAGTCCTTTTCTAAATCAAATAAGCAGGTAATGAAATGACTCAGAAATGTCTGATGATGGGTTTATGCCAGGTTCCAGAGGAGCTACTAAATGCACACCTTTGCAGTCTTTGAATTATTCCCATTCTGTCAAGGCACTGCCTCAGGGTGGGTGAAGTTTTGTTTCACAATATTTTCAGAGTACTAAGCTCCAGGTACTTGCTGACCTGCAAGTTGGTGAAGGGAATCAGAACACACACAGTTGCCTGTGCACTCCTAAATTACTCTGTGCTGCACTGAACAACCCGGGAGATCTCCTGCTCTTTCCCAGCCCCTTCACTGTTTAACACTTTATCCTGTGTTTTCTTGATTATACTGGCACAGTTGTTTGTGCACCTGTATGAAAAACTAGACCCAGGAAATAGATCTCAGTGAAGCAGGGTGAGCAAAGCATGTGAGTGGCTGGGGGGGGGGGGGGGGGGGGTGTTGCCTCGGTGGTTTTTTTGGGTTTTTTTTAACTGACCCTGCTTTGAGAAACTTCAGCGGGCTCCCCACCAAATGTGCAAGTGTCTGAGACCAGAGCTTTGCCGGCTGAGAGAATGAGAAACTAGGGGGCCCTAAATGTTGTTTGATGAATGGGAAGCTGAAGATGACTTACGCACTCTCAGCTACAAACACTGATTTTTAAATGTGCTTTGCCTCTAAAGCATCAAAGCTTATTATTAGCTTAAAAACAGATGAGTGACCAGATATATTTTAATGACAGTAAACAATAGGAAGGTGGTGTACACACAAATGAAGCCATTTACAGAAAGTGTATAGGGGGCTCTTAACTTCCTTCTGTCCCTCATTATCAGGAGGTAATGGCAGCTCATACAGCGTTTAGGCAATGAAAGGGATCATTTGAAGGCAAGCTAAAAGTAACCTGCAGCTACCATGAACACTAAAAGAAAGCACTTTTTACTTTCTCACTACTATTAAAAGCTCAGATTTAACTTGAGGGGGGAAAAGGTAATTTTGGAAGCCTGTTTAGCTATTTGCGGCTTGAGAGCTCAGATACAAAGGTATGTTTGTCATTTAATTCTTTCTGCAAGGCTTGCCAAGTACCCTGGGACTTCAGTGAACCGGGGCGGCGGGACGGGGGGGGGAGAATTCTTTACTTATGTATATGCTTTAAATTAAAAGTACGAACTGCCAGCAGAATTTTGAAGGCTGGGTACACGACAGGGGTGACGAGCAAACGGTAGAGCACTGCTCATATACACAGTTGAGGACCTTTTTTGTCCCTGGAAAGGTATGCCCTTATGGAGACTTTGAACAGATAATTTTTTTTCCACCATGCTGCTCCTTGTCCTTTTCCTGAATGCCTGAGTTAAAAGCCTGTTTTATTGTTTCTCCGTTTTGATGTATGCTGAGTATCAGAGTCAGAGCACCTTAGGCAATGTGTGCTTGGCTGCCAATGCAATGAGAAACAGAAGGAACTTTGGAAAAAGCTGAAAAATAAAATCCAACTCGGGAAATTATCTGCTACAAAAGTCACTTCTTCCTTCTTTGTTAGGGTAAAACTGAACTCCTAACGATCTGTTGAAAAACAGAGCAGAACAGAGAGCCCAATCCTAGCAAAGACACAGGCAGGGTCCTGTCGTGCAGGTGGGTGAAGCCAGTCAGGTTTTCTTTGGTAATGATAAGCATAGAAACTACTTCTGTCCTAAGGCTGAAAGCACTCATGTTTCCTCTCTGTGGGGGAAGATATCTAACTCTTCTTTTCTTCCCCTCCCCCTTTTGAAGCTGTTGTTTGAAGTATCCACATGGCGCCTCTTGCCTCTGACATGCCTTGCTGTAGCCTTTGCTGCCTTGGCTGCAGCATCAGTAGCAGTCAGCAGTATTTGCAGGCAGTGAGCCCTCTGCCCTGGCTGCCACGCTGAGGCTGTCTTCTTTTTGGATTCTGACGGATCCCTCAGGTTGGTGTGGGTCGCAGTGCACGTGCAAGCCCCAAGAAGGTACACCAACTGCATCCCATACAGGTTCCCACAGTTCTCTCAACATAAGAATCCTCCACTTTCCCAGGTGGGGACAAATGCTCTTTCTGTGTTTGCTGAAAGGAAGTAGGAAAAGATTTAATTTCTGCCATTGCAGCTAAACAGGGAGGCCAAGGGTAAGCTCCTGGAGGTCAATGATAACGGTGCCTTTGTATCTTGTTCATAAGCATATCTAACCAACTGGTGGGCTAAGGGATCATAGATCTTTCTTCATTCATCAGGTTTGTATCACTGATCTAAGAAAGCCGTTTTGGTTCCTATGCTTTCAATTACCTGATACGTCATTCTGCTTGCTTTGAGGACACAAGTCACAAAGATATGAAATGAGTTGCCATTGCAAAGTAGGTAATATTACGCCTCTGTTCTGCCTTAATCTTTAGAGAGTATGAGTGTCTTCTGTACCTGGTCTTTGGTTACAACTATCGCAGAGCAAGGCCAGTCATTTCCTACCTATTTGTTTGGGCCTTCTAGCCTGGGCAAGTATTCGTCTGACTCACCCACAAGTGCTACTGCAAGGTGCAGTTACTTTACTTCCTTTACAGGACAAAGTTAGTGACTTGCTTTGTTGACTTTGTATTGTAAAGGAAATGTACGATGAAGAAAAAAATATATGGTGAAGAACAAGGATATCTAAGAATCAGTGGAACAATTAATAAAGCAGGGATTATCTACAACTTTGTAGCAGTTTACCACATGGTTTCAGAACATTTTTTGTGTGGATTTCTGTGTAACTGTGACTTTGCTTGTTTTTTTCTCCTTTACTGAAACAACGTAGGTTTAAATTACAATTTAGACTAATGTGTGAGTTCTTTCACTTTGTTACAGAGAGCTATGAATGAAAACTAAGTAGCTGGTGAGCAGCTATCATTAATGAGGTCAGAATTCTCAAATGGTCCTTGTTTCCTAGCGGGTAACGGAAGGGAGCGAAATGACAAGAGAAGCTCTGAGAGGTTTGAGTGACTGTAGAAAATTCAGCGCAACAAAAAGCTGAGCTCTTGGAACAGGGATAGAAGGAAAATGGGATTAAAGTGCAGACACTTTGCCAGACCTGCATGCTTGTGTCTCAAATGGGGCTTTCATTCATAAATGGACACGGTTATGTATTTATTTGTGCATTTTTCAGAAAAATAATTTGGCTTCAAATTGAATAAATGCTGTAAGTTTGAAAGGACAGTGGATGATGCAGAATATTTTTTCATATAAACTAGGACAAAATAAGTACTAAAATCTCGAGATGCTAGCATGTTGAGACAGACAAAAAGCTGTTCCCATCGAGTATAATAGTATTTATTACACTCGATATAATAATCTTTTATTAACTCTCTCTCAACTTTTAATTTGAGGCCCAAGTGAACAAGTGAAGGCACTGGAGAGAAATTTTTTTTTTTTTTTTTTAAGGGGTAAGTGTAGTTTCTCAGGAATAGTTAGGGTAAGATTAAATCTACTTGAAGTCAGTCATTGCTGATGACCTTTAAACTTACAGACATTTGCCTTCATCTTGCTGCTAACCACATTCATGTTGCTTCTGGATTCTAGGCTGAGCAAGAAGTGGGATGTGGCAAAGCAGTAAGAATGAAGAGATGAGTTTTGCTGCTCTTCCATGAAGCATTTCTTCCTCTATGCCTGTACCCAGGTAGAGCTAAGCAGCCAAGGCCTGTCTAACAGGTGACTTGCAGGGTCAAGGTGGCGGTTTTACAACAGTCAAGAGCAGGACTTGCTGAGGATGTGCACGTTGTGCAAGATCCTAGCGTTCAGATAAGCATTTGGACAACAGGCTGAACTGAAAGGAGACCCTGTGCACTTTAAGTTGCACAAGAGGCAGTCCTGCAAATGCTGGTTAGGTTTCTACCTCTTTTCTTCAAAGCTGGTGCCTGTTCTTTTTTCTTTTTCCTCTATTTTTAATAGGAAAATACCTAAATAGTTGCATTACCTCAGGAGAACTATGAATAAGATGAGTCAGGATGTGCCAATTTTAATCTGGTTTATTTCATTGTTGTTTCATTCTTCCTCATGGAAAACAGTAATTCTGCTCTTTAGCATCAACATATCAGCTTCCAAGCACTCAGCTCAGAATGAAAGGCATAGATGAAATCTGCAGTTGAAACATGCTGCGAAAGAAATCCAGGACGATTTAAACAGTTCTAGGAAAACTGCCTTTTTCTTGTGCATTAAGCTTTACCAGCTGCAAAGGTCTCCAGTAAGGACACTTAAGGATTCAGTAGTTGCAACTTCAAAGACAGATAGACATGAGAGCTGAACTATCCATCTCCATGTGCTTCATCTGCAGTTCTGTTTCCCTTTGACATGATATATTAGCATCTAGAGCTGCTAATTGTGCTTTATAAGTGCACGTTGTAACTGATTTGATCTCTCTAATCTTCCCACTGGAGGTTTATGTTCTCACAGTTGTGCTGAATTTCAAATCGGCTACTGTGTGGCTACAGCAAATGATGAGACAGAGACTTCCTATAGGGAACTCTGAACTTTTTAAGAGGCTAGTAAATTGATAAACCAATCTATTGTCTGTGAAAACAACTATTAAACCACAACGTTACTAAAGGATGAGTAGATAGTTTTGTTTCTGTTTTCAGCCTCATCATCAGATATTCACTGCAAGATTTACATGATTTTTCAAACAAGTTATACTGACATGGCAGGAAAAACACATGGGAGTTGAGCATAGTGCTCATTATCAGTTATTCAACTACACTGTGCTAGCACAGTGACTAACATACCGGGCTGGCATGAGGTCCGCATTTAAATGTTTCATAGAATCATACAATCATGCAGTCATTTAGGTTGGAAAAGACCTCTAAGATCATCGAGTTCAACTGTAAACCGAATACTGCCAAAAGCACCACTAAACCATGTCCCTAAGCACCATGTCTACACATCTTTTAAATACCTCCAGGGATGGTGATTCAACCATTTCCTTGGGAAGACTGTTCCAGTGCTTGATAACCCTTTCGGTGAAGAAATTTTTCCTAATATCCAAATTAAACCTCCCCTGGCACAACTTGATGCCGTTTCATTTTGTCCTACCATTGGCTACTTGGGAGAAAAGACTGACACCCATCTCACGACATTCTCCTTTCAGGTAGTTGTAGACAGCAATAAGGTCTCCCCTGAACCTCCTTTTCTCCAGACTAAACAGTCACAGATCCCTCAGCCGCTCCTCATAAGTCTTGTGCTCTAGACCCTTCACCAGGTTTGTTGCTCTTCTCTGGACACATTCCAACACCTCAATGTCTTTTTTCTAATGAGGGGCCTAAAACTGAACACAGTATTCAAGGTGGGGCCTCACCAGTGCTGAGTACAAAGGGATAATCACTTCCCTAGTCCTGCTGGCCACACTGTTCCTGATACAGGCCAGGATGCTGTTGGCCTTCTTGGCCAACTGGGCAAACTGCTGGCCCATATTCAGCCGGCTGTTGACCAACACCCCAGGTCCTTTTCTGCGAGGTAGCTCTCCAGCCACTCTTCCCCAAGCCTGTAGCACTGCATGAGGTTGTTGTGACCCAAGTGCAGGACCCGGCACTTGGCCTTGTTAAATCTCATACCATTGGTCTTGCCCCATTGATCCAGTCTGTTCAGATCCCTCTGTAAAGCCTTCCTACCCTCAAGCAGATCAACACTTCTGCCCAACTTGGTGTCATCTGCAAACTTACAGAGAGAGTACTCGATCCTCTCTTCCAGATCATGGATAAAGATATTAAGCAGAACCGGTCCCAATAATGAGGCCTTTCAATACAAGATAATTGACTGTTCTAATACATGTTTATAGAAGAGCCAACACACAATTCTGCATCACTGGCAACTTGTCCTCAGGACGTGAACTGGGGGGTTTTGAAAGCCAAGCTGCTTCCTGTTACAAGTTGGGCTCCATGCCTGCTTGATGGGGTTGTGAGTATGGAGATCTGCTGCTCCCTGTGCTGAGGATGAGCAGAGCTGCAGCACCACAGCTTAGAATGGGAAGTTTCACAGCATCCTCCAAGCTGTGCAGAACCTCCTCCCCGCCAAACTCTGTGTTTATGGAGCCTGTCATTTCAAGGATGCCAAAGATGCTCTCTACGGGTTTTCTTTCTTGTCTTGCAATACATTGGTGGGGTTTAGTATGTGATTTTTTTGCTTGTTGTTGGTTTTTAGTCTTGGTGTTAGTCTTGCTCTTTGTCTCCACAGGATCAATCTATGACACCTCCCTCATTCAGATATGAATTTCCCCAGGACTGCTTTGTCCTCAACTAATTTGTATATCCGCAGTACTAACAGGCCAGCAAAGGAGCTTATGCTGTTATAAGCTCATCTGGTCAGTAAGTACTTAATTCCACTGCTGGATCTCTCTTTCATCTTCCCTGAGTTATGCTTACATGAATGCTCATGATAGAGATCTCCAACAAACCAGACAGTAAGTATCAAGGGCTGTTATGCCTACTTGTCACGCATCTCTCTTTTATCAATTTATATCTTCTGAATAGTTTTATTTTACATGTCAATTCAGTTGTACTTGTCACTTCTATGCCTTCTTCATGCACCCTCTATTTTCTCCTATTTATTTTCTCGCCTACCCTAGAATCTTCTTTGTATAAGAAAATATACAGTATCCCTGTCTCTAGTTGTTCAGTTTATGCAGCGTGAAAGAGCTTTTAAGATACTTGGGAACTGTTCAGTGTCTTCTTTTTGTACTAATGGCATGGATAATAAGTGTATATGCGCATCTTAGGCAAATCTAATGATAACGTGGTGTACATAGATATCAATACTATACATGAACAGCCAGATTGTAGGTGTAGCACACAGCTATACAGAATGAAGTTGCAGTTACTGGAGTAATAGTGTTTATTTGTATATCTTAAATCAGGGTTAGGGATTTTGAGTGGAGTTTTCCAGAGGCAACAGTTTTTTTAGCATAAGTGTATTGTGAATAATTTCCTAGGTTATAGATGCTGGGTCATCTGCCTGATATATCCTCGAGCCTATATGTTTTGTGACTTTGTAAGGTGGTCAGTATTGTCTGTGCTCAGATAACATTTTGCTCAGTTAAAATCTATTGCAGAAAAATAGTCTGGTTTTGATGGTGTTTGGTGTTTTGTTTTTGTTTGTTTGGTTTTTTTACTAAAGCCTAACAAAGTGAGAATTCACCTTCCACCTCCTGACAAATTAAATATAACCTCTTCTTTCAAAAGATACACCTTAGGAAAAAAATCTCAGAATACAATAAAAGTCGATAAAATCCCACCTCAAGAAAGGAAAAACACTTAGGATGGGGAAAATTAGCTACCAAAGGCAGCTAAAATCCTAGAGGTAACCTGAAAATCTGCTAATAATCCTGTGTTTCTGAAGGTTGAAGCTGCTTGGCATGTCACTCGATCAAAAGTAATCTATTCTATACTAGGTGAGACTTCAATGCGAAATCTGCTTCCCAGATGAATTGGACTGTCTACTGTGGCTAAGAGGCTGTGTAGAGGGGAAAAATGAGAGAACTTTTTTGACAAAACTCTTAAGCTAGTACTCCTGGTGTGCTGGAGACAGAGCAGAATAGAGGAGAACGTTTTGAATGTCCTAGCAACGCTCCACTTATGCGGTCATACTGTAATCATGGCATTGTATATACATTTATTATTAATTAGGGCTGGCTATATACCATAATTCAGCAGACACTGCCTCCCATTTTTAGTTTTCTCATAAAGGGATAAAAAAAGCTGTATTTCTAGTCCCCATTCTAGTCTCTGCTTTACATATCCTCAGCCAACATGGGTCAGGTGTGCCAGGGGTCTGGAGATAGTACCGAGGACTAGTATCAAAACACTTGGGAGAAAAAGTTGCTTCGAAATACCTGCTTTCCAAGCAGTCCCAAGACTAGAGGTAAAAGTACTTAACCAATAGATCTGGCTTCTTTATTCCCTCTCTACTTATTTCAGAAATCCAAAAGAGATGCAAAAAGCATCTGGAAAGATTTAAGACTTCTTTTAGCTAAAGAAAGTGAACAAGAACTAGCTAGCTTTCGTAATGCAGGCTGGATTAGCAGTTAGGCCTAAATCAACAAAGCAGATAGAAGGCAGACAAGGCATACCCTACAACGCACTTCTGAGTGGCCCAAGAGGGAAATTTTCTTTTGAAAACACACCAAAGGATTTAGGCAAAAGAAGCTTATGTTAGAAAGAGGATAATAGACAGCTGAGAAACTGTTACTTTTTGACAACAACAGGAATTAGTTCATATTTTAGAGACCCTTTTCATTAGGATAAAAATTTGAAAGTTTCAAGGAATCAAACATATGGCATTAAAACAAGGCCAAGACACGGTCACATCCAGACAGGTACTAGGTGTCATTGAGTCATGAACTGGGAGCATGCAAGCGGTGGCAGCAGCTTTCTAAGCTGATACTCAGCAGCAGCTGATCATGTGGTGGTTTGTTCCTGGTCTACCACAGGACAGAATTGAGCTAACACAAAACGCAACTGAAAATGAAGGTGCTTAAATGCTTCAAAAATTTTTCCTACTGTTACTAAACTGGGTTGGGTTCCCTTTCTTCTCTGTCCTGACCACTGTTACAGTTTCAGAACAGACTCCCTGAAGCAGTGTGAGTTCACAACTATATGAGTTCTTCCTATTAGCATTTTTGTGTGGATTGCCCTATGAAAATCAGATACATGAGCTAAGTTTTATTTTGTAAAATAAAATGGGAATTATTTCATATCTGTGTGCATATGGATGGGTATTTATATAGACATCTCTATAGATAGGTACACACAGAAAATTAACAGAAGTATTCCTGATGGTACAGGCATTTTTCACTCCTGCTGTGTGTTGATGCCATAAAGACATAATAAAATATGCATATAAAGAGAAGCCAAGTTTAAATGAAGATTCCAGAGTCATCAGTGATAATCTTCAGATGAATGTTGCACTTAGAGAAAACACGGGTATGCGAGATCACAAATTGTCTGTAAAAGGCCTGATAATACGTCATGGTCTCTAAGCCAATCTGGGAAGCCAAACTAAGCATGGATATGAACAGTATAAAAGACTAAATTGAATGAATGAAGAGATGTTATTAAATGTCCGTTTATCTCAAAGAGGTTAGGTATTGAACTACTGTGTCTAAAGTTTTTCTAGCTAATACCTACTGAAGGAGCCCATTTGGAGACAGTGATCTGTAAAAAGTGGGCTGTAAAAAAGGCCCTGGGCAGGGAATTTCTGAAGAACAAAATTCCAAAGAAAGATTGGCTCTACTTTGTGTTTTTTTTTAATTTATTTTTTTCCCCTAAAAGTCAGTTTATCTGCAACTTGATTCTTCACGGTGTGAGGGAAAGCAACGGATAGTAATTGGTGGTGTCCTTTGGCTTAGCTCTGACTTGTGGGAGGGCATTGTGGAATATGCTCCTACCTGTGACATTTGCTACTGAAGGTCCAAGGACTATTCACTGGCTGCAGGTAGCTGAAGGCATATATCCTCTTGATCTATAGTGCTCCTAAATCAGCTGTAGTTAGTCGCATGGCATAGTGAAAATGCAAGACCATGTGGCACAGTGTAATTTGTGTGACGAGGGGAGCTTCTTTGGGGCTCAGGTGGGAGACACTGAAGGTAAGTGTAGATCTTGCCAAGAGTGAGGGAATAGCCTTTATGTTTGTTTTAGAAGCATGTACTAGGTAACCAGATATTTCTGGTAATCACGGGAATACCGTCTGGTTCTGTTGCCTTAAACTCCCCAGGGCCTTAATATGAGAGGCTAGTGACTTGTTTGAAGCTCTTAACTAGAGATACTGCATACTCCTGAAGAGGCATGAGAACTAATAGAAGGAGCACTGGATTTCAGGAGAGCTGAGACTATTTCTTGGCCTTATTACTACTGTCTTACTTAGTACCTGCGTACCTCGTCTTTACTCTGCGCTTCAGTTACCCTACCAAGAAAACCAGTAGAGGCAGCCTCTTTCTATAAAGTCTTTGAACATCTCTTCAAATTAAAGCATCTTCCCAACATCATGTGTTGCATGCAGGTGATAGTGAAGCTGCTCCTTTAAATGTATCCAAGGCAGAATTTCCTGGGTTGTTCCTGTGACATAAAGTCTTCTACAAAAGAGAATGTAAGTGCTCAAATGGGAACACTGCAGAGCCCACTGAGCCAGCAAGGACAGGCATCTCATCCTAGGGTGGCCATCTAAAATAAGTCATCTTACTCCAGCTATGGAAGTACCAGTTTATCTCCACTGAGTGGAAAGGATTCTAGAGGACTACAGCAGATTCCCAGTGGTGTTTGCCAGTATCACCATTTGTAGCTTTCCACGAGACTCCCCCCTTTACCTAACTCTAGTGCAATCCTCTACTTGTGGCAGTTGTTACTGTTCAGTTTATTCCATCCTAACATGAAAGTCTTGCAATAGGACAGAAATCATGGGACCACTATACTTTGAAGGATCACAATCCTACCCTGTCCCCTTATTTATGCTCTGACTCCAAATGAAGGCTAAACCAAATCTGAAGGAGAAACTGTGTAAGTTTTTTTTTCCTTCTGGGAGGGGAGAAGGGTAAAGACCAAGTTCTAGTGAAATACAGTCAAAAATTTAAATGTATCTAACTACTGAGGGAGTGATTTTTTTGCCACTGTGGGAGTTTTACATATGCATGTCACTACAGATTGTGTTTCCAAGTTCAGCAGTCCCTTACAAACATGCAGAATATAATTTTTTGCACAGTGCTCTGTGATGAAAGATGGAGAATTAAGAAAGTATGTCTGTGTATGTTCTCAGGGCTGTTGTCTGCCTACCAAACCTTATGGATTAGTTGCCAAATGATGCTGCCATTTGATGCCTTAGCTGACTTCATTAAGTGAACAGCAGTTCAGTAGACTTGAGTAGGAACTGTGCATGTGTATATCCTGGGAAAAAATTGTCTCTCAGTCTATCTATCTGAATCCATTCTATCTTCTGCCCTCTTTTCAAACCACAATAAAAAAGTGCATCAGGGACAGTACATATAATATTTTAATACAAAAAAAATCCCTGAATCTGTGGCTTTGTGATCTTTTGCTAAAGTATGGGCTTCAAAAGAAATTAGAATCGATTTCTTTAAATGTCTGTGACAAAAGAAATATGGGTCTTGCATACAGAGGGCTTGGGTCTTCTTTTTCTTATAGCTCTTTTTGTCATTACAAACTAGCACTGAAGTTTCTCCTAAATAACTTTAGTAACTATGTTAAAGGTAATTTAGTAGGATCTGTATTACTAACGTGTAATTTTTCCCAGTAGCGTCATTTTAACTTCACCTAAAGCACAAGACTGCTCCCCTGGGCCTACTGAAGCAAATGTTGCTATAGTTTTAACTGTTAAGAGAAAAAAAGAGGAAACAAAAAAAGACCCCACACCAAAAAACATGGAGTTGTCCTTCAGTTTAGTCTTCTAGAAATAGTCTCAGATTTTTATGCAAGTCTGTTCATCTGTAAAGTCTGCTTTACTGCTGGTCACTCCAGGCAGTGGTCATTCATCTATAATCAAAATATAATAAAAATATAATCAAAATAACAGAAATTGTAACCCTCTCCTTCAAATTTTAAATATGAATGAATTACAGCTCCCCCTTCCATTATGACTTGGTATTTTGGTTTCTCACTTTAAAACAAGTTTGACACCAAGGTCCTCCAAACTCTGCTTTCCTCATGGGACCCCCCGGTTGACTTGCTGCTTTCCTGTTTGCATGTGGTTGCTCTTACCCTGTGTCTAAACTTGAAGATGTCAAGCATTTTCCCTGTTGGATAAACTGGTTTGCAACAACTTCATAAGCATCATCCTCTCACTGCTGGTGTATTTAGTATGTGCTGCTGCTGGACCCGTTTGGCAGACAACACAGAAGGAGCAGGTGAACAGGATAAACACTGTGAAACATCAGCTGAAGGTGTTCATCAAGTGAAAGTGTTCCTTGGGCTCCTGTGACATGTCCCACTCAGAAAGGAGTGGGGATAAGTGACTCAGATTCGTAAATCCCCAGCGGCGTGGACTAAGGTGAGACAATTCTCAAGAGGGAATTATGCCTTGTGATCCAAACCTGTAGGCAAGGGCCACTTCTGAATGATGTTACACAAAGCTGTGATCATCACTACTGTACTTGTGTTGATCTGCAGGAAAAGCTTTCATTATATTTTACTTTACGACTTGAGCATGGGTTGTTGGTTTTTTTCAGTTATGTTAATGCTCTTTCTATACGGATTTTAACAATATGCATGTTTGGATTTTATTATGGTGAAGGTAGGCATTTGCACGAACCATTCAGAAAGTTGAGCCATGAATAAAATGCATTTGGTATACATATAGCAACATATCACCTATGTAAATGTTGAGAGTTGTCCCAGTCATTAGAGGCATACTCCTATCGAGAAGACTTTATTGCAGTCAGTGGATTTCACCACAGTCTGTTGTGTACAGTGGTTGGCAAGCATGCTTTAGCACATGTTACCATCTAGAGGTTAAAACAAAACCCAGCTTGCAACTAGAGTAGCAAATACACTTCCTAGAGATATGGTAGTAGCAATGAACTTAGCATCTTGAAAGAGCCTTACAAGCATGGATAATTACATTAAAACTCACACCTGTCATACAGCCCAGCACTGATTCTTACCCCATCACCTTTCTTAAACTCCAGAATAAATGTGTCACTAACTTTTACACCTATTCTGAGCTCAGGCGTGAAGGATACTTCATTTAGGGAAGGAGCAAGATCCCAAAGTGAGGACTACCTCACTGGAAATACCCATCAGTCAGACCTTGCTCCTGTAAGCCTGAGGACTGGTAGCTTAAAGGCATCAGCAACTGCTAATCACTGTAGTACAGCAGGGGGAGAGAGTCGGTCTCTGGAGCTTATTATATTGTAAGATATAACAATGCTAATAGTGGCATGTGAAATAGCTAGATGCCAAATCTACGTTAGGATTTACTTGCTTCGTAGGTGTTGAGGGTAGTGCTTCTCAGTATTTTTTTGCCTGTGATTCTAGCGTTAACTGTCAAAGAAAAAAAAAGTCATGTTTTTTAACCATGAATCTCTCAGCCTATGGAGATTTTGCATAGTTTCTTGGAAAGTGGTGCTTGCAAAAAGCCGTAATTTTGGAATGTACATTTTTTTTTCCCTAAGAAATGCCTATACTTGTTGATTGTTGGGGTCGTGGTCAGACCCCACGTCTATTGTTATTAATCACTCAATGAGAAGTAAGGTTAAGTAAGTGCTTTAACTGCCTGCAAGTTCTAAATGAGCCTGAACTGATTTTTGTGCAAAATTCTGCTGTGCTCTCAGAGCTAGTTAACTACAGCAGGAGTTGCTGGTTGCTCTGGTGTTTAGAAACAAAACCAATTTTTTTGAACTCTCAAAATTAGGCAAAGAATCATGGATTCATTAGAACAAAGGTGATGCATCATTGCCTTAAGAAAGAAACATAAATAAATAGAGCTGTTTGGAAAAACATGCTTTATCCCCATGGAGAATCTTATGAATGCTTAGTTTTAAGAGGAGGAGGGCTGCTTTAAGGTGACATTTTGAACAGAAGTTATTTTTGATGAAAATCTTTTGAAGCAACTCTACTATATACAGATTTAAAAGCTTTACTTTGTTTTACAATCTTGACTTATGTTGTTTCTGAACTATCCAGATATCAGATGATAAATATTTTTCATTGCTCCATGGAAGTATAGTCCCGAAGGATTTGTTATGTCTTTGGGTTGTTTTTAGGAATGTTGCGGCTGAATTGTATAATAACCTTAGATTGATACCATGGCTTTCTACAATCAAATACTGTCTTGCTGAATAACTTGGGGTCAGAGTAAAAGCATGCAATAAATTGTAGACTTGCTCTGGCTTTTGCTTTGTCACTTTTGTGCTTGAACGCGTCCTGGAGTTCAGACAGTTGTGTTTGGCAGATTGCTTGTAAAATAGCAACTTGAACAAAATCATCCCAGGCCTCTCTAAGTCAAAATGAGCCCTGGCCACTAGGGAACACTCTGCTCAGTAGGCTGGATAATGCCATCTCACATTGTTCATTGGAGGAAATAGGGAAGGAAGTTAGATACCTTTCAATATCAAACAGCTTTCTAACGGGCATTAAAAGCTGCTTTACTAGTTACTGTTCTCTCTTTAGAAAACACTGCTTGATATTTGTAACTGTATCTCTGAATTCTCCATATTTTTAAGGGCTAGATTCTCAGGTCTGCCTACCTGCACTGTTGAATGAGTCATATAGTCAGTCTGGGAAGACTCTTCTGTTTGGGGTTAAATGCCACGCTTGCTCCGTTTATTGCTACTGTAAGGGATCAATTAAAGAAGTGTAGGATTTACTTTAATCTACACCTGATTCCAGCCCTTAGGTGTGCATGCATTTGGATATTCTTGGGGAGGCCGTACCTAACCTAGCATATAAGAGATTTGAGTGTGAAGTAAAACGGATTTCTATTGTGTTTCCAAATTTGTCTTCTTTGCTAATTAGCTATCCACAGGCAAATTCAGGTAGGACTTAAAGAAAACCCAGAGAAAACCTCAGAAGGTATGACTGTTAGAGAGGCTGTGTCATTCCAGCTAATGAGGGTTTTATTTCCCTCTTTTCCACTTCCTATCCTATTAACTGAACTGTGCTTGTGAATAATGGTTTAAGAAATGGACCTGTACTCAAGCATATCTTGCCAAAAGTAATCCCAGTTAGCATACATGAAATGCTGCCTGTTTGGAAGATCACGTTTCTGGATATATATTACTTGGAAGTGTAACAATTACATCTTCAACAATCAGTTACTGCTATGTGGCTGTAATCCTATAACAGACTGACTTCGATGCTGTCTCTTTACATTGCCTGCATACCTGATAGCATGTTGTTTTAAGGCAGCATAGAAGACTAATTGATGTGAAAATGTTTTGGAGTCTTTGATGCTCAAATGGCACACAGAAAATGACCATAAATCTGTCATTGAAACGGACCTTTTTCTTTTTCTTTTTTTTTTTTTTAACAAATAACTATACGATGTGTAAGTGAATTAATTTGGTTTGATGCACTTTTTTTCTTTATGGAACAGCCGTCCATCACCACTAGTGTTATTCAAAGCACTTTTCTGCCAATGAAGCAATAGTATTTCTAGGACTTCCTGATGCTAAGTGACTTGTAAACCAGCTGCACCTAGCACATAGACCATTAAATGGGAGCAGAGATGATGCTGCACTGCAGTAAGAAGTGTACTTTCTTGTGGGATGCCAGCCTGCAGAAGGGAGCCCAGCTGAAAGGTAACCAACTGCAAGAAAACAAGCTGCTGAATAATGCAACGGAGAGAAAAAGCCCAACGTGTTTCTTTGCATGTGCCCCAAAACATGGGCACAAAAACTGTTCCCAGCTCCCTCCTTCCTCTTTGGCATCACATGACTTTTTCGTGTTAAAGTGTCCCCATCACATCAGCTGACCCTATATGCTACACTTTGCAGCAACAAGCCGTTTTCTCAAATAGCTCTGTCAATCTGAGATGTGGGGAATAGGCAATATCTTCCTGCAGTTCATGTAGAAGAGACTAGGCATTAAGAGAACCAAGCATACCACTATCCTGATGTGAGAGGCTGTCGTGCCTGCTACTGCTGTTGCAAGTGAGGCACCCATGCGGAGGAGATCCCAAACACGCTGATACTTGTGGCTATGCCTCCCATGCACAGCCGCTCTGAGACATTAATGGCCGGGAATGTTTTCATGTTGCTTGTTTCGAGCAGCTCTTGCAAACTGCAGTCCACTGACTCTGGCGCTGATGGAGGAGACTGTGAATGCAACCTCACTTTCTAGGTTTGACCCAAACTTCCACTGGGGCCTCAGGCATGTCTTTGAGATCCAGATACTTAAAGTATTTGAGGACTTACAGACTTGGGAGAATCTGAGCTCAGTGTTCATCCAGTCTACCTCCAAATTGCACAAGGGCAAAACCAGCTATTGTCTCCCTTTACCTCTCTGGCACAGGTTTTGTAATGCTTGCTGTCACGTGAGGAATCAGTGTAAACTGGAAGCATTTCACTGAGGGGGACTCATAACACTTGCCATTCTCTTCTGCTTGCCAACAGACAGTAACTAATGCTACAGGAGACTGTGCTTTTTCCTGTTGCCTTTGATATTTACTCTGCCTGCACTCCTGCAGCTTCCCCAAGGAGGACAACACACAAACGCATGTTGATTTAGCTTTGATTGTTATATGACAGATTCAAGCAAATATTCAGACTACTTGACTAGTTCCAGATGCAGTGGCTGCCTCCTATTAAAATATATAATCTGCAAATGATCAGTGTGGTATGGAATTGAGTGGGCTGCCTTCCTGGGCTACTATTAGACAATAAAACAATATCTGCAGAAAAAGAAAAAAAAAAGTTGTTTTGGCATTCTCTGCTGTTGTTCTCAGTCTGATATGCTCTTCTCCACATTCAACTCATCTGTCATGAGGTGGCTGCGCAGATTATGACCTTCTATTTCTCTAAGCAGATTTCAGTAGACAACTGCATTAAAAGGCAGTGCAGAAGGTGCATGACATTCCTTTCTGTGTGTTGACTTTAAGAATTAAAAAACAGCAGAACCTTTCCAATACATCTTCAACTAAAGGAAATTGGAATAAAAACACCCCAACTTGCTATGTCTGGAAATCTGGGAGAGAATATGGGCACTATTTCATCCCAGCTACCCTGCTTGCATATTCCATGTTGAGGAGAAGAATGGCCTCTATTCTTTCATTGGATGACTGCATGGAGTTCCCGATACTGGCAAAACCAGTGATCAGCTCTTTAAAAGTCTGTAGCTATGTTTGATGATGGTGAGAACAATCTTGTTCTGCACAATTTACTTGCCAGACATGCCCTTTTGGAGAGCGAAGAAGAAGCCAAGCTTTCCTCCAAACACGCATTTTTATACAAAAGCAATATCCATATAGTGATGTAGCTCTCACTGCTCTACTTCTCTATCACCATCAGACCAGGTTGTATCTGACCTTGTAATATTGTAATATCAAACGATGCCAGTCCATACGCTACTTGAAGGATCTCACTTGTTTACTTCCATACAAGGCAAAATACTTGAAAATGGATGTTTGATTTCTGTGGTCATCTGCTCAGATCCATAAGAAAACCTATAGCCCAGCAAGAAATACCTTCTCTAGTGCTCAGAGACAGGAAATGTTTTGCTTACCATGTCAACAGCCCTGCAAAATAGTTTCCAGCATAACTGTGCTCACTCCAGGCATCTCTTGACAAGCAAGAAAAGCTGCAACCTAGAAACCCTACAGAAGGTAGCTGTGCATAAGTATTGGGAGTGGCCAGTTGCTCATTTAGCATGGCTGGACAAAATGTGACCCTATATAGAAATTATTTATCAGCAAATAGCACTGCTTGAGACCAAATCCCTTCCTTAAAGGAAAGTTAACTTTGGATTGTGTACTAAAGGTACAGCATAGTTATACAAATGTGTTCTGGTTAAAACAACTTCATTGTGAACGTATTTCCAAAAAAATACAGCTTTGTGAATTAAAAAAAAAAAAAGGTATTATTCCTAATAACTTTTTCTAAAGGATTTGAAAGGGAGTTGTAGATAATCAGATTGATAATTAACCTCATGTGAATGTAGAATCATAGAATCGTCTAGGTTATAAGGGACCTTTAAGATCATGGAGTTCAATCATTAATGTAACACTCCCGAAAACACCACTAAATCATGTCCCTAAGCACCATGTCTACACATCTTTTAAATACCTCCAGGGATGACGATTCTACCACTTCATTGGGAAGCCTGTGCCAATGCCTAATAACCCTTTCAATGAAGAAATTTTTCCTAATATCCATCCTAAACACCGCTTGTGACTGGCCACCAACTAGGTTGAACTCCATTCACCACCACTCTCTGGGCCTGGGCCATCCAGCCAGTTTTTAACCCAGCAAAGAGTACTCCTGTCCAAGCCATGGGCAGACACTTTCTCCAAGAGAATGCTGTGGGAAACCGTGTCAAAGGCCTTACTGAAGTCCAGGTAAACAACATCCACAACCTTTCCCTCATCCACCAAGCGGTTCATTTTGTCATCGAAGGAGATTGGGTTTGACAAGCAGGGCCTGCCTTTCATGAACCCATGCTGACTGGGCCTGATCACCTGGTTGTCCTTCCTGTGCAGCATAACGACACTCAGGATGATCTGTTCCATGACCTTCCCAGGCACTGAGGTCAGACTGACAGGCCTGTAGTTCCCCGAATCCTCCATCTGGCCCTTCTGGAGGATGGCCGTCACATTTGCTAACTTCCAGTCAACTGGGACCTTCCTGGTTAGCTAGGACAGCTGGTAAATGACGGAAAGTGTCTTGGTGAGCACATCCACCAGCTCCCTCAGTACTCTTTGTTGGATCCCATCTGGCCTCATAGACTTGCGTGTTTCTAAGTGCTGTAGAAGGTCCCTTACCATTTCCCCTTGCATTATGGGGGCTTCATTCTGCTGCCTGACCCTGTTTTCTAGCTCAGGGGGCTGGGTACTCGGGGAACAACTGGTCCTACTACTAAAGACTGAGGTAAAGAAGGCATTGAGCACCTCAGCCTTTTTCTCATCCTTTGTCACTGTGTTTCCGCACTGTCTAATAAAAGATGGAGATTAGCCTTAGTCCTCCTTTTATTGATAATGGAGTTATAGAAATATTTATTATTGTCCTTAAGTGCAGAAGACAGATTAATTTCTGGTTGGGCTTTGGCCCTTCTAATTTTTTCCCTACATAGCCTCACAACATCTGTGTAGTCCTCATGAGTGGCCTGCCCTTTCTTCCAAAGACCATTAACTCTCCTTTTTTCCCTGAGCAGCTCTCTGTTCAGCCAGGCTGGTCTTCTTTCCCAAAGGCTCATTTTTCAGCACATGGCAATGGCCTCCTCCTGTGTCTTAAAAACACAGCTTCTTCCTTCTTGAAGAATGTCCAGCCTTCCTGGACTCCTTTGCCCTTCAGGACTGCCTCCCAGGAGATTCTGTCAACCAGGCTCCTGAATAGACCAAAGTCTGGCCTCCAGAAATCCAAGGTTACAGTTCTGCTGACCCCCCTCCTTGCTTCTCCAAGAATCAAAAACTCTATTATTTCATGATCCCTACGCCCAAGACGTCCTCCAACCATCACATCCCCCACAAGTTCTTTTCTGTTCTCAAATAACAGGTCCAGCAGGGTGCCTTCCCTAGTTGGCTGTGTCAGGAAGTTATCCTCACACACTCCAGGAACCTCCAAGACTGTCCCTCTCAGCTGTTTTGTATTTCCAGCAGATATCTGGTAAGTTGAAGTCCCCCACAAGGAGAATCACTTTTGATCACAAGACTTCTCCCAGCTGCTTATAGAATATGTTATCCGTCTCTTCATCCTGGTTGGGCAGCCTGTAACAGGCTCCTACCATGATATCTGCCTAGTTGTCATTCCCCCTGATTCTTACCCATAAACACAACCCTATTATCACCGTCATTAGGTTCTAGACATTCATAACACTCCCTAGCACACAGGGCCACCCCAACGCCTCTCCTTCCTTGCCTTTCCCTTTTGAAGAGTTTATAGCCATCCATGTACTGTGGTCACACTGCTATGCATCAGACTGCAAAGTGATAGGACAGGCAAAATGATGCAGTAGAACACTGGGAGCCCTGGTAACATGTTTCTATTAGATTTCTTAGATCTGAGTTGCCATTTCAGTCCCTTGGCTGGAGAGTGACACAGCACCACTAATTTAATGGAAGCGACATAGATATAAAATGTGAATAAAACAGTGATGAATCAGAGTTATTATTCTATCTAATAAAAGTTGGACTTTATAGTGAGTTTAGGGTTGGGTTTTTTTTTTGAAGGAGCTCAAGAAATATGCTCTCTGGTTAGTTGGGGAACAAACAAAAGAAGTTGCGTCAGACTGTCCTCTACAACTGGTCTTGAGAGAGTAAATGGTCACATCTAAATGCAAATTTGTACTAAGATAGCTATATTAGGTTAGAAAGACATGTCACTGAAGCAGTGCAACTCTACTGTGTAAGTGGCCTAAATCAGTTTTGAATTTCATCTTGTGATTTTTGGTTTTGAAGAAAATGTTTCCAAGCCAAATCCCACTGTAGCAGTAGTCAGACCCCTCATCAAAGGGAACTGACCTTAATTTCTACAGCATTGCGGGAAGCAGTCACTGTCTGTTAGACCAATACATCCTGCTCTTGTGTGTCCCTCAGGCCTAGAATCTAGGATGGCCTAGAATCAAATCCTTATCCTGGCACGTGAAGGGGCTGAGCAAGCAGCTGTGTGGGGCTTATCTGCCAACTGGAGTTAAATTACGACAAGGAGGTTTTAAGATATGAAACGCTTTAGGAAGTTCTCATTTGCTTTATGTTTCTCTTGCTACCTGGAGTTACTCCTTGCACCAGCAGCTGGTGTTGATCTAAGTCTGAGCAGCCATGGACCTGCACTACACTCCTTCAGGGGCTGAGACACCTTTTCAGCACGGGAGGTAGTTTTTGTGTGGACCTACTTCAGGAGTGGATTCAGCACCCACCCTTGTGAACATTGTGTGGAATCATCTGAGTCTGCCTGGAGGCAGTTGAAGCAGTTGTGGAAGTGACCCTTTAGCTATATTGAGTTGCCTGTACAACCACACAGTCCTCCAGGGCTGCAGGGCTTGGCTCACTTTTATAAATCGCTCTTCTCTTTAGCAGTTAATTTGCTTTTTTTTTCTTCTTTTTTAAGAAAAAGAATAACTACTCCCGAGGAACGGATATGAGCTGAGGCACTCTTACATTTGATTTGGGACCACAGATATTGCACATGAACTTTTTTTCTTTTAAACTACATCACTTCTTAAGCTGAGATAAACTAACAACAACTCGTGTTCAAACAAAGTGTCTATCTCCTGTCTTCTGTTGCTTTGACAGTGAGGTAACTAGGACAGCTTGTGATTGAATAGACAACTGTTGGCTGGGACTTTGAATGGAGCCACCAGCACCTGTCTTCCCCCAGCACAGTCCTCAAAAAGCGGTTGGATGATAATGATTTCCCCTCACAATACCTCTATCTGAACTGCAACCAAACACTCAAAGATGAAAGGTTTCATAGTCTATTACAATTCGCTGACCTATCCAGTCCACACATGTAATCTTGCTTTATTGCTCATACTTCCTGCAAGAATATCTGACACCTGAATATTTTTTTACAGTAAATTCACTTGGGGTGGAAAAATGTAGTCCAACATAGTAATGCTGAAAGTATGCTTGATTCAGGATCCTGTAGCACGACTGGAAATTGTCCCTGTCTGTGTTGCTCTTTGATTGTTTTTTAAGTAGGTTCACATAAGCCAATTTCTGCTGGTGTCTCTTGAACTGGATTAGGCTTTGCAGCCGAGCTTCAGCTTAGTAAACTTGATGCTGCGTGTTACAGAGTTTACATACCATTCCATGCATAACCATGTTGCCTTGCATATTCATAGGCTTTAATGCCTTCTGGGGGAGGCAGGGATTTTTATGGAATTGGTGGTATCACAGCTGTCCCAGGACTTGAAATATTTGCTGATCTGAGGTGGTTCTGCAATATCACCAGTATTGGTAAATAATTCAAATTAAAGTACTTTCCTCTACATGTACCAGTATTAAGGAGACTTCATTTACTTTCTTCCAATGGTTTCATTCTGTCCTGTTCTTACCCTGCATTATTCATGTGCAATGTTGCAAATTGCTTCTAGTTCTTACAGCACTGTTATAAATCATAGGGCCATTTTCTCTGGAGGACTTCAGCCTTAAACTCCACAGCTTGTTTTCAAATGAAAACTATGTTCAATTAAGGTGATTTGTTTGCTGCACAAAAATCTAAGTGTCTCATCCTGCCGTTTATAGAGAGGGAAAACCGAGATGATATAAACACAGCATGAGTATTTCTTGGGTTTTCTGCCTTCACCCTCCACCTATCTCTTTTCTAGACATTTCCAGCTGAGATACAGTCTGCTGGAAGAAGGGTGTGATGACAGTGCTACCAACAGTGTAGTGTCTGAGATGATCTGCTTTTGTAAATTACTATAACACACCACCAGACGTGGTTGCTAGTCTTATTCTATTCACAGAAGTGGAGAAAAGATTAGGATGCATCTTGCACGCACTGTCTTGAAGTTAGGTTCCTAAATAAATAACCTTGTTTTCAAGACTGCTTGCTAGATACTAACCAAAGGAACAGTGGAACAGAAAAAAATGGTCCTTTCACTAATATTGTTGGTGTTGAGGGGAGAAAAAATAAACAAAATCACTTTGAAAGAAGACATTGTCTGCTTTTTTCTGCCTCTTTCACAGGAGAAGTTAGAAGGATATTTGGCAAATGGAAGTTCAGAGTGCTCCAGGGTTTTGTATGCTGGTGGTCTGTTGATTCTTGTTTTTTGGTCTGTTTTGGTCTGTTGATTCTTAAGGTTTCTGCAGGGACTGTCAGTGGCTTAGCTTGTTTTCCTGCTTTGGGCAACTCAGCCCCCTGTGCTGGCCTTGCTATATACCCCTCAGGTAACTTCTGTGTCTCATTCCTGTAAAACTAGCCAGGCTGTCACTGCTCTGCTTCCAGACACAGCCCCTCAAACAAAACTTGTTTGGCTTAAAAAGTTGGAAATTCTCTTTCTGTGAAGAGACCAGGAGGAAAGAAATGGTCTCAGGTTCCAAACTTCCTGACTCAACTACATGTGGTTTGGAGGTGTCTCAAGAAAGGTTGTCCCATAAGGTTTTCTTGCTCAGAAGAGCCACACATCCCTCCCAGGTAGACAAGGGTGTCACTTGAGTGCATACATTCATGTCCCTGCTGTTATTCCATGTTATTCAATGCTGAGTTTGGACATCATTTGTCGCTAGGTGTTGTGAAAGGAGGGGTGAAAGACTCAATCCTGAAGCTGTACCAGCTTGTCCAGAAGGACAAGCAAGGGATGGTGGGGGAAAGAAGAGCTGAGAGGGCACAGAGAGAGTGTATTGACAGTAAAAGGAAGGGAAAATCAGCTCAGAACCCTACTGTAAAAAGGTGTGATGGGATCTGAAAACCCAATTGCAAGGAGGGAATTATGTATGAGGAGGCTGTGAAAGGTCTGCAGAGCAATGACCTTCTACAGAGGTGGCATTTGCATATGCCCTTATGAGAGGAGCAAGGGCACGACTGGATCAGGTAAGGTTGGCATGTTAACAGCAAAGAAATGGGGACAAACGGAGTAGGAAGATGACATTATTGGAGGCGGTAAATACAGAAGTGGATGGTAGGATACAGAAGAGAACGGTGCATGATGGCCAAGTGTATGGACTGAGACATGTTTCTTTCTGTATGCTGGGAGCAGTGTCGCACTTTGGTGTAGCTGTAATGCTCATCACAGTTGCAGTCCTGTTTTCTGCCCCCCCCCCCCCCCGTTTGCTCTGCTTCTTTGAATTTTGCTGTATAAACTCTTTAACTCTTTCACATAAGCAGCCAGCCTGCATCTGGGGAAAATGGAAAGTGCAGCAAACTGAGCTTTACAGCCAGGGATGTTCTTGGATGCTACTTGTACTTTTATCCAATTGTGCAGTGGTCTTTAGCTAATAACAAAACCAAATCACAGCGAAGTTCATTGCTGATGTTGGATAAGGGAACACATCACTCACACGTACAATTTAAAGACTGAAGCTTTTTGGAGATGAAGCAGTGATGCACACAGCGCTGCGGCAATAGAGCTGTTCCAGTACTGTTGCAGCCTGAGTTGCTCCAAATCCTGTTGTGTGCATTTTCAGCTTTAACGCACTGGCGTGTACACCTGGTTACTGTGTGCAAATCTCCAAATGAGAGAGAGTCAATGAAGTCCAGCAAAACCCAACAAAACTGATAAACTCTGGGAGACTTGATAAGGCCATTTGATGTCATAGTCTCAGGAGGATGATTATGGTCTAAGACTAAAAGGAGGGGGGGGGGGAGGGAGTTGGGGTAGAGAAGGAAGATGTGAAAACAGATTGTTGGGGAAATGCACTAATGGGCAAGAGGCTGGCTTATAACTATCCCATAGAATTAGTAGCTTCTGTGTGTAAAAGGAAAGGTAATTAGGGTAATTAGAATCCTGTAGTTAAACTTAAATATGTGTTAGATATATGGAATTTTTATTTTACTTTTCAGCAGATGTGATAGATATTAGCTTAATCTATGCTTCTGTGAAATTTCCCTTTCTAGATGAGCCATGGTGTTTTTTTATATATATATATTTTTTATATATATATGTACGTACATTATCTCTGTGTGTGTTAAAAATCACTTTGTATTAATGTGACCAAAGCTGCCAAGCTCCAGTCAGAGACTGGAGGAAAATCCATTGGGTGCTAGAGGGAATTTGTAGAAAGCTGAAGGGAATTTCCATGCAGCTAATTGATATAATTGGTTTTCAGGGCAAATAACAAGACAGAAACCACTGTTAATATTTAATGAAGGGTAAAATGTAAGTGTGTTTTATTATCTAAAATTAAAAAAAAGGGGGGGGGGCAGAATATGTATTTGCCACTAAACTTCTTTTCATACAAGTCTTAAAATTGCTAGTAGGCTGTCCTGGCATGGCACCAGCCAGCAGCCAGGAGCCCACACAGCTGCTCACTCACTCCCCTATCTCACAGAATGGGCAGAAAACAGAAGGAAGACATGTGGCTTGATATAAAGACAGTTTAATAGGGAAAGTGAAAGCTGCACGCACAGACAAAGCAAAATAAGGAATTTATTCAGTGTTTCCCATCATCTGGCAAATGTTTAGCTACTTCCTGGAAAGCTGGGCCTCAGTACGCTGAACTGTTAATTGAGAAGACAAGTGCCATCACCAAACCGTCCTCCCTCTTCTTCCTTCTTTCCCTGAGATTTCTATGGCTGAGCATGATGTCATATGGTATGTGATATCCCTTTGGTCTGTTGGGGTCAGCTGTCCTGGTTGTGTCCCTTTCAACTTCTTGCCCACTCCCAGCCTACTTACTGGATGGGCAGAATGGGAAAAAGAGAAAACCTCAACACTGTGCAAGTGCTGTTCAGCAATAGCCAAAACACTGGTGTGTTATCAATACTGCTTTAGTCACAATGTTTTGATACAGCACCATACGGTGAAGAAGATTATTTCCTTCCCAGACAGAGGGGAAAAATGCCTTCTTAAATACTGGAAACTCTCGTTGGGTAAGGAATTATTCTCCCACACCTCTGCACTACATGTCCTCCACTCCTCAGTGTAACATTGCCGTAGATTTGTCCAAAGTAATTGCTGTCAAGGCAAGTTGCTAGGTAGGGTCAACAAGAAAGAAGGTTCTGGCTGGGATTACCAAGCAGCACCTTGGATAACTGATTACCTCAGTCAAAGGGAATGAGACTCCTTACCCTGAGGATGACAGCATGTTACCCTTCTTGCTCCCAGGCAAATCCAGTAAAAAATCACATTTTTCCACTCTGATGGAAAGAAAACTCAACTTTATCACTTAGATCCTCATGGCTTGAAATTCATCACCAGGCTTGAAATTCGGCACCAACAGTTTCCTTCATTTACAAATGGCAGATCAATATATGGTTGTCACAACATCCTTAGGGAGATGCTCAGTTTGCAAAAGGCTTGTTTTGGCATTGAAGTCACTGGTGGGTTGTGGGGGTGAATTTAGAACACTAAGGGTTGGCATTGTGGGGTAACAGCTAATTGTGCTATTAGTGGAAACTGGGGATCTGCTCTTCATAAGCATTCTGTCTTGTCAGGACACACAGGGTTTTTTTGGAGACACCAATCCATAGCAGGAGCCTGACTCAGACACCATGTAAATTACCCTCTGTAGGAGTTATTCTCCCCTCAAGCAGGGAGAGACCCTCCCCTCCCAACTTGGGTGGAAGCCTGTGCTTTATTTGTGTTGTGCTAGGTAGAAATAAGTACTGTGTGGCTGTAGTATTTCCTTAAACAGTTTGTGAAACCTCTGACAAAGACGCAACAGCCAGTATTCCCAAGGGGTGTGTATATATGGTTGGTTGGCTTGTTTTATGCAGTGTTAGTCTTTACAGAGCTTTTACAATATTCAGTTAGAAGAGTTTGTGACCTGACTTGACACAATACTTGCCTGCAGGTGAGATTTGGCTCTGGAGCTTTATTTGTAATAGTAAACATATTGCTAGATAGGAGTACTTCTAAACTGACGTATATTCTCCCTTCAAAAAGTGTCAATGTCTTCAGCTTTAGACAATTGCCTCTAAAATCTAAAACGTTTGAGCAGGTTCTTCTAATTAAAGGAAAAGTCACTGTCTACCTTCAAGTTTGCTATACAGTTTTGCTTATTCATACTAAAACAATCACTTTTTCTTGTGTTTTGTGAGAACACTCTGTGTTCAGGAAAATAGTTAACTCTCAAGATATGGGCCAAGGAGAATGACAGAAAACACCGGATTTGCATTAGATATTTGCCCTCAAACTGTGATCTGTGCTGTACTTCTCTTATCCTGCTAGTTTTACTGGAATGGCAACTGTAGCTCCACAGCAGAGTTTGGTACATCTCTCTCAAGAATCACTAACTTAAAAAGCAGAGTTTTGTAGCATATCTTTGTTTTAATATGTCGTACATCTTCATGTACTTGTCTATGAATACACACATTATGCTTGTCCTACGTATGTAGTTTCAGAACTCACTCACTGACCAAGACAAAGAAAAATTGCCACAAAACCCAAGGACTGGTTCAGCTTTTTCTGTAGCAATGCATGGTTTGAGCACCTTGACCTTCAGGTGCAGAGTATAACTCTCCGACAGGGGAAAAGAAGATAGATGATACAGAAGCCTTGCTGGCTCTCAGCACGTACGTCTATGCACACCATGAAGGTGTGCACTGAAACCTTTAAGCTCCAACTCTTTAAGCATTTAAATTAAACACTGCTGTCCAAAGAGGAAATAATTTCATCATGGCTTTTGACATTTCATATCACATTCATAACTTAAAAGGTGTCTGCTTCCTAACATCAGCCAGAGCACAATCAAGTTTTGTGAAGCCCCCGTGCATAAGCAGTTCTTTTTCCAAGGCAGAAAATACAGCTTTGTACTAAATAATGATGTTAGCTGGCTCCATGATCCCAGGGCAGCGTGATTCTTGCATGCTTTCAAGGATTAGTTGTAAAAATTTGAACTCAGTCCAAGTTCTTTGGAAAACATACCTGGCCTGTCCCTAGCAGAGAATGCTGGATGTAATGATTAAAATTTTGCAGTTGAAGTGTGGGGCTGTATTTCTAGAGAATTTTAAGGTACAAAAAAGGATTTCCAAAATGGGCCAAGGGTCCACCTCCTTTAGGAATCTTGGTGAAGCTGAAGTGCCTGAATGATTTTGGTAATACTGGTAAATGTTCTTGTTCTGACCCCATAAGGTGCCTAGGCTTGCTGAATGTGAGTGCCCTGACACGCAGCAGGCTGCGTGATCAGGCTGCTGCAGCATCTACTGCCAAATGAGCAACACAGTGTTTCTGCCGGGGCTTTGCAAGCTGCTCCAGATGAGGGTTCTGCAGCACTCTGTGCCCTTGCCCAGAAAAGTTGCCCCCATGGGCCTCAGCAGGTCCCTCAAAACAATTCCCGTCCTGCTGCTATGACCCTGAATTGTCCTCAAGAAGCCAACATAGTGTTGTGAGCATCTGTCTCTCCAGTGCTCCTGCATTCTTGTACAAGGTGATTGCCACTTTCAGGAGATGCAATGTCCCCTTGCTATCAGCTCTCTTCCAAATAAAAGCCCTTGTCAGTTGTTCTGTAGCAGGTGTCATAGCATTCACTGGCATCCATTGCAAAGGGGAAGTCAAGTCTGAACATGAGTCCAGCCTCTGAGACCAGTCAAGGCAAGCCAAAGACTGCACAAGAGGGCCAGCACAGGAACAGTGGTTGGCAGCACAATACTGATGGCCTGAAACAGCCAATGCGAATGGCTTTGGAAGACCTTCCTATGGTTATGCCCAAAGGACGCATAAACATACCTGCACAGAAATGCTTCTGGGATGTTTAATGCCATTATTCTACATGATCCTTCTAAGGAAAAAAGGACCAGTCTAGGGCAGCTGCCAGAAAAGTAGCATTTCTTCTTCCTTTGTGCAATAGTAACCAAAGGGATACCAGGAGGGCCTATAAGGCAATGGTGCCATTTGATGTCAAGTCGCATAGTCATAAATTTGTGCTACAGATTATCACACGCTCTGGTTCCAAGGCTGCCAGAACTTAAAGGGGAATATTTAGATCTGGTGCATTTTTGCACCACAGGTGGCTTAATGTCCTGCCGGTTATTTTGTCGTCGGAATTTGTTTTTGTCTAAGTGATGACACTACACGGTACACTGTGCCCATAAACACTTGTGAAAAGGTGTTTTGCTTTTTTCACACTGATTTTCTTTCCACCGAGATTCTGTTTGGAAAGATTGGGTGTGAGAGCAAGTGATGGCTGCCTAAGGATATTGTCGTTCTACTTCTAGACCATACTGCAAAGTGGAAGCTTATGCCAAAACTATGAAAACCAATAATCTTCCTTTTATTATATTATAAAACAAACTGTACTAAACACATATCTCCTTTAAAATAAAAGGCACTGTTCTTTATTGCATATTACTAGTAAACCAAACTTCATTAGTTTTATTGCACCATTTTTACCCATTAATATTTAATAACATTTGTTGATGAAGCAAGGGAAGCTAACTAAATTTTTAAATAATTCAGTACTAACTTACTCCCTCTAATATATGAAGATGCTACATTGCTTTCTGGAACATTTTGAGCTGAATTCCTAAAGGCCTTTCAAGATTTTAGTGGGTTGTGTTGAATTCATTTAACTACCAGGTTTTAAGCTTCATTTGAGGCTCACTTTGTGGCTGGAAGAGTCTTCAGAGGGAAAGAAAAATGGAAAACTTTAATGCTCTGTGCCTGTCATTGCCCAGACTCCAAATGCAATTGTGGATCCCTCCATATTGGCTAAGTGGGGAAAAGGAGTCACATCCCCTTTTCTTGTAATAATTTATAAGATGCTTGGGTTTTGTGATCCATATACTAAAATAATTTTGTAGAGTGGAACTTTCAGAGGAGGAGGACATCAGCATGTCTTGAATAAAAGGAAAAGGTCTGATATCACCAAAATCCCCCTCTTTTCCTGCAGCATGTAGAAAGAAAATAAAGTTTTGTAAAGAAAAAATGTTCTGATGGTGGTGAGTGGGCTTCTCGTCACTAAGTCACTTACGCTGATGAGGATGTCTTCCTAAAAGAGATATACTAGCCACACAGAGCATTTACTGAAAGACTGGTGCATGGAGTTTGCTGAGGAGACAGCCTTTGTTGATTTTCAGAGTGACGATTGTCTACCAACATTGTTTCACCATGAAAATGGCAGCTCTGCCCATTAGAGTATTTTTGGAAGACCAATAAGTATTGTTTACATTTGTAGGAGATGCAGCAAGAGCACCTAGTACTCTGTGGAGAGTTCTGCTCAAAGATGAACTTGAGAGGACCTGATTAAAGAGGGACTGTGTAGATGATGAGAGGGCAGAGGACTCCATGAGGAGAAACAGCAAGAGCCTCACCAATTTGGTTTGGTAAAACAAAGACTGGGGAAACACATTCTAACTTTGTAAATATCTCAGATGGAGCAGCACCAGAGCTTGAGAAAAGCCACTGAAGCCAAAGAGCCAAGCTGTTACAAAAACAAGAGGGTTACCATGAATTTTTGAAGTGCAGAAATTAGGAGAAGGTTCCTGCTATCTCAGTGGCAAGTTTCAGGAAAGGCCACTCAGTGCAAGCACTTGGGACAAAGAAACAAGAGAGTTCTAGGAGTGAGCTTTTTAGACCTTTGAAGAAAATCCTTTGAGATGGGGCTGTCAGTAGAAAGGTGTTGCCCTTCAAAGGAAAGTCTCTTTCAGGTTCATGTTCTCTGTAGTCATGACTCCTTTCGGCCTAGAAACTGTCATATCCAGGCCATGTAGAAGTCAATATAGCTTGTTTACTCATAGTGAAATCTTAACATGAATCCAGATTGAAACCTAAGAGGGAGTAGCTGCATTTCTACCACAGGTTTGCTGCTGTTAGCAGCTTTCTCATTGTTCTGCTCCACTGTTGCACACCATCTCCAGAAGTGATATTGCAGCCTTCAGATTATTGGTTGACTGGCACTGTGATGACACTCCCATAATAACAGTCTTCTGTGGGTGGTAATAGTTTTTGAAATAGTATCATAGCTTAATGATTCAGCAAAACTCGCTAGGATTTTATAGATACCTGGGGTTACGGATGTGTAGCAGGTGCTTCTATTCCACCTCATTTCACTTTGCAGCAGTGACACAGAGTCTACACTAAAAGTGTTGTTTCTTTGAATCAATTTGCTCAGTCAAACCAATGTTTTCACTAAGAAAACATGTCACACGTGCATTTATTTAAAACAGACCTTGAATGTTCACAGTTTCAAGAAGGTTAATAACATTGGGACTTCTGGAGGATGAAGAAGAACACAGTTCATTTTCTCTCCTAGCTGTCAAATGATGTAAATATAGCTTTGAATTGTGCAATGATTTTGAAGGAAACAGATCGCCTACATATCAACTTTTTACACGATCATGGAATTAGCTCACATCCAGATTTACATTAACCTTCAGTGCAGTTGGTTAGTTCAGGTGATGTTTGCTATTTTCATATACTTAAAAGGATTCCATGGGATTCTAGCTCTTTGAAGGAATTCATTAAAGTATGTAAGAGAAATAAGAGCAGTCTCTCTAATAAGCACCCTCAAATAAGAGGTTATGTACAAATACACCATATTGGTTAAAAAAGAACAATGAAAGAGGTTTTCAAAAACATCTACTTACTTATCAACTCCCTTTTTTAAGGGTTGATCAGCTGGTAAACCCCAAACTTTGCAAATTTGGCACTTCCATGTTGATAACATTTGCCTGTGTATGCTGTTATTTGCATTGTAATCAGTTGTGCTGTTCATTTACAGAACTTGGGTTACAGTACGGCAGGATTTGCACAGCGATAAGCGTACATTTTCCCTACATGTAAAGAAAACAGGGAGGAATACTGAGGTATGTGTGTTTGTGTCTGATTAACAAAAAGGTGATGCTGTGAAAGATTATCACATGCTATGTTGCTATAAATTGGGAACTGTTCTAACCCACTTGCCATTTTTTAACTAAATGTTAACAACACAAGGCTGTTATATTAATTGTTATATTAATTGGCAAAATGGAGTGTATTTTCTGGGCCTGAAGTTAGTTCCTTGGAATCTGATAAACACTTCTAAATTAAAGAAACTGAATTTATATGGACTTGAAGTCACAGAATCACAGAATGGCAGGGGTTGGAAGGGACCTCTGGAGATCATCTAGTCCAAGCCCCCTGCCAGAGCAGGGTCACCCAGAGCAGGTTGCACAGGAACACGTCCAGGTGGGTTTTAAATGTCTCCAGAGACGGAGACTCCACCCCCTCTCTGGGCAGCCTGTTCCAGGGCTCTGCCACCTCCTCATGTTGAGATGGAACTTCCTGTGTTTGAGTTTGTGCCCGTTACCCCTTGTCCTGTTGCTGGGCACCACTGGAAAGAGCCTGGCCCCATCCTCCTGACACGCATCCTTTAAGTATTTATAAGCATTGATAAGATCCCCTCTCAGTTGTGTTTTTTCCAGACTAAAAAGACCCAAATCCCTCAGCCTTTCCTCATAAGAGAGGTGTTCCAGTCCCCTAATTGTCTTGGTAGCCCTTTGCTGCACCCTCTCCAGCAGTTCCCTGTCCTTCTTGAACCAAGGAGCCCAGAACTGGACACAGGACGCCAGATGCAGCCTCACCAAAGCAGAGTAGAGGGGGAGGATGACCTCCCTCGACCTGCTGGCCACACTTTTCTTGATGCACCCCAGGATGCCATTGGCTTTTTTGGCCCCAAGGGCACATTGCTGGCTCATGGTCATCCTGTTGTCCACCAGGACTCCCAGGTCTCTTTCCACAGAGCTGGTCTCCAGCAGGTCAGCCCCAACCTGTACTGGTAATTCTGCTTACACTATGACACTGGAATAGGCTGCCCAGTGAGGTGGTGGAGTCACCATCCCTGAATGTGTTTAAGACTCATTTAGATGTGGTGTTAAGGGATATGGTGTAGGGGAGAACTTTGTAGAGTGGAGTTGATGGTTGGACTTGATGATCCCAAGGGTCTTTTCCAACCTAAATGATTCTATGATTCTATATGAAGCCAGTGGCAAATTAACAATTGCCCTTTTGGCATGTGGGCCAAGTCCTTTGTTGTTTAAGAATTCAATATTTATAATACGTACAAAGTATAAATAACTCAGTAATTTTAACAAGTAGTTACCTAATTTCCATGCAGGCAATGTGAGGCCTTTGTCAATGCTTTTGAGTACACTCTTCATCTTCTATCTGTTTAGACAAATTCAAAGCCTTGTGCGCTAGAGCTCTGGCTATCCTCTGAGGGTGCTGAAGTAACATTTTCATTTCTGTCAATACAACACATGACAAAGGTACTATAGGTAGCAGCCACTTGCAGCCTATAAGGGTCCTCCACAATAACTCTTCAATGAAACATAAAGTATTAACACAGTTGTGATGCTGAAATGGCTGTGACACCATAAAAACTGAAGAATTAAGTCATAAACTCTATGACTCTCACCTCAGGCTTTTCATTTTCATTATGAGGAGACCCCTTGAATTAAAGTAGTTTGAAATGAACCTCTTCTACATCCAGAAGAGTACATCATCTGGAACTAATGACTACTAGTCTGCTGGATATTGTAACTGCCAAACCTTTCCAACTGAACTCTGGGTCTCTTCAGAGTATATTTTACAGCTGACAGCTAATACAGTCATTGCTTTGCCTATGGTCCAGATCCAGGGCTTTCTATTGAAATGTCCAACCAAGCTCATAAAGGGCCTGCAGATGCATTTGGTGGTGGTTCTTCCAAGCACAAGGGGCAATTTTAGAAATTGGCTTGATAGTGCAGAAAGATTTTATTCAGCATTGCTAATGGAAACAGGTATTTTGACTGATTTTCCTCTGTTTTCTTTTTAGTTACAAAAGAAAATTCTTATACTTTTGAATCAGGAATAAAGGTCTTATCTGCAAAGACACATCCCTCTCCCAAATGGCTGTAACCTGACACAACAAAATAAAAACCTAAAACTAATTCTTTTTTCTGTTTTTTTCTAGCATACAATGGTATATATTTGTCACACAATTTGAAAGAAACACTTCTAAAAAGTGATGTTGTCTTAGCGCTTCTAATCCAATAATAAAATTATGCAGGCCCCTCTTTCAGAGGAAGTGATAAATTTCAGCTTATGTGTCTGAAAGCTTTGACAATGAATCTAATATTTGATTAAAGCATCTTAGAGGCAGACGTTTAAGTGCACTGCACAGTGATAAAATAACTGGATGCTTGGGTACAAAGGAGATCAAAAATGGGTTTCTTCTTCAGGGACCTTAACAAATATTGAGTGCTTCTGGAAACATGGCTTCAATGGGAATAGTTAAAGACATTTACCATCTGGCCCATGAATATATACAGATTTCCCTGGGAGACTGGAAAAGTCAGTTTTTCTTCCTGTGTTTGGCTTTGGGTAAGTCCCTGTATTGCTTACTAATGTACTTCCCACCTGCAGAGCCCGGGCAGGGAGAGGGAAATGACAGTTCATTCTCCAAGGGGTGCCGGGGAATTGAGAGTGGTCTTGATCAGCTGGTGTGGTGGTACTATGCATAGGATGACCTAGGACGTGTAGTAGCACAACTGTAGCTTTCAGCTGTACTGAATTATGTGTGTTTTCTTCAGAGAGGTGGTGTCCTGCAGGGGAGGTTATGAACAGGCTTGAAGTGTGCTGAATGATGATGTCAGGTGTCCCCTGCACGCCACTCAGGTTTTACTTAGTCCACTGGTTACACTACAGATGGACAGCAAAAGCAACTATGACATTTAAGCTCATTTAAGGTGGGAATTTAAAAAAAAAAATTAAACAATAGTGAGACAAAGTAGCATCTTAATCTTATATATCAGAAAGGAGAGCTGTTAGAAGAGATGAGCCTCTGTGAGTGCTTCAGACCGTGCAATACAGAAGAAGGTATAAATGGTGAATGTGAACACAGAGAATTTGCTGTATTGTAGCAGCAAACTGTATCAGTTTTGACCTAGAAAGCGCTGAGGGTCTAGGCACTGCAGTCCGTGGGTACATGAAAGGTAATTGAGTAAAGCAAGCCCACTATTGGCACACATTATGCACTGCAATGATTTGCATCTTCACTGGAAAAAGCCTGTGAACTGCAAAAGGTTGAAGATCACGCCAGCAGTAGGCATTAGTTAGGTTTAAGAGGGGTCTCAGCCAGGGTTTGACGTGTGCCTGACTCTGTGTTTCCACTTCAGACTCCCCACCTTAGAGCCCTTACACAGACTGCAGCACTCATGTTTTGAAAATCTAGACCTGTGGCCCCTTCCCATCTCATATGTCTTCTTCTTCAGAGCATTTGTGGGTTCAATTTTCCCACGCTGCCCTGCTCCACACCCCGTCCCCAAGATTTACTGCACTGTTACCTCACTCACTGCACATCTGTAGCGAAAATTTCCTTGAATGACAATAGGAAAAGTCAGCAAAAAAAAAAGACTGAAAGTACTGCAAATGTCTCAAGATAAAACAATTTGCTCAGGCTGCAGTTGAATACCTTTAAATTTTCTTTTCAGTATTTATTTAGAGTTTCTCCAGTACAGGTTACTATGATGTCCAGCTGCACTTTTGCCTCAGCATCCTCAGAAGATCAAGTAGACAGGAGGGATAATACAGATCAGTGTGAAATGCTGGGGACAAACATATCAAGGCTGTGTCCTTCTTTAATTTGGTCAAAACACTGGAATAAGTCTGCCTGAAAACTTTCCACATTTTGGAAACCAGTTTTCACCTGAAATACTGATTTATTTTTTTTTAAGCTAATTTGTACTCAAGAAAATGAGTTCTGAGGTGAGGAGGAGCTTTGGGAGTTTTTGTGTGTGTTTTACAGAATACTTAGTTTGGCGATTTAAGAAAATAAGTATTTTGCCCAGATGTGGCATCCTTGTGCTGTGTTTCCTGGGAGCTACTTTTCTGTTATGTTCCTCATCTTTTTTTCTGATTCAGGCTTCCCCATGAGACTGTTTTTATTGTGTCTGTCTTTTATCCAAATATCCCATCACTACGTCTGGGATTCTGCCTGCAAGATTCAACAGGGCAAAAGACCCGAGCAAAAAAAGAAACAGGGCAAGCCATCTTGGTTCATCAGACACCACGTGGCAGCTTTCTGAAATGACCATTTCAATTTTCAATCTATTCGGGGTTTGCAACTGTCACCGGAAAAAAGAAATGTCAGTTCTGTAGATGGAGAAGCAATAATTATTTTTTCCAAATGCTTTTAGTGATATGAAAGCTGTACAAGTCATTTAAGCCCTTAATATTATTATTTATTTTTTTTCACCTTTCAGAAGATGTCCAATAACTGTGGCAGTCTGGCTGGACCAGATTCATCTCCAAGGAAAAGTGTCGGCAAGCATTTTCCAAAGGCTTTTTTTTTTTTTTCTCCCCTGAGAATTTAACGTTTAACACAGACTCATCATTAACTGAAGTCATTTAAAATGAAATGCCAGTAGCAGGGTACTTTTCCCAG
Source organism: Larus michahellis (assembly GCF_964199755.1). NCBI lineage: Eukaryota > Metazoa > Chordata > Aves > Charadriiformes > Laridae > Larus > Larus michahellis. The sequence continues at coordinate 25,433,204 of NC_133900.1, forward strand.
TTACCGTAGCAACATCATAGGGCATCAGATGGTGTCAATAAACAAAAATCCACTGAAACTATTTTTTTTTTGAGCTGTCTCTATTAAGGCAGTTTAGTTTATCTAGGATCAGGTGGTGATGAGTTCAGCTTGTATTTTCGTTCCTTCATGTGACATTTGGTATGTTTGTGCATATGTGTCCCTTGGTGTATACTGACTGCCTACACCTCCCCCTACTCCCTCCAAGGGCGGCTGTGCTAAACGAGTCTGTAAAGGCTCATCAATCCCCCCGCCTTTTGTCTGCCTGCAATCATTGCAGTTCCTCTGCCTGATGACAGGGAATGTCTTCCTGAGGAGAAGGGGGCTGCATTCACCAAGCCTTTTATTTTCCTCTCTGCCACTTAATATTTTATAACCCTTTTTAACAGGACTATGAAGTAGCTGTCTGTGCATTCCTCTGGTCCTCATGTCTCATCAGGTATCCAGGACCCTTTGCTCTCATCCTGACTATGCTTGTTAGGCAAGTGTTTATTTTGGTGCAAGACCACAGACCCACCTCTCCTTCTGGCACATGGAAGAACAAAGATGAAACCACCTGTATAGTTCTCTATAGTTTTCTCCCCTCACCCCCAAGGAATTACCATCTGGAGGAGTTGAATGAAAGGGGGCTATACCTTATTTCTTGGAAGGGTTTGAGACAAAGTGTCTTTGGTATAAGCCATCTGACAGCATCAGTTCCTATATTGGAAAAGCTGTGCAAATGTTTACAGAAGTGACCTCACGTCTTTTATGAATATTGTCCTTGACCATTAAACGCATCTCACGATACTTAGGGTCCCATGGAAACAGAACTAATTAAAGCAACATTCGCAAAAGCCAGTGTAAATGTCACATTTCAATGCAAGCATCCAGTACCTGGATACAAAACCATATGCAGAATTTAGACTACTAAAAGAAACAGAGTGATTTCATTTCAATTTTCTGATACACATGATGCTTGGACAAAAAAAAAAATCACGGAATAACTAAAAATGATATGAGTTCTTTATAAATACTAGACGTTATTTAGAATGAAGTGCTTTCCTCCCACTGCCAGAAGGAAATACCAATGTTCAGAAAACCTAATTAGTGATGGGCCACGAGACAGACTTGGTATAGTTCTGTGCCCACCTACTCCCAGATATAAAGTAATTCAGTTGCAAAATCGTGACACTGAGATCATTTCTTCAGGCTTTCCAGCAGTAGTGCAAAACATTATAATAACTGTGTACAGATAAGCATTGTTTCCTATTTTTCTCTCATTTTCCCACCTGTTATACTTCATTATCTGTATTCCAGATGTCAAATCTTCAGCTCATGTGAAATGTATAGCTTCTTTTCCCCCTACTATGCATGTGGGTCTTGAATATATGGGGCAGTATGATCTCTGAGGCAGGGTTTATTTACCAGGATTTATATTCTTACTACCAAAAATTTCAGCTTAAGATTTTTAAGAAGTCCCCCGAAGTACTACCTGAATGGGAAAGATTTGTCCTTTTTGAAAAATAAAATACTTCAGTTTTGTATGCTAGAAGCTAGTCTCATTGTGACACTGATACAAACGGGGAAGAACTTAAATTGTGCTCTGTTCAGAAGTGTGCATAGCTGCAATAAAATGAGGAACAGTACACAACAGTTGGAAGGAAATTCTCACACAGCAATTGGAAAGAAATCCTTGTAGTTATCGTTATTAGGACTTTGGGTTAGAAATAAAAAAAAAGATCATTTTCCAGGTTAGCCTGGATCCCCTGTGAACACTTCTTGCCTGTAGATATATAAACAAGCTTCAACCACAAGCAAATTACCATACTGATAAGGTGGTGTCAAACACTTTGTCACCGAACATTCTGAATTCAATTCAAGTGGTCAGAAGTTGTTCGTGTTTCTGCAGAGAAGTACAACATTATGACTTCAGAAAGTTTGTCGCACTGTTGCAAGGCAGAAGAAAGTCTGAATAAACTCATAGTCTGAACTCAAGTTGGATAAAGTGCTAAGCAAATTGTTCTTTCCACAGTTAAATTAGCGTTGCTGGTCTGCTCCATTGTAAGTAAAATTGCAAAAGTAGACTGCCTTTTTTTCTTTTTTTTTAATCTGCTTAACTGAAGAAGAAATAAATTCACTTGAGATTTTAGATAGAGTAGTGCAGGGCAGCACTGAAAACTAAGTTTTAATTGTAGCTTAGTTTTATGTTGTAGGTAACTGAGTTAACGGAGACTGTCATTTATTAAATAAAATAATTAGGAGTCAGAGGCCCACAAAATATCACAAAATACTTGAACAAGTAGTCAGTAGCATCCTTACACAGATGTAATAATTTTTTGTCTGGATTATTTTTTCCAAGAGCAGTTAGTGTTTGCTGTAGAATTTACCTCAATAGAAATAAAGATTTTAAGACTTTTTTGTAGCCCAATCATATTACATAAGTATTTTTTTATAGCATAACACAATATAGATTGAGATAAAACCTTGTTTTAGAAACAAGGTTTTAATTTTGAGTAGCTCAGAGATGGAGTTTCGTGTGTGTTGAATTAATTAATTTCAATAGTTAAAAAAGTTCCAAAGGAAAAAGTTTAAGATTGAAAATAATCTGTAATATACACCTGCATGCTCTCATAATCAATATAAATGTGGTGGTGAAGTAGAGTGGGGATGGCTTTTGCTTGGTGTGTAGGAAGACTTACAGCAGTAATCATTTAACAATGCATTGATAGTAATTTTGTGGGTTTATAGTGTATAGGTTTTGAGAAATGAGCACATCCTTCTCAGGTGTGTTATTTGTTATTTTTTTTTTATTTTTTTCTGTTTTTCTTTTTTTTTTTTAAAAAAACCCCACAGTCGGTTCCTTAATTACATTGTGTTTATTGCATTTCTACTTCACTGAATATCCCCTTGTTGTTACACTAATAAAGGGCTAAGAGTAGTACAATTCACCTTCTCATAAACATTTTTAGGCAACAAAAATATTGACTGGAGACTAGCAAATGTGACCCTCATCCACAAGAAGGGCCAGATGGACGATCCGGGGAACTACAGGCCTGTCAGTCTGACCTCAGTGCCTGGGAAGGTCATGGAACAGATCATCCTGAGTGTCGTTATGCTGCACAGGAAGGACAACCAGGTGATCAGGCCCAGTCAGCATGGGTTCATGAAAGGCAGGCCCTGCTTGTCAAACCCAATCTCCTTCGATGACAAAATGACCCGCTTGGTGGATGAGGGAAAGGTTGTGGATGTTGTTTACCTGGACTTTAGTAAGGCCTTTGACACGGTTTCCCACAGCATTCTCCTGGAGAAAGTGTCTGCCCATGGCTTGGACAGGAGTACTCTTTGCTGGGTTAAAAACTGGCTGGATGGCCCAGGCCCGGAGAGTGGTGGTGAATGGAGTTCAATCCAGTTGGTGGCCAGTCACAAGTGGTGTTTCCCAGGGCTCTGTATTGGATTCTGTTTAATATCGTTATCAATGATCTGGATGAGAGAATCGAGTGCACGCTCAGTAGGTTTGCAGATGACACCAAGTTGGGTGGGAGTGTTGATCTGCTTGAGGGTAGGAAGGCTCTACAGAGCGATCTGGAGAGGCTGGATCGATGGGCCGAGGCCAATGGTATGAGGTTCAACAAGGCCAAGTGCTGGGTCCTGCACTTGGATCACAATAATCCCATGCAGCGCTACAGGCTTGGGGCAGGATGGCTGGAGAGCTGCCTGGCAGAAAAGGACCAGGTCATATTAGTTGACAGCTGGCTGAATATGAGCCAACACTCTGCCCAGGTGGCCAAGAAGGCCAACAGCATCCTAGCCTGTATCAGGAATAGTGTGGTGAGTAGAACTGGGGAAATGATCATCCTTTCGTACTCAGCACTGGTGAGGCCGCACCTTGAGTACTGTCTTCATTTTTGGGCCCCTCAGTACAAAAAAGACATTGAGGTGCTGGAGGTCCAGAGAAGGGCAACAAAGCTGGTGAAGAGTCTGGAAAATAAGTCTTATGAGGAGCAGCTGAGGGAGCTGGGATTGTTTAGCCTGGATAAAAGGGGGCTGAGGGGAGACATTGCTCTTTACAACTGCCTGAAAGTAGGTTGTAGCGAGGTGGGTATCAGGCTCTTCTCCCAAGTAGCAAGTGACAGGAGAAGAGAAAATGGCCACAAGATGCAGCAGGGGAGTGTCTGATTGGATATTAGGAAAATTTTCTTCATTGAAAGGGTTATCAAGCATTGGAACAGCTGCCCAAGGAAGTGGTAGACTTGTAATCCCTGGAGGTATTTAAAAGATGTGTAGACGTGGTGCTTAGGGACATGGTTTAGTGATGGTTTTGGTCAGTGTTAGGTTAATGGTTGGACAGAGTGATCTGAAAGATCCCTTACAACCTAGACAATTCTATGATTTTATGACTTTGCTCCCACAGTCCCTGCCGTGCAGTCCACCCACTTGAGAGGTATGGGGAGGGAAGCTGCCAGTGGAAACTGAGGCAAAAATGTTGTTGAGTACTTCCACCTTCTCGTCTTTTTTTTTTTCCAACTTGCCAGTCTTGCTTATTGAGGGAGTATATTCTTGATATTATCTCAATGCATTTGTATAGTTTCAGAGTAATTTTCTGTAATGTTTATTTTTCACAGCCTTGGGACATAGTGTGAAAATACCTAGGCTGCTTTGAGCAGTATGCCCTCACTGTGTATATTCCTTCTAGTTTGTTCTCCCTTCAACAGAACTTCATCAAACTGCTCTGCCAGTTCATCCCACCTTCACCTAATTTTGCCAGCTGCTTCTAAAATTCATTACAACTTTTTCTAGTGAGTAATCTGAACATTCTGGTCCCATCTGTTTGTGTGATATGACATGACTATGATAAGCAATAACATTTCTATATGGACCTTTGCTGTTAATTTTCCTGTTGGAAGAGGTAATGTAGTACACATGATGGATGATGTGAAGAAAGAGGATGGGGAGAATTTGTTAATTCTTTCTAAAAAAGGAAGAGCTAAGAGTCTTCTAAGAAATGGCTACAGTAAGTTTAAGATGAAGGAAAGGGAACAACTTTTTCTGCACAACATAATATATTTAATCTGTAGAACTCCTTAAAGAGCTCAAGAATAAATTGCTTCGGAGTGTTGTAGTATGCATACAGTGCCCATGAGCACAATGATCTGAGGCTTTCTCTCAGGATGGTAATAGTAGCTGGTTTTCAGGAGCTGAGATTGCATGAGTGAGGAAGGATCATTCTATGCTTATCTTAAAGACACCACACTGTGTTGGACTGACCTTTGATCCGAACTATTGCAGCTACTCCTGTGTTTTCCCATACTGAACATGGAAATTTATATTATATTTCTTTACCTTGGCCTCTGTCTTTTAAAATGGAGGAATGAAGTCACCAAAGTTCCCTTAAAATCTTAAGTTTGAGATGTACACACAAAGGCCACATAGACCACTACCCACTGCTGTTTAAAAACAAAAAAATCCAAGCCATGAGAATTAGACATATAAGGCAACAAATTATTTCCTGCTTGCACATAATGTTGCAGAAAATGCTCTGAATCATAAAGATGCAGGCCACCAAATTTTTAGCTTCCCAGATTGCTCAGGAAGTGCCACCTGTCATCAGATCTGTTAACATGACGCTGAATGCAGAGGAGCTTTGTTTAACATGAAGATAACAACAACATTTTTCATGATGCAGGACTTCTTCAGGTTGTTATAAAGGATTGTACATTCAAATATGAACGTCCAATGAAAGAGACAGGCTGCATGCATCTTGCAGTTTTCCTATAGGAAGTCCTTTAATTTATTTTGCTAGCCTATAGGCAGTATGAAACTGACAGTATGACTTCATGCCAAGGAAAGTGTTAGTACACGCACATCTCTTCTTATCTTCTTTCCCCAAAGAAATCACTTTAGATGAATGCTGAAATGAATAATTTCAGTGGGGAAACCATTGTAACTGCTAGAAATTAATCTATGTAGACCTATAATTAAATCCTTACTCTGACAGTGAATCTATTTACATTATTTAATGTAAACTAATGGTTTATGGTAGCCATAGGGATAGAACAGGATAACAATGAATATCATATAAGTAATTGTTACAGGCTGTGTGCCTAAATCAAGGTAACTAATTCTTAGTTTAGCTAAAGCTGGAAATTTACAAAATACCACAGACATGAGGCAGAGAGGAGTCAGGGATTTTCAGGTGCAAAATGTGGGAAGGAATACCATGGAAGCCCTCTAATCAATAAATGTAATCAACCAAGAATGGAATTATCATATTCCATTATCTTTTGTAAATATACTTTTATTGGTGAAAGTAATAGAAGAGGGGTCTGGCACTTGAGTGTATTTCCCATCTGCAGATGTCTGAACCATTCCTGAAACTTAGCCACGGAGCCTGAATAGGTGAGGTAGAACTTCTGCTCTAATAGCTCTTTCCCCTGCTACTGTTCTTGATCACAGAATCACAGAATCACAGAATGGCAGGGGTTGGAAGGGACCTCTGGAGATCATCTAGTCCAACCCCCCTGCCAGAGCAGGGTCACCTAGAGCAGGTTGCACAGGAACACGTCCAGGCGGGTTTTAAATGTCTCCAGAGACGGAGACTCCACCACCTCTCTGGGCAGCCTGTTCCAGTGCTCTGCCACCCTCAAAGTAAAGAAGTTCCTCCTCACATTTAGGTGGAGCTTCCTATGGTCAAGTTTGTGCCTGTTACCTCTTGTCCTGTTGCTGGGCACCACTGAAAAGAGGCTGGCCCCATCCTCCTGACACCCACCCTTTAAGTATTTATAAGCGCTGATAAGAACCCCTCTCAGTCGTGTTTTTTCCAGACTAAAAAGACCCAAATCCCCCAGCCTTTCTTCATAAGAGAGGTGTTCTAGTCCCCTAATCATCTTGGTAGCCCTTTGCTGCACCCTCTCCAGCAGTTCCCTGTCCTTCTTGAACCGGGGAGCCCAGAACTGGACACAGTCATATAATGTCATGTTTAGTCTTCATTGACTGTTTTTTAATTTGCATTCTACGCAGGCACAGTCATCATACACACCATTGTCATGTCAATACACATAATGCACTATTCTGTAGCACTGTATTGTGTGATTAAATAAAATCTTTTTCATATGTTATGATGAAGATACAGTTTCCTACAGTAGGTTCCTTGAACTCTCTTGATTTTTCAGCTAATATCTGTCCGGGTGCTCTGCTGTGGTATATGTGAAAGTATTCCAATAGGAAGGTTAAGGCCAAATTTTAGGAGCTGGAAATGTGACCATGGATAGCCATAGGCTCTGATAGACTCATTCATCATGGTGTGGGCCAGGGAGTCACCTTCTTTGTCCTAGAATGAAAGTGTCTGCCCTGCCTAAAGCCACAGAACTCTGCCACATAGTAGTAGAGATCTTAAAAAACCAACCAACCAAACAAAATAAAGCTCTGCAAGAAGCAGATATAGGTGCTATCAAATGCTATTGCTTCCTGCCTCTAATAGGAGTCTTTGTTCTCAAGCTTCTATGACCGTTGCAACTTTGAGTCTGGGCACCTTGCATTCTCGAAATTGTTTTATTTTCATACTACTTACAGGCGGCTAGGCTGTGATAATTCTTCTTTGTACAATTGGGAAGAAACAGGCTGAGTAATTTGCCTAAGACCAAAATAGGCTGATGGTGGGGAGAAAGGGCAAAGATTCAAACCCACATCTCAAACACTAAGCTACAACTTAAAGCATACAGACTTCTCTTTTTCCCCATTAAGAGATATCACTTGCTTTCCTCCCTTGAAGACAGTCTGAGTTTTATTCTGCATTTAAAACTGACATTCACCTTTCAGAATACAATGGAAAAACACTATTCCTCCTAAATTTACAGCACTTATCTTCTCAGGGCAGAATGAACTTTAAAAGAATTTACAAGAAAGTTTAGGACTGAAAATTAATTTTCAGTTACCTCTTTTACGAAATTTAGTATCTGTGCTAGTATTTTTTTTTTGTCCTGAAGGTTCTTAGTCAGGGAATAACAAAACCTCTTCAAAGTTTTCACACTATAAACATTAATTGAAAATGTTTGTGGAAGCTATATGTGTGGAAATTAGTTTGTAATTAAGTGAAATTATCAATGATGATTTCTTGACTCTGTAATGACAGGGTTTAGGAAATATATAATGTCTCCGTAATATGGGGTTTTTACCCTTAAGTTACTCTCAACCTTAAAACTATCTTAGCTTTTTTGTGTGGTAATTGGCACTAAGGGGACAATTTGGAGTGCATCATCTAACTGAATTTGATGCAGGTCCTTGTCTCTCTCCCAGTCTCAAAGCCCCAAAACTTCTTTTGGGGTTTTGTAGTAAAGCTGGTCTCTGTATAACACTCCCTCCTGTCCTTTCTTCCCCTAACGAGTCCTAGGATGCAAAGCCATGAGTTCTGCTAGAAGTTGCTATGGAAGCAACTGAATCACAGGCTGAATTTCTTCCGAGTACGTTAACAACAAAATACACTGCTTCTTTCTATGCATAAGCTAGGTGGATCACTTCTATGGCAGACTCCACAGCCAGTTTGTCCACAGTTCTCCCTTGTCCTGCCATGCATCCTTGGGTTAGCTACCTAAAGAGTTCAGAGCTCTAAACTGAGCTTGCACTGATGCACTGAAGGTGCTGTGCCTTTAAACATGTGACTGGCACACAACCAAACCCATTAGGAGGCCAGGTCCATTGGCTTTCTTGCATACAATGCAAGCCAGGCCCTTTCAGCCTGCCGTGCTGAAATGAAGGTGGTCTTTTATGGCTACCCATGGAGAACCTGCCACAGACAAAATAGAGCATGTCTGCTGCTGTGTGCTTCACAAGTCATCATTTGGGGGAAAAACAGAAAATTAGGAAGGGTCTGGTTGCTCCCAATGAAAAGCTGCAAAGAGTAAGGAGTCTTCTACCATCTAGGAGGAACAGGTTGAGGAAAAGCAGGAGCTACTGTTTCCCCCAGCACCATGGAAACATTTTCTCAGGAAAAGGGGGCTATTAAGGGCACAAAGTTCCTTTGAGATTAACAGGTCCAATTGGTCAGCTTGCTTGATGCACAGTAGTTTCTTCAAGCAATTCTGAGTACTAAAAACTCCAAAATTGCATTGGAAACTTTCCCTCCCTACCAAAAAGACCAGTTTCAATTGGGTCAAAAGGAGGTGGCCTCCAGTGGGAGTTTGAAATAAATTTTTGTTTTCACATACTTGAAATGCTCCAATGTCATGTCTCACCTCCCTGTTAAAGGCCAATACCATAGCACAGATCATTCTCAGCACAGACATGTTTTACAAGTCCCACATCACTCTGCATCTATGCTATGTGTCACAAAATGCCAAATATAAGGCGCTCTGAATGTTAGATGCATTGTGTTGGTTGCAGTAGAGTACTTGAGGAGCCACTGTGCAACGCATCTCTAAAGCTTGCCATGGATCATTGTGTCCATGTGCCCTCTATGCATGTTTGGAATGGGAGAGCTGTGAAATTGGAGATAATGAGTTATCTTTAGCCCAAAATGCTGTGCCAGTGAAAATAACACATTTGTGAGCTCTATAATGGAGCTGCACCTATCTTTGAAAGAACACAACTTTACATCAGAAGGCTTTGGGCTACAGGAAGACTTGTCCCAAGTCAGCTGAATTAGCCCCCATGAAGAAATTAAACTGGAAAATGCTCTTCTTTCAAATAAAATATAATAACTGTGAGAAGTGGAGTGGCTGTGCTGTGAGGATGGGACAAAGATCAGGGGTGGTTTAATTATGCCATGCCTCAGCCCTCTCTAACGACAGTGATGGAAGCTCATTATGACAGGAAAAACAGAATATGAAAGGCAGGGAAATGGAAATTGCTATATGCAGAATGTATAGAAAGCACCAAATTTTTAATGAATTTAGGGTGTAGTCAGATGTTCACCATCTTACACCACATACTACTCTTTCATTACTAATATTTACAACTCTCAAGGGTTGAAGATCCTCTGTGGAGGACCCTGAGGCATATTGTGACACCAGTAAAGTAAAATCCAGTTCTCAGTCTAATTTTGCTATTTTGTCATTTTCCTTTGGAGCTGGCTACCCCACAGTGTGTATATAGGCAGAGGAAGCATGCATTCCCTTATTTCCTTATACATATTTCTGAAACATCCGCTTGTGGCTAACACTGTCAGTAAAGTGGCAGTGTCCAGAGGAAGAAGTCTAATTCTCCCTTAGACTGAGGTGTGCTGTGACTCATGGCCAAATAGTCTATCTCCAGATGGAGACATGAGATATACATAGAGTCACTGATTCATAGTATCATCTAGGTTGGAAGGGACCTTTAAGATCTTTGAGTCCAACCATCAACCTAACACCGCCAAAACCACCACTAAGCCATGTCCCCAAGCACCACGTCTATCCGTCTTTTAAATACCTCCAGGGATGGCAGATTAATAACAGATTAGTGGAGAAACTCACTTGAGACTAAATGCAGAATGGAAGGCTGCATCAAGTGTATCATATACTGTCCTATCTACATTCCTGTCACAGCTGTAAGAACAGTATTTGAGGAAGACTGTAATTGATGGCTTAAAGAACATAAGTATACTGTCATCTTGTAACTTCCTTATGCATATGCAGTGCTAAGGAATTCCCTAGAGTTTCAATTATTTCAAAACAGAAAAATAATTTGGCTTAAGAAATAAATGTCAAAGCCAGAACGCTGAAGAAATGAGCCAGTTGAAAGTGATGTATAAAAAGCATTCCGAAATTAGGACTTCAGCTTTAGTGAAAAGTTGTCAAAATGCTCTGAAAATTATCCTTGTTGATTCACTCTTATTTCCCCAAAATCTGATTCTTTTCAGTGTGAATAAAAGCAGTTTCAAAGGAATCCAATGAAAAACTTATGTCAGGCTGTTTCCCTACAACCGTATGATTTTATTCTATATATTTTTGATCCAACAACAGTGACACTTTTGAAATTATGACGTTGGATGAAAAGCGTCATGTTTAGGCTATGAAGGATCTTTGGGTGTCATGTCATATTCTTACATGTCTTTTGTGTTTAGAACTTAGGATTCCTATTTTCAGGAAGGCTAGAAGTGTGCATTCGAAGCCTGACAAAGAAAGCAAGCTGACAGGTTGTCTGAGAGACTTTTAGAGCATTCAGAAAACCTATAAATATTGCTAGGCCTGCAATTAAACTGTGATAGTTAGTGACCCTGGTTTAGCTTTTTCACATTTGGTGTGTCCTTAGCACCTACTCCATCTGACATATGAAATTTTTTGCCACAAAAAGGACAAATTATGAAAACCCACCACGGAAACTCTTGGATGTGAACCGGTTCAGAGTTTAGAGCTTGATATCACAATCTAAATCTACATCAGGAAGATGGTACAAAAAACATTGGTTTAGAAGAACAATGTAACAAGAAAAATGGGGTTGCCCACAAGGTTGTCAGTACAGCTGAACCCATATTTGACTTACCCTGAAACCTCATATTTAGGTACAAAGCTGAAACAGATTCAGTTCTGGTTTTACATGACTAAACCTATTGAAAGCTTACAAAAGCCAGATGGTCGTGAGCATTAGCCATTCTTAATATGGCAAAAACAATGTGAAGAAAAATAAATTCTGGTATTAGAAACAGACAGCCATTTGTTCATCTTTTCTATATATTCTAATCAGAAGAAGATGTTCTCACTAAAAGCATAGGAGATCTCTTTCTTAGTAGTGTGTGGGGGTTTTGACGTATACCAGACTATTTCCTCATCTGGAATAGTTCAGTCTGGTTTCCCTAATTTCAGTACTACAAGCAGAGGCAAAAAAGAGTCTTGTGATTCTTTATAGCAGGACATCAAGCTTTCTGTATATGCTGGAGTGCAAACATATGACTGCATGGAAATGAGGCACTATGTGCTCCAAAACAAAATCTCAGGTGGTGTCAGTAATAGTTGATGGTCAATTTGGTATCTTCAAGTAATCTAGAGATGTATGTAGCTGGCCTTAGGGGTGTTTCTTGCTTAGAAACACCACTGATCATTGCTTTGGATCAGAGGGGCAGAAGATTGCTCAAAAATTGCTTAGGAAATTCAAAAGAAACAAATAACTCCTGCAGAAATGAAGTGGATGAAGACTTCATTTTCCCAGTATTGCGGAGCTGAGCCTTACCAATAAAACAACACCTCTTTTTGTTGGCTTGATCTGAAGTTTTCCAGCAGATCAGACTGTGTGTCAAATTCTGTAGCTGGCTACAAAAACTGCAATAGGCAGTGAGGGAAAATTTTCTAGAAACTGTTAGGTATTTAACTCAATGTCAGCATTTTGGAAAAGTTGGTCTTGGTGGCATGGTTCTACTGCCAGGTGGCTTCACAGTGAAGCAAACTGGAACAACTTCATGCAAAAGTATGAATCTAAGTGACTGGGCAGGTGGTGAAAGGAATAAAATGAGATACTTGAAGTAAATAATCTTCCTCTCTCAGTTGTGAGAAGCAAGGTTTAGATTTAACTGATAAACAATGCCAGTAGGAGCGTTACTATTTTTTGGAGATGGTAAGTTTGGTTCGAGGCTCCAAGAGCAAGAGCTGGTTAGTAATTGATGCATGTATAAAATGTTCATTTTGTAAATCTTTCAGTGACAATGGTGAGGAACAGTAGTTTGTACTCGCCATGAGGCTTTCCTAGGAAGGTCTCAAGGAGCCTGGCCAGTCTATAATTAAGTGTAGTAGTGGCTTCTGTGCTGCTTAAGAATTTTACTAGTGGAGTAAAAGAAACATCAAACTGAAATAAAGCAAACATTCTTCTCCTGTCATTATTGCTTCAATATGTAAAGACAGACATGTTTTCAGAAGAGATGGGGACATTGTCAACTGCTTTGTTGTGGTCTTAGTATTAGAAGGATAAATCTGGAAAACAGTATAATAATTATTAATGTATGGCTTAGTTGGCTACTTTTGAACAGCGTTGTTCTGCTCCTACAGGAAGAAGTTTTCTTTAGATGGTTCCACTTCTATGTTGTGGCACTGTTCCGTGGAGATCACAGAGACATGGATAATTATGGCTCTTTCTCTACATTCACAGGGACTACATTCATGCCAGCCATGGAGTCAGCCTTCCTGGGCAGTTAACAGGTGCAAAACTCTTGGTATGGGTCTTGAGTAGTAATTGTCCTGTGAGATTAGACTCACTGGGGAAAGGCCAAGCAAGTATACAAGAAAACACGGAAGACGTCTTTGCTGTAATTGGGGCTTTCTTCCCAAACTTCCCCCTCTCCATCTTCTCTCTCCCACCATGTAATAAGGACGCTAGAGAAAGACACATTGTCAGAAGGTACTGTGGATCTTAATTTGTCCCTTAAGGGACAAAGAATTGGGTTCATTTGACAAGGTGGAGTTTTGTGTGTATGAGACGGTCATCGAGACTTTGTACGGGACATAATTTAACAGCACATAATTTGAACTCAACAGAAACTAGACATTTGAATTAGGTCAGCGGAATGAAAGGCTAAAAGTGCACATTTTTCTTCACTGACAACAAAGGTGTCTAGATCAAAAGTAGATATATGTACCTTTTAAACATATACATGAAGCAAGACAACTTCCACCTACTAAATGCCCTTTTTCTTGGTGGTCATCATTGCCAGTAGGCCCTAGTGGACCTCAAACTAATCCTAAATTACATTACCAGAGAGGAAGAAGATAAAAAAATATCAAAACATGGAATAGAGTTTTCTAAAAATGATTTGCTTGGAACTTATTCTTGGCCTCACTGCCACCATAGGAAGTTCGGACACTGACCTGCTGTGGTCGTTAATTCTCAATGTGTCTGGAGACAGAATGGGTACCCAGCCCTATCTAATCCAGAAGTATCTAATCTAGCTCAGTTTAGTACAGCATATTGCCAGCTATCAGCTGCCAAAGCGAAATTCCATTATATATAGAATAGAGATGTAAAATTTACCTTTCACTTGAAAAACAGTAGACAAAGGTATCTTACTGCAAGGCCAGTCCTGCTCCCCTCCCGGGTCTGACACTGCTTGTTATTATCAATGCTTTTGATATTTGCCAGCATTTAGCTTACCTGTCCTTGCTGAGCTGGGATTAATTTAGAAGAAAAATGCCACTTAAAGTTTTTTACATAATAAAGTAAATTTTCTAGCTCTAATAAAGCACATAGAGTGTAGAAGGGATTTGATAAACAAAAAAATATCAAGGCCAGGAAAACGCTTTACTTGACTCAAGAGAGTGTCAGTGTAGTTTTCTTGGATCACTACCTGAGTCCAAAAAGTCTAGTATTTTGCCCTGGCCAGTCATGACTGTTTCATTGTAGTCTCTAAAAGATGGGGAAGGGCTTATCCCTCGATTCATGATGTTTTTAATGCCTTGTATGGTTTTTTTGTGTTAGAACTTGGGCTCACTTCCACCATTTCTTTCCATTCTTGTTCAGATTATACATAGTGCTTCAATTGGAACTTCTTACTATTAATTCTAGTAGGGTAAATGAACATTCAAATTTCTCTTGATTAAGAAAAAGGTCCTATAAAGTTTGGCAGATGGGAAAAGAAAAACGAAACTCTCCTGACAGTTTTTAATGGATCCACCTTAACAGAGTCTCCAGTAAATAGTTCTCAGCACCTCTCAGCAGTTCAGGGTGTTGTTATCATCCTTGTTTTGCAAGTGGAAACTTTGAAATGCAGAGAGATACCCAAAAGAGAGCACCTGTATTGAGAATAGGTATTAAGACTCCCTGCCTTTTGTTCCTAGTTAATCCAATGGCCCACTAAAATGTGCAGAGTGGACTTGAATTATGTTTACAAAAATTAAGTGTCTGACAAAAATGAAAGTACATAAAAGACATGGGAGGAGTTACAAAAAAAATTGTTAGTCATTGATAGCAGTGAGAGGCTGCAGGATACTGAGATGTCTGAACACTTGGCCTTTCGTTTAATTCATTTGTAGCTCTGATGCTGATTTAAAGCAATAATATTAATAAAAAAATAACAGCCCCTTAAAAAAAAAACACAGCAGGCAATGCATAACATTGTCATAAGAAATAATGTGGACTTCTGATTTTAGTCTTGAGCAGGAAGAAGTAGCAAGGGAAAGATGTTATTGCATATATTGGGACAGGGAGTAAAGGGAATGCTCAGGCCTCTCACCTATGATGTCAAAAACGACAGGAGAATTGAGACAGCAAATAGCAAGTTATATATGGCTATCCTTTCAGTGAATGAGGAGTAAGAGCAAGAAATGTTTTGGGAAGGCTGATGGATGCAATGAGCTATCTGCAAAGTGTTAATTCCCCTGTTATTGAATGGGTGGAGAGGAGAGACTTCTTTTACCTGCACAGGGTTGTCAGATTTCATCAGGTACATTACAACCCTGATCAGATTCATCAGGTAGAAACTTGATGAATTTTTAGTGGAAGGTGATGGTATTTTTTCCAGTTCTCTTGACCTGGATGACTCTGTTGCCAGTACAGTGAAAACTGTACGGAAAGAATGGCTCTGGTTTCATATAATTTAATGGGCCTGTGAGTTTTAAAAAGAAGTCTAATCTCCAGGGTCATCTTCTGTTGAACATAACAAGCACTAGGGGAAGGAAGCAAGTGATGGGAGGAAGAAAGAAAGTGATGGGAGAAGGAGAGAAGAAACAGAGGGAATAACAAAAGTAAGAAGAATTAAAAGGGAACATCAAGAAGGAGGATGGGTAACTGAGGATACTTTTAGGAGCTCAGGAGACAGGTTGTTCTGAAGAAGAGCAGTAGTTTGCCGTTTTCACGGAATCACAGAATCACGGAATTTCAGAGTTGGAAGGCACCTCTAGAGATCACCTAGTCCAACTCCCCGGCAAAAACAGGATTGCCTAGAGCACATCACTCAGGACTGCATCCAGGCAGGTCTTGAAAGTCTCCAGAGAAGGGGACCCCACAACCTCCCTGGGCAGCCTGTTCCAGTGCTCTGTCACCCTCACTGTAAAGAAGTTTTTTCTCGTATTTGATCAGAACTTCCTATGTTCCAGCTTGTGCCTGTTACTCCTCGTCTTGTTACTGGGAACCACTGAAAAGAGTCTGGCCCCATCCTCCTTAAACCCCCCCTTTAGATACTTGTAAACTTTAATAAGGTCTCCCCTCAGCCTTCTCTTCTCCAGGCTTAAGAGTCCCAGCTCTCTCAGCCTTTCCTCATAAGGGAGATGCTCCCATCCCTCAGTCATCTTTGTTGCCCTATGCTGGACTCTCTCCAGTAGTTCCCTGTCTCTCTTGAACTGGGGAGCCCAGAGCTGGACACAGTATTCCAGTTGTGGCCTCACCAGTGCAGAGCAGAGGGGGAGAATGACCTCCCTTGACCTGCTGGCCACACTCTTCCCTGTGCAGCCCAGGATTCCATTGGCCTTTTTGGCAACAAGGGCACACTGCTTGCTCGTGGATAATTTACTGTCTACCAAGACCCCCAGATCCTTTTCTTCAGAGCTGCTTTCCAGCAGGTCCACCCCTAACCTAGATTGGTGCCTGGCATTCTTTCTCCCCAGGTGCAGGACCCTACACTTGTCTTTGTTGAACCTCATTAGGTTCTTCTCTGCCCAGCTCTCCAGCCTGTCTATGTCACACTGGATGGCAGCACGGCCCTCTGGGGTGTCAGCCACCCCACCCAGTTTGGTATCATCAGCAAACTTACTGAGCATACACTCTGTCCCCTCGTCCAGGTTGTTGATGAATATGTTAAACAATACTGGTCCAAGTATTGACACCTGGGGGACACCACTGGTAATTTTGGTTTTGATACCTTCTTCTTTCCTGTTGATACTGTGAGTGAAAACATGCTGGAAAGCCTGTGCATAAGCAAGCTGTAGCAAGAGAAGAACAGAGTATGGTAGGCAAAGTACTGATTACCTGTGTCCTGAGAGATTGTTACAAACCTTTCAGTGGGAAAATACCTGCCAAACTTAAAAACTCTCCTCTTCAGTTCTTCTTCTTAGAGGCTGTGCTCAAGACCTGCAGCCCAGACAGCTTGCCCGATCCTAGTCTCAGGACACAAGTTCAGAATGCGTCAGAGGGTTAAGAACCACAGCACAATGGCACTCTGTGTTCTTCATCTCTCTGGGACATCTTAGAGCTGAGGCTTGCCAGCATCAGTGGCCAGTAGGGTTTGAATCTATTCAAAATCAGCCTGGATGAAACCATTCAATTGAGATGTGGAGGCATTGTCCCCCAGGAAAAACAGCTTATGCAAAAGGCTGGAGGTTTGTGTGTATGCTTCTACAAAAAATGATCCCTTTCCTGGGAAAGGGGGAGAGAAATGTTGAATGAATGCACTTTTTGCCACCAAAACAGAAGTAATTTTTCAAAGCTTGTAGCTGTCTTTGACCAAAAGGCTTTTATGGGTGTTTGCCTTTTTGGCAGATGGTAAATACACTGAACAGTTTTATGGGTAATGAAATTCTAAATGTCTACAGATTTAATATTTCTCTTGCTGTTATCAAACTATGATTTCAGGTCAACTTAATGGAAACTAAATGTGATAAGAGTTTTGTACTTGAAGATTAGTGTTGTTATATTGCCTGTGGTTTTCTGTTTCTTTAGACTTTGCTGTTCAGACAGGAAAACAGTGTTGAGTGAATTTAAATTAAGAGGAAATATACCTGCACGGGGTTTAACACGGGGGAAAAAAAAAAAAGTGGGGAGAAAATTATTTAATAACTTCATCTATATTAGTGTTTGTGATTGTGCTCTAAAGTTACACTTCCCAGTTCTATCAATAAAATAAAATAAAATCAAACCGAAAGATTGGCAATGACAGAGCAAGAAAGCAAGATAAATACAACAAGATACAAGCAAGTCTCTTCTAGTACAATTTCTTTAAAGCAGACTGCCGATTTAGATTATTTGTAGGCATCTAGGCATTGAAGCTATCAACACAAATATCTTAATTACTTTCCCACAGCTTTTACAAACTACTGCTTCTTCTTTATCTACTTTTTCTTGCAGACATCTTGTTGAACCTTTCCTAACCAATTTACTTTCTACTAGTTTGGAATTCTTCTCATTTCTAAAAGTTACTCCATTCACTAAAATCGCTTTGCATTAGCCCAGTAAGTTTTTTGTTCTTGGTTCAGTTGTTATTGGAGTGGGAGAAGCTCGTATCTGTGTGGTCCATTCATTAGTCTGAATAAACGAGAAGGAATTTCCTACAGGTGATTTGTGTACCATTATTATTTTCTCTGCTTCAAGTTGTGAACAAATCACAGAAAGAATCAACACATTGGTCATGCAAGCTTATTTCTCCTGCTGAATAGAGGACTGAACAGAGAAAGATTTGTTAGTTCTAACAAACCACCATAGAAGAGAAATACGTTTTTGGGCCTTGGCTGTTGTGTGCTGAGTTTGTGTGAAAAATCTGACTACTTCACTGAGATGAATAAATAAGGAAAGATTTCAAAGGGATCTTGGAAGTATTGTTCAGTTTTCAAAAAACAATGTTTATTTCTCTGCGTAACTGTGCAGTGGAATGCTAAAATATTCATGTTCAGTAGAGTTGGTTCAAGAAGATGTTAACTATTTATTGCTTTTGTATATGCCTGTGTAGAGTGTATGTTTTATACTTGAAAAAAAATGTGACAAATGAAATCCTTTTTTTTCTTAAGCATCTTTCTTTAGTGCATTTTTTGTGAGAAAGAAACAAGAATGTGAATATTAGGCAACAAAAATTACATCATCCTCAAAAAAAAGAGAATAAACGAATCAAAATTGTCTTGAAAGTCTCCAGAGAAGGGGACCCCACAACCTCCCGGGGCAGCCTGTTCCAGTGCTCTGTCACCATCACCATAAAGAAGTTTTTTCTTGTATTTGATCAGAACTTCCTATGTTCCAGCTTGTGCCTGTTACTCCTCGTCTTGTTACTGGGAACCACTGAAAAGAGTCTGGCTCCATCCTCCTTAAACCCCCCCTTTAGATACTTGTATGCCATAATAAGGTCTCCCCTCAGCCTTCTCTTCTCCAGGCTAAAGAGTCCCAGCTCCCTCAGCCTTTCCTCATAAGGGAGATGCTCCAGTCCCTCAGTCATCTTTGTTGCCCTACGCTGGACTCTGGCTACAAAAGTGAGTTTGCAGTGGAGTGGTGTGCTGTGGTGCAGTGGAGTAATGAAGAAAGTGTCAGAAAAATAAGATTGCTGGCAATGTCAGTCGCTACCTAAATTACTTGATAGCAATCTTCCAGACTTGCAATGTTTTTTATCTCAAAAATGCTTCACCCATCTCGCTTCTAAACAGAATTGTTGCTTCTTTGAAACAGCTCATAGTCATATTAAAAGGTTGCTTAAATGTTTCCAAGCATTAACAGTACTAAGTTCAAAAATTTTTGAGCCATTTTATAGTAAAGAGAGTTTCTTTTCATTCCCAAACCGTGACAGGGCCAGTTGTGTTCCCTCAAGAAATATTTTTGCCAAACTGTAAACAAACAAACCAACCCCTCAAAATCCAAGAGTTCCCGGCATTGAATGACAGCCTTTTTACTTGTTCCCACTGAAAGAAGGCCTGTGGTTCCTGGGGGGGTCCCAGCTCTGTTGTGTTACTCTGTACTTGGCACATCCAGTGCTGCAAAATATTTTTCCTGCTTTCAAACCACTTAGATGAGTAGTACACATCTCCTTGAATGCACTTAGCTAATGTACCATTAGCCACTGGCATAACTACTGTAGATCAGAAGTGCTTTGAGAATATTGTATCCTATAATATTTGGTCTGACTAGGCTTTTTCAGATTCTGTTTGTGGCTTTCAAGCTGCTCAGGACAAGGAAATAAACAACCCCCAGTTACATTCAGGACTTTTTTGGTTTTGGAGAGCAGAAGTGTCTCCCTTACTCTGAGGCACCCATTCTGACAAAAAAAAAACTCCCATCACCCCACCATAATCACCATTTTCCTATCACTAGTATGGTGCTGATTAGACTTTTTAAGCAAATCTTGTGGTTTCAGCATCTGTGAAAGGAAATTAATTGATGCAGCAGTGCTGGGTTAAGCAACTGAAGCAGCCACAAGGGACTGCCTGGCTCCTAGCTCTCTGTGGAGACAGGAGGAGATCCTCAACAGCTTGTCCACAATAGCTGATGATCTTATCCCTTATGTTTGTGTTTTGCCAAAGCATAAGCCTGTGGGCAAACATAGTCTTTCAGCTTCAGCTGTGCCATGTGAGCAGGGTACTTCATCGAGTTCCTCATGTCTGAAGGAAAGCTCATGTGAGGTTTAGCTAAGGGCTGAAGCATGGGCAATCCTCCTCCTCAGACCAGAAATGCAGCAGTCGCGTGGCAAAACCAGCACTAATCCAGTGTGAACATGACTTTATTTGTTTAAACAGTTTGACTGAACTTGAAGGTCCCTTCCAACTCTAACCATTCTATGATTCTATGACTCTGTAAGCACAGGTGTAATGCCAGATCAGGTCCGCTCAGCTGATGGGGAGCAGTGCTGCGTGACCCAGCAAGATCCTGTTCTGATGCTGAGGAGTTTGTGCCAGGAATAAGGCTGTGATTTTAAAGCCACTGCTGGCCACATGGTGCAAACGTTATTTTAAATGTAAAACAACCACAGAAATCACTATTTTGTTTTGTGTTTTGGTTTGTTGTTTGGTTGTTGTTTGTTTTGTTTTGTTTTTTCAAAAAAAGCCCTTCTTTGAGGTCAGCTGGAGAATGTTTCTGCTCAGGTTTATCCTGTTTAGATTTTTTGCCAGCCATGAAACTATTTTGTTTTAGATCAGCTGCTTGTTTCACTTCGTTGACATTACTAGGTCATAGGATCTTGAAAGCATTGTCCTGTCAGTTATAGGGAGAACAGCTAAAAGGTGAAAGTTGAGCTCATGCATACAATAGAAAGCTCAAGGCCAGTTCCCAGGTAAAGTACAGTTGCTGACAATTTCCCATTAATAGGCTTTTTTATCACACAAGTCTTGTGTGTATTTTCTCTAACTATGCAGTCAAGTAAAAACTGCAGTCCTGAGCATTTAGTCGGTGGAGTGATTGTCTCTTTGGCACATGACATAGTTAAATTTTGCAGTGGTGTAAAGTTCACATTCTGGGATTATACTATGACTTACGAGAGTATGGGTAATGTGCTTCTTAAGCAATTGCAGTTCAGTTAGAGTTGGTAAGCTCAATATAAATTATAGCCTTCTATGTCTTATCATTTTCCTTTAAATTTTGTTTCCACAAAATATAAGAAGGTTGAACAGTCTTTTCAGAGTCCTCGCTCAACTTCCATTGCCCGTCACTATAACCAGGTATTTTAACAAAGGCTATAATCAAGAAAATAGAGGTGGTTTGCACAATGCAACCTCTTATATTATTACGTCTCCTTTATGGATAATAAATGCTGACAAGGCCTATAGGCTGTTAGACCCCAGCTACTTCTGTGCCCTGCCTTCTTAAATGTTGTTGGGGATGATCTCCTTGACATGAGATGAGTTCTCTCTTCTGGCAAAGTGTGAACCACACGCAGAAGGAGTGTCTCCTGATGTTGCTCTTCAATGCATCTTTCTTTACTGTTTTACTGTAGTAAAGCATATACAGTGAAGCAGGTATCTGAAAGATAGCAAGGTAAAGTACAGTATTTTTAAAATCAGTTGCATTCCTTAAAGGGAGAGCGTGTGTAATATTGTTCTTTTTTTGCTATAAAACCCTGTAGGCCTTAGGTGTAATAGGCATAATGTTTTGTTTGTTTGTTTGTTTATTCCAGCTATATATTGATAGACTGATTAATTCTCAGAGATGTGGAATTATTTTCAGACCAGACCACAGCTAGTGTAAAAGCGAGCAAGGTCCTGACATCAGTCCAGTTATTCTTGTTTGTGCTGGCCAGGGTACAGCCTGTTGCCCCTGACCTGAGGAAAGGAACTGCATTTTGCACTGGGTGGTGAAATTTGGCTTCACTCCAGATCTGAGAACGTGGCCTGACAATATTCCATAGAAGGTGTTTTTTGGCGGAAAAAATTAATCATTTAGGCTTGTCTTAAAATGTTTTGCTAATGGTGT
The DNA here is from genome assembly GCF_964199755.1 of Larus michahellis. Classification (NCBI taxonomy): domain Eukaryota; kingdom Metazoa; phylum Chordata; class Aves; order Charadriiformes; family Laridae; genus Larus; species Larus michahellis. The sequence continues at coordinate 25,455,185 of NC_133900.1, forward strand.
CACTTCAACGTTAACCTTATAACAAATTCATGTCTAACAAAGGAATTGACATGAGAAACTTCTTCAGACTGAAAAATCAATTTTACGATCAACAATTTTTCAGAATGTTTTCTCTCATCAGAAAGAACAAGAGAATATCTTTTGCTCTGTATTGTTTCAGAAATGTGATGCTCACACCCTCTTTGTCTTATGGTTGAGCTTTTGGATAGAGAGGCAATTTCACTTTCTGGAAAGCTGTAATATTTAATTATGATTAGGAATAACTTGACAACCTGAACCTCTAAAGCCATGAAATAAAGCAAGATCCTATTTTTTTTCCTTTTTTTTCTTTTCTTTTTCTTTTTTTTTTTTCATCCCAGACAGCCTGATTTCTCAGCAATCTCAGGATTTCTAATGGTTTGGCATTTGATTTCCCTCTCCTCCATCCAGTCATTTTCTTCATGCCATAATTATTCTTGTGTGGAACTACTTCTTTAATATATGATGAACAAGTAAGCTTCACTACTAATCACTGAGCCTTGAAATGTTTCTCTACAGATCATTCCTGCTCTCTCTGCCCCCAATGAACGCATACGCTCAGTTTTTCAGTCTCCCTTGCTGAAGCAGAAAGACTGCAATTTACAGGATGATGCTCAGCTCACTGTGGCTCAGGGGCGTAACAACATGGCTTCAAGCAAGGAGCTCTCTGAATCATCCAGCAGCAGCCGGGGAAGTTCTGGTAGTTCCAGTTGTGTAACTGAAATCTAATGACCACGCTCTGAAGCCTTTGGCAGATTGGCTGTGCAGGCTTAATACGGTGTGGTCTCTCTTCCCCCATGGCATGCCTTGTCCTGGCAGTACCTACCTCTGTGCCATGCTTTCCACCCTTTTGCTCCCACTTGGTAGGACAGGGTAAGTTCTTCAGCCCCTACAGCATGAGGCACCATAGTGGATCTGTAGGATCAGGGCAGGACCAATGCAGAGGTAAATTTTCCTGCCTCTGCCTGCATTGGTTCTTTCCGCCTCTGTCTGAAGGATCTGGTGTTGGCTGTTCTTAAAAAGAAGGGACTGAGCTAGGTGAATGCAGCCTGGCATGTCCTGTGTTCCCAGTCAGCGCTGTTTGTTAATAAACAAAGCGTGAACTGCTGTTTGTTCGCTTTTCACAATGCTTTATTATTTGGGAATGCATTTTTCATGGAGAAAAAAATATTGAAAGCACCTGAGGCATCTAGACAGGCTCAGAACTCCAAAGAAACCTTTTCAAGTAGATGTGCTGCTGGCTGAATCAAATAGAGTGATAGAGATAATATATGTTAAATTATACCACAGAGTGTCCATGCCAGGTTGCCTCCAGGTATTTGGGGAAAAAAAAACCATTCAGTTAAATGCAAACGCGCTTGTGTAGGGGCAATCCATATACCAGGATCCTGCAGATAACGGAGGAAAAGGAAGCACTTGATGGTGTTTAAAGAAGGCGTGTTTTGCTGTGTACATCCTTTGCTGTGTACATGCTTCGGTGTGTTGTGATGGGAGTGTTGTAAACATTTAGAAAGAAAATTCATCCTATCTTGACTTCCTGTGAGGCCTTAGCACTGTTTACACCACTCTGAATCAGGTGCCGAGTGCTCACAACAGCCAAACTCCTTCTGCAAAGAGAGGGGTGATGCCTCTTCTGAAGGATGTGCTGATTCCAGGACAAGATGGTTATGTATTCTGGAGGAGGATGGATGCTTCTAGTTGCAAGGACAGTGTACTTGTACTTATCCTCCTGGTATTCCCCTGTCTTAAAAACAAGGTATTTGGAAAAGGAAAACAGAGGTATTCCCAAAAACCTCTATTCTACTTCACTGCAATTTATCCTGAGCCTGCCTTCCTCCTTGTTGTGGTTTAACCTCAGCCAACAGCTAGAACCATGCAGACCCTCACTCACTCCCCCACTTGCAACAGGGGAGAGAATCAGAAGAGTAAAAGTGAGCAAAAACTCATGGGTTGCAATAAAGACAGTTTAATAGGTAGAGCAAAAGCTGCACATGCAAGCAAAACAAAACAAGAATTCATTCACTGCTTCCCATCAGCAGGCAGGTGTTCAGCCACCTCCAGGAAAGCAGGGCTCCATCACGCTTAATGGTTACTTTGAAAGATAAACACCATAACTCCAAACATCTCCCCTTCCTTCTTCTTCCCCCATGACATCATGTGGTATGGAATATCCCTTCTGTCAGTTGCGGTCAGCTGCCCCAGCTGCGTCTCCTCCCAACTTTTTGTGCACTCACAGCCTGCTCATTGGCAGGGCAGTATGAGGAGAAAAAAACGCCTGGACTGCTTAGCAACAACTAAAACCACCAGTGTGCTATCATCAAAAGTATTTCTCATCCCAAATCCAAAACATAACACTGTACCAGCTGCTAGTAAAAAAGTTAACTCTATCCCAACTGAAACCACAATACTTCCCAAGTCAGGCAATCAAGGACAGAGTCTGCAGCCCAGGTTGCATCCTGAATGCAGTGAGCAGAATTGGGCAAAGTTGTCATCACATCAAAATTCACTCTGCAAACTGGATCTGTCCTTAGATTTTTTGTATCCTGGAAGCTCAAGTTGAAGTCACTGAAGGGTTAATTGAGGTTGGTTTGGAAAGTATACAGGATCCACATCCCTGTGTAGCCTCAGACGGATGTTAGGTTAGAGCACATGCTTTGAGTTTTGCTATCCCAAGAGGGTTTGGAAGCTATGAGCAACATATGAGCTATGAACACAGGCCAGATCAAGATCTTTTTGTTGCATGTGCACTGGGAGATCTACCTCCTCCTCCAGGATAGAAAGAAAGAAAAAAAAAAAAGAAAAATCAATTTTGTGAAATCATGTGTGATTTTTCTCTAGGTTCTGGCTCTGCATCTTTACCTGTTGTAAAGAGTGGTAGACAGCCTTGAATTCTCCATGGATGTGACGATCCAGCAAGAAGTTGTGGTCTTACTGCTACTCTCAGTCACTGTAAAGGAAGTTCTGACATCCGCAGTAAGCACTGGCTTCTGGAGTCCTACTTTCTTGGATCAGTAGGGGGAGAGAAGATTTTCTTACTTTTGGGAGGTAAGTACGTCTGCCCTATACTCTCACTGATTAGGGCAAGGCTCCAAGCATACAAATCAGAGATGAGACCATGCTTGCACTAGATCTGGTCAAAAAATGGGCCAGATGGGTTAGGCTGACTGGTGTATGTTGGGGTCAATTTGGGATCAAAGACGAAAGATAGATGAAAATGGAAGACCATCTCAGGAACTACGTGGGGGAGGTGATTGTTTTCATCTTTTTTTTTTATTCTGTTTTATTATATCTGAAGGTTTTATGGTTGTGTGCTGACTTTCTCATTGTCTGTAAGAACATGTGTTTTTAAGCAATGTCAGCATTTCTGTACAAGGAATAGAAGTTGATTTTTACTATATGAAATTAATTACAGCAGTAGGATACTGGAGATACAGAGATAAGCAGTGATGTATTTTGGAGATGACTGTGTGAGGAATAGGGAGAGCAAGAACATAGGGGAGCAAGGTTTTTGGACTGAAGCATTTTTCTATTGAAAATGAAAGATTCAGCAGTGTAGTACATGTATATCTAGCAATCTTGCCATACGAAAGGATGTGAAAAGTCAAAATTTTATGTCAACATTAAGTCCAACTTTTTTGAATTGTAATAGAGTTTCATTCTGATGATTCAGAAAAAAAACAACAGACAGATCAGTTAAACCAGTAGCACTTAATCATTCACATGAAAATGGAAACCTCACATGAAAATGGAAACCCAAGTGCTGATTCCACTCTTTTTTGTGGAATATGGGAAGGCTTGGGAGCCCTATAAAGGAGCCCAGGAGGGCTAGGCTGTGGAAAGAGCTCTGAGTGGAGAGACAAACAGCTTAAGAAAAACATGCCAGGCTTCAAAAGCATTTGGTTCAGCTTAGGCTCATCTGCAGAAAAGTTTTGACTAACTAGAGAGTTATGAGAAAGGGACTGTGTGATCCTGGCAGAAACTGAATGCACACCTACCTTTTTCAGGAAGTACTGTCTTTCTCCTTCTCTACTCTTGCTAGATAATTAAAATACATATATGAATAAGAAAACTTCTATCTTCCCTGAATAAGAGAAGCCTTGAAGCCCTGGGAAAAGGTATTTAATGCATTTTTGAAAGTATTAAAAAACCTTCCGTAGGATCCAAAGCAATTTTTAACTTGTCAGTGCCTACAGAAGGAGTAAACCTCCAGCTTTTATTTTAGGTTTCCTCAAAATGACTGTCTTCTTGCAGTTATTCAGAGCTCCCAGCAGGATGAGAACCAAAGTTCAGGATGATCGAAAGTTCAGAGTGTCATGAAGGGATGAATAGGGATGCTAGAAGGATATTTATGGATGACGGTTGATTTGCAATGATGATAATGGTAGGAGATGGTTTAGCTAGCACATAGAAAGTGTTCTGTGGCAAAACCTTGTGGGGCCAGCTTCAACTAAGTGCCATATAAGCTGTCACTCCACCTCTCTGGTTGACTCGCTTTCTCGAGACTGAATTAAACAGCTCTTGGCCTGTACTTCCATTTCTAAGCAGCAAGAGTATTTATGTGGCAGCTTTCAGACTCATCTCCTGCAGCAGGGATAGCCTGTAGGCAGGCTGCCTGTTACGCGGGAGTGTTTTCATCCCAGCAACAGCTCTTGCTACCAGACGAAGAGCAGTCCCCCATGCTCAGGACTGCACGGAGGCAAGGTGAAATGCGAGTCTTTCCAATCTTGCCAGTCATGGTAATCTCTCAGCATGTTTGTGCTTACTGACCTGTCTGTGGATCCCAACAGCAGTATTTCCCAGCTAAAGGTTGGACTCGATGATCTTAAAGGTCCCTTCCAACCTCAACAATTCTATGATTCTATGATTTCCCCAGCTAGGTGTTTAAATCAGGATTTCAGGCAGGTGAGCTGCAGGTGGCAACCTGGCTAATGAGGTATTTATGTGTGCATTTTTCAGGAATATCTTTTGTATGCTTATGTTTGATAGGCTGACAGACTGTCTTTTATTACTACAAGTTGCTTTTGCAGTGTTTTGTTTCAGCTATTGTGTCTTACCAAGAAGTTTTTGTCACCTGGCTCAGGAGAGATGGGAACTCTGTTTGAAACAATCTGTGAGAAATACGCAAATAGCCTGATCCAGACTTGGATGCAGATTTTCATTGCTCCAAAAGGCAAACTCCTTTCAAACTGGGGCTTTTGCTCTGTCCTTGAGAGAGACAGGTGCTAGTTACAGAATGCAGATCTGTAGGAAGGTTTTCAACATCCTGCTGTGTGATGGCCTATACCTTGGATTTAATTTCAGGTCACTTTCTAGCACTGGGTATTTCATTTCTCATCTGTCCTATCAGTCCTACTTTACTGTACAATTGTTGATGCCTCTGAAAGCTCCTGCCAACAGTTTGCCATCTGTTTTGAACTAAAACCATTTAGTTTCTCTTGATGTGAGACAAAACCATCTGATATGCAAATATGAACAGTAGGTGGCCAACTTATCTCTCTTTAATGTAAATGAAAACTCACAAACAGTATGCAGGGGCTTCGGTAATGTTCTCCATCCATAGACCCTTCCAGAGAGTCTCATTTAAAGCTAAGTGCAGCCAGCTCCTAGATTATGGCTCCTCTCCAGCTCAAGAGACTGTTCTTTCATCATCACCACTGTTCGTTTAAAGTATGCATGAAACTGTGAGAAAACCTTGTTTTCTTATTTGAAAGGATTCTCAGATTTCTTAATTTGTGAGTCTTTAAAATGTTTATCCTTATGCTATTGGATGTTCCTTAAGTGCCCCTGGTGTGAATGGAGAGGGAAATGACTGCTCACTATGCCTCTTACAAGACGAATGAGGGCAGTCAGATGAAATTAGCAGGAGATAGGTTGAAAACAAGCAAGTAGAGGCAGTTCTTGCGTGTGGCACTCCTGGCCAAAGCTTCACTGGCTGGAAAGAGTTTAGGGGATTCAAGTGAAGACAGGAAAAGTTAATGAGGCGAAGTACACCATAAGGGTTTCTAAGACATAAAAACAACGTCCAGCTCAGGAAGCTGGAGTTTGGGGAGCTTACGATAGAAACATTACTGTATGTTTGACTTGTTCTGATATTCCCCCCTAGAATATCTCTTTTGGCCATTCCCAGGATCCAGAGGCCTTTGGTCAGAGCTAGCACAGGCTAGGGTTGCAGGCTGAGATGAAGGGTGAGGCACAGGATTGACTGTGCTTGTGGATGGGCTATGAACATCTTGGTTGGATACAGCATGGAGGGCAGGCATTGATCCTGCTGCTGTAGACATGGACTCCACTATGCCTATGCTACGATCTGGGGAAAGGAAGTTTTCCTTCTGATGAACTGACAGTGACTGCTATGTGATAAAGAAATCCTGTCCAAGCCTTCTTTGACTGAAAGTGATCTCAGCTTTCAAAAGTGCCTTTCATTACTTCAGGCCATTTTCTCAAATTAGGGATCTAAAATGGAGGCAACAGTGAATTACTTTATATCAAAAATACACATTTCAGTTGAGGGGAATCAACATAAAGCAACAGAGAAATCAATAATGATACATCATAAAAGCTAAAACCTGTAGGAACGCTGTTTTCTGGTGATGCTGGATTTTAGCTGAAATAATGACTCACTGTTTGAAGCACTCCAGCACTGGGGAAAAGACCTCAGAGCAGGTCCCAAATTGATTAATTTTGCTGGGCCTCTTAGGTTGGACTCCCTGCTGGTACAGCTGGAACAAGAGGCAGGAGTAAAGAGGAAGGCGAGAAGGGCACTGAGGCAGCTGTGGAGGGAGGAGAGCGAGTTGGGAAGCAGTGGCAGGAACTGAGGTGGAAGGTATGGAAGCAAAAGGAGCAACTGCCTAGAAATCTACACAGAAACAGAAAGGTCTTCAGAAACCATGCCAGTTAAGAAAAAAAAAATGTCCTGGAAAAGTAGCTGCATAAGGGAGGAGGCAGACCAGTCTGTAGTGTGTTGCATTGTGATGAAAAAAAAGGCCACAGTCTGCAAGCTCTGGTCACTTAGGAATCAGGTCAGATTTATGGCTTTACAAGCTACTGCCCTCTATGTTTCTGCTATACTTTTTAAAGTGATCTAATCACTTAAGGGAATATTTTTCAAAAGCTATCATTGGGGGATTTGGGAGCATACATCTCACTCCCTCTCAAAGGCTCTTGTGCTCCCACATAAAGCTCTCTTGAAATCTCCCTAGTAACCTTTATTTATAATACAGCTCAATTGTAATAGTTGTATCTTAATTTTTCCCTTTCATTTATGAATTATTAGTGATCATTTTAGCTGCTTGAAAGGTAAAGGGTAATGGTACAAATTGTTTTTCTTCCAAGTTGCATTTTTACTGTTAGTTCCTAGCCTGCATCTTTCATGATTCCTGATTTGTGAAATGTAACTGAGTCAGTGAGAGAGAGAAGGAGGGAACAAAGGGAAATGAAAGCTGTGTTTGATCACTATTGGAATATGTATCAATTACGAACCGAATGCTTCTGGCAGCTTCCAAAAAAAAAAAAAAGGATACACAAAAAGAAATTGTGTTAAGGGAAAGTCATCTGCACTTGCCTTTGAGATCATCGTTAACAATAATGGGCAGAACAAAATAAGGGATTCTCAGGGGAGTATGCGCCTTTTAGAGATAAGGTAATGGTGTTGTATATTGTGAGTGATTACAAGAATTGATGCCTTGATCACAGCACTTCAGAGAAGGCACTAACAAATCAGTGCATTATGCTAACATTTTGAAAAGACTGCTCTATCCACAGGTGCACACATGTTTCTAGAGCAGAATTTTTCTACCTGATCCCTCCTCCTGTTTCTTAATTTTCTCCTAACTTAGTGTGCTTGAAGATGTATTGCTGCCACTGGCACCTAGCAGGTGGAGGAGCAACTGGTGCAGTTCCTAGAACCACTCCTAATGCAGAGATCCTGCACGAATATGATGTCAGTGTGAAGTTTTCCAATTCAACCCAAAACACACTGGAGGAAAAGGAGAGTGCCTACGCAGGGCAAGGAACTTGCCTTGTTTTATTGGACTGAGAGTCAAAGAGGGGCTGGCCTACAAGTGTGGCTGTATCCAATAGTTTTTAGTTCCAGAACAGGATACCAACTCTAAAAGAAGAGACAAGCACGTGTCAAAGGAGCCTGGATGACAAAGTTTAGTACTGAAAATGTTTTGACTTAGAACTTCGAATACCATGCAATCCTGCTTAAAACAAAGGGAAACTTAATTTTAGTGGGTTTGGGGCTGCAAAATTCCTGCTTTCCAAGACATAATATTTTAGTCAGCTTGGTGGTCACATATTAATTTGCTGGGTTTCCCTTTTGGGAAGAGGACAGATCTTTCCTTACTTCTAAGCATAAAAAGCCAGACTTTCGGTTGCCTGCAAATCAAGTGTTCTTCAGTCTGGTTAGACCAGTTCATTCCAGGTGAGGATCAGGTCTAGTGACTGTTTTATTTATGACCAACAGCAAAATTTGAAGCCAGTAGGTCTGGTTGCAGTTGGGGGCTGGAGGGGGAGGAAGTGGCTTTCTATTTGTGATGTCAGGTAGCAGCCGAGTCAGCTGTTTCAATATTACACTGTCCCTGGCTCCATGCTGCTCAGAACTGTGGATCGAATAGAGGTGATGAACAATAAATATCTACCAAAACAAAAGCCCCAAAAGTAGTATTGACATGGGCTGCATATCCATATAAAAGCATGGCAGAAGTGTAATCTTATTCTCCTTTATCTTTTGTATTCTGATAGTCTCATTTCTCTTTCCTATCTCATTAAAATTGTATGTTCTATTTTAAAAAACATTCCAGACAGATGAGTCAGCAGCTCACTAACAGTGGGTTTGGTTTGTTGTTTGTTTATTTGGTGTTTTTCTCTAAGGAGATTCATGATTTTAGTTAGGAAAAAACCAACCAGAACTAATAGCCAAAGTACCACAGCCCAAGTTAAGAATACAAGTAAGAAACAGATTAAGTGGACTAATAGCAAGGAAATTCTTCTCCCTGAACATCTCTTTCAATGCGGAGTCCCAAGTAATCACTTAAAATTCCTACTGCACCCATCCAAAAATACTCATTTTTTAATATTGCACCTTACCTCATCTATTGAACATATTCTTGCCTTCTACTTATGATCCTGAAATTACTTCTCTGTGTAGCCTGTTTGTCATAAATGGTACAAAATACCATTTGGTTTCAGTTTTTGTGTCACGTACTAAAAGCTTCTTATGGTCCTGAACTATTCTCTGCTGCTTAATGATGTCACCTCTTTCTTTTTTTTTTCTTTTTTAACTGAGTTGAGGCACTAAGTTAGCTTTAACATTACTTCTCTTTCCCCTTCAGAAACCAGGGTCTGAAATTTATGCAGGCCCTTCTTGATGTAAGGAAATGATTCTCTAAACACTGTTCCACATGTAAAGCTATAAATTTTGAGCACCCACCTCACACCCACTCTGAGAAGCTCCAAGCATTTCTCACTATGATGGTTGCCACTGCATATTTAGCAAGAAACACTCTCCTAAGACCATGCATACTGTTATTGCACTCAAAGTTATTTAAGAATCCAATGGAGCAGGATACTTTTCTCAATTCTCTCTTGCAACTGCTGTCCAGAAAACATATCTACCAAGCAAGACTCCTTTTTTTGAAAGCTCTCTCGGATCATGATGATGTATGCACAGCTGAGGTTTTTAGCCTTTAGAGCTAAGAGACAGCTATACTTCAGAAAATCAGCTTCAGAAGGTGCAGAAAAGCATTAACTCCTTTGGGTGCCTTGCAAGGAGTATGTGTGGGGTCTAGTGTCCAGACTGTGGGTTTGGCTGAAGCACACTAGATATCCTTTCTTTTCTGAATGTCCAGCTGCCTATTCGATGGAAAGTCGTCTGTGTGTGACATATTGCTCCTCTCTAAGATAGAATCATAGAGTCACAGAACCGTAGAACGGTTTGGTTTGGAAGGGACCTTTAAAGGTCATCTAGTCCAACCACCATGCAATGACAAGGGGCATCTTCAACTGGATCAGGTTTCTCAGAGCCCAGTCCAACCTGGCCTTGAATGTTTCCAGGTATGGGGCATCTCCCACCTCCCTGGGCAACCCGTTCCAGTGTTTCACTATCCCTTATTGTAAAAAAGTTCTCCCTTATATCTAATCTAAATCTACCCTTTTTTAGTTTAAAAACATTACTCCTTGTCCTATCACAACAGGCCCTGCTAAAGTTTGTCCCCATCTTTCCTGCAGGCCCCCTTTAATTACTGAAAGGCTGCAGTAAGGTCTCCATAGAGCCTTCTCTTCTCCAGGCTGACCAACCCCAACTCTCTCAGCCTGATTTCATAGGAAAGGTGCTCCAGGCCTCTGATCATTTCTGCAGCCCACATCTCGACCAGTTCCAACAGGTCCACGTCTTTCTTATGCCGAGGGCTCCAGACCTGGAAGCAGTACTCCAGGTTTGGTGTCACCAGAGGGGAGTAGAGAGAGAGAATCACCTCCCTCGACCTGCTGGACGCAATTCTTTTGATGTAGCCCAGGATACGGTTGACTTTCTGGGCTGTGAGCGCAGTGAAGGATGTTGTCCTGTCCCTCAGGCATGTCAACTGCACCACTCAGCTTGGTGTCATCTGCAAACTTGCTGAAGGTGTGCTCAATCCCACTGTCTATGTCATTGATGAAGATATTGAATAGTACAGGTCCTAGTATGGACCCCTGAGGGACACCACTTGCCACCAATCTCCATATAGACATTGAGCTGTTGACCAGTACCCTCTGGATGTGACCATCCAACCAATTCATCATCCACCAAACAGTCCACCCATCAAATCTATATCTCCACAACTTAGAGGGAAGGATGTTGTGGGGAACTGAGTCAAAGCTTTATTGAAGTCCAGATAGACAACATCCGTAGCTCTTTCCTTGTCCACTGATGCAGTCACTCCAACATAGAAGGCCACGAGGTTGGTCAGGCAGGACTTGCCCTTAGTGAAGCAATGCCATCTGTCTCAAATCACCTCCCTGTCCTCCACGTGCCTTAGCATAGCTTCGAGGAGGATCTGTTCCATGATCTTCCCAGGTACAGAGGTGAGGCTGCCAGGTCTGTAGTTGCCAGGGTCCTCCTTTCTACCTTTTTTAAAAATGGGAATGGGTGCAATGTTTCCCTTTTTCCGGCCACCAGAGACTTCACCTGACTGCCATGATTTTTCAAATATCATGGAGAGTGGCTTGGCAACTACATCAGCCAATTCCCTCAGGACACTGTGATGTATCTCATCAAGTCCCATAGACTTCTATATGTCCAGGTTACTCAGGTGGTCATGAACCTGATCTTCTGTTACAGTGGGAGGGACATCTCTCCCTAAGGCCTGCCTTGCTGTCCACCTACTTGAGAGGTGTGGGGAGAGAGGTGGCCAGTGAAGACTGAAGCAAAAATGTTGTTGAATACCTCCACCTTATCCTAGTCTGTTGTTACCAGTTTGCCAGTCTTGCTCATCAGACATAGAATCATAGAATCATAGAATTGTTGAGGTTGGAAGGGACCTTTAAGATCATCGAGTCCAACCTTTAGCCTACCCTGACAAGAGCCACTTCTAAACCATGTCCCTCAGTGCCCCATCTACCCTTTTTTTAAACACCTCCAGAGATGGTGAATCCACCACCTCCCTGGGCAGCCTATTCCAATGTTTAATAACCCTTTCAGTGAAAAAATGTCTCCTAATATCTAATCTAAACCTCCCCTGACGTAACTTGAACCCGTTTCCCCTCGTCCTATCACTTGTCACCAGGGAGAAGAGGTCAGCCCCCATCTCTCTACAACCTCCTTTCAGGTAGTTGTAGAGGGTGATAAGGTCTCCCCTCAGCCTCCTCTTCTCCAGGCTAAACAACCCCAGCTCCCTCAGTCGTTCTTCATAAGGTTTGTCCTCCAGGCCCCTCACCAGCTTTGTAGCCCTTCTCTGGACACGCTCCAACACCTCAATGTCCCTCTTGTAGCGAGGGGCCCAAAACTGAACGCAGTACTCGAGGTGGGGCCATGGTATGCTTTCTTTGACCTTCCTTTTCTGGTTGACATTCCTGTAGAAGGCCTTCTTGCTATTCTTTGTGTCCCTCGCCAACTTCCACTCCACTTGTGCCTTGGCCTTCCTGACCCTGTCCTTACTCAACTAGGCAGCGTCCTTGTATTCTTTCCATGATACTTGTCCCTGCTTCCATTGCCTGTGCATCTTTTTGTTGCTTTTTAATTTGAGCAGCAGGTCTTGACTCAGTCAAGCTGGTCTCTTGCCCTCCTTTCCTAATTTTTTACACCTGTGGGATCGAGAGCTCTTGTGCTTTAAGAAAAGTATCCTTAAAGATCTGCCAGCTCTGTTCTGCTCCCTTGCCTCTGAGGGCAGTTTCCCAAGGGGTCCTATTGACTAATTCCTTGAAGAGCTGGAAGTTTGCTTTCCTAAAATTGAGAGTCCTGAGTTGGATAACTTCAGGGCCCTGAATTAGATAATTTCTAATATGTAAGAACCAGTATAAAAAAGGGACATATATATGAAATTGTGTATGTGTGACTACAGTTAGTCTGATTTAATATAAATATGGTCCATGTAATTCATATCTGCTTTAATGCCTGCTATGACTGTTTCTCTACATGTAAATTGAAATAGCCAGTTCTGGAATACCTTTTAATTCACTCTCCTATTCTAGCTGCAAAAATAGTTTAATGATTGGAGTGTGAAAAGCTCTTAATACAGTAGGCTTTATATAAAACCTGTCCAGTTAGCCACTCTGTGAGCAAAGTGGGGTAAAGTACGAGTGCCCTCAGGATGAAGTCCATCCTGAGATGCCAGTTGGATTTTCAAAGGCACAGGCAGATCGCAAGCTCATCCACCTTTGCCTTGATACAACTTGTGCTGCACTTGAAGCTGCTATTTTGGGATCAACTGCTACTGGTGGATTGATGCAGAAAAGTAACTGGGGGTATTTTGAAAAACCGAGAGTAAAATTTTGCTTTGACTTTGTTCACATGTCTTTTGATCTACTTCAGTCATAGATAAAATCTATACAGATGTCCATGAAAAGCAGGTTTTTAAATAAATGCATTTGACTTGGTAACCATCCCAACATGAGAATAATCAATCATTATATCATCATCCGGTTGGGGAAACTGAATCTGAACTGTGTTACTGTGGTAACTACTCTCGCTGTTTGACTAGGCATTTGGGAATATCACATTTTGAAAAAGACTCTTTGCATCATTTGGGGTCCAAACAAACCTCTTGTTTCCTGTTTAAAAAAGGAGAATTCTTAATTTTAATGTAAATATGCCAAGAGGAATTCTGATGCTACCCTTCTAAAGTGTACTCCACATCGCATGTGGTAGGCTAGGACATAATTAATTACAAGTGGAATGTAAAGGAATGGCATGCCAAAATCTTTAACATAATTCCAAATCATGCTTTATGCCAATCTCACCCCCTGCCAGTATGAGCTGATGTATCCTACGGATGGCGTTTGATGTACTTTGGCACCAGAGTGAAACTGTCAGTAGATTTTGGAGATAAAAATGGCAGAACAGGTGCACAGCTCCTAATAGAATTTACCAGCTCCAGGATAACACTTGCTAAGGGTTGTTTGACAACAAAAATCAGTGTGCACTCCAGGAGAGAATGGTAGTGCTATCCAGAGAGGAGACAAAAAATTCAGCTCCCAGACCTCTTTCAGCCCTTATTTGTCTGTGAGCAAATTTTCTTATTTTCTTCCTTTTTTTTTTCTTTCTTCCCTACAGCAATCCTTCCTCCTACTCACTTGTCACTTGCCCTGTTATTCCCTGTCCCTGACACTTATCCCTGCCATCCAGCTATGGTGAGAAGGACCACACTGAAGTCTGTAGAGATCTTATTGACTTTGCGAATGGTCAGATCCTTACCAAACCCATATGCCTGGATGAAATAGTCATGATCTGAACCATGCAAAGAGAGTACTGAACCTGAAAATCTGCCCTTTTAAGTGGACAAGCCAGGTAGCAGTGAGCAGCAGAGCTGCTTAAAGTCAGGCTGAGAGCCTGGTTCAAAACTGACTCCTCTGGAGCCCTAAGCCCTGCGCTGCACGGTCCTAGCAGACAGTTCAGGCTTCAGGTCAAGCATGCTACTAAGTTAAACATCCTGTCTAAAAATGGAGTTGGTGTTACTGGAGGGGAAGCCATGTAAGTATTTAAGAACACCTTATCTCCTTTTTGGTTCATGTTGGAGCTCTGTGCTTCGTCCAGAGAAAATGACATATCCCAACACTTCAGCAATAAGACAGCCTGAAGCCCTAGAAGGACCCCAGCATCACCTGCCACAAGGGCATCCTGAGCTTTGACTGATTTAAGATTGCATACAAGGGTAACGTAGACACAAGATATATTTGCCTTGCAAGCCAACAACTTCTTTTCAGTGTAACAGTAGTCTCTATGTACACCAGAAACAATTAGGGATTCCCATCAGTTGCAGACGAGCACTACAAGGCTGTCTTACTACGATTTCCACCACAGTCTCTGTCAGAGGCAGACTGGCTCCATGTTGTGTGTGTGCTAACACCTAAGCTTTAGCTCCCTTTGATTTAATTGGTCCCAGCTCCTGAGGAAATGGGAGGACAGCCCTCTATATGGAGAAGCCCGTGTTGGTATGTGCCATCTTTGCAGCCCTGTGTATGTTCAGAGGCATCTGCAGTTTCTCTTTCTTTAGAGCAGTGCCCACTATTCTTATTGCTGTCACTGTGGTAAGCCAGCACCAATAACGATATTCACCCACTTCACAGCCATGACAACTCTGGGAGACTCCGATAAAGACCACGTTTGCCTAATGCTGTCCTCATCTTGTCTGTTTTGGACACCAATTCAGGAAGTTCTCCCCAGCTAAAAAAGGATATACATTTCATATTCCAAGGCTTTCTGAATATAGGTGCTATGATAGTAAAATTACAAAGGAAGAGATAGTTACATGAAAAAAAGCCTTTTATATATTTTGGCTCAGATCAAGTGTTTGTAATGGAGCATCAGCTGGCATAAATTCTTCCAAAAGCATTTTTTGTTTTGTTTTTTTTGTTTAATACCTGGCAGTACAGGCACATACATTTGTGAGGACCGGGTCCTGTGCTTGGCAGCTGTCAAAACTTAGGCAACTCATTTCACCTCTTACCTTTGAACAGGACCTGTTGAGAGCAAGGATTTTCTTTCCATATGTGTTTTTTGAGTGCCTTAGGGACTGCAGCCTTGACCTTGGGTAGGATTTGACATTCACATCTAGACAGTATGTAATTGCTGTTCTAATAGGAAGAGCTGTCTGGTGCCTTTTTGAACCAAGCAGTCTTCCCCAAGCTAGTGCACCTGTATGAGCTTCTCTAGAAATGCCATAGGTTTCTGTGTGCAGAATAAACTCTGCTCCATTGATTTCAGTAAGGTGATCCGTTCCTTGAAGCGCTACTGTTTAAGGTAGCTAAAATAGAGGCTTTGTTATCTAAATTCAAGCATCTAGTTTGACAACAGTGATTACTTTGTTTTACCTCTATCATGAATGTAAAATAGTATGAACTATGTTTAAATAATTGTTTTATGCCTGCTTCACAGTACCTAAGTCTTTAACTAGAAGTATTGACCAACAGGACTCTACAGTGGGACATCACTCTGCTTTAAAGCTATGAGTCCTTCAGAAAGTGATATAGAGTGTCACTATAGGGAGGTTGGGTACTGTAAAGGTAGTAAAGGCTTGATTTAGCTTAGAACTGCACAAATGATATTGCCTTGATAGCTGAGTAGTTGAGAGGCAGCTAATAAAAACAATAACTGGCTGTTCTAATTCTGAACAGAGCACTACCCTAGGAAGAGCTGGAATAGTGGATAAGGACACACACATATCAACAGAGACCAGTCTTTCCAGAATGGACCGTGACACCTTAGAGATCCTTACAAGCCCTTTTTTGAAGGGTATGATAGATAACTATGATGTATCTCCCAAATTACAAGCAAATGTAATCAAGACTATAAGCTTGAGATGATTTTGGTTTTGTACTATATCTGGTTCATTCTCCAAAGCTCCAAGCCTCCTGGACGTATCAAAATATGGAATATCACCTGGCTTGTCCTTCTTTATAACATCAGCAGGTGAGCTCAACTTCTTTGCTTAATTGGCCTCATTGGTGAAAATAGATGTCCAAATTTCTATATGTGAATATGTGTGGCTATAGCTGGGCAGCAACATGTGCTCCCGGTGCCCAGCTAGCCTGAAACTTTACCTTATTGAGCATCACATGGCCCCTGGATCACAAACCACCATCGGTTGCATCCTCGGGAGACACTGCTATGTACTCAGTACTGCTCCTGTCACATATATTCGTAATCCAACTGCTTTAACAGCAATTAAGGTCTGAATTAGGAATTTATGTGAAGAGCTCATGGTAAAAAACTGACAAAGGAGTATGAGTGCTAGTTCTTGTCACCATTTCCTTGCTGTGGGCAACCTTGCTGTCTTCTGGCATTCCCTTGTCCCCATCTTGATGATTGATGTGTCCAGGCTTTCAGTACAACCGAAATGTAGCCTGATTGCCTATCTCTCTGCAAAGGCACTTCACAGAAGGGAGTGTTTTAGGGAACCCCATGCATTCGGACAACTAGGATGCATCTGGTTCCTTACTCAGCTCCAGTATTACCCCTTTGTGTGTGACCTTCAGCCTTATACCTTCTAGTCTCCTACCCAGCAGAGCACTTAAACGCTAGATCTGGGCTCAGTTTTCAGCTGAAGCTTATTTTAATTTAAAACAAAAAAATCTATTTGACAATACTGAAAACTTTCCAGATTTGTCTCAGGTTTGCTGAATTGTTCCCATGAAAAATAAAGGAGAAATAAATGTTAAACTTGTATTTATTTTGGCACTTTTAAGGGTGATGTGTTTATTTCTCTATTCAAAAAAACTGTGTCTGCTGGAGGAGGAGAAAAAAGCCTAATGGAAGGTCCTGTATGGAGGACCGGGAGGCAGGTGTCTTCCAAAGAAGGAAGGAGGCAAGCACAAAGGAAGGAAGGAAGGAAGGAGACTGCCTAAAATTTGTATTTTTGCAAGTTTTTTCTATGATGATATGAATAGACAAAAGCATCTCACTCTATCATCTGAGTATTATGTTCAAAAGTACTTTAGAAACATCGGTCAATTTTTTCTTAAGCAGTTTCTGACAAGCATATCTGCCAAAACCTTTTTAATATCCATCTGTTTTCTGAGGCACGTGGAAAAGTATTCTTTTCTCTCCTTCGGCCCAAAAAGAAAGAATCACTCAGCCAGTAGCAGAGCTACCCACACACAACAAAACAAGACTAAATTAACCATTTGGTAATTTGAAACCATGAGTAACAGAGTATGCCAAGACTTCTTAGGCCTGATAAATAATTTATTTTCAATTTAAATTGCATCTCTACTCATAATGTTGTGTCTCTCCACTGACACTGTATAACTGATATTTTGCCTGCTGAGGCAAATCCATCTATTTCTGGCGCTGTTTGTCTTCGCCCTCATTCACCACAGTCGGAGTGACTCAGTGCCGAGTTGCCCTGAATGTAAACAGTATGTCTGCATTCCTGTGTGTTGATGAATTTTTCTGATATGCTGTTGATGTGTTACCTTTCTAGTTGCTGTGGCTAGGCATGTGATTTTATATGCTGTGTTTATGATACCAGCTTGCTCCCACAAGAATCGATGACAGCCAGAAACAGGGAATGTTGTTTGCATTAAATTAGGACCGTGCTGAAGTCTGTCGCTTCATAGAATCATAGAATCATAGAATTGCCTAGGTTGGAAGGGAACTTTCAGATCATCTAGTCCAACCATCAACCTAACTCAGACAAAAAACATCACTAAACCATACTGCTAAGCACTACGTCTGCCTGTCTTTTAAATACCTCCAGGGATAGTGACTCAAACACTTCCTTTGGAAGCCTGTTCTCATGTTTAATAACCCTTTCAGTGTAAAATTTTTTCCTAATCTCCAATCTAATCCTCCCTGGTGCAACTTGAGGCCATTTCCTCTTGTCCTATCGCCTGTTACTTGGGAGAAGAGACGGACCCCCACCTCCCTACAGCCTCCTTTCAGGTAGTCGTAGAGAGCCATAAGGTCTCCCATCAGCCTCCTTTTCTCCAGGCTAAACAATCCCAGCTGCCTCAGCCACTCCTCGTAAGACTTGTTCTCCAGACACCTCACTATCTTTATTGGCCTTCTCTAGACAGGCTCCAGCACCTCAATGTCTTTCTTGTAGTGAGGGGCCCAAAACTGGACACAGTACTCGAGGTGGGGCCTCACCAGTGCCGAGTACAGGGGGATGATCACTTCCCTAGTCCTACTCACCACACTGTTCCTGATACAGGCCAGGATGCTTTTGGCCTTCTTGGCCACCTGGGCACACTGCTGGCTCATATTCAACTGGCTGCTCACCAACACCCCCAGGACCTTTTCTGCCAGGCAGCTCTCCAGCCACTCCTCCCCAAGCTTGTAACACTGCATGGGGTTGTTGAATGTTTATGTGGCTCTGGCTCTTGGTGCTCTCTTCATTGAGCGTCTGTTTGAAAAAATGATTGCTCTTGCCACAGATTGATACAGCAGATGTTACACTATGATACTTCAGAGAAGGGGTTCCAGTTCTGCTGGTTTCTAGCATATGACAGTTCCCTGGGGCCACTTTTGGTTTTGATACTCCCAGTCAGCTTTTGGAGTGAGCTTCTTTGCCTTCAAAACAGCTATCAATCAACTGCAATGGCCCTGATGTAATTTTAATCTTTAATGAATATTTCTCCTGCACTGCAATCATTTGGGGAACCAGAGAATCAAAGCTCGAACAAGTAGGAACACACAAGGTGAGGACATTAACCTGGGAGACAGGAAGCCTAGCTTTGGTCCTTGTTCCAGGAACAGTCTTTGCAGTTTGAGTGAAAGTCTCTGGACCAAATGTAAAACAGAAAGGATCCTTGTCCCTTTAGTTTCATTGTCTCCAGGCTTCCACTGTGGCTGAGGGACTGGTCCAGATCATTTGCTCTAGTGCAGCATCACCCTGTGGGAGGCTTCAGTCCTGCATACAGGCAGAACCTAAGAGGATTTGGCACTACGTAGATCAGGTGACAGCTATGCAGAGGTTTGGAGTATGTTGCTGGTCACTAGAGATGGATGTAGGGACATTAGGGAGCAGATGAGTATGTAAGGCAAGCAAGTCAGTTAAGTAATTATAGAAATGTTTTTCCTGTTTTTTAAAATCTTGGCATTGCTACTGTCTTTCAAATATTTGTTTTTTCCCAGGGTATGACTCTTGGGCATCTTTGTTCTGCTGTAGAAGGTTTGCTGCGTGCTGTTTCAGGCTGTTAGGCTATGTTGAGGGCTGGCTTCCTGCATGCTCTGATGCGGTTAGTTTTAATGCTGAGCCTGAGGTTTGTAGGCTCTTTATCAGATTGCCTTTATACATCCTAGATGTGGTACAGGAATGAGTTAAAGGAGACAGGGAAAATGTTCTTTTTCATTCTGACAGGCTGCGAAACACAAAACTAGCATGAGAGTAATCGCAAGAACTGAAAGCTTGCAAAAACATGGTTCCTTGAAACATCACATGGCTTCATCTTTAAAAAAATATTCTATACTGTTTCAGACAAAATTATAATCTGTGCTAGATGTGGATCCGATCTGTGATAACAGATTAACTTTTGCTGGCTTCAGTCACGGGACAGTGTGTTCCCCTGAACTCAGTCCTCATTGCTTTCTTGGCTTCCTGCAGATCTGTAGGAACACATTGAGACACAAGCATTTAGCTGACTGTTCCCAGTCAGAGCATGGGAATGTTTATCTGTGTATTAACACAGGGTGTCATGTTAATCTTCCTGTAGTTTTTCCTCAGCTAGTGATAGCTCCAAATCAGATTATTGTATAAAAATGTACTGCTTTGAAATGTGTCTCTAGATGGTTTATGTTAATTCCATTCTAATGGAGCACAATCAGGCAATCATGATGTTAGCAATTTTCACTGCTTTTATAGAAATTGAAGATAGCTTGGCATGTGCCCAGAAAAATACTTGTCCAAACACAAACAGACATCAGCTCTTACATTCTTGGTAACAATAAATGTTCTACAACCTTTCATAAAAATGTAACACAGTAAGATTATTGAGACACTCATTAGAAATGGCAGTAAATTTGGGGATGAGGAGTGTTTGTTTGTGGGTTTTTTTTACACGTGCAACATGTCTTAATGATGTACTGAGTACAGGATTGCTTCAGGAGGGATCTGAAGGGAAGAAGCCTGGATAGTGAAAGAAAATTCTCTTTATGTTGGTTGAGCATTAGAAAACTGAAATAACTCATGAAGTATCTATTAACGCTGAAATAATATCTGGGGATTTTTAAGAGTCTTCAATACCACGTTAGCAGGGGAGAGAATCCAACTCATTGCATTGGTACATAGAACTTCCATGAGACAGTGGATAAATACTATGTACAGAAAATAACACAGTGTAGAAAATAATATTTGATGCTCAAGGTCTGACATTTCCTCAGTCAAAATTCCCAGTGATTTCTAATCAGTTAGCACCTTTAGTTGCAACTCCCACAGGAGTATTAGTGGGAATGCACATTTGTGCTGATGCCACCATACATCTAGGTCTTACATGGCTAGCTATTGCATCCACCTGCCTGCCCAGCCATGTAGTCCCATGCCTTTACCCTCTCCTTTCTCAACCTGACTTAATCTGGCCCAGTCCTGACCCTCAATTCACCAGTAACCAATAAAAGCAATAATGTATACACTGACACAATTGCTGTGTGTCTGTGACACAGACGCTCCGTGTCTGCGACACTCAACTTGCGTTGCACCCTACATGTGGCTTGGATCCACCCAGGCTCACTCATTTCTACGGCTGCTCTGGGGATGTGTATTGCGTTCACGTGGCAAGGTTGGCGGAGAGGAGCGGGGGCTGCAGGGGTCGCTTCTGTGAGAAGACACTAGGAGCCACCTCCATGTTGGACAGAGTCAGTTCGGTCCCGCCACTGCCCAAAGCTCAGCTCATCAGTGATGGTGCTAGTGCCTCTGTGATAACATATATAGGAAAGGGTAAAAACTGCTGTGCAACAGCAGCTGGGAGAGAGGAGTGAGAGAAACAACTATGCAGACACCAAAGTCTGTGAAGATGGGAGTGGAGGAGCTGCTCCAAGCTTCAGAGCAGCCCATGGTGCAGACCATAGTGATGCAAGTTGTTTACCTTGCAGCCCATGGAGGACCACAGTGGAGCAGATATCCATCCTGCACCCCATGGCAGGCCCCATGCTGGAGCAGATGTATGTGCCCCGAAGGAAGCTGTGACACCATGGAAAGCCCACGCTGGAGCAGGCTTCTGGCAGGAGCTGCAGCCCATGGAGAGGAGCCTATGCTGGAGAAGTTTTTCTGGCTGAACCAGTGACCCCACAAGGGACCCACACTACAGCAATCCATTCCTGAAGGACTGTACTCCATGGAAAGGACACATGCTGGTGCAGCTTATGAAGAACTGCACCCCATAGGAATGACTAACGTTGGAGAAGTTCATGAAGGACTGTCTGCTGTGGGAAGGACCCCACTATGTGGCACGGGAAAAGTGTGAGGAGGAAGAAGTGGCAGAGATGAAGCATGATGAACCGACTGCAACCCCCATTCCCCATCCCCCTGCACTGCCCAGGGGGAGGAAGTAGAGAAGTCAGGAGTGAAATTGAGCCCAGGAAGAAGGAAGGGGTGGGGGGAAGGTGGTTTTGTTCTTATTTCTTATTATTGTGCTCTGATCTGATTACCAATAATTTATATAAATTTCCCCAAGTCAAGTCTCTTTTGCCCATGATAATTACTGTGTGATTGCTCTATCCTGTAGTCAACACATCACAGCATTATGTCCTTGTTTTGGCATGGGGAAGAGGTGAGATGGAGGTGGAACTCCTTCTCTTAACCAGTCCCATTCTTCAGCAGTTCCAGAGCAATGCTGGCCCTCAGCTGCATCAAGTGTTCAGAAGAAAACAGGAGGAAACTTGCTCCTATGTTGGACAAAGGGATCCCAAATGCTTGGACAGGGAGGAATTTCGGAACCCCTTCAGCACTATCTTGAGCTATAGCTACTACCATAGGTGAAGTCCTCCAGGGACAGTCCATGCCTCGTAAAGAGCCTAAACAAATTTATCAGTGGACTGGGGGGATGGGAGGAGGGGGAAGGATCGAGAAATATCCCCCTGCCTGCACTGTCCCTTGAAATGACTAACCTTGATGAGGAAATGCTTGCAGCAGTATGCTCTTTTGATATGGCACTTTCGAAAACTCCATATCCCCCCCGTTACCCACTGCTACCATGGCCTTTTGAGAAACTACCATATTTCTCCTATGCCCTTTTGTGCTGCTTACGCAGGTCAGAATTTTTTGTTTGTTTGTTTTGATTGTGTTCAAAGATGATGTTTCTTCACCAAGTAAGCAAGAGATAATGGCAATTGTAAAAAAGCTCAATTATGGCAAATTGGGTCTATTTTGCATTTGTTACACGTCAAATTGTCTTGTTTTTACCCATGAGTATCAAGTGGTTTTATTTAATAAAAAATTTAAAACAAGTGCATGAAAAATGTCCATGGAAATATCTTTCAACAGGAAGAAAAATCCACACCATAATTGCAAAGAACTAACTCCAGAGTAAAGCAAGGAATTTTACAGATTCATATCAGCACTTAGTGGTAAACACAGCTTTTGGCTCCCAAGGATGTAATGGGAATTAAGCACACAACCTGCTTTTATGTCAATGTATGTTCACATGCTACCACCTTTGTCACTTCACACACTTAAAATAACTTGGAACACAGGTGTCTTGTTTCAAACCCATTTCAAAATGGGGAAACTGAAGCAAAGTGAAAATGAGATGCCACCTATAGTCAGAGAAAGCAAGGATGCACCTGCTGAGGGCACAACCCCAGCAAGTGATGGGAGGAGTTGGCAGAGGTTGGTGCTTAGGTCTTCCATTTAATTCCTCAAGGCAAGGCCCAGGAGAGCTGCATTTTTTTCTATGGGAAGGCTAGAGAATCAGCCTAATAAACCCAGGGTATCCTTAGGAGTAATGCAGAAGCAACTAAGGTTATCCAGATTAAAGTCTATGGCTACATATCTGCTGTCCGGTGTGTGTGAAAGTCAAGAGAAGAAGCTAAGTGTGATTTGATCCAAATGATGAGGTAAGACATGCATATGGATCCTTCAGGCCAACAGACAACAACTTTTTCAGGCTAATACATTATCACTGAAAGGGAGGGAGGCATTAATGAAAAAATTGAACATTTCCCTGTTTTTGCTGTAATTTCATAGTATTTTGCATGAAACACTGGGGTTTGTGTTACTGCAATCAGGGACAAAAGTGATACAAACAACTTGCATCACTTGCTAGTGGCATCCATAGGAAAACAGTTCAGAATGTGTTTCCACAGCTTTTTTATTATGTTCTTTATTCTGGTCATGAGAGGGAAAACTAGACCAGTCTTTCTGCTTGGGCAGATTGGGAATACTTTTAGTATCCCGCAGACGAAAACAGCCACTGACATACACATTGATAGCCATCATGTCTGCAGTCTGTAAGTAAATGTGTGTTACTAACACTAACAGTAACAGGGAATAGATGCAATCTGCATCTGAAAACACCAGTGGGAACCTGGGGCAGTGCTTCGAGATGTGGTCAAGACAATGGATCTGTTATATAGCTGGGGGGGAAAAAAAAAAAAAAAAAAAAAAAAAGAACCTGGGGCTGCTTTCCCTCTTATGTCAGTTCAAACACTTCTTTGGAGACATTTCTCCTTGTGGGAGAACCCGGCTGCCAGGAAGGCCAGAGACCCTGTCAGAGAGGTCATGCTGGAAACAGTAATTTCCTTTTTGATTTTTTCTCAAACCTCTATTTCCTTGATCTCTGAGAACCTTGTGAAGCCTTCAAGAAATGGAAGCAGAAGGAAACCCTGTCCCAAAGCCAAATTTGAGGGTGACAGAATCAAATCAATGAAGTGAGGATGCAGCAGGCTGCAGGCAGCTTGCAGTGACAGAGCAGACAGGCCCATCCCAGGAACAGACTGTTTAAGGGAAAAAATTATATTGCATTTGACTAGAACTAAACTCCGAAGAGAGAAAAAGATCACCTGGGATACACCCTAGCGGTGGGTTTTGAATACTTCCCTGCCAGGCTGCTGTGGGACCTGCACGCAACTTTTGCTGACAGTTAACATTTTAAGGATTACCCATATAGAAACAAAGAACACCTACATACGGAACACCTTGCCGTAAAAGCACTCTGTGAAATAAAAGGAAAATCTTCACGGTCATTAAGTTTTTCAGAACTGTAGTTAGCACTAGGTCAAGTAGCACAACAGGGAGTAAAACTGTGGCTATCTTTACTTAAGGAAACCAAGACTGTAAGAAAAGGTAGACGTGTAATTCAGAAATTCAGCAATTTTTCAAAACCTTAAGAATGAGGCTCCTCTAATCATCTCAGGAGATCAAACACTTCTAGTCATCATAATTACAGGGTTTTTAATGTTACTATTTTTCTTATTCTTAAATGGACATTGCTTTGCACGGTACAAAATTGAGATTAAAAAACATGAAGAATTGAATCTTCTTCTACGTAGCAGCACCATCCTTATTCCTAAAATGGGGTAAAGGAAATTTAGAAAGTTCAAAGATTCTGATGAGTCAATATGCAAATCCTTTGCAATTAAGTCTTCTCAGAATTAATCTCTAAATTTCATCCCAAATTAGGATGAAAATTCCATTTTTCTCCTGAAGCAAGTGATCTGAAAAATGCTGTTTCAGAAGTTTCAAAATCTATCAGTTACTTATTTTTCTCTTTGAAAGACTGAAACACCTCATCAGTACAAGACACGTGGTATGGGAGATTTTTTTCCCCTTACTTATTCCTTGCAAAAAAAAAAAAAAAAAAGGCCCTTAATAAAAAGTTATACTTATGTTTCTGCTTGTAATACTGAAAAATATGAACAGCCTATTAAAAACCTTGGCGGCTTTGGAATGTAACTACTCTTTGTTAAAATTACACCTTAATGAACATTGGTTTGCAGCCTAGCACTGTGTAAAACAATCCCTTTCTCTTAAACACTCCTCACGCCTTTATTCTTTCACAGTCTAAAATTGATGTAAGGGCTAGTACTGATGAAGAAAGAAACTTTATCTCATGGGTCTAGGTGACAGTGAACTTTATGTTCTGAGAGAGAGGTGGAGCAGCAGTGGTTAAGCAGTTCAGAAAAAAACCCAGATACTAAATCAACATTCCCCTTCCCTGTCTGGTGATCTGGGGAGTTCTTCATGTTGGTTGCTGTAATGTATTTTGCAGATCTCTGTCTTCCCTTGTGGACAGTATTTATCATGCGTTAATGTGCTGGTAAGGCATTTTGTCTTAAATTGTACAGATTCTAATCACTGCAATTTTTCAACGAATTTCTGAAATTATTTTTTATTACTTCTGTTTTTCCACCCACAGAATAAATGCAGAAACGAGTCCAGTTCAAATTCAAATCTTTAAAATCCTTCACTTAACCTCTGAATTGCAAAGAACATGAGGGCCGATTCTTGGCTTGCGTGGATCAGGAAAAACAACACTCCCACCCAAACCAGATCCTTAGTACCAGATATTACCAGTGTACTCACTGAGTGTTCTTGGTGAAATCAGAAGTTACTGAGGCAGAATCCAACCTCTAAAAGGAGAAGTAAAGAGCAACTCAAGTAATTCTGACATGAAAGAACGTCGTCTTGCCTTTCCTAGAGGTCCTTTAGATGTCACAGCAGATTCAATTGTAGCATATGTTCCCATAGTAACTCCATTTTTCTTAGTCAGTTTTGTTTCTGCATACATTTATTAACTTTTTGAGATATAATGCAATGATGATGAAATATATTGCATCGTTCAAGCCTAACTGA
Organism: Larus michahellis; assembly: GCF_964199755.1. NCBI lineage: Eukaryota > Metazoa > Chordata > Aves > Charadriiformes > Laridae > Larus > Larus michahellis. Next base: position 25,481,128 of record NC_133900.1, read on the forward strand.
GGGAGAGGGTAAAAAAAATTCAAAAGGAGGTTAAAAAAAAAAAAAAAGAGAGAGAGAAAAAGGAGCACAACAAGGCAGTTTTAGAGTTGGGCAGCTTAGACAAAAAGGTTTAGAGATAAGCATATGTCATAAAGCACTGTGGACCTCCCACCAAGCATTTTTTGATGTGTAAAATTACCAATGGTTAGTGTGGCAGCAAGATAAGCCATTGGTTATAGAAATGGTGGGGTTTTTTAATCTCCATTTCATACGCAAACAGTAGTTGATAGAAAGTAGCGAAGCATATATAGTCTTGCTTTGGGGCTTTGTAGCTCCAGTAACATTGCTTGTCCTTTTCTGCAATTAGTTTCCCATGCATAGTCTTTCTACACCAAGCTCCTAGCGATGGCCATGCTAGACGGCCACAACAGCCGCATGGTGAGTTAAAGATGACACCAGCATCTGTCAGGGGCAGAGCTCTGCCTCTCTGCTTGAAAGTCCTTTCTACCCCTGGATTGCAGAAGAAAGAAATAGATGTCCCTTGGGATCCTCTTTCGAAGATAACTCTTTCTGTGGAAGTAGGAACACAAGGGAGAGGGCCCTTTTCTGGCTATTGCCAGCTGTAACAGAAAGAATACACATACTTGGTTCACGTGGTATTATTGTAGCACACAATACAGTGGATAAAATAGAATAGGACAGATTACGAGTGTGCAGTTTATCCTTCTTTGAGGGCTTAGAATATGAGACACTGAGATTACATGGAAGCCCATAAAAGTTATATCTTTTTTACTTCATACACCATTAGGTGAGGTCAGTGAAACAAAGTTAATACAATTTAATGAGATACATACATGGCAAGGATAACTCAATCGTCAAGTCACTCCTAGCTGGAAGATAAAATCACATGTGAAAGTTTAACAAGAATTACCATGGTCTGCAGCATCTCATGCAAATTGAACCTCTGGGGAATTATCAACAACTAGGATTTTCTCTAATCTCTAATCTTGCCGCTGCCTTACTGCAGCAAGATCCAGCATTACCTTGTTAAAGCAGAGAGGGTCAGTTTCATGTCTGTATTGAGCTTCCTTCTGGAGCTATGTGGAAGACACTCGAGCAGCGTTTCATATTGCTTCATCACCATTGTTCTTGAGTCCTTTCATTGAGGGGGAATGGTTACTTGAACCCAAACACTTTCTACAGCTAAGTCAGCTGGTTAGCATTAGCCATGTCCTCTAGTTCTCCCAGTTTTGTATGAGAGAGAAGAATGACCAATAGTAGTGTGACCCTATGGTGGGCATCTTTTAAGTGCACACTTGCCTCTATGTGTGCACTTAAACCTTAAAGGAAGGTTTCTTGTACTCGGATGTGAAAACACAGAGAGGTTTGATGGTTCCTGGTCTTCCTTGCTAGCCTTTCTCCAAAGGCTGAGGTAGCTCCCAGGATGTCTGGTCTCTCACTCAAATAAGTTTTCCTTTTCTAAGGAATTTAATGGAGCTAAGGTTGCTAAAAGAAATTTTGCACCTGGATGGAACAAATGTGTCTCCAAACTCTCTGTTTGGCACTCTTCAAGTGAATGAGCTGACCTGGTTTTGCTGTCACAGAGCACACAGTCAGTTGGGCTAAAATGAGCAAATTCCTGTTGTTGCTTCAGCTCTGTAGCGTGCAGTGATCCTGACCTTCACTGGTATGTTAAACAAACACTGACTCCTCGGACTTTAACAACTGCTTCTGTTTCCACATATCTCCAAAATACTGATGCTTTTGATAAAAAAGGTGGATGCATAGTATCCACAGATGGATACAAAAGTATCCATCCAGGCATGCATGCTGCGCTGGGCGCTCCACTGGGCATCAGCAAGCAGCCATCAACTGAACATCAATCATCATCACTGCAGCAAAGGAACGTTTTATGGTATACCGTCCTGTTGCTGTGCAAACCCCAGGCCACCCAAGTAACAAAAAACGGAGAACTTACCTAAAACTTTACAATCTTGTGTGGAGGATAGGAAAAAGATTCATTCATTCATAATCTGGGTGGAAAAGTAATGCAGGGCTTTTGCTTCCTTCTTTGATATCTGTAGAGCTCACTGTCATTTTTAGTGGTTCCTAGAGTCTTTAACAGCTCTAATGACAGAAAAAAACCAAATTCCCTCTGCTCACTAGCCCCCATGTAACATTGCAGGTGTCTACTATAAAGCTATTTATCAGTCACTTCCCTTTCCTCAACTGGGGAGATTTAATAGTGATAGCAAATGGATTCTAAAATCACTGGTTATTAAAAGCACCTGGGTTTTGTTTAATTTTTTATTTTCCCTTTGCACTCGGAGTTTCCAAAGAGTCTTGGATTGTTCTATGTGTCAAAAACAAAATGTAAGGACAAGACATATTTTCTCTCAGAAATAAGTGGATCTGAAAAATTTGCTTGTTTGTATTTGTGAGTTTAATAATGTTCTCTTTCTTTAAGCACTTGTCCATTCAGTTGCAAGGGAACAGGATGTTGTAGCTATGCCAGAATATTTTACTGAAGTACGAAAAATAAGGAAGTGACTTATAGACACCAATAAAATGGCACCCTATTCCCCAAGCTAGCAAACGACATGAATTTCATTAAAATTTATAGATAAACTGGAAAATAAATCTACCTTTACCTGTTGCAGTCTATTAAATTAATTAGGTGCAGAATGGTCCGTGCAGATTAGCATCGCCTTCACCCCAAAAGATCTAAAAATAAACACAAGAGGCACCGCATATCCCTTGTATTTGCTAGCAGAACATTGTTCTAGGATGTTTCACTACAAAAAGGAACATGCATTAGCAGTCAATTACTCATTGCCCCAAATGGTATCCCCAATTTGCCTTGGTTTTCTTGCTCCTCTGTGTTTGTAACAACGCATTCCAATACCATGTGAGTGACCTGAGGCCATGATTTAGAGCTACAAGTAAAGCTCCCATTTCTGTCTTTCTTGACTAAGGCTTGCTTTCTTGCCAAGGCAGGGTGCAGCAGGGCTTTCATCATTAGCTTCCCAAACACACAGCTGCCCAGGAATTAGTGAGTGGGGCCTGGGAGGAGGGAGATTAGGAATTGTCTCCTACGTCCTAACTGGCAGATTAGCCTTGTGTGGCATGCTAACACAAAATACACCCACCACCACCGAAAATGGGGAGCTCTAGGCTCTCAAGGACAGAAGCAGTAGCTTTGAGCTCATCTGCAGCAGCCCAAATACCTCCTACCTTCTGCTGTGGCCACCTTCCTATTTATATCCTTCTCAGTTACTCACAATGTTTGATTATGGTTTTCAGGGAATCATGTATTACAGACAAAGATGCATTAAATTAAAATTACCTTATTTATGTTCTGTGCTTGGTAGCAAGTTTCCATAGCCTGGTCTGTTGATAATGTATTACAAATGACTTCTTTAAGAGATTTTCTAATAAATTATTGGAAAAGGTCGACACATTGACCAATCATTTTACAGTTTTGTGCTTTTAAAATAATTTTCAAAGGGAAAATGGTATTCTGTTGTACCTTAAGTTACTTAAGTATTTGTGAAAGGGATTGTAAATCTTTGGGTTCTGTTATACTTGTGTGTTTATATACATACGTATTCATATATGTGATTGCTGAGTCCTCCTGTGTTCAGGAAATTACTGCTACAGAATACTGTACTATAAAACAGCATGGAAACACATATAAAGATGTGAATATATATCAGGAAAAAATTAAGCTTGAGACATTTCCATTTATATTGAAGGTTTAAGAATAAAAGCTGAGAAACTCAAATTCTCCCCTAAGGTTTCAAGGCATCACAGCTAGATTTACTGGAGCTCACACTTTTATTTCCAATGACTTTCACTCTCGATTAGTAAGATACAGGCAAGTGGTGTTGCGACATTTCTCACACTACTAAAAAGGAAAGATTTTTTGACAGTGGTTTTGTTCTAAACAAGCACGTTTCTAGCCGAGAAACAAATCGGCTTACCTCCACAATCTGGTGCACCAAGGTCTTCAAATTAGACAGAGATAAGTATGCACGGCCAGGCCTCCAGACATTTTCAAAAGCTCACATCAGCCGCTCAGCTTCCTATGAGTTGAAAGGCACTTTACAAAAGCACTTCCCACCCCTTGGGACTGACATTGAATCAAAAGGCCAGAGAGTTCGCACACAGCTTGAAAGGCGTTAGGCAGGATGCACTATGAAGCAGACATCATGGCAGAAAAAATCTACCTTCACCTGAAGGGAAAACCTCCTAGAAACTCATACTCTCCTGTATTCGTTGGGAAACTCACTTTTTACCAGGTAAATTGCCAAACCAATTCAATGCCCATGGTACCGCAGCTTCCTTCCTGTGGTTAATGGTTTATTACTGCGGCTAGGGGATCAGGCCCTCTATTATCACTTTTGCATAGCTGCAATATGACATGTAGGTAGAGGAAAAAATGGGTGATTTTATTCCTGCTAAGCATGTGTAAACACTAAGGTCTCTTTGCAAAACTTCTTTCTGATATATTTTTTTAAAAAATATTTCAAATTACATTCGTAACGTATGTCAAGGTAGGTTCTTTGGAGAAGAGCTCTGAATAAATGCTCTTTTGGAAGGAAATCTCATTTGAAAGGGTGCTGGAAGGAATCAGTGGGTGTTTCTTAAGGGTCTCTTCTGTTCTGCCATCTCTGTTATAGCTTTGCATGACTACTTCTTGCTTCATTATGCAATTGCGTCCAGGTTGTCTCAAATTGCTCCTTTCGTGGTAAAAACTAGCATTGAGCACCATTATGGAAATATTTTAAACATGTTTTTCTGTGAGTTGAAATGGGACCTTTTCACTTTTTGCTCCCTGCACTCCCCACACTTATCCTCTGTTACCAGCCAAGACAAGGAGCAATTTCGACACTGTCTTCCTGGTCACTCACCTGGCCTGTTTTGCTCAGTCGTCATTCTTGTGCCTTAGTTAACATTCATTAGCAGATAATTGTTTCCAGACCAAAGGTGGGTATACTGTAATTAGAATCTTTCTCTCAATTAAGGTTTCATATCCTCTAATGAGTAGGTAGATATGTACACTGCTATGCTCCCTGCATAAATAGGAGTGTTCCTATCCTACCACAGAATAGGCCAATTAGTTTTGCTGGGGTTTTTTTTGTGCGTATGCGTCTGTTTTAATAATGAAGCACCCTCCATGAAATACTTCATTTTCCTGATAATTTTATTTATTGAATGTGCCTTTGCTATCACTTGGCTGTAAAGCGCTCAAACCTTTATCCTTTATCCTGCTGTGCATGTATTTTTTATTATATACTCTGATAGTGCCTACCATGGTAGTGCCATGGATCATGAGTGTGTAGCACACGCTGCCTTGGCAAGTGACCAGAGTTTTGTGCCACAGTACAACAGATGGGAAGGTCACCTTCTCATCTAGCTTCTCACTAGCTGATCTGCAACAGCACTGTATAATTCAGGGATTTCCCGTCTGTAAGACAAATGTGTCTGTATTATAACACGAACCTCCTATATGGCAACAACAGAACAGCGATACAGCAGTAGGCTGTAAGCTACCCTGAGTTCCTTTTCTTTGTATGGTCAGCACCGACCACATGAGGGACTGAAAGGTGTTACTGAGTGACATTGTTCCAGTTGTTCTTTTGAACGACTTCAAAAAGCCACCGGAGGGGTGGGTGGGGATCCAATCTGCTCGCAAAATAGATCCTTCTAGCAACAGATATGCTTCTTCCCCCAAAGTGTCATCCTCCAGAGACCCAGCTTCAGCAATGTGGGGGTCAGTGCTAGGAAAGTCTTCACAGGCTTAATGTATGTCAGCTTTGAAAGGCTAAAAAATGATCTTAAAACTTTGGGGAAAGCTTCTGCAAACTAATTCCCAGTGCTGCAATAGATCAGACAGAAGTGAATATCCTTAGATATGAGACCTTAAAGCCCTAATCTTTTGAGTATAGAATATTCAATGAAAGCTATTTTAGTTGTTCGGCTAACATCTGTACCATAGGATTTTATTTTAACCTTACACCTGATTGCCATGGGAGTCTGCACATGTTTAAAGTCTTTTTCCAAGTCATGTCAGGCCCTAAAACTTGTGGTGTAACGTTTCAGACTGAGTTTGAATAGGGGTCTCTTGAAGATTTTTGTATGGAAATCTAGCTAAACATACATTGTTTCAAGTGAGCAGGAAATCCCATCCTTCCTTTCTAAACCAGGTTGAGCTATGATTAAAGTGTCCCTATTTGCAGATCCCAGCAAAGGCACTTCTGTGGAAGGGGTGATTAGCTGGGTGTGCTTTAACAACTTTGCAGCTCCATGCAGGTGATGGGAATGACGAGGTGCTCTTCCTGGATATCCATTCCTGAGTAAGGGGCAGTTCTTTGGTGAGATCATAAGACAAAACACTCTTGTCAGGCTGGCCATTTTCAGCAAAAGTTTGTGGTTATATTATTCATTATCTGAATGAAATTAGTGTCTTGTCTTGTTTTGGTTTGGTTTGGTTTTTTTCCCCTGGTGTTTCTCAGTGTATGTCATTTGAGTCTATTAGCAGGCAGAGATCAGAGAGATGTGGCAGGGTCCAGAGGCGCTCTGGGGCAATTTAGTCCTCATATGAGCACCAGCTTGAAGTGCACAAGCTGCCCTGGCGCACCATGGCAGAGCTGGCATTCCAATCAGACAGAGGATGCCTCTGTCCTTCTGCTGCCTTCCAAAACTAGGTCTCTCAGGCTGTTGCTTTTATCTGTTTCTGGGAAATTTTCTCAACTGTGTTATCCATTATCCTTCATCAGCATGCAGAAGTGGCATTGTGCCTTAGCACTCAGTAATTTCATTTGCCCCCACTAAGCTCTAGGTGGGAAAGACATGAAACTCATTGTCAAAGCAGATGAAAGCTGTACAGCAGAGTGCCCTTTTAAAGCTCACAGGAACCTGACGGACCAGTTCAGCCCATTTTACTGGGGTACACTCCAGGACAGATATCGGCAGCTAACATTCTCCTACTAACCTGATTATCTGTTTATTTTGAACAATATGTGGCTTTGTGCAGCAGAAAAATCAAACAATCAAAGGTGGATGACCCCTCATGAAAGGAATCAGGAGATCCCCTGGAAAGGCTAGACCAGCCCGGTAGTATCCTTAAATCTTACAACTAGTGCAATCATGTCTGTGCTTTAAAATACTGTTGCTTCATGGCTCTTCCCAAGCTTACCTTGGCTTAGTGAATCAAAGAATCACAGAATCATAGGGTTGGAAGGGACTTCTGGAGATCATCTAGTCCAACCCCCCTGCCAAAGCACATTTACATAGAGCAGGTTGCACAGGAACGTGTCCAGGCAGGTTTTGAATGTCTCCAGAGATGGAGACCCCACCACCTCTCTGGGCAGCCTGTGCCAATGCTCTGCCACCCTCAAAGTAAAGAAGTTCCTCCTCATGTTTAGGTGGAACTTCCTATGCTCAAATTTGTGCCCATTACCTCTTGTCCTGTTGCTGGGCACCACTGAAAAGAGCCTGGCCCCATCCTCCTGACACCCACCCTTTAAGTATTTATAAGCATTGATAAGATCCCCTCTCAGTCGTCTTTTTTCCAGACTAAAAAGACTCAAATCCCCCCGTCTTTCTTCATAACAGAGGTGTTCCAGTCCCCTAATCATCTTGGTAGCCCTTTGCTGTACCCTGTCCTTCCCTGTCCTTCTTGAACCAGGGAGCCCAGAACTGGACTCAGTATTCCAGGTGTGGCCCCACCAAGGCAGAGTAAAGGGGGAGGATGAACGTTCCTTTCATATCCTCACTGGCAGCACTTCTGGCTCTTTGCAGGATTTAGAGACCTATTTTACTTTCATTGCTTTTCTTTGGTAACTTATATCCTTTCCTAGTATTCAAGTGCTTGACTGGATGCTTAACTATCTTAACTGTTAGGAATGATGCTCCTCTTCTGCAGATACTTCCGAGAGTCATATCAAAGCTGGGCATAGCCAGTGAGAAAGTTTGCTTTTGGCTGAGGTTCTTAATAATGAAACTTAATCTATTCCAGTCTGGTGTGGTGGTCACCAGGTAATCATGTAAACTGATCATTTGGGTCACATAACAAAGCAAGCTGATGGATCCCTTTTACTCTGCAGCTCTGACAAGCCACTGACCCTTAAATAAAGTTGAAAAATATCTTAGGAGAGCAGGTGTGTTGTTTATTTGTTTGGGAACTTTGATCAAAAAGAACCCTGTAGCACTGATACTTCTTTCAATTACTTTTTGCAAAAGAACACATGTTCCTTTGAATGCCATTGATTTGCAACAACATACAAAATGAAATAATTTCGTCAACCATCTTTTCCAGCTTCTGAATGTTTTGCTTAAAAATAAATGGGAATAGCTCGTTTTATCTCAGCTTTTCATTGTCTTGTCTTTTTCTGGAGAAAGAAATTCTAACAAAGGAAAAGCAGATAAAAAGCAAGAGTAAGTAGGTCTTGGCCATCAAAACAAAGTGAGACATATTTAAAGAATGGTTTATGAATTAAAACAGTCTGTGAAAATTTTCCAGCATTGCAAATCATCTTTGAACTGTTAATTTTCCCTATAAAATTTAATTGTCCTTTTTTGCTATCCCTTTTTTCCAGTCAGTGGACACACACAATATCTCTCCTTTTTCTTTGAAGGTAAATAAGGAAAATTGATGTTCTCAGTATTTACCTAGATAGATTTTCAAAAAGTCTTACTGTCCTACAGTTTTTAATGCATAACTGTCACCAGATTAAATAGTATGAAATCTTTATGGAGTTGAAGGCCTGAAGTTACTAAATGGACCATTTAATTAGTCTACTTTTTACTTTAATTTCATATACCACATAAAAAAATAGAAAGGAATGCCGAGACAGAAGTTCTCCTAATGTCAGTGTGAATCACCGCAAATGAATAACATTAAATCCCCTCTCAAATCCCTGATCCTAGAAGCAGTGGCAGAATCAGACCTGACTTCAGCCAGTACTTACCTCAGTTGGGCAGTCTCTCACACGTCCTTCGAATCTGCATCACATTTCTCAACAAGTGCCCTCAAAAATGTTCAATCAGGAAAACAGACAAGCTTGTGTGCAAAAGTGTTGACTGTGATACTCAGTTACTATATGTTCCCTAAGAGAACTCATAAACCACCTCAAGTAGAAATTGTTTCTTTTAAATTTATTTTGTTTTTAATACATAAATGCTTTCTGCATGTTTCATGGGCAGCCCTGTGGTCTATCCACCACAGAATTCCTAAATATGTTTGCAAGTATCCCAGTGGTATCTCAGGGATGTAAGCAACAAGGGAGGCTTTGGTGACTGCCTTAAGAGGTAAATTGTGTCTCCCTCCTGTGCAGATCAGCAAAATTGCAGTGAATTTCTCTGTAATGTAAAGAATTAGCTTGCCATTTCTTCTCTTCTTTAAGAAGCAGAAGTACAACGTTAGTTCCATTTATTACAGCCTGTAAACACTAAAAACGTCCACTTTTAACATATCAGTGCCTCTCTAATGGCTCACTGTAGAAGGAGCTGAAACTATCAATTTGTCTTCCAGCAATTTGCTTTGTAAAGAGAGAATTGATGAGGACTCTCAACAAAGTAGGCAAGCTTGTCTTTTAAAAGACAACTGTCTCTGTCTTCTAATTTTCAGGCCAAATATTTCCTACAGATTAATTTTTTTGAGAGCATCATGACCTTCCAGTGGCATTTATTCTTCATCTATCGTGTTCCTAGCTGAGAGTATAGGAAGGAAAGAAAGAAGGGAGCCACAGAGACCCCCCCTCCTATCCAGTCATGGCTTTCCCCATCAAGGTTTTAAACGCCACCACCGGTGTTGTGTAAACGCAGGTTCCCTGTCTTTTGTTGTAATGTCGTCACCTAGGTGACTCTCACTACAAGAGAGACATTGATATTCTGGATCGTGTCCAAAGAAGAGCAATGAAGCTGGTGAAGGGTCTAGAGAACAAGTCTGGTGAGGAGCAGCTGAGGGAACTGGGGTTGTTTACCCTGGAGAAAAGGAGGCTGAGGGGAGACCTCATCGCTCTCTACAACTACCTGAAAGGAGGCTGTAGTGAGGTGGGGGTCCGTCTGTTCTCCTGAGTAATAAGTGATAGGACAAGAGGAAATGGCCTCAAATTGTGCCAGAGGAGGTTCAGATTGGATATTAGGAAAAATTTTTTCATTGAAAGGATTATCAAGCATTGGAACTGGCTGCCCAGGGAAGTGTTTGAGTTACTATCCCTAGAGGTATTTAAAAGGCATGTAGATGTAGTGTTTAGTGGTAACTTGGCAGTGCTAGGTTAGTGGCTGGACTTGATTTTCTTAAAGGTCTTTTTCAACCTAAATGATTCTATGATTCTATGACTCTGCTATCAGTATCTGTGTGCTTTCCTGGGCAGGAACTGCAATCAGTTCACAACACCCAGCCAGAAAGCCAATATGCCCAAAGTTTGAGACCCACGCTAGCTCTGCCCAAAGTTTGAGACCCACGCTAGCTCAGCAGAGCATGCAAAATTAATCCACTGTATCTTGCTGTCCTGTTTCCTGGGAGTGTGCTGTTTGTCAGTGCTAATTACAAAGATGGCACTGCTTGATTCATTGGGAGGTAAGAGAGGCAGATGGCATGTTCCTTTATTAAAAATCAACCCACTCCTCCTATTTGCTGTAGCTCTTTTTGCCTTAATTAGGATTTACATTTTAAATGATCAGGGATCTACTAAGCCAGCATGGTACCTCATTTTCAAGGATATATCTTCAGGTCTCTACCTGAAGGGAGAGTCATGGATTTGTTCCACTTCATGTCGCTTGGTTTAAGAACCCACTGACTTGCTTTATCTCTGCTAACTTCAAAGTTTCCAATTGTGTGAATGCAGCCTCCAACTTGGCAAAATGCAAACCCAAAACTTTCAGCTGATTCCAAATGGTATTCAGAGGAAGATGTGGATATACAAAGCTCTGGCTTGCTCAATGGAAGCCTTTAATTAGCCATTAACCAAATATAATCTTTTGATGCCTGGGACCAGGAAGGAAGAGACGGTAAACAAAGCTTTGTAGGCTTGCAGCTTATTCTGGAAATCACTGGAAACACATTTCGTTTCTGTTCTTAAACAGATGCAACAACTTTAGTTATGTCTCAGATATGAGATGCTAAGAGCAACAGGGGATGGTAGGACCATACATCCTCTCTGTGAAGATCAGGTGCAGGACAATAATAAAGGCATAATCAGAGTTATCTTCCTGCTGCTTTCCAATCATCATTCAGCTAATAGGGGCTTTATAGATTAAATAGCAAGTTGCGGCTAAGTTAGGCAAGTGCAACATAAAAAAAAATACTGATGTTTAAAGAAATTCTGTGAACTTAGTCGATGAAGCATAGCATCTCATTCATATTAATATCCAGCAGAGACCTGGTTGTTCCAGTCACTGATTCAATCATTTTCTTGCCTAAGTATTTAACTTCCCTCTGTGCATTCTTTGTCAAATTCTTCCCTTCAGCATTCACCTCCTTCCTTGCAGGTGTTCCCAAGGTTAAATTCCCAGCCCTGAACCCCTGCTCCTCACGGTAGCTTCTGGGGAAAAAGGGCTTAAGAAAAAAAAAGAAAAAGGTAGCAGCTACAAAAATTGTTACAGAATGCGTACATAAACATGTACATATACATACACGTGTATACACACATTTATATTAAAAAATATCTGCAATGTACCATTAACCTCCGCTATCTCTGTGTGACAGTGCTCCACCTGCTGGTAGAGGTTGGCAGCATGGTAAAACATTTCTGTGTTTAAAGACTGGTAGTTATGCTCGCTGCAGAAACCCACAGCAGACTGGGCTGCGCTGACAGGAAAGTAGCTGGAAAACCAAGCGTGGTGAAAGCTGGGCAACCATGCTGCAGTGAAGAAAGACTAGTGCCCCCACCACTACCCAGTATTTCTGGCTATGTAGGCTATGTACTGGCCATGTAGGATAACGGGGAGACACTCAGAGTGAAGGGCAAGTCTACATTTGGACATCTCTCATGCTCAAGCCCCTTGCTAAATGTTGCCCTAAGCTGACAGCATGAAAATAGGCAACTACCAAGGCTGATAATTGGTATGTGGTATGTTCCCTTGCCTCTTTTGTCAACGACTTTGCCTATGTCCTTATTGTCTTGAGTAAATGTACTTGGGGAAATTTGGGCACGATGTCGTCTTCTCTTCAGACAGTAAGACTGGGAGCAACATCACATTCCTTTGAGCAGCTAGCCTGGACCAAACTATGGCTATGGAGGCTCAGTTCTGGTGAAGTTCCAGTTAAGGAGCACATCACTATTAGTTAGTCTGCGCTGCCAACAAGGCTCTGTAATTGCAACTCCACACTCTGACAGAGCAGTAGAAACATCAACTGTTTGTAGCTGTGAACCCCTTTCCTTTGCTCCCTGAGACACTCGGTTTTCGTCTTTGAACTCTTGGCCATATGAGGATTTTAACTGCAGTCACAGGGTTAGGAAGATTTGTAATTCTGGGAACAGATGCTACAGAAATGTGAGCAGTTTGCAAAGAATCAGGAATTTTAAGAAAAAAAGTTTCTCTGTCTGCCATCCTCCTTTTTAATATCAACTTTCTTGTATGAACTTGCACCAGGGAATTTTTTGTTTTTTATTTATGTTTTTGTGAAGAGGAAAGAGATTATACCTAAGCAGAAGAAAGAATGGAATTAAATTAGCAAAGATAAAATATTTACTATGGGAAAATGCAAAGCAGGGACAGAAATCAATTGTGATAAGAATTGATATGTGAAAAGAACCTCTTAGCCTTGTCAGATACTTTGTGGGAGAAAGCCTTCAGTCAGAAATGTACTGATACTAAATTATGCCTGGATCTGATCTAGTTCTAATAATTGAAAACTCCCACTGGTGGAACAGAACTGGCTTGCTGAATGACCACTAATTTCTCAGACTGGATATTTAAGTAGACAAAGGTGTTGCATGTATCTAATCAGATTTGTATTTTTATTCTATGTCACTCTACATCCTACAGTGTGTCAGGATTGAAAATTATCACAGCACGCTCTGTGTAGACATGTGTAGGTGAGACGTGCATTTTCTTTAGCACTGAAGCATTTTCTCTTCTGTCTTTGCAGCTGTGATTATTAATTCTGAAAGCAGATTTTCTGAAAGATACATTACAAGTGTCCAGATTAAGCCATTTGTTTGTTTATTTAATACCTTATTAAAACCTCTAGCCTCCAGATTTTGTAGTTCTGTGTCTGTCAGAGAGCTCAGTGTGATTTTGCAGATAAGGCTTGCATGTGAAGAGAAGAATTCTTTCTCGGCTCCTGTTATTTGTGCGTGTGGTTCCGCATCCCCAAAAGAAACACTGCACTCCAGTAACTGTGGTCGCAAACCATCTGAACTGTCTGTGTCTCTTTTTTCTGTTTGAAAGACAAACTGTCTTCTGTTTGAAAGACAAACTGTGCGTTTTGCTTGTGAAATGATTTAAAGAAAAAGGGAGCAGAAATAAGGACTACAGAGAGAATAAAAATCTTGCTCAGGATTATAAATTTTAAATTCTTTAAATATTTTACCTACTGTGACTCCAAGAAAATGTTAAAAATTCAGTAAATAGTTATTACTTCAGGGGAACTTAGTGTTTGTCCTTTTTCTCCCTACTAAGTTGTTTCAAACTTTTCTATGATCTCATGGCTTATTCTTTTTGAGGGCTCTTATTGCACGTTGCCCACTGTGGTCACTGGAAATTTTCCAGTGTCACCACTAAGAGTTGGATTTGTCCTTTGTGTCCTGATTCATGGCAATAACATATCATATCTCTGTCACCCTCACTCCCATGAGTACAGAACAGTAGTCCACAGGGAAATTCTGCCGGGAGCACAACAAACACTCCTTCACGCTTTCTGGCACACAGCAGAGCCAAAATAAAATTTAATTGTCAAATATACTTTAAAAATTAAATGTCATTTGCTACTAAACTTTTATTCCAACTTTGATGAGCACAGCTTTCATTATACTCTCAAAGGAATGATTTATGACTCCAAAGAAAGCTTTCTGAAATGGTATTTTTCCACCTGCAAAGTTCAGGGAAGAGAGAATTGTGGGCACCTTCTTGGCACATGACTGTTGCCAGGGAGACTGTCTACAGTGTGTGTCTACGGCGTGGTTGGCAGGTGCAAGAAGCCCTGTCCGCTTGATGTACTCCCAGCCTGTACATGGAGGCCTCTCTGGGCATGACTGGTGCTAAACCAGGTTACCAAATGCAAAATATGTTTCCAATACCACCTGCCACCTGCACCTGGAGAATCACAGTTCTCGGATAAGAAGTTCTCAGAGAATAACCCCGGTCTTGATAGCAGGCTTAAAATTATCCCCCAGATGTAATGTAGCTGTGCCTGTATGTCAGTGGCTCATGTGGCTGGAAGCCTTTCCCACCGAAGGGTGATGCACAAACAAGGCAGAGCATGAGAGGCAGAACATACACCTTCCATCTTGCTTGAATGCTTGGCACTGAAGAGGAAAACACGGCAATGACAGTTTATAAACCTGTGTCTAAAATGTAGATTCAAGTTATGCCTTTGTCGTAGTCTTGAGTGCAATGGGGACTGTGTTAACAAGGGGCAATACTTGTGAAATTACATAACGAACCTTATGCCATGCCCTACACCAGCAGAAGGGGTTTACAATAACACTGTAGTGTATTTGACCCAGGTCAGCTGTCAGGACAGCAATATCACTGACAATTTGTACATTGCTTGCATCTTCCTCCAACATCACCTGCTGGAGATATTAAGGAGGGTGAAGATAGAAAGGCCTCAAACACCTTAGTTCCAGGCTATTGAGTACACCAGTAAGGGCTCAGTTTGTAGCAAAAGCCATAGAGCTGTCTATGTTGGGATACTAAGCTTTGAATTGAACTGAAATGGAGGAACAGCAGCAGGGTATCACATAAAACTGAGATGTTACATTTCATCCCTTTCCTGCTTCTGCTCAACAGACCAAATGTGCTCCATTTGTAATTCTGCTATGGCCTCACTGCTGGATGACATGCAGATAATTATCTCTGCTATGAAAGTAACTTGGCCATTTTACTCCATACCTTGGGGAGATGTTGAGGAAAGGGATAGCGCTGCGTAATGAGCTTCTCCTGTGGTGCCAGAGGAAAAGGATTCAGAGCTTGAGATGGTCCTGGATGGCTCAGGATGAGAACAGATGCATACCTCCAGGGCTTGCCAAGCTGGAAACTCTCCTCCTTTATCATGGTTCAATGTTCCCCATATGTAACATGCCAAGGCTGCTCAGTTTTATGTTTGCCAGTTGGGAGAGGTGAAGCCACAATTCTCTTTCTGTCTGTGAAGCCTGATCCAAGGTGTTTTACTTTGACTGACAGGATGATAATAGGAGAATGTCCCAGGACAACTGTCATCACTATTGGGTCCACCACAAATACAGTTGTTCTTGTAATTCTGAGCAAGCACTGTCCTGTTTACTGCTCCGTTATGTGCACAACTTCATGTGGCCAGACGGTAGGAATGTTTGATAAGCCTGGCTACTGTACAGCTAGCCAAAACAAGGAACTAGTGAAATGTGTCAATCCAGGCTGCAAGGTTTGAGAGATGCCCAACTTCTAATGTTATGCTATGTCTTAACACACGCATGGCCACTGCTTCAGCTTTGCCCTGACCTCCATCGAACCACCGTGCCATTCTGCGTGCCCCATGAGGAAATTCAGAAAATAAGTGGAAACGTCCATAATATTAGCTTGTATGGAAGTAATCAGGGTAGATCTTACTCCCAATAATTCAAGCTGAACTTGCTGGGGATTATTATGTAAGAGTTTCCATGGCACCATGTGGATGGGAGCGATGATGTGGAGCAGAGTGCCACTGTACCAGCTGAGCTGCAGCAGCCGATGTTACAAAATTATTTTCACACTCTTGAGCCTCTCTGCAGTATGGAGTGGTGTCATTTGTGAGACGGCGCTTGCAGCTGGGAATGTTAGGTGACACTCCTTGTGAATGAGCAGCTAAACAGGGGCCTAGATGGCTTGCTCTCTAGCTCCACATGGCCCACAGCCCCCAGCTCCAAGACAGCCCTGTCTAACTCTCACTCCAGAGATCCCTATGTTCTTAGAGTTCGCAGAGATAATCCTGCTGCAAGGCATCCCAGCCAACAAACCTCTGTTCCTCATCACAAAAGGTTGCAGCAGGTACACAAGCGTTGACTGTTTCAGCTAAAAATAAATTATTTTGAAAACATAAAGCCACTCCAAGAAACAATTTTCTTCATCCAATATCTGTAAAGTTTTTAAGAGAAGATGTTTCAGTGATTTTTCTCTTCCCTCAGCTGGAATATGGGCAAGTTAAGTTTAAAAAATATTTGAAAAGCTCATTCTTATATTCCTTTTTGCCTCGACTCTTGTCAAGACTTCTTGTTCTTTACATCATACATGCATTGTCAGCATTCATTTTTCCTCTAAAATTTTTGAACCATTTTTACCCATCTATTTCGAAACATTGTTTCTTGTGACCTTTGACATCATGAAACGTAGTTATAGGAAAATAAGGGAAAATAGTACCAACATAGCTGATTCTGAATTTAGTTTTATAAATTCAAAAAATTTGTTAGATAAGATTTAGAGAAACAATCAAACCTTAGTGTCCTTGCCTAAGTAGACTTCCCAGAATCACTGAGGTTCTGATGTTAACTAGATTATCAGGAGAGTAGAGGCCTCAGGGCAGCAACCAATCTTCTTACTGGTAGTAGACCAGTATTTAGTACAATAGGATCCCGCTCATTACTACAATACAAATTTAAGAATCAATTTATTACTGGTAATAATTTTATCATTACTGATACTACATTATTAATATTAGAATTCTATCTATCTGAAGTGTCAAAAAATAAAATGGAAATCCTGCATAATTCCACTGTGGAAACCAGTGAAAGCTACAAAATATTACTACTTAATGGCTGTCCTGTGTTGAGCAACACAGGACTAATTTCTCTTCTAATGCTGGCAAAAACTCCACTTTTGGAAGACTGTCTGAATTCATGAAAATATTTACTTTATAGCCAGCTAGGCCATGTGGGATTCAAGGTCTCAGTGTTTCGAGCCTTGCCAGGTGCAGGGATGAGGAGAAGCGAGGCCTGGGCATTTGACCCAGGCTGGCCAACAGGATTATTTCATACCATGAACATAAAATTCGATACAAATTAGAAAGTTTGCTGCATACTTTCTCCCTCCATTCATGGCGGCGGTCCAGAGAACTCCTTGCCCCGGTGCCGGACCCTTGAGCCCTTTCCTCCCTCCCAAAGCCATTGCGCTCGCAGTGTCCGACGTTTGCTGTCCACTGCTGGGAGTGCACAGCTTCCTGCTGTTGGAATTGGCTGAGTATAATTCTTGTATATCTTATATTAGTATCAGGATTAATACTGGTTCTTTAGTATTATTGTTAATTATTTAGTCTTATCTTATTAAATCTATTTATATTTCAACCCTTGTGTTTCCTTGTTTTCCCCGATTCCCCTTTCTGGATGGGGAAGGGTCACCAGGTGATAGAATAATTGTCTAAATGACAATAAATTGTTATGGGTTTTCTCAAACCATAACAATGACTTAGAAAGTTTCAGATCATATTCAAAAAGAAATCTTGGTCACTATCTATGGGATGAGTCCCTTGAGTTTCAAAACTACTTTTACTTTGAAGCCACCTTCTACACTGTGATAATACCTTGATCTTTAAGTATCTAAGAGATCCCAAACTTGAGGAAAGGACTGCTAGTCCTTCAGCATGCCATGAGACAGTATTAGTAATTAAGAGCAATAACGTGTGATGAACAGAAAAGCTTGTTTTCTGTCAGGACACAGCCTCATATTTCTGTGTTCTTCTACTCCAACAAATGATGAATAATTTTTTTTGGTAGCTTCAGAAAATTGCATCCAGTGACAAAGGAGAAGAGAGACTAAACACGAGCTGCAACATACCCAATGTAAAATTATCAATATGAAAATACCAGATATCTGTGCTAAACATAGCATTATCATTTGCAATCAGGACAAACATGACAGCAGTGATATCAAGCAGTTGACAATCATGCTTTGGTTCCAAACCAAAGGAGCTCTTTTCATGATCCACTATTAATATTCAGGGCATGATAAGATTGCACAGCTCAGTGGATTCTTTCGCGGTGGAGTAAGCCTGTCCTGCAGATGTTTACCACCAAGTATTATCACCACATCTTTAAACACTCCTGCAGTGCTTGCTTTGAGAACAGGAGAAAACGACACACCACCCCTCACATCCCCCACCCTGCTTTGCGTCTTCTTAGAAGTGTGACTGAAGTCACCTGCATCTAAAAGCTGACCTTGCTTATGATCCCTGGGAGTAGGCTTTTTAGCCACAGACATTGGGTCTCTGACCCTGAGGTGATCCACCTAGAAACTTCTGGAAGTTCAATTAAACTGCAGTAGCCCACCTCAGCAAACCTTGTCTCACTGGACAAGGAAGCCAAAGTAGACAGCTCTGTATGTATTTTCCTGTGTGCCTCCATCGTCACTCAGCTTGCTTAAAACTTGCTGGGGCAACAAGTGACAAAGGTCCCCAGCAGACCTATGAAAGCCTAAGCTGGTTGTATATCAGGATGCTGGTTTGTTGCTTATCAGATATGTTCTAGCATTTTTCCTTTGAAAGAGCAGTTTCCCAGCTAGGAGCTGAATACTGTCTTAATTAGTAAAAATCACTTGCTTTGAAAATAACAAAAATGTTACCATAATTGTCAAAATGATGGTTCAGTAATTCAGGAATACTTGCTATCTTGCCGGCAGTAAGTTGTGGACCTAATCCAAAGCCCAGGAAGCTCAGCGAGAAGCTTTCTGTTGGCCTCAGCAGGTCTTGAATCAGGATCTTCATTAAGATACAGGAAGAAAACAGCCATCATTGTAGTGCTGAGATGGCATGCATGGATAAAATACAAGTGCTAAAGTTAGTGAAGTGGTTCCTGGATGTAACATGTGAAGTATAATAGCATCTAAAATGGTATATCAATGCAAGACAATATTATTATTCCAGCTATTAGCAATTGGAATTCACAGGCATCCCTACCACATGTTGGATGTGCATTCTGTTTTCTGACAGCATTTTAAAACTCATTAAAAAGAATATTAAACTAATAATGATAAATGATAAACCAGTTTTCCTTACATTCTGGTTAATCACAAAATCATATCTACCTAGTCTTATAACAAGCAAATTAGTTGAAATGCAAAGTGTCTTCACTGAATAGCCATGTAAGGAAAAAGCTAAAGAGGGAAAGCGGGAGGTAAATCACCTAGTCAGTGCAAAAATATTTAGGTTCACCCTACATGCTGTGCTCCATAATACAAATGCCACCCCCCCAGCCCCTCAAATATCAGGTGATATCATCTAAAATGCTGAAACAACCACTCATTTTTATACTGGGATTTGGATTTTGGTCTGTACCTTAACACAAGCAATTCCTGCACTGGTGTTCTACTGATTTATGACTGGACTGTTATTTATTTAGTGGAAAGGGGAAAGGAGTGTGTCCTACTTCTAAGGAAACAGCAGACAAATCACACCAAAACCTTTTTTGCGATTACTCGGTTACACTTAGCAGTGAAATTAAAATTCAGGAGAAAAGATTTTGATAACTGCTGAAGCAGCATCTTGCTTTTCCAGATGCTCTGCATGAAAGTGACATTCTACACCCCTTAAAATAATACAATGCATTGGCAAGTGATTGAGGACAAAGTTTGCTTATTTAATTAATAGAGGGCTGCACATCATTCAGCAATAAAGCCTGTGCGCGCAGCTCCACTGAAAGTCATATGTGCCTCAAGTAAGGATTATGGAGGATTTCGGTCCTCCTGTCAAAACCTGGATTCTTCAAAACCCTCATCAGTTGCCATCTCCCACAGCAGAGTCCACAATTTTGAACAAAGGGTGCAAGGGGACTCTCCTGGCTTCACCTGTGGAGAAGAAAAAGAAGTGGCAGACACTGCTACCTTTTAAAGCACAGCAGAGAAGGATGGACCCCATTTAATAAAAAAGAAAATAAGCTCAGATGTTAAAATATGCAAACTGCTGGGAAAAGACAGCTTTGATAAAGTCCAGCCCCCTAGCCACTACCTTTCAGGCCAGTGAGGTTAAAGTCACTCCTGCTTGCTTCCTTTGCCTCTTACAAAAGCAGCTTTATGCCTTGTATCTCCACCAACAATCAGTGGAGAAGTTGGCAAGCTGTCCACAGGCACAAACTCCTAGTGACGGGAGTAGACTTACAGACAATTCAGAAGAAAGAAGAAAACATGATCAATTCATTTGCGATGGGAGCAATACGTATGTTATGAAATAGTGAAGAACAACCTGAATGCGTGTACAACTTCCATCATAACTATATCTACAGCACGTACTTCATACTTCCGCACCTATTTCTGTCTAATAAATATCTTCTGTTCTTCTTTTCTTGGCTCCCCTATTTCACTCACATTTACTGCAGAGTTTGCTTTTAGTTAGTTTTATGTGCTGGGATTTTGAAAGTAGCTTAAGGCTATTGACTTTCAATAGGATTTGGGTAGCTAATTGCCTTCTCCTTTGTACTTCACAAATTCTAGACATAGTTCTTCTGTGAGTTCATTTTAGTCTTTTGTGATTGAATTTCCTGAAACGTTATATCCCTCTTGGAAGGAAGCAAAAAAAAAGTGTCCCTGTTTATTTTTAATGTAAACCGAGGGAAATAGTTGTCCTCCTTCCTTTAAATGTCCAAAGTTCTTGGTCTCTTATCTTTTTAAGTTAAACAATCCAGATGTCAAATGCATTAATTGAAGTCTCCTTGAGATCTTGATTCCAGTCTGGCAGAGGATCTGGGTGATACAGTTTTTCTCTGCAGTCCCTTCTCAGCGTGTGCCATGCGGTGCTGTATCAGAGACTGTTAAAGGGGTCAGAATGCTAAAAGTTAATAAATATAGTCTTTGGGCTGCCCATTCAGCCAATGTGCTTCTAATTAGAAACTTTTATTTAATTCTTTCACAGCCAACCTAAATAATCCATTGCTATCTATCTGTCAAATTTGACAAGCAGCTTTGACCTCTAGTCATGCAGAGTATCTTTCATCTCACTAGTGGTTAGCTATGAGTTAAACCCTGCTTACTGCCAATCTCAGAGAGCAAAAAGCAAGAGGCAGTTAGTACAAAACAGAAGCAAATCACTCACCCAACATAGTAGACAGCTCCACTAACAATAAAGGAAAAAATATGTGTAATCTATTTAATGGTAGCAGAAGTCTTCCAAAGGCACTCAGAAAGGCAGAGCAAGAGACAGAAAGTGCAGGGAAGAAGCAAACCGCAGCGTAAGCTTTTGTCAACTGCTACCTCAGCAAGAGTGAATCAGTCAGACGCACAACTGAGAGAATCGCACGTAGAAAAAAAATTAGGAGAAACCAGAGGTTGTAGGGGGAGGCGGAGAGAAGCATTAGCCACTGCCTACAGTGTGTCCTTTTCCCTGTTTATCTCTGTCTTTACTGACTGTGTGGACTGTGCTCTGGCTTCCAGCGCCTCAGTGGCCCACTCAGCAAGGGATGAGGATAACTGTACAGACTACGTGTGCTGCAAACCATTTTGAAAGTAATTTACGCAGAAGGACACTTTGCTGGAAATGGAAAAGAAGTAGGAATAGAAAAGGAAATAGAATAGTCTGTAGCAGCTTTTTTTGCCCAACCCATTAGTGCTGTGTGACTGTCACTAGGACAAAGGCACCTCCATTAGAGTAGGAATTATTTAAACTCCTCCAAAAAGGTACTAAGTGGAGTTAGCAATTTTTTAAGGTCACACTAGCTTTTGGAGGACTACCTTTGCCTAATAAAAGAAGACTAGACTGCTATTCTGTTAATTAAATTATATAGAGCCTCCAAGATGATTTTATGTCAGCATAACTTGTGTCAGTTTTAAGTTTCCCATTGTTTTGCCTTCAAAACCATCTCCAGACAGGGATCTGCAGAAAAGCTAGTGTACGTGAACCTGTGCCTAGTCAGGGGGTATTACTTCTCCTATAACCCAGCTACAGTGACAATACCACTAAAGGATGGGTATGAGCACTTTATAGATAAGCAAATATTGATGCCAATACTGGCTCCATTTCCCTTCCAGGTTTCCCCGAGTAATGTATCTCAGCATTATCCGTTATAAAATTTGCCGTCACGGCTGCTGGTTCTCAGCTTCCCCAGGCACAAAACGTGACCCTTGCTGATTGAGCTATCAAAGGAACTGCTTTAGACTCTCATGTTTTCAAACCGCTGTGGCACAGGGTCAGGAAATCACCCTTATTAAGCAAAGCCCTGTAGCCCTTTATGACCATGTACTTCTTTCTTGCAAAGGTTTGAAGGTGTATATCTCCAGCAGAACTCTGCAGTTTGAAATAAAGAGCCAGCCTTTGTACGCACGATTATCACAGGTTTGGAACTCCTGTGAATTGAACCAAGGGAGTAAATTAAATACACACTGAACAGCATTTTACAGACTGAAAATCCTTAGGGCACTAGAAGCTCATTTAGAAAAACAAAAACAACCAACAAGCCCCCCTCCCCAAATACCAGTTAAAAGTCCACTTATATCATAGAATCATAGAATGGTTTGGGTTGGAAGGGACCTTAAAGATCATCTAGTTCCAACCCCCCTGCTATAGGCACAGACAGCTCCCACTAGACCAGGTTGCCCAAAGCCCCATTCAGCATCGCACGTATGGCATCTACCATCTGGGTCCAAATTTAATGTTGACCATGGTACCTTCAAGACCAGGCCGTATTAATTTCCATAACTTAAGCTAAGGAGTCATACTGTCCAGCTGTCTTGGGAAAGACATAACGTGGAACATGGGTGAATGCTAGGCTAACCCCTTTCTTGAATCAGAGCCTGTTTAATATACAGGGAAGGACCCACAGTCTCTGCTAAGTAAAGTAAACTACAGAGGAATTGATTGTAAAAAGATCAAAATCAGATATATAATGTATGGCAGATTCGACCTTAATAATATTATTCATGTTGGGAAGAAATAGCCTGAGATGAGAGAAACAACAGCAAAATAATTTTCTGCAAGTGGATATCCCTAGCTTATAAAGCTCACCTTGTTCAAAATGGCATAGAAAATTTAATTACGTTAGTAAGGAATTTCTGGTAAGTCATTGTATAATCAGGCAAATTTGAGTAGATATGCCAGCAATTACCAGCACAACTGCATTCACAAGTTGCAACTTAATTGTTTTATTGAGTGTCAGTGCTCTATATTTGGGAAACTACTGTGTTTCAGGTAATCATAACATAGTAGCATCACAGAAAGTTAATAACACATACAAGCACACTGTCTTTCTACAGTACTATAATGAGCTATGAGACTAGAAGTAGCTGATCAGCATTTCTTGATTTGTGCTCATGTATTACCATTCCACACGATGCCACTAAAAGTGATTCAGTTTGCTACGGATATGCCCAAGAGGCTTGGTCAGGGGAAACTTCCACCCTCAATACCCTTATCCTCTGCCTCAGTAGCTCAGACCATCTCTTCCTGGAGCTTCACATGTGTCCTCATCCCCACGACAGTTTGGGGCAGAAAAAACATCCCACTAGCACCCTTACTGGGTCCAATGACTCCAGACCAGTCCGTATCTATACGCTGGACTACAGCACTGTGGAGCAAATCTTGTCCTAGAGACTGACAGAGCATGAAAGCCAAGGGCCTGAGGCAGTCCACCACCAGCTCTGGAGTCAGCCCAGCCTGCTTCCTTGGACAGCTGTGCCAGATGTGCTGGAGGAGAGGAGCCTTAGCAAACTCACCTCCTGTAACAAACCGCATGCTCTTGCTTCCCAGCCATTTAAATTTCACTGTCTGGCCTCTCAGATCAACAGCTATGTTGTTGTAGGACCCCTTATGTAAGGAAGAGGGAAAACCATTTTTCCTCATGACTAAATGATGGGATTTATCTCAGGACGGGTCTCTGAGGAGGGCGCTGTAAAGACATCCTGTGCTGTTGTGGAATGAGGAAAATCATTCTCAAAGCTGCTTCAAATGTGTAAAGACTGGCAGGAGGGATGCTTGAATTTATAGCTGCTGTTACAGAAGACCCAATAGCATTTCTCATTTGAGGACACCAAGCCTTAAAATGCATTTGAAGCTAAGAAATTCTTTCTACAGGGGGACAAAATGAACTTCAGAAACCTAACTTATTTAGGGCCAGTTAGAAGGTTGAGAAGGCCAAGCCCAAGTCTTCAGTTGCAAGTCACAGCCCTATGATTGTCTTAACACCACCATTCCATCAAAGTAAAATTAGCGATCTCCCCTCAGATCAAAAATGTTTCACAGGATCGATTCCTTCCATTTGCCAACAGAACCATTCAGATATAAACCTACTGTAACCAAAAGTCAAACCACCTTAATAACGTGAATTGCTTTAGGTTACTTGTTTCTACCTTTCTCTCTGCTTTACATCTGGACAACCCTCTGAAACCCTCTGAAACTCTGATTTCAATTAGAAATTCTAGCAGTGCCCCCATATAGGCCATGTTGATTTGGAGATTGCAGGAGACAGAGAGGATAAAGTTAATAAAATTGGCAGACTACTAATAGCCACTTGGTGTTATTTAATGTTTCTTCTTTTCAAAAGGGTCGCAAGGATCCTCTTCCAGTTCCCAAACAGGAACTGGACCACAAGTCATTTCAAATATGGCAAATGCTTCTACCATAATTTATTACAGTTCTCCCCCTGTGTGTCATCTCAATATCCCCCAGGTTCCTACAAGTGCCAACAGGCCTTGCCTCTGTCATCTAAGTCCAATGGAAATTTTAAGATGGGATGAGAGGAGATCAGTGTTTATTAGCGGAAATTAATATCTGCCAGAGATCATTTGTGTGGCATGCAGTTCAATCTAGATCACTTAGACCTTACAAAATCCGCCTTATCTTTCTCGTGCTTAATTCAAGTTGCGGTATCACTTATAAAACTGATGTTCTCTTACAGAGGAAATCACGTGTTAAGGGTCAATTTCATGCATTTGTGCCAAATTCAGTCCACTGCTGAAGTGCAGAAAAAATGCAGAAAATTCTTACTTCTGGCTAATAATCACATTGTACTTTACTGAACCATGGCTAGAAATGAACAGATTAATAAATACTCCTAATAGGAATTCAAACCTATAGAAAGCTCTAACTCCTTTCCCAGCCAAAAAACGTAAGGAATAAGAAGGCATTGCCTGTCAACTGATCACCACACAGCTGCTTCTTCATTCCCAGCAACGTGGGGTGGGGGAGATGATCAGAGGGCAAAACCGAGAAAACTCATGGGTTGAGATAAAGACAACTTAATAGGTAAAGCAAAAGTCGTGCATGCAAGCAAAGCAAAATAAGGAAGTCCTTCAGTAATTCCCACTGGCAGGCAGACAGATGCTTAGCCACCCCTAGGAGGGCAGGGCTCCATCACGTGTAACAGATACTCGGGAAGAAAAATGCCAAATGTCCCCCCTGTCTCCTTCTTCCTGCCAGCTTTTATTGCTGAGCATGACGTCACATGGTAGTGTATCTCTTTGGTCTGTTGGCGTCAGCTGTTCCAGCTGTGTCCCCTCCCAACTTCTCTTGCACCCTTATCCTACTCATTGGCAGGGTGACGTGAGAAGCAGAAAAAGCCTTGACTCTACGTAAACACTGCTCAGCAACAACTAAACCTTCTCTGTGTTACCAACACTGTTTTCAGTACAAATCCCAAACACAGCCCCACACAAGCTACCATGAAGAAATTTAACTCTTTCATTTAAAAGCAGCATTTCTACTGCTGATTTAAAGTTAGTGACAAACAAACTTCACTTCCATATCCGCTTCTTACTTTTGGGGCTTTAGTTCTTTGAATTTCTTCCATCTAATGAGTTTCTTCATGGTAACAAATTGTGATTGCATCTTTCAACCTACAACCAAATCAAAGTCTAAAGCTGTTTCATCCTTGAGTTAGCACCTAAATAATCTGATTGAATTCTAAGTTAGGAAAAATGATAATGCACATATGTGCATTGTACATTTCTGACCCTACCCAAACATTTCTGCTCTTTATATGCCTGCTACTTATCCAAAATCATACATTATCTTGATGTCAAAAAGCATTTTCATTAAAAATCTGGAACCTGTACTACAGACATGCCACCCTTGCACCTGCAGGCTGAAATTAAGGTTATTTAAAGTGGTTGAATAATATGACTGGAGATTTTACAAGCAATCAGCAGCAAGTAGGAGGTGTAAATTAGAATGATTATGACACAGATCAGTGTAACTTCTTGTAGTACTCAATTACCAGCAGACAAAGTACAATATTTTTTCTGTACTTCTGTCTGCAGAACAGTATCAATAACCTGGCAAAAAATTTATACAGTAAAGAAAGACTGATTGGAAAGACAATTGGAGAGAGAGAAAAATATCAGTAAGATACAAAACCCTCTGCTGTTCGGATATTGATACAAATTTGGTCCAGAGTCAGCTGCCATGGAAATATATTGTCAAGCTAGCAAAGTTCATGGACGTTGTAGTCTCTGGTTTAGTTCCTAGAGGTGAACATGAGGCAGAAACATGCGCTCACAGCCCAGAAAGCTTGGGCTGCATCAAAAGACACCTATGGCCACCAGGTTGAGGGCGGTGATTCTGTCCCTCTGCTCTGCTCTCATGAGCCCCCACCTGGAGTACTGTGTCCAGCTCTGGTGCCCCCAGCATGAGAAGGACATGGACCTGTTGGAGCAAGTCCACAGAAGGGCCACAAAGATGATCTGAGGGCTGAAGAACCTCCTCTGTGGGGACAGGCTGAGAGACTTGGGGTTTTTCAGCCTGGAGAAGGGAAGGCTCCCAGGAGACCTTATAGCAGCCTTCCAATACTTAAAGGGAGCCTACAGGAAAGACTGGGAGGCAGTCTTTATGTGGGATTGTAGTGACAGGATGAGGGATAATGGTTTTAAACTAGAAGAGGGTAGATTTAGATTGGATATTAGGAAGAAATTCTTTACTGTGAGGGTGGCGAAACATTGGAACAGGTTCCCCAGTGTCGTGGTTTAGCCTCAGATGGCAACAAAGAACCACGTGCCGCTCGCACGTGCCTTCCTAACACAGGAAGGATCGTAAAAAAAGGCAAGACTCTTGGGTTGGGACAAAGGCAGTTTAACAGAACAGCAAAGGGAACAGGCAAACAACAACAACAACACGGACAGGGGAATATACAAACGCGATTACGGAACCGCCGCTCCCCGCCGCTCGCCGACCGGCCGGACCGGGACGCCCCAGCCCGCTTTTAAGCAGCAACTTCCTGCCCCCTCCCCCGGCAGCTCAGGGTGGGCGTGGCTCACATGGCATGGAATACCAGGAAAAGTTAACCCTATTCCCACCGGAACCAGGACATTATCCACCCCTTATTCCATACCATCTATGCCATGCCCAGCAGGTTCCAATGAATTGCCACCACTTTCCCCTGTTATATATATATATATATATATACACACATATAATGCCCTTAGTTTATGGGTCATCCCTCCAAGGTGTCCGTTGAGTTCTTTTAATCCTCGGCTTTGGGCTCCATTTGTTAGAACGGTCTCTCAGGGCAGGTGAGATGCTGGGTGGTGCTGGTCTGTTGCATGCTGTATTTTTCGGAGCTTGTGACTGGTGCACCTGGTGCGGCTCATGCACGCAGTCCGTGGGCTGAAGATGTAGATCTTGAGGAAACTGCTGGGCGCCAGCTGCTGAGATCAGTTCTTATCCCATCATCCCTGTGCCTTACTTGTAGTACAACTGATATCAATTATAGCAATGAGGACATACAGTGACAGTGTTACTTATCAATTAACAGCACACAATCTGATTCATTGGCTATTCTCGCCCAAAATCAGATCCCCATGAGGTACACATCGGACTTCCCCATCCTGCCGCATCACCCACCAAGTGCACCCAGGTCCTTGGGCAAAAGCAATCCCACGGATGGGTTTGCCTTTGCCTGAGGCAGGACTAACCCAGACTGTCTTCCCTAGCATATTCTTCATATGCACTACGGGGACTTTATCCCCTTCTACAGTACATGGAAGTTTTGATTGGGCAGGGCCAGCCCGATTGTTAGATCCCCTGGTGTTAACTAGCCAGGTAGCTTTTGCTAAATGTGTATCCCAGTGTTTGAAAGTCCCACCACCCATTGCTCTCAGTGTAGTTTTTAACAGTCCATTGTATCGTTCTATCTTCCCAGAGGCTGGTGCATGATAGGGGATGTGATACACCCACTCGATACCATGCTCTTTGGCCCAGGTGTCTATGAGGCTGTTTCGGAAATGAGTCCCGTTGTCCGACTCAATTCTCTCTGGGGTACCATGTCGCCACAGGACTTGCTTTTCAAGGCCCAGGATAGTGTTCCGGGCAGTGGCATGGGGCACAGGGTATGTTTCCAGCCATCCAGTGGTTGCTTCCACCATTGTGAGCACATAGCGCTTGCCTTGACGGGTTTGTGGCAGTGTGATATAATCAATCTGCCAGGCCTCCCCATATTTGTATTTCAGCCATCGCCCTCCATACCAAAGAGGCTTCAAACGCTTGGCTTGCTTGATCGCAGCGCATGTCTCACATTCATGGATGACCTGTGCAATAGTGTCCATGGTCAAGTCCACCCCTCGGTCACGAGCCCATCTATATGTCGCATCTCTCCCTTGATGGCCTGAGGAGTCATGGGCCCACCGAGCTATGAATAGTTCACCCTTACGTTGCCAGTCCAGATCCACCTGAGCCACTTCAATCCTAGCGGCCCGATCCACCTGCTGGTTGTTCTGATGTTCCTCCGTGGCCCGATTCTTCGGTACATGGGCATCTACATGGCGTACTTTCACAACCAGATTCTCTATCCGGGCAGCAATATCTTTCCACAGTTCAGCAGCCCAGATGGGTTTGCCTCTGCGCTGCCAGTTGCCCTGCTTCCACTGCTGTAACCACCCCCACAGAGCATTTGCCACCATCCATGAGTCAGTGTAGAGATAAAGTACTGGCCATTTTTCTCGCTCAGCAATGTCCAAAGCCAGCTGAATAGCCTTCACCTCTGCAAACTGGCTCGATTCACCCTGTCCCTCACTGGCTTCTGCAACCCGTCGTGTAGGACTCCACACAGCAGCCTTCCACTTTCGATGCTTTCCCACAATACGGCAGGACCCATCAGTGAACAGGGCATATTTCTTCTCATTTTCTGGCAGTTTATTATATGGTGGGGCCTCTTCTGCACGCGTCACCTCCTCCTCTGGTGACATTCCGAAATCCTTGCCTTCTGGCCAGTCCGTGATCACTTCCAGAATTCCTGGGCGACTGGGGTTTCCCATTCGAGTTCGCTGCGTGATCAGTGCAATCCACTTACTCCATGTAGCATCGGTTGCATGATGTGTGGTGGGGACCCTTTCTTTGAACATCCAACCCAGCACCGGCAGTCGAGGTGCTAAGAGGAGCTGTGCTTCTGTACCAACTACTTCCGAAGCAGCTCGAACCCCTTCATATGCTGCCAATATCTCTTTTTCTATTGGAGTGTAGCGGGCTTCGGATCCTCTGTATCCCCGACTCCAAAACCCTAGGGGTCGACCTCGAGTCTCCCCTGGTGCTTTCTGCCAGAGGCTCCAGGTAGGGCCGTTCTCCCCGGCTGCGGTATAGAGCACATTTTTAACATCTTGTCCTGCCCGGACTGGCCCCAGGGCCACTGCATGGACTATTTCCTGTTTGATTTGTTCAAAAGCTTGTCGTTGCTCAGGACCCCATTTAAAATCATTCTTCTTCCGGGTTACTTGATACAGAGGGCTTACAATTTGACTGTAATCTGGGATATGCATTCTCCAAAAACCCACAATACCTAAGAAAGCCTGTGTTTCCTTTTTACTAGTTGGTGGAGACATAGCTGCTATTTTGTTGATCACATCCATTGGAATCTGACGGCGTCCATCTTGCCATTTTATTCCTAAAAACTGGATCTCCTGCGCAGGTCCCTTGACCTTACTTCGCTTTATAGCAAAACCAGCGTTCAGAAGGATTTGGACTATTTTACTCCCTTTCTCAAAAACTTCTGCTGTGTTTCCCCATACAATGATGTCATCAATGTACTGCAGATGTTCTGGAGCTTCACCCTGTTCCAGTGCAGTCTGGATCAGTCCATGGCAAATGGTGGGGCTGTGTTTCCACCCCTGGGGCAGTCGATTCCAGGTGTATTGGACGCCCCTCCAAGTGAAAGCAAACTGTGGCCTGCACTCTGCTGCCAAAGGGATTGAGAAGAATGCATTCGCTATATCAATCGTGGCATACCACTTGGCTGCCTTGGACTCCAGTTCGTACTGGAGTTCTAGCATGTCCGGCACGGCAGCACTCAGCGGTGGCGTGACTTCATTCAGACCACGATAGTCTACAGTTAGCCTCCACTCTCCATTAGATTTTCGCACCGGCCATATGGGACTGTTAAAGGGTGAGCGAGTCTTGCTGATCACTCCTTGAACCTCTAGTTGACGAATCAGCTCATGGATGGGAATCAGAGAGTCTCGGTTAGTGCGATACTGCCGCCGATGCACCGTTGTGGTAGCAATCGGCACCTGTTGTTCTTTGACCCTCAACAACCCCACAACAGAAGAATCCTCCGAGAGACCAGGCAAGGCAGACAACTGTTTAACTTCCTCTGTCTCCAAAGCAGCTATGCCAAAGGCCCAGCGGTACCCTTTTGGGTCCTTAAAATACCCTCTCCTGAGGTAATCTATACCAAGGATGCATGGAGCCTCTGGGCCAGTCACAATGGGATGCTTTTGCCACTCATTCCCAGTTAGGCTCACTTCTGCCTCCAGTACAGTCAACTCTTGGGATCCCCCTGTCACCCCAGAAATACAAATGGGTTCTGCCCCTCTATAGCTTGATGGTATTAAAGTACACTGCGCACCCGTGTCCACTAGAGCCTTATACTCCTGTGGGTCTGATGTGCCAGGCCATCGAATCCACACCGTCCAATAAACCCGGTTGTCCCTTTCCTCCACCTGGCCGGAGGCAGGGCCCCCCTAATACTCGTCATAGTATCCATTACTCACTTCTTGCATAAATGACTTGGAAGTTCCTTCAAGAGGATCAGAAGCAAGATCAGGCCTTCTGCTTTGTCTGGGGAACGGCCCACTGGAAACTGGGGCGGCACTTTTCCTGGAGGGATCCCCTTTTGTGGTTGTCCTTCCTTGCAACTCCTGTACCCGTGTCCGCAGGATTGAAGTAGGTCGTCCATCCCACTTCCTCATGTCCTCTCCGTGGTCCCGCAGGTAGAACCACAGGGTGCCTCGTGGTGTGTACCCTCTGTACTCTCTCTCTTGAGTGGGGAAATGCCTGCTTCTAATAGCTGAGATGCTGGCCCGTGCAGGTGGGGAGTAGAACATATTCTCTTCAAGTTGCTGGACCTTCCGCGACAGTTTCTCCACAGCTGAGACAAGGGGGGAAGAGAGACTTTCTTCATATCGCCGGAGCCGACCAGCTACCTCATCCACCGTTGGTCCCTCTTCACCTTTCCATTCCATTACTGCCAGGGAGTTGGCATATGACGATGGTGCGCTCCGTACAAACTTCCGCCACATGGGCCTTGTGCATCGCACCTCATCAGGGTCTGTGGGTAAGTCGGCATTGTCCAAGTCATAATAAATCATCTCCCGCACGGCTAATTCTCTCAGGTACTGGATACCTCTTTCCATGGTAGTCCACTTGCTTGGCTGACATACAACATCCTCACTGAAGGGGTACCTCTCCCTCACGCCTAACAGGAGTCGTTTCCAGAGGCTGAGGGCTTGGGTCTTTTTCCCAATTGCCTTGTCAATGCCGCCTTCCCTAGACAGGGATCCCAGCTGCCTGGCCTCCCTACCCTCTAATTCCAGGCTACTGGCCCCATTATCCCAGCACCGGAGCAGCCAGGTGACAATGTGCTCGCCTGAAAGTCGGCTGAAATCTTTTCGCATATCCCGCAGCTCACTCAAGGATAGGGATCGAGTAATTATCTCTGGTTCTGCCTCTTCCTCCTGCTCTCGTGATGGCCCTGGTTCATCATCATCTCTTACTAAGCGAACTGATTTCTTTGTGTACTTCTTCTTCTGTATGGGGGCAACTGATACCGGCACGGGTTGGTTCTCTGGTTCAGTGGTAGTGTCTGCCGCAGGGGCTGCAGCAGCCGCAGGGGCCGCCGCAGGGGCTGCAGCAGCCGCAGGGGCCGCCGCAGGGGCTGCAGCAGCCGCAGGGGCCGCCGCAGGGGCTGCCGCAGCCGCAGGGGCCGCCGCAGGGGCTGCCGCAGCCGCAGGGGCCGCCGCAGGGGCTGCCGCAGCCGCAGGGGCCGCCGCAGGGGCTGCCGCAGCCGCAGGGGCCGCCGCAGGGGCCGCCGGTCTGGTTTCCATCTCTTCCCCTTGAGGGTGCTGCATAATTCTGAGCAGTGCCTGGTAGATACTGGCCAGGGCCCAGCACAGCGCGGTGAGTTGTGCCTCTCTAGAATAGCCACAACATTTTCCCTTCAAATATTCTACCACTTTATCAGGGTCCTGTAATTGTTCAGGGGTGAAGTCCCAGACCATTGGAGGCGAGTAGTTCTCTAGGTACCTGCCCATGCTCTCCCACATGCCATGCCACCCCTGACTATCCAGCCTCGGAGGAGATCTCTGGGTGGTAGTCTTAAATAGTCGCTTAACCCTAAACAAGACCTGGAACGTATTCAGGAGACATAGCACTAGGAACACACTAGTTTGAGTATCCCAAGGATATTCAAGATTCTCAAAAGCTGTCATACCTGACCCGAAGGAGAAAAGGGAGGCAAAAGGGCTGGGGAAACTATTAACAAATTCTGAGAGACGGTGTCCAATGTACGGACAGGACAACAAAACCACATAAACACCCCAAAATAACCGTCTGAACAGTGATGTTATCATATCATAAACAGATATCGCACAGGACAGCAGAATGATAATCCTCATCCCTCTTCCAGACATGGTAAACAGCATCGCAGGGAGTACATAAGCCATATAGGAATTTATGTAACACAGCCATGAGAACAAACCAAGCAACATGATGACCAGTTATCTCAACCCTTCGAGCCCCACGTTGGGCGCCAAAAAGGACTGTCGTGGTTTAGCCTCAGATGGCAACAAAGAACCACGTGCCGCTCGCACGTGCCTTCCTAACACAGGAAGGATCGTAAAAAAAGGCAAGACTCTTGGGTTGGGACAAAGGCAGTTTAACAGAACAGCAAAGGGAACAGGCAAACAACAACAACAACACGGACAGGGGAATATACAAACGCGATTACGGAACCGCCGCTCCCCGCCGCTCGCCGACCGGCCGGACCGGGACGCCCCAGCCCGCTTTTAAGCAGCAACTTCCTGCCCCCTCCCCCGGCAGCTCAGGGTGGGCGTGGCTCACATGGCATGGAATACCAGGAAAAGTTAACCCTATTCCCACCGGAACCAGGACACCCAGGGAAGTCGTGGATGCCTCATCCCTGGAGGTGTTCAAGGCCAAGTTGGCTGGGGCTTTGAGTAACCTGATCTGGTGGAAGGTGTCCCTGCTTACTGCAGGGGGGTTGGACTAGGTGGCCTTTAAAGGTCCTTTCCAAACCAACACATTCTATGATTCTATGATTCTGTGACTCACACAGAAAGTGATGGCTCCAGGCTGACATCAGCCAGAAACAAGACCTTGGGCTTGTAGAAAACAGATAATTCCGTGAAAATATTGCTCTGATATTTCATTCTTTCATGAAAATAGCAGACAAGCTCAGCAGCAGTCAAACCAGCAAATCAGCTTTTAGGAAGTTTTAGGAAAGCAGTAAAACAGGAAAGATAATTATGCCACCATATGTATTCATGATTCTCACACCCTTTTAATACTGCATGCATCTTGGAAATGGTATAAAGTCTGAGAAACTCTGGAGCAGCTCACAGGTAAGGAATGACTGTCTGAGTAGACTAAATTTCTCCATCCTGGGCAAGAGACAACTGAAGGCAGGTATGTTAGTGATTACAAAACTATGAATAACACAGAGAGGATAGAGAGGGTTTGACTATTCATTCTCTTCCAGTACAGGCATCAAGTGTAATTAAAAAAGGACAGCAAAAGCTACCTACAGCACAAATTAAAAGAGGTGGTTCTTCAGGCAACAAGTAATAGAACTGCCTGTTCAACATCTTTCCAAAGGACGTTGTGGATGAAAGAGGTTTGCATGAGTTCAAGGGGAGACAGGATGAAAGATTTTTAAGAAAGAACTATGAAGGCATTTCTAAACAGACAAACACACAAACTATGTCAGGAAATGCCCTGCTCTGCAAGTGCTTCAAGAGCAGGGAAGTATCATACGTACTTTTTTGGAGGCAGAAAATGGGATTAGATGGGATCTGTGAGCTGAGCTAGTAGAGCTGTTCTTATCAATGCTTTCCATGTTTTCATTTATCTGAAAATATTTCTTTCCATATAGATATACAGCATGGTTTTGGAGAGTTCAAAGAGCACCTCCCTCAAAAAAGCTACAGGCAATACTCTTCTCCAAGTTTCAAATTAAGCTGTTTTGCAAGGAGATTCCTTTGTCCCGAGCCCTCCCGAACACATCAGTTCCCTAATTTCCTATATGGAATAAATACATTATTTTTATTTATGATGTTGATCCCCTGAGCACTTTGTTCTTCAGAGACGGTTCCCTTCCCCTGGGGAGAGGGGGAGAACGACCCCATTTGAGAAGATATAAGGCAATTAAATATTTTGTTCTCACCAGAGGATGGGGTAGGGCTTTTTGCACAGATGAAGAAAAGTTAAATAACAATAATCATTATAATCAAATAAGCTCAGATTTTACTTCAAGCACTTTTCAGAGACTCACTTCTATAACATTTTGCAAGGTTAACAAAACACAACTAGTAGAACTTTTCAATAGCATGGCTTTTCCAGACTTAGAATTTTGACTTGGTACAAGAATATTATGGGAGAGTGTGTTCTTGTTGTAAAGTGAGGGAAAATGGAGTAGATGGATGTCATTAGCTTCTAAATAGCAATGTTCTTTCAGAACATTCCCAGCTTCCAGCTCCTAATGAGATATTCAATACTTAATCTGGGCTCTAAATACAGCATCAGGACAGCAACCAGACATGTAAGACTAAATGTTGTCATGGAAGATTGTCATGTCAGTCATAAACTTCTTCACATGCCTTTTGATCACGATCCTCTGCTAACTTATCCAGGTTTGATCTGCCATAAAGGTTAATTGAACTCTATATGTTATGAAGAATAAAGGGATCTTAAAATAGTGCCTGTGCCAGTACTGTCAGACATGGGTCCCTTGCTGAAAACTGAGCAGGTATGGTCAAAGCAGAAGACAAAATGAAAAAAAAAACCACAGAAAAACCCCAACAAAACATGGACAAAAAGAGACTCTGGGCCACCACTAGGAAAAAAAGAAAAAGGAAAAAAAAAAAGCACACCAGAGACGATCAAAAACTTTGCTGGGAGGATGCACAAAAGCTAAAAAGGAAATTTCTACAGGAAATGCAGAACTCACATGCACACAGCCCACCTCTATGAAGACATAATCCTAAACCCACCTGATGTACATATGTTATGGTTTGAGAAAAGCCATAACAATTTATTGTTGTTGAGACAATTATTCTATCACCCGATGACCCCAACCCACCTGGAATGGGGAATCAGGAAAAGCAAGGAAACACAAGGGTTGAAATATAAATAGATTTAATAAGATAAGACTAAATAATTAACAATAATACTAAAGAACCAGTATTAATCCTGATACTAATATAAGATATACAAGAATTATACTCAGCCAATTCCAACAGCAGGAAGCTGTGCTCTCCCAGCAGTGGACAGCAAACGTCGGACACTGCGAGTGCTATGGCTTTGGGAGGAAGGGAAGGGCTCTGGGGTCCGGCACCGGGGCAAGGAGTTCTTTGGACTGCTGCTGTGAAGGGACAGAGAGCACTACGCAGCAAACTTTCTAATTTATATTTAGTGTGACATTTATGGTATGAAATAATCCTGTTGGCCAGCCTGGGTCAAATGCCCAGGCCTCGCTCCTCCTCATCCCTGCACCTGGCAAGGCTCGAAAACACTGAGACCTTGAATCCCACGTAGCCTAGCTGGCTATAAAGTAAATATTTTCACGAATTCAGACACTAGTGTCTTCTAAAAGTGGAGGTTTTGCCAGCATTAGAAGAAAATTAGTCCTGTGTTGCTCAACCCAGGACAACATAAAGCTTCGCAAGGCTTAGAGACAGCTCTGCTAGTCCGAATACTGCCAGAGACAGGAAGGCAGAGCAGTCCAGATAGACTTGACAGCAGAGGTTAAAGGTAATGGGAACTAATAAATATGTACTTTCTTGTTCATCATCTGATGGATTTCAGCTGAAACGAATAGCGGGATCTTGGTATTTATGAGAAGTTTGGGTGATCTGTGAAATCACTTGTGGAACACAGAAATCACATAGGGAACACAGGAGAAGGATGAGTTTTTCATTGTGACAGATGTGAGTAAACTGCTGTATGACACAGACTTCTGCTGAAATAAAGGTTAATACTGTTAAACTCTGCTGACAAATGTGTGGAATCCTTTAATGTGGTTCTTTATGGTATTCTTTGTTATTTATGTATTTACCTCTCCTTATTTCAGAACTGATTCTAGGGGAAAATTAACAGCCATGATATCTCCTCTTTATATCAAGATGTTCATCCTTGTCTTCTTACTCTGGCTCATGGATTCATGTGATTAGTCGAATAACTTTTGTTTTATCACTAGAAGTTTTTTTGTATTTTGGTGACAGGATTAAAAACCACCCCACTGACACCAAAAAAACCCCACCTCATCTGAAAATCTGAATAGAGAGACATTAGAGTCCCTGGGCGCGACTATCCAAAAAGCTGTCAGGAAGCATGGCAGTCATATTTTTTAAAATGTCTCCAAAATTTACATATTCTTACTATTTGAAGTACTTAATCTACTGTTTTCATAATATTTGATGTGGACAAAGTTGCACGCAAGTTTTTTGCAAAAACTATTACAGAAAATTTTCCTGATACCTACACACAGTATTTGCAATTAAGATTACTTTGCACAGAAATTCTGAATGTGCTGCTTTTGCCTAGGACAGAGTTAATTTTCTTCATAGTAGCTAGTATTCTAGTATAGTAGCTAGTTATTCTTTGAAGGCCAGGCCTGCATTATTTATTTCCTTGTGAGTGTGTGAGGCATTCCATTGAAGGCTTGGAGGGCCATCTGACCCTTGTCAGGGAATTTACGGTCCGTCCCTTACAGGGTGCACAAGAAGTTGGGAGGGGACACAACTGGGACAGCTGACCCCAACTGACCAAGGGGATATTCCATGCCATATGATGTCATGCTCAGCATATAAAGCTTAGGGAAGAAGAAGGAAGGAGCGGATATTCTAAGTTACGACATTTTGTCTTTCCAAGTATCTGTTACACGTGATGGAGCCCTGCTTTCCTGGAGCTGGCTAAAAACCTGCCTGCCAATGGGAAGCGGTGAATGAATTCATTGTTTTGCTTTACTTGCATGCACAGTTTTGCTTCACCTATTAAGCTGTCTTTATCTCAACCCATGCATTTTTTCTTTCATTTACTCTTCCGATTCTCTTCCCCATCCCACTGGGGGGAAGTGAGCGAGCAGCTGTGTAGTACTCAGTTGCCAGCTGGGGTTAAACCACGAATAAGACCGATGTGACACCAGTTGTCACAGTGCCAGGATATGACAACTAAAGCTGATACAGCATAGTATCACTTTCAAGACAAAGTTTTTGTAGTGATGGAAGAATCTTTGATCAAGAAACCTGATGAATTGATTCCTTTGTGATACATGGGCAGAGAGTGAAAGCAGCATTACTAGCCATTACTGAAATGAGATTGTGGAGTTAGAGGAGACCAGACAGGAGGGAAAAAGAATGAAATCCAGGAAGTTAAAAAAAGGAGGGGGGTGGGTGGGAGAAGAGAAGGAATGATAGACAGTTGCCTATTCAAAAAGATATCAGAAAAAAAACGGGGGGGCGGGACGCAACAGGAAAAAAAACCAACCCAAAACTAATGGAATGAGGAGGAAAAAACCTAGGAAAAAATCATGATCCAAAACAAAAGCTTTTTATTTCTCATTTTGGGGTTTTCTGGTTTTGTTTGGGGGAGAGTCTTCCTCATTGAGGGAGGGAGTAATGGGAACCACAGGAGTATTTTCGAAAATAGATGCATACAAGTTAGATGATCACAACTATTTCCTAAATAATCCTGGTCTTGCTAGAGCAAAAAGGTAAAGATACATCAACTGTCTTGAATTACAAACATACAAGTCAAATCCAAGACAAATTCACATGGGCGTGTGTTCAGCGTGGCTCAAAACTAGGGCTACATCCACCCAGGTGATTCCATCTTTCAAAAAACAACATAACACAGCTCTGGCGTTTCAGGTGATAGTGGGCACAATGAAATTAACTTACCCATTGACAAATGTGGATTCATTTATTCGTTTGACAAAGCAGTATCAGCTGAGAAATAAAATACGGATTTCTTTGTGTCCTCTACCTAGCAAATCATCCTTGGCTCATGAAGTGCCACTGGCATGTGTAGCCAGTGGTTCTCACCAGCTGTCTCAGTCCAGTGGCCACAGAATTGTACAGAAGTCCACTGCAAGTGAGGGCACAGTTCCCCTGGGAAATGGGTAGACTCAAGGGAAATCAATGTCCATCCAGCCAAGACGTGATACACTGAGGGACAGAGATCAAATACATTCTCAGCAGAGAGGCATAGAATCATAGAATAGTTTGGGTTGGAAGGGACCTTTAAAAGTCATCTAGTCCAACAAACATGTAATGAGCAGGGACATCTTCAACTAGATCAGGTTGCTCAGAACCCCGTCCAACCTGACCTTGAACACTTCTAGGGATGGGGGGTCTCCCACCTCTCTGAGCAACCTCTTCCAGTGTTTCACCACCCTCATCATAAAAAATTTCCTCCTTATACCAGTCTGAATCTATCCTCTTTTAGTTTAAAACCATTACCCCTTGTCCTATCACAACTGCTAAAATACCCTGCTAAAAAGTTTCCCCCATCTTTCCTGTAGGACCGAAAGGACACTATATGGTATCCCTGGAGCCTTCTCTTCTCCAGGCTGAACAACCCCAACTCTCTCAGCCTGTTCTCGCAGGAGAGATGCTCCAGCCCTCTGATCATTTTTGTAGCTATCCTCTGGACCAGTTCCAGAACATCCATGTCTTTCCTATGCTGAGGACTCCAGAGCTGGATGCAGTACTCCCGGTAGGGTCTCACGAGAGCAGAGTAGAGGGACAGAATCACCTCCCTCAACCCGCTGGCCACACTGCTTTTGATGCAGCCTAGGATATGGTTGGCCTTCTGCGCTGCGAGCACACATTTCCAGCTCTTGTCTAGCTTTTCATCCACCAGTATCCCCAAGTCCTTCTCGGCAGGGCTGCTCTCAATCCATTCATCCCCCAGTCTGTACTGATACAGGGGGTGACCCCAACCCAGCTGCAGGACCCTGTACTTGGCCTGGTTGAACCTCATGAGGTTCACATGGGCCCACTTCTTGAGCCTGTCCAGGTCCCTCTGGATGGCATTCCATCCCTCGGAATGTCAACTGTACCACTCATCTTGGTGTCGTCTGCAAACTTGCTAAGGGTGCACTCAATCCTACTGTCCATACGTCACTGATGAAGATATTAAACAGTACTGGTCCTAGTATGGACCCATGAGGGACACCACTTTTCACCCCTTTCCATCTGGACATTGAGGCATTGACCAGTACCCTCTGGATACGACCATCCAACCAATTCCTCATCCACCAAACAGTCCACCCATCAAATCCATATCTCTCCAATTTAGAGAAGGATTTGTGGTGAACCTTGTCAAAGGCCTCATGGAAGTCCAGATAGATGACATCCATAGCTCTTTCCTTGTCCACTAATGTAGTGACTCCATCATAGAAGGCCACTGTGTTGGTCAGGCAGGACTTGCCCTTGATGAAGGGTCAAACTGTGTGATTTCCAGTGAGGCATCCAGTGCAGAAGAGTTTGTGAAACACATGGACTTGACTCCCAAAAGAGCATAAAAGATAATAAAAAGAGTCATGAGGGGATGACAATTTTATTACAGTCTAAGCTGACGGAATCTCGCTGCATATCTTAAAATAAAGGTCAGGCTTTCTTTAGCAAACTCTTGAAAAATGTACAAATCAACTAAACATCCTTTATCTCTGTTATCATTTCTATTCTCACAGTAAAAGTAGGAAGGCTGAAAAATAAAATAAACAAATTAAAAAAAAAAAAAAAAAAGAAACAACAAAAAAAGAGCTTCCAAAAAGAAAAGTTGAGAAAGGCTTATCCAGGAGACAGCTTACTATGGAAAACTTATTCACAGTAAATGAACTCAACACACATGCTTGTATTAAAGAATACATTTACTCCATATTCATCAGAGAAATGAAGACAGTGCTACATATCGATTCAATGAAACCAAGGTATACATATAAGATTAAACATAGGTTCAAATACTTTGCTAAATCAGGGCACAGCTTAGGTGTCAAGGAACTGCAGTTCTGCTCTCTCTGTGCTTAGCAAATTTGATAGTGGTGTGCAGGTTACCTGCCTTCCATGCTTCTCAGTTATCAACTGTGGGAGTACCATAGCGTAGCTCTGACATACAGAGAGCTAATGAATACTTCATGAGACTCTCTGTTATTATTTAATCACAACTCCTTTATGAGTTGATGGAATTTGTGTTGACTTGATACAAAGGGAAAATAGCACTGCACTTTCTGAAATGTAATATGAAAACAAAGCTAAAAATAAACTAAGTTAATATTAAAATATGAGAAGTACAGAAGAGAAATATAAAGTGGTGGTTGAAAACTAAACACAGACATTTGAAAGACTTCATCAAAAAGATCAAAGTAAAAGCATAAGAAAAGTGGGCTTTTCTATGGGATGACACTTCTATTCATATTCATGTAGAGGATCAACTCCTTCCATGAATGTCCCATGAAACTACTGATTAATTTCAGAGTCAAGGCTAAAATGAATTGCAAGTAGAATGAATAAGAAAAACATGTAAAAATATGGTCTAAACTGCCCAATATTTTTTCTAAATCTAGGTTTTCTCTAAGAATATTAGCAACAGTATGGAAACTAGAGGTACTCAAAACCGAAGTATTTTCTTTACCTACTAAACTCTTACCATCAAAGTTAACAGCCCAATCAAGATTATTAACTCTAAGGCTAACAATTTAATAATTTAGTTATTTAAATTAATTGGATCCAAGGTTTGTTCTTCCAGACCATTGTTATTATGGCCAGTCTTACGTAGAACCACTCGATACTTCAGATTTCATAACATCCACGTGCCAAGCTCCGATTCACTGTGCTCATATTGAATTATTTAAACTGTTGTAACAGGGCCTGATCTAAAGCCCTTTGAAGTCAATGAAAAGACTCCCACTGACTTCAAAGGACTTTGCATTAGGCCCAGAGTATTTTCTTTGCAAGGCTTTTGTACTTGACAATATCTGATATAGTAAGGAAAGAAAGTGCAAGGAAAATTACTGGCATTCTTAGGAGGTCTTCTTCAGAGAACTAATGTGTGTAGCTAAATATTTCAGGTCAGTCAGTGGTTAACCCCAAACTGCATTTAATTTAGTGTAGGTCATTCTGAAACAAACAAAAATATATGGCATTTCTTGGCAAAGCTGACAGAATGCTTAGTCTACCCCCCCGCCTCGCCTCTGCCCTGGGTAGTATTTTTTATACTTTCTGGGTTACTTAATTATCTGGATTTTTTTTTATTTTATACAAAGGTAATTTTTAATGAAGAGTTTTAAAAGTAAAAGTGAAAAATTTCATTTCGTGAGTGTCAAATGCAAATATTTTGGAAATAAAAAAATCATTTTGTAAAGAGTGAAAAGTTTTAGATATTCAATAAAATACTTGCCCAAACTTTTTGCCTATTTTTTACACAGATTTTACTTGCATTTGTAAGCAGGTTTGATCTCCCCCAAACTATTCCTATTAGTGAGTTTTTACTGGGTGACAAATATAATGCTTAGCCATAAAAATTCAACAGCCGCTAATTTCAGAGGAAAAAAAACTTGTGCAATTCGCATTGAAATCCTTGCCGGTCTTAATCTTGCTGCCTGTGATAAAGATTTTGAAAATGGTTTCTTTAGACCTGCCCAAGCTCCTATGTATCACACCTGAATTTTATAGCTCTTACATTTCACAGTGAGTCCACCTTTGTTTGAGACCTTTGGAATGTATCAAGCTTTAGCTCCTGTCTTTTCCTTCTTCTAAATTTACATGCAGGATTCACATACAGCATATGCTGAAATATTTAGCAGGTTGTAGCATGGGCTTGTAACCTTCTACCCTATCTGCCTCTTGCCCTATGTGTGGTAAGATGTGTGTCTTAGCCAGAATTAAGAATATTTGACTTCCCTTTTTTCCAGCTAGACCCTCCAAAATCATTTGGAGGGGGTTGTTTACCATGCAGTATACATGCAGTCTTCATAACATTTTCAAGGACATAATTTTTCATTAGCAATTTTCCATTCAGCAACTTCTTTCCACAGGTACGGGCATGTAATTTATCTCTTACGTACAAAATCTTGAGCAAATGCAGGTCAGTTCTTTTGTAATAGTAACAAATAACTTTGCCCTTTTATGTGTGATGTATAATAAAACTATATGGTTCCACTAGATAAATGCCTGAATGAGTCCCTGGTGTTTAGATTAGTGTGCTACAGTTTAAAGGGTGTGATCCAAAGTGTACTGAAGTCAATAGAAATCTTTCATTTCATCATAATGGGCTTTTGATCTGAATTTAACACATCCAACAAATTAATTTCATATACTGTCAATCTGATATTATGGATTAAGTTCTCTAACGAGGAAACTGTGAGCTAACAATTTCAGTTTCCAGTTGTTAAAAGGCTTATATATAATTTATAATGAAACCATGATTACAAGGCATTTCAAACACGAAGACCCATAGGAATGCAAATTAAGAAAGAGATGTATGTTAAGTACTTCCTAGACCTAGAAAAATAATTTGGATATGTTCCCCCTGTTTTGCAGGCTCTGGAGTCTTCTTCAGTAGTAGGCATTATCATGCAGACCAAATGGCTCAATGACCTCAGTTTACCTCCCCTCCCACAGTAAAGACAACGTCAGATAAAAGGCACCTTTCACAGCACTTGCAAAATAACACTGAGTCCAGTCAATTCCTTAAAATGAGCAAAGCAGAGAACTGGAAAATGTGGTTATTCAAGGAGTCAACGACCCCGCACACAGTTCCATCTTGGGATTAACTAGTGCCTCCCTTGCTCATGTGTTTAGCACCTTGCAAGTGTGCTGGCTTCCAGCCAACGTGGTGGCCCCTCAACTTGATCACTGACAACAAGAAAACCCCATTGCCAAATTGTTCCTTTAGCACCAGCTGAAGCTGACAGCGTGCTGGAAACCTTCTCTGATAAACAAACAGGCCATTCTGGTCACCTGACTGGATTGACCCTAACTGATTCATCTACCATGGATTTGAAGATGACAAAAGTTTCAGCTCTTTCATGTATTGATGATATTCTCTGTCCTAAAGGCTGTCAGCTGGAGGGAAATTATCGCAAGCAGCCAACCTGGAATTGCATTTGAGATTGTGGAGGCTGATATTTGTTCCTGATGAGCACCAGAACAGAGCGCACTGATTCATCGAAAAGAGAAATGTCATTATTGACAAAGAGCTTCCTCTTCATGCTCAGATACATATACAATTCATCACATATGCACACCACCACCACCACCAATCAGGTATTTGTACACATTGGTAAGATTTCCCCTGGGAATAGGTCTTGATAGCTATATCTACACAGTCAATTTTTCTTGCTCCCTTTTTTGTACTGCAGCCTTATCCTCAGACTGCACTATATGAAGGTCTAATGGGCAAGGCTACATTTTAGCAGATTAAAATCAGTTCCTGCCTCCATTTATAGCTTTGTGGATCATGCTGGGAACTTCACCCCATCTCCATGTTCTTTGCTTTCCCTTTCTGCAATTGGAGAATGAACTGCTTTGGGATTTGGGGCTGAAAAGTGATGAACAACAGTAGAGTATTTGCCCCACATCTGCCTTGTCTGAATAACATCTAGCATATTTAC
Organism: Larus michahellis; assembly: GCF_964199755.1. Taxonomy (NCBI): domain Eukaryota; kingdom Metazoa; phylum Chordata; class Aves; order Charadriiformes; family Laridae; genus Larus; species Larus michahellis. The sequence continues at coordinate 25,525,317 of NC_133900.1, forward strand.
AGAAGACCAGCTGTCATGGAGGTTCTGGGAAACCAAAGAACGTCAAAACATCAGGTCTTTGAGTTGAGGCCTCAGAGGTGTGTAGATTTATCACCTTACTGACTGCATCAAAAATTGGACAAAGGAGTCCACAAAAATAAGGCTGAACCATGAAGAACTCCCTAGTATCTCTAGACCCATCCCTCCTGACAGATGTTTTCTATTGTCAACTTAAAAACCATCTATGTTTTTCCCCTCCTACATCCTGTAGCTTATTACTTGTGTCAGTGTTCCTGGAAATAAAGTTTTTCTAATATTCAAGTGAAATTTCCATTACTGCAATTGCAGCTTGCAAATCCTTCTCCCATCCATAATGAACAAAGAACAGTCTGTTCTCTTGTTCTTTTGCATATTTTGAAGACAGTTATCATGACTCTTTTTTCCACAGAATTTAGACTTTATTACCTCAGTTCTTTCAGGCTCCTCGGGTGTTTTTGAAGATCTCCTGTCATCCTCTGTCACATCCTGTGCCTTTTTTGAAGAGCAAAGCCCAAAATTTGAACACGCATTTAGACTGGGACCTTGGTGCTACCAAGAAGAATGGAAGATTTACTGAGAATGTTTTCTATATGACAGCCCTTCCTGGAAGTATCAGATGCCTCCTGCCAATAGGACAAAGATGGAGAGCCTTCAAACAGGATGCTCTGGCTCTTGAAGGAGCTATGATATCAGCATGCACACATACTTTCACACATCTACAAGATGGAGAGGATGTCAGTTTTCTGAAAATGTATGGGAAGTTGAGTAGAACTTGCTTCTAAAGCAGCATGAATCACTTCTTTTTAAGATGAGTTATCCCTCATCGCTCAGAATTTTATAATGAGATGCATCTCAGTCAGCGCACAAATACAGGTCACCCATCACAGACATCTTCGTCCTTCCTGAAGGAAGAAACACATTCATTATAAGGCAGGTTCATCACCGCCTAGGTAGGCTTGGCAGATCAGCAGCAGAGTGCCCAGCAACACAAACTATGTCACACATTATTTCTATTGTTGTCATAGAGACTACACGGCTCCAAGTAAGCGCAAAAATCATTGTGAGTACAGACAATGAAACCAGTGGTTAAAATAGATCAGAGCAGGAGTGGGCGCTCACTTGTTTGGGTGGCTGTTTTCAAAGATTTTGATGTCATGTGGCAATGAAGCATCATGCCCTTCTGCAATGACACATGGAGATGAGACCCTATCCATAAAAAAAAACTTGTCTGTGGGTGGGTACATACATACACAGAGAACACGGGGAGTTTTGGTGCTGGTGAAGTTTTATATGGTAATGTTTTCACTTCATCATCCATCAGGTACCAGAATGTGAGCCGAGAGATGAACAAGAACAGAGTTAAGGAAGCAGCAGTGAGCTAGACCTGGCTCTGGCAACTTGTAACACATCAAAAGGTGGTATCCAGTCCAACTTAGTCACTTCCTTGAAAACAGAGAACTCTACAAACTTAATAGTCCACTGTATTTGAGCAGAAGAGGTATTAAGCAATGCCTCACCAGAGCTTCTGGTATCCAGGGGTCCAAAAAGAGAGAATAGCCTGTATTTAATACAGACTTTTTTAATATTTCTTTTTCTTTAAGCTCGGAGCTGTCTAACTTGGTGGTGTTTTCTAGCCCAGTTTTGGACAGCCGGAGCAACAACAGCTTTAACAAAAGTAGTCCTCTCAATAGACATAAAAAGGACCTTGAATCAAACAGTAAATCACGTCTGTACATGTCATTGGCTCTCTGCCTTCAAGGTGTGTCCAGCAGAAAAATTACTTGTCATCTCCAGCACCACCTTAGCTTCTTTAATAAGAAAACAGCAGCTGAGAGAAACAGGTACAACATCATGGGGGCAAATGGCTTTATCTAAAGGCCATTGCAGGCTATACGGATTCTGTGGATCAAAGACCATGCAGGGAGCCTTCGGTAATTTTCTCAAAACAGTGTCTGTTTTTTCTGTCCTGGATATCTATAAGTACCAGTCTCTGAGTGTAATAAAACTCTCTCAATACATTTAAATAAAAAAATTCCCTCCGTTACTCCTAAAATGCTGCACTTTGGCATTACCATTACAAGGCATCCTCCTCTGGGGTTCAAACCTTTGGTGTGCAATTTGAAGAGTGCTACAAATAGCATTGTAAGTTTGATACTAGATGTATCCTGAGATAGTACTCGTCTCCTGCACACATAGTAAGCCTGGGTCGTAGGATCCACCCTACACACAAACAATTGCACACAGAGCCTCTGGCTGCTCAAGGCCCTTCAGTCTCACAGCATCAGTGTCAATATGCAGTCATCCCAACGCTACCCTACCTATAACAAATTCCTAACCCTGTCAAAAGTAATGTTCCCAACAAAAAATGGGGAAGATAGTAGATTTCTGCATAAAGTGACTATTATCATTTGTCCAGTTAGCTGATAGAGTATCGTAGAACAGCAGTGATGTATTATTGATGATGTAATGTCATAGACCATATCCCTCCTTCAAGCCCAAATATTAAAGAAGCAGTTAGTGCTATTTAGAGGAGCCTTCTGTGTTCCATTGAAAATAATGTCACCTTTCTCATCGCAGCCCAAAATCTTGCCTATTCAGGTCCTTATCAACGCCATCATGATTGTGTCTTCATATCATCAAACACTTCAGTTTTTACAATATAGAATCATAGAATAGTTTGGGTTGGAAAGGGACCTTAAAGACCATCTAGTTCCAACCGCCCTGCCATGGGCAGGGACACCTCCCACCAGACCAGGCTGCTCAAAGCCTCATCCAGCCTGGCCTTGAACACTTCCAGGGATGGGACATCCACAGCTTCTCTGGGCAACATGTTCCAGTGCCTCACCACCCTCACAATAAAGAATTTCTTCCTGATATCCAACCTAAATCTACCCTCTTTCAGTTTGAGGCCGTTACCCCGTGTCCTAAGGGGTGTTCTGCATTTGCATGTTATGAGCAGAAAAGAACCTTCCAGTGAGTGGCAGAACAAAACATTGCTTGTTCAAGTAAGGTAGGTTTTCCCTTTCACCCTGGCTGTGAGGATGAGAGGTTGACCCCATCCTCTGCCATCGTAGGAGAAGATCAAGTTCGAGACCACCTGAAGAACCCGAACATGCATGGGATCCTGAGTGCCAGGGTCCTGAGGTAATTGGCTGACGTAGTTGCCAAACCACTGTCCCTCATATTTGAAAAGTCATGGCAGTCAGGCAAAGTCCCCAGTGACTGGAGAAAAGGGAAACATCACACACATTTTTTAAAAAGGGTAAAAAGGAAGAACACGGGAACTACTGACCAGTCAGCCTCACCACCATGCGTGGTAAAATCATGGAACAGATTCTCCTGGAAGATATGTCAAAACATATGGAACACAGGGAGGTGATCGATATAACCATATTCATGCAACACAGGATAGTGCAGTGCTATAAATGGAGAGTGGATTAAACAGCAGAAGTAGTGTAGCTTTTCACTGGATCCTAGAAAGAATCTCTCCTTTCATCTCCTTTGTCATATTCTTATCTAAATATCTGCTGCTCATCAGCAACACACAGGATGAAAACAAGGTTACAGGGCTAGATGGACCTTCTACTGTGAGCCACTCTCATGTGTGAGTAAGCTCATGTTTCTACTCAGGTGCAGAACCATAGCTATATGAGTTCTCAACTTTCAGAGCCAGTAAGAGTACATTGAGCACAAGCTCAGTTGTCTTTGAATCATAAACTGCGGTAGCAGACATGTTCACAATGATCTTCCTGCTCCCTTCTCCCAATATAAGTACAAGTCACGCAGTCCAACTTCTGTTTAAAAAAAAAAAAAAGAAACGTTAAAAAGATGATTCACACCTATACTGGCAAAACTTGCACTTTAATCTTTTTACCAGAGTAGTGAATCACAGGTTAAAAGCAGAACCTGTACCTGAAAATCTTGTGCTTAGAGTCAGAAGATAAACACAAAGGCACACTGCTTGGCATTTCTTATTCAAAGCTTGGGTAGAAAACTACAGGTGCTAATACCAGTAGCACATAATTCACTCCTGCAGTGATATCGCCTGATTGACAGTCTGCTACTGCATCAAGAAACTTGTTACCTTCAGTTTAACCATATCCTGTTTCCCATTGATCTGCATTTTGGTTTATGAAGGAACATTGTGGCAAAAGCAGTAGTGGTTTATAAAGCTGGTAAAAACAGTGATGATTGCAGTAGGAAAGGAAAAAGGCAAGTTAAAATATTTTCCTGTTGACTGTTTTCTGAAAATAACACTGATATTTTTAAAGGTGAACGCTTCCTATCACCTCTACTTACACGTATCATTATTTGGAAAGGGGAGTGGGAGCTTAAAGCAGAGTGATTGAAGTTTCTGTCAAAATTAAGCAAGTTCAGGTACTGAATAAGGAATTAATTTAGTTCTGATAATATTCAAAAAGGAGGGCAGAATTCAGACTAGCAGACAAGTAGATGTCTTCTGGTAGGGAGATATATAGCACAGCCACTAGAGATCTAAAAAGACTGAGAAAAAAGTGTCCAGTCAAAGGAACAGAAATATTAATGCCGACACCAGAATGAAGTCAACCCTTCCCTTTGGTAGTTTCAGCCATTCTCACAGCCCTTGCTTGCCTGAAAAATTCTCTGTGTATTTTTGAATAGATTTGTTTCAAACCATCTGCTTAAGAGCAGGGGCTAATGAAAAATAGAAACGGCCTTGGAAAAATTAATAGAAGGCATGTGCCATTGAACAAGAAAGGACTGAGCAGCCAGATGGTTGGTGTCAACTCTGACATACAGCTACAGAAACTTGCCTGAATTTCCCTGCAGAGAGAAACGACTAACTATACTGAAACTGGATTATTCTCTCATAGCCTGCGTGTGTTGGAGGGGAAGGAGAAGATGGGCACAGTTCTCCTTAGATTTAAGGTCTGTTGACTGCTTTCAGAGCTTAGCAGAGATTCATAGACTAATCTTCACAAGGTAGATAAGCAGGGTCCAGAGCAGACCATACAGTTCCCAGGAGAAATCAAAGCATCCTCATGATCTGGTCATATTTACCCCGTACTCTCCTTAAGATAAAGGACATTAAGGAGTGGTACAGAAGATGGCTGCTCTTGCTCTGTACCAGATGACAATTCAGCTTTTATATTGGGCCAAATCCTTATTTGGATGCCATTTGAAGCCTTTTTTTGAGAATTTGGGTTGGTTTTTCCTGCAGTGGAAGATCCCTTAAAATTTCCAGTCCTTTTGGCAGAACAATTTCAGAACTAGAACAAGAAGCAGCCCATCACACAGAATACTATTTGTTCTTTAAGCTAGATCTTCCTTTCACTGTTCCCTTGTGTTTGGGGTTTTTTTTTGGTTTTTTTTTTTTTTCCCCCAATTCCCAGGCTTCCTTCCTCAGCTCAAAATCGAGGAAAATAGATCCATAACAGAGATATCCTAGACTACAAAATTTGAATCCCAGCATGAGTATTAAAGTACTACAAATCTAAACTGTTGCTGCTACACATTCAAGAATATCCTGTTCTCCCATATGTTTCAATATGAGCATTTACTTTTTCATCTACAAGGTTCTGCCTGAATCTTAAATATCATTCTACAGGGTTCATTTCTGAAATGCAGAATGCAGTCTACTGATCAAATAAATCTTTTGTAACACAATTTTAACTACATATACAATTTTATATAAATATGTAAGAATATATAAATATATAGAGAATCATAGAATCCTTTTGGTTGGAAGGGACCTTTAAGATCATCAAGTCCAGTCGTTAACCTAGCACTGCCAAGTTACCACCAAAGCATGAACCTAAGCACTACACCTACATGTCTTTTAAATACCTCCAGGGATGGTGATTCAACCACTTCCCTGGGCAGCCTGTTCCAATGATTGACAACTCTTTTGGTGAACCTGACTCCCACCTCGCTACACCCTCCTTTCAGGTAGTTGTAGAGAGTGGTAAGGTCTCCCCTCAGCCTCCTTTTCTCCAGAGTAAACAATCCCAGTTTCCCCAGCTGCTCCTCACCAGACTTGTTCTCTAGATCCTTTACTCTGTTGCTCTTATTTGGACTTTTTTTTGTTTGGTTGGTTTGGTTTTTTTCTTGATACTGAGGCGCTGGAGCGCATCCAAAGAAGTTCATTACAATGGTGGAAAGGGATGGAGGCTGCACAAGGGAAGGAAGAAAGCTGACTTTGGTGGTAGATGTTAAAGATTTCAGAATGGACAGGATCAAACAACACTATTTGATAAGGTCAGTGCTATCTAAACGAGTAGTACTTGAAAATTCACTTTGACACAAGGAACTCAATGTGCTGAGAAAGCCTTGTTCCAGGAAAGAAAAGAAAACCCATTAACTGTGCGTGCACACACGCGTTTGAGTTACCTTTGTCCAACACACTTCAAACACAGATTGTCTGGCCAGCTAGCGTTCACTGTGTATAATTACGCGCCCCTATTTGAATGGGAAATTTTCAATTGTTGTTATAGGAGCTATAAGCTGAAATTTTTACAAAAACATTTCTTGATTCTTATTCCTAGCATGCTGTGAAGTTTTGATTTTTCAACAGACTTGCTACCCTGCATTTTTCAGCTCAGACAAAATTTTTAGAAGAGAAAGACAACAATATTAGTGGATTTTTCTCCAGGCTCTGATTAGTTAACACTCAAGGTTGAGTTATTCTTGAGAAGCTGCTGTTAGCACAAAGCTAAAATTTCTGGAGGATAAGATTACCCTGCATGTAATTGGACCATTCTCTTTCCTGAATTAGTAATATGGCTTTAAATGAAGTACATTAGAGTACAAATAGGAAAAGCAATTATTCTGTCTCCACTGGGAAGCCAAAATGCAAGACCTTGGGCTCACTGCTATCCTTCTGAACACTTAACCTATCCCCTTCAGGCACTAAAAGTCTTACCCACTTTTAAAAATCACAGCAAGTATTTTACAAATCTCTTCAGGATTTCTGCATTCTGTACAATAGCATGGAAGTGGACTTTGCCATGGAGAGAGTAAGCCTAAAGTAAACTGCAAAGATGGATGAATTATGGGATTCTTGGTTTAGATTATCCTCAGCCTGGCTGTGTTTGGAACATGTGGCATTGGAAATGGAGAGAGAAGGAGTAGAAAAGTGAACAGGTACAAGTAATCACGATGAAATTCATGGATAAAATTTCATTCTCAGATAGACTTTTGCAACACCTATAGAATTCTACCAGTGTTGCTAAGCTAAGGTTAATACCATTGCTGGCATAGACTTTCTGGTTTGATCCCATATGTGAGTTAACATTATCAATTTTACCTAGTGATATTTAAATTCAGTATGAAGAGAAAAAGTCTAGTTTATCTGGCATGACAAAATGTAGATTTTTCAAGTGTCATTAAATATACAAGCAGCAATACATTAAAAAAGAATTATTTCGAAACACATTTCACCAGAAGGACAGTAGTATCTTACAGCAGTGTATCGGTCTTACATCTTTTTTTCTATTGCCTCACAGATTTTTTTCTAGGTTTGCTCAAGGCATGAGAAAAATGAAAGCCAACTCCACCCTGAGCTCTACCTTCCTCATGTCTCAGTGCAATATCATAATGAATTATTTGGATGAATTAGCTAACAGTCCTCTATTTTTCCCTCTTTGTCAGCCATTCACAGCACACTGCAGACATTTTCTCCTAGATTTGTTCTTGCAAAGCAAGTAAAACTTTCTGCTCCCAAAGTGAACTCTCTTAGATCAGCAGGATATTTATCATGTGGTTTAGACTACAAAGGCATCTACCATGGGCCAGTTCCCACATCTGAATTTCCTGGTAGGTATTTCCTATAGTAATGTGAGGAGACTTCCAGAAAGCATTTCTAAGCTTTCTAAATTGGATGACTAAATTCAGACAGTGTGATTCTTCTTCCTTTTCTTTCAGCTTCCAGTGTTTACAGTGTAAATTCTGCAAATATATGGGGGTGTGCAGCCACCACTAGGGGAACATCTGGTACAGCAGTGAGAAACAGACAAGGAGAATACAAAGTGGCGAGTCTGAAAGCTGAAATGTCTCCAGAAGTCAAAGGAAGACCTTGCCTGTGAGAGTGAACAAACTTGCACACACACCAGTAGTAGCCAGGCTCAAGCGTCCACCTTAAATAGCATCTCGGGGCTACAGGGATCACTGATCTAAACCAGTGAAACAATTCTGACAGGAATTCTACAGGCAAAAAGTAATACTTCACAACTAAAGGATACCTGTAAAAGATGAAGAACAACTTGAAAATGTTCTACTGGGAAAATACGGGAATTTTGCAGAGTCCTTTTCCTTTATTGCGTGTAAAAATATATTTGAAGCCTGTGAAAGATGAAAAAATTATATTTTTGAAGGGTTTTATTAGAAACAATTTATCAGTTTGCAGCCGCTGGAATTAAAAATTCAGCAAATGCTTATTAACACATAATGAAAATTTGGTGGAACATGAATTAACCACAAATAAAATATTAATAAAGTGTTCATAAACATCACAAAATGGTAGACCATTACCACTGTCCCTTATGAGTCACACATACAGTATAGATAAAAATGTCCTCCTACGCAGCAAGATTTTGGGGAACTGTTCAGATTCTCACTCCATAGGCATTTTAACAAACACCATCTTACTATTCCGAGGAACAGATCATCCTTGAAAAAACACAAACACAGACCCTTCCATAAAACACTTATATATACTTGTTTTCATTTTTCTTCTGGAGGTTTTGGGTCACTGTTCTTTGTGTTCATCTGGTTTGTGTACTACTTTGTACTAGACCAGAATTTTTTTTCTTGAGAAAATGTCCTTCTGTTCAGTTTGGCTATCCAAGTTAATTTGATATAATTATTTTTAATTTGTGATGTTTGCCTCTCAAGTTATGTGTGAGCAAAGACAAAGTTACAAGTCCTCTTTAAATCTGTACGTTCAGGGACCGTATAAGAAAGTTTGTAGTTTTATGTATATTGTATTCTGGATTCCCAGTAATAATACTTACCATCGCATTCTTTGTATACTTTGTGAACATGAATATCTATTTGGCAGATAAGACTTCCAGACTGTATATGAAGGAACAAAACAGTTAAGTTTGCTCAAGGCTATTGAGCAAAAAGAGTAGAGAAACCACAAGTAGGAAACCCACATTGAGATTCCTGTAATGAATCAGGCAGAGGAAAAAAGTTGACACTGTCCTTCACCCCAGATGAATACACCAGGCACTCGCTAGAATCAGTGTGCCGCTTGCTGTCTAAGTCATTATTAATTGCTTATGAAATATGGCACACCTGCAACAGGAAGACAGAAAAAAAAAAATCATTCCAAAGCAGTCAGCAGCCCAGCAGTTCAATACCCCCAGGGATATTTGTGCCCTGGCAGTTTTCAGGTGGGTCTGTCATTCCCTCCCCCACCTTACTCCACAGTCCATCACATCCTCCTGAGGAACATGGTGTGGAAATGAAGAACTTCCCTCTAGGAATTTTTTGGTTTGGTGTCATCAAATGAGGTCTCTCTCTCCAAATTGTCCAAATACTCAGGATACGGAGAGACAGAAGTCCAAGTTACAGAAACATCCCAGTCCAACCGCCCAAACTGCTAATGACTTTTGCTGACAAGGCATTATTCATTTCCAGCAACTAAGCCTTACTTCCACTACTGTTTGTCTTCAACACAGTGGAGGATGGAGCTAATCTCTCTTACCTCCTTGCTGGCATGACAAGGAGGAAGGTTGTGCCTGCCAGCATGGTGAAGCAGAAAGCCCAATTCCTGAACAACGCACAGAGGTTTTGGGGAAAGGATGGGCAGGTCATCCAACCAGCAACACCTTCTACAAATCATTTCCTGTGGTTCTATGACCACCAGCAGTTCAGAAATGTTACTCAAAGACCACATTTTTAAACTCCCCTCTCAGCCTTCTTCTGTGAAGGTAAGCAATCTGTAAGACAGGCCCAAGATATAATTTTCGTTACTCCCACAACTTGCGATTATGATACGTGCTTATGTAAGGCACTAATAAAGTACTACTAAGGAACAGTAACGTGTATTTAAACATAAATGCCAGTCACAGGGAACAACAGACAACCTCACAGAGCCAGAGCCCTATGTGGACAGGCATGCCATTGTCACCAGAGACAACACTGTGTGGCAGTCCTATGAAATCATAAGCCACAGGCATGTCTTCTGTGCCATATCATGAAAAGCAAAGACAGACTGGTCACATCAGGCCTTACAAAGATGGACACATGTCTGTTCTTGAAGAGATTGTCTCTACCTGGCCTAGTCACTGGACTCTAAAGCATACCAAGTTCTGATGAAGAAAAAATGTGGGTCCACACTGTGTGGAGGCAAAATCTTAAAAGCCTGCTAAATGGTTAAGTGGATCCTTCTGCTGCTGAGGTTTTCCCCAGATTATTCTAAATTATGTTACCAGTTTCCAGGTTTAGTGAAAAATACTGACCATAAATTTGACATTTACAGCAGGAGGAAATTTCAGATTATTGATGTAAACACCTTTCTACACTGAGAAGTAATTTTGTGAATGCATGATTGTGATTTCATGTCCAGATGACTAGATAGATTTACCTTCTTTCTTTCTTTTTTTTTCTTTTTTTTTCTCCAGAAAGAAAGAGGTGGTAAATACATCAGAAATTAACTAACTTTCATAACATATGAGAAGTTATTTGGAAACATATTAACTATTGCTTGCAGCAGAAAGTTGGAGACCAGAAAAGAACCAACGAAAATCCCAGCCACATTCATAGTGCATGGCAACATCAGTTGGATTGTTAAAAAAATACCCAAACAAGGCAACTTTAGATAAAGAGTAAGATAGAATCTGATTCCTGCTGAAACCATACTAAGCCATCTGTCTGTATTATTGACGACATGAGTCTAGTCCAAAGAATAAGTGGTGTTAACAAGGCATTTGCAGAACATGAGGAATCTGCCTGGTCATTGGCACTACATGAAGATGTAGAAAGTCATACAACTAATCACTGACTCAATGTTTGGAGGGAGACATCAATAAAGTTGCTTGGAGATACACCTGAGTACCCAGCAAAAGCATTCATTCCAAGAACATAACGACAGCTCGCAAGACACAGTTTTCAACTGGGACAAATAATATACAAATTCACTTTTGAACAATAGAAAAAGAAATGAGAAAGGCTATATGACAAATTTCTAGACGCCACATGCGAATTCATTTATTAACATTTAATCAAGATCACCATGAGGAAAGTGACCATCCTAAATGATCACATAAAAAGGGTGTGTCAATGGATTTGCTCCCCATAATGGCCACAAAAATTTAAGTCATAATCAATGCAGAAGGTACAAATACTCTTGCCTCTCTTATGGCTTTAGCTAGAGTGTATTTGCCTAATACAGAAATGGTACCTGGATAAGATTCACTAAAATTAATGAATAACTCCTTTCTTTGGGATAAACGTGTAGAACATACATGCTGCATGACTGCCATACCTTTTTGGGGTACAAAATGCCAGCTTTGAAGACAAGAGAAAGGTGGGACCCCTAGAACTGGTGAAAAGAAATCATACTTGCAATAGGACAAAGGGTAATTGTTTCAAACTAAAAGAAGGTGGATTTAGACTAGATTACAATGAGCATGCTGAAACACTGGAACAGGTTGCTCAGAGATGTGGGAGATACCCCATCCCTGGAAAATTCAAGGTCAGGTTAGGTGGGGCTCTGAGCAGCCTGATCTAGTTGAAGATGTATGTCCCCGCTCATTGCATGGTCGTCGGACTAGATGACCATTAAATGTCCCTTCCGACCCAAACCATTCTATGATACTATGACATACCAGATCTTGTCCAAAATGGGAAAAGAATAGGAGCTTTTACAGGTTTCTCTTTCACACATTGCAGGAGTTCACTTGCAATCTGTAATCCCATACAAGAACACCAACTGGTGTCACTGAATGACATTATCAATTCTGCAGCAAGGACAAGGAAATTGGTTCCAAACAGCTTCCACCTTGCAAAGGCTGCATATTCTAGCACATACCGCACATCCTGCATGCAAGTCATTCAGCAAGGATGCTCTGCCATGCTCTGTCTAACAAGCTGTGGCTGGGTGAATTGTTGCCAAAAAGAATAATCAGCAGACAGGGACCACCAGCACTGACAGCCATCCCAAAGCTTAACAGATGCAATTCCTGTTGAAGCAATGAATATACATGCTTTGGGAAAGGGTTTGTGCATAGACTGTGAAAGTTACAAAACAGTGATCACCAAAATTTGAGGTTAACTTTTTACTACAGCGTGTAAGATCATTTCAATCAATGTTTAGAGGGAAAAATAAAAGAGAATTATGATTTAATTTAAAATAATCCATATAGGCTGGGATTTACCTCCCTGAACTTTAACTTCAGTTTTTCTTTAGAGGCATCAGCCCTCTAGATGGTGATTCAGCCCATCTCTGTTGGGAGGCAATGAATCAACCTCTGGTTTTAGTGCTCTTTCTGCTGATTACAAAGAGATTACTAGATTACTAGTTTATACTTACCACTCTTTTAACACAGGTAAAATTAGATTACATGAATCCTACCCATTCTGTGTTCCAGATGCCATCTAGTTAGTCCAACAGTTTTTCATAATGGAAATAGAATAGAACCGAAATAGAATAGAACCGAAATAGAATAGAACCATAGAATGGTTTGGGCTGGAAGGGACCTTAAAGATCACCTAGTTCCAACCTCCTTGCCACGGGCAGGGACACATTCCACTAGATCAAGTTGCTCAAAGCCCCATCCAGCCTGGCCTTGAACACTTCCAGGGATGGGGCAGCCACAACCTCCCCAGGCAACCTGTTCCAGTGCCTCACCACCCTCAGTAAAGAATTTCTTCCTAATATGTCATCTAAATCTCCTCTCTTTCAGTTTAAAACTGTTCCCCTGTGTCCTATAGCTCAGGATATACTCCCTTACTCCCTCATAAAGAGTCCCCCTTCCATCTTTCCTGTAACACCCCTTTAAGTACTTGAAGGCTGCTATAAGGTCTACCCGGAGCCTTCTCTTCTCAAGGCTGAACAACCCCAACTCTCTCAGCCTGTCTTCACAGGAGAGGTACTCCAGCCCTCTGATCATCTTCATGGCCCTCTAAATATATAATAAATAATCCATATAAATGTTATGTGCCTACTGCTGTACAGAACCTCTTTGGGACAATAAATGTACACCTTTAGCAGTAAATATATAATTAAACAAATCTATTAAGAAATGAGACTATAAAAATAGGAAACCAAAGATTGTCTCTGCCAATCTATTGTTCTACAAAGTTTACTTTGACTAATAGAAGTTAAGATACACAAAACCTTCAAAGGTATCATGATGACTTGATCTCAGGTGGTACCAACAGATAAAATTTCTGGCCTGGGATCACTGTTTGCTGAAATACATCAATTCAATAGTGTTTCATCCCCACAGTGAATTTGGGAATCATGAAAGGTGCTTCATTAGTAACCACGGTTGCTGTCTTTCTGGACTCCATCCTCCTTTTCTGCCCCTTTCAAATTAAGAGTTCAAATAAGAGTTCAATAGAAACATTTCCTGTAGGAAGATTGCTAGCACAACCCTAGTAAGTCACCTGTATCACTCACTGCAATTAGAAGGAAGAGTGTGACCTTGAGAAAAGCAAACTTACCATTTTTACCTAGGCAGCAAGCATTGAAAAATACTTTTCCAATTTTTGTCGAGTTCCTTCTTCCCTGAGAGAATTGTTCCCATCTCAATATTTTCCATATTTGTTCAATCAAGTGTAATTTTATCCAGATTTATGGTAAACTAGTTATACTGAGCAGAGCATGATTCTTTTCTCATGGTTTAAAGCATTGCTGATTTTTATCATACACTGCATGTAAAAGAATCATCTTTCTGTTGTGAACATACTCAAGTACTACTTTCTAGTTATTTCCATTTTTCTCCTGTTGTTTAGGACGCAGCTCCTCAAAATGGATGACATTTATTGCCTCTTCTCTTCTAACTTATATTTCTACTTCAGCTGCACCTACTGCTATGGAAATTTAAAACAGCACAGCGAGAAAACGAACCACAATATCTTAAGTTTCCCTGTTACCTCACCTTTTGGGCCTTTCTCTAATTTCTTTACAAAGGGCAGGTCTTTGGATCCATTACTATTATTTAATGGTTTGTACGAAATATGTTCATCATCTCTGAAACTTGTGTCACAAACAAGGTATTCCTTTTTCAAAAAAGTCCTCCTTTAAAAGCTTTTATATTTTTTATTCTTTGAGACAACCCGACATGTAACTATTAGGGAAAAAGCTTGCCACCTATTCCAAAGCTAAAGTAACATAGCAAATGCCATGTCCTCCTAAATTCACATGGCCTGAAAGAGGATGGGATTATGTGGTTACATATATAACCAGCTGTTGTTGTTAAGCAATAGTGTGAGAGTTTGTAGATTTACAAGGGAACTACAAAACAGTCAGTTTCCTCTCTTTCCTTCTGCCCTTACCTCCACTTGAATTCCTCTACTCAGACAATTTTGAACTTGCAATAAGATACGGTGCCCTCCATCTGTGCAGTATGGCTGTAAGAATGTGGGAAGTGCACTTATGAAAGCAAATTTCTCTTTAGTCCTTGGGGTTTGGGGTTTTTGTTTGTTTGTTTGAGGAGGTTTTTTTTGGTGTGGCTTATTTCTGGTTTGTTTTGGTGATTTTTAAAACCTCCCTGGTTGTTGAGGATGGGGATTACAGTTCCTCTCATGTTTCTGTCCATGTTCAGCTCAAAATTAAAAGTTCCCTTCTAACAAGCCTAAATGCTTTCACTGGAAAACTGTAGTTGTGCTGGACAAAGTTTTCTTTCAGAGGAAAAATGGAAACTGGCAGGTTGCTACCTGCAAGCCTAATCGTTTCTATTATTTTGTCTGTAGACAGACTACCGGAAAGTTCGTGCATGTGTTCTCTCTCTTCCTTTCTTGTAGTTTCCAGGAGAAGATGGAAAAAGGCACATGAAGGAGCACAAAAAGTCATGACTCAGTCTCTTGGAATTTGCCCACGGATTTTTGTTGCTTGTTGAAGAGTGAAAAGGCAGTAAATTGAAAACTGAAATCTCGATTCTTTTGAAAACTTTCTCCAATTAAAATGTGTGTGTGTTTGCTCCTCATGCACATTTGGTGCAATGAGGTGTATTCCTCATGCATTTTGTGATGCAATTTTCCCCTGGAAGCAATTTTCAGTTTCTGGACACCTCAGATATTCGAAGGAGAAAGCAAATCTAATGCCCTTCTCCCTGTTAGTCAACAAAAGCTCTACCTGCCTTTATACATAACTTTTTCAATCAAATGGATTTAGTTGATGGGTGAGAAATTACCCTGGTGTAATGCCATTACTTCCCTGGAGTTTCTGCAGTATTGAATTTGGCCCCTAGGGATTCATTATTCAGGCTGGCTAAGCAATGCCATTATGCTGCTCTTCAATGTGTATAGTTTAGCCAGTAGTACCTTGGGGATAAGCACAAGTTATTGAATATCATTTGGATGGATTGCTGCATTTTATGAATGACACTATTAATGCGGTCTAGTGAGTATGATCTATACAGTTTGCTAGGCTATCTCCCATTAAGGCCAAAAGAATCAAAAACTAGACAAGTCCCTACAAGCAGCAAGTATTTACAGTATCAGAAATTACATAAGGTTATGTTATTCGCTACATTCAAACTAAACTGTGCATATGTACTTGAGGATAGACTCTATAGTTACTTCAGGGGCAAAGCAATGCTAAAGTGATTGCCTGATGATTTCAGAATAGTTGCTCAAAACTGTACTAATCCATGATGACATAAAATGGAAAAGCATTCCCTTTTTCTCACTCTCTCTGACTACACGCCAACTTCCCCACCTTTAGAAGTTCTTGAAAGATATTTCCATTTGCTTCACTCTGTACTGTTTTTTGCAAAACTTGAAGCTGTGGCAGGCTGACCTTAGAGTTGATTCAGATGTGACGCTGGCATTGCTAGCTCAGATGGATAGGAATCTATCTAGAGTCATCTAGTTCACTTGAGGTAAATGAATTTTTGATTGAATCATAGAATCATAGAATGGTTTGGGTTGGAAGGGACCTTAAAGATCACCTAGTTCCAACCCGCCTGCCATAGGCAGGGACACCTCCCACTCGACCAGGTGGCTCAGCAGTTTCCTGTGAATCAGAAACTGCGCTAAGTTTCTGTTTTGAGCTATATCTATTTTCTTTTCGCTTGAATGAGGGGTGGAAGAGTTTCTCCTTTAATTATAAACCATATGTAAAATTTTTAATTGATTTGTGGGGATAAATATTTTGGTGGCATTTTTCTAGTCCTGATATACATGCATACTCCGAGCATTTTTTTTTATACAGCTGCAACACAGACACACTTCAGCAGGGGCAAGTCCAACCTAGTGGCTTTCAACAATGGAGTGACTACATCAGTGGACAAGGGGAGAGCTGGGGAGGGGCTGTTTGCAAGGGCATGTAGCAATAGGATGAGGGGCAGTGGTTTTAAACTAGAGCAGGGTAGGTTTAGATTAGACATTAGGAAGAAGTTCTTTACAATGAGGGTGGTGAGACACTGGCACAGGTTGCCCAGAGAGGTGGTGGAGGCCCCATCCCTGGAGACATTCAAGGCCAGGCTTGAAGAGGCTCTGTGTAACTTGATCTAGTTAAAGATGTCCCTGCTTACTGCAGGGGGGTTGGACTAGGTGACCTTTAAATGTCCCTTCCAACCCAACACATTCTACGATTCTGTGATTCTAAGTATCATACAAGAAAACTTCTGCCCGTAACCCAATCCCTCCCTCTTCTGAAAACAATTCCTATATACTGGATAGCTTCCACAGCAGAATATATGTATCTCAAAGACAGAAAACTGAAAGCAGAAACTATATATTGTAGTCTATTGTTATTATTCTGGGGAAGTAATTATGCTGAGACAGCTAGGTGCTTTCACCTTTCTCTCTTAATATTTCCTGCAAAGAACAGCTTCTCTCTGTTACGCTACCTGTCTAGTGGATAGAGCTAGAACAAGACGTTTAATAAAAATGCCTTTCCAGAGGAAAATGGTTTCTTAAAGAGATACACTTTCTGGTACCTTTTCAGCTTTATACTAATTTAAAGCATTAAATTGTCATATGTATACCACTATACATTAGGAGTATTCATTGCACTGGTGAAATATTAGTTCATATTTGTTTATCTTGCTTCCACACTAATGCTACTAGTAACCTCACAAAGACCTTATAAAAATCTCAAAGATCTTAAGCACCAGAACAACCCAAATTCACAAGTGTTTCAAGAAAATGTTTCCATCATGCAGCTTTAAGCCACTTCTAATCCAATAAATCTACACACCCCAAAGAGGTCTTGCCTTGTCATCCCATTAAACAAAAGGAAGTGTTGCCTTCCAAATCAATGACTAATCATTACATGTCAACTTACCCAAGTTCCTTTATGCAGTCTAGGAAATCTTGCAAACAGCTAGGCCTCCTGAGCATCCAGTTCCTCTTTACATCTGCTGTTGCAGGTCCCAAATTCGACAATCATAGAATGGTTTGGGTTGGAAGGCTCTGGACAGCTTAGTTGGCAGGTACAATACTATTGGTGCTACAATAAGGATTTGTCTGTATCCACATAACTGTCCTCACAATTCAGGGCTAGATTTAAAAAAAAAAAAAACAAAACAAACAAACCATAACCCCAACAAAAACAACAAAACCCAACCTTGTGGAGAATTGATTGTATCTGCTATTTTGCTTTTTGCTGGAAGAGGCATAATTATTGGAATTTTGATTCATTTTAGTGAATAAAGCAGTGCTATAAAAGTTCCTCACTGATATCAGCTTCTTGCTGTTATCTAAGAAAGGTAAGCTCTGCAAGACATTTTCCATGACTTTTATGCATGTTTTCATGTAAGCCTGGGATTCACTATACATTATCCAAGAAGACTAGTCATCACAGTGCTTTCAAGAAATGGCCTGAATTTTGGCAAGGAAACAACACTTGCAAAGGGGCAGCCACATTTTCAAAAATTTTTGTCCCATAAAATCTTAACATGTCTGGAGAAGGGGAAGGCATGGAAAGGGAGAGAGTTTAAGGAAAGTTATATGATGTAATAATTTCAGCTACACCACATATATACGTGTTCATGTATATATATATAATTCTGAGCTTCAATAGGGCGCAACAGTGAAGGGCCATATGTTTCCCTCATAATCATCACTCACTCACAGCTGGCCTGTGTATTTCCTATAGGGAACCAGTTGTGAAAAAATAAAAATAAAAATTAATTTGTCAAGCAAATTGTGCCATGAAGACGTTGAGCGAAAGTAATCCCCAGAGATTACTGAGCAATGGAATTGGTGTTAATGAAGAAGGATCAGCAAAATAATGTAAATTGTAATAATTTTAATTAAATGAGAAAAGCAGCAAAGACATGTCTGTTACCCAGCGCAACACAGTCCGTTGTGCTAGGAGCAGGATATCCACCCAGTTGCACTTTTCAGCCAAGAATGAAGGTCCCAGGGCCTTATTTCCTATAATGTGGTCCTTCCTGTAGTTTTAACCCTGTGTCCCCTTTCCTAGACATGCCCTGGAAATCTCCCAACAGCAGGGTGCAGAGTTAACTTTGTTTAAAGGCGCATAGAGCCATGTTCCCCTTCAGAGCTATTTTTCCCATTGGCTTGCAAACTTCGGCCACCTCTTTTAATTGTTTGCACTTAAGTGAGGACAGAAACACGCCTTACTGAGCAGAAAAGGAACGTTAAACCTCTGTTGTAATCATACTTATAGTACTGGCAAACACTTACATGCTATATTAGTACTTTCATCTGGCCCCACTTCAGCATCGTGTTGAGGCTGTGGTTCATTCTCAAGAAAGAAGCTAAAGAGATGACCAGCATGGACCAAAACATTGGTCTCACTACATAGGAAAGATCATGGTCAATTCACACGTAACAAGCCATAGCCAGATGGGCTTCAATAGTTTCTGGTGAAAACTTAAACTTATTTTCCTAGAATAATTCAAGAGCTAAGGGATGTTATGCATTTTCTTCCTGTAGTGGCAAAGCTATCCAGGAGGCAACACATTTCAACAAAAGGAGGAGGTCCAATTTTAGTTGCTTGCTGTAGTGTGGATAAATCTGACCCAATGGGACATTAAAATGCAAGGTTTGTTCAATATGCCATACAAGAAAGACTTTTTAGACACAGAATAGCAGTTTAAGTATTCTTTGAAAAATCTGTAGAACCGTTCAATAATAAAATCACAGAGATAAACAATGAATACATAGCCAGGAGGAAAAAGAATTAGAAATATGTGAAAAGGAGCAAAAAACATATTTTCAGATTAGATTTAAAGGAGACAGTAGGGCAGCAAGACAGATACAGACAAGAAGACTGTTAGAGGTAGCCAGTGAAACAAAGAATGCTCCAGCCATAAGTATCCATACTTTTTTCCTTTTACCGTGCGCCCCAAAATGTTTTTTAGAGGCAAAAGCATCCTCATTGCCATTTTGCAGGTGGGCAAACTAAAGCAGACCAATGTGAGGTGACTTGCCAAAAACTGATAAGCAGCTGAGTCAGAAGTGAGATACAGGTTACCCTTCCTGAGCCTTCTACTGCCGTGGAGGAAGAGTATAGGGAGAGTTACAAGTCCTCCTCAGATCTAGCAGTGGGAAGAGTATGTGTGACATATGACTCCTCCCTATCATCTAACCCTGTATCTCAATGCTCTTCCCCTGAACATTTCTCACTGTTCCCAGAAAATAGAAGATACCGGGCCGAACAGGTACTTGATCTAATCCAGCTTCTCTTAGGCTGCAGTAAGGTAAAGGGCCATTTGTCTGATGCTTTGAGAAATAGGAAGGATTCCTCTTAGACATACCTTCTTTAAAGTTTTGAGAGGACAATGTCTGATTACTTCATATTTTAATGACTGCAAATCTCAGAATCTTGAAACCCTTCTATACTGATTTCTGGGAAAGTGCTAGTAACCAGCCTGAGAGAAAAATCAAAACAAACTCCTCATTGCAATAAAAGCAAATATAACACAAATTTTAAAAAATCAGTTCCAATAATGTGACATTTCTACCTGTAGTTGTTTATATCCTGTATAAAAGACAAGGCAAATAACATATTTTTTTAATCACCACCAAATAATAATAATTTAAAAAAAAGAAAAAAAGAAAAACTGATTGTGAAAACAAAAGTACTCAAGGGAGCAAAGTGTCAAGGCACAGTTTTCTCATATGAGCTCTGCCAATCTGCACTCCCACTTTCTGGGGCAGCAGATGTTCCTTCTTAACAGGATCTCAAACAAAAGGGTAATCTCTCTGGCCTCATCCAAAGCTCACCAAAGGCTATGGAATGCCCTCGTTAGTGTCAGTGATACCTTCGATCATCTTTTTCAAAGCCAGTTTCACAGAGGTGGGACACTGGGGAGGAGAGAAAGGGGCATGGAAGTGTTCATAGTGCTGTACTAATCTGAGAATCTGACTTCTCCATGCAAACCACGTGCTACTGCATACCACTGAGTTCTGAAGGGACCATATTTTCTGCAAGTCTTGAAACAGTTCTGAAGAACTAGTTCAAGTCTTAAATTGTTGTGGGCAGGTGCACAGCAATATCTTCTTTCAAGGAAATGTGCTAATCTTTCAGCATTGTCCCATACATAATGCACTATAGGTTTTGTGTAAGTCATGCAACATACAGCTTCATAAAAGAACAGCCCCTTCCCAGAAAACATGTTTCTATATACAGATTTTCTATAAGACAATAGAAGTCTTTTCTCAGGTTGGCCACTTCTTATACCCTTCCACATTTACTGAAGGCATTCCACCATAAACATTTTACTTCCTTTTGTGATTCCATTTAATGTTACAAACTTGAGAAAGCATGTCACCCCTTATTGTGAGATGCATGAAACAGTAACTTTGGTTGATTCTGAAGAGTAAGTCGTAGACTGATCAGTTGGGTCTTTGGTGAAGACAGGACCCTGGAAATAAATCTCACGGTTTCACTAGCTCGCAGGTTTTGGTTGACAAGCCACGGAGTCACTGATGGACTCCAACTCCATTCAGACAGTGGCTGGACTTGCAGCAAGTTTTACTGATGTGTTAGGACAAACCATGCACTCAGAAGACTGAGTGATGTAGGCCATTTCTGGCAGATCATTTATAAAGATGGGGCACTTAACTTCTGTTCCGTGTTTGGATATGGTATTACATCTAACTTAGCTAAACAATCATCCCTAACTAGTCACAGCAAAATGCCTTCTTTATTGTGAATCTCATCCGATAATTTGTTCTCATGCCACTTTCTGGTTCCAGATAGGAGCAAATGCAGTGTTATTGCTAAATTTTTCACCTACAGTAGGTGGGTATCTAGGTTTTCATTCACCGTAGCCATTGCTACTTTACGTGCCCTTTTGCCCTGATTCTGTACTGCAGGACACAAACAAGGGGCTCTGGCCTCTCTTACTTTGTCTACATACATTTGAAAGCTCTTAAGGAAAAGGAAGTGCTTCTCCAGTCCCTATTCCTCTGCCTCTTTAAGGGCCCCTCCAGCGTTGCTTCCGAGCTGCTGCAGTATGCCTCCCACCCTAATGGTGGCAGAAAAACCCTACGCTTTGCTCCATTGACTGCAACTGAAGCAAACTACATCAGGGGAAAAGTAACAGGACGCATCCTGCCGTAGGGTTTCAAAAAAACAAGCAGAAAACCATCGACAAAGCAAGAGATGCTCAATATACCACTGTAAGGGAAAGACTGAAACTGTTTAATTTAGAGATGAACTCAGAAGTTACATAAAAGACTGAGCTAAATCCATACAGGGTAAAATTAAGAGACCTTATTGCTCATATCCCCCAGAGCAGAAGAAATGCCGTAAAATTGTTAGGCAGTACATTTTACATAGGTAAAGGGAGGGAGGTCTAGTGCTTGTCTTTTGTTTACTTTAAACACAATTCTTTCCTAATCCTTGGAATTCACAGTCAGAAGACTTCTTATTTTTAGCAAGTTCTAACAACAAAACGGAGTCGGTATCTTTGTGGATGCCTCCTGAACAATTATAGTAGATGGGGAATGAAATGAATGTGTTCATGTAACTGACTTAAAGGTAAAAGACTGACTACGTAAATACAGGTGTTTGCTTACAACATGAGTAAAAACTTCGGGCGATATTTTTGAAAATTCACTTTCTTCTAGTAGCAAGTTATAAAATTCCTTTGGCACAGTCAGCTTCTGAGTCAGCCAAAGCTAGTCATGCATCTCCTACACTCATCCTATGGTTACATTATACAATCTGTCAAGTAAAACTAAACTGGTATCAAATCAATCACCTGATCCTAACACAGAAATTGTCAAAAAAAAAAAAAGAAAATGAAAACAAAACACTCTTTCTGATTACAAGTAGCAGTCACAAACTCAAGGCCCTGCTATAATAAATCAAATGGGTCATCCTGCATTTCATGGGGCCAGAAAATAACTTTTTTCTTTTTTTTTTTTTTAAGGAAAAAAAAAGACAGTTTGGCATAAGCAACTTGGGAATCTGGGGTTTTTTTAGACCCACCTATGGTGAAATACAGTCATCATCAACTATTATTAGTAACATTTTCAGTCCTCCTAGTTTATAAGTTTATACATCTGTCAGATCAATTGATGTATCGCAGCAGTGACAGGAGCAACACTGAATTTTCTCATTATGATCAAAATATGCCGAGTGCTTATAACTTACTAAATTTTATACTAAGCCTAAGCTCTTAAAAATGTATTGATATTATTTATTCTTCAGAAATGCTGAAAATAGAGTAAGGGAGAATCTATGCTAAACTGGAGCTCCTTCACTTCAGTAACAGTAGTACAATACTGCTGCTGTAATCCCTGGGAAGACTCACAGAATTCACAAGTAAGGGTAAGTTGAAGAGAAATTCGAAATGTGTTAAATTGGGTGAAATAAAAAGGCAATGTGCAAAAGAAATCCGTGTCCTCTTGGACGGGTAGTAACCATACTGCCTTAACGCCCGTGCAATAGCTACACGACATGAAACACATTGATCTAAAAAGTTAGTTTAGAGGGGACTTCTGGAGGTAACTTAACCTGACATGCTAGAAATCCCAGGTCAGAATGTTATACGGATTAAAAGTCATATTTTTTTTATTCCTTACAGTTGCTTTTCATCCAGATAACGCTTTTAAAAACATCATCTTCCCTCTTATTTTTTCCTCCATCCTAGTTTTGACTCAGTTTCTACTTCCTTTTCCATATCCCACTCTTTAAAGGTGATAAAAAGGCAAGCAATCCCTTGAAAACGTTATGATTAAAAAGCACATTTGTGAAGTCGGTGGCAAGCAGAAAGCAAAA
Source organism: Larus michahellis (assembly GCF_964199755.1). NCBI lineage: Eukaryota > Metazoa > Chordata > Aves > Charadriiformes > Laridae > Larus > Larus michahellis. The sequence goes on from NC_133900.1 coordinate 25,548,697, forward strand.
TGGTTGCCACAGAGAGGAACAGTGGCAAGAGAACAGTCAAAAAGGAACAAACCCTGTGGAGAATCAGCTAACTCAAACATACCTGCCACTATACGTTGTCTTAGGATCACTGGGTAGGAAATAGACATTTGTCTCCAATCACGGCCATAGGCAGTAAGAGCCCCCGTGCAATGCCAAGAGCAGGGGGCTGTAAAGCCGACATCAAAGAGTGCCTCACCCGTGTCTGAAAGCTGCAGACGGGGGTCAGTTCTGTTACTGCCGGTGGTGATTTAACACACATGTGTAATTGAAAACACAAATGGGAGCTTGTGTTGTTTGGCTTTAACAGATCCCCTTTTGAGAATGATACCATGTGACTGGACAGAAAGGAATGACACCAATCAACCCTGCGAAGACAGAGTTACAAAATGAGACGGGGAGCAAATACCATTTAAAAAATTGGGGTGTGGCTGTGGGGAGGGACTAAGGGACAAAGAGGAGAAGCAGACCACCAAAATAAGGAGAGCCATGAGAACAAACAATGCTTCATTTCCCTGACCGAACAGCACTCCAGGCGGTCAGGACCTTCTCTCCATCCTTACTGAATAGACAAAGCCTCTTGAGGAATTTCTTAAGCTATATTAGAAATCAATAAATGCACAAGCGCAGTGTCCTCAGCTGAATGGCAACAGTTTCAGGAGAAACAGACTCCAGAGCTGCCTGGTACATCCAGAACACCCAGCACAAACTCCTGTTTCAGGGACAGGGGCTATCATCTTACATGTAAGAATTCATAAAGCAGTAGATACAATTTGAACCTTAATAATGTCTTTCCTCATCTGTCAGGCAGAACATGTTAAATGCCGCAAGGTTTGAGCGTTTGGAAGAGTGCCAAAGCCTTTACAATTTGATGCTCCTTTGGAAGTGCCACTGTAACTCAGGATCTTTGCCTTCTTAGTAAAGCGGACATTCTTCTTCTAGCCCCGACTAAGGCTGCCGGCCTTCAAGCTTCTGATGGTTATAAGAAGCATAAACTAATTGTGCATGTTGTGCAGAAACATTCCTTTCATTAGAGGGTATAAGATTAGTTGCTACTGCCTAGAGTTCCTAGTTCCTCTTTTGCAGAGTAGTCTCAGGTTCCCCTTCATAATAATGTGTTTTATTTTCTGTGGTTTTATTGTCACCTTTGATTGGTTTGGTCATTGATGTTGCTCAATTAAGATCAACGGCAGTTTCAGCATTACTTTGAACTGCAGCACTCACACACCTAATCTGCAAGCCTCAATTAATCCTTTTTGTAAGCATTTTTCCATACCTCTATGCATTCTTGCTGAACCTCAATTAATTGTGCATTATCCTTTTTGAGATCAAGTATCCAGAACTGAACATAGCTTTTGAAGTAAGGTTGAGCTACTAACATAAAGAATGGCATTTATAATTGTTTCTACATTATTCTTTATCCTCCGGAATCCTCCTATTTTGTTGCCTTCTCTTACCAGAGCTGCAGATCAAGCGAAAGACCAAAAAAAGCCAAAAAAATGTTTTGTTAAATTGTTTTAAGATCTCATTCGTCTAACTGTACCTCATAGCCTACGGCAAAATCTTTATGATTCTGAATTCTTAAAAGCCCCCTAGACAGTAGCCGTATGTAATATTGGTGCAACATTCATTGAGAAGATGGTCAATAGGGTTGTAGAAGCTAACCACAACATTTTGAAATACCATCCCTTGTTCCATATGACTGGTGTAGACACTGCCAAAGGAGAACAGAGTGTAGGAGGAGGATATTCAAAAGCTGTTAGCTTTGGACTAAAATCTGTAAAATCCATTGGGAAGCTCTTTATAACTTGAAAATTCTCCATGCCTAATGCAGGCTTTCAAGAGACTTGCCAAACTAACATGCTGCTGGAAAGGGAGGATTTCCTTCCTTGGATTCCTTCCTCTTTCAGGAGAGGGCTGTGTTAAGGTCAGGCAATTTTCAAAATTTAAGCCTACGTTGTGCCTTCTCAAGGGACCATACACAAAAATGCTGCTTCTGAAAAGATAAGGAAGTCTTCTTTGCCAAGAACTTGAAAGATGTTACTGTGCTGTGGAGGCATTTCAACATCAAGGACCTTCTCCCATCTCCCAGTTTTCCATGAGTGTGAATGCTTGTCTCGTGTCACTAGAGTACTTTGGAGGGGTAAAAGGGACAGGCTGAGTATTCAAATTACTAGCTTTCCCCACAGAAGGGAATTCTTCAAGTATAACTTCCAATGTGTTTCACTTTCTGTTTGTTCATGTTTGAGCTGAATCAATCAAAGTGATGTACACATTTCTGTACCCATGGCTAGCTTTAGAGAAGCCCAGTCCTTTGCCCAGCCCTGCTGGGACTTAGTTTTGTATGCACATTTTATTTTCCTGGAAGTTTGAATCCTCTTTTGTTTGAAATGAACTGTAGGGTTGTGGCAAACCCACTCAGTCCAGCATGAGGTTGGAAACTCCTGCTATCATAGTGCCAAGAGATAATTAACTCAGCAATGTTAACACACATGCTTGGCATTCAGTTATCAGGCTGAATGGTGGGTGGGAACAAAATGTGACAAGATTTCCACCACAGCCATCTACTGACCCCGCCGTCTGCTCTGTCCCAGCTGCCCACGCATCCTCTCTTCCTCTGAAGCCATGGCACCAGTTTGCTTAGATATCAGTGAGCAAAGATGGAAAATGTAGGTGCCAGGAAGCACTATGAGAAACCCATGCAACTGTGCTTCTTCCTCTTCCAGGGCCCCTTTCCTTCCCCTGGCTCTCCAACAGCTATCCACTGCCCAGCTCCCCTTTTCTCTCTGTGTGGACCGGCAGAATCCTGCGGGCTGGATTCCCACTACCTAGGGAAAACAAATGAATCAGAGAAAGATGCACATGCTGTGAAAATCTCTATCCTTAAAATGAAAGCTCACTGAAAAGGCCAGCAGAGTGATGTTTAAATGCCTGTGGTTCAAAAGCTCTGTGTTGGAAAGCCACCATATTCCATGTTTGGTGCATTTGGTCAAGGAAGGCTGAAGTGAGTTGTCTAAATTGGAAGAAAACTGTGCACACAGGGAGTCTAAATGGCTTGCAAATATTTCATTATTGACAACGTAAAGTGCTCTGTACCTCAGAAGTGGCTGAAATCTACCTGCTTGGAAGAAATGTCTGTGGGGTGTAGTGACTCCACCACAAATCTTTCCTTCAAAGCAGATCCTTTTAGCCTTCAGTCATGAAGTTCAAAATCCCAAGAGGCCTGCCACTGTGATTGTTGTTAATCATTATTCATTCATCTCTCTACCATCTCTTGTGCTGAGAAAAGGGTTGCCCATTACATGGTGGAAAGTTCAGATGATGGTGCAATTTCTGAGACAGACTCAATGATATAACAGTTACCTGAATGAATATTTTATGCACAGTTACACCTATCTGGAAGATGTTTTATAAAGTAGAAAGGAAGAAGACAATTCCTCAAAAAAAACCCCCAACAACACCGCAACCAAACAAAAACATCCCCGCCCTTAAAAAAACCCCCTGAGTAGCCCAACATATGTCCTCAAGTTAAAGATATTTCATATTATTAATATCGTAGGTTAGATTAATTCTTGTGAGCACGTTAGCTTCTGTAAACAGTCGTTATTGTTATATGCTAAATTTTCTAATACATTCCAATTAAACAGCCTCCCAAGGGAATAAAGGGGACACTTTCGTCCTTGGAGGAAAGTAGAACAAGTAAACCAGATTGGAAGTGACATTATGAATCTCAAAACAACAAAATTGTTTAAAAACAGCCCATAACATACTTTCCCTGGTTTGGGAGCAACAGCAAATGAAATATGTTACCGTCTGTGGAAAAAAAATAATTAACGTAATGCTTCTGAAAAAGCTATGTGAAAAGTAGATTTTAAAAAAACTTAGCAGTCCCAGCAATTCTAATGGTAGCTTAAGGTATGAACCTGAAATGGCATTGAAACCCTTTGAAAATCCAATTCTAAATGCTGTGTCAGAGATGTTGGGCACAGCTGAGACACAGTGGGAGAGCTGATGATACTGTGGGCTGGGACCTGAGCTTATTACACAACAGTGGGTTCTAATACCTAATTGTTTGCTAGAATTAAATTATACCTTTAAGGCTAATATTTGTTCTTGAAAGGTTAATATTTAATCTTGGAATACATCCTTGGCTACAGAAGCAATGATTGCTAGTAAACTCCAGGTCTAATTTTAATCAATATTTATTGAAAAAACTTTACAGAACTGTCAGAAATTCATAATATCTCAAAGAAACTGACCCATTCCTATGCATGTGCATTTGGATATTTTAACCCTACAGAACTAATATTTAGTTCTGATAGAAGGAAGAGAGGGAATTTCAAAGTGAAAAGGGAAGAATTAAAATGCAGAAATGGAAATCACTCTGACTTGCATTATGAACAAGGAGGTCAATCTAGTTAGCAGCATCAGTGTGTGCAAGGTTTGGAACAATGGCAAATCTAGTACAGTGCCACTACCTGGAGGGCTAATGCAAAACAGAAGTGAAAAAAAGCCTCCAAGAGTAAATCCACAACCGCCTTCTTCGCAGTGCACCTTCTTTATATACCAAGCAGATACAAACTCCATATTAGCTCTCTCTGTAGTAATATTTGGTTTGGAGTGGGATCAACAGTATTCCCTAATCCCCATTTTTATTAGTAGTCCACAGAAAAATATCAAAGTGACAATTATGAAGTACTGAACCCCACTACATCAGCAGAAAGTACATCAACATGCCAAGAAACAATTCTTCCCCTAAAGCAATGCTGCTTTGTGTAGGAGACATTTTCTATTCAGGCAGCCTCTTAGAGATCTGGACAGTATTTGGGATAATTCCCAAATATCAAAGACTGCAAAGTGGGCAGAAGTTAAAGAAGACAGTCAGCCAAAATAGTTCTCTCTCTTTAACCCTGAGAAAGAGTCCTTTGAAAAGTGCCAGGGCAGATTCTCTCCATTCTGATTATTTTGAAAAATACTTTGTTCCACCAACTCGACTCGTTGAAATGAAACTGGAAATACTAAGAATCTCCATCAACACTGTTGGGCTGAGAGGAATAAATATGAGAAGGAAGAATGAAAGTCACGTTATAAAGTTTAAAAAAACCAAACACAAACAAACAAACAAGAAATGAACAGACACAAGATAAATTACATTACAGGGTAAAATAAAATGAAAATCTTCTTTCTTCTCAGTTTTCTTTTCTCCACTTCCTGTACTAACAGCAGAAGGCTGTTTTCCACTCAGAAATGCCTCTTTATAACAAGGCATGTATTAATGTTGAGATCTGATTAGACAACTGTTTTCCCAACATCATTTGGCTTTAGTTAGATTGCTATGGTTTGCTACCCTTCCTATGAAGAAGCACTCTTTTTCCATCATCCATCACCTTCCATACAGTCTGCTCTGTTCTGCCTACCCTGGGCTTAGAAGGAATAATACGAGTAGACCTGGCCATACACCTGCCTTCACTGAGGACCTCCTCACCTGATAATGTGTATACATCTGACAAAACAAGAAGATGTGTTTTTCATTCTTTGGAGAAACTAGGACATGTCAAATATTAAAATATTTACTCAGAGCTATGCAAAATAATATTTAAGTATTTGCATCTAATAGCAGAACTCACAGGTTCCACATCGCTCTCTACGACTACTTGAAAGGAGGTTGTAGAAAGATGGGGGTCGGTCTCTTCTCCCAAGTCCCAAGTGACAGGACAAGAGGAAATGGCCTCAAGTCGCACCAGGGGAGGTTTAGATTGGAGATTAGGAAAAATTTCTTCACTGAAAGGAATATCAAACGTTGGAACAGGCTGCCCAGGGAAGTGGTTGAGGCACCATCCCTGGAGGTATTTAAAAGACGGGTAGACATAGTGCTTAGGGACATGGTTTAGTGGTGGTTTTGTCAGTGTTAGCTTGACGGTGGGACTCAATGATCTGAAATGTCCCTTACAGCCTAGACGGTTCTATGATTCTATGATTCTATCTAGAATTGAAATTTTATCCAACATCATCAATAGTGTAATTCATATCAGGTGTTACACGCTGTAGTGATTTTCATAGTTTACCAGAAGGCTGGGCGTAGCAATAATTAAAACTTTCCTTTATTTTGATATACTCTTCTTATTTCATGCAAGAGATTTAAAAGAAGCGTTTTTAACAGGAAAGGTGAATGCCTAAACTGAAACTCTTTTCACTTGTTTTCTTTTCCAGACCTGGTAACATTACACTGCCAGTACATCCCCAAACCAAACACAACATCCCTGAAAAATGAAACACGGTCAGGAAGGAGCAACTGTCTGTTACACTTAAGGACAAAAGGAAAACATCATGGTAGGCCTTACTCAAACATCTTCTGCTTGTTCTTCAAAATATGTGATAATTTAGCATGACAAAATTGAGGACTAATAGGATTTTAATGATGCTTCTTTTTATTTGAAAATATTAGTAAAATGGAAAAGTGTTTACCCTTTCTCTTTGGTGAAGTGTATCTTTCTATAACCTTTGGAGACAATACAGCTGTGATTTTTTCAGTGAACATGATTGGTAGTGACAGAATACAGGAATCCTTGGGGTTGGACTGATTGATATAGTGTGAGGTTTAAGAGGAAGAGACTTCTAATGTATGCAGTTAAAACCTACTGCAGCTCTTTTTTCTGTTCTCTCAAATTTTGATAAGGAGAATGTAATAATGCTGTTGTCTGACCTGTGGCTTGGATACAGGGAAAGGGTGGCAGCTCAGTCCCAGCCCACGCTAAATGCTTGAGCTTGATGTTAGGGTATGCTTGCATTTCCATACTCCCGTTTCAAATCCACAAAAGATAGTACAAAAGTAGCTAACCAGAAGTTGGTGGTAAAACAAAACAGAATGCAGTTTGCACTGAAGAGGTGAAAAAGGTGTGTGGAAGAGGGCAAGGTGAAAGAATGAATGATAAAATGGAAGGGTGGAAAAGTAAATGCAAAGTATCCGCAGCACCTCCTCATGGTCAAACTGCACACAGAGCACAGGCTATTACATTAAATAAAATGCCAATCACATAGTTTTATGCGATAATGTTATTATCATAAAGTTACTGCCTTTCTTGACCAAGTGTTCCCAGCAACCGTTGTTCTAGTCTGGACCATGGGAAAGGAGAACTATAGTGACTTTGTAATTTCATATTTATTAGGGTAGCTCTGTTAAGTATGTATAGTTAGAAGGCATCACCCAGGGTAGGCACTCACCAGAGTGGTTTCTTCACAGAAAATATTGAAATAAAGAAAAAAAAAAAATCAAAGCGCTGCTTTCAACAACTGATTTCTCTCCAGCAGCAATCAAAACCCTGCAGCCAAATTCCACGAGTACAGGACTTCTCTCTGTTTTTCTACCACGCGGCAGGCTGTCCTATACCAACAAGATCTCCCAACACTCTCATGAAGAGTAGATGACTCCGCCACCCCTTGCTCTGTAACCATTGAAAAAGAATAAGGCAGAAATCTTGTAAAGCAAATGAAAAAGCTTTTTATTGCTTCACATTCACTTCATTTTTTTTAAATAGTTAAGGTTTTACCTCTATGCTAATGAATGCTATATAGAGCCACCTGAACATTTTTGTAGTTATTTATTAAGTTACCTAACCAAGAAATGAAACTAGCCAAGGTGCCAAATGGTTAGCTAGTCATCAGTTAAATGCTGTCCATGTAGCTAGGGGAGGGGAGTGATGTGGGCAGATTTCTATGTACAAAGTCCAAATAGAATAAAACTGATCTAGGCATCATTTTGTATATTATCATTTTATTCTTTGCTGGTAAGAAGGATAGCTAGGCGAACTCCACAAAACTTTGCAAACTAGGAATGCTTCTTTGCTTCAGATGTTCAGTGCAGATGGAGGTACATGGGGAGAGATACAGATGCATAAATACATATATACATATAAACTCACAGAGAAAATATACGATGAAGTGGTGTGATAGAAAGACCTGAATTCATATGCTCCTTCCAAGAGGCAGACACTAGCAAAGTGGCCATAACATTCCAAACACGTGTGCACAAATTCCTTATTCCGCATAAGCCTCATTACGAATTCTGTATGTACCATCTATTTACACTTCATCTATTTTAAAGAATTTCAAGAAGTTACAGTTATTATGTGTCCCTCTACCTAATCACCAAGTGCATCTGATACTATCAGCTCAGATACATTCCCTGCAGCCACTGAAAAATATGTATCCAATATGTTTTATACATCTCCTACTTCTTGACATCTTGCTAATAGGTAATGGTGTGAGCGTACCAAAAGTGATACCTTTGATGCTGATAGGACCTAAATCATATGCAGTGTACTGGCGTGTAGTATATACGTCCACCACCAGTCAGAAATTCCTGCATTTAGGATTTTTGACTTTTGCTCTGTTACTAGGCAAGGAGCAGATTTTGCCTTTCCTGTGGAAAAAAGGAGAGAAATTGTGTCAATTAGAAAGAAACTGCAGTTAGAATTGCTGTGAGGGAAATAGTCTGGGCAGAGTTTAATGAGAAATGTTAAGTGCAATACTTAGTCTGGCCTTGCAGCTCATCACTGCATCACATTCTCAGACACACACACACACACACACTCTGAACCAAAAATGTAAAACGTGGTTCTTAAAATTCTGCATAATTAACATTATTCTTACTTTCAAAATTGTGATAGAAATATTAACGTAGTAAAGATTGCAAAGCAAAGCATTAGACAGTTCAGAAACGTCAGAACTCGCTGGGATTCATTTTACACATGAACAGTCCAGTCCAGTGTTTAATACATAACAACAACCTGTTTGCTAAAACAGCTTGCAGGATCCTAAACTGAGTTTAACAATCGGATGCTCTGAAGTTTTTTAGACAACTTGGGGAAAAATCACCATCTTTTGGAAATGCGTTGCCTTGCAAAAGATGAGTAGATGCTTCTACCATCCTTTTTGTGCTCAGCCATTAAAAAAAAGAGGAATACAACTTATTTCTTCACTTCTGCATCTCCCAGTTGTCCTCCCCACAATCAAATCAGAAAAATGGGGATGAAGTTCTTTCTGGTTTCCATATCCATTGCCGCAGCATCCCCTGGCAGCTCTGAGGAGGAGTAGCCATGAAGCTTTATTCAACCCTGCAAATGTCAAGGTGCCTGTTTTGGGCCACTTGGAGGGGGCTCTCACTCCCTCTTTGCCTGTTCCTGAACCACTGCTCCTGTGAGTGTCCAGCACGTGCTCAGAGCAGTGACCGTCCTCAGGGGATTTCAGTGCAGCAAAGAAGCAAGATAGATGATTTGTCAGAAACTTTAAACTTGGATACAACTTAAAATTTGCCTAGGGATGACAAAACCTATCTCCCTGAGACCAGACAACCATGCTGCAAGCTCCCTTTGGAAAAAAAAAGCAGTTTTTCCAGAAACAGCTATGACTTTCCAGCAAAAAAAAAGCCAAAGAATGAGCGCTCCCTAGTTTAATTAACCATTTTAGCCGAGACTTTAAAATAAGGAAAACGTAATAAAAAAGTCAGGCTGAGACAAATTGCTGTAGGAAGTATTGACTGGAAGTATTAAAATATGGCAAAGTTGCCTGTAGCTGAGTACAGGCTGCTATAGGGAAAATTGTAAGGTAAAGAGAAGGACTGCTGTACTTGCTGTGTCTTTTTATGGCACCGCCGCCATATGTGCCATGTGTTATAGGCGTTTTAAATAACTGTTTACTCTGCACTGTCACCCACAGCAGTCTTGGTTTCTGGAGGCCTCGCAAGCAGGCTCTGTTTTTGTAAGAGCTGTGCAATGGCCGTGTGCGTATCTGTAACCTTTGCAGTCCTGAAATCTCTTAACAACAGTTCCCACGGAGCAAATACATTATTAAAAGTGAAAGGCTGGTTAAAAATACCCAGAGAGTGCAAACCTGCTTATACCGACAGTGTAACGATCTGAAAAACTGGGAATTCCCATTGAAGTAGAGATCTGGCCCCTCAACGTGCAATTTTAGCATCCGAAAATGCTAAATATCCCCAACTAAACAGCTAAAATTCCCCAACTGCTGCCCCTGCTCCCACTGCCGCACCTGCCCCAATGGCACCACCTGCCCCAACCGCTGTACTGACCCCAGCTGCTGCCCAGCAGCCGCTCCAGCTACGCCAGCCCTGCCTGCCGCCATCCCAGGTGCCACCAAGGTGCCTGGTCTGGCAGCCCAGCCCAGGGAGAAGGCCAGCCACAGCTCAAAACAGAGTGTGCAGAAGTCACCAGGAGACAGCTTTGCAGCAAAGCAGCAGGCCTCTGGTGTTTCTCCCCTGCGAACGCGGAGTTGCACATTAGGGCAGTTGTGCCGGGTTCCTGCCAGGCTCACCGTCATCCTGCCTTGGCGCCCGTGGGCTGGACGACACAGGCCGCGAGACACGAAGTGAAAGACGGGAATAAGTGGTTTTCCTCGGGGCAGAGAGCTAACGGGGGGGACCGCTGAAGTGCTGTGCCAGGGTCAGCCTAACTTAGTGCATTTGTTAATTTTCTAGCAGCAGCTGTGCTAAAGTGACAGGAAGGTTAAAAGCACGGTGAAGCAATTTAAGGAAGAGACCAAACAAACATCAGAGAGTGATTGTAATTATCTCCAACTTAGACATTATAAATCCAGGAAATTCAAAAGTAAGCTTTAATTTATGTAAGCTGATGTGTGGAAATGCCCTACACCGACAATATAGAAACTGACTGCTTTTACTGAAGCTGTGCAATGACAATTAATGCATAATAGACACTGTGACTTGAGATCAGAACAAAATTACTTTAAATGATACATCAGATTAAAAAAAATATATAATTTTGCCCCATTTTGACTCCAGAGCTTTAAATGGAGGCGAATACATAGAACATTTGAAGAAGCTGCATAACAATATTTTTCCTGGCTAAAAAAGTACTGAACCTTAATACTATAGCTATAGGAGAATCCAACTTTAAATTTGTTTTGTCTCATAAATGTGTTACTGTATTCACTTAGAAGTTCACATAAAATTCATTCTTTGCCCAGTCAGTGTTGTCACTCCAAAGAAGAAAGATATGGTCTTCCTCTGTAGTGAAGAGACCAAAACACTGCTTAACATACAAACTCATCTTACCTTAATGAAGAACCAGGACTTTTGTGAAATTCAAAAACAGGAATGAACAGCCACAAGAAAAAAAAAGGAGTTCACCTACCTCTGTCCAAATTGGACCTTATCAGCAGTTCCAAAGAGGCATAAGCAAGCTACAAGAACAGGAAATGCAATGGCAAGTGAAATTTAATGTTGACACATTAGCGTATGCAGCAGGAATAATTTGTGTTCCTACGAAGTTTTAAATTTGCTATTTAAACTTAAAAAAAAAAAAAAGGCTCCTACCCAAGAGAAACACAGCTGCAATTTTAAGATATTAAGGAAACCTATTCTCCAAACCCTACACCAGTGGTGGTTCTTCATCAAAGGGGTCACAAAGCACTATATGCAAGGATAGAAACTAACCCTGGAGATAAGAAAGTGTAAATAAATGTCTCTTTAAGGTGAGCCAAACATTCAAGTTGTTAATTTTAGAAAACAAAAATGCAAGATGTGCTGTGCTAAAGGCACCCACAATATCCAAACGTGCTCAGGGTTTTATACGGTATGAACAAAATGTTTTAGAAGGGATATAGGCCTGCCTATCTGGTCATTAGCCTTATTGCCCTCTGAAATGTCAACTAAAAGCTGCTGTTGAGCGGAAATACAAGCCTGGATGGACCAATCACCAGATTCAGCACCACAAGGTGGTGCTCACCTTACCACTGCTTCTCTGTTGTGTTTCTGTGGCATAGTCACCAGTGACCTTTTTTAAAACCTTTTCTTAAAACCTTTTATTTCAGGCATAGTAACTTTCTCACCAGCCACATATCCAAATACACCTTACATATGAGATTTCTTGAATTTTGGATGAGAAGGCAAAAAATCTTCTGTAATCATCTTCCATCTAAAGCATGCCTGTAATGGCATGATGCTATCTTGTTCTTATAGCGCAGCCTAATCACAGACCTGTTTATTTCTTAAAGCAAAAAGATACCGTTACATGACGTAGTGTTACTTAACTTGTTGCACAGGTATATAGCATCAGAAGGGCCCTGTTTTGCAGCCCAGTTGTCTTTTTACTTTTCACCGATTCAGACAACTGTTTCACATGTTCATACAAGACATTAGCATCTTTGGATGTTGGCTTGTATTAGTAACAATCATGGTTGGATAGTTCCTTTTTCTTTCGTATCTGTTGACCAAGGCTATTCTGAAAGTAATAACTTTGCTAAACAAAATATGTCCTCATTTGGAAATTGCTTCTGATGAGGAATTTAATAGAGCTTTCAATGCTATATGTAAAAGAAACTTAAATGACCATGACAAGAGGCACTTGTCTGTAAAATGAGAAACTTGGGTTCAGTTCCCTGCTTTAAATGAAATAAGATTTCTTAGCTTAAGCTCAGATTTATGCTAATACATTCATCTAATCCTCAACTCTAAGGCAAATACCCAGGCTCTCAGTGATGGCTTTCTACCAGTCTCTTAGCTGGATACCAATACCTACACAAAACTACTAAGCTGCCATTAAAACGGGACTCCTGAGAGAAGGCAAGACAGTGAGCACAACACTGCAGTGTCCGGATGGAAAAGAGACATTGCAGGTTGCTTGCCACAGCCTTGTTGACATAGTACGGAACGTGTGTTAGCGCACCCAGGGTTAGAATGAATCAGCACCGCGGCATCAAGACTATATGACTCTCCCCATTAGTGAACACCTGTTGATAACTCAATAGCCTGAAGAACAGCTGAAAAATGAGACTCGGTGCTGGCAGCCAGCACATCTATTAAGCAGTAAATCTTTCATCTTCAGTAGTTATTCAAGGCACTTGCTATTATAGTCTTGTTTACAATGGCTTAGCTCTGTTGATATTTGTGTGTGAAGGGAACACGAGAAACGGAGGAAATGTACTATCATCCTAGAAAACAGAAGGCTGCCTACCTCCATGGCACGTCAAAACTAGGATTAATTACACATATGTGGAAAAACAATAACAAAACCAACAACTTACCAAAAATTGTTTCTAGTAAAAAAAAGTCCCCCAAAGTTATTTTACATGGAGGACAAAACTGAGAGGCAAAACCAGATACTTCCCACCAGAAGAAAGGATATAGCGTTGATCTAGTCCCCTTCTAGTCCCTGACGAAAGAGAAGTAGACATGTCTCTTTTACTGGGCCCTTTGATGAAAAGCGCTGAAAGGTCTCACTTCAATTATAATGTCGAATGAGAACATATATGAAATCATCTTCAGTTCCCTAGCAATATAAAAGTCCTGTTTACAAGCTTCCTAACCTTGCATTGATGGGTGAGCAGGGAGCTGAAAGGCATCTGCACAACTCAACCTATCTGCAAAACTTCATCAAGATGCCTGCAGCCATGTCCAAGAGTAATAAAAGTGCAGTCCAGATATGATATCAAGTTTGAGGTTGCTGTTGCAGCTCTAACCAGATTGAGTTAAATGTAACCAGATTTAATCTCTGAAAATTCTGGACAAGTGTCCAATTGTAAAATTTCACCAGAGCACATTTTGGAGATTTAAAGGAGGGAAATTTATTATAAAGATAGCACTGGCATGTAGGGAGAGGACACTGATGCAGACAGTCAGCAATAATGGCTGTACATCACGATTATATTTGCTTGTGATTTCCTAAGGCAGTAGGGAATCGTTGGTCCTGTTTTGGAAGCCATGCTGCAAAGGACATAGCCACTAAGTTAATCATGGCCATTACAGACATCATTAACAAGGTCTGAGCAGCCTCTGACATGTAGCTCCGTTTAGAAACACAGCACTACAATAATATCTTGCCTATATGACTTTTTGACAATGCTAGACAACATTGATTATTCTATTTATGCAGTGAAATTAAAAATAAACAAAAATGTTCATAAAGTAATATTTGAACCATTTTTCAAAACTTTATAAAAGTCATAGTTCCAGTTCCCACAGGTAAGTCTCAATGGTAAGTAATACTTAATGGAAAGCTTTGTGCAAACTATCGTGACACCTTCAGATATATCCCTCTTCATTAATTTCTTTTTTTGATAGAAAGGTTTGCATCCTATATTCAGAGTATGGGCATTTACTTACACTTTGAATGTAGACAGTTTTCCAGAAGCTCCTCATTTCCAACCACCTTTGGACTTTCTCTTTGCCTGTTTGTTCAAATGAAGAACAAGAACACATTTGGAAGCTTCTAAAAATGCCACAAAAAGTAATTATCATTCTCTGGCCAGCTTGAATTGCAAAATAAATTCAGCTTAGATGCAGGTCCAAAAATTAAAAGAATTTGTCTCAAAGGTACTGACAGCACACATAAATACATATGTCTGGTTTAAAGATGCAATTACGAGGCCATGGTTTTTAAACACAGTTTTCAAAGTTTTGGATTAGACCTCTGAATATTTATTTTGTCTATGGAAGATACAGACCCACAGCTCTCACTGTAATGGGGAAATTAAGAGTTTAGGGGAAGGATAAAGTTAGGCAAGAGATTCCACTATGCAAGTTCTATAGAAGAGGCAGTGTAAGGAAGCAGCGGTTTCTTCTTCAGCATAGAGTTGTTAGCGGTTGCAAGGGGTCTGCCTGGATGACAAGCAGAGGTCATTAGGATTTCAACACCAAAATAGGAGCGATGGATTCGAAAACTGAAACCACTTACTTAATAATCTTTTGAGGTAAAAAAAAATAAAATAAAATAAAATAAGGAGGGATACAAGGAGAGAGAGTGACAATTAAAAGTTTAGATATTAAAACATGCAGACTCCCTGGTTGACATTTGTAATCATATTTTGAAACCCATCCCAGAGTAATATGTCTATTCATCTGTAGCAAGAGCTGAACATTCAGCTTGGATATGTTTAGGGGTGGTATTTTCAATGTTTTACTGTGTCACTAATTGGCTTTTATTTATTAATCCATTTCTCATATAGCTAATCTTAGAGGAGGAAGCATAATTTTTTGTCTTTTAACTTATTTTATGTTGTGTCACTGAATGTTCTAATTGGATGTGCTTCGCTGAGTAATACAGAACTGAGTTAGGAACAGATTAGTCATGCTGAATATGCTGTTGTAGTCCAGGAAGAGGATGAAACAGTAAGGGTTCAATTTTAACATTTTTATGGCTATTTTTAAAGAAAAATATTCTAAAAGAACATTATAAACTGGTATCCATCCACAAGTTAGTCACTGTGGATAAGGATAAATCTTATCCATGTTCATTTAAATAAGCTCTGGAATCATTGCTAGCAGAAATATGTCTTTTTAGGAATGTATGAAATTAACTATGACCCAGTTGAAATAAATGGATATGGGCCAGTTTTAATAAGTGATTTTGTTCCCTTCTTTCACTTCCATGAAGAAAAGAATTAGGAAGGCAACCAAGAACTTTTTCAAAGATCTCCCTAGTTTTAAAATAATACATAACATGACGGAAGGCTTTCTTCATGTAAATCCAGATTTTTATAAAATGCTGTCAAGTAATTTCTCTGTTTACTTCATAAAAGTAAACAATATCATTTAAAAATAACAGGTCGAAAATACTTTGGAAGATTCTTAATGCAATTTCTGTTCCCTTTGTGTAGGATTCATCTCACCTAAGTTTCATCATCTGAAAACAGGTGTTTTGTCTCAGCTAGACGCTATTTGGAATTTTGAAAATCATAGAGGCAGCGCAGCCTGCTGAGGTATGATGGATTGTTTTGTCCACAGACTGTAAAGGAAACAACAGAGGGGAACAGTTTGGATAAGGTGCCTAAGATTTTAGACTAATCACATTAAGCAAAAAGAACCCTGTTCTCCCTACAGATGAGAAAAGCCTGCTTTACAGTGCCAAGCAGGTACAAGTGCAGTGCTGTCTTACAGATGTGCATTTATAGAGGAAATTGAATAATCAAATAATAATACAGGAACTTATAAAAGTTCTTGGAAATCATTTTTCAGTCTGTTCTTGTTACAGGAAAGTCTGTTATCTCTAGCCATTTCAAGGCTTTTAGTAATATACAATTTACGGATTGCCTTGGGTCATGAGGATACACACCTTAAAGATAACTAGTGGGAGACCGAATTTAAGGTTACAAGCGTAGGTGAAAGTGTTTTCTTCTGATCTCATTAGATAATGGCCTTCCTCAATTTTGAGACTACCGTCATTTGTGGACACAAAGGCAAAAGCTTTTCTTGGGGAGGGAGATGGATTTGAACACCAGGAGAGTCCTGCTAGGAATAAACTTCTCTTTCCTTCCATACCAAAGGAAAGATTTAAATTGCCCAGCTGCTTAGGTCTGCTCTTCCCATAGGAAACCAGGAAAGACAGTAACCTCCATCAATGAAATGGGCAGCCGCTAGCAAGAAATAGAAATCTCTTCAACCCTTGCAGTCTGCTCTAGAAGAGAAGAAGCGCTCACAGCCCTAGACTAAATGCAGGGTGACGGAATTCATGGGTAACATGCAACAGAAAGTAAAAGATTCGTGTTCAATGGAACAGACCACATCATCGTAATCTTCCTAAATGTGCCTTCTGTGAGCAGTTGCTGATGGGAGAGATAAACTATATCACAATAGTTGGAACAGTTGATATTACTCATCCACACTTAATTTCTTATTATTTCTTCATAATATTTTGTTGTGTTTCTGAGAGAAGATTCTCAGGCAAGACGAGGGAGTATCAGTCATGGTGTTAAAGGAGAAAAATTGCTAATTACTCTCTTTAAATCCCAATGAATAACATTGAAGTTAATGTTTTTTTAAAACGTTTCCGTAGCTTCATGGCTTATTTAATGATGATTGTATTCTAGTGAATTTTACCATGCTTCTATTTGAGTTTTGACTTAATCATAGAACTATAGAATGGTTTGGTTTGGAAGGGACCTTAAAGATCAGCTAGTTCCAACCCCCCTGCCATGGGCAGAGAAGACTTAGTTTATAACATATCCTCTGGTAACTTCCGTCCAGGAAATTGTGATTCCTAGTGTGAATTGTGAAGTGAAATATAAACTTTTTTTTTTTTTTAAAAGAGCAAATGAGCTTTAGGCAAAAAAGAGACAAGAAGTACATTGAAACTAGGTGGTTCATAATGAGCCCCAGTCCCTGGAAAAAGCAGAGTGAGGATGTATATACTACCTTCCTTCACATTAGGACCTCTCTAGTAAATTATTATCATCAGACTTAGAAAAGATAGTAAGAAAATTCTAAAAAAGAGCTGGTAAAACTGGGAACATCTGGGCAATACTACCTCCATCCCAGGAAGACAGCAGGTTTTCTGACATTATAAATGAAGATTTCATTAGTACATTAAAATTAACTACACAAGTTCACATTTAGTAGGGTCTCTGGTTCAGTATTTACAAGGCAAAGGTCTTTCGGACTGCATAACTTCCTGTTTTTAGTGGCGATGGGGCACTATAGCCATATTTAACTACATTAATCAAACAACTGTATGTTTGGCTGGGCAACCACACAAATGCTTTGAAACTAATGGGCATGGACAGCTGTCTCAAAGGTTTCTGCAAAACCATGATCCAGGTATGACATTAGGATAGCTTGTTTGCATAGAAAAGTTGGCAGCTACAGCTACTGCTGGTAAAGAAAAAACAAAACTGATTCTATTTTAGTTATGCCGTTACAATGTCTGCATCAGAAAGTACTATTCTAGAGAAAAAGTCACTCTGTTTGGTAGAAAAAACACTTTACCTCACCAGAATAAAAACAGGCCGACACCTGATTTTCTCAAATTAGAGTGTGAAGGGATTTTCTTGCCACTTTCTCTTTTTAAAAAAAAAAAAAAAAAAAGAAACAAAACAAAGATGTTCTACAAGTTTCACCAGAGGGAATAAAAGAAGAAAGAAGGGGAAAAATCAAATTTCTCTGTGTTCTTGCCCTTGCACCCACACACTAAATAAAGGAATACTGAGTAAAGACAGGTCTAAATCACAGGGGAAAAACATCAGAGACAAAACAAAATCTTCTGATTGAATTGTAATTACGCCATTTCCCAAGCCCTTTCTGGAACATTTTGGAATGAAAATGTTTCATTCACTTGTTCTTTGTTTTTGGGGCTTCTTTTATGTTTGTTTTTTTGGTTGTTTTTTTTTTTTGGGGGTGGGGGGGGTAGGTTGTAGGGAAGAAAAAGGACAGCAGTCTGGTGGGAACATTCTTCCTTTGGTGGCTCCAAGCCACTGGGAGCCATGGGGGAATCACAGGTAGAGAGGAGAGAGGAAGTTCTGCCCCAAGTTTAACATGTGCCACCACACGTGTTAATAGCATCCATGGTTATACCCTTCTGGAGGCGGGAGAAGAGTGGGAAAAGCTTGGAAACCCATCTAATGACTGTTGACTAGCCCATGCTGGCTAATTAACAGACAAGCCAGCAGTCTGTTAGAACATAACTTAAGAAGACGCTGTGTGAAGTGAATGTATTTGTTGTGGTAATGAAGTTAGCGGCATTCATTTGATAAGAGGGTCTGTTTGAGGACTGTAAGTCTCCCTGATGACAGCGCAGGTTGGTGGGAGGCTAGAAAAGTACCAAGCTGCTGTTAAGAGTATCTGCTGTTAAGAGGAGCTCTGCCAGGAATAGTTAAGTGTGGGCTGAAGCAATCATGATTCATGATTAACTTATGAGAACTAATCAAAAGTCCTGTGGGCTATCCCTGGACCCCTAGTGTATTCAAAGCCTCTCACAGAAGGTATCTCACAGAAGTCGCTCAGTATGAAAAAGAGTGCTACACAAGGATAGAGAATGATTTCTAAGGGATCCGAATGGGAATTTGATGGAAAGGGCCCTGCGCAATTCTGTGGTTGGTAATACCATTGCTTTTCCCGTGCCCGTGAGATTGGCTTGTTTGCTAAGTCTGCTCAAGCAGGTTAGGATATGGTATGTTTTCAGATACAAAACCCAATTTGAATAACAAATCAGAGTGATTAGGACTCATGAAAAAAATCTTACCTTAACATGCCCAAGAGCAGAGAAATGCTAGGTGTCCTGCCCTTCTCCTCCCATTTCCCTCCTCCCCTGCTGCGGTCAGATGCATGCGAAGAGCAGGCATGGTCAGACAGAGGCTCCGCGTGCATTACCGTGGGAGATGCTCTCAGACTGGGCAATATTCAGGTGGTACAGCAGGAAACAGGAACAGTAGTTTTGATGTAATCATAATCCGTACATTTTCCCTTGAAGCATGAGAATCTGATAATACACAGTGCTTGCTGAGCTTTCCAGTTTGGCCACAGAGCACACAAGGTTTATGTGAATCACTGTCAGAGGGCAAGTTTAAATGGTGATAAGTAGCCTATATGTAAAAGCAGTATTTCTGCATCAAGTAATAATGCTGTGTTTCCTGGGAAATGAGTGGTTGAAATCCATCCCTTGTCACACAGTAACACGCACAATAAATGTAATTTTAAATCCATTATAATGCTGCCAAATACATTAAACAAAAATATACAGAGGATTTATCCACCAGAAGATTTACAGATTTCCTGAGTAGTACATCATTATTGTAACTGTCAATTTGAAAATAAAAATTGTCAAACCATCACTGGAACATAATAAAAGCTGTGACAGAAATACACAATAGCTACTAAGTTTTTTAAAAAATAAAATCCTCAGCAAACCTGCTCTACACACAATTATCACCTCTGTAGACTGCCAAGGAAGCAGTAAAGTAACGAGGATACCAAAAAGAGGAGTGTGGTATCCAACACAGTTCATATCAGCATCACGCCAATTATTACATGTAAGCGCCATTGAAAAGCAGACTGTTGTGCCTTTAATGACGGAATCCAGAGGGGCTAGCATCCAAAAGAGATAAAATCCCAGCTAAAGGATGATCATTAGTTCTCACATTTTTTTGGCTTGGATTTGTATCCCTCACTGGGCTCCTGACTGGTCAGCCTCACGCTTGTTAGCCTCCTTGGTTAAGCTGAGAGAAAGGCAAGAGGTAGTTTTGTCACAGTCTGGAAGTGATTTGTCACATAGCTTTGAGTGAGCCTGTCCTACCTAAAAGCTTACCAGGCTGATGTGTTCAATTCCAGGAAGCCAATCTCATGCCTTTGTTTGATCTGAGAACACTACAATGTCATTTTCACCTTCCACATTCTTAGAGATCCCTCCACCCCATTATTTCCTAGTAGAGGAAAGATTATATTGCAATGCTGTCCCACAAGCCCAGGAATATTGCTCCCTGATTGTCTAGCAATGTAAGCACACCTTTCTTGGCTCCCAAATCTTTCAGGTTCTCCAGAGTTATAAACAGACCCTCCAAGAACATCTGGTAGTTAAAAACAAACAGGCACAAGGCCCACATAAGTGATTCTATACGTGGTTGATCTGAGATCTAACAGTGTAAGACATATACAGTGCTGTTCTATTTCCCTAACTCATAGTGCCTGGCCATTCTTTGAAGATAGGTGAGGATTTTTGAAGGAGCCTAAGATCATTCACTTTGACATAGCTGCTTCTTTGCATCACATGAGCTGTCTTTCCCAAGAAGCCCAAGCTATCTTCTTCACTAGTTGAGTCAGATCCACTTGCAACAAAAGCATGCCCCACTCTCCTTCCCAGAAGACTGACACCCCTTATCGCTTCTTTGCCATTACACTTTTAAGATGCTACACCAACAGCTGTTTACAAGGAAATTCTTGTGCTGTGGACCTGGTCCTTTGCAGGGAAGGGCTTACCCTGTGCTGTTATCATGTCTCTTCTTCACTGGGTTCTGCTTGGATGAGAGTCATTTACTCCATTATTCTTCCTGTTAATTACACGTCAACTCTTGGTAAAATTTCACTGACCACAGAAGTAAAAGATAACAGAGAAAGCAGCCAGTGTTCCATTCAAAATGAGAGTTTATAGTTTCACACTTAGAAGCATAAAGAGATCTGAATAGGTGGTTTATTAACAGACCAGGAGGAGTCATAATGAACTCCTAAGTCTGAGAGCTGAAGCAAGACTATCACAGATTAAAAGGAGACCTTTATAAAGGGAGGAAAGTTAACCATTTAAATGACTTGACGGGTGCTATGATTTCTGTGTTGTTTGAAATCTTCATTATAAACTTGCAGTCCTAAAAGATCTATGTTGGGTCCTCTTCTCAGGCTTGTGCTCGGAAGCAAACTATTGGTACTTGGTACTAGCGCATCACGTTATAACCTTGAAGAAAATCAACACCAAAATATAGAGAACCATAGAGAGCTTTTATATTAAATAACTGACCAGACTGAAAGAAAGTAAAGGGACTTGTGTTGGGTCAGTATTTCTGCAAGAGTTTGGAGATTTGGATGTGACGGTCTTCACTCTGGAATTTAATGAAGGCAACGTTAAATTGAGTGTCGCCACCCAATTCTCTGTGTTGGATATCTGGAGTTTGGAAGTCAGTGACTAAATCCTCATGGGCTTAAATGAAACCTAGTGAAATGTTTTAAGTGACACAAAATAGAGTAGAATTACTGCAGTGTAACAATTCACTGCGGTTTAGATTAATGCATTTTAGATAGCATTTGGTGGTGGTGAAGGATGCTGCCATGGTCAGTTCCTGTAGGTCAGCTGATGCACAATATGTCATTAAGCTGTGGTAATTCATTTATGCATCTTCATGCTAAGCTTTTCCCGGCTGTTGGTGTATCCTAGATTATGATCAACTTTGTATTCTTAGACTGCAATAACTGTTTGGTTGCAACTTTATTCAGCTTTGTAAAACACTATTTGGTCTCAATACCATATCTTATTAATCTTTGAACTGTGGTACTCTGAAGACTGACTTGAGATGATGCCCAGAATGTCCTTAGCTGGCCTGATTATTTATTCTTGCGAGACCTGTATCCCAGGCATACATTCCTGTGTATTTCACACTGTTACCTTTACAATATCATTATTTATTAACCCTACTTTACAGATGGTGAATTGAAGTGATGAAGTGATAGTGAGTGTGACTTTGAAGAACTCAGCATACTTACTCCTGCTTCAAAAAGGAAGACTGCAGTAGGTCTGATAACAGAATCAAACTCTCTCAAGCACAAACACCACTGAAGCCACACAAGCACCCTCACTTATGTTACTACTCCCTTTTGCACAGGAAAATCCCAAAAGCTGAAGCAATTTTTGCAGTACCAACATAATTTGTCTTTATTTGCACATTGTTGTCCTGTCACTTTTGAAATCCTGGCAGCCAGAAATAAGCATCCTGCTTTGGCTGTGGACATCTGGTCACCCTCGAATGGAGCCAGCAATGCTAATTAATTCTAGCAGTACACAATACTGTTTTCTGTACTGTCATAATTCACTGAAGGCAGTGAAAGCTATACCCCTCTCTCTGAGGTTTCAAGCAAGCACGTGATTGGAATGTTACTCCATATGTATTTCACGTTCTTCTGTAGCCCTGATTTACCTCAAAGGAAAGTTCAATTGCTCATAATTGGGATAAACATTAGGTTAATATAGCTTGCTGAATAGACCTTTAACCACAACGAAAGCTTAGTATTTACTGAAAACCCCAGCAATTTGGTTTATTGCATTTTAACTGCAAAATAGTTTAAATAAAAGACTACCCTATCTTCACTTTCTTGACACCCACCCCTGCTCCAAAACCTCAAAAACAACTAAAAATCAAAGCCAATATCTTTCAGTTCCAGTAAGGTTTAAATGCCTATTAGGCATCAAATGCCTCTGGAAATACCTGGTTTAATGGAAGCAGTGTTTTAATAAGAAGGGTAGTAAATACTTCACATCAGCAGAAAAAGGTAGTAATTTGAGAATTCCAATTGCTCTATTTTAGCAGTCTTGGGTTAAAGCGACATTTTTGGTACAGATGCCAATTATTTATGTATTCAGCTTCTTCCATCACTAGATTCATTTCCATTCCAGATTGTTGCATAACATGCTTTTAAAAGAAAAGTGTAGCTAATGGAACCCAAAGCTGGATGACAACACGTGGCTAAGTGAAAATATTACTTCAGTTACAAGAGCGATATAACAGAATATTGCGGGGGTGGGGGGGAAGGTTGGGGAGAGGGGGCATGACGACGGGGGGAATCAGTAAACACACCCACAGGCTTAATTCATATGCACACAAGATCATATCATTAAAGATAATTTACTGGCTTTCTAAATTTTCCTGTTGGATACCACCAAGTATTGCAATGGCAGCAGCGAGAGAAGGGTGAGTAATAACTGAACAGTAATTTCCCTAGTGCCTGTAAATAACAAACATTGTTAGCAAATGAGTGATGGAGGTCAATGGGCCATACAGTCATTAGATGGTTTAATGATATGCTGCAGGTTATCTCAGGGCACAGTGCACTAATGACATTCTCAGCCTTCCCTGCAGCAAATAACCTCTGCAACCCAAGATAAGCAGTCACATTGCACAATACAATACAATAGCAAATGACCCCAACAAGAAAATTTCTCTTTTGTTTGACATTTAATGTGCTAGTATCCATCAAAATCTGTCCTGAGAAGAGCGCTGTCCTTCTTCAATCGGTTTTTGCTAACCGAGAAGCTATTAAAGGGCAGAAGCTAAATGTCGTCAGACTTGTGGCTTATGGGTAGAGAGGTAATTGAGTCAGTTGGTGAAGAATATCTAGCATGTAGCAGCTTGTTTTGTTTTCCTAGCTGTTGCTTGGTCCCTGCAAAGGCACAGTCCAAGGAGAAAAAGTATGAACAGTATGGTCTGTTTTGTGCTGGAAGTCATATTAAAAGATCATAGCAGGCCCCATAATCTAAAAGACTTTAAATTTATGAAAACTGATAGGTCACTCGTCAATGGCAGGTTTTAGACTAAGATCATAACCCAAGTTATCTTAGCAGATTTGGCATCAGCGTGTCAGGTACAAGATCACAGAACCACAGAATGGTAGGGGTTGGAAGGGACCTCTGGAGGTCATCTAGTCCAACCTCCCTGCCAGAGCAGTTTCACCTAGAGCGGGTTGGACAGGAATCACATCCAGGCAGGTTTTGAATATCTCCAGAGAAGGAGACTTCACCACCCCTTTGGGCAACCTGTTCCAGTGGTCTTTCACCCTCAAAGTAAAAAAGTTTTTCCTTATGTTCAGACGGAACTTCCTGTGTCACAGCTTGTGCCCATTGCCCCTTGTCCTGCCACTGGGCACCACTGAAAAGAGTCTGGCCCCATCCTCTTGGCACCCATTCTTTAAATATTTATAAGCATTGATGAGATCCCCTCTCAGTCTTCTCTTCTCGGGGCTAAACAGATCCAGGTCTCTCAGTCTCTCCTCATAAAAGAGGTGCTCCACTCCCTTCATCATCTCTGTAGCCCTCCACTTCTCTCTCTGTAGTAGTTCCTTGTCTTTCTTGTACTGGGGAGCCCAGAACTGGAGACAGTACTCCAGATGTGGCCTCACCAGGCCAGAGTAGAGGGAGAGGATGACCTCCCTCGACCTGCTGGTCACACTCTTTTTAGTTGATCCCAGGATACCATTGGCCTTCTAGGACACAAGGGCACATTACTGGCTCATGGTTAACTTGTTGTCCACCACGACTCCCAGGTCCTTCTCTGTAGAGCTGCTTTCCAGCAGGTCAACTGGCGCAGGGGCTTATTCCTCCCTAGGTGCAGGACCCTCCACTTAACCCTGTTGATGTTCATTAGGTTCCCCTCTAGCCTGTCCAGGTCTTGCGGTATGGCAACACAGCCTTCCGGTGTGTCAGCCGCTGCTCCCAGTTTTGTGTCATCAGCAAACTAGCAGAGGGTACACTCTGTCCTCCCATCCAGGTCACTGATGAATATATTGAACAAGACCAGACCCAGTACTGACCCCTGGGGAACACCCCTAGTCACAGGCCTCCAACTAGACTCTGCGCCGCTGATCACAACCCTCTGAGCTCTGCCATTCAGCCAGTTCTCAATCCACCTCACTGTCCACTTCTCTGACCCACATTTCCTAAGCTTAACTATGAGGGTGTTATGGGAGACAGTGTCAAAAGCCTTGCTGAAGTCAAGCTAGACAATGTCCACTGCTCTCCCCTCATCTACTCAGCCAGTCATGCCATCGTAGAAGGTTATCAGATTGGTCAAGCATGATTTCCCCTTGGCAACTCCATGTTGACCACTCACAATAACTTTCTTTTCCTCTACATGCTTAGAGATGACATCCAGAATTGTTCCATCACCTTTCCAAGGACAGAGGTGAGGCTGACCGGCTTGTAGCTTCTTAGGTCCTCCTTCTTGCCCTTTTTGAAGACTGGTGTGACATCAGCTTTCCTCTGGCCCTCAGGCACCCCTTCTGTTCTCCATGACCTTTTAAAGATGACGGAAAGTGGCTTCCAAATAACATCTGCCAGCTCCCTCAGCACTTGTGGGTGTATCCCATCAGGGCCCATGGATTTGTGGGTGTCAAGTTTGCCTAAATGATCTCTAACCTGATCCTCCTCGATCAAGGAAGGGTCTTCCTTTCTCCAGACTTTAGCAGTAAAGACGGTAGCAAAGAAGGCATTGAGTAACTCCGCCTTCTCTGCATACTCCAGGGTATCCACCATCCACCTGCATCCACCAGGGCACCCACTTGATTCACCAGCAGGCCCACATTTTCCCTAGTCTTCCTTTTGCTACTGATGTACTTGAAGAAGCCCTTCTTATTGTCTTTGGCATCCCTTGACAGATTATTTCTAAGTGGCCCTTAGCCTTCCTCGTTGCATCCCTGCATACTCTGACAACGTTCCTATACTTCTCCGATGTGGCTAGTCCCTTTTTCCACATTCTGCTAACTGCCTTCTTCCATCTGAGATTTTGCAGAAGCTCCTTGTTCATCCATGCAGGTTTCCTGCCTCCTTTGCCTGATTTCTTGCTTCTAGGGATGCACTGACCTTGAGCCTGGAGGAAGTGGTGCTTGAATACTAACCAGCTCTCTTGCACTCCCCTTCCTTCTAGAGCCTTAGTCCATGGGATTCCTCCAAGCAGGTCTTTGAAGAGGCCAGAGGTAGCTCTCCTCAAGTCCAGGGTTGTAATTCTAGTTTTTGCCCTGCTTCTTTCACGCAGGATCCTGAATTCCACTACCTCATGGTCACTGCAGCCAAGGCTGCCCCTAGTCTTCACATTCCCGACCAGTCCTTCCTTGTTTGTTAGTACAAAGTCCAGCAGTGTGCCTCTCCCCATTGATTCCTCCACCACCTGTATCAAAAAGTTATCATCAATGCTCTGCAGGAACCTCTGGGTCTGTGCATGCCTGGCTGTGTTGCCTTTCCAGCAAATATCAGAGTGGTTGAAGCCCCCAGGGCCTTTGATTGTGGGGCTCTTTCCAGGGTTTTGTAGAAGGACTCATCGACTGCCTCTTTCTGATCCAGTGGTCTGTAGTAAACACCCACAAAATGGTAAAGTAACTTCAGTATTACCCCAGAGATGAACATAATTCAATACCGGGAGCCAGATAGTCAGCCAGGGTAGGGAAACATTGATTTTTTTCAGCCTGATTATAGCATCAGTAACACCATTGTGTGTACATAGACCCCCCCTTGCTTAAACCAGCAGGCCATATACAGCATTTTCTTTTTGTTACTCCTTCTGAGTCAGTACAGAGAGGTGACAGTTCAGACCTTCAATTACTGTGGATGGGATACAGTAAAACTAGAGATGTAAGAGCATGTAAAACAAAGGCATGAATGACACTGTGGCAAAGAAAGGACAAAGGGACAAAGAAGGCATCCCAAACTTGGAGTTTCTCAGGAGAGACACTAAAAATGAAACAGAAAAGACTCTCTTGAATTCTTCCATGACAAGGACATTTTAAGTATAAGTAGTATATCTGCTATTTCATTGATTTAAAGTAAGTTCAACATTTAATTATTTCATAAAACAGTGTTTATTCAGTGTTAAGAAGATTTTAATTTAAAGGCAAAAATTTGCAGTAGAAAAAGGGTCTGAGAGCACAAAGGAGATTTGTGGGGGAGTAGAGACTGGAGAACCAACACGTAAGTTACAGGAATTCCCTTTTTCTTGTGATGGGAAGGCTAGCCAGCAAGGTCACTTACTTCGTCTGACTTGTATTACCTATTAGTCTATCATTTTTCAGTCTGGTGACCAGTTAACGTGTGACTGCAGTAGCATGAGTTCCTACCTATTATTGCTGCCTCACCACCCAAAAGTAGTAGATATATAGAGCAAGGACATTTAATAAGCTGAAGTCGATGTAAACACATTAAATTTACAATGTCTAAATATGAGACTAAAATTGTAAACTCTGTAATACAATTGTATCAAAGTCTTAAAATGAAGAAGTGATGTTCTGATGACGAAATACAGTCCTTGTTCCCTTTTCAGAACACATAGATACTGTGAATTTCTGTGGCTCAGATTACTAGCAAAGCCAAACAGTGGGTGTTTTCTGCATTACTACCCTCTATTACCATCATCCTGATGAACTATATGAGAAATAATGGACAAAGTTGTAACACACATCTATTTTTGATAAATGGTATGCTAGAACACTGCTGGGAACACCCATGTGCAATTTGCCTGACTTTCTAGGAGGAGGAATGGAGAAAGGCATGTGCACACCCAAAATTTTGCAGACACAGAGTTGGTGAGACAAATACAAAGATGACAAAAATGAAGTGAATTTTTACGTATAATATGGAGCAGACTTGTCCATTTATCAGGCTTCTTGATGGGCAAGTTTTTCAAAGGTCTCAGCATTTAATAGCTCCATTTAGAATAATTGGAACACTTCACTTGATTCACTTGATTTTAACCCTTCAAGAATTTCCTGAAGAACACAAGTAACACTTAACACGTTTTTTTTAATGGTACCAGAGACTGACAGCCCAGCCCATCCTGGAAGCCACTGCATTGCATAAGTGTTCCTATAGCTTTGAAGGCCTTCCTAAACCCTTCCTTTGGCAAAAGTCACGGACATCTCAGCAACAAGATGATACATCCTTTTGTTGATAACTAAATTCATTTTTGCTGCCTTTATTAAAAAAAGGCAGACAAAAGATGCAGAGAAAAGAAACAGAAAATAAATACTTCAGGTGAAATACCGTTTTCTGTATGTGTATGTGTTATAACTGATTTACTTGCATGGAATAAGCACAATCTCTTACTGAGGCCTTTCTCACACCTGTAGTACTTCTCTCTTCTGCTTACATTCTCCAGGGATTCAGCTAGCGCTGCAGTCATATCATGCGGTCTCCTTCAATGAGCACCTACTTCCACAGAAGTCGTAGGAACACCACTCTACTGAAGACCTTGTCTTCCTCAGTCACATTCCATTGACTTGAGCCAAAGTGTACAGAAGTTATTAGAGGAGAACAGACAAATATACGTAGGTCGACAGCACGATCACCCAAGTCTTGTTTCCATAGGCTGACAGGCTACAGAGTTGAAGTCAGGCATCTGAAAGCTAGAAAATGATATATCCTGCAATCTGGGCAAATTGGCTTGAGACTGTAGATTGCAAATATGATTAGTTTGTTCTACTCTTTTTCTTAGCTATTCTGAAATTTTACAATGCAGCACACTGAGACTCCCAATTCACCATTGAAAAACAGAGGCTTTCAATCCACAAAGCACCTTTCCAGGGTTCATTTGTTAAACACACAGCTGGTCACAGCCATCATGAAAGTCTCGGGTTCTTGGGTCTTGCAGGATTAATCCAATTACTTAAAAAACACCTGGGAGCAGATGAGACTGTGATTACCAAAATTAAACACGTGTCATGTTTCTGGGTATGCACTGTCTGTCTCTTGCAAGTGAGATTTCATTCACTCATAGCGCTAATTCCCATTAAAAATAATGACAGCCAGCAAAGACTTGTTGTAAACAAAACATTAACGTACTGCAAGGGGGTTGCCAGCAAATAAAAGAAGGGCTTAAGGCCAGATAGTCTGCAAGAATTAGACTACCTGGTATGGGAAGGGGAGATTTCACATCAGAGGATGAGCAGGGAAGACACCTAGACATGCCAGTCAAAACACCTAGATCTCAGACCCAGGAGAAGCCTGTCGCAGCAGAGATTTTTTCCAGTGTGGTACGCAGAGATGCCACCGAGTTCCCCCTCACCTCTCCCCTCGCACACCTTTCCTCTGAGTTGTTTTTCTGTTTAGCTAGCATAAATCTTTCAGAGGCTTCCAGAGCCATGCCAGATCTCTGCAGAGTGGGACTGTGCCCCTGACGGTGCGGCTCATTTAACACCAGGGTCACTATATTTTGTATATGCAAAAAGTATATGAAGATAAAAGAAAATATGTCCTATGGTACCAGCCAACACCACCTGAAATACAGGTCCATAACATATAACAGGGAAATGAGGTCTCAATTAAAGTGTTTTCCTGAAAATCAAAATTGGAACCCAAATGGGAGGGACCATACACTGTTTTATTGTGTTCTTATTTTGCTGTTAAAAGTTCTAGGAAAAGAAAATTGGATACCCCATTCTCACATCAAACGAATGATGGATAGCCAAGCCAGACAACAGATGACAGCTTCCTGAAAATCAACAAATTATGAAGTGGAATATTTTGCTACTTCTGATACTTCTGACTCTGATGACTGTTACAGCATGGCTAAGTATGATATTAAAGAGAATGGAGGATCTAAAGTGGTGGAACAGTGAAAAAACAGAAAAAACAGAAAACATAAAGTATGAAGGACCCAGATTCCCAATTCATAAAGAATCTAAAGAAGGGATTTTTGTTTTTTATTGTGAATCGGATAAGGCGAAAGATTTATTGACAACAGAGTCCAGGACTCTTCGGTTCCCCATGTTCTGCCAACAAGGGCAGGTGTACAAGGAGTGTAAACCAGAAGACACAGAGGCCCCAACACTCGGCTGAAACTGCTGACAAGATAAGAGCCTGCCTGCCTGGACACAGAAAAAGAATCGAATTAGATGTTAGAAGACCCCAGACCAAAAATCACCATTGGACTAAAAGACGCATGGATAGCATGTGAAGGGCACGTGAGGGGTGGGTGTACAGATACAACAGTATAATTGCCCAGGGATTTCTTTGGAGGCACCCCGCCTGGGCTGTTCTTGCTGCTGTACCTTCTAATTAAATTAATTATTTTATGAAATCCGAGGCCTGAGACTCAGCTGTGGGAAACCTAGGGTCAAGCCTGAAGAAGGAGGAAGCATGCCCAGGAGTAAGTGTGTGTGTGTGTGCGCGTGCGCGCGCGCGACACCACCAATGGTGTGTGAATGCTCAGGCAGCTGCTTCTCCTTTAGCATGTCTGGCTTAGCTAGGCTGAGCTGCGGCTGGTGCACAGCACAGCAAAATGGAGCGAGCCTCTGGAGTGCAAGTGGATGTTTCTTATTTCAAACTCTGTCCACAGCCCTAATTGTGTGGAGCAGCCTTAGTTTTTCTGAAGCCCAAATACTGGACTTCACTTAACTCTCCAGCTCCTGAGACTGAAAGGAAAAGAAAAGCCTTAGGTCTGACAAAACCCCACAAGCTTATCCTTATTATTTTGCCTCCTACAAAGCTGAGATCTGTCATATCCGCAGACCTTGAGTTTATTCCATTTAATTACCTGTAAGTGCCTCTTCTTAAGTGCTGGAAGTTCCCTCTTTTCTCCCTCCCCACTTTCTTATTAGCTAGACGAGGCACCAAGCGTAAGGCTCGTTTCAGAAAGGCAGATTCACGTAATGTTCCCTGTTTTTTCCCGTTTTGCACGATGTAATGTGAAACCTATTGAAACAGCCATAGCTTAGTAAGAACAGACACAAGAGGTTTTTGTTTCCCCAGTTTGATGACAGCTGCCATTGTGAATGGAAAAGAGGAAAAGCCAATATGGATTACACGTGTATGACACAGTAAACAGGGTAGTGTCAACCATAGATGAACCTTCTAATTTGGATGGGACTTGCTACAATGATTTAATGTCCTGCTCTGGAACTTACTCGCTTTTTTATCAAAGCTTTCTTAGCTGCAGGGCTTAATTAACTGGAATTTTATTTTTGGGGGGGTGGAGGGATATGAGGAATTGTATTAAATGGGAGTAATTCCCTTTTAAAACCCCTCTTACTCTACAGCAATCGATCACATAATTATGTATAATACATTCTGGTGTAACTCAACCTTTGGCCTGCACTACTCGGGGGAAATTAACCAGCAGAGCTATTCCATAATAACTTCCGTTATTGCTATTTTGGCGTAATTTAACTGTTCTGGAATAACTCCCCAGTGCAGACATTCAGTTCCAGAATAAAAGATACTTTATTCCAGAATAACTACTCTGCTTCCGAGGGGGAAAAATCATTCCAGAATAAAGTCACTTTTATTTCAGAATCATATACACAGGGAGTTATTTGGGCATAGCTCCTCAACAAAGTTATTGTAGTGCCAGTTAATTTTCTCATGTACGCAAAAATGTTAGTAGCCTTCAGCAATGTTATCTCTTATTACACTTATCTGTGTTTACATGATAATCTGCATAAAATTAAGCACTAAGATTTAAATGGAATGTGTTAAACTGTGTGATTTTTTTTACCTTGTCTCACACATAGACAGTTCTAATCTGAAGGAAAAATATCTGTTTTACTACTTTCTTCTGCATAAATTGTATGATATAATCTGTCAGTGCAATCTGAAGTTTATTTTCTACAGTTTACAAAAATAGTCAAACAAACAAACCAGTATACATGCACGCAGAAAACTATTTTGGATTTGGAAATTGACATGGTAAACATGTAAAATGACTGCAAAGGCAACTTTAAAGCAATTATATGGAACAGATCCTCCTAGAAGCAAAGGCACGTGGAGGACAGGGAGGTGATTTGAGACAGCCGGCATGGCTTCACCAGGGGCAAGTCCTGCCTGACCAACCTAGTGGCTTTCTACAATGGAGTGACTACATCAGTGGACAAGGGAAGAGCTACAGATGTCATCTATCTGGATTTCCATAAGGCTCTGACACAGTCTGCCACAACATCCTTCTCTCTAAATTGGAGACATATGGATTTGATGGTTGGACTGTTTGGTGGATGAGGAATTGGTTGGATGATCACATCCAGAGAGTAGTGCTCAGTGGCTCAATGTCCAGATGGAGATCAGTGACGAGTGGTGTCCCTCAGGGGTCGTACTGGGATCAGTACTGTTCAATATTTTCATCAGTGACATATAGACAGTAGGATTGAGTGCACCCTCAGCAAATTTGCAGACAACACCAAGTTGAGTGGTGCAGTTGACATGCCTGAGGGATGGGATGCCATCCAGAGGGACCTGGACAGGTTCAAAAAGTGGGCCCATGTGAACCTCATGAGGTTCAACCAGGCCAAGTGCAGGGTCCTGCACCTGGGTAGGGGCAACCCTCGGTATCAATACAGGCTGGGGGATGGAGGCATAGAGAGCAGCCCTGCCGAGAAGGACTTGGGGGTACTGGTGGATGAAAAGCTGGATGTGAGATGACAATGTGCATTTGCAGCCCAGAAGGCCAACCATATCCTGGACTGCATCAAAAGACAGAATATTGAGGGAGGTGATTCTAACCCTCTACTCCGCTCTGGTGACAACCCACCTGGAATACAGTGTCCAACTCTGGAGGTCTCAGCACAGGAAAGACATGTACCTGTTGGAGCAGGTCCAGAGGACATCCACAAAAATGATCAGAGGACTAGATCACCTCTCCTACGAGGACAGGCTGAGAGAGTTGGAGTTGTTCAGCCTGGAGAAGAGAAGGCTCAGGGGAAACCATATTGCAGCGTTTCAATACTTAAAGGGGGCTTAAAAGAAAGATGGGGAAGGACATTTTAGTAAGTCCTGTAGTGATAGGACAAGGGGTAATAGTTTTAAACTAAAAGAGGGTAGATTCAGATTGGATATAAGGAAGATATTTTTTACGACGAGGGTGGTGAAACACTGGAACAGGTTGCCCAGAGAGGCAGTAGATGCCCCATCCCTGGAAACTTTCAATGTCAGGTTGGTCAGGGCTCTGAACAGACTGATCCAGTTGAAGATGTCCCTGCTTATTGCATGGTGGTTGGACTAGATGGACTTTAAATGTCCCTTCCAACCCAAACTATTCTATGATTGTATATTTCACTTATAGTAAGGCTGCAGTCTGAATGAGCCAGAAATATAAAAACTGAACCTTGGCGACAACATTAATTTGTTGATTTTCCTAAGTGTAAAGAGTAATAATTTGGTCTTCATGTCTGAAGAATTTTTTCAGCAGTATTCACTAACATTTTGGTAGTGTTTTAACCAATGCTATGGCAAAAGTTGAAGTTCCCAGGTTGAGCACTTGATTATAGCTCAGACTACAAAGGACCAGCAGAAGTTTGGAGACACATCCCTATCCGGTTAGCCAGAGACTTCCTCTGAACTGGTTTGATGTAGAAAGAAACAGTCCCATTCAATCTCAGTCAAATCCTGACTCTGGGCCAAGATGCAAATTAATAGGCATTTCATAAGAACTTTTCAGTTCCCCTAGTTTCAGGGGTGGGAAACTAGACATAAAAGCAAATAAACAAACAAACAAAAATGTTACTTAACCTTAAACAGATTTCTGTCTATATATTCAAACTTTAAATTAAATTAAAAAAAAAAAAAGAAAGAAAATCTCTTAGGTATAACCAATGTTGTTTTGTTTCAGTTCAGATCAGAAAGTGAAGTTGATAAACTAGTATTTATTTGAGGATAGAAATGTTCTTTCACAGTTATTCTGCTGTCTGTGAAAATCATGTACTTTGAGTAGGATCCTGACAGCTTCTGAGCTTCTGTCAGGTATTCAGCACCTGTCAGAAGCAAACCCTTCCGTACTTCTTTTTAATACACAAATTTATATATACTCTATGTTAAGGGAGTTGACAGATAGACAGATTGGTGTGTATTTTGAAGAAATAGTAAATTGTTCTTCGAAAGTGTAGTTAGAGACTACTTTCATGGTCGTTAAATCCTATTTTAACTTTATCCAATCATTTTCTTTCATTTCTATCAGAAAGATAGTTTTAGACTGGAAATTGCCCCAATCATGCTGAAAATGAATGCAGATATTTCTGCAAAGCTTGAGGAAAGATATTTGGGATTATTCTGGAATTATTATTAAAAATTTTACCTGGATTTTAATCATCTGTTCTTCAGTTACTTCAAGTTTTCAGTAGCATCACCTTGGGATGAGGTACCTGTATTCAAATGCAGAGTTTATATTTAAATTAATTAAGGAGTTGAATCAGATTAGTTGGGGATCTTTTTGAGGAGTTGGCCAATGATTTCAGGGGCAAAATCTCAAGCTGCATGTATGATGCTTACCTTGCTTTTAAGTTTGTCAAGACACAGAGTACACTATTGTCATGTGACAATCTAAGTTGATTTAAAGCACAACCTAGTCTTGGTCTGCAGGTGTAATCTAGAGTATGTCTTCTGTACATCTCTCCAGTCTATAAATAAATGTATTAATTCAAAATCCATCTCAAAATGTCTCACCTGGGAACGATGAGATATTGTTAAAAAAAAACCAAACAAACACTTTGGAAGACAGGAGGTTTCCTCTGGATAATCAGTGTAGTTAGAAGAGTATGGAAGAATTTCTTCATATGGGTATTTAAAACAATTTACATTCCAATCCGTTTCATTCAGAGTTGTTTTCATTTAACAGATGGAGACAGTTTTGCAAACAGTGTTTGCACCTGCAGTGTGAAGTAGCTCTTTTTGGCTATACATTTTGGTGACAGTAGACCTACAAACTGATCTGCATGACATTACTGTGCTGTCTCAGAAGTAACTTTCTGAATGTTAAAAAAGGAAAGCTGACTGAAAAGCCTAATGAAACAATATGATGAGCCACCCTTTTGCCAAATTATATTTTCTATTTTCCACAATGATGGCTGGAACTGACACATTTGTTCTGACTTTAGATATATCATTCAAAATAACCCATTTCTTTTGCCTTTTATTTGTTTTTGTTTTGCCTGAGAATTTTGCATGCCTAATTTCAAATCAGAATTAGTTTTTCTATCCCAGATTTGTCATCATGATAAAATATCATTATTATTGTAACAGTTTTACTTTAAAGCTGAACTAGAATTCACTACATTTCATAAATCTATATTTTTACAAAGCTTGATGCTAGTTTGCTATACCATAGAATCATAGAATCATAGAATCTTCATGGTTGGAAAGGACCTTTGAGATCATTGAATCCAACCATACACACACAAAAAACAAACCTACAATCTCTGCCACTAGAGCATGCCCTGAAGTGCCACATCTAGACATTTCTTAAACACCTCCAGGGATGGTGACTCAACCACCTCCCTGGGCAGGCTGTTCCAGTGCCTGACCACTCTTTCAGTAAAGTAATTCTTCCTAATATCTAATCTAAACCTCCCCTGCTGCAACTTCAGACCATTTCCTCTGGTCCTGTCATTATTCACTTGGGAGAAGAGGCCAACACCCACCTCTCTCCAACCTCCTTTCAGGTAGTTGTAGAGGGCAATGAGGTCTCCCCTCAGCCTCCTCTTCTCCAAGCTAAACATGCCCAGCTCCCTCAGCCTCTGCTCATATGACCTGGTCTCCAGACCCCTCACCAGCCTGGTAGCTCTCCTCTGGACACGCTCCAGCACTTCAATGTCCCTCTTGTACAGCGGGGCCCAGAACTGAACACAGGACTCGAGGTGAGGCCTCACCAGTGCCGAGTACAGAGGCGCGATCACTTCCCTGCTCCTGCTGGCCACGCTATTCCTGATACAAGCCAGAATGCTGTTGGCCTTCTTGGCCACCTGGGCACACTGCTGGCTCATGTTAAGCTGGCCGTCCACCAGCACCCCCAGGTCCTTTTCTGCCGGGCAGTTTTCCAGCCACTCTTCCCCAAGCCTGTAGCGTTGCTTGGGGTTGTTGTGACCGAAATGCAGGACCCGGCACTTGGCCTTATTAAACCTCATACAGTTGGCCTTGGCCCATCGATCCAGCCTGTCCAGGTCCCTCTGTAGAGCCTTCCTACCCTCAAGCTGATCAACACTCCCACCTAGTTTGGTGTCATCTGCGAACTTACTGAGGGTGCACTCAATCCCCTCATCCAGATCATTGATAAAGATATTAAACAAAACCGGCCCCAAAACTGAGCCCTGAGAGACACCACTGGTGACCAGCTGCCGAGAAGATTTCACCCCATGAATTAATTAATTATTTTCACCCCATTAATTAAGATTTCACGCAGTAAGAAAAGGTAACAATATTGCATTTATCGAGTATGTGCTATTCACACAGAGAAAATACAAACTTTTAGGGCAAAATGAGTGAATAATCTAAGGCCTTTTAAGGCATTTAGGGCTCTTTTTAGATGTATGTTTGGTAACAGCCCGCTCTGAACAGTGTTCCTGCCATCTGCAGACACATTCCTGCACTCATGCCTGATAAAAGGCACAACCAATCCACAACCCATCTCTTGCAGTAACTTGACTGGGATGTTCCTGTGCATTGCCAAAGATAGCAGAATTGCTGCATTTACACTGCAGACTGATGCTGGTCCTAGAGTGTGGTGTAGTGGTAGAGCAGCCACACATTTTCTTCCAGTGTTTCCTGGCTACAAAAGTGTACTTGTGCTTTATGCTTCCGAGTCCAATGCTTTGTGAAGTGTCGGATTTGCTGTGTGTGAGAATTACCTTCGCAGGAAATCCTGAGAGGTCAGACTTATTGAGTATGTTGCAGTTAACATTTTATTGGAACTTCTGCAAGTCCTGAGTTAAGCCAAAGCTCTGCTGATCTGACAGGTTGATGGGATGCCTGTAATCCCAGACATGTGCCTACATTCCTTCTTCCAACTGGACAAAAATTTCAGCTGGAAAAGAAAAAGATGCCATTTAGAGAAATATAAATGTTCCATAGTAAAAATTGATGGGTTTTTACTACTTGGCAACTCTTTTTCCAGGTCACCATCATTCTTGAAGGCTTTGAGTCGAGTCATGAAATGTACTATAAGTGGGAAACAAAGAGATTTAGTTATACACAGTAAAATGAGGAAAAAAGACATAAATGGGCAAAGAAAGGGAGGAAAAATTACAAACTTACCCAGAGACCAGAAAGGTAAAGCAAACTCCATTCAGACTCTTGTAAGAGTGTTCCCTTTCATTTCAATCACTTATAGCTCTCAAGCTTAACCCGCTCACTTGTAGTGCATCGTCGTATGCTCATAGTGCCTGTGGATATCCATGCTCAACGTGTGGGGCTAAAAGCACCTAGGCAGTAAATGTCTGGCTGATTTCTTCATAAGTTCCCCAAAAAATCCTGGCAATAGATATGGGTTATAGTGCTGGTTGATATGGCAGTGCTTATCTAAATTCTCTCCCTAATAGGGGCAGCACTATCCTTGCTCCAGTGGCTGCTTGGGCCAATACTTGCCCCTGGGAGCTCATGGAAGCATAAAGGCACTATAGGTCTCTATGAGGCATTGACAAGCCATGTCGGACAAGCCATAGCTTCTTCAGTCTCACCTGCAAAGCCCAGTGCGATACACTACAGGGTGAAAAACGGAAGAGACTGATCAGGTTTGGACACTGCCCATTGTGAATTTTTTTTCCCTTATACTTTGAAAAGGATTTACAAGAAGTAAATTGAGCAGCTGGCTGGAGCTACATTATCACAGCACTGGGAAATTTGACGGGTATCATCAGATTTTTGTGAACTAACGTCAGGCTTCCTGAGCTTCTGCATTATTTGTACCCTGTGGGAATGCAGCCAATATTGTCTCGGTATCGCTGGAGCAAATTACAGAACAAAACCTGCTGATGATTTCCTGTTTCATACTCCTTATCTGCCACCCTGTTGCCAGTGATTTCATGAAAGAGATATCACAGCCCATCCAGATGCACTGGACACCTGATTGATCCTTCATTACAAGGCACCCCTGTTGCCTGGTCTACTTGCCTTGCCCTTGTATGCATGCATTTTTTTGATTAAAAAAAAAAAGAAACGAAAAAAAAGAGGCTAAGTTTTCAAAGGCACTCAGCAAGTGTTTAAGCTTCTAGATAAAGTGTCAGCATTTTCAGGGAGAGTTTGGCTCCTAACAACTTCCACTAGTCTGCATTAAGCACCCCTAAAAAATTGGGGCCTTGCTGTGGAGAATGTTAATTTTTGGCATTCTGTTCCTGCATAGTTGAAAACCAGATGTCTCAGACTGTGGAACAACCACCTCCAAATTGTCCCTCTTCCTGCCTAGTGCAAGGACCTTACTTTCACACATGCAATGCACCTGTCCTTGCTTCACATCCTGGCTACCCTGGTGAAATTCAAATGCATATTTCGTTTCCCATGTTTCCTCCTGGTGTCTCTCCCCGTGACACTGTGTCATACAAGAGAGTGACACAGAATAATGTGTCATGTCAAATACGTTAAGCATTTTAAGGCATCACAGACCTGGAGGATTTCAGATAAAAAGAAACAATTGTTTGAATCACAAAAAAAAGTCAAAAAAATCCACAGGGAATTTGATATTTATACCTGAACTTTAATGGTGCCTCTGATTTCTGTTTAAAGTGGAGGCATGCGCACAGTTATGGCTGTAACTGCCATCAGCTTTTTAAGAGTGTTGTTTTGAAAGTCAGACTTAACATTGTGTCCTTTGGGGATTTTCCATTCTTTTTTTTCCTATGGACATTGACAATGTCAGCAGGGTTGAGCCAAAAGATATCACTATCTTCTGGTAATTGACTCTCTGCCAAGTGACAGTGAAGTAGGATGTCTTTGATTTTCCTGTTACTTTAGCTTCATGGCTTCCCTGATTTCATCATTTGTGATGCTGCTGGACACAGTCAGTGCTGAGAGCTGGTCTACAGAGGGGCACTGGAAAGTTCCATTGAACCACCTAGAGGATTTAACCCAAATTCGCGCAGAGGGATGAAAATCAAAGCCCACATGATGTGCTATTGAGTCACAAGGATAGGCCAGGAACCTCCCACTACAACTTCCTGTTTCTTTTTGCCAGGCAATTTATTCTCAGAATGCACTAACGACAGTACCGATGTTAATTAGACTAACTAGGAGACAGAGACACATTCTTACACCTTTACTTTTTTTTTTCTGATTTTGGTGTTATTTAATCTGTTGCTCTGATGAAGACTCATTTTTATTGTGTGCTGAAACATGAAGTTCACCACAGAAGTCCACTGCCTAATCATAAGAAAGAGAAGCACTGGGGAGAAGGTAGTGAGGAGAGGCTACAGGGCAGATGCAGAAATCTAGTGGCTGTTTAAATGTGAAAATTAATAGACATTTGAAACAAAAAGATAAAAAAAGAGGACTTGTTAAATTTAGCATTATGAAGTCAGTGCCACTGGATTTTTTTAACAGCCTAGTTTAGGTAAGAAAGAGCAATTCTTTTTATCGGATGTGGGTCCCAGGACTTCCTGCATGACCAGAAAGAATACCTGCTTTGAGAGGTAAGTTTTGTACATGAAAACAAAAGGAAGCAACACTTCAAGCCTTCATAAAAGTTCTGGGACTTTTAAGTCACTCATGCAATGTTTTTACAGGGAGGAAGGGTTTGCAGCACTCGTAATTTAACATCAGTTATGGAAGATTTCTGAGGAGTCATAGAGAAAAGACTCTTAGAAGTTCTTGACTGAAGCTTAGGAAAAAAAAGTAAAATGTTGTCAGTCTGCAGAATAGAGACGGATCAGCCTCAACATGTTGGAGAGAAAGCTTGGTGCTCAGTGGACTACATTACCAAATCACAAATCACACAGAGTCAAAGCAAAACGAAGAGCATAGGGAGCCTTAAAAATCCAGCCAAGACTGGACTAGAATAAGGAGTATGAGTGATTGCTTGCTTCCCATTTAGAGCAGAAACATAAGTAGCATCCAATCTTGAGGCAGAGCTAAAAACAAATCTTGAAAAAAGCAAAGGTTCTTGTTTTTGTAGAAAATGGATGGAGGGTGAAAATATGCCTGAAACCAAGCTTCACAGAGACAAAATGTACGGTAGAGGGACAGTAGTCCGCATTAAAAAATTTAGATAGAGGAAAACTGAACTAAATGCAAATCTGGCAATAATAAAGATAAGTTTTCCAGTATATATGCAAATTCCACAGGGAAAAGTCCTAAAATAAACATTTTCAGTATACTTGAAAGTCTGATAACAGGAGAAAAGGTAGGATAAAAACCACAATATAATTTTGTACATATAACTATGCTCAAAAAACCATAAGATCCATGACCCAAGATTGTCAGAGATTTGTATATGTTGCATAAGGATCCTGCAATGTTATCCCGGCTGTCCAGAAACAATGGTGTCAGGGTTCTGATGCATGAAATTGATATTTTCTAGATAATGCATACCAATTATGACAATGTCAGCTAAAGGGTTACAATCTGACAGTTCTGAATCTAAGCATGTTGCAAGGATTATTATTTTAAATACACTAGTTCAAGCGCAAGATAGCTACAACCTAATAATCTGTTAGGAAAATGATGTCTGAAGTGTTAAAAGATGCTTTTCCTAAAAGTCTGAAAAACAAAGTTCCAGTCTGGTTAGTACTCTAGTTAGTCCTACCAAATCACTGGGCAGCACCTTCGAAATGCACTCTGTCTCTTCCTGAGTTGTTGATAGACAGTTGAGAACTCAGCTACCAGGTAATATGATCACTCATGTGACCATAAAGACTATTGTAATGTTTTATAAACACGAAGAAGAAAAAAAAAGTTGAAAATGGGTTTTGATGAACTGAACATGTGAGTCTGCCATTGTACCAGCAGCTGGAATGAAACGTAAGTGTGAATACAGGCACTTCTCCTGGAGATTTGCCTTCTACGTAGGAGTTGCATTTTGAAGAAGGGAAAGAATGGGAAAGGAAGAATGAGAAACACGTTCAGATTCTTCCACCACAGTACACAAAGGGAGATGGACAGCAAGAGTGTGTTTCCTCTGGCCCAGTCTGCCGGCTCAAAAACAGGTTGTCTAGCCTGAAACAGAAAGGATTCATCTACAGTCAGTCCCAGGGAAGTGTGCAAATTAACCTCTGAAGAGAGGCACCTACCAAACTTCCTTGACAATAAATGGAGTCAAGAGGATAGCTCAGATTGCATGCCTAAAATGAAGATGGGTAAAATAAGCTGGGATGGGTCTCATGAGGAGTTTTGAAGATCCAAATCTCATGAAGGGAGCCAAAGTATCAAACAACATTGGCAGAGGTTACTGACCAGGGCAGTATAGGACTAAACCCCGTAAGGTGCATTAGGTATCTATGTGATGAAAGAGACCTATAGAGATGTACCCAAGAGTTCTTAATGCATGAATTATATTGCCTGTACTAGCTTTCGCTGCAAGGGGTAAGCGTAAAATAATTGCCCCGTTAATGGCATAAAAGATTTTGATTTGAGACACTGTTAGAGCTCCAGCTCATTTTATAGGCTCTAGAATAAGTGAAGCAACAGATAATCCTGTTTAGTTATCATGAACAGCGAAGAAACATCTTCAAACCCAGCAAAATCAGTGTTAAACATTAAACATTAAAAAGCTCAAACACATTAAGACTTGGAAGTGCATGCTCTTGGCATTAATGAAATTTTAACTTGTCCCTTT
The DNA here is from genome assembly GCF_964199755.1 of Larus michahellis. Lineage (NCBI taxonomy): Eukaryota > Metazoa > Chordata > Aves > Charadriiformes > Laridae > Larus > Larus michahellis. The sequence continues at coordinate 25,590,211 of NC_133900.1, forward strand.
GGAATATTGTGCAATACCAACGTGATTTCAACAAAAGCACTTGAATACCTTTGATCCAGATGAAACAAAACTGTTTTGTTAAAGACTCCATGATTTATTTCCTTGCCTTCCGCTGACATCAGCAAAAAGAAATTATATTGCATGGCTGCTCCAATCATGCATAATCCCACCATGAAACTTCATCTGTGTTTTAAGGAGTTCAGTTTAATTCATAGAATCATGGAATTACCAGGGTTGGAAGGAAACTTTCAGATCATCTAGTCCAACCATCAACCCAACACTGACAAAAACCATCACTAAATCATATTGCTAAGCACTATGTCTACCCATCTTTTAAATACCATGCTGACTGGGCCTAATCACCTAGTTGTCCTCCAAGTGCCGCATAAGGGCGCTCAGGATGATCAGTTCCATAACCTTCCCAGGCACCAAGGTCAGACTGACAGGCCTGTAGTTCCCCGGATCCTCCATCTGGCCCTTCTTGTGGATGGGGGTCACATTTGCTAGTCTCCAGTCAACTGGGACCTCCCTGGTTTGCCTGGACTGCTGGTAAATGATGGAAAGTGGCTTGGTGAGCATTTCTGCCAGCTCCCTCAGAACCCTTGAGTGGATCCCATCTGGCCCCATAGACTTGTGTATGTCTCAGTGCTGGAGCAGGTCCCTCACCTGTCTCCCTTTGGATTAGCTTCATTCTGCTCCCTGCCCCTATCTACTAGCTCAGGGGTCGGAGTACTGGGGGAACAACCAATTCTACTACTAGAGACTGAGGCAAAGATGATGTTAAGTACCTCAGCCTTCTCCTCATCCTTTGTCACCATGTTACTGCCTTCATCTGATAAAGAGATTCTCCTTAGTCTTCCTTTTATTACTAATGTATTTTTAGAAGCTTTTTTTAATGTTCTTAACATCCAAAGCCAGGTAAAGTTCTAGTTGGACTTTGGCCCCTCTAATTTTCTCCCTACATAGCCTCACAACATCTTTCTAGTCCTCACAAGTGGCCTGCCCTTTCTTCCAAAGACCATAAACTCTCCTTTTTTCCCTGAGTAGCTCTCTGTTCAGCCAGGCCGATCTTCCCCAGTGGCTCATTTTTCAGCACATGGGAATAGCCTGATCCTGTGCTTTTAAGACTTCCTTCCTGACAAATGTCCAGCCTTCCTGGACACCTTTGCCCTTCGGGACCGCCTCCCAAGGGACTCTGTCAAACAAGCTCCTGAAAAGACCAAAGTCCGCCCTCTGGAAATCCATGGAGGCAGTTCTGCTGACCCCGCTCCTTGCTTCTCTGAGAATCAAAAACTCTATCATTTCATGATTATTGTGCCTAAGACAGCCTCCACAAGCCACATCCCCCACAAGTCCTGATGTTTACAAACAACAGGTCCAGCAGGGCTCCTTCCCTAGTTGGTTCCCTCACCAGATGTGTCAGGAAGAAGTTATCCCCAGCACACTCCAGGAACCTCCTAGACTGTTCCCTCTCAGTTGTATTGTATTCCCAGCAGATATCTGGTAGGTTGAAGTCTCCCACCAGGACAAGGGCTAGTGATCTTGAGACTTCTCCCAGCTGCTTGTAGAATATTTCACCTACCTCTGCATCCTGGTTGGGTGGTCTATAACAGACTCCCACCATGATAACAGCCTTGTTGACCCTCCCCATAAACACTCCATGCTATTGTCACCATCAGTAACTTCTAGACATTCATAACACTCCCTGGCATACAGGGCCACCCCACCTCCTCTCCTTCCTTGCCTGTCCCTTCTGAAGAGTTTGTAGCCATCTAATGCAGCGCTCCAGCCGTATGAGTCATCCCACCACTTTTCTGTGATGGTGACTACATCATAGTTTTCCTGCTGCACAATGGCTTCCAGCTCCTCCTGTTTGTTGCCCATGCTGCATGCATTAGTGTAGAATCACTTCAGTTGGGCTGCTGGTCCTCACACCTTTTTGCTGGAAGAAGCCTTAACTCCTGTCCTTTCCCAGGTGCAGTCATAGTTTCTAAGCCATCAATGACCCATCTCTGCTGCTGCATGAATCTCCATCCCCTGCCTTCACTGAGTCAGCAGACCAAGGGACCTCACTGGCATCCTGTCCCACAGACACTGCACACCACCTCCAGGCTTACCTCTAAAGAGCCTGGTTTCATCTCCTTCCCCCTTCAAATCTTGTTTAAAGACCATTCAATGAGCCCTGCCAACTCCCTTGCGAAGATCCGTTTCCCTCTTTGAGACAGTCATAACTCATCCATCTCCAGCAGACCTGGTATGGTGTAAACCAACCCGTGATCCAAAAACCCAAAGTCCTGCTGCTGACACCAGTCTCGGAGACAGGTATTGATCTGCTGGCTGCTCTTGTTGCTTCTCTCATCCTTCCCTGTGACTGGAATGGCAGAGGAGAACACTACTTGTGCACCTGACCCCTTAACCAGTCGTCCCAAGGCTCAGAAGTCTCTCTTGATCACCCTTGGTTTTCTTCTTATCAGTTCATCGATGCCTGTCTCAAAAATTAATAGTGGGTAGTAATCTGAAGGGCTTACCAGGGAGGGAAGTTTTCTCTTTATATCTTTAACCCGGGCCTTCGGGAGGCAGCAGACTTCCCTGAGAAGTAGGTCTGGTCTGCATATCGGGCCTTCCGTGCCCTTCAGGATGGAGTCACCTATGACAATGACCCGTCTTTTTTTCTTAACTGAGATGTTTTGGTATGGGGCATAGTTTGACTTAACCTTGGTGACACCTCTGTGGTCACTGAGTCATCTTCCTTGTCATGACTGGGTTCCCCTTGCAGAGCCTCATACCTGTTTCGCAAGGTACCTGGCAAGGTGGGGGAGTTGCTGGGCAGACATGCCTGCTTTGCCAGGCAGGAACACCTTCCCATAGCCCCCTATCCTCTAAGTTACCTTGTTTGGTGTGGCAGAGAGAGGACAGCGAATCCTCTGCATCATGTGGCCTTCCTGCCTGTTGGGCCTGGTTCAGGGGAGGTAGGCTGCGACTCCAGCAGTCTATCTCCCTCTCACACGCCCTGGTGGTTCTCAATCTACTTACCTCCCTTTCATTGGAACGTGTAAACTAATGGTTCACTTGTAACACCTTGAAAAACTCATCCTGCGCCAAAAGAATAAGAGCTTCCAGCTTGCAGAGGTTACATTGTGGTTTTATAACCCCAGCCCTTTGTTAAGAACAAAACTCAACTTTACGCTGCCACGCGCAAGTGCGTCCAAAGTCTATAGCAAGTTTTCTGTGGTCAGAGTCCACTGCTATGCCCCCTCCCCAAACCTAATCTGAAAGAGTTTGTTTTCTAGAATTCTTTTACTGCCATTGACTGCCTGTGTCATATGCCTTCATTTAATAGCTGTGGCCTCTGTTAACTTTATTTACTTGCCCCTGCAGGTTTGAATGAAGGACCCCTTAAATCTAATTACTTTCTGATGCAGCTTGAATAGTAAATGTGCGGCTGCTAATTGATAGCTCCTTCTCAGTGAGGCTTTGTATCTCATCCTGGCCTGTCCCCTCAGGTGCTCTGGGTAACCTCATTGTTAGGATTGCTGATTCAAATGGAAATGGTTACAGGAAATTCAGATTCGACACTGTACAGTGTAGCCTAGCAAAAGCGATTCGCTTCTAACTTCCAGGTAGGTGTGTTCAGAGGGAAACAAAAAACAGGCGCACACAGATTACATGTGTGAGAGGCTAGATTGTCATTGCCTACCCATCCCTTACAACGTAATCCTGGCTTAAAATAGGTATGGGTGAATTAACCAGAAGTTCAACTGAAGACTGAAGCAGATGCAATCACAAATGCAGGACTCCAGAAGGGTTGTCAAGGGAGCACTGACTAGCATGAAGAACATCAGCATAAACTTTGCCACTAAGTTGAGCAGCAAGGAGCCCAGATGCTGTAAACAGAACTGTGAAATGATTTTTCCTTCTTTTGAAAAATTCTCAACCACAGACTGCTTTGTTCAATATTAGGATAAACCCAAGCATCACTCCTCTACCCAGGAAGCCAATGAATGGTATTTCCTACTCTTGCCTTGGATGGGATAGACTGATGTTTAAGGCTTTGGCATGAATCAGGCTTTCAGACATGCGTTACACTTCCTAGAGGAGTGCCCTGACTACATTGGACCTTAGACTGTTCAGGAGCATACAATCATCTCACCAATAGCTCTGGAGCAGGGAAGAACAGTACTGCTCAGACAGAAGGTAAATAAAAATTTAGAGCCCATACAGATGGCCAGGTTTTAGTCCAAAGCGAAATGATCTTGCCAAAACAGAAGTAACCATTATGCATTGTTTAAATAGGAACGCAATATCTGAAGATAAAGTCTTTGCTGCAAGAAGCCTGGGGAATTGTTGCAGTGGCTACTAAGTGATACTGCAGGATATGAGTCAGCAACCAGAGATTTGGATTAAACTCTTCATATGAAGTGCTAAGGAGATGCACTGTGCAGTAGCATGGACAGACTACTTACTTAGGATGCCATTGACTGCTAAAGCACTCAACAGGTTTTCCTTTTGAAAAAAACAAAAGAGGCATGTGGAAGTTCCTGTATGTGTCACACTTACAGAGAAGCAAGCGTTCATAGATTATTCTTGTATTTTCAAGTTTTGCACTAAATGCTTGATAGGAATACTCTAGGAAAATCAGAAGTGCGTATATAAACCTTATAACTATTTCCAGATGGCCGAAGCTATCATTTCACTTAGAAAGCCTATTATGAGTTCTTTGTGTTATTATTCCAACAGATGTAAAATCAACATCATGCTAGGCGCTACACTAGAGAGTATTCAAAGGCAATTGTCCAAAGTTCCTTGGGAGTTTGGCATAAATCGTTCTCTCAAAGAAACGGGAAAAGCTTGTTATTGTGTCATCATGTAAGGAGAAGTCTTGTACTTGTGTCCTGATACTATGATCATAAACTCCAAATCTGTGGCAGTGTACCCATGCAGTTTTGGAATCTGCTTCCTGTACTCTGGAAGTACATAGAGATTTACGTAGCAGCCTTGCTTGTACTGAGTACAACATGCAGCGCTACATGAAGTATTTGCGTACCATGGTTTGCTGGAGCAACTGATAAACAACAGCAAGCTTCCATTTGTATATCAGGATTTTCAGTCTTCTGTGCTCATGTACAGAATATTATTATTGTGCAGGAATTTAAGCAGATGATATTTTCAAACAAAAGCAGTAGCCATACATTCTTGCCAGAGATCAAGATTGGTCAGAAACGAATTCACAGTTTATTACCTTACTTTCTAAACTTTATTAGATGAATTGCCAGGCAGGTTTTGTTGTTTGGGTTTTGTTTTGTTGTTGTTTTTTGTTTTTAAAAAAAAAGCTGTTCTTCAAAAATTCTCTCTTTGCTTTGTAGTTTCAGTGGAGATAAAACAACTGTGTGCATGTATGTTTCTGAATGTGCATCTGTGCTTTTCTAGTTACTGTATTTATTTGTTTTGTTCTTCTATTTCTTCCTTTTTCTTTGCATATCTACCTCCAATGTGATAGAAATTGCTGTGCTCAAACAAACTCTCCCTGTCTGTTTTTCTCAGTTCATTCTTTTCATAATGACCTTAGCATATTTTCTTCTCAGTTGTCATTCCTAAATATTGTTTTCTCTTTCAGGTTCAACTTTTTTGACTTCTTTCCTCCCACCGTCACTTTTATGATTTTTCTTTTAAACCCCATCATAAAAATCTTCCTTTGTTTTCTGTTTTATGTCTCTGTCTCCCCTTTCCTTCTTGTAAAAACACTGCCTGTTTTCTCCGGGAGCCATTAGGTGTTATTTATTGTTGTAATGCTCTATCATTTTGTTTCCTTTACACTATAGCTTTAGATAACAGACAATATGTAAAAAAAATGCATAGTTTTGAAGTATTTAAAGGGAATAAAAGAAAAAATACAACACAAAAATGGGGGAAAATAGACTCTAGTGAACTATATGACAAAGGGCAAATGTTGTTAGCTTCTTTTGGTATTGGACCCTACTGAGATCCTACTTTGCTCCACACAACAGCCCTGATAACACAGTGAGCACCCGTGGCTGCGTTCTTGTAGCTGTGTGCATGCTGTGTATACGCTGTGTGTACACCTCTTTGTGAGTCAGGATGGAGGCAGAATGAGAAAAAAAGAGCAACCATTTAGATCAACTTTTACCTCTTACTACAACACTTTTCTTAAAAATATAATGTGAAAATGCAGGTCTGGCCATATAGACAGGAGTCTTTGCAGCATTCAGCCCCTAAAGTCTAGGATTTTAGAGGTCCTCCTGACAGCCTTTCCTCCCGCGCCTCTGGTTTTCAGCTTCTGGTTTCTGGGCTGCTGTTATCACTCAGCCTTTCATTGTACATTTAATATGCTAATAAGGGATTTCTGACATCAATAAATCACAATCACAATAAATCACAGGCATAATCCTGTTGGTCAGAAGACACCTGCAGTATCTGAATTCATTCCTTCCAGTGGCAAATACCTTATCATAATGTGTCATCAGGCCCCGAATGTAATATCTTTATCAGAAACTTAAGTTCTAAGTTGACACCATTTTTTTGGTTATTAATGATCATGTCTGGGTAAACAAGACAGTATTTCAGGTGCATATTCAGCATTCGCAAGGCTGTCTTCTGATTGGTTTATACCATGAACTTACTGGAGACTGATAATCAGAAATAGTGAAAAATGGATAGTCAGATTGGAAAACTAAGATTAAATGCATGTTACATTAAGTGTTTTTTTTATAAAAACAGAGTTTATTCTCAAGCACTAAGCTTAAATAGGGTCAAGAGCTCAAATTGTCGCTTGCCCTCCAGTAAGACCCTATTCTCCAGTTGGGCACATGGAGGTGAATGAATAAATGCAATTAACTGAACAGCACAATCCAAAGTAAGTCTGGAGTTTAGCCTCAAGTAAAACATCCACTGAAAACAAAGTGCTACTGCCTGAAGAGTAAATATTAAATAAGATTTTAAAAGAACATTATTTCATTAATATTTTCCGGAATCTAAATGAATACTTTCTAGTAACCAACAGATTAAATATTACATTTCCCAAACTGCTCCACTGCCTGAATGAGTCATTAGATGAAATCATGCATGCCAGTGTACTTCATAAGCTCTTAAACTTTAACTTTCACAGTTTTGTCCAGTGATTGTTTAACATAAAAATGAGAACATCCTTACCCAGAAAGCCTGTGCCCATTCCTCCACTGCGGTACATCACTTAGCATTAACTTTCCAGGATGACTGCCCAAACCAGTAGGAGAATAGGTCACATTTGTTTTCACTCTCTTTCTCTGGTCAAAGGAATCTTATACGCTCCTCTGCATAAAGCCAAAAAAAAAAAAGAGTGGAAAATGCCCTTTCACACAGACCACCTCCTTTCTGAAAAGCAGACAGCATGATGGCTTTGCAGCTCTGTTGGTCAATAAAAGACATGCCACTGAACCCCAAGAGGCAAAATAGTAGTTTAATATCCATCTGCACCTTCTGCACTTTGTGGGAACATACACACTTCAGAGGCATCTGATCCTCTCGTGTGGTAAGGTGGTAAGGGGTTTCTTGGTGGACCTCCCCACGCGAATCCTTGTGGAACATACACAGAGGAGTACCTGATTTCTGGATCAGGTTTAGTTATGAGAAGATAGGTGCCCTGTTCGAACAAATTCATCTTCATTTTCCGTGTAATATCATCCTCTTTTATAGTCCTTTTTATAGTCCTAAATCTGCTCTGCGGAGTCCCGAGTTTCTTCCTTTCTTTCCATGGTGATTGGTATTTTCTGGGATGGAAATTTCAATTGCTGTATTCTCCACTGTCCTGAATCTGCTTTGAGGGTTAAAAGTTCATTAGAAGTACTCTACTGCTTTATGCTAGCTGAGGACCTGACCTGCCTTTAAGAAGTATAAGTTGACAGCAGCCGCTCTTTTCAGAAAAAAATAATGAAATTTTTTGTTACCTAGCTGTACACTGTAACGTTCTTTCATTTCTGCAGCTTACACCTAAACATTTAAATTCAACACCCAGCAATAACATAGGCAGTGATACTAAAACACTTTATGTACTCCAAGTAGTCCCTTGGCGTAAATCCTTGAAGGCTCAGAGCCTTAACAAATACAACTGTTGTACATGTGTTGGTTTATAAATTCTGTTTATTACATCTTTGACTGTTTTCCATACTGTCCTCTGCATGCAGAAAAAGATGTTCCCCTATAGCTTGCGCATACTTTGGTCCAGTACTGCTGTAGCAAACTGAAATACTGGAATAGGTTTGGTAGCAGTAAATATTTGATTTTTGTTTTTACAGTGACAACAAACACATTCTAATGAATAATCAAGTAAGCAGATATAACTCATTAGGAGATTTTTTATTATTTTTAGAAAGTGCTAATTCTGGATGGATCCTGGCATATAGAACAAGGGAATGCTTTGTAAAATCCTGTGTTATTATAAGAAATATTACTGTTTTTTTCTTCTCACTTGACTTTCTTATTCTCTCTTGAAGTGCAATGCAACATAGTAAAGTAGATTTTTAATCAATGACTAATTACCATTCAGCTTCAATTTAAAAATAAATTGCTTCCCAAACTATTTTTTTTTTTGTTTTCCTGGATGACTTTTTCCTTTAAAAAATGGAGGGTTATTTAATTAAACACCACAGGTTTTGCTTTCCAGGTTCTTGTCATTTTTTTTTTTGGATGTGATCTTACTTACTGTGGTAACTGGCAATTACTGAGGTAACTGGCAAGCAATCCTGCTACAATAAATCAAAAAGTACAGCTGGGTGCCAAAGAAAACACTTCCAATACGACTCTCCTGCATAGCCACATGATTTTAACTGATATTGACAAGCAGTACATTATATCTTGGGTGAGAAAATTTAGTTGATATTGAATCACACAAAAATGAAAAATAAATGAGAATATTTTTTAAAAAAATAAAAAAGAAAAATCCCATTTTTTCAGAGCTCCCAAGGCTTTGGGGGTGACCATTTTTCTACCTTTGCACATTCTACCTTTGCACATCCAACCCAAAGAGATGCATTTGCCCTTTCTGCCAAGAGGGTACCGTGAGCAAGGCACACGATATTTAATAATGTTGGACTCTAACTCTGACCGACTGTTCTGACTTTCTTTTCAAACCACTGCAGGTCCTTCATTCATGAGTGCCTTACACCCTTTGGCAAAGATGAGATGGCTGAATATATGACATCATCGCTGTTAACACCAGGAAACAAAAGAGGTACATTTACATGAGAAAGGTGGCTTTTCTGGAGCAATGAAGGGAGGGAGGGTCGTAGGTTCTTTCCTCTGTTTGCAGGCCATGGATAGTGCTATAAGCTTAGCATGCTTTTTTCTGCGGGCTCACAGTCAGCAAATACAGCACTGGGCACATTGCTGACTACAAAAAGACCATTATCCCCTGATAATAGTTGTGCTGGCTCTGACTTTTGCATGGCACTGGGAGTTCATTTCATGTTCAATGGCTCTCTGAGAGAAGCACAAAACATTCTGCAGCTTCTTTGTATGGATATGTTGGGTGAGGGGAAGGGACCAAGAACAGGGGGAGTTGCATTGGCTACTGCTGCTGTAAACTCGTCTCCCACACACAGCTACTGACTTAATTTGACCTCTTTATGGTAGTAAATGCCATGCACATGCTGTGCAGGAATGAACAGATGAGGCTTTGGATCACAGGATCTCCTCAAAACGCCATGATGACCCCAAATCAAATCCAACATATTACTCCCTGCAGCCCAGGAGGTCCATAGTATACGTGACCCTACATCAAGGGGGGACATTTTGGCAATCAAAATATTTCAGAAATCTTGCATTTCTTTTATTTTTTGTAATACAGAGGTGTTGACCCATACAATAGCCTTACAAAAAAAAAAAAAAAAAAACAAACCACCTAGGAATTTGCTTTTAGTTTGAGAAGAGAAGTCACGATCTGAGATGAGTTATGGATATCTGGAAATATTTTTGAATGGTTGCACAACAAGATATTCTTCTTAGCTTCAGGGAGAAAATAGGAAGCATGCTGTTCCTTGTCATGACTTGTGTGTGACTAGGAGGGAAAGGAGCGCTTTTAGAGATGCTCTGCAGGCTCAGGAAGCACGCTCTCTGGTTGTGGAAATAGACAGAATTTGTGTCATCCCATTCCCTTTCAGCAACATCAGTGTGATTCACTGTTGTACAAGGTGTGTACAAGGACTTGGTAAAATTGCAAAGAGGTACACCTAGGCATTTTCTATAAAGTGACATAGTTAATAGGAAGGACTATACCTCCTCATGAGATTCTAGACGACTCCAGTGCTGTTTCTTTAAAAGCACGTTGAATCGACAGGACTCTTTAAAGTTCAAATCAGGCTGCTTTAGACCATCAGAAGAGTTAGACTAGTCTCTTCCTGCTTACTCTTACAAGCTGGAAATGTCTCTGTCTTCTTTGACAAAAAAAGTCAAAGGCTTTCCCTAGCGTTTTTACTAGCTAACTGACCAGAGAGCGTCCCAGATATTGTTGCATCAGTAAAGTACTCTGAAAGAGACACTGGCATCTTAAAACAAAGGACGTATTTAAATTAAGAGTCAATAGTAATATTCTACTGTAGTGTCTCAATGAAATAAGATCAGTGATTCCTTCCTATGCACAAAAATCCCAAATGGGCCACAAAATCCACTTGATTTACCACTGCACCCGAGGTGACCCTGCCACAACAAACCAGCACATGTTATTGTTGCTGTAATCATAAGCACAAGACACAGAATGCTTCACAGAGCAGGATATTTATATAACCAATGTGTTCGACCGGCTGCTCAAAAGAGCAGATGAGCACAGCATCAGAAAAACACTGGGTGTGTTTGTATGATATGCCTGTATATGCAGCCAACTCAACACACTCTTCCTCACTTGAACTCAGACAGTCTCCATTATTTATTTATCTAATTATTTATTTATTTTAGCGGCTATTTGACATCCCTTCTTAAGCTTAGAAAATTAAGCCTCCTGCTTCATCATTCAGCTCTCTCCCTGCCATATGGTTGCTCTGATTCATCCCAGACATCAGCTGGTGCAGTGCACAGTTCAGGGATGTTTTAAGTTTTACCATATTTAAGGGCAGGAGGATTTATATGTTGCTCATCTTTTTGATGTTCTGGACTTGGATGCGCCAACTAACAACACTCATTACTGTCTGAATTAATGCTATTTTTTTTCTCTCAGGAGAGCAGTTGATGCAGAAGATGGGAAGGAGAAAATGGGCAAGCACTTACGTTTAGGTTGCTTTTGTAAAAGTATTTCAATTCCAATTCTCCTATGCCTGAGACTGTGAGACTTGTAAATGTAATGCAGCATATTCTCTCTGTTGCAAATTTAACGTAATTCCCTCACAGCAAGTGCAGCTACATTAAGAAAGAATAGACCGTGTTGTGTACAAGTGATTTAAGCTGGAACTGCTGGGGTTTGCTGTTATATTTACTCCCCAGAAAGTTTATCCAAATGTGTTTTGAAATGTAGAAAATAGATGACATTAGACAGCATTATACACTGGCCTGCTCTCTAAGTACCAACAAACCATTCAAACAAAGATCTCTACAGAGGGAAATTCAGGCAGGAAAAGCATTTTTGTGAAGGCACAAGACAGGGCATTCCCACTACGGAGCCTCGATATTCACACTTTCTCTGTTCCCCAAAGGCAAGATAACCCCTCTCTGCCAACCCTCAAGCCTTGAAGCCCAGAACTAATGCTACAACCAAGGCCAACACCAATATCCCCACGTAAGTAGTACTTACTTACCTTTGTGTCCATAGCTGCTTCAGACAAATGTGCACACATCTGCCAGCCACCAAATTCACTGAGAACCAAAATACACTTTACCCAACCCATTACAACATCAAGCGAACCATATTGGAGTTTTGACCCATCACTAAACAAACCACAGAGATGAAAAAGAGTAAGTTGGATCAGAACCAAACGAATAAGTACAACCACTGTAAAAACAATATGTATTTTCACTCTATTTAAAAGCATAGGTCACAGAATGCTTTATCCAATGTAACAATTTTTTTCATGTTCAGAAACATTTGCAAAGGGAAGAAATCTATTTTCTGATAAATAAAAACTGTTTGAGTGATCTGACTGATTAACACTGTGTAATGTCTACACAATACTTTTTGCACACATTTGAGCATTTAAAAGGTTTGTGCCTATTAAATTGCATCATTCAAATACGGCCCTGCATGGTCTATAAAATCCATGTAAGACAATAGGAGGCAATTATCAGAGAATTTTATCTCCTTGAGCCTTTTAGAGAGCAGTATAAATGTCAGCTTTATAAGTATCTTTGCACTGTTTCAACTAGTAAGATATGATTTTGGATGTCCCTACTTCAAAGGGTAGAACATTTTTTTTCTTTTTCATTGTGTATCCAAGCAGAATAAAAATCTCCAGTCTTTTACCATATAGGATTTACCTTATATAATTGACTCTGTCTTAAAAAGTAGGTCTGCTTCCTAAGCTAGGCAGTAATTGAAGGAGAGGGATGTTGGGGGTTTTGGTGGGGTTTTTTTTGTAGTTATGGATATAGGCAATACAGAGAAGCATAGAAGCTCTTCTTCAGGCTTGAAAAAGAAGCAGCAATCTTTGGAGTTAAATACAAGCTGACAACAGTTGCTTTGAATTTGTTAATCAGTTAGATCATTTGAGAGAATAGGCAGCTGGTTCCTCAGGAACAGAGGAATGACACCTGCAACAGAAGAGATGATATCTGTCTCCTGTGGGAAAAAGAGATGGGCAATTCATCATCAATTGAACTTGCAGGAATTAATGGGCGTGGGTAAAAGAAGGCGTAATGAGCTATAAAACTAGTATATCTCTACTCATTTCATGATTTCTGGTATCCAATAGCATAATGAATTTTAGTTCCTAGGTATTAATTTTGAAAGTATTTTGCAGGTTTCCCTTGAGGATAAGAACTAAAAAGGCAAAAATGAAATTAATGTTTTGGGAGAAATGTTCTTTCTCAGATTTTTTAGTGTGTCTGTTTTTCATCAATTATTCACTCATTCTGGTGTTTAGTGGTTGTTTGGTTTCACACACGTAATTTTCTGGTGAACAGTTGATGTGCTTGCTAAAGTATATTACATATGGGATGTCTAAGCTCTAGGTCTTGTAATGGTCCAGTGGAGGACAAGATATTGTTAACAGTTGAGAAGATGCGTTGGCCGTTCTTACATCTGACGTTCAGCTGCTATTATGAGTCTGTTTAGTATGTGTTGGTCCATAAGAGGGTTGGCTATAGTGGTAAGTTTAGAAAAGATCCACGCTGAGGGTTGGAGGGCTGTTGAAGGAGATGCATCTAGGCAGGGGAACACATACTGCATTTGTAGTGGATTTCACTGAAATACTGTAGATGATAAAGGTGTCATTTATATAGTCTTAGGTACAGCTTAAGCGTAAGTATGCTGGAATCGACATTTAAAATATCTTCTTCAAGGCGGATCTTTTAATAAGTTTGCTATCTTGCAAGACCTTCTGTGTGATGCACCTGTGCCCTCATTGTCAGATAAGAAAGGTGACTTATATGTGAGAATTAAAAGAAGTTGGCTGATTTGAATTACTGAGGGTTAGTCATTGCACATACTCAGGGTGGTCTTAGAGGCTTCCATGATGTGGAGTGTCAGTATGCAAATAGGTAACATCTGTCACAAGTAGGATGATCCTGGTGAAGTTGGGATTATGTTGTGTGGTTCATGAAGGAAGTCTGCTCTGTCCTGTGGCAAGCATGCCCCTTTGGTGAGCACAGACTGGAGGAGGGAAGGTAAGAGTGCAATGAGTGGGAATGCAAGGTTTCCCTGGAGTACTGGGGACAATATAGGAAGTTTTAGGTGTAGGAGGAGGGGCTACATAAGATGACAGGAAATGCAGCATCTTTTTCAAGTTCCATCGGCCTGATCAATGTTGTCTTTGTGGCTCAAGATGTTCAAGATCTTTATTCATCTGATTGGCTTAATTGCTGTGTAGGGATGGTGTTTTAAGCACTGCTTGGGATTGTTTTCAGAAAGAGTCTGTGATCCAACTTTTTAATTTTGGGTATTTCAATGTTCATTCTTATCCTAAAGCTATTACTACAGCAGCCCAAGGTGGGATTTCAGCTAGGCTTGTCAATCAGGCTACTTGTACGGACTATGGAGAGAGACATTTACCTGCAGAGGCAGAACCATACCATTCTGTGTAAAGCAGATGGGAAGTACCATTTGGGGATATCTATGGTACTTCCTTAAGTGCCTATAGTTAATTGAAAAGACTCAATTTTCTTGTCAGACATTCTCTTCCCAGCATGCTTCTTCACGAAAAACTAAACTGTTGCTCCTTCACAGGTTGAGATTTACACGTTTCCTTTTCCAATCCATTGGCATGAAAGTGTTTAATGGTGGTACTCCTCCAAGCTCAAAGTGCTATTTCACAAGGAAAGGCAACTCCTCCATACTTTCTGACAGAAAAGCTCCTAACAGTCCTCCACCAGAAAGAGGACTGAAGAAATACCCACTCACAAAATCTAGTAATTAATTCCTTAGGCTCAGCAGTTTCTGTGGCTCCAGGAGAGTGAATGTTTCCAGTAGAACTCTTTGAGTTAGGCAGTCCATCCACAAATATTTACTAAAGAGGTGTGAGCTGGCACTGGTGTTCCATAGTCAGTCTCTATCCAGATGGTTTTGCTTCAGTCACTGGAGCATGACTGTTGAATTTCTCTTAATTTGCAGCAGCTAGGGCTGAGCTAGGGCAACATAAGCTTCCTGCTCATTCTTTCATCCAGGCTATCAATCCTTGGTCTCACAGCCTGGGCTCAACTATTCCTTTTTCATCACCTTCCCAGCCAAGAGCTTCCTCTTCTGATGGTCTCTCAGGGCTGAGTGAAATTCATCTGGAGTGAGGGAGAAAAAGTATGGGCGTCTAAACACAAGCAGCTCAATCACTCCACTGTCATCCATAATAGATTATGGCAGTGTGATGCCACTGAAATACTGCAGCATAAGCTGCCTAGCTCTGCCCTGTTATCTTGTCTGTACAGTTTGACTGACTGAAGCATTGTCCAGCAACCCTTTTTGGCCATCAAATCAGGCCCTCTGCAGTTTCAGACAGTATTTGATATGCCTAAACTACATTTTTTAGACTTGCCTTCCAAAAAAAGGCAAAAAAACTGACTGTTTCCTTTCAGTGGAAACTGAGATGAAGAGAGACATGTAATCGCAGGAACTGAAAGGCTTTTGAAGGCCCTATAGTCTACCTTAATCCACCTCTGCAGATCATTATCTCTTTTCATGAGTTCATAATCCACAATCACTATTCCTTTAAAAAACTGAGATCCTTTGAAGATAACAATGTCAAAGTAACCTTTATCAACCTAATCTGCATCAAATGCTTACTAAATACCAATAATTTACAAAGCAGAAAAAGCATACTGTACTGTTCCACATCAAATATTTTATAGAAAGACAGTGTATTACCTATTACACCAGCAGTTAGTAAAAAAAAAACATGGAAGTACCTGATGGGCTGTTGACTATCCTGGTATTCCTGTCAATTGGACAGAGATCTGCACGGTGGTGAAAAATGAAAGGTAATCAAACTGCCAAGCACAAACAAATTTTGCCAGGTTATCTCACTATTGGTGATCAAGCTGCTAATATAACATGGCACTTTAGTTCATTAGCAGCGAATATGATACTAATAAGTACCTCAGGCAATTAAAACAAGTGCTGTATTTTGTTAGGTTGCTTGCAATAGGCACTTTGAACAACCTGGTAAGCATCTATTTCATGCAGTCCACATGGTAGTGGCAATGACCCCAGAATGAAAACTGGCTAAATTTTTGGTGCTTGTCATTTTGTTGGCTACAAAATCCTGTCAGGTCTGTGTAAAAATCTGCTGAACACAAAAAAAAAAGGTAGGTGGGCGTTGATAAGAATGGCTTGAAAGCCTGTTAATCTAAAATCCAGATGTTTTTTATTAAAGAATTTAAAAGTATTCTCAAAGCCAACACCAGCTGCAGGTGCTGCTATGCCATAATTGTCTAGATGCTATGGTAACAGACACTGAAAAACGCCGAGACAGATAATTTTACATCACTTTTCTTCTTTTGACCATTACATTCACTTCTGATTCATATGCACCTACCAGCTGATGTTTTAGATTCAAGCTCCAACGAATTTAAAATCTGAAAAAAATCATAGTTAACACATCTGTACTTCACTCAGTTAATACAGAATTGCATGCATTGGATCTCACCAGTTATCATCCCCTTGTCCTCTAATCCAAACACCACTTTTTACAGCTTCAAAGAATCCTCATGAAAAATTTTGATAACTAAGTGTGAAAGAAGACATGATTCTGAGATTAAGCCAAGCGGGTCTTGGAGACCTAGGAACTGTCCTGTCACTGTTCTACTACCAAAAAATATATAAATAAATAAATTTCAAAAGTTAAAAAACCACCCAAAACTTTGCACATGTTCTTCCCTACGTACTCTGGTAGTATCATACAAATATCAAAGATACAAATATCTTGTGTGGCAAGGTAAGGGTTATACATATCTTATTTTGTATGAGGCAAATTACAGGTCAAATAATCCTCTAGCACCCTGCCTTATAGACTCTGACACTAAGCCCATTATCCCTTTAACTTCACTCTACCTCTTGGGAGTAAAGAAAGGCACTGTTAATTCAGTGTTAACCAGATGAGAGCAACTAGGCTGGCTGGCATCTGAGCTCAAACAGGACTGAACAAACCTATCAGCAATGTGGTTAGGTGGCAGCTACAATTTAAATTAGATGAATGCGAAGTGATATGGAGTGAGAGAAAGAGCCTACATATCTTTCACTCGTTGCTGGGATCTAAATTACCTAGACATTAAAATTACCTAGAGTATTTCACGAACGGGATCTAGCATTCATTGTTAGCAGGCTAACGTGCTGCTGAGAGTTTAGAACAGGGAAATGATTGGACAAAATAATAAAATTGGCAAGGATTGCTAAAGAAAATATTGGAGCAGGGCTAGGATTTTATAGTTTGGTGATACATTTTTTACCCCTTGATACTGTACACAGGGTAGTCTGTCTCAGCTCAAAGCTCCGGTGTACCTCAGACAGTAAAGTTTTACATGGACAGGGGATAAGAAAGTGGAAGAGAGATTAAATATTGAGAACAATTAAAATGACCAAGGCTATATAGTTTAGAAGGCAAGAGTTTAAGAAGGACCACCTAAAATAATGGATGGTTTAGGGAAAAGAGATCTAGTACTCCTCCACAGACAGTCCCAGCCCCGTAACACAATTACAAGAGAAAAGTTGATGAAATTGGCAGGCAGAAAATGTGAAATGAACAGAAGGGAAAGTGTCTTAAAGTAGCACATTATCAGCCCATGGAATTCAATGCCACAGGAAGTCATTGAAGAAAAGAGTTTAACAGGATTTTAAGAGGGTTGAGTTATTTATACTGACAAGTAAAAATTTTGTGCTTACGTGAAGTTAGGTCAAAAATGTAAGGGACTTTAACCCTTCACGGGGAAGAAAGCTATGGGTAGAAGCTTGCAGAGAGGCATCCGGATGCTTGAAGCCAAGGGGAATTTTTCCTTCCTTTGAACTTCAGGGATGTCAGATATCAGACTGCGTGTTAGGGCAACCTTCACATTTACAGCTCTCAGGAGCTGCTGAGGAAGGAAGCAGGAAAGAAGAGGACACTCTGGCACTTTGCTCAGATTTTGAATGTAGTCAAGATAACATGTAAGATCCTTGTGAGTTCTTCCTAAAGACACCAAAACTCTGGAGATTTCATACACATGCACCAAAACTCACTGAACACTGTGTGCTTGCCTGTAAAAGCTAGATACCTGCAAACTGGCAATCACAGAATGGTAGGGGTTGGAAGGGACCTCTGGAGATCATCTAGTCCAACCCCCCTAGAGCAGGTTACACGGGAACGTGTCCAGGGGGGTTTTGAATGTCCCCAGAGACGGAGACCCCACCACCTCTCTGGGCAGCCTATTCCAGTGCTCAGCCACCCTCAAAGTAAAGAAGTTCCTCCTCATGTTTAGGTGGAACTTCCTATGCTCAAGTTTGTGCCCATCACCTCTTCTCCTGTTGCCAGGCACCACTGCAAAGAGCCTGGCCCCGTCCTCCTGACACGCACCCTTTAAGGATTTATAAGCATTCTTAAGATGCCCCATCAGTCATCTTTTTTCCAGACTGAAATGACCCAAGTCCCTCTTCATAAGAGAGGTGTTCTAGTTCCCTAATCGTCTTCATAGCCCTGCTGTCCTTCCCTGCTGTTTCCTCAAGGTATAATCATGTACGCTCAGCTATAACACTGCTACACAGAAAATACTCTGAAGACTAGAAGCCTGGATTATTTTTTTTTAAATGATCTGCAAGAGTAGACACTTGCACACAAAAAATAATTTTGCCAGGTCATGCAACAATGCTGAGAGATTCAACAAAAGGGAGTGAAATTGTCTAAATTTCAAAATTAAAACAACACTTTCCATATTATAGGACTTTGTCCTGAACAACAAAAGCAGTATGATGTTGACTGTCTTAGTAAACCACTCTTTTTCAGCACCTTTCATCTGGGCCTTCAGAAGGAGCCCACAGATATCCTTTAAAATAGGTAGGTAACTCTGCTAGCACATTGGTCTTGACAACCAGATCTTGAAATGTTCAACCGGGCTTCACATTGTCCAAACAACCCCATGCAAAGCTACAGGCTTGAGGAAGAGTGGCTGGAGAGCTACCTCGCAGAAAAGGACCTGGGGGTGTTCATCAACTGCCAGCTGAATATGAGCCAGCAGTGTGCCCAGGTGGCCAAGAAGGCCAAAAGCATCCTGGCCTGTGTCCGAAATAGTGTGGTGAGGACTAGGGAAGTCATCGTTCCCCTGTACTCACCACTGGGAGGCCCCACCTCGAGTACTGTGTCCAGTTTTGGGTCCCTCACTACAAGAAAGACAGTGGGGTGCTGAAGTGAGTACAGAGAAGGGCAACAAAGCTGGTGAGGGGTCTGGAAAACAAGTCTTATGAGGAGCGGCTGAGGGAGCTGGGGTTGTTTAGCCTGGAGAAAAGGAGGCTGAGGGGAGACCTTATTGTTCTCTACAAGTACCTGAAAGGAGGTTGTAAAGAGGTCGGGTTGGTCTCTTCTCCCAAGTAACAAGAGACAGGACAAGAGGAAATGGCCTTAAGTTGCACAGGAGAGATTTAGACTGGATATTAGGAAAAATTTCTACGCCGAAAGGGTTATCAAGCTTTGGAACAGGCTGCTCAGGGAAGTGGTAGAATCGTCATCCCTGGAGGTATTTAAAAGCTGGGTAGATATGGTGCTTAGCAACATGGTTTAGTGATGTTTTTGTCAGTGTTAGGTTGATGGTTGGACTAGATGATCTGAAAGGTCCTTTCCAACCTAGACGATTCTATGATTCTATGAAACCAGAGCTAGAGTTTAAGAAGAGAAAAAAAGCCAAAAACCTAACAGGAAGTGTAGATCACTAAACAAAAATCTGCAAATGCAATCAAACTTTTGTTGAGTAGAAGAGATACTCATCCCTGCTCCAGCCATTTTAGTTCATCTAAAAGAACAAGACAGTTCTAAAAGGCTCCAACAATTATCAAAACTATACATAAGAGCAGTAAAGCTGCCCTCTCCCTTGCAGCATCTGGAAGGAAGATATCATAAGACAAATGATTTCCTAAGCATTTCATTAAAATTTTAAACTTTCTGTAGAAAATTACTAGCTTTGAGAAAAATTACAAGAAAAAGCAACTCAGTATCCACATACACCCCTGTCAGTGAAAAGACATGGCCTATATCCTATTGTTTAGCCTATTTGAGTGGGTTGTGGGAAGTTCAAAGCACTACTCTTCTGAGGTTTCTTCTTTGTCTCAGGGAGGTGGCCTTATCAGAGCCCACAGAGATATGTTTGCTTCCCTGGTGGTTCAGTCAATCCATACATCAAGTGGAAAAGGACCAGTTGGCAAGAGTGCTTATGTAGCTTGATGGTTCAGGTACATTTTTCATAGGACTCACATTAAATGATGGATGTGTCCCATATGACCACAGGTCTGATGGGTATTTTGAACTGTACTTTCAAAATTTTGTGAAAAACATGGGAGAGTTTAGATCTTGTTTTGTCAAAATGTAAAGACTGTTGCTTTGTCCACTCTTAAAATGGAGGCAATGATATTGTGACAGCTGCAATGTTTTTAAATATGAGATGGCACTTTTCCTATGCCCTTCTGTGGTGCGATGCTCCTGACCTCAGGTATGGCATGGGACAATGGAAAACGCTTAAATAATATACTTGCACTGCTTGCATAGCTGCATGGACCAACTCCTACAAAGAAACCCGTGATCAGTCACATATAACTATTTGCGGATCACCAACACTTTTGAGACACGTCCAGCTTTGTATGTAAAGGACATACCTACGTCAACCTGCCAGTCATAGATTTGACAGAGAAGATGCAATCCCATAAATAAAGCACCCCAATGCTAACTTGTGGTAGCTCTCGTTGGCTGGTCCAGGGATGCTGTCCAGTGAAGGAGACATCCTTACATCATGACAGAGAATATGGGAGGTCAACAATTTCCCTGACTGTTGCTCATTAGCAGGTAAGATTAATCGTTAATAGGGTTGTATCTTGCCTACTTGGCAAGTGAGCTTTCCCCTTTTCCTTTTCGCTCATGCTTAGATTGTTGTGCTCTATTCAGGCTTACTTATACTGATTGATTGTCAATTTACATTATTATAATAAAGTCGGTCATCTTTAGTCCATTGCCGTTTTATCATCCAATATCCAAAGAATGCTTTTTTGTGTGACATCTTCCCAATCTTCACAGGGTATCTTCACAGGGAAAGTCAGTTGCAGTCCCACTCCCAGGGTGTTTGTTGTCTTGGCAAAACCTAACTGCCCACATGACAGGCAGGCTGAAGGAAAGGAACCCGGCAGAAAGCAGTTCTCTGTCCTTCTAAGCTGAAAACTGAGCCTTATGTCAACTACCTGCAATACTGGCAAAGACCATGACAGAGTGTACGTGCTTAGTGCCCCCTCACAGCAGGGAAGGGGACCCACTGTCCACTAGGAAGGAAAATGTCTGCGGGGCATTTCAATGTGGATAGTGATGTAAGAGGAAAATTAACTAAGCAGGCAAGAAACATCTGGATGTGGATCTTTCCTATGCCACTGCATGTCACGCAGGATGTATATGAGACACTGTCATAGTAAATCACCCTGTTTCAGCGTCTTTCAGCTGAGGCCACAAGATTTAAACTGCAAGTTAGAAGGCCTGCATAGATGACTTGCTTGGCAAGCTGCTTCTTGCCTTTTGTTACTGGGTTTATTTTTATAAGATCTGTTTCACTTGATATTCCTCCTAGTATATCAGGTTTCCAAAAGTTAAATGTAACTTGTTAGCGCAGATTTTAAAACACATTTGCAAGGTGAATGCTAACCCATTTCAGATTCCTGAGGTGATAAACTTTGTGAATCAATACAAGCTCGGTTGCCTGTGTGGCTTTGCTTTATGGAAACACGATAGTATATCCATAATCATAAGCCTATACCTGATTTAAAAAAGGAAAAAAAATCAAAGGGAAAATAGATGGTGTGGGTGGCAACATGCTACTCTTCTATTGAAATTGTTTCCAAATTGTTGAAATGGCAAAGTATTGTCTCATCTTGTCACATTATTTGTATCACACCTGATGCTTAGCCTATTTTAATGTGGTTTTATTCAGGGTTCTATATTGTTTAGCTTTTGCAAATCAACAGTTATTAGGAAAGGAAAATCAAACTATTGCACACTGTCTCACATTCCATTAATCCAGCTGAAGCCACAGCAAACAGATGCACAGCATGTTATTATACAATTCAAATCATACTTATTTGAATGGAACACTTTCAACAAGAAAGCATTCATAATATAACAACATTGTTGCTGCTATAAGGAAAGGAACTTACTGAAATGCAATGTATTTTTTTTTAAACCAGCTTCAAATAGGTACATAACCAAGTTTAGAAATCCTCCTAGGCAATGTGGCTTACACCATTAGCTGCCTAAATGCCTTTGCACTGTGTTGTTCTGATTCTCAAGAGGTGTCCAATTCCCAATGGCATCACTAGGACCAAGGTTCCTATGTAACTGTGAAGGTTCAGGTTTCTGATAGTATAACGATAATACTTTCAGGCCCAAGAGACATACTTACTACATACACCCTTGTAAAAAAATCTTTCCTCTACCATATCTGCTGCATCTCACAATGGCTTTTGTATTTCCCGTACTTGCTGTTAACTTAGGTGTAGATTTAACTCCCGGTGAAATCAGGAAAGCCTAAACTCATACCTAAGGTTAAACACAAGCTAATCTATTCTGAATGAGGAGGGAGCACTGAGTTATGGCATGACAGGGGGATAACTACCCAGCGTGGACTTTGTGGTTTTTCATTTGGGTTTCTAAATTGCTTGGTGCATTGTCAAAGCGTCCCTTTAAGAGCTTTGGAGAATCGTATTTCCCTCTTTTTCAAGAGATTGCTTTGATCAGTTCCTGCGGAGTCCCTCTAACTAAATTCGTGCCTCATTTTAATAAATTTGACATAATAATGTTCTGCAGCTGCACGCAGAAGCCACGGATAAACAGAGCACTGAATTAACAGGCCTCTGAAAACTTCCCAACTA
This sequence comes from Larus michahellis, assembly GCF_964199755.1. Taxonomy (NCBI): domain Eukaryota; kingdom Metazoa; phylum Chordata; class Aves; order Charadriiformes; family Laridae; genus Larus; species Larus michahellis. The sequence continues at coordinate 25,612,907 of NC_133900.1, forward strand.
AAATTCTTGACAGATTTTCTCAGTTACAAAAAAAGGTAAAATAAAACACAAAACCCTAATAAAATATCCATCAGTGCTTTATCATGCATTTACAATATAGACACAAACAGGTTTTGTTTTTTCAATCATTCTGACTTTCTCAAAGACATTTCATTGATATTTGACCCTTCTGATGCATATTTAAAGGCACAAATTACCAAGACTTGGGACATTTCTAAATGACAGGGGAACAGCCCGATTAATGCTCATCTTCACACCTACTTGCCAACTACTCAGATACAGAAAAAGGATTTTGGCATGTTAAACAATTAGAGTACACCTTCAGTCAAGATACGAGCCTGTGCCAAGATTGAGGTTCCGACTTGAGCAATACTCTTATATTTAAATATCTTCTTTTATATCACTTGAAAGATTATAGTTCTGACCTGAACCCATCCACTGCCTTTTGTATGTTGCTGAAGATTTCCCAAACTCCTTGCCAGTAATGCCTGATTTCTATGTCTGAGGTCCTTCAGGGTGGTAAGTGCTGTGGTAGATCCGTATTATAGTAAGAAATTAATTTTTCTTCAATTTGGTTAAGGAATTGTGTGAGGAATTACTGTTTTCCCATGAAAAAAAATAGTTTATCAGTTAAATAGAAACTTGCACTAATTACATTTTTAATCAAAATTCATCAGGTTTATGGTAAAAGCTTCATATGTTTCAATTGTAATTGGCTCCGAAAACAAAATAAATTGCTTTTGTTTAAGACTTTTGTAGAGGAAAAACATTACTTCCTAGCCGTTTCTAAATTTGCTCCTGATACAATAAGGGAAGTACAAAAGAAATAAAAGCCAAGAGAATACAAAAATCAGCCATTAATAACGCACACGCAATTGCCCCACTGGAAGGAGGAATAACCTAAAAGATGCATGTCAGATTACCTTAGGCACAAACTTGCCAGATATCACAACGACGGGTGTAACATACAAGCCTGTGTAAGAGACTTTGCCACCCTTGCAGACAGTTGCAGTACTTTAATGCAATGTGCTAAATGAAATTTTATGCCCAGAAGATTCAGTTAACTTCTGAGCAATGTGGTCTCAGCAATATTTAAAACTCTCTCTGAAAGTCTCCAGCTGGCAGCTATTTTCCCCTCACCAAATGTATTTCTCTTTTCCACATTTCAGGTCAATTTTCACTTGCCCCTCTACTGTGGTGGGTCGCAGCATGTGAATCTCTCTCCTTTCCTGATCTTCGTCTCCTACACCTCCTCCAGTTTTAGACAAACACGAGCAGCTACCCACTGGCAGCCTTCTCTCCCTTTCCTCTGGCAGAGAACTCTTGCTTTTTTTTTTCCCAGGTATTGCTTGAGTTCAGGAGCCTATGCACTGCACTGTAAAACAGATGTAGGACAATGCCTGAGGCATATAATATGGAGGTATCACGGGTTTTTACGCAGTCAGTCCTACTATTGTTGTTGCTCCCCTAATGTGTAGTTTCATTCATATCTACTTTGTTCATCTGTATGGTATTTGTTGTTGTACTCTTCTGCTACATAATAAGAGGTTATGGGGGCACTATGATAACAATTCTCTATATTTCCATGCATATAAAATCGCAATTTTCTTCCGCTGTTCAGAGAGGAAAATTTGTCCCCTACCAGGTCTGGGGACGAATGTTTACCAGCCCCCATAATCCATGCCTACCTATCCTGGCAAGGTCAATTTATGTCTTTATCCTGCAAAAGTAGGTAAACAGTGATTTGGGATCTGCCAGATCAGGGTTCAAAATATGACATCCTAGCCTCTTTGCATAGATATTAAACTTCTTATGAGATAATAGCTAAGAATGGGGATTTGTCTTGGTGTTCTTGCTCAAAGGCTTGATTGCAGCAACTGTTCAGCAACTCAGCAACTGATGTGTGCCAGAGTTGCCTTTGTTTTCCGCCAAGCAGAATTCACTGTTGCATTCACTTGTTCATCAGGATATCCAGAAGCTCCATGTACAGCTTGAGCATATTTGTTCTCTTTGGGCTGGTATATGCTAGGTAAGCATGCAACATTTGTGATGACAGTAGCATTGTGCCTTTAAAATTCCTCTTTAGTTTTCCATTTTCAAAGGAAATGGATTCATTCAAATAAATGGATTATCACAGCCCTTATAAAAGGCTGCGATTCTCAGAAGCACCTAGTTTTGGCCTACATCACCTGTCTGAATTCCAAGGGGAGTCTTCTATTGACATCAGTGCCAGCAGAGTCAGGACAATGATGAATGCTTTGAGAGACACCACATACACACACCTTTATTCAAATGTATTGTGTAACGTTAAATTGAAGGTGCACATATCAGAAGCACTCAGCACCCACAACAGGGAGCAGCTTCTTTAAAAATACAGCCCTTGTCTACAGAAATCAATTATCAGTAATAATAATTGTTAGTACTACTGGAGTGTCTAGATGTTCTTTCCAACACCAAGTCCTATACAATAGGCTCTGCCTGAGCCCCTGTTAAAGATAAGATAAATCTCCTAGGTTCAGTGGCTCAGAATTGGACCCAGAGAAAGAGACAGTCTGTGACTCAAAAAGCTTATCTTCTAAATAAACAAGACAGACAAAGCCCAGCTGAAAACAAATCCATCAAACTTGCAGAGACGCTCAACACTTGCTGGCTTCTGTTCACTGAGCCATGCTAAAACAGGGCTCTGATGCGACTACCTGAGTAACTGAAGAAAGATGTAAGCACAGGGCAGTGTATGTATATGAATCCTTGGTCACTGTTTTTGTGTGCAGAGGTCCAGAAATATTGCATGTCTTTGTCGTGGGCATATGAGGATAGGACTCTGCACCCATCACAAGCCATTAAAAGTAATGTGCTGGATATTCCGAGATTCACTGACCACTTTTATTAGAATGCTTTTATTTCTTAATTAATATTTTTATTCAAATCCTAGCCGAGTAAATTTTCTTCATCAGCGGCTACATACAGAACATGCCACATTTGAACTTCTAAATGAAACTAGTCTGGCTGATGAAAGCCCCTCTGAACAACAGTCTCAGAGCAAGAAAACAACTGCGATTCTCCCCATACACAGAGATGTTCAGCCTTTTCAAACCTTAATAAGAAAACTCTCTCTAAGCTTTCACCTCCTCTCCCTCTCCTCCTTCAATTTTTAAAAAATTTCTGAGTGAAGAAAGATACTAAAATAAAAGTCTGAGTGTACACTAAAAGAGGGGAAAAAAAACCCACAACAAACTCTGGCACCAGGGAATTTCTCAGCAGAGAGATTTGCTAGGAAAATCTAAACACAGAGAAACCAGTTTCTGGCTATTTTCCCCATCTGAAGGATAACACACTTGCACTTTCACGTTCCTCATTGGCCTCAGGTGGAACAGTTTCACTTCTGGTCAAACTCCAGAAATGTGCTTGAGCTCTCCTTTTCTCAAAGGAAATTTAGAAATATCTCCACTATCACTTTCATTCAGTAGCAGGATGAGTGGTGGCAGGGGAAGAGAGCATTGGCCAGAAGTTCTGGCTTGGTACTGGTCTCTGTGAATAGCTTTTGGTACATCTAGTGACCCTCCCTTTCCTGTCACCCTTCTGCTGGCAACAGAGGGAAAACAGGTCCCCTGAAGGACAGTTCAGGGCTGCTGAGGTGTGAACTTGGTCTGAACTGCCCTTTCCAGGAGTCTCCATCTCTCTCCACCAACCACAGACAGGCACTGTCGACTAGTAGTCTCTGAATATATTGATCTCCCCACAGGAGTCCACAGTCAAGACCCTCAGGGAACCCTGGGCTAGTTGGATCACTGGTGTGACCCCTTAGCGCGGTTTTTATGTCCTACATCCTCACCTCTTTACCAGGTGCCTCTATGGCATATCCCACATTACTGAGGGAATACAACCAATGCAAGGGAACTACAACAAGAGGAAAGCAGCAGATACTGGCATCACACTGCTCTTTCCAGCCCTGTCTTGAGGCCCCTACATTGTACCAGATGAAATCAAGCTCTCCCTTGGGAGAAACAGTCATTAATTTGGTGACACGCACACACAAAAGTTCTGGAATCCTAAACAACTCCCCCAGTGCCTCCCCCACAAGCTGAATAATAACCATCTGGTGGAGCAATTTTTAAAAAGTACAGATATGCCAGAATTTGCTTGGCAAGGCTTTAATCAAATTGAAGGAGGCAAACCTGCAAACAACAGTCTCCTCCACTCCACAAGCCTGATTCACCCACAGACACCATCCCTCCTGTGCTCTGGAGGAGGCAGGTGTCCTGTGGGGAAAAAACCACCACAGTGTGCAATTGCTTTGTTAAAAATCATACTTACTGGGGAGCAGAATAAATTCCACAGTTACTTGTGTTTCTAGGCATTTCTCAGCTCCCAATTCTTGATTCTGAAAACTTCTTCTACATGTTTGGGTTGTTTTTTTTTTTTGTGTGTGTGTGTGTGTAACTGTAATTGCCAAAAACTCCCCCAGTTTTATTTCAGTTTTGTTTTTCTGTAGCGTATTTGCATTTCAAATTTTTATCCAGTGAGGTGAGTTTCTAGGTGAATATCAACTATTCAGATTTGTAATAGGGATGTTTACATACAAAGTCTTTCTTTGAAAGAGTTTCTTTCACTGTCCCATGTAAAAAAGAATCACTTTTAACCAGTTTGGATCAAGCTCTAGCAGCTGGAAAAGGTGCAGAGGCTCAACAAAATCTACACTGACATCAAGACCTTATGCTTTAGCCTTTGAACAGCTCACACGTAGAGTATTCTGACTTCTTCCCCCGGTACTAAGTCTTTTATAGGGAGTATTATAGAGTCATAGTTGCAAAGATGCTCATATGCTCCCAAACCAACTTTGAGAAAGAGAATTATAGCATACTTTGGAGTTACTGAGCCCTCCAGAACTGCTCTGAGGCTCACATGGGTAAGTATCTGTATTTTTTTCTGCTATTGCTTGGTGTTGAGCTGGAACGGGAATACTGTGTTCCTTTAGCTGAATGGGCATGGTCTGTTTTTATGCTGTAATGTCAATGCTGCTAGACTCCTGCCTAGGAACTGGATCCACCCCAGAACTGGAGCTGTCCCACACTTGGGGAAAGGCATGAGGGTTCATCCACACCACGAACAAAACTCCTTTAGCGTGGCCCAGGGTTTATAGCAATTATCGATCTTCAGTTCAGCTCCTCCCTTTCCAGTCAGTATTTACGTTACTGCTGCCGAATGATAGGAAGGGAGCTAGATGAAACCAGTGGCTCCTCTTCAGTAATTGGCAGCATTCAACAAATAAAAGTGTTAGAGAAGTTGTTGTGCTTGGCTGAAGTGTCAAGCTCCCGCCATCTCTTTATCTTGATGATCAATTTGCCACAGTTTACATTTTGAGGATTTTAATGTCTTCCCCACACAAGGGAACCAATATTTCATTTAAGAGAGAGGCCCTTCCTCAACACCCCTCCCACAGCAAGGCGTTGATTTCAATACCACATGTCAGAATTAATCAATCTGGTTTTATTTCAAGGTCAGCTAAAGGAATTTTATTGCATTTGAGTAGAGAATTAATGTTACAGAGCAGTAATAAAATATCCACCCAAAGCAAAAATGCTTTGTCCTCTGGAGTTAATGGAGAGCCTCCAGCAACCTGTGACAGATTTTGCTAATGTTATGCCTAAATTTAAAAGAATGTAGAAATAATTTGACACCTGAATCAGGAAATGGGTTTGCCCCCTTTCCACTTTTTTGCTCAGTTTTGGGAGATATCTGCTCTGTGTGGGTGGATTGAAAGCCTCTCTTAATATTTAAGTTTTATTAAAAGTCTACAAGTAATCTGTGAAATCTTTTCAGTAAGTCAAATGAGTTGGCTACTCATCTTGTTTCACAGAATCACAGAATGGTAGGGGTTGGAAGGGACCTCTGGAGATCATCCAGTCCAAGCCCCCTGCCAGAGCAGGATCACCTAGAGCAGGTTGCACAGGAATGCGTCCAGGCGGCTTCTGAATGTCTCCAGAGACGGAGACTCCACCACCTCTCTGGGCAGCCTGTGCCAGGGCTCTGCCACCCTCAAAGTAAAGAAGTTCCTTCTCATGTTTAAGTGCCAAGTTTGTGCCCATTACCTATTGTCCTGTTGCTGGGCACCACTGCAAAGAGCCTGGCCCCATCCTCCTGACACCCACCCTTTAAGGATTTGTAAGCATTGATAAGATTTCCCCCCAGTCATCTCTTTTCCAGACTGAACAGACCCAAGCCCCGCAGCCTTTCTTCATAAGAGAGGTGTTCTAGTCTCCTAATCATCTTGGTAGCTCTTTACTGCACCCTCTCCACCAGCTCCCTGTCCTTCTTGAACCAGGGAGCCCAGAACTGGACACAGGACTCCAGGTGTGGCCTCACCAAGGCAGAGTAGGGGGGGAGGATGACCTCCCTCGACCTGCTAGCCACACTCTTCTTGATGCACCCCAGGATGCCATTGGCCTTCTTGGCCACAAGAGCACATTGCTGGCTCATGGTCACCCTGTTGTCCACCAGGACTCCCAGGTCTCTTTCCACAGAGCTGCTCCCCAGCAGGTCAGCCCCCAACCTGTACTGGCGCATGGGGTCATGCCTTCCCAGGGGCAGCACCCTACACTAGTTCTTGTTGAATTTCACAAGGTTTTTCTCTGCCTAAATCTCCAACCTGTCCAGGTCTCTCTGTATGGTGGCACAGCCTTCTGGTGTGTCAGCCACTCCCCCCAGCTTTGTGTCATCAGCAAACTTGCTGAGGGTGCACTCTGTCCCCTCATCCAGGTCATTGATGAATATATTGAACAGGACCCAGTACTGACCCCTGGGGAACACCACTCGTCACTGACCTCCAGCTAGACTCTGTGCCCCTAATCACGACCCTCTGAGCTCCGTCTTTCAACCAGTTATCTAGCCACCCCACTGTCCATTCATCTAACCCACACTTCCTAAGCTTCCCTATGAGGATGCTGTGGGAGACCATGTCAAAAGCCTTGCTCAAGTCAAGGTAGATCACATGCACTGCCCTTCCCTCAGCTATCCATCTACTCATGCCATCATAGAAGGCTATCAGGTTAGTCAGACATGATTTCCCCTTGGTGAGTCCGTGTTGAGTGCTTCTGATAGCTTTCTTTTCCTCCACATGCCTTGAGATGATGCCAGAACGAGCTGTTCCATCATCTTCCCAGGGATGGAGGTGAGACTGACCGGCCTGTGGTTTCCTGGGTCCTCCTTCTTGCCCTTTTTGAAGACTGGAGTGATGTTGGCTTTCCTCCAGTCCTCAGGCACCTTGCCTGTTCTCCAGGACCTTTCCAAGATGATGGAGAGTGGCCCAGCAATGACTTCTGCCAGCTCCCTCAGCACTCTCAGGTGCATCCCATCAGGACCCATGGACTTGTGAATTTCCAATTGACCTAATTGATCTCTCACTTGATTCTCCTCAACCAATGGGGAGTCTTCCTCTTTCCCTGTTACTTTCTCCAAAGTCTGGGACTCCTGAGATCTGGGCCGAGCAGTAAAGACTGAAGCAAAGAAGGCTTTCAGGAACTCTGCCTTCTCCGCATCCTCCATCACCATGGCTCCTGTTTCATTCGACAGTGGGCCCACATTTTCTAAAATTTTCCTTTTGCCTCCGATATACTTGAAGAAGCCCTTCCTGTTGAGCTTGACATCCCTTACCAGGTTTAATTCCAAGGAGGCCTTGGCTTTACTCGTTTCATCCCTGTGTGCTCTGGTGGCATTCTTGTAATCTTCTCAAGTGGTCAGTTCTTTCTTTTACATGCTGCAAACTTCCTTCTTCCACTTGAGCTTTTTCAGAAGCTCCCTGCTCAACCATGCAGGTCTCTTGCATCCCTTGGCCGATTTCTTGCTCTTAGGGATGCACTGATCCTGAGCTTGGAAAAAGTGGTGTTTGAATACCAACCAGCTCTCTTGAGCCACCCTGCCTTCCAGAGCCCTAGCCTACTGGATCTTCCCAAGCAGTTTCTTGAAGAGGTCAGAGTTATCCCTCCTGAAGTCCAAGGTTGTAATTTTACTTCTTGTTGTTTTGTGAATACTGACCACAATCCTGAACTCTATCTTCTCATGATCACTGCAGCCAAGGCTGCCCCCAACCTTAATGTCCTCCACCAGTCCCTCTGTGTTTGTCAGTACCAGGTCCAGGAGTGCTCCTCTCCTTGTTGGCTCCTGCACCACCTGTGTCAAAAAGTTATCATCAATACACTGGAGGAGCCTCCTGGACTGTGCATGCCTGGCTGTGTTCCCTTCCCAGCAGACATCAGGGTGATTGGAGTCCCCCATAAGAACCAAGGCCTGCAATTGCAAGGCTACCTTCAGCTGTCTGTAGAAGGCCTCATCAGCTTCCCCATCCTGATCAGGTGGCCTGTAATAAACACCCACAAGTGTCCCTCATATTTGCCTGCCTCTTAATCCTTACCCATAATCTCTCAACCCTCTCTTTATCTGCTCCCAGGGAGAGCTTGATGCATTCCAGTTGTTCTCTCACATAGAGAGCAACTCCACCACCTCACCTCGCTGGCCTGTCTTTCCTGAAAAGGACGTAGCCATCCATGACAGCATTCCAGTCATGTGAGCTGTCCCACCATGTCTCAGTAATTGCAATGAGATCGTGGCCCTGCAACCGCGCACAGATCTCCAGCTCTTCCTGCTTACTCCCCATGCTGTGTGCAATGGTGTATAAGCATTTCGGAGAGGGAGTTGTGTGTGTAGTTTTCACCTGTGAGGTGTGGTATGCCTTCTGGCTCCCAGAAATACTGGCACACTCCCCCACAAGTGCTGAGCAACTATGCCTAGGCACCTCACCGGCAAGCCCAGTACCATCCCCACCCCGCTTCGAACCTAGTTTAAAGCTCTCTCAGTGAGCCTGGATAACTCTTGTCCTAGAACCCTTTTCTCCCTGCAAGATAAGCTATTCATGCCTGTTACCAGCAGGCCTGGCATTTTGTAGATCAGGCCACGGTCAAAGAACCCAAAGTCCTGCTGACAGCACCAGGCTTGGAGCCATGTATTGATCTGCTGGCTCCTCCTATTTACCCCCTCATCATTCCCCGCAACTGGGGGGGACAGAGGAGAACACAACTTGCGCTCCTGATCCCTTGACCAGCCGTCCCACAGTCTTGAAATCTTTCTTCATTGCCCTTGGACTTCTTTTTGCTACCTTGTTGCTGCCTACCTAAAAGACCAAAAGCGGGTAATAATCTGAGGGCTGTACCAGGGAAGGAAGCTTCCTCTTCACATCCTTGACCCAGGCCCCAGGGAGGCAGCAGACCTCCCTGTGTACCGGGTCCAGCCTGCATATTGGGCCTTCTGCTCCCTTCAGTAGGCAGTCACCTATGGTAATGGTGTGTCTTTTCTTCTTTACTGCAGAGATTTTGATGCGGGGCAAGGTCTGACTAGACCTTGCTGACACCTCCAAGGTAGGAGAACTATCATGCTTGTCATCGTCCAGGTTCCCTTGCAGAGCACTGTATCTGTTACACAATGGCACCCGGGAAGATGGGGTGGTTGCCAGGCAGTCCCGAGTGAGGCGCCTGTTGCACCGGGCAGGAACTTCCTGCCATTGCAAGGAATGGCAGTTTCCCCTATTCAATAGCTTAAAAAAAGCTCTATTTGCACAGGCAGGAACACAACACATTGAATTTATACTCCTGCAAATTGGGCTGAATTGCTGCACAAGCCCCATCCACCTTGTTCACGTATTTCTGACAGTCAAAGCAGAGAAACTTTTGTTTCAATGCCTTATCTTAACCCCAGAGAACAAAACTTCTCTCACTTTGTATTGTGTAAGTGCCACTATTTCCCAGTTCTGACTCCACAGCCACATCGGGGATGGTGCTGAATGGGAAGATTTTTCCAAGTAATAGGCCATCTGACAGAGTTATCAGGAAACTCCAAGCACATCGTTAACATTTTCTACTAGAAAAGCCTTGACAGTGTCTGTGCTCATTCATCTTTTTCCTTCACCCCACACCCAATTCATCACACCAAATACTCATTCTACTGGGCTGCTAGCTCCTGAGAAAAAACAGGGACAGCCCAGGTTGCTTCAGGAATGTTTTAAATACTTTTCTTACTTGAATGAAGAAAAGGATGTTTTGTTTGAGGAGCTAAAAAGTGAGCAAACATTCCAGGCATCCTAAAAAAAGTTACCAGGCTTTGGTTATGTAAGCTGGGAGCATTCCAGTGAAATCAAGCAAAAATCACCCTTTCTATTTAGCGTTGACATCCCTAACGGAGCGATACTCATATTTTTACAAATGTCTAATGTGACAGAAATTTTCAGGGAGAGATTTACTGGGACTGATTGCAGAACAGGGTAGGAACCTTGCATTACTAAGGTCTTTCCTACTCCTCCCCCATCATACAGCTGTATTCTCAATGTTAAGTGGAGCCAGGTGTTATTAATAGAGCATCTGCCTTGCTAAACGTAAAAGCCCCAAGTGGTTGATGGCCTTTTGCATTGTGTTCTTCATTTTTGTGTTTACTGTGAGTAAGTGGTAAGGGCAAAAACCTTGTAAATATTAAACAATTAAGGTGAAGTTAGAGTAAAAAAAAAAAGGGGGGGGCATTTCTTTACAAGATTTGTGGTTTTGGTTTTTTTTTTCTTTAAATATGCTTAGAGGAAATGCTTAAGAACCAGATCCTCCATGTGACGAAGTGCTTTGGGAATTGGTTTGGATAGTGTCTCAAATTTAGCTGAAAGGATTTAGTCTAATTTTCTTATTGGTGGTGGTGGTAGTAGTATTTCACTCTTTTGTTTTTTTCATGTTCTGCTTTAGTTTGAAATCAGTTGTATCCTTCTCTTAGTCTCATACCAAATCAGATATTCTCCATGTAAGTAGTGCAGTAAAATACTTGAGAGGAAAGCACTTTCCTTCTAGCATTGTTATTTTTCTCCTCCTCTCATGCATATCAGTTATTCTATAGACTGAAAAGAACTTGTGTCCCTGAAAAGTTGAAGGAATTGTATATATGCTATAATATTAATCATCTTTCTAATATTATAATAACATTTGGAGAAACTCCCATAACGCTGGATCACTTATAAAGAATACTAACATAGCCATTTATAAGAGCTTTCATAAACCAGCCTTGTCCAGCCATTAACAAAAACTGAGTACTTGTGCGTGCCATGAATTTGGTCTGCTACAAAAATGTTAGTTTTCATTGACTGATAGGGTATATGATTGAAAAACGTACTTTGTCATAAGAAAACTTATCATGTGAACTAAAGCAATAAGCTTTAAGATGCTTCTCCATAGCTTTGATTTCAGCAATGCATTCAGCAGAACAAGCTCTGAGATGTGTGCTTGAAAACTGTTGTGCAATTTGGTATACTACTTCCATAGAACTTGTTTAGCATAACTTGCTTAACACTAGCTAAATTTGCTGAAGTCTTAGGCCGCAAGCTGTGAACTTTCACCTAGATATGTTGAACTTTTACCTAATTAAGTAAAAGAAGGCCCCAGAGCTGGTTCAAGTTGGAAGATAAGGAAGCTACAATTATCAGCAGAAGCTGCAACCTTAGAGAAAAGAAAAGAAATGGCCCTCCTAGGGAGAATGAAAGGACCCAATGAAGAACGATAAGACCCCAGACCCTGATATTACTATTGGTCTGAACTGTTGTGTGAGGGGTGGGAATTTGGATTGTAAGGGTATAATTGACCATGGATTTCTTTGCTCAGGTTCTCTCTTTGGAGGCACTCAGCTTGAGCTGTAGTGCTAATAAAAGAGAACTTTATTGAAGAATTTCCTTTTTTAGCTTACAGAATCAGTGGAAACCTAGAGTTGAACCCTGTTATGGTTGCTGGCATGCATAACTTCCATGACAAAACAAAGTTTCCAGTACTACTTCTGGAGCTGGTTGAACCACTGAGCTTCATTAGTGATGTAATTGGTCTCTGGTTCAGATGGAAGAATTGCAGTATTCTATGCAGCATACTAGAGATGACGTTTAAATCAGGTTTCTTAAATATGCACATTTAGTGTACTTAATTGGCTGTAAAATAATTATCTCGTGCTGTATAATTATGTTGTGGCAGGGAGCAAGGCTTCTAAACATCTCAAAGGCAAATGATTACAGACCCAGAATTAAGACATTACTCTTTCCTAAAATATACAGTAAAACAACAGAAGTGTTTTATCCCTGCAGTGAGGTCTTTGCATCAGACTTGAGGCTATATTTAAGAAGATCCTCTTAATGTTTTCTTCCTCTCATTTTCTGCCCTTCCTCATTCCTCATGCTATTTTAATTTAGCAATATAAATGGAAATAAACTTGAAACCATGGGCAGGAATGAGGATTAAAATCCCCATATGGCATTGGTGGCTTCAGCTAGATCAGGGTATCTAAAGCTAGTCATGTGCAAATTTCAGTTGCTCAAAGAAGTAGGCATCTCTTGAGTGTAACTTGGGACATTTGAGTTGGATGGTGAAGGTGGATGATGTGGCAATATCCCTTTGATCACTGATCTGTGGACTGAACAGATTTGAAGATTGTTTGCAGGGAATATAGGAGAGAAATCTGTTTTTCTCTTCTTTGAGAATTTTAGCCTAACCTCTGGGAGGGTGTGGGGTGGAAGTGGGGACGTGACACGTGGCGGGGTGTAGTGTGAGAGGGAGGAAAGATGGGATGGAGAAAGTTGTCTTTTCCCTAAGGAGTTTTCACTGTGTCTTGCCCATGTCCCATGGGGAGGGGGTGGGGGTTGGCGGCTTTCAGGGAAGTGACTTCATGTGCTTGAACAGAAGCACCATTAGCCCTTTTGGCATGGTAGCTGTGCTGCAGACTGAGCTGGGATGTTCAGCAGCACTTTGCGCTTCTTCTCCTATCTGCTTTTCCTGGCTTAGAACAGTCATGGTGTCATTAATCCAATCGCAGTTCCTAGTGAGGAGTCGGACGCTAGGGATCAGAGGAAACACACTGAGAATCAGAAAATAAGTGTTGTCAAAAGCCATTCTTTTTTTCTTGCCTTATTCTCTACTCCCAACCCTCCCCGACTAGCAGTAATTGCATTTTTCTTTTAAATTGGATCCCTCACTTGAGGGCAAAAAAGCCAACCGGGAGCATCAAGCTCAGTTATATTTCACAAAAAATAAAACACACTAGTAGTCTGATTTCCATAGCCCTCCTCCCCATCTGACGTTTTGGCTTATTTGTGAAAGTATCAACCCAAAGCACTGTTTCTTCACATAAGTGTTGCCATATTGACTTCTATAAAAGGTTCATTGTGTCTTGTGTCCCCTAACTGGATGCTTAGGGAGGAACACAGAGTGGTGAACAACAGTTATATTTCCAACTTGCTTTCCAGCAACAAGCGACACTAGGTCTTTCCAGCTGGAAAGATTGCCTCCGACAGTGTTTCCCAGCAGTCACGTTCTGCAAACCACATCATTCTTAGTCTTGGAAGGTTTTTTGGTGTGATTTGGCCTTCTGTCACCACGTGGCAAGGAAGAGCCACCTTGTAACTAACTAGTCTCAAGTTCTGCCTAACAGGGGAATGTGAATTCATGGAGTCAGGTCTGCCTCTGCTTATGATGGGTATATGGGTATCTGCATGCTATCATCACGGTAAGAGGAGAAAATTAGCAGATGAGGCAGTGGGAACAGATGTATTCTAGGTTAGTCTTATCATGAAAATCTGGCACCTCTTTCTTTCCACTCCTGAAAGGCTTGGGAGACATCAGTTTATTAGAGGCAGTGGTGTTCTACTGGGATACTCTGTGCTCATCATGTGATGGGAACAACTGTCTTTTTTCCATTACAGACCATGGCTGGAGAGAGATCTTTAGCATTGGAACTAGTATTTTTTTAAGTCCCATGTCTGACCTACACTAAGCTACCTTGTTGTGCTTCTAGATGGCTTATTGCTGCACAAAAGAGCATGGGTTGCCTGGCCAAAAGGCTCTTTTTTGGAACAGGAATATGTTATCAATAAATGCAACATTGACATTGAAACCTAACATTATGTTAGTATCGTGCAGCTTTCAGCCCTGAACCAGAGAAAGCGACTCTCCTTTTTCTAGATGTAGAATTGGTGAAAGCTCTCTAAAACCCCTCAGGAGCAGAAACATCTGGAGCTCCACTAAAAATGAGATGTGAGAACTGGAATATTAACAATCCTTTTAAATAGACAAGGATTGCCAAAGGAGAGGAAAACCTGATTTATTTTTTGATTAATAATAAATCCTGTTACCCTTTCAGTAGACGTCTTTAATACTTACTATTTGTCACATATCTTAGATAATAGAATACCCCAAATATAGCCCATTAGCTTTAAGTACTGGACGACATTAGCAGAGCTGTCTTTTGTGTGAGAAGAAAAAAACAGGAGACAGATTTGATAAATTATTGGTCATGGAGAATTTGAACAGCCCATCTTCTCCATTCTTCAAATGCAATAAATTTTTTAAGATCAGACTGTACGTCAAATGGAGTTCATAAAGTGGAAAATGACAGTATTTACTTTCACCAAATCAAATGCTGTCAAAATTTATGGCTCTGCACCTCAGAAATCTGTCTGAATGCTACTGCTATTTTGTGTAACACTTTAGTAATGCAAACTAATAGGTCTATAAACCAAGTTATGCCAGCAGAAGTTCTAAAAAAAACAAACAAACAAACCAACCTTAAAAATCCTAAATTCGTAACGTGAAGAAATAGTCCAAGTTTTGACTGCTGCCTAAGGGAAAAGGGTATAACTTTTCATAATTAGCAGAGATGGGAATTTCTTCTAAAGTCAGCTGAGAAACCTGTCTTGTGTCAGGACCATCATATGCCTTGGAATGAGATGCAGTGACTTTAACCATCTTACCAGGCAGACAGCCACATGTAATGGTAATAAAATTGTCCTGTTTCAGTTTTGCCAACATGATACTTCATTGTACTGTACCAGCTGGATTTCTTTAGTATTCATTCAGAAATCACTAGAACAGTAACATGTATTGTATTCCAATTCCACATTCCAACTACGTTGAGGCAAATTGGGCCTGTTGAGTCCCCAGTCTCATCTTTCCAATTAAAATGGCCTTTTATGTCGTGATAATACAGGCAGTCATCTTCATCCTCCACAAAACATTTTTTGGAGGGGGCTTTTTTTCCCCCTCTGCCTGGCAATGACCAAGACTGTTTGGCATTTACCATGACTTTCCTTTATTACTTTAAGTTCTGTTCTACTTGTCCATGACCATACAATTTACTCAAAAAGATGGGTTTTAACAGAGGAACATCCAAAAATCCCTCTGCCTGCCTACTCAAGAAAGCATCCAAGTTCACCAGATGCAGTCTCTAATGTCATCATCAGTCCTGAAAATAGGCTTTAGAGACTACTCTTGGAAAGTGCTCACAGCAAAGTGCAGTATTCATAGGTAAGGATTACTGTCCTCTAAGTGCTCATTTTTAAGGATGCCACAAACTTTTATTCCCTTCTCTCTGAAGTCTGGAAATAGATATGTCTACTGCAGGTGCGCTTAGGAGTGAAGCTGCTTTGCCTCTCAGAAAAGCCTGGATGCTCATGGTAATAGCAGAAGCTATGAAATAAACCCCTTGTAAATGGACTGATGCACAGTGGTGGCTCTATCTTCGCCGTCTGTCCACAGATCCCCTTATTGCAAATGCCTTGATTGGAAGAATACATCTTGAATACAGGTTCATCTAGTTAAAAATCTCAGGTTTAAGATTAATGCCGTTGTGGGTATTATTCCAATTTACCTCGATCGATTCATCAGCCTGGTAAAACATCAGAAGTCTCAGTTAAAAATCTGTGCCCTATATCACAAGGATAACTTAAACATATAGTCGTCCACACTTGTCAGGAGTTCAGCTACAAAAACAGTCAAGGCTCTTCTGTATTTCCTTCTACAATGTATCGCACTGAGCAGCTGGATACCCTTAAAGGGCTAAATGGTGAGTCAGCTGTAGTTTTTAATACCCAACTCTCTGTCTATAGCTCCCATTTCTCTCCTGCAGTCTGTAGTCAGAGCATCTACCCACTATGTGAGCAAAAAGCACCAGGCTGGGTTCTGTGACCTGGCTTTCTCTCCAGTGGTGTATACCAATCTGCTACAAGCCCAGAAATGAATCATCCTCTGGCCAAGAGGCAGCAGAAGAAAGACCTGAGCAACTTGAATGAATGCAATAAATTTCAGTGCAGAGCCTCCAGCAGCAATAGATCCCCTTGATGTTAAACAAGAACCGAAGCTTAGTTAGGAAAAACATATTTTTTTTCCTTCCTCTTAAAACTGTTTGGACGGAGGCCCATTTTCTTTTTCTGTGCTCTAGCTAGGAATTCTCAGTTAACATTCTTGCTAGAGGAAATACAGTACCTGCGCTTCCTACTGCTGAAGAGTCTGGGCAGAGATGAGCCACCAGCTCCGCCCACACATATATACACAAATCCGTCTTTAAACTCCCTGTTTAATTTGACTGGTAATCAGTGTGGGTAGTTACCGTCTGATAATTATATGGCACTGAGATGCTGTTAGCCAGATTTCTCCCATTTCAAGACACTTTGTAGAGTTGCGTGATGACAGGCGAGGGATTACAGCCAATCGTGGGCCAGAGAGTGCTTAACTCTAAAAGGAGTCTGACACTTATCGGCAACACAACAGGGCACAGAATTTCAAGTGTGAGCAAATAAGGTTGGGTCCAGAAAATATGGGCCTATGTGATCTAACAGCTTATGTATTTCACCGAGCAGAATGCTGCCATTAATATTTATACACTGAAACTTGATATCTGTGACTCAAGGAAGGACAGCAAGTTTATTACTAATCAGTGAGAAGTGCTGTTTATAGTTCTGCAGAAGCAAAGTAAATGAAATGTCTTCTTTCCACACATGATATTTGACAATAAATAATTATACTTAAGAATGCATATCCTATAAGCTTTGTAAACTAATGCTACATGCAATGCGGACTTTTCTTTTTTATCTTGGGATTAAAATTCAGGTTTTGTGGTGAACTTTCTTAGCAGCGCTGAGTCTCTAACTAAGACAGGGAAAGACTCAAAGCTTAACTTATCAGATCATAACCATGAGAAGAAATTCAAAATGCAGGGAGCTATTGGTGTGATCTGTCCATAGTCCATCAGAATGGGCTTCATGTCCTTATTTCAGAATATGTCAGGAGTGTTTAACGTATGCATTAATTTCTCAAAACCAAAGCCATCCATGGTGAAATCAGTGTGGCTCACACAGGTCACCGACAGACTACTGGCTATGGATCAAACCTTTCCTCCTCCTTGTAAGTCCAGGGTGTTTCCATCCGTACATCACATATTGTGAAGCTCTACCTTTTCATATCATTAGTACACCTGCAGGAAATTATTTTTGCAATTATCAGATGCTTCAGATTTACTCTGACATTTAATCAACTACAAACACAGCTTATTGCTTGGTGCGTTCAAGTGCCATGAACATTATCCTTAAATAGAACATGTCTTGTTTTATGGTTTAATTAGTTACTGTTAAAAGACATTATCTTATTGTATTCATGCTTGTCTAGATTTTCTCTTTGCTGTAATTAGCAGATAAAATACAGGTATGGAATATTAGCAGAAATCAAGTGTGTGTAATTTCATCCATTCTAACAATTTACAATTAAATACATTTTTCTGGGGTAATGAAAGAGTAAGAACAGGTTCTGAAATAATTAGCAGGTTCTGATGTTATCTTAGCGCACGCAGGTGGAGCCAAAGCAAAGAGCATTTTGGTTTTTTAAAAAAAGCACAGCACAACAACTGTTCAGAAGTACAATTGGTTGGCACCCACTACATTTCTCAAATTCCTAGGACTGAAGTTGTGCAAAAGGGAGATACTCTGCTCTTATTTCAATGATGGAACACAATAGGTAGTATTCTGTGCAGTGCTTTATCTTGATTTATATAAATCCACTCCAGCCAACTTTGCGAGAGGGGTCAGGCTTCAACAGTCTTGTCCATCAAGTTTTGCTAGCTGTGTATTTGCTGCTACCTCAACAGTCTGTATAACTTGCAATAATATGATCACTCTCACTGTGCATAGTAAAGATGGGAAAGCAAATATTGATCTTCTCTCTTTATTCCAGAGGTGGTATAATATACATTGGAATAGAAAGATTAGGGCTTCATTTCAATAGTTCCTACATGATGTGCTTAAATATAATTGCAACTTAGCCTAGCTGGTCAAAGTGGAGCACAGACTTCTTGTTCTGCCTAGCTCAGTGGTCCTTTGTACTGCAGTCATTGGGGAATCTATGGACTATTTGTAAGCCTTGCAAAAGGCAATTAAAAATAATCTGGTTTTCAGTAAACTAAATTCATTTAACTGTGACCCACATCTCCATTGGAAAATGTAAAGGTATTGCAACTCGGAGATGGAGGAAAACTACATGTCTAATTCAGTATGGTCCTCTTGCAGAATTGCTATCCCTAGAAATTGTTACAACCAGAAGTGCTTTCTGGATTACAACACAGTATGAAGGATGCCTGAAACTTGCTGCCAGTGCAATGCTATAATAATGTTTAAGACACCAAATCATCAAACATGCATTGAGGCTTGAAGGATGTATTCTTTATCACTGAAGACTGAAAATGCAGCTGGGCAAATTCTTTTCAGAAGATAGTAGGCTCAAAAATGTGGTTTCATGAATTTTTGGGCTGAAGTTGACAAATTGTTTTGAGGAAAAATTGTAGGCTGTAACATTAAAGCATTTAAATGTTTTCTGAAGTAGAGTTTTCCACTTTTTATTTGGGAGTGCTGTTCATAAGTCAAAATGGGAAAAAAAATCAACAATCTAAAGCCCTAGGAGAACTTATTTACTTTGAGGCTTGACAACATGTTGCAAATATACTCCACTGTTTCCTGTCGTATTTTTTGGTTTAATAGAAGTTTGTTTTCTATTTGCCTAAACCAATACTTTGTTTCTTATTTTACCACCACCTTTTTCCACTCTGTTATTTATTTTCATTCATTTGAGGTTCAAGACCATCTAAGGAACCTGAAGGTACACAAGTCCATGGGACCTGATGAAATCCATCCATGGGTCCTGAGGGAGCTGGTGGATAAAGTTGCTATGCTACTTTCCATTATATTTGAAAATTTGTGGCAATCTGGTGAAGTTCCCACTGACTGGAAAAGGGGAAACATAACCCCCCTTTTTCAAAAAGGGAAAAAAGGAAGATCCGTGGAACTACAGGCCAGTCAGTCTCACCTCTGTGCCCAGCAAGATCATGGAGCAGATCCTCCTGGAAACTATAGTGAGGCACATGGAAAATAAGGGGGTGATAGGTGCCAACACAGCTTCACCAAGGGCAAGTCATGCCTAACAAATTTGGAGGCCTTCTACAATGGTGGTACAGCGTTGGTAGGTAAGGAGAGAGCAACGGACATCATCTATCTGAACTTGTGCAAAGCATTTGACACTGTCCTGCATAACATCCTTGTCTCTAAATTGGAAAGATATGAATTTGATGGATGAAACAGTCGGTGGATAAGGAACTGGCTGGATGGTCGCAATCAAAGGGTTGAGGTCAACAACTCAATGTCCACGTGGAAATAGATATGTCTACTGCAGGGTGGTGGGCCCGTGCAAATCTCATGAAATTCAACCAGGCCAAGTGCAAGGTCCTGCATGTGGGTCACAACAATCCCAAGCATAAATACAGGTTGGGTGGAGAATGGATTGAGAGCAGCCCTGAGGAGAAGGTCTTGGGGGTGCTGGTGGATGAGAAGATCAACATAAGCTGGCAATGTGTGCTCACAGCCCAGAAGGCCAACCGCATGCTGGGCTGCATCAAAAGAAGCGTGGCCAGCAGATTGAGGGAGGTGATTCTGTCCCTCTAGTCTGCTCTGGTGAGACCCCACCTGCAGTACTGTCTCCAGCTTTGGAGTCCTCAGCACAAGAAGGACACAGACCTGTTGGAATGGAGGCCACAAAGATGATCAGAAGGATGGAGCACCCATGCTATGAGGACAGCCTGGGAGAGTTGGGGTTGTTCAGCCTGGAGAAGAGAAGGTGCCAGGGAGACCTTATTGCAGCCTTCCAGTACCTAAAGGAGGCCTACAGGAAAGATGGGGAGGGACTCTTTATGAGACATTGTAACGATAGGACAAGGGGTAACAGTTTTAAACTGAAAGAGGGTAGATTTAGATTAGATATTAGGAAGAAATTCTTTACTGTGAGGGTGGTGAGACACTGGAACAGGTTGCCCAGAGAAGTTGTGGATGTCCCATCCCTGGGAAGTGCTCAAGGCCCTGTTGGATGGGACTTTAAGGAACCTGGTCTAGTGGGAGGTGTCCCTGCCCGTGGCAGGGGAGTTGGAACTAGATGATCTTTAAGGTCCCTTCCGACCCAAACCATTCTGTGATTCTGTCATTCTATGATTCTATGATTTCCACTGTCTCCATATTGCAACCAGATTATAAGAGTTTCAAAACCCATCAAGTCACAAATGAAAGTCAAATATGCTAATGCTAACGTTAATCATTTTAAGATGTTTGTAGGCAGGATTAAAATGCAGCAATTCCTTTGACAAAGGAAAAAAGGCTGATCAATCACCGCAGCCAAGCTTATTCACCACCAGCTTTTTTGTAGGGGAAGTGGTTTTTACTCAGCAATATTCTCTCACACATGCAGGCTGGAGACATTCATCACACTGATTTCCTCTCTGTCCCTTTCCTCCTCCAGCTTCCTCCCAGCTCATATCACAGTTCATGGCTGGCTGCAGTGGCTGCGCTCTCCTAAGTCCACATTTATCACTCTCTGACCACCTATTGAAGTTGCTTCTGTAGTCACAATTGAGTTAATAATTACAATCATCTGCGGAAGCACGACTCATCACTGTCCGCTGTTCTGGGAATTCACTTGGGAATAACATCCGTAACCAGATCTTCCAGACCATACGTATATAGAAATGCCTCGAACAGTACTTCTCGTATACATTTTTCTCTCCCACGGGCATGCTGTTGACCTTCAAGCTCCAGATTAGTTATCTCATTTCAGACTAGTTCTGCATGGTATTTATTTTGCTATGTAGGAGAATGCAGTTTGACCCATCATTGTAGCTCTGATGTAGAAAATAAGCTTTCTTCTTCCTTCCAAAAAGGGAAAAGTCAGATGGGTTTTATTTTGAGAGCTTAATGAAATACATTAAAATAACCTTTAAATAAATACATTTTAAGACTCTGTAAAAAAAATAATAAAAAGCAATGGAGGATACAGTAAGTGGAATATTCTAATTTCAAACTGATTGATTTGGCAGATGTTAACAATCCTTATTGTAACTTAATTAGCCAATTTATTATCCACATTATAAATATCAAGAATCACAAGGATAAGAGCATGGAATCCCTTACAGTCTCGATTACATTGCAGGTTATATTTATTTCTGTCGTTTTAATTTGAGAACTTTGATACAATGATCTTATTAAATCTTACTAAATAAACTGCATATGGATAAAGGGGATATATGCTAGATGATATAAAGATCTTAAGCTCAGTCCTTCTGAAAATAGAATCTCTTCCTAGGTCTTTCAGCCAACTGTCCTAATTCGCAGTTTAGATAGATTAGTTGAGCATCATCAAGATCCTGTATAAGAAGCAATGCACTTTCCATGGAAAGTGCTTACGTGCCTGATGCAAATGCATCTCTCAGTTTTTTAGCAGACTTTTTGTCCTGCAATGAATTGATATTTATGTTGTGCTACTTATCTACTGGCATATAGTAGTTATTTTCTCCTCTTTCATTGCCAAACATGAATTAGATTTTCAGGAGTATCTGTTCGAGCTGGACACCCAGATCGTAAAAAGGGGTTTCAGCAAGACACTCTGCAGAAGATCCGCAGAGATCCTAATACAATCAAAGTGATTCTGAAAACTGCTAATCCAAATAGGCTACAGCTTCTCTGCTTGACCACACAAGTCTCTCGAGTCTTAACAGCTGCATGGTCATGGCAGGTTTATTCTTTCATACATCTTCTTTTGGAAAACAGCTTTATAAGCAAAAAGTTGCTTGTGTGGGTGTTCAGAGAAATCAAGTATCAGAAATCGGGTATATCACTGCAGTCAGTATGAGTTTGGGCTTGTGAATGCATAAGGAGCATCTTTCTGCCCTCTTGCTTTAAATTTCCTTTGACACTATATAGAATAAAACTCATCAATACCCTCAGAAAGCCCCAATGGCAAAGCCACAGGCTTCAACCCATAAAACCCTCCCAGTCTAGTGTCATCTACACAACATCACCAAAGTCTTGTTCTGCTGATTAACTAGTTTATCACTTAAACCAGTCATTTAATAGTTCACAAAAGTCTCTGATAAAATGCTCTGCTTGGAATTATTGTAATTAGGCATATCTGTCATTTTAAATCTGATTCCGCATGCATCTCCAGAGATTTCATCATTCAAAGTAGATCACCAAGTAGCAGGCTGAGTTAATTATTTGAATAGTCTACAATTCAGACACTTAATATTATACCTATGTATTCCCATGTGCCTGAATTTTCTGCTCCGGTCCACAGAAGTTTGGCAAAGCTACAGCGAGGCTTTGCTGTTGGTTGTAACTGAACAAGATAAGGGCGCTGTCAATCTGTTGCTGCGGTCTGTGACTTCTTCTGTCCCCAGGTAAAATGGGTAGGCATGGAGACTGTGGGTCTGGGCAGTCAGATCAAGGCACTCAATCAAGAGATGACAAGCTGAGGCTACATGAAGTTGAACCATTACGTTAAATCTCGACTTGTCACTTTTAGCATTGAAAATAAAGGGACTCTATATCTTAGTTGTGGTTCCTATCAACAAATCCAAGATTCCTTCAAGTTTTGAGGGGGAATATTTCGGTCTAGTGGTAGAATCTGGAATTAAAATTCAATCAGATGCCTATGAAAGCAGACACCTAAAGCATTTAAAGGAGCTCAGGGAGATCATCACTTAACTCTCTTGTTTAATGGTCTTGCTTGTAATAATGTTCTTTTAGGGAGGAGAACTGATCACCTAAACCAGTTAACCTAATAAACATATGAATCCCTCACTCTTAGTCTGCTAAAGGAAGAAACAACCCAAATGCCCATATCTTTTTTTCCTGAGAAGACATGGACGGGAGAATAGCACTTAAAGATGAAGGACACTGAGATTTTTGGTGATCACAAACCAACAATATACTGTACAATACTTGGAGGCATGTAAAACTTGCGGATGGCAGGTCAAAAATGGAAGAGAATAATACTTTGAATTTGGTGTCAGTGTACAGATAGATTTGCAAAATGGAGCCTGTCACCTATTAGTGCAATGTGACTTCAAAATGCCATTTTCTTCCTACGTCCCATGTTGTGGAAAACACTGGCAATACTGCATTGTTTCTTGCTTGATGTAGCATTGGGAGCTTTCTGCTTTCTACTATTTATCAGTATGGTCTCATCAGCGCACTCCTTTCTGAGCTCCAATATAGGTAATTTGTTTTCCCTAGTCATTCTGGGCTAAGTCTTACAGCTGTACAGCACCTTGTAGCTGTCAGGATCAGAAAGCCACCGTTTCCATCTTGCTCTCTTGAAGTAGTGTGCAGGCAGCCCAGGTGAGATGCAGACAGCTTTCTCCCTCCCCTTCAGCCAGGTCCTGCCGTTGCATTGGTGGCTGGCAGCACTCTGCCTCCTCACTAATACTCATTGCCACATGTATGGTGTGAAAAGGTTGCTCTAGTTTTTGCACCAAGCAACAAGCAGCAAACTTGATGCTTTCTGATCTGAAAGTGCCCTTGATGATGGACTTCAGAGACCTGTACCTGGCTGTGGTTGCTGTGTCCTGGCACAGGCTCTGCTGCAATCCAGCTACTGCAAGAGGTGGGCAATGCCAAAAACACTGAAAGAGCTGTTGGCACTGTCACTTTGAAAATTTCAGTGTCCTTCCTCTTCCTCGCTCTTCTTCCATCTCTTGCTTATAGGAGATACAGCTCTTCCCTCTAGATACAGATCATTGAGATCAGGAACAGGCAAGGCAGCTCCTGAACTGTACTGAGAAGCTTTGAGTAGGTGGTTCAAGATAGCACTAGAAGACCGAATCCTTTAAAATGGAGGGGACAAATAAGAATGCAGCATCTATTCAAGAAAAGAAAACAACAATCCTCATGATTTTTAAGTCAGTCTTGTGATTTCAGGAGGGAGAAGAGACCTGACCTGTGATTTGTAATGTCTGGAGGTTGCTCCTTGTACTTAACCTTCATTTCCATTAAGAAGAATTTTGTCTTTCAAAAGAAGATATGAAAGATTTCAGTGAATACTTTCACCCACATAATAAAGGTAGTAAAACATTAGGTTCATAAAGGTCCCTGTGCCTTAGCAGAGGAGGAGGGATGGATTTCTATTACTGGCTTTCCCTCCCCTCTCTGCTTTTGAATGAATCACATGCTGACGTAATTTTAACTCAGAAGACACTTGATGAAAGGACAAAGCATTTGCTGACCCCACTGTGCTTGCAGGATACACTGGACTGACAGAGGCATTACTATTTACAGAGAGGTGGGTGATGCAATCCATGCCTACAGACTTTAGCAAAAGCTTAGGAATGTTGAAGGGGTACGGAGCAACAGGAGACTCTCCCCCTCATCTGTGCATCTTGGGGTTACGGGCAAAGAATATGTCTGCCACAGCCTTGTGTGCCCGTTTCATGATCCACAGCGATAGAGCATGAAGGCTAATCTAGGAAACTGCAGAGGGGTCATCGCATCCTCAGCTTGTTTACATGTGTCCGTGGCAACTGTAGCTAATCCTCAAGCAAGCAAGTGCCTGTAATAACCGCTTCCTCATTACAGGGCAAATAGACCATCTTTTATGTTCTCATATGTGAAACTGTATTTTTTAACAAGTATGTAGCATACAATTTTTCCAAGTAGTGATGTGCAGCAGGCAGTTCATTAAGACGTTTGTTAAGATGATCTACTTGTTTGCTGTTGACACCAAGCTGTGTGGTGCAATCGACACACTGGAGGGAAGGGATGCCATCCAGAGGGACCTGGACAGACTCAAGAGGTGGGCCCGTGCAAACCTCATGAAGTTCAACCAGGCCAAGTGCAAGGTCCTGCACATGGGTCACAACAATCCCAAACACAAATACAGGTTGGGTGGAGAATGGATTGAGAGCAGCCCTGAGGAGAAGGACTTGGGGGTGCTGGTGGATGAGAAGATCAACATGAGCTGGCAATGCACGCTCACAGCCCAGAAAGCCAACCGCATGCTGGGCTGCATCAAAAGAAACATGGCCAGCAGATCGAGGGAGGTGATTCTGCCCCTCTACTCAGCTCTGGTGAGACCCCACCTGGAGTACTGTCTCCAGTTTTGGAGTCCTCAGCACAGGAAGGACATGGACATGCTGGACAGAGCCCAGCGGAGGGCCACAAAGATGATCAGAGGGCTGGAGCACCTCTGCTATGAAATCAGGCTGAAAGAGTTGGGGTTGTTCAGTCTGGAGAAGAGAAGGCTCTGGGGAGACCTCATAGCAGCCTTCCAGTGCCTAAAGGGGGCCTACAGGAAAGATGGGGAGGGACTCTTTGGCAGAGAGCGTACTGATAGGATGCAGGGTAATGGTTTTAAACTGGAAGAGGGTAGATTTAAATTAGATATTAGGAAGAAATTCTTTACTGTAAGAGTGGTGAGACACTGGAACACATTGCCCAGGGAAGACGTGGACGCCCCTTCCCTGGAAGTGTTCAAGGCCAGGTTGTCTGGGGGTTTGAGGAACCTGGTCTAGTGGGAGGTGTCCCTGCCCATGGCAGGGGGGTTGGAACTAGATGGTCTTTAAGGTCCCTTCCAACCCAAACCATTCTATGATTCTATGATTCTATGAAATGCTGGCCAAAATGGAAACCAATGACAGAGTTAAGAGAACACTGTGCAGAGGAATTATCCCAGTCTTTGACGCCTTATTTTTCACCATCTCCCACAAAAAAAAAAAAAAAAAAAGATTCTATGTTAAGTTTCCTTCGGATAGCTAAATAATTCAGCCTTCCCAAAAGAGGGATGTGATCATCTGAAGCATTTCTATTGCTAAGAGGCTTGCTAACATTAAAACCAAACAGTGCATTCATTGGGCTCCTGCATTTGTTAAGGCATCCTCCCACCATCCTGTGCCTTCTGCGCTCTTGTGAATTGGGTGGAGGTTGAAGCTAATAAGCTCGTCCCATGCCCTGAAGTGCCTGCAAACAGCAAACTAACCATTTCGCCTCTTTGCAAGCTCCCAATAACAGGGCTGTCTAGGTCGGTAAAGTAAAGCTTTGGCTTATCATAATAGGGAGTTTCACCCAAAGTGAACAGAATTGAAAAATACTAGGTATTTATTTCATCAGTCTTACACAAAACAGTCCTGCAGAACTTAAGTGTTCACCGCTCATCTGCAGCTGGACAGAGCTCCATACAGTTCATTCAATCAGCTAATTTAATAGAGAATGAAACTTTTTAAACCACAGTATCAAATGCCAAAAATGTTGAAAAGAAAATGCACAGCATGGGCTGTATAAAAGGGTTACTTAAAGGTAATATAATTTCCCCATACAGTACTGATTTCCATGGCACAGGTTCAAGGAGTTAAATGATGCATGCTTCAAGAAGTGGCAGCTGATCTTTCCAGAGAATAAGTAGGATACTAGGCTTTTAAGACTGCAGAGTTTGCTTGGGTAAGTCTATAATTGAGGAAAAGCACGAGGGGTTAGTAACCTGACTGGTCACCAGGAGCACTTGATAAATGTATATTCCCCACACAGTTTTGCACAAATTTTATATTTCTTCCCTTAATTGGGGGTGGGGACAATCAAGGCATTGTGAACAAAAATGCATTGAGAATAATGCATTTTGGTCCATGTAATGTTTTCCAAAAGATCAGTGATGTTCTCATAATGGATGAAATTTGGACCCATTTCCAATTATTCCCTGCTAGTAAAGGTATTGTATTTCTCTGAGGCTGTTACACACTGACCTGTACTTTTGTCTCCACATATGGTGTCCTTTTTCCAGAGAAACTCAATAGCAGCAGAACACCTTGTGATTGATCTCCTTTGAATGTTAACAAGCAAGGAACATGCCATTAATAAAATCTAAAATATGAAAATCTATCTGTCATCAGTATGATGAATCTAGCCCATAATTCCTCAAATCAAATCCCTCTGTGAAAGCAATGGCTGTTCACAGATCAATTTGTCTGTGGATTCAGAGTAAATCAAAAATGAACTGCCCAGAAGCTAAACTTTGAGTCCATCTAATTGAAAAAACATTCCAGTTGCTAGGTCGGATTATTCACATCAGAGTAAGTGTATGGCTTGCTTAAGCCTGCAGCTGCGGATTGGAGTCACCATTTTTTCAACACGCTTTCCAGCAAAAGTGTGTGCTTGGCACGGCTATGGAAATGAGCCACTGCATAAGGAGTGAGTTTGATGCTGACATTTGCTGTATGCCCAACCACGGTATCTGCAGGCTCGCTATCACTTGCTTCTTCAGAGATTTCTTTGTAATGGGGTGTTTTTCTCCCAAGTGGGGGAGGACAAGATCTCCACCTTGCAGTCGTGGGGACAAGCAAGAGATTGGTGAGCTTGAGTGAGATCGTGTCCAAAGGTTGAAATAAAACCGTGTTCTGAAGCCTATTCTGACCCACACAGCAGAAGCTCCCCTACCACTCCAAAGCCAAGGGGCTTAGACTTAGCAGAGAGCCACTAATGACATGTAGCTTACAATTAACAAGCCACTAATGAGAGGATTTAAGATCAGAAGATCTCTTGGGTTACAATTTGTTATGGCTGATTTTTTTGTTGTTGTTGTTTTTCTTCCAGCCAAAAAGAAGACATTAGGAATATTAGGAATATTGCCTTCCTTTATTGCCAAAAAAAAGTAATGAAAAAGGGCAATCCACAATAAAGTTCTTTAACCTCTAAACTGATCACAAGCGTTTAATCATCTTTCACCATTCTTGTGCTTTTTCTAAGTGTGGACAGAAGCGTGAAATTCAGTAGATGCACAGGTGGTGATTTTGTTTTATGATCGCTTTCCCCCTCCAGCCCAGGAAGAATTTGGGATCCCAGCACCTACGCTGCCTAAACAGTGCAGGAAGAAAGGCATAAAACTGAAAGCAGAAAAAAACCCTTCGCACCTTTGCTATTAAGAATTAGCTATTGGAAAACGGTGCCCTGGGTTTGTTACAGTAACTCACAGAATCACAGAATCACAGAATCACAGAATGGTAGGGTTTGGAAGGGACCCTCAGAGATCATCTAGTCCAACCCCCCTGCCAGAGCAGGGTCACCCAGAGCAGGCTGCACAGGAACGCGTCCAGGCGGGTTTTGAATGTCTCCAGAGACGGAGACTCCACCACCTCTCTGGGCAAAAACTTTTTCATACAAAACTTAGAAATAACACCATAGGACAGACAGGACTTGCACCTTTGGCACCTGAGCACTCTGCTTGCTATGCCACTCTATCTTCTCCCTCTCCTGCTATTGCCAGTACCTGAGACCTGAATTCCCTTCTGCTAGATGGAAATTTTCAGCAGCTTGGCTACTCTGGTTCAAATAGCCACTTGTCAGGTGATAAGGGGACTTACCACAGGACCAGCCCTCCCTCTCCACCCTCTGCTGCATACCTTTATCAACAGCTCTAACCTCCACACTATTACAGAACTTATGAACTATGTCCCACTTTTGAAGGAAAAGACTGAGCCCAGCATCTTACCCTAAGCATAGGATAGCTTTCCAGCCCCTCTTTCTAGCTTATCAGATGCACTTGATTAAAAAAAGTGTTTTCCTGTCAGTCCCCTCTCTCTGGTATATGGTATTAGATGGTATAAGCATTCCTCATGTATGTTCTCTGTTGAAAATCCTGTACTGAGACATGCAGAGTACTCATCTCTGGTTCCCATCTCAACATTATGGGCATCTGCTCCTGGGGCCTGGCTTTCAAACCCTAAGGTGTTACACAAATGAGCAACTCAAAATTGAAACTACTTTTTTTTGTTCTGCACTTCTCCAGGATCATCCCTCTTTAAACTCAGAGGGGATTTAAGTGTATCTTCATGCTACACTAGCCTGTGCAAAGCCTTCTGTTGTCCTTGCTGCAGCAATGAGTGAGTATGAACAAGCACCTTCCGAGGAACGTGAAGACACCAGATGATACCTGCCTGGTCCAGCTAAGGATCCAGCCCACGATCCCCAGTGACCCACCTACAACAAATTAGGTTGCCTGTGTAGTCCAAGCTAAGCCATGGCTCTTCCTCAGTGCGTGTGTGCAACAGGCAGGGTACCCTGTAGGTCATCTCATATGGTTGAAGCTGAACTATATCAACCCACACCAGGGGAGTCCTGTCCAGCTACAGTGGTGATTAGCCCCAGAATGGTCTCTGGACTTCGCGATGCCTCTGGCACTTTTGAGCATAAAGTGCTGTTGTCTGGGAGGGAAGACCTGGCAGGAGAACAGGAAACAGCACTCTGCTGCCTCTGTTTAATCACGACCATATTTTGCTCATTTTCATCTGCAGAAACCATTTAATTCAATATGGATACACAGCTACAAGCAAGAAGGAATCAAGTTCATATTTTACAGATCAGGCACCAGTGGAACTGTACACTTACTTAACTTCATGAGGATTTCACACATTACCCTGTGCTTGCCGGAAAAAAAGAGAGGGAGAATCCCCAAAATGAAAAGCCAGTGTCCAATTCGGCCATTAAAATCTGACAGAAAAGCAGAAAAATTTGTACCGCTAAAAATCAGCTGCTAAAGAAAAGAGGAGTAAGGCAGAGGAAAGGAGACCCGAGCCCTGAGAACCAGCTTTCCAAGAGTCCAATGCAACAAAAACAAGTTAAGGAATAAACTTTTACTAGGAGTAGTAAAACCCAAACGTGGCTGATCACGGAAATGCAGGAATTGATAAAGAAATGTATAAAGACTCTGACCCTGTAGATGAATCACTAACCTTGTGCCGATCAGGGAACACAAGGTACAGCCTTACAAAACCACTAGTGAAAATGAAACTAGGGCTGCACAAGCTGTGAAGACAAATAAAAGCTTTTGCAGTCTTATAAAGTAGTAATCTTGCTGCGGGAACATTGTAGGCTTTTAAAAACAGGAGGAGTATACAGAACCAGGAATCTCAATGACTTCCTTGCATCTGTGCCCACCAGGGAGATAGATGGGAGAAGGCAGGAATAATTTTGCGGCACACACAGGGAAGGAGAAAAATAACTAACAAGTGAGGAAGGTACCCGAAGAATCAGAAAGGAATTAGGTCAGCCAAAAAAACTTCAGATAGCTTCACTACTTGACAGAAAAGGATCTCAGAAGGAATTAGAACCAAACCATTTGCAGATATTTGCAATGTTTTCATTGATGCTAGCTAGGGACTAGAGAGAAACTAATCTGACACCCCTTGTTTCAGATGGTAACAAGGGAGGAACCATGAAAATACAACCCTTTTTATAAAGGTTAACAGATGTTCTCCAGTGAAATAATTAGCTGATTTTTCTATCTGCTGAGTGGGAAACTGGCAGAGAGTGTTCAATTAAGGAAATACAGATTTAACTCTTTATTTTTGTTCCTTAAAAAAAGAAGTCCCACCACAACAAATCTCAAAAAAGTAGAAGTTTTAGGTCAAAATGAAGTTCAATTTTTTTTCTTCAACTGCCTGTCTGCCGTTATTTCAGAAACCTGTCCTCATGGCCCAACCCTGCTTTCAGCTGGGGACTCCAGTGAAGTCACAAATCCACGAGGATGACATCAAATTGTTGCTATGGAAACAATAGCCATGTCACAGATTCAATGTAAGCATTTCACCGAGATTCAGAAGAGGGCAAGAAAGGCTGTGGAAGTGCAAAATCTTACTTGAAAGCATGTCCTTTGTAAACAAGTATATGGAACAGTAGTTGAAAGATAACATCAGCACTGTTAACTGGAGACACTTAGATATTTTTAATCTTGATGCCTCCCTAAAATCAAGTAAATGCTTATGAAACCTGACAGAGCCCTGGTTTCTCTCTTTTTTGGGGAACATGAATATCATTGAACTTGTGCTTGAGTCTTACCAGGAGAATGCTTTTTGCACATTGGATCTAAGATCAGATATTGCCTCTGACACATTGCTACCAGTTTTTTGCTTTTATGTTACAATATGTGCGATTTTACTCTAAAATTCAGTTCCTGGCAACACATGGTTTTATGTTAAGATCATAGATTTTGCTTAAAAGACATCTACAGGGAAAAATTTGAAAATATGAACCAAGCATGCCCTGAAGAAAAAAAGGAGAGACTGAAACTTTATTTTTTTTTTTTCAAAAGAACTCTTTTGTCTTTTAATTCAGTATAATTTTCTCCATGGCTGGCTTCTGACCTTTTTTTTCTTTGCTGTTGGCAAAACTGCATGTATGGATTAATGCAAAATAGAACTTGAACATTACAAATAACATACCTGCTCTGATTACTTTCAGTCACCAAGAATAGAAGCTGACACTTTCTAACACAGTTGCTCTAACTGCTGCACAAAACTTCGTTGCTTGGTTCTGTCCTGCTGTGTGACTGCTCTAACCTTGTGGGTTTACGTGATATGTAAAAATGTATGTATGAAGCAAAAGAAGAAAAAGAGCAACTTGACAGACATCTGAGCAATAAGCAGTGCTTTACTTGGGACCTTAGTAAGTTAAAAAGAAGCTACATTAGCTTTTCTGGCTGCTGCAGAAAAACTTGAAAAAATAGAGCACAGAGCTCACCTGTGGATGGAAGTGATGCTGTTTTTAAGTTATGTTTGCACCTTCCATATTTTGGGAACTGACAGAGAAGCAGAGACAAGCCAGCAAAATTTGTAAACCCTAGGGCCCCTTCTGAATGGCAGTGGCTTCCTCTGGTTGCTCTGTAAGAATTAGCACCATCCAAAATCTCCACAGCATCGCAAAGAGGTATTAGCTGTCTCCTGCAATGCCTGTCCTGATGGACCCCACAGTGGTCAGCAACAGGGTGATGTACATCGCACCACACCAGCATTGCTACCCAGGACTTAGAGCAGGTTGAGAAGCTCTCCCTGCAAAACTTTAAGGAGTGTTGGAGTGGAAAGAGTCATTATTTCATAACAGATTTGTTGTGGATCTAGAAAGTTCCTGTGAATGTTCACTTTTTCAAGAACTAATGTTCCTACCACCCCCAAAATATCCTTCATTCCCTTCATGGTGATGAAAGAGATTGTATTGCTTTACCTTCAGAAACCATGTTGCCATAAGCAGCCCCCTAAGAAAAAGCAGCCTCTGGGTTCTAAAGACTGCTACTCCTATTTAACTATTTAAAGCCTTTTAGGAGTTTCAGTAAAAATTTGGTGAGCTAGACAAAAGCTATCTATTGTAACTACATCACACACAGAGCCTCATTGTTTTTCTCTTCTGCAATATTTTCCCAGGCAGGGTCACAAGAACTTCAGCAGTGAAGCCCACTGGGTTTCAACAGGCTGGTTAAAGCACCCAATGCCAGGCTTTCGTTGTTTTCATTTATATAATAGCTGTTCTCCACTTCCATGCCAGCAGCACTGATACTACTGCACTGCCAGATACTCTTAGCCAGTTACGTTTGAACCTCTCCATACCAGTAGACGGTCTAATCAGGATGGCAGTATGGCACGCACTAGTGTGTCCATAACAATGTAGTTTTTGAACAAACTCCACCTTATTCCTTATATATGGATTCTAATCAAAGCAATGGGTGACTTACTCTAACAAGCTGCTATAAAATACCAGTCTAATTAAGCTGAAGCAGGAAGATATTTTCTAAACTTATTAGACTTGTTTACCAGTTTAAGTATGGGGAAAAAAACAAACTCACTCTGAAGGCATCTTCTGCAGTTGGGAGTTCTGCCAACCATGCCATTGGTGAATATGCCAGGAACATATTCCAGCTGTCTATCATTTTAATAAAAAGAATGCCCAGAATGCAAACGGACTGGAAAACTTTATTCTGTGTGCTATGAACACTGCTGAGCTGAGGTTGATATCTGGTTTTCCTCAGAGTTTATTTAAAAAATATCTTTTTTTTCTTTTTCTTTTTAGAAAATTTACTATTAGCCCTCAAATCTATTAATTATTGGCTCAGCTGGTATCTTAGATTTGCTGAAGACAAATCTTTATTCACTAAACCATAAGGGTACTAGTTTTGCAACATCCCTGGCTATATGCAAAAAGAACAGTAACAGAAACCCCTTGTTTTCCTTTCCCCAGGACTGCTTGAAGAGTAAGCATCCTGACAGTCTTTGGAAGAAATACAAAAACAATCACGCAACATGTATCAGAAACTCCAGTCTGCCCATCCAGCAGTAACAAAACAGCCGGGCTCTGGATCCTGGGGAGTACCGCTCCATTGTGGCCGTGCTGGAAGGATCACATAAGAGCAAGTGTCAGATGTGTGGGAGAAGCAAAATCAACCAGGAGTTATATGGCGAGAATACAGCACACTGGAACGTGGTGAAACATCGTAACTATTAAATAAAAGGCATGTGCAATTTATCTTAAAATTTAATCTGTACAAGGAGCGTTCAGCTGTACTAATTTCTCTCAAAGCCTTGCATTTAAGAGTATGTGTTTAAGTCAGATTTTCCAATGCCAAAAGCAAAAAGTGACATCGTTTCCAGATGTAGATTTTAGTAGATCATGTTTTGAATAATTCAGGGCTGTCAGATCTGAGCAGGCTAGTAATTGAAGTTGTATCAAATACAATTTATTGCCAAATAATACCAGATCTTCAGTGAAAAGCAGAAATCACATCTATTTAACATAGGATTTTTATTCTGTGAATAAGCTTGGAGGTATGGATTGAAAACATCAGATTTTTCTTCCAAATGGAAAAGTTAAAACAAACAAAAAGCAGTTCCAGGGAACATCCTTTATATGTGCTGTATTATTTTTCTCCCCGCGTTGCTGTATTTGTTTGTTATTTTCTGTTGGGAAACGTATACAAATTGTGCATTTTTCCTAACCTACTCTGCGTAGTCAGAGGAGACAGACCTGAACATCAGCTGTTTCTATTCAGCTCAGTGCTGCTCAAAATAGGTTACAGCTGTCTATAAACTGAACCATCAGAAATAGGATCTCGGTCCTTTGAAATGTCAGCAGATCAAGTTCACTGCATAAGCAGGAGCCGAACTTTCAGTCCAGAAGGCTGCATCATTGTCAAAAGCTCAAGATTATTTAGGTGAGCTGATTTACTAACATGGCAACTAACAAGATTTGTGCTCCAAAGTTTGATTTATACTTTGGATTCATCTTGTCAGACCAACTGTAAATAATATCTGCTAAGAGCAACATTTCAAATGGTCCATTTTCAGTTTGCTCGGGTTGCTCATAAGCCTTGTAAGGCTACAAGGCGTCTCAAACATCAGACCTAAATTCTGCATTGTCCTGGGCCACCGTGTAGTAAAGCAAAAAGGGATACTGGCAAATGGGATGTGGGTGGCTGGCAAGAATCCGCAAAGGCTAAGCACGTAACCCAGTTTAGGGTATCCCAGCTCACCTGCTCCATGAGTATCTAACACTGATATCGTGACTTCACTGAAGCCAATGGCAAAATGGTCTTTGGTTTTACCCTAGGGGAGAATAAAATGCAGGCAATCTTCTGAGGTGACTTGGGCAGCTTTGTCACATCAGTGCTGAGGCTAAATCAGAGAGCAGAGAAATGCAAAAAGAGAGGCCTTTCTTTCCAAATTCTGTCAGGCAGCTTCACAAAGTTGTTCCTTCACACGTTCACACGCTTTTACTCTTTTATGGTTGAATAAAGCTGAATATCACAATAAAAAAAAAGCGAAGAAGTGTCGAGATAAAGAATCTTTTGGTTTTTCCTTTCATATTCTAACTTTAAAAGTTGTTGTGAATGTTAATGAATTAATAAAATAGAAACACGTTTTAGAGAGAAGACAGTGCATTTTCAGTAAGGTTTGAAAGTACAAGTAACAGTTCAGGTACATAACATGAACTTAAAGTAATGATCTGCAGACAGCTTCCCACAGGGAAATCAGTGCTATATATAACAAAGCCAGTTTGCTACGTTTTTTTCTGTCTTCAGCATGCTTGAATAGGTAGAAGTTCATCAGGGCACAAACAGAAAATGTAGCAAGGGCAGACAAAGATCCTCAAACGGCTGCATTGAAAGGCTGCATGTCACGGGACCATGTGTCCCATTTCCTTTCAGATCCAGTGGCAGACTGGGCTAAGCACAGGGTGTGTCTACGCTGCATTTTCATACCTGCGCTGGACTCAAGCTGCCATAAAGAGATGCCACGTTTCTCCAGATGTGTGGCTTCATTTCAGCAGCAGGCAAACACAGGTCCTGTACGCAGCTGCCAGATGCTGCCGAGTTGCAGCAACCCAAAGCCGGAGGAGCTGTGTCACTTCTGAAGTCCGTTCCCATGTAATCAAAAGCAGAGCCAGGGCTCAGCATCCTGGCATCCGCTCTGCAGCACTCCCAGACCCCAAAACAGCTTCCCTAGCAAACCTCAAATCCTCAGTACAAAGGAGCCATTGAAAAGCAAACCATTTTAATCTGTGGGCTAGAAAGACGTTCTGCAGCTGAGCTGACAATTCTTGCTCTTTAGTATTGATTGGATGGTCATTTGTTATAATGATGGCTAAAACAGTCAAGCGGATGCTACAAATACCAGCATTTTGATTTATGAATGTGGAACCCTCTTTGTCTGCATGCTACAGAAGAGTGCAAAGCTTCACAGCCTTTGTTCCCCAAGCAGAGAGGTGCCCAGGCAGATTTTTGGGGAATATTTTTCCATTTGCTTTTTGTGTTGTGAAAACAGAATATTTCACAGACCCATGGCAAATTTGTGAAGGCTAACGATGTGGTGCCAAATGTCTACCCCAGATCTCCACCTGTGGAAGATAATGGCTATACAGTCCATAACCCAGGGTAATTCAGCAGGTTTGCTAACTTACCCTCTCAACGGAGGATGTTTATCCTGCACATGCGGGATCAGTTTTACCTCAAGCAGTTTGGCACAGAAGAGTTGATAAATTCACAGCATGTATTCAAACACTGTTTCAGCAAAACATTTCCACTTTTATTCTGGGGATGCTCAGATGTGGCTAAATAAATCCCCACAAAGTGGAAGAGGAGACAGAGCCATGAAGCACACATGAAAGAGAAATCATAGCTGAATCATGCATGATCTTTCAGCTGCATCAAATACCAAGGGCTTGCTCATTGTGCAGTGGAAGGAGAGTCCAGTACACAGGCAAAATGAATGTGGCTGTAACACGAGCAAAGTCTGGGCAATAGTAATGATAAAGACTATGACTAATAAAATGAGACAGTACAAACACGAGTAAGCAAAGTGGTTTTGCTCTGAGCACGATGCTGCTCAGAGAAGCTTCAAAATAGCCCAAGAAGGCTGCAAAGACCTTTGTAGCATAAGGAAGGTAAAAGTACCATTTCATCATGCCAAACCAAGAAAATTACCCCCAAAAATTGAATGTACAGCTCTAATTGATGCAATTGAGAGAGGCAGTGAAGACAATGCGAGTGCCTAATGACTGTGGTGGGAGCATCACAATGTAATTGCAATGTACTTTTTTTTGCCACAATGTATCATTACACCACCTCTGTTCCTCTGGAACAAATATATTTATTTGAATTGACGCACATAGATTCCCAAATCCCTTTGTTTCATGCCAAAACCTGCATGCCATCTCCTGTTGTAGTGTCAGGGAGCTGCAGTTGTAGGTAGCTGTGGCTGTAGCACAGTGTTTATTTTCAGCTCCATTTCATATCTGAGCCCCCAAAATCAGGAATTTGATCAGTCTGTTCACTTATCTTAACTGGCCCAGGGAGACCTATGGGGGATGTCCTGCAAGGATGCATAATATTTCTTCCTCAAATACAGGTCCCTTGTGTGTAACAAAACTACCTTAGTTTAAATGCCTGATGCCAAACCTCCTCAGCGAAGGGGGAAGCTGATTTTTCCCTTTCATCATTTACATGCTTCACCTATCATTTTCATCACGTGTAAAGTGAAGACAATACCTGCCCTCTTCCCAAAGGCATCATTAGACCCAGCTCACTGGTTTCCTCTAAGAGATTCCCCAGATTAAAGTAAAAATGTACAAGTGTACTATTATTTTTATTTCACCACTGTCAAGAAACTACATGCAGTCATAAGACAGATACTGAAGTAAGGAAGAGGCAATATACTCTTCTCTGCCATCTTTTTTTTTTCTGTGATATATGTTCTATAACTCGTCCTGTCTCTGCTAGACACATAGCAGTGTGCCTGCCACTACTGTCCTGTGACATGTTACATCATTAGTGAAGAGATGTGGTTGAATATACCTTGTTTCTCAACGTAGTTTCAAACGGAAATATTTTCACCTCTCTTATAGCAGCTTTCCGAAGATTGTTTTTGTTCCTGTTGGGGGAAATAAAAAAAAAAAGGAGAAAGCTGACAACCTTCCATTTAATTTTTTTTAAAAGAGAAATTGTTAGCTTTTGGGTAAACGTGTTTAAACTCTCCCAAATTATTTCTGCCAAAGCTCTTTTTTCCTGTGAACTTCAAATTTTTTCTTAAAAAGGATTTTAAAAGGCTTTTAAAATAAATTAAAACAAGGAATCAGGCAAAAGTGTTCAACCTGCTTTGCTGACCACATATGCGTTACTATTAAAATAAGCAATATGTATTTGTAATGTTCCTTGCTATTTTTCATTAAATCTGTACATGTATTCCAAATTTCAATTTCTTTGGATGAATGGTAGATCTTTCTAAACTTTTTGTATATAAAATTATGGGGAAAAGTAAAATACAAGGAACAAGGAAGTCTCAAGATGCCTATTTCAGCCATTCCCAGAAAGAAATGACAGTAAAATAGGGATTTCCAGCAGAATACAAGCACGAATAAACAGAAACAACTTATTTCCATGGAAACAACTCACCCAAAACCTGGACAAAGGAAGCACGTGAGTGCCTACCTGACTATACATCATCTTTAACATGGAGTCAGCGAGGTGAAGCATCCACTGATGGGATGTGGCTGCCTCCCCAGAGCAGGACCACTGCGGTTCCCCACGCCTCGGAACATGGCCCAAGCATGCAGAGGCAGGCAGATATCTCTATCCCAGTGTCCTAGGCCCATGGAGGGAGGGAATTAATTTGCTGTTGTAAATGGGATGATGGCACTAGGACTATGCCCTTACGTACTTCACTTGTGATTTGGGACAGGGCAGCATGCTTGAAAGATGTATTAATCACTGCAAATCAGCTGCATGCTTTGCCTTAACAATTTGACACAACCGATAGGGAAAGATGCAACTGTATTGATCACAGCTAAAATGTTACCCACCCCCAGAATGAAGATCACTAGAGTATTTGAATTAAATATTTCCTGCATTAGCACTGTTGTTATTTCCCTCTGAACTGAACTTTTCTGGAAAGCTAGGGGAAACACCAAGGAAACACAATTCATATTGAGAACATGAATACATGCTGTGTTTGAGGGAGACAGAATGCACTTCTTCTGGTCCTTAAAGCAATCTTGAATTTTTAAGAGTTTTTATAGATGGTTTACAAGAGCTGGGTACCAGCAGATCCCGCTTGGCAAGGGAGGCTGGCCCGCCCTGTGAGTGGCCTGACAAAAATGAGCTCAGTGTTGGCCAAATGAGGTGTTTTTGAGAATAACATTTTACATACATGTCACAATTTTCTTTTTTAATATAACAAAAGCATTTGGAGTGAATATAAGCTGTTCTCTGCATGCATGAGCAGGCTTGGATGTCCACATCTTCTAAGGTACATGCTGAATGAGCCATAGTCTTCCTTTATTCACTGCTTAATAAAAAGCACATAAAGAGCCATATTGCTCCACTTGGACTCCTGCAATGATTGAAAAATGA
The DNA here is from genome assembly GCF_964199755.1 of Larus michahellis. Lineage (NCBI taxonomy): Eukaryota > Metazoa > Chordata > Aves > Charadriiformes > Laridae > Larus > Larus michahellis. The sequence goes on from NC_133900.1 coordinate 25,651,741, forward strand.
GGTTAAGCAAGCATGGGGTGAGCTCTGTGATGATTTAGAGGTTGCTACAGACCCAGAAATCTCAGAAGGCCCTGCATTTTTCTCTCCAGATCCACTAAAACGTAAGCCTGCAGTCACCCCATATTAAGGTAGCAGGAGGTGAGAATCCTCCTCCTCTTTAAAATCAGAAAATACCAGAAATGTCCAAAATCTGGCCTCAAGATCACGGATTGCAGATTCAAGCAGGAACGCAGTCACTACCTGGATTCTCCTTGTGGATTACTGCGATTGCCAAGTGTAGAGGGCTTAAATACCTTGCCATGGCCTTTGCGCTAAAAAGACTTTTTTTTTTTCCAGTTCTGTACTAGAATATGACTTAATCTTTGTGAGATTAATTCTGGATCACTGTGCCCTTGATTACGTAATTTGTCAAGAGGTACTACTTAAGGAACAGAAGGCACTCAGTACAGCTTCTCACATCACAGAGTTCAGCAGCCAAATTCCCAACGCATGCACTGATTTTGTGTCGGCTGAAGGTGACAAAAAAGTGTTACTTCCCACTTTTGTGTCCAGTTGTGCCCAAGCTGGTCGCTTTGCAGCTGACTTGTTTTCAATGGCCAGGCTGCAGATGACATCTGCATGGTGGAATAGGAGGGGAGGGATGCTTCCTGCTGGGAGGTACTCTGGGAAGGACATCTTGTAGATTCTGGACTCCTCTGCTTGTCACCACTTGAAGCTACTTGGATTTTGTTGTTCTTAATGATTTCTTGGGCACCCACAACCACAAAACCACAAAATGTGTACATTTTTGAGTGCTGCATCCTTTTCTCATAGCAGGGAAGGCCAGAAAGACATATGAACTGGTCCCATCTACTTTCCAAAATGTGACAACACCTGGCTGTGCTAGGACTCAGAAAAGGATGGAGAATCAGTACATTTGGAGGTCATTTCCTTAGTTTACCCCAGGCTTTCACACATATCCTGACCAAGCAAGCTGCAATGGAAATTAAATACTAAAAGATAGCATGCTTTACTTTCATAGATTTCCAAGAACTTTCCACAGAGAGATAAACATTATCTCCATTTGACCAAGAATGTGGCACTGGGGCACTCAGAGCCTAAGCAGGCAATCCACTTAGCGTTAGCAGCTATTATTACTATTTGTTTTCATATTGTGTCACCGTCACCGGAGACCCATTCCTGGGTCAGCTCCCTAGTCACTGCACAGTTACAAAACTAAATGACAGTTCATGCACAAACAAGCTCATAAGCCAAGTAACGACATGTTTTAACAGAAAATGTATTCAGAAAAGCCTTCTGTCTTTTCTGGTTAGTCAGGAAATGAGGCTTTTTTCCCTCTGTCAAAGGCCTGGTAGGAGTCATCCTTCATTTGGACACATCCGTAACAAACAGCTCTCCTTAAGACTGACCACAGACAATACAGCACAAAATGAAACTGGCTGCTGCATTGAAAGCTATTTTAGGGTGCAGGAAAACAGAGGCATGGCATCAGCCTACCATGCTCCTCACCACTGGGGATGCCCGCAATGGTCTTTTGAGCTCTAAACGTTGAGCTGTCTCAGGCTCATCTCTGCTTTCACCTGTCCAGCCATGATCAGAACAGGGCAGGGAAAAGCAAAAGGAAAGTTACCTACAGTGTCTGCAAGCAGCACTGCGTTGTTTCTCTAGAAGTTAGCAGTAAAACTCTTAATAACACTAGATATGCATATAAGTGCAGGCAGAGTGATATCTCGACATATGTGTGGATTGTGCCAAAAAGAGAGACAAAAAAGAAATCCCAGGTGGCCTTGAAATTACAGAGTATGTGCTGGTGGGAGCTTTTAAATTCCTGTGCAAAATACTTCACATCCTGAACAAAATCATGTCTAAAAATAGGCCCATACAAGATATGCGATGGCATTGCTCTATGTGAGTTCACGTGCATTTGACAAACACGAGAATCACCAAGCAAACTATAGGTGTCACGCAAGATTGTCATGCTCACAATCATTTAGTTTCTGTGACTGATCCAAGCTCAGTTCTTACCCTGGAAGAAAAAACATTGATAGATCTCAGAGCAAAGCAACTGTTTCAATACAGTAAATTGAGTCCAAACATGAAAATAAGATGGAAGACCTATTTTCCAGAGCTGTAGGCACACCTAATTAGAGCTTTCATCTGCAGACCCCAGAGAATCTAAATGAACGGGGAATGATGTATTACTAGAGGAAGTAAAATAATCTGAGCAGGAAGACAGGGCATAATTTTGTTCTAACAGATTATTTAAAGATATTTAAAGATTATACCAATAGTCAAATGATCTGAAATGCTACCAGTGCAACCAGAAATGTTTAAGCACACTGCTGTATTCTTAGGCACTATAAAATCACAGTGCTAAACAGTGACTTCCCATATGTAAGCCAGCTGGTTTGCACAATTGTTTTAAAGTGCTTGTGACCGTACTTTGCTGTGGTAGGACAAGCTTGCGGTATCTAACAAATGAGAGCTGCAGACCTGCGTGCAACCAACCACTGCAATGAAATGTTTTCAGGTTTTGCATGGACATTGTTTTTGCCCGCAGCTTATTAAGACCACTATAAAATAGTAAGGAGCTATCAACAGTAGAACTATACTTATGGTTGTGACATAGCTCTCTCGCAGGTGACTTTGCTATAGGAAAGAGACCTGGTTCTTGTGAATGCAAATGGGGGCTGTTCATGACTTAAAGTGTACATAAAACACTGGGCAAAAGAGACAAGGAAAATAGGAATACTCTTTTGACGGATGGGGAAGAGACTATGAACATCCCTATCAGAATCATGAATTCAGCCCCATGATTATGCACTGCAGGAACCAGGGCTTTGTGTTTCACTGAACACAGAGTGACTTATGCGTTACCCTGCCAAAATTCAGAAGGCTGCTGTAGGAGAGGTACCTACAATGGCTGCCTTGCGAGACTTCTCCATCTTACCTTCCCCAACGTTCTAGATATGCAGTAAAGGCAACTAACAACTATCAGCCAGGAGAGTCTTGATAATGCTATAAGTTGCAGGTAGAAATGCAAATGGATCACCTGAAATCAATCTATCTGAAATAAAAGTCTGATGAGAAAAACATGGGATAGACACTGATTTCTTCTGACAAGCAGCTAGCACTCAAAGTGGATGGAGTGCTGTCACACAAATAATTAAGAGGAAAGATATTTGCAATAGAAGGAAGACGAAAGTAAGTAGATGGAGCTTTAGTCCATTTTAGAGGGATGACCTAAATAAAAAGAAAAAAGGAAGGTAAATTAAGCTGAAGTGAAAGTCTAAGGGAGAAATGCTGACGCTGATCTATAATTAATAGACTAATACCTTTTAAAGCCAAGAGAGACCAAATAATCATCTAATGGAATGTCCTGCATTACAGCTGTGAGGAGGACAGGGTTTTGAGTTTTTTGACGTTCATCTTTTTTCCCAGTTAAGACCTAAAGCCGAATGTTTGAAAATTCTCCATTAGAGAAAATGCTGAAAAGGTTTGTCTGAACTCAAGAAAATGGATGAAAAAGACATAAAATAATAGAATAGTGGGAATTTGGTTTGATTCACTGATTTTATTTGCAAAAAAAATAAAAGATGGCATCATAGAAGGTAGCATGAAATGCTTTTCAGAATGAAAAGGTGACATCTGCCTTTGAAAACATTAAAATGATGAAATTCAGAATTATGAGGGTTTTTTCCCTGTCAGAGAACATGTGTGAAATTAGCTTATTTGCAGACTACTTTGATTCTTATGAGAATAAATTTTCCCATGAGAAAAGGTGCGACTCAGATTCTTCTAGGCCCATCTTTATCCCACATAGGTCAGGCTAGACAATCCTGCCCAAAGCAGGATTTTAAAAACTCAGGGTAGAAAAGCATCAAGGAATAAAGAATTTACCATATACCATATGCTGCTGGAAAGCCATGACATAGTGGCCATTACTGAAACTTGGTGGGATGATTCCTATGACTGGAATGTAGGGATAGACGGATACGAGCTCTTCAGGAAGGACAGGCAGGGTAGGAGGGGAGGAGGTATTGCCCTGTACATCAGTGACCAGCTAGAATCGATGGAGCTCCACATGGGGAAGCACGAGGAGCTCATTGAGAGTGTATGGGTTGAGATTAAAAGGAAGACAGGGGAAGGCGATGTTACAGTAGGGGTCTGCTACAGGCCACCTGACCAGCAGAGCCAAGCAGATGAGGCCCTCCATAGGCAGTTAGAAGTGGCTTCATGTTCACAGGCCCTGGTCCTCGTGGGGGATTTCAACCACCCTGACATCTGCTGGAGGGACAACACAGCAAGGCACCAGCAATCCAGGATGTTCCTGGAATGCATAGATGACAACTTCCTCCTCCAAATGGTAGAGGAACCAACAAGAAAAGGTGCTATGCTGGACCTCGTTCTCACCAACAGGGAAGGGCTGGTGACCAACGTGAGGCTCAGGGATAACCTTGGCTGCAGTGACCACGAAGCGATAGAATTTAAGATCCTCAGGGCAACTAGGAGGATGTATTCCAAACTTACGACCCTGGACTTTAGGCATGCAGACTTTGATCGCTTCAGGGATCTGCTGGCCAAAGTGCCGTGGGACAAAGCTCTAGAGGGAAGGGGGGCCCAGGACAGCTGGTCAGTATTCAAGGATCACCTTCTCCGTGTCCAGGAGCAAACTATACCAACAAAGAGAAAGGCAGGAAAGAATGCTAGGAGACCTGCCTGGATGAACAGGGAGCTCCTGGACACACTGTCACACAAAGAGAAACTTTATAAGGAGTGGAAGAAAGGACAGCTAGAATGGGGGGCATATAAGGAAGCTGTCCGAACAACAAGAGACCTGGTGAGAAAAGCTAAAGCTCAGTTAGAATTAAATCCAGCCAAGGAGATCAAGGGAAACAGCAAAAATTTCTATACGTACATTAGTGGTAAGAAGAAGACTAGGGAGGGTGTGGGACCCCTCAGAAAGGAAACGGGGGAGCTGGTGACAAGTGATATGGAGATGGCTGAGGTTCTCAACGACTTCTTTTCCTCAGTCTTCACTGGTAAGGGCTCCAGCCACACTCCCGGAGTCACAGAAGACAATGGCAGGGGTTGGACAGAACTGCCCATCGTAAGTGAAGATCAGGTTCGTGACCATCTGATGAACCTGAAAGTGCACAAGTCCATGGGACCTGATGGGATACACGCACGGGTACTGAAGGAACTGGCAGATGAGGTTGCTAAACTGCTCTCTATTATATTCCAAAAGTCATGGCAGTTTGGTGAAGTCCCCACTGACTGGAAAAGGGGAAACATAATCCCCATTTTCAAAAAGGGAAAGAAGGAGGAACCAGGGAACTATAGGCCAGTCAGTCTCACCTCTGCGCCTAGTAAGATTATGGAGCAGATCCTCCTGGAGGCACTGCTGAGGCAGAATAACAAAGAGGTGATTGGGTACAATCCACACGTCTTCACCAAGGGCAAATCGTGCCTGACAAACTTGGTGGCCTTCTATGAGAAGGTCACAACATCAATAGACAAGGGGAGAGCAACTGACATCATTTACCTGGACCTGAGCGAAGCCTTTGACACTGTCCCGCATGACATGCTGGTCTCCAAGCTGATACAATATGGGTTTGATGGACTGACAATTCAGTGGATAAAGCACTGGCTTGACAGCCGCACCCAAAGAGTGGCTGTCAATGGGTCCATGTCCAAGTGGAGGCCAGTGACAAGTGGAGTCCCTCAAGGATCAGTACTGGGACCGGTCTTGTTTGACATCTTCGTCAGCGACATGGACAGTGGCATAGAGTGCACCCTCAGCAAGTCTGCCGATGACAGCAAGCTGTCTGGGGCGGCTGACACACTGGAGGGAAGAGATGCCATCCAGAGGGACCTTGACAGGCTGGAGAGGTGGGCCCATGCCAACCTCATGAAGTTCAACAAGACCAAGTGCAAGGTCCTCCATCTGGGTCGGGGCAATCCCAAGCACCAATATCGGCTGGGCAGTGACTGGCTTGAGAGCAGCCCTGAAGAAAAGGACTTGGGGGTGCTGGTGGATGAGAGGCTCAACATGAGCCGTCAGCGTGCACTAGCAGCTCAGAAAGCCAATCGTATCCTGGGCTGCATCAGGAGAAGCGTGGCCAGCAGGTCGAGGGAGGTGATTCTGCCCCTCTACTCTGCTCTGCTGACACCCCACCTGGAGTACTGCATCCAGCTCTGGGGCTCCCAACATAAGAAGGACATGGACGTGTTGGAGTGGGTCCAGAGGAGGGATACAAAGATGATCAGAGGGCTGAATCACTTCTCCTATGAAGACAGGCTGAGAGAGTTGGGGTTGTTTCAGCCTGGAGAAGAGAAGGCTCCAGGGAGACCTTATAGCAGCTTTCCAGTATTTGAAGGGCACCTACAAGAAAGCTGGAGAGGGACTTTTGACAAGGACAAGTAGTGACAAGAGGAGGGGTAATGGATTAAACTGGAAGAGAGTAGACTTAGATTAGATATTAGGAAGAAATTCTTTACTGTGAGGGTGGTGAGGCACTGGAACAGGTTGCCCAGGGAACTTGTTGAGGCCCCATCCCTGGAAGTGTTCAAGGCCAGGCTGGATGGGGCTTTGAGCAGCCTGGTCTAGTGGGAGGTGTCCCTGCCCATGGCAGGGGCGTTGGAACTAGATGATCTTTAAGGTTCCTTCCAACCTAAGCCATTCTATGGTTCTGTGAAATGGTTTTGCTGATGGCTGGGCTGTGCACTGTATTGTTTTCAAGATTATGCCATGATGAGTCATAGAATATAGCCTCAGCATAGTCCAGAATTACTGGAGGGTGTGGGTTTGGTTTGCCTTTTTTTTCTCCCCTCTCTGTCAAAGACTGGCAGCAATAACCCACCCACAAATTTGTGGAGATGACTGATGGATGCGAGTGCTGTTGAATCCCCAGAGAAAGCTGAAGCAGCCTGTGGTGGCAAGGAGGGTCAGGAATCACAACACTGAATGTCAGGTCATCTATTGTCCCGTTGTGTGAACAGGTCACCTCAGGAAGAGGCATTCACAGCAGCAAAGCTTAAAAAAGCTAACAAAGGAGGAGCACCCACACTGGTACTTACTGCACTACACAGGAGAGTAAGTGAGCAGCTTTTAACTTGTAATCCTTGGAAATGCAAAATATGACATTTGCACATTGGAGAATTTAGAGTGAAGGATTGCCTAGAGTTTCTCTGTTTTTGACCCATTCTATAATTAACTGCAATATAAAATGTGTTCCAAAATAATTGCAATCAGGTTAGAAAATGTCAGTTGCTCACCTGTGCATCCTAAAGAAGTGTCTGGGTTGTGCTTTTAAAGCTACATGAAAAGAAACTCAGCTAGAACCTTTTGCAATTCAAAATATTTAGCTGAATGACAAGAAAACCAATCCTTGGTTTATTATTAGACATGATAAAAGATTTCTGAACATACTGGATGTTCATATTTTTCTTCCGCTCTTTTAATGCAGTGCTACTCTGAAAAATGACTTTGTCAAAAAAGTAGCTGAAGCTTTTAAAGTGAGAGGTAGTTGTGGAGATGCAACACAAAATGCCTTGAAGCGGTCTAAAGCTTGGAGATGTGTGCTCTGCTCTTTCTCATTTCCACACCCTTCAAGTATGGCATCAAGTCTGATGTCCAAAAATCGAGGTGCTCAGAATCATTAGTCTCCCCTGAAAATCTGAGCCAGCTTCTCCTTGCTCAGTGTATCTGTCCTTGGTGCACAACCAGTTAAAAACAAAGGCTTATTTCAGACCCTGAAATAAGTTTTACTGGTCCCATTAGCTCCAGAGCATCAACAAAGCAGTGGAAGGGTGAAGTGAATGAACTGGCTTTTTGTGTATGCGTAATCTATTGAGCACACTGCGAAATAGATGAACGACTACTGCTTTTGACTGTGGAGGCTCCTGGTCCTGCCCTTAGCATCAACCAAGACACCAGCTATCACACATCACGAGCAGAATTGCTAAACTCCTGATGGATACCTCAGTGGAAATTTGCTGACAATGGCAATTATTTGCTTCAGAACCCAAAGGCCAAACCGAAACCACATGGCCAGCAGCTCCCGTCCCTAAAGAGATGTGGATGCTAACAGCCTCCCTTCCCAGCTCTGAAAGTCAGGGCAAAGAAACTAAAAAGTGTGATTGTCCGGGAAAGCAGGGGGTATCCCTGACTTTAGGTGGAGGGAACCAGCATCCTAGGACATGCCATGAATCGCATTCACAAGGCAATTAAAAGCAGTCCATGAGACCTGCTGGAAATTCATTACTCATGACGATGTGTGAAAAGGAACAAACAACTGATTCACCAGGAGCAGACTGCTAGTAAGGCAAGCAGCTAAGGAAAAGGAACCCTTTCACTTGTAAAGGGAGCACTTTTGATGCAGGATTAGTAAGATATAATAAACATAGCACTCCAGAACGGTATTTTGTCAGACAATTTTCAGAACTGAATCACATGGTAAGTGGCATGCTTAAGCAGATGCTGGGCAAAATCAAATTAGGGCTGGATTAAAATGGGGCTTTGAAATTATTTTAGTGGTTCTTATTGATTAGGAAATGATATTTTGTAGGACAATATTACGTATAATCAAAATGCAGTCATAAAGAAAAAGATATTACTGAGAAATGGTCTTTTATCTTTACAGTAGTTAGTGAAGAAGACTAAAAAGAGTAAAAGTAAGCATCTTTTCCCAAGCATAGGATACTGCTTTCCCTTAATTTTAAGTTATCAAAAGTAAGATAATTTATTCAAACCACCAAGAGCTGTACTCCTCTCCCTTCTTCTGTGTATATTTCTATTGATATAGCTGTGCAATTTCATGCTACTATCTTAAATATTTTTCTGATTTCATTTTAGCAGAGAGGTGCTAAATTCTGTTTCATCACATCTTGTACTCAACAGTCATGTGCTGGATGTATTTGGCTTAATTTTATTAATTTTGAATAATTAACGCTCCAAATCTGGAAGATTTCCCAGGTTACAAATCCACTTAATAGGTGCCTCAGCAAAGGCAGCTCTGATTCGCAGGGACAGTATCACATAGGACGGATCCCTGTGCAACCCCTTTCTGTATGTGTGCTCTTGTACCCAGAATTTCAGCTGGCATTCCATAGATCATATTTACCCGCTGAGGAGGAGAAGATATGTCCTCTGATGAGGGAATCCCAGGAATTGACCCATTATGGGAATAATGGTGGGAAAAACACAGGCAGTGGCATAAGTTACTACGTTCAAACAAGGGAAAAGAGATGGTTGAAACTGGCCTGAGAAAGATGGTCCACCTTGCACCGGGAGAACCAATGGTTTTTGCAGATTGCTAGCAAAAGAAAGGTCACAGAGCAAAAATGCTGGTAAAAATGAATTCTGAACTTTCGGAAATTGTTCGTCTAGATGGGTTCTACTCCCTTCCCTCAAGTAGTATGAAAACATCTCATTCAGTAGGATAAAAATTGTTTCATTTTGATAATAGCTGAACTATGTGATTTATTATCAAAATTATATGCTGGATACATGTGATAAAGGAGGTGTGTAAATTCAATATTATCATGCATATTTTATTATGCCACGCAAGTTGAAATGAACAGAACTGGAAAAGTAGAAACAAAACACATTCACATTATTGAAATGAAACATTCATGCCTTATCAAAACAAAACAAGAAAATAGAAATGGTTCATTTAAACATTTTCCTGTCAAAAAAATAAGCTGAAATTGACATCCTCCCTGAAATGTTTTGATTTTAAAAACATTTCCTTCTTTGCTGGGAAAAAGTGTTCTGCAAAAAAAAAGTCTACCTGCCCTCATTGCCATATACACGCAATCTAGCACTGATGAGAATTTTTTTCTAAAATGGAGATCAGTCCTGAGGGATATGACTTGTTCCAAGCCTCTCTACTCCAATTTGGCGATGCCGGCTGAGGCGCTAGCAGCGTCCTCGCGAGAGGTGATGCGCAAAATGGTACACCTGGACCAGTCAGGTTGTGTACCCAGCAGGTCCTTTGCAAATAGCACAAGAAAGGATCTGAGCATAATGTAATGGGAAATTAAAATGACTGCAGGTGAAAGCATTTTAACTGCTCTGAAACTAGCTGATGCTAGTGAGCAGAATATTTTAACATCCACTCAAAAATACATTGCTTTCAAGTTATGGAAAGGCTGGGAGCCCGTTTCAAAGCCCTTGGCCTGTTGGTTTCCATTTCCTGACTTTAAAGGACTTTGCACCCTAAGAAAACAGGATAAAAACACGCATGTTTTTTTATGTGATGCTTGTTCAACCTGCTGCTCCCTTGAAACTGGTCTTCCCCAGTCACATCCTACCAGCCTGGATTCCCCTCCCCTTGGCCTATTAACACCATATAACTATATGTTGTCAAACATATGTTTGAACATGCAGGCAGAATGTCTGAGAGAAAAAATCACTCTGCTTCCCCCAAGGATAAATTTTTCCCAAATTCATCCAGAGAAACAAATTTGACTGAATAAAAATAAGCAGGAGTGCTCTTTGTATGATCTCCATAAATTAGTTTATTTCACACCACTTAGTGCACTTCAGGAACAGGAAAGATGCATGTGCTTTCCTGTCCCTCTGAGGGGGCTTGTAGCTATAATTAAGAGGGTATTATTGCTGAAGTCTAATTACATTCTTTAAAGTGCTCTGATAAGAGCACACAATGAACTGTTTTTAAAACCTGATTCCACCACTGGCCTTGTTTTCCACGCTAAAACCAGCCACCAAACAAAATTTGGTGAAAGCAGATTTCACATAACTTTTTTACTGTTCTTCCCAGTAGGAAATGCAATGGGACGGAGGACAGGAAGAGAAGTAGGCAGAATTTTAAATGGATTTTTGTGCAATTGAACCACCTTTTGGTGGTTTGGTTTTTTTGGTTTGTCTGTTGGGGTTTTATTCCAGTTAAAGAGCTTTCTCATTTTAGTAACAATGGCTTACATTTCTACTACACTCTCAGTAGGGGCCAGCTGGGTTCATTGCTTGCTGATCCTCATCTGATCACTGCCATCGAAGTCTTCTTTGACCCCTCTTTTGTGTCCGCTAGTGTGATCAGACGGTGAGCAGTTTGAGGCCAGGGCAGCATGCCTCCTTGTTATCCTCTAGCACATAGCATATGAAGACTTTACCCCCGACCAAGGTTTCCAGACACACATCAGAGTACGATAAGTAATTTATACAGCATTTGCCATCCAGATGGATGGTATTCTGCATGTTCATGTGCTTGAACACTAATTCTTTGCATGCATTTTTCTCAGACGTACCCAGGGAGTGTACTGCAGCTTACCTATATTTTCTCTTCTTTTTTTTTTTCCTAATGAAATGGTTTTTTTGACCTTTAAACACTAATGAAGGCAGATGACAAAGTGCACAAAATGTTTGTCTTAATTGTTTCGGGTGATGTGACTTCACTATGAAACTTCTTTCAGAAGCTTAATTACCCCCAGTGCTACATTTACAGCAAAGGGAAGGTATCAAATGAGACAATGAAGGGAGTTCAGTGGTTTTGATCTTATTTTCTGAATTCAGGCGATCTCACGCTCTCGCCATTTATTAATACAGATCATTTCCTCCCATTTCTCACAATTGAATTGAGTCGCTGTTTGCATGCTGATGGGGCAAGTAAGTGGGGAGTTGCATTCGTAGCCACCTGATAATGGATGAGAGCCATTCATTCAGAGGCAGGCAGTTCCTCTGGAGGCCCTGCGACTTGGCAGAATATATTACATTTTTCCAAGATTATTGCACAGCTAATGATTAATATTGCATGCTCTAATGGCCTTTTCAAGGACTGAGAGCGGAGCGGGGAGGGGGGGGGGACGACTAAGGGATAGCCTCAGAAGACTAATTTCTTATTTGCATGTTGTGATAGAAATGCATAATTGCAAACAGCATTTTGTAACTTGCCAGTATAAAGAAAGGGAAGCCAGTGAGCAATGTGTATCCAGAGGAAATATGTCTTCAGTTGACAAAACCAGCAGAGCCCTGTTGAAATCAATGGGGCTTCGCTGGTTTGCACAGAATCTATGCCAGAAAGCTTACTAGGGAGGTGCAGCAGAGAACTACCATAGGTAAAGCAGTAGTTTTAGCAGGATGGGGAGATACAGACCCTAAATCAAGGCCGGATTGTGGTGTGGATTTTACAGGAATACGCAACTGGAAGAAGAAGAAATTAGGTGCTGTCTGCTCTGCAGTAGCAAAGGAGTGTGCTGCACTCAGTCTGAATGGGAGAGGTGAGGAAGAGCTGGTGGGTCTCTGCCATGGGCTGTAGGGAGTGGACAAAGAGTGTCAGCTGGTTTAGGGTGGCTTTGAAATGTGTTAAAGATGTGTCTAAGACTTCATTGGCCTTCGTAGTCAGCAAAGAGCTCTGCAAAACCCATAGCCAGGGGAAAAGCTGTAGCAGAGTTGAGTGGTGTAGGTGTAAGAGAGGGTTGTTTAGATCATTTCTCAGCCCTTGCCTCTCTGGTGCAGATTGGATCATGTTTTGGCAGTGTCCCAAAGCAAAGCTTTGTGCAAATGCCCCCACATGACTGGACTGGCTTTGGATGGACGTTGGATGGGCTCTGTGCTCTATATGGCTACAGCAGCAACATTTTTGTAACGTGTCTTCTACCTTTCAGGCACAAGAACTTGAACCAAATTCAGATGTGAGCCTAAATAATGTGAGAAAATTTCTAAACTGGTTCACCTCCCCCTTCTTTAGCCTTTCCAGGAGCTGTGCTGTGAGCACTTTTGGCTAGCTGTATATATCATGACTCAAAGTCTGAGGAGCACATCCAAACTGAAACTGATTCCCCCTCTATCCACTCATGTGTCCTCCCAGCTGTGCTAGCTGCAGACAGGTTGTGCTGTTCCTGAGATGCACAAGTTTTTGATGCCCCCTTGTTTTGGCCACTGATTTCTACGCATATTGGGCTTTTGCTTCTTCTACTCCCTTAAATTTGTATACTGCTCCAAGCGACGTTCCCTCTAGGATGATACTGCCAATGTTTTCCGAACTGTCAGAGGGAGAAGGGGTGTGTGTGTGTGCTGTGCTGGTGGTCACTTGGGTCTGTTACAAAGAAATACAAAGGCTTCATGCAGTGCTTACTATCCTTAAGAGATCAGCCTAAATTACACTTAATGTATACAACTGGGATGAATTATTTCCTTACCAATTCCCTCCTATCCAGGTAGGGTTTGGTAACATCTAAACATCTGAGCATCATCATTTATGCTTCACCTGTGCTGCCAGCTCTGAGATGAATGCAAGGCCAGGGAAAAGTAGCCCAACTCTTGCACTTCTTGGTCCTGGCTGAGTTCACTCTTGGCTATACAAGTAGACTCCTGATGGGACTTTTCTTTGTCCAATTTTGCATTTGTTGCATGACAAGTGTATTTCTGCAGGGGTCTGCCTAAATATGATTCATATCCTCCCAGGCTTCATCAAAGCAGATTGCCTAAAGCAAAAAAAGATGCTCAAATATTTTTGTCGAACAAATACGGTAAGGTCACTATACTCGTGAAAAGATGTTCAGTGAGGGCTGGGTTTGGGTTTTGGATTTTTTTTTTAATTAAACCTTCTTTTTTTTTAATGCTGTGGGTCCAATTTTGTCATAGAACTATCAGTCTGGAAATGCATCTTTTTGTATTAGATGCTTAGCTTATTCACTAGTTTATTGTCCCGGAAAGGATGCTGAAAACTTAAGACACTATCAAAAAGACCTAGGGAAAAACTGGTTGTAGCATACAATGAGTCGTTGCAGTTTAACCCCAGTTGGCAAGTAAACACCACGCAGCTGCTCACTCACTCTCCTGTTGGGGTGGGGGGGAGAAGCAGAAAAGTAAAAGTGAGGGAACTTGTGCGTTGAGATTATGAGAGGCCGAACATACGCACGGTGGCACTTATTCCATAATACAAAATATTCTTCTATAAACCCCGAAACAGCTCCAAGGGTGCCAGCAGTAGTGTGTAGGTGGCAACAAACACACACACACGCGTTATATGCAATTGTTCTACAAGTGATTCGTGGCAGCCAACCTCTTCCCACTGCCCCCTGCTTTTGTAGGTATTTGGCTGCTGACCATTATCTTGAGAATATACGTTCATCTGACAAAAGTCTAAGTGAGCAAAGGGCTGTGCAATCCTCTGTATGCCCCAAATTCAAGAGGCTACACTGAGATTTCTGTGTAGCTTTTCACAGAATCACAGAGTCACAGAATGGTTTGGGTTGGAAGGGACCTTAAAGATCATCTAGTTCCAACTCCATTGCCCTGGGCAGGGACACCTCCCACTAGACCAGGCTGCTCAAAGCCCCATCCAGCCTGGCCTTGAACACTTCCAGGGATGGGGCATTTACAGCTTCTCTGGGCAACCTGTTCCAGTGCCTCACCATCCTCACAGTAAAGAATTTCTTCCTGATATCCAACCTAAATCTACTCTCTTTCAGTTTGAGGCTGTTACCCCGTGTCCTATCATAACACTCCCTGATAAAGAGTCCCTCCCCATCCTTCCTGTAGGCCCCCTTTAGGTACTGGAAGGCTGCTATAAGGTCTCCCTGGAGCCTTCTCTTCTCCAGGCTGAACAACCCCAAGTCTCTCAGCCTGTCCTCATAGCAGAGGTGCTCCAGCCCTCTGACCATCTTCGTGGCCCTCTGCTGGACCCGTTCCAACAGGTCCATGTCCTTCCTGTGCTGAGGACTCCAGAGCTGGATGCAGTATTCCAGGTGGGGTCTCACCAGAGCAGAGCAGAGGGGCAGAATCACCTCCCTCAATCTGCTGGTCACGCTTCTTTTGATGCAGCCCAGCATGCGGTTGGCTTTCTGGGTTGTGAGCACACATTGCCTGCTCATGTTGATCTTCTCATCCACCAGCACCCCCAAGTCCTTCTCCTCAGGGCTGCTCCCAATCCATTCTCCACCCAACCTGTATTTGTGCTTGGGATTGCCACGACCCACGTGCAGGACCTTGCACTTGGCCTGGTTGAACTTCATGAGGTTCACACCAGCCCACCTCTCGAGCCTGTCCAGGTCCCTCTGGATGGCGTCCCTTTCCTCCAGTGTGTCGATTGCACCACACAGCTTGGTGTCATTGGCAAATTTGCTGAGGGTGCACTCAATCCCACTGTCCATGTCACCGACAAAGATGCTAAACAGCACTGGTCCCAGTACTGACCCCTGAGGACCGCCACTCATCACTGTTTTCCACATGGATATTGAGCCAGTGACTGCAACCCTTTCAGTGCCACCATCTAGCCAGTTCCTTATCCACCGAGTGATCAGTCCATCAAATCCACGCTTTTCCAATTTAGAGACCAGGATATTGTGCAGGACAGTGTGAAATGCTTTGCATAAGTCCAGGTAGATGGCGTCGGTTGCTCTCCCCTTATCTACCAATGCTGTGGCAACATCATAGAAGGACACCAAATTTGTCACTTCCTTCTTCCCCCAGCTTTATATACTAAGCATGATGTCATATGGCATGGAACATTCCCGTGGTCAGCTGAGGTCAGCTGTCCCAGCTGTGTCTCCTCCCAACCTTTTGTGCACTCCCAGACTACTTGTTGGTGAGGTGGTGTGAGGAGCCTTGTCTGCTTAGCAACAACCAAACCACTAGTGTGCTATCAACACCATTCTCATCGCAAATCCAAAACATTGCACTATGCCAGCTACTAGTAAGAAAATCAATTCTATTCCAGCTGAAACTACGACTTGAATGAACACCAAAAGTTAGTGGAGAAACCCATATACCCTGGGACCCTTGGCTTCCTGATAATGTTTCTGTATAGCTAAGCTTGAAAATATTTTTTTTGTTGTTTTTTAAAAATCCACATGCATGAATTGATCACTCTGAGACTGTTGAGTTTACATCAAGGGTAGGACCGTAAACTGGGAACAGTGTTGGCTCACTTCCTCACCATCAATTATCTGGCAAATATGTGGGAAGAGTGAACACTTTCAATAGAAGTTAGATGGGTGAATGGGGGTGGAAAAGGTCACATTCCAGGTGATTTATCTGCAGGAAATAATTCATCTACTTTGTAAAACCACTTCTGCATCTGTCCCTTTGATTGCCAAACTATTAATTCTTTCTAATACAACAGAGAAATGCTTATTTGAAGAAACAAAATAAAGACCTGTTACAGTAGAGCAGAAGGCAGATAATTTAAGCATAGAAAAGCTGTGATGTCATGGGAGATGTACAGAAGCATTCCTTTCTTCCTTTGTCCTTCTCCCCTTTGTGGGAACGAGCCAAACCTTAATAGCAAATGTGTTACTTCAGTTTCTAAGTTAGCTATTTGGGAAGGGGTTTTGCACTGTTGGGTGTCTGCCCCAAAATCAGGATTAAGTTAAAGAGATATTAAAATTAAGGGGAAGGAGGGCATAATACAGCTTCCAAGGTGGGTCTGTTCTGTGCAGATCAATAAAGAGGCTTTGTCGGTGTCTGATCACTGGCAGTATTGCACGAGGGAGGAGTGCAGGTCCTCTTCCGACCAATACTAGCAAACTGTGAACAGTACACATTCTTTTGTACTGCATTTACATAGCTTAATGGAGTTTTAAAAGGTCAAAATCCAAGCAGTATACACTTTGGAGCTGTGAACTACATACAATTGTGTTGCTGCATTCTTAATTGCATCTTCAGAGCGGTGGGGGTTTTTTTCTTCATTTTCTAAACTATGGAGCTCTTGGAGATGAGAACTGCCTCTTTTCAGATTTATGAGTTACCATGGGGACAACAGACCCCACAACTCATCCGGCAAGAATGCTTTTAAACCTCTGTCCTCCTTTGCAGAGAAGGTAGTTGTAAATGGAGTAAATGTTCATCACCCCAGTACTAATGACATTGGATAGCATTTGTTTCAGAGTTAGAGGAAAAGAGTGCAAGGAATGGTCCTGGTGGATAATTAAAGACTAAGGTTTGGGTTTCTGTGCACTAAAGCAACCTCTGTTTTATGTTGGTTATAGTAAAAGCTAGCTGAAACATGCTGAGCCTTGTTTTAGACCATGGCTTGGCACCATAAGACCTTTAACGCGCCCTCATGCTGTTACCTCTGGAGGGAAAGGCTTAAGCTAGGCAATCACCAGAGGACAGAGCCACACATACTGACTTAGAGTATAAAGGCATCAACTACTTTAAAGAGCAGGTGTGCAATGTCCTGTGTTTGCTGTGACTGATCAGGTCATCCTAGAGTTGAGTACACATTGTCTTTTAAACCCTAATTATGGGATGTGTTGTCCTTGCCAAATGACCATGTCCAGCAAGAATGGCACTGCATACAGCAAAATCCCACTCAGCTCTATCAAGTTCTTTCTATCAACTCTTTCCCTGGGCCTAAAACATCTGGTGTATGAGCTAGTAATGAATCAGCAACTCACGTAGATAGGATGTTAGCTCATATTCGTTCTTGACAATAATCATTAACCTTGTAATTGATTTAGTTCAGCACGGTCTATGCATAGACTACACTATCAGCTCAGAAAAGTCTGCCGTGAAGACTCTACAGCAAGTCAGACAAACCCCCGAGTTATCCCAGTAGGTCTGACAAAGAGATACAGTGACAGAGAGGGCCTGCTGCGTTGTTCATTCCCTTTTCAGCAGTCCCTCACCCCCATAGATTTCTGCCATGGTCAGAGCACAGGTTGCACGTAGGCAGTTGGTGTTGGTCTTTCTCTATTTTTCAAGTAGAAATGAAAATGTGTGCATTTATTACCAGTTTCTCATGACTTGTTGCTTGCTGTTAGAGAATCAGTCAGTGGGATTTCAGCTGTTTATAGTATCTGATCATTTAGGTCACTGACAAATTAATAGTTCATTTCAGCTGCAGGGTTTCGATTGTGTTACTTTGATGACTGTGGGAGCAAAAGGCTGCTTTGTCTTTCTTCAGGAAATATAGGCTGGCTCCTCAGTTCAGGATTTTGACAAATTATCCACAATTTATATGGAGGGTCTTTTGCATCCCTTGCAACTTTTTACTGGCTTTGATGCAGAAAATGGGTTCCTTCAAGTGTTTTTCCTCAGGGAGAAACTGGCTTGGGAACAGTCAGTGGAGAATAAGCTGGTTTTGCAGCAAGTCTCAAGCAGCTACATGGGAATAACCATCCTGCTTAATTTCACCATGCTTTTGGAGAGGTATGTGGCTTCCCAGCAGAGCTCATTGCGCATTTGCTATGTCAGGGCTCAGCCACACAACCCTGATAATGCAGCTTATCAATATACTGTGAGTCAGCTGAGGTGCAGTAGCTGCCTATGCAACACCCATAGACCCTGCCAAAGGCAATGTAATGTAACTTAACTTAATTCTTATTCCTTGCAGGCTAAATGAAATCATTTTATTGCATCGGCCATTGGCTAAAAACATGCACACGAGGTTTTCTTTGCAGCTCTGTCCGTACACGGTGTCCTGTTAAGGGGTAGTAAATTGAACTCTAGATTAGATCTTCCCAAACTACTTCTTCAGCATATTTTGCAACAGATGTCACAAGGAATTTTGTTCTGTGACATGCAAGGTTTCTTGGTCTAATGCATTACTCCGTAACCTCCTGCTCTAACCAAATAAAATGTGCATTTCATTTTGTGGGAAATGGTGGACAGATGTTTGATGTGAGCTTGCAGGGTGATCCAGGTGTTGAACCGTATCAGTGTTGGTTAAATATGTTGCTGGTTTATTTTTAACTTTATAGCAGTGGAGTAGAACAGAGCTAGCAAAAAAAAAAAAAAAAGAAAAGAAAAAAGGAAAAAGCTGGGGAGGGTGTGAAGTATAGCCATACAAGTTTGTTTGGTTTTATGGTTTTTTTTAAGACCAGATGAAATGAGAAGGAGGCAAGGGGTGACAAAGGAAGATAACTGGAGGAAAGAGGTTTGTGGACTCCTCATTAACTCACCTTTCATTCATTCCCACCATTGGACTCCCACTACCCTGACTACACCGGGGGTCTGGGATGAGTTGATCCTGGCTGGACATCAGGTGCCCACCAAAGCTGCTCTGTCACTCCCCTCATCAGCTGCACAGGGGGAGAGAAAATAGAATGAAAAGCTCGTGTGTCAAAGGACCGGGACACCACTCAGTAAGTACCATCACAGGCAAAACAGACTCGACTCGGGGAAAATTAATTGAATATATTGTCAATTAGAAGTCAGAGTACGGTAATGAGAAATAAAAACTAAATCTTAAAACACATTCCCCCCACCCCTCCCTTTTTCCCAGGCTTAAGTTTACTCCCAATTTCTCTACCTCCTCCCTCCAAGTGACGTAGGGGGATGGGGAATGGGGTTTGCAGTCAGTTCATCACACGTCTCTGTTGCTCGTTCTTCCTCAGGGAGAAGACTCCTCACACTGGAATGTGGAATCCTCATGCTGGACTCCTGCTCCAGCATGGGGTCCCTTCCATGGGGTGCAGCCATTCAGGAACAGACCACTCCAGCGTGCATCCCCCATGGGGTCACAAGTCTTGCCAACAAACCTGCTCCCACGTGGGCTCCTGCATCCCACATGAGTCCACAGGTCCTGCCAGGAGTCTGCTCCAGCACAGGCTTCCCACAGGGTCACAGCCTCCTTCAGGCATCCACCTGCTCCTGTGTGGGGTCCTCTACAGGCTGCAGGATGGATATCTGCTCCACTGTTAACCTCCATGGGCTGCAGGGGGACAGCTTGCCTCACCATGGTCTTCACCACAGGCTGCAGGAGAATCTGTGTTCTGGCGCCTGGAGCACCTCCTCCCCTCCTTCTTCACTGACCTTGGTTTCTACATAGTTGTTTCTCTCACTCCTCTCTCCTGGTTGCTGTCATACAGGTTTTCTCTCCCTTCTTAAATGTGTTCTTACAGAGGTGCTACCACCATACATGATGGGCTTGGCCTTGGCCAATGGTGGGTCTGTCTTGGAGCCAGCTGGCATTGGCTCTATCGGACATGAGGGAAGGTTCTAGGAGTTTCTCTCAGAAGCCACCCCTGTAGCCTTCCCGCTACCAAAACCTCGCCACGCAAACCCAGTACAGGGTCCTAAAGGAGGCTGTAGCACTAGGGCATGGCTTATGTGCCTCTGGCCTATTCTTATGGGACCACAGGGAAACGCCCACTGTAGCTCCTTACTCCTCTTCCCCTTTTTCTCTCCTGTTGATAATGTGATATATTTTGCCAAATACAATGAAGAATTGGTGTGCAGAGAAGCAGGTAGGTTACCCCTTCTGCTGGGACATCTAGGCTGGCTTTTCAACCAAGGCTGGAAGGCATCTACTCCTGCTGGGTGCAACTCTCTTCTAGTTCTTCCTTTCCCAAATCAGGATGAAACTTCTCATAAGCTCAGTGAGAACCTGGTGGTGCCAGTGCCAAGAACTTTTCAATGCCTCTCCTTTGCAGGCCATACAAGGGAAAAAGGATGTCACTGCAAAAAAAATTTTTTCTGTTGTCAAGCTGCTGGAGCTTCAAAGGAGTTCCTTACTGTCTGTGCTTTCATGCAGTTTGATGCCTGTGCTCATGGGGTTTATGTATTAATGCTGCTTGCAGGCAGTCTACAACAGTTATTTAGCTCATTCCACATAGGGCTAAAACCCCCTAAGAAATATAAGACCGTTAGTTACTCTGGCTTAATTCTGCTCAAAAGACCATCTCACAGGATGAGAGTAGAGAGCTCATTAGTTCCTTAGGTCCATGAGATGGCAGGAATTAAGACATGTTGCTCTGCAACCCTCAGCACTATAGAGAGGTAAAGGTAAGAAATGGCCTTTTCTGATCTGTTCTTAGCAAAAAATAATTTTCTAAGCACAAAATAGAAAATATTTCTCTCCTGGTACTTCTGAAAAGTTGGACTTGATGATTTTAAAGGTCTCTTCCAACCAAAATGATTCTATGATTCTATGAATCTATGAAAATGACTAGTGGAAGTCCTGAATTAATGCAATGTAATGAAAGGCAACAGAGCAGTGTAACACATGTCCTCAAATGCCCTTCCAGCAACTTTTTGGAGATCCTAAAATGCTGAAGCTCCAAGCCTCTTAATGTCAACTTCAGCTTCAAAACCACCCCTATTTTGACACTTAAAATGTCAGGTTCTTGCCATCATCTAGCTGTGATTGTGCCATGCCATCATGTCTGAGAAGAGATGGCACATTTCATTCTAAAGACTGCCTTTAATCTACTTACAAAATATATGGGTTTTTATCCATTAAGCTATGCTCTGCAATCAGAGCTCTTCAAGAGAAATTTTATTTTTTAATCAATGTTTTGCTCCAAGGACAGGAAGAGTTCAAATAAGTGAACACTCTACTGCTCCTAGATGTCTCCATGTCATCTCCTCTGAAACAAAAGCAATGGGTCTGAGTCATCTTTGCAGTATTCCAGTTTTATGCTGATATCAATGAAGGTAAACAGGATGAAAACAGAGTAATGCAGCAGTGAATTATCTCAGCAAAAACTTGGGGTCTGCATCCACCTCTGCAATGCTCCATGGAGTACATTGCTGATTAAACTATGTGTGTCATTGCTACCTTAAATTAGTTTTCAGAACTACATGAGGGATAACTTCCTCCTGGTTTTCCTGGGATAGCAAGAAAACGGGAGACTAAAGGTGCGGTATTGTCCTCATTTATTTTTAATATTTTTTTTCCCTGTGATTTATTATCTGAGACGCTGGATTTTCCCGAGAGCTGCAATTCTTTGACGCACCTATTCAATAGCACCATTTATTCATTTGGGCTGAGAGATCTGAGTTTACAACATCTGATGTTACAGTGAAGTTCTTGCAGGTTTAGGGAGTTTGTGAAGTAGGTATTCCTCTCCTGTTAAAAGAATTCTGCTTTCCATGGAGAAAATTTCAGGAACATCTTAGTGTCTGTGTTTTGTAAGCACCTTATTTTTATCAATGCCTGTTGAAAATCATGTAATGGTTTCATATTCTGAATATTGTTTTTTCTGTCTACAAAGGTCGAGGGAGCGATCAGGAGTTATCACATTGCCAGAAGGTATTAAAAATACAGAGGGTATTGAAAAGGGCTCAGTGTAACTACTAGCAGCATATAAAAATGAATAATGTTCAGCTTAATAGTTCTGATGTTGTTTTCATTAGCCTTATCTATGAAAGCTAGAGCAACTGCCTGCCCTGCCAGTTAGCTCTCTCATCTAACCCGACTCACTGCTATTTGTCCTCTCGGCTTGCCCTGGCTTCAGCTTCAATCCCCAGCCTTCCCCAAAGTATCCTGACTTCCAGTTAAATGGGGGGGAAGGAAAAAGAAGAAAAAACAAAAACAAAACCAAAAAAACCCAAAAACAAAACCAGCCTAAAAAAAAACCCAAAAGTGTCAGGAAACTGTTGGAGTCACCTGTGCAATGCTCACGTCATGCAGAGAAATGAGGTTGTTTAGGAGCTTATGTACGGGTTGTGCTCATTCAAAGATGCTCACATGTCCAGCCCATGAAGCATGTTGATCTAAAATCTCTGCCTCTGAACAACAGAGATGATGTAAATTTCAATGCAAAATGACTGGGAAATGCAGCCAAATACCACTTATATACTGATTCATTAATCACCAGTGCAGTCCACCAGTATCACAAATCTATAGCAAAAGTGACTGTCAATTTTTCCCAAATGGCACAAAAATTATGAATGTGGTATTCATAACGTCTCCAAGTAAGTAGTCCTGAGACTGGTGAACATGGGAAGAAATACGAGTAGTTTCTGGTTAAATCTCTGCACCAAATATTTAGTTAGACATCTTATTGCAATGTATATGCCTGATAAAATGGATCACAGGGTGTGAGTAGATGACACAGAGCATACTGTCCTCATTGCTCAGCTTGAGAGACACACAGGAAGGTTATTTGGGTTAGAAACTGAGTGAAGCAATCAGCCAATGATTGGGGAACTGTGTGTTCTTATGTGCTGTCAAACCAAATCTAACCTGCTAAAACTACAAGCAGGGCAGGCAGTGATCTTGCCTGTTAATTCAGTGCCCCTGCTGATGACAAGACACTACTAAAATTCTTTATCTCATCCAAGATGCAATTTTTAAAAAAATATAAACAGAACCCAATCTTCTAAATGAGGGCAAGCCCTAAAAGAAACCCGGGTATTACACTGGGAAATGTTAAGAAACCTTAGTTGAGACAGCACAGATATTTAAAGTGGAGCTTTCTATACCTAGATATAGTTACCAACAGTTACAACAGTCAACGTGTTACCTAAAGCCTTATAGTGTATGTTAGTATGCTTTTTACTGTAGAAAATATATAAATATGGTCCTTCTCCCTGAGTAATGGAAACAAATGATTTTAAGCATGAGATTAAAGTTTTGGTTTTATACATTCTTGAGATTTTTTTTTTTCTCCTTGAGGGGGCCTAGTTGTGTTGTGGTCAGGTTTTTTTAAATACAGGTGGTGTTACCCATCTTCTGGAACTTAAAAAGAGAAAATGACCTGGAACAATGGAGTGTAACCTGACTATTTTCATTTCCAAGTCAAACAGGAAGCAAATTTTAATTGACTGCAAGTTACCTACATTTCTAAAAAATCTTTTTATTTGAATAATGCATCTGTTGTTAACACTCATTATCGGTTTTTGTTTTAAAATGTAGATTTGACTCTTTTGACCTGGGAGTTCCTTCTGAAGTCTTCAGTTTCAATTTGGCCGTCTTCGTGTCTGCATTGAGGAAGGAACATAATGGCGAAAACAGGCTTTGAAAAACCTCTCAGTCTTGGTTTTCTGCCCAATGATACACTAGAGGACTTGGCTATATGAATGTGTATGTTCTGGAAACATCAGAGATGAAGAGAAATGGAAATCAGCGCTACATTTAGAAGAGGTTTTCCTTCCCTTCAAAAACGCTGCTGTAATATGATCCCCATTTGTTATCGTGCCAGTCAGTATGTATAGGCTATGTCTAGTCTACTTCAACTGGCAGGTCTGAAGAAGGCCTCATACACCAGAGCTATCAAGGCTCAGCTCCTCAAATCTTCATTGAATTGAATTTGATGGATCAGTAATCTCATCTGCTTTTGCAATCCCGTCTGCTTTTGCAAATAGTAAAACTGGAGCCTCTCTAGAAGTATTTTTGAGCTAACGTATGCCTGACCTGTCGACAGTGGGGTCACCTCTGTAGATGGCGTAGATAGCATATATGGAGTAGATGGCATAGTTGGAGGCAGCTGGGGCAGCCCTTTGGTGTTTTGTTCATGTCTAAATAGCGGGTTCGGGCAACATCATAATTTCCCACAGAACCTGTCCAACAGAAGATTGCTATTTTCACATGAATTTATCTTATGGATCCAGTGGCAATATTCACATGAAGCGTTCACCGTATGTGTGTGTGGATGGTAGGGAACACTGCTTTTAAGACAAGAAGGAAAAGTGGTGGATGGACAGAGAAGGTTTTAAGATATAGTTTTTTTCCCCATGGGGAAGAACGAATCTTCATTTTGGTTATATTTTCTTTTAAAAAAAAACCCCTTAAACTTTATAAAATTCAAATTTTCCTTTCTATCATTTTTTGGCCTCCTTATACCTTTTGAAGTTTATCAGCATATTGAAAGATGGAGGCTTTCAAGTGTTTGATGGCTGAGACTACTTTCACTGAAGTCACTAGGAGCTTCATGACTAATTTTAGTAGGGAGGGGGAAGGTGAGCAATCCTTGCCAGCTGACATCAGACAGGGAGCTGAGTACCTCCACGATTGCTCATCTGTTGACAATTCAAGAGTATTTTGCTATCTTTAAATAGATCACATAAAAGGTCGCTTCTAGACATGCCTCTGAAAACAGGAGGAAACTTGCAAAACATTTCCTTGGCTGCTCTGGTTTTGCTTCTTTACTTGGAAAAACTACCCACAAAAGAAGAGGATAACCAAACACCACAGAAGATAGGAAGCAGTGCTTTGTTTGCTTTAATGCTGGAGCACTCTACAATAAAAAATTATCATCTCCTGAGTCATTCAATACCCATTCTTCCAGTAGCATATACCAAGAGAGCAACTGCACTGCCTGGTGATTATGGTTGTGAAAATAGAGTAAGAAAGCTTTCTTCTTCTTTCTACCCATCTCAGATAACAGGACAGCCATACAATGAGTTGTCCTTGGCTTGAAATGGCTGCTTCTTCCTTCTGGTGAGGAAGATAAAGCCATGGACATCATACTGTGGCATGTGGGAGGCAGAATGCCGCAGGAATAAATGCACTGGCTGCAACCGACGCTGCTGCTGACTTATTGATGCTAGACAAGCATTGCTGGGGCATGGACTTTGAGGTGCAGCAGACATGGTTAAAGGCGGAGAGGGCAAGGGTGTGCTGAGATGGTAGG
The DNA here is from genome assembly GCF_964199755.1 of Larus michahellis. Taxonomy (NCBI): domain Eukaryota; kingdom Metazoa; phylum Chordata; class Aves; order Charadriiformes; family Laridae; genus Larus; species Larus michahellis. The sequence goes on from NC_133900.1 coordinate 25,677,010, forward strand.
CCTGGGGAAAGAGACCAAAGGAAAAGGGACTGTGGGGTCTCCTCTGCCAAGGAGCTGTGGTGCTGCTGGGCTTCCAGACAGAGCATGATGGTTAAGACAGCAGCAGAAACATTCATTAGAATGACTCTTTTAGCTTTTTGGGCAATTAACCCAATAATTATGCCACTTATTTATTATAATAGCCTGCAGTTAATGGATGCTATGCAAGGGAATTAATGACACTAAATTATTTTAAAAATACCCTGAATATGCCATCTTTTTAAATAATAACGCAGAATGTCTCTGTAGGGTGTTCAAACAAGTTGCAGATTGCTGTGTCAGGGCACCCTGCTATCCAGGCGTGCTGACCGCTCTTCAAAAGCCATACTTGCTTCTCAGAAAGTCAAACACACATTAAGGAAAAATATCTCTTGCCACAGGGCTGGGAGCAGGAGCCCAAGGCTGCCATGTGCACTACCAGAGCAGGGATGCTCTTCAGCTCTGTAGCAACCAGTGCACACCGGTCAAGGCCCTGCCTACTGCTTTGCTTCCATCAACAGCAGGGCAATACGTTGCTTGTCTCAGCCTTGGCTTGGTTTGTGTCCTGTCTCTTTGTCAGATATAGATGGTGCCTTTGCCTCCGGGCTGTGGCAGGCCTATTTATGATCTGCTCAGCACAGACTGTCAGAGGCAGTTAAGATACCTTCACCCAAGGAAACGCTACTTGTTATTCCCTTTTTATAAAACAAAGGTCATTTGGACTGAAAATACCTCTGTTCCTAGCTGAAGTGGGGGAGCGCTCTGGAAAACTGTCTGCTGAAGCCGTGTAAGGGCCATGGGCGTGGGGAGGGAGCAGAAGCTGGAAGTTACAGCGGCTATCGCCAAAGCACAGATGATGGTGACTGAGTTTGTGTGGATAAATCAAGAAGTGTAACTCTCCAACCCACAGCCAAGGTTTCAGCTGTCTGATCCAAGGCCCCATTTGGTGCGGCGCAGCTCTGTGACTTCATCTGATTTCACTAATTGCCTTTAAGATGTGAGAAAGTCCATGAGCTAAAAGACATGCAAGACAAGAGAAAGGGATAGTCAGCAGGTCCAAGGATTCAAAAGGAGATACACAGCCTTGACAAAGGTATAAAGCTCTAAGGAAAAAAGCAGGGAAGAAGAAGATGGCAATTTGGCGATGTCAAGCATCAGCGTGCCCTCATGGGGCAACATAGACAATACTTTCCCCACCCACTGTGCTAGAAGGGATGCAGCGGCTGCCTCGTTGGGGTGGTGAATGTGCCCATGTTAGCCCATGCTCGACAGCCAGCAGCAGAGCTGCTTCAGCTGTTGTTTCGTTCCCCTACCCCACTGTCCTTATGGCGCTGGTTGTATTTTGCAATCAAATTAGTCCCCATCTCCAGATCCTTGTTCATGCTGACGCAGTAGAGAGGAACAAGTGACTCAGCGGTGGCAGCTTAGTGCTACACTGCTCTTTTCAGATACCCACAGCCTGCGTTAAGGGCTGAAATGCCATGTGAACCCAAAGTAGCTTTACAGAGATGAGGTTGCTCTCAGCAAGGATACACCTTCGGCATGGTGGTTGTAGAACCTCTGTGCCTCAGGTCAGACCGGGGCAAGGATCTGTGAATTCTGACTCCAACAGTTATGTTAGTACTCAAGTTATGCGTCCTGGCCAACAATGAGTGATTTGCACTGATTCATATGGAGCAACCTGGCTCCTGGGCAGCTGTGTACCTAAAGCTGCAATATTTACTACCTCCATTAACTGCCTCTATATCAAAGGGGCAGGATAGAGCGCACCTTTACGCATGCCTTAGTTTTGTGATGCTGTGCTGTATTTTTAAAGAAGGACAAGCTGTTCTGTTCTACAAAGCAGCACCTACCGAATGAGAGAAACTAGCCACGTACTTAAAATTAAGTGTGTATGCCTGCCTAATGGTGGCTAAGCTCTAATGGACTGAAAACTGTGTAAACCTGACAAATCCAATAAAATAAAGATAATTATGCCTTCTGTGCCAGGCATTTTTAGAACATGAACAATGTGTGTTCAGGAAGAATAAAGCTTCATTGAAACTACAGGGGAAATAATGGCACCGAGTATTCATGGGGCTGTAACAAAATATTGTTTACAGATCTCCACTGGTTGTGAAATTATCTATACTGAAGAAACTGGATGTACTCTAAACCAAAGATTGAAGGAGCATAAAACATGTAATATTGTAGTTACAAGGCACATAAAATCTTATTGGATCTGTGATAAATATTTGTGCCTGAGCAATTTTACTATTTTACAAACTACTTTCCCTGGGGGATGGTTAAAGAATACAAGGACACCCTATTTATCAGTTTTAAAGTCTAGCAGCTCCCAAGACCTATGACAAGGGTGTAATGTACCTGTTCTCGAAAGTGTCAAATTAATTGTTTAGTTTTGTATTGAAAATATTCTTTTTTGATTAAAGCTGCTATCAGTAGATAGATGTATCATCTCTTGAGCTGCATAAATAAAGGCAGAATAGGTCCCTAAAGCGATGCTCTTTTGAAATTGAAACTGTATATTAAAGAAAACTCCCCAGGGGGGATGGGGAGCCTACAGTGCAGAGTTTAATGGAAATAAGGATACTGCATTCGGCTGCAGTACAACAGTTTTGGAAGTTGTCTATGGAACTTGGAATAGGCTGTGTTTACCTGAAACTGCAGGCATGTACTTTGTGAGATTTGGGGATGGGGAAGGAGGGGATTTGAAGCCAGAGATAAGACTCCCTGAGTGGCAATGAAATGTTTTCCTCAATCACGTATTTTAAACTCCATAATGTTCTCATCTGGACAAGTAATTTTTTTTTTTCTTTTAATCTGGCCTTTTATGCATTTATACTAGTAATTTCTTAGGTATTTTTCTCTGTCCCTCATTGATTGTGCCTGGGTTTAGCCTTTTCCCCCTTCTGAAGAAGTTCCCACTTTTCCTCATGTATGAAAGGAATTTAAAATACTAAAACCAAAATGAATCCTCTCTGAAGATTACTTTCTCTTTTCCTACATCATTTTTTTTTTCAAATCTCAAGCTTTCTCCTAGCTCAACTGTCCAAAGGAAGAGCTTACCTTCCCCTTTTTCTAATAGCATCTTATCTGCCAACTTTCTTTTTTGTTCACTAACCAGTATGGAGGTTTACCCTTTGTTCTTCGAAACAAGTATTTCAATCATTCCTCATAGAGGTGCTTGCTAATTACCTTTTGGGTCAAACACTGTCAGGATGTCGTTTGCTTATTCGCATTGAGTCATCAGAGTGGTTTCTGAAGAATTCATTTGTAGGAGAAAGCAGAAGAGGCTACTGAGTCACCATATCTGATCTGCCGCCATTATATTGGGGAGGGCAAACACCTCAGAGCCTGGTGCAAATCTCTGTGCTGCCGAACACCTGGTTGACAGTATGTAAGAAAACAGAAAGATGAGTTAAAATGGTGTCCATCATTGTGCAGCAGCAGTGCAGGTTTGGTGTAGGGCTGATGCTGTGTGATACAAGGAGCTATCAGTATTGCCTCTCTGAACAAGAGAAATTTTCTATCCACCTATTGGGGAAGGAGGGGGTAACATTTTAAGGAACTGATATATCTGCATGGTTTCATGTTGGATGGTGACGAGCAGCAATATTTCAGGGAAGGTGTTTCTGATTCAGAAGAAAAGCCAGCTGAAAACTCTTGGTGGACGAGAAGCTCAACATGAGCAGGCGATACGCACTTGCAGCCCAGAAAGCCAACCACATGCTGGGCTGCATCAAAAGAAGCGTGGCCAGCAGATTGAGGGAGGTGATTCTGCCCCTCTGCTCTGCTCTGGTGAGACCCCACCTGGAATACTGCATCCAGCTCTGGAGTCCTCAGCACAGGAAGGACATGGACCTGTTGGAACGGGTCCAGCAGAGGGCCACGAAGATGGTCAGAGGGCTGGAGCACCTCTGCTGTGAGGACAGGCTGAGAGAGTTGGGGTTGTTCAGCCTGGAGAAGAGAAGGCTCCAGGGAGACCTTATAGCAGCCTTCCAGTACCTAAAGGGGGCCTACAGGAAGGATGGGGAGGGACTCTTTATCAGGGAGGGTTATGATAGGACGTGGGGTAACGGCCTCAAGTTGAGAGAGGGTAGATTTAGATTGGGTATCAGGAAGAAATTCTTTACTGTGAGGGCAGTGAGGCAGTGGAACAGGTTGCCCAGGGAAGCTGTCAATGCCCCATCCCTGGAAGTGTTCAAGGCCAGGCTGGATGGGGCTTTGAGCAGCCTGGTCTAGTGGGAGGTGTCCCTGCCCATGGCAGTGGGGTTGGAACTAGATGATCTTTAAGGTCCCTTCCGACCCAAACCATTCTGTGACTCTGTGATTCTGTGAAAAGCTACACAGAAATCTCAGTGTAGCCTCTTGAATTTGGGGCATACAGAGGATTGCACAGCCCTTTGCTCACTTAGACTTTTGTCAGATGAACGTATATTCTCAAGATAATGGTCAGCAGCCAAATACCTACAAAAGCAGGGGGCAGTGGGAAGAGGTTGGCTGCCACGAATCACTTGTAGAACAATTGCATATAACGCGTGTGTGTGTGTTTGTTGCCACCTACACACTACTGCTGGCACCCTTGGAGCTGTTTCGGGGTTTATAGCAGAATATTTTTTTATTATAGAGTAAGTGCCACCACATATATGTTCAGCCTCTCATTATGCTGAAACTGAAAATGTAGCAAGTGAATTACAGTAAGCTAGACCTAGCCAAAATGACCAAGAACAGACGGTTCTTTTGACTAGGTTGATTTTCAGAGTCGTCGATGGGCACAGCCCCACCAAGGCAGTTTTACCCATCTGCTGCAGTGAGATGATTTGGATGGTGAACATGTTTGGAGGGTTAAATGCCAGGGCAGGAAGATCAGTGCCACGCAGCTGTAAATAACTTCACGGTATCCCATCTACTTATGCATCCTTAACTGGCTGATCACTTTCTATTAGTTATCTGGTCAGGGTTGAGATTAAATTAAAAAGCCTTGCAACCCACTGGGACAGCTCTCACAAGCACACAAGTTTCCAAGCAATTTGGCCACTGGGCCACTCTAGGTAGCTCACAGAGGCAGAGAGGTAAATTCAATTACCAGCCCTCTCACCCATTTCATTTCTGGAACAGTGACTTAAATAAACAAGCAGAGGCATCCATAGGTAAAGTTGAAAGCCTGGATTGAATGATCAGACCTGAAGCACATCACATGGTTTTTATTTTTGTGTTGTGCATCATAGCCAAAACTGGATATTTGTTATTTCTTGACTTGTATTGACACACCTCTGGGGAAAGTCCTTGCTTCTAGCTGCTCTTGACAGACATTTAAACTAACAATTTTGCTGTTATCTTCATAACCAGAAAAGAGTAGCCAGAAAGATAAACAGGAGATCTCTAATCACATCCAACAACAGTCTATCTTTCCTGGTCTCTAAGTAGCCTGAGGAAAGAGCAACTGCATTTTGCATCATGTCCTGAAAGCCATCAGTCCATAGCCGCTAAGGAGTGGTGTGAAAAGCTGGTAGTCCATGCCCAGGAAGCAACTAGGTGTCCAGGCTGGACACTTCTGAACAATGCAATCTGTGTAAGGAAGCAGTTCCTTCCTACATCTCAGTTCTCAGGAGCAGGGAGCAGGTTGGCCTCACTTCTCACAGGTTTAACTTGTGCTATATTTGTGCTTTGTCATATATCTATACTTCTTGCAGAGAAAAGTGTCAAAATCTGAATTCCCCATATTTCAATGTTTATTAATTCCGTTCACTTTTTTAAAGGCAGTAAATAATAAGTCATAAGCTCAAAGAAAAAAGTAATTTTTCAGTTGAAATGTATGCTTTGAGTCAAAATCAAAGGCAGACTGCTAGGCCTACCTTTCATCTGTGCAAAATGTATTACGCCAGCCTAAGTCCTTCCATAATGGAGATGCAGAATTTTCTATCCATTGTCTTCAGCGGGAGAAGGCTGTTTTTTTCAGAGTGCAAAAATGGTTTGCTTTTTGACCTGCAGTGGGCAGACAGGCTTGTACAATCAGTTCTTCGGCTACTAAACTCAACAATCTGCATCAGTTGACACAGTAACAGAAAACAGGCCGGATCCTCCGTCGGTACCTCGGCTCCAATGCAGTCAGTAAAACAAGTCAGATTGCTGTTGGCTGGGGGCCCGACCCCTACCCTTTAAATTGTGCAAAGCCTGAAGTTGAAACATGGTGTTCAGCACTCCCACCCCTTGCTGCAGGAGGGAAGGGCAAGGCTTCTTGGTTTTGTGCCCTTGCTCACCTAGCATCTCTGGGATAAGATTGAGGACCAGTCCTGCTGGTTATTTGCACGCTTAGAGGGAGGGCTGCTTACCATCTTCCCAGTACTGTCTGCAAAGCAGGAAATGTGTCTGTCAAAAATGGGGAAAAACATGAGCGTCATCTGAAGATGATCAACTGCTGGGGCAACACTTTTGTTTGCTATGTGTGTAAACCCAGCAAATACTGACTCCCTGGGCATTTGAGCACGGGGCATCTCCTGTAGCCTACGCACTCCCTGGTCACGTCGCAACCTTGTAGGCAGCCAGGAGTTCACCCATGAAAGCATTCACTGGGACGCCTGGGCAAGCTGAAGCAAAGGCATAGGGTCCAGTATGCCAAGAAAGACATGTTTGTTCAACCCACAAGGTCGTCACCATGCTCTGTCGTGGAGGTGGGAAATGCTGCTGGTCAGGAAGGCGTTACTGAAGAGACAACGTTAACTGTTGCCTTCCCGGGCGCTTGCAGACAAAATGCCCCTTAGGGCTCCAGCTTCTTGCTGACATGGTTACAGAGTCTCATTGGAGTTACATGGCTTCCTTGATGCTAACTTGGCCAAACTTTTAGTGCTTCCTCTGCTCACACTCTTTCCTAAAGCTCTTATTGAAGGGAGGAGCAAATTAGAAAAAGTTACTGTACAGTAAATTATTTTATTGTGACTATTGCTATCACAATCCCACAGGTAGGTCATCGTTCTGTTAAATTTTTCTGGGAAATTTCTTTGATGAGTTAACTTAGTAGGCACTGTTAAAGGCAAGCTGATGGGAGGTCTTGTCCTAAGCATTGCTCTTTCCTGGACAGCAGAAAACAGTTGTGTGGGAACGTAGCAAGAAAATGTGTTGGAAAGAAGGGACTGGGATTTCTTCCCTGCAGAGTATTATGTTCCCATCAGTAATCATTAAGCAGAATATGAGTGTTTTCCTTGGTGCCTTGCAAAATAAAAGAGGGATGTTTTCATCCAGGTTACCAGTGAGAATAAAGGAAGATATGATCATAGCCACCAGTTTTTGAGAACACCTACAACAAGCATAGTGGAAAGATAGAGAATCTGCCACAAAGTCTCATGTAAGAGAGATAGGCCATGCTTAATCAAAGCTGACACAAAATCAAGACTTTTCAAGGCAATACCTGCAGTAAAAGATAAGTATTCAGACACTGTCAGTCTCTGCAAACATCTCCTGGTGCCAGCAGGTAAAAATATTCCCCATCAGCAATATGTGATTTTTATTCCACTGTACATGTCACCAAAAAAACCTTCCTCAAAACTTGGCTGCAGAAATTTCTGAGGAAAAGTGAATTATCCAGTGCTTTAGTTCCACAATACCACCTCCGAGGAAAATCCACATGAGGGTGGGCAGCTGGGGAGAAATTGGGTTTGGAAGGGGAAGTGGGCCGCAGAAAAAAACTGAGATAGCAAAGCACAATTTAGTAAGGCAGACAAGGTCAATTTTATCTTTTTTTCTGTACCGGATACCCCCATAGATTTCATCAGGCTAGCAAAAAAGTGATAAAGAAAAGAATTTGTCCACGACTGAGGACTGAGGGGGGATGTCATCAATGCTTATAAGTCCTTAAAGGGTGGGTGTCAGGAGGATGGGGCCAGGCTCTTTTCAGTGGTGCCCAGCAACAGGACAAGAGCTAAAGGGCACAAACTTGAACATGGGAAGTTCCATCTCAACATGAGGAGGAACTTCTTTACTTTGAGGGTGGCACAGCACTGGAACAGGCTGCCCAGAGAGGTGGTGGAGTCTCCATCTCTGGAGACATTCAAAACCCGCCTGGATGCGTTCCTGTGCAACCTGCTCTGGTGACCCTGCTGTGGCAGCGGGGTTGGACTAGATGATCTCCAGAGGTCCCTTCCAACCCCTACCATTCTGTGATTCTGTGATTCTGTGACAATGGCAGGCCTTGGTGTCCAGAAAAGAAGCAGTCAGCTCATCTGAAGACTGAATGCAGTAAATGTAAGCAGTGGTAGGCTGTTTGGGGCAGAGCTGAAATGACTGCTAGAAACTTTTTTTCTTTTTATTCTTCAATAATTGCTTCCAAAGACACATCCTTGAGTGCTTTGGTACTCCCTCATCACTGGGTTAAAATCAACACATTGATAGAGTGCCAGTTTTGGCATAACAAAGTGCATGTACTGTTCAAAATGCTTATTTTTAAATACTCTATTTAATGGCTGTTTCACATGCCACATGCTGGATAATAATAGGAGAGGACTCCATCGTTTTCAAAAACAAATCAAATAGACCAAACAAATCCCTTTTGGCTACAGAAAGAGCAGTCCATGAGACCACTATAAATGCATCTATGCTTTAGCTCTATGCTTCCAGACTCATTACTTTGTGTTTTCTCCAATCTTTTGTTTGGCAGCCAGTGCTGCTTTAGCCAAAGCTGTTTGGCTAAAGCATCTTTAACAACGTGGCAGGGACAGTGTCTTTGGTGGTGATTTCCTATGTCCATAGGCTTACCCAGTTTACGTACATGGCCACAATTGCTAGTGTTTTCACACACCTGTTGGATATCATACGCCTTTGGGGGGTACATAAGCCCATCCCTTTCCCCTAAGGGTTTAGGGAAATGCCTCTGTCCTACTAAGTGGCACACCGGTGTAAATGTTGCCTCCTCAAATGTTGTCATGGCTCAATGTCAACCTCAACACCTTACCGATTAATTAAAGTCTTGGGTTGTTGATCCTTTCATCAGCTGCCCTCTGCTTCCCCTCCTTTTACTACCTGGCAGCTTTGTCCTGATAGTGGTCATGCGTGCTGTTTTTCACAGTTGGCACATCTTGTCACAGTGCCCCACTTTCTTCTAGTGATTGCTGCTCTCTTGTCTTTCCCGAATAATCCACCAGCAGTTGCTATTTGGGGCATTTCTCTGCAGTTTCATCTGTCTTTCCCAACAGTTCCCTCTTCTGTGAGCTTTCTTGCTCACAAACAATTCCGCCTCTCATTTGGGAATTGTTAAAGTTTCCAAAGCTCTGCGCAAACGACAGACTTCTCATCAATACAACGTAAGAAATTTGTTTCTGTTTCTTCCGCTGCTCGATTACTGTCTTGTTTCCTAGAGAAACTGCCTGCTATCTTCTCCTGCCTTGCGTCTCACATATAGGATCATCCTGCTGGCAACACATTTTGGCAACTGCTACCAAAATAAAAAGTTCAAATCTGTTCTTGTGGCATTTTGTCCCTGAAAAAAAAATTAAAATAAAAATTTAAAAATAAAGAAGTTTTTTCCGGACTTTATGTCCATAGTTAGCTCTGCAGAATTGGATGGTACAGTGAAGGTGTCAGAGTCCAGCTCAATATCATCAGAGACTATGTCCTTGTTCTGGTTATTGGCCACATGTACCTAAAAGGGCTAACACCTCAGTCACTGAGCTTCTCAAACTCCCTTTGGTTTTAGTAGCTCACTGATTGGGTTCTCAAAGTGATCTTGCTTTTTGGAAAACAGAGTTGCTAGTTTTGGTTTTGGAAACAGCATGTTAAAGTACAAAAGCACCTGATACTTTTATACTCCTTCTCCCTCAGAGGCAACCCTTGCTTTCTTTCGACGTATAATGGTTGTTTCTCAAAGGGAAATTAAAGATTGTATAACGTGTAATTCATGTGATTCACAAACATTTGCATTTTCCAATTATTTCTACAAAAGCCTGAGATGCTGGATCTGTGGATGTGCTGGGGACCATTCAATTAGCTTCTTTTGTAGTATTCAGATGTTAGGCTTCTCATATCATACGTTGCTTGGGGAAAGAGGTATTTTGTCAGCCTCAGACCATCCTTTGAGAAAACAGATCTCTTTCCAGTTCACGAGCTGGAACAGGAAAGTTGGTCATTTCTTTGCACACAGTTACAGCCCAATTGACCTGGGATTCTACCATGCACAGTCTCTGCTTATGGCTTAATTTTAGACCCAGCATCTCGGAAAGATTTAGCATTTGTACTTTTTTTTTAACATCGGTAACTCTAAATAATTAGACAACACTTGACCCTTGAATGAAAACAACCAATGCGTTTGGCACACTTTTCTTCTTCCTTAGATATTTTACTGTACTTTTTACTTCAAAAAGATGTTTGTACCATTTTCGTACCCCAGGTCAGGTGTGTATCTGTCTCCTCGCTCTAAAAACAATATATGATAAAAGTAACTTCAGAAAAAATGCAGAAATGGATTACATACTTTCTTTTTAACAATGATATCTAAATAACATTTAGAAATAAGATATACTAGACATACTTATAAACAGCAATGCCTCTGCTAATGGGAGGTATTGCTCAATGACTGCCTGACCAAGAGGAGATCTGTAGACCCATATACAAATTCTGGTTGTGGGCTTGATGTTCTTTCTGTCTTACTCACCTTTTTCTGTAGAGAAAGTTGTGCCCACCTCCTTGAGCAACAACCGGCTGGGGAAATGTTATTTCCATTCCCCTGGGGAGGAAAATCTTACAATGCGAAACACGTATCAGTAATTTTTGCCATACAGCATGGCAGTTCTTGGCGTGGAAGTCTTCATTGCTAGCATGTAACCTTTGCTGGTCAGTAACTTGACCTAACACTACCTGGGAAATTACATGGCTTTCTAGGTTGTGATTTAGTTCTCAAAAAACTCAGAGTCCCACTTTTAGTCTTCTCCATTCGTAAACTGGCAGCTATATCCCATGCCACATGCAGTGGCATGTACTTGGCTGTGGACTTGCAACAAAACACTGTATGGTGCTCCCTGGAGCCTCGTAAGCTGCTTGTTGCCTCTGTTTTTCTAGTGTACCGTTCAAATGAGAGCACAAGGGCTGTGATCCACAATCTAGCCCTCAGCCGGCTCTAAACTTTCCCCCTCCCTCAGCAGAGAGCTTGTTGAAGCCACAGGCTGTCAGACTCAATTATTTGCACAGCATCTTAATAGGACTTGCAGTTTTCCTAAAAAAAACAACCCACCAACAACAAAAAATGCCACTAGGGTCAATTGTCCTTTCTTTAAAATTGGTTTCTTGGAATTCATGTCTCCCCAAGAGATTTGAGGCACTCCTGGAATTACTGCATAATCAACTCATATCTTCTCTGGGGACCTCGGTACTATGAAATCAAATAATGTTGTAATCTCGATGTGAAAACCCACTTCAGTCAGCACCTTTGATCTCAAAGGTTTCAGAGCGTCACTGAAAGAATTACTTTGAGCCTGATAGTCTTCTGACCAAATTGCAGCAAGCATTGACTATGATTTCTCCCAAACCTGCAACAAGCAAGAAAGGGCCTGGGCAGATCTTAATGAGAGGCCTCCAAAAAAAGACTCACGTGACACGGGAGAGGTATTTTAGGAACTACTGCTTGCCTCAAGGGCTTTCCGGAGTTGTAGCATGGCAGCGTGGTTTAGTAACTGCAGAGCTAAAGGGATTAGCTTTTAACCTGTTCCACTGCTGCATGTAACCGTGGTCCAGATCATTTGTGCCCTACAGCAGTCCCATGGCCTTATTTGGAAGAGCTAACTGGTATCTTTTCTCTCAAAAGAAGGCTTCCTGTGCAAAATGGACTTTCGTGGGAAGGGCATCGGTCCTGTTTCCCTGGTATTTTTTGGTAAAAAAATGTCACAGGAAAACAAAATAGGTGAAAACACACTTTTTAATTGCTTTGGTCAGTCTTTTCTGTTTTCAGTTTGCTTTTTCATTGGTAACAAAGAAAGTTGTTTTCACTGGCATTTTTTTAAGATGAAAAAAATCCCTATGAAAAATAATTGGTGTTTTTCAACTGCCTACATATAAGAGTCCTATAAACTCTAATCCTGCAGCTGAGGCTATTAACCCATATTTTTGTACCCTAACAAAGCTGTGTTGGAATCAATGGAGTAGAGCAAGTTTGATGGCAAGTATGATTATAAGATCAGTGGCCAATTAAGCAAAAACACAGCTCAAGACTGTTATGATACTGGGAACCAAAGCACTGCTTTCTTAGCTAACACAGATGAATCACTGAAAAAGAATCCACATGGTTCTTTAGAAAGGCACCAAATACCAGTTGTAACATGTTTTAGTGGATCTGTCTGTTTGACGTTTTGCAGTGTTTTCTTAAATGATTATATCTAGAGAATAAAAATACACTGCTGCTTTTTGTTCTCAAGTTGATATCGGGGTGAGAAAAATACTTGGTTTTCATCTCCACCAGCTTTACTGTGCTTTGTAATTGCATCTTGTGCTGTATCAAGGGACGCATTCAGCCTGCCTCGCCAACTAACTTCCACTGAAGTTATGGGAGGTTTTATTTGATTAACGTGCTAGACATAGGAGAACATTTTCATATAATGTCTGTAAGTGTTTCAGCCGCTTCCTTTTGAGTACTCCTTCACGAGTGGTTAATGATAACGATAATCTGATAGATTTTTTTTATGATTATATTTTCCTGTGGAAAGAAAGGCTGGGCAATCATGCCATTCATCTCTGTTCCCTTACTCCCCAAAATTTTTTGACCTTTTTTGATGCCTCTAAAGCAAGCCTGACACAGGGCAGAGTTTTCCGAGCTTTTAATTTTTTGTAGAGTCTGTGGAAGGAGGCAGCTGGACTCTCTGGAAACGGCTAAATGAAGGTGAATTGGGGATGAGCTGACACTTTGTCAGTCATCAGGGCTATGGCACAGGAGAGAGCCATTAGAAATAATCTGGCTCCAGTTGCAGCTTTTGTTTTCTTGGATACCAAAACCAGTCTGCTCTCAGACGCAGAAGCATTAGACGAAGCTCAGGCAACTGCAGAGCCCATGGACAGTACAGCAAATGCTGTGCAATCCACAGGAAAATGTGTTGCACTGGGGTTTTGGGCTCTTTTGGGCTACAGTTGAAAGAGCAAATACCATCCACGCACAGAGAAAAAAAGAGGCCAAGTTATGAAGCTTAGAAAGTGATCAGTAATTCATTAAAGGAGCTCTAAGTGTTATTAACTCTGAAGAAGCCATGATCTATTCATAGATAGTTTTCCAGTACAAAGAGATGAAATACACTGGATAGTTTATCTGTTGTGCGGGAATCCCTTTGTTCTAGCCATTATTTTTGCTATGTAATTTATTTCTCTTTAGTTTACTTTCCCTTTCATACTGTTTCTTTCTTTTTAAGATTATTTCATATTTGGGTTTTTTTCTTATTGTACTGTGTACATAAAAAAAAATTAAAAATAGTGAGATGCTTAAACAGCTCATTAAAACCTGCTTGTAATCCTGTCTGTGACAAAAGCTGCTGCTGTGTTCAACGGCTCAGAATACCACAGCTTTATCAATCTTCTAAAAATCTTGTAAATCACTACTGTGGGCTGTCTCCAGTTTCTTGTAAATCAGATGAGTTGCAAACCAGATCTCTCGATGAGATTGTCCAGGCACTTTAACTGTCTGTACAGCTTCTGTCTTCATCCACTTCTGTGGTACATAATCACTGCCCTGCATACAGCCAGGACTTTCACTGAATTATTGGAAGGGGAGAGTGAGGCTTTCAAAGACAACATTTTCATGCTTATAAATTTTATTGGTGTCATCTTGTTCACGAGATATATGCAGGTCTCCTACAATATGTGTGACATCCATACCCTGCCTTATAATCACACTGTGCCACAACCATCACAGTGATTAAAGGGATTACTTTTCTTCTTTCTTGTGTGATGAGATTAGAGGAGTTCAGTTAAATGGGAGAAGGGCGATGAAGGAGTGCAGTTATATATCATGATCGGTCTCAGGAGGAGGTCTTTAGAGGAGCCCTCCCTGTGCCCCTGAGGTCTCGAGGAGCAGCATTTCCAAGGCATAAGGGAGAGTGGGCACCCATCTCCCACCCTTTTTCTGGGAGAGCCTAGCACCGAGTCCTGCTTTTGAAGCAGATCTTGTCCTGAAAGAAAGCCTGCAGCAAGACTGCAAAACCTGCCAGACAGATACGACGCAGCCCTGAGGTGATGAGGAACTGGTCTGACAGTGGCACTGGGAGGGGCAGTGGCTGCACCCCACCATGGGATGGGGAATCGTGCCCCGGTAGGAGGCTTCAGGATAACGCACCTCTCTCCATCCCCTTCCAACCATCTGGCACCTCAGCTCCTCCCACCTAAGTGATGCTGTAACTTTGCTGTTGAGATTCACAGCATTTTCTTTGCTGTTCCCATTTCTAGCCACCCTCCTGCCCCTGCACTGATTCTCCTCTTCAGTGAGTCCATTTGGTTTTAGACAGTGGTTTTGATTGCATCCTTTGGTTATAACAAAATTTCATAGTTATTGTAGTAGTGACAATAATACCCTTTGTGTACCTTCTACCTATAATTATTAAAACAGGATCTGGGGCTGATTCTGACTCTATAAAGAGAGCAGGGTGGTGGTGAAGGGACGCAGCTGCAGGGCCAGACCCGGGTCTTATGGAAGTCCCAGTAGCCTCCAGTGAGTCCATAGTCCTGCTGCATTCCTTCCTCTGAAACTGAGGCTTGAATACACAGATTACTGTGTGCCTCCTGGTCTGTTGCCCCACAGAAACTGTTAGTGACGATAAGCCTATGACTCAAAAAATCACTCAGTTTAAACTTTGTACATGCCATAGTTTACAGACCCAAAATGGATCACTAAAATACCAGAGCACCAAAGATACGTCTTCAATATCAGAGAGGAAATTCTAAATCGGAGATGTCACCTTGCCCTTAATGTGTCCTGGTTTTTCCCAGGCACCGGTATGTCTCCCATTAATGTGTGATAGATGGAACAGATGGGCTGCAATGCTTGAGCAGGGAGACGGGTTACGGGGAGGCTGCAAGGCTTTGACTTCAACTTACTTAATACTGTTGGCAATGCTTTAACGCTGCCCCTTAGCTGTGTTGTTCTACAAGGCAGTGAGTCTTTGTAATAATGCCACATCCTAAACTGCCGGAAAAAGGGCATCTACTGCTATGTGGTCTTGGCACTTAGGAAAATATCGTAGTCCTCATAAATAAAGGCACAATGAGACATAACCTGTTTCTTTGAAAGTTTACAGCAGATGAGGATGGCTGGAATCAGAACATCCACTTCTTAAAATCCATGCTTCAGTTTTCTCTTCTGTAGCACGGGACTGGTAACAGCTTTCTGCCTATCAGGGATACTGCAAAGATTAATTACACACTTTCAAATTTACGAGATAATTTAAAGTGTTATTGTTATTCTAAGTAGCACCGTTTAAACCATAATGCCCCTGGCAAATATTTAAGTGGCTCTCTACCATCTTAGGCTTGCATTCACTCTTAAGGTAGATCGCCTTTACCATTTCACCCTCATCCCTAATATTGCCAGGCAGGCTACAGCTCTGGTTTTCAAAAGCAACTTTCCGAGTCCTGTTGTTGGCCACAGCAGAGGGAAGGAATTTGGCAGGGAAGAGAGGGACCCTTCTCATCTTCCCCTGTCCAGCCTCTCTTTCCCAGTTTCCCAGGCAGTTTTGCTGCCTAAACTCTATTTCATCCCCGGAGCATATAGAGTGGGATGCGTTTTGCCTCCTCCTGCTAATGAGGATAGCAGAAAAACTTAACGCTACCCCAGAGCCGTGGAAAGGATCTGAGCAGCAGCTGTTCTTGAAGGTGGTGGCTCAGCCCTCTCCCTTTCCAGCGTGTAGAAAACTCAAGAGCATTTTCGTATATCCGCGTGGCCGCTGGCAGCCGGCGAGTTTCTCTCTCGTTACTAGAAATGTTTCGGCAAACTTCCCTTTGAATTTAAAGGAAGGTGTTTTTACTGTGTGATTTTAATGACTCCCTTGCAACGAGGCCAAACTTGGACTCAGTGATTATTTTCGGGTGCTCCAATGCATTGCCCAGTAGAGGGAGCAGAGGGAGCACCGTCTGCCCGGCTGCCTGCGGACGCTGTGCTTTCGCAGGGGCGCTCAGAAAGGCTTCCCCAGCCCAAGCAATCCCAAAGGGTTTCTTCCCAATCCCCCCTGTGGGTCGGCGTGGGTTAGTGTTCCACTGAGCCATGCAGACACAGCGCCCGGGAATGAAGCAGCCTTTGGCCTACCGGGTCCTGCAGGGATGCGGGATCATCAGACGGATGCATCAGCTGCTGGGGTCCGGTGCTTAAAAAGCTTTTCTTAATACCTGCTTGTTTAAATTATATATAATACTTTACCTAATAACATATAACAATAATTTAAATATTTAATGACAGTAGTATATTAATTAAATTAATTCTATAGTAATTACTAATATCCAGCAATTACTATACAATTAATTTAAATAATGTATAATAATAATTACCCTTTGACAAATTTGGGGTTGATTCACGTGGATGGCATCCTGTTTTCCCTAGAGAGCAAACAGTGTGCATGGCTTCACGAGCAGCTGGAACACGCTTAGTTCCGATCCCAGGGACAATTTCCACCCCGTTGTATTTAGTTCTGCATATTGGCCAAGGGATTTGCTGTACCCAGGCCCCCGTGGGGCTGGCAACCCAAAAATTTTTCTGCTTGGGGGCTGGACTTGCTCGCTCAAGGTGGGAAGAGCACAGGTAGCCTGCACTGCTCGTGCTACAATAGACAACGTAAGACATAAGCACAAAGTGGAACAGAAAAAGCAAAAATGTCAGTGTCAAAAGGGAACGCATAATTTTCTGACTACAGTTAGTGCACACATGCCTTTCACCAGCTTAGTTATGACTGCGTAAGCCGATCTAGGGGCTGTTTTCTAATTAGTTTGTGAAAGGTTATAAAAACCATTAGATACATATCCAGAATATTACTTCACACATTTGCTAAATAGGAAAACTAAAGATAGCATCAGGTTTTCCTGTAAAGCACTGTGGCCCATACCAACACAAATACCTTCCTGTTACAGTAATGCCAAAATCATTACTGCTATTGTATTTAGACAAATCTCTGACTTCAACATATTTTTCTTTTCTTTTTTTGGAACTTAAGACAATTAGGTAAACGAAGAACATGCTTCTTCCTAAAAACTGTATGTCATGATGAACTGAAAAACTATTGCATATTTTATGCAAAGACATTGAATGATACAAATACTTTTTGCTCCCTTGCGTCATTTTCATGGCTTTAATTTAAAAAATATAATTTTCACTGAAACAAAAGTTCACCCCAAAATTTCAGACTTCCATTTATTTGAAGCAGCAAGGAGGGAATGATTTTTAAGAAGTCCTTCAAAGAATCTCTTTTTCTCTGAGTGACAGAAAAAAGAATAGGTACAACTAAAAATCCCACCCACAACAAATATGGAACTAAAGTTTAAAACCTCCCATTAGGTTCAAGCATCTTTGGATTAGCCCTCAGGGGACGGACTCTGCTCTGACTTGCTCCTCTCTAATTCCAGAGTGATTTGAACAGGAGCTCCTTTGTCCTCTGCAAACTTTAGTAAACAAGCTAATTAATCAGTGAACTAAATGTGGGTTTTTGTTACTAATTTGTTTTATTTCAGGGTAAATACGTATACAAGGTGCAAAGCACTGGACCAGAATAGTTAATGGAAGAGCATATAGGGAATCTAGGCTACGTTTCTATTTGTGTTAAACAACAACAATAATTCAGGAGTGTTTCATACCAGAGACATGCTTATAAATGACTTACACAGGCTGAATCAACTGTTAAAATCAATAGGAACAGAGTATGGAAAAAAGCCACGTTATTTCAATTCTAAGAATTACCGGAGAGTTAACCAACCTCTGAAAAAACTGTTATCAGTATCGACACATTTCCAAAGTTTATTCTGATTTTAGCTAAGCCTTATCTTCTGACAAAGAAAGGTTTTGTTGGAAATCTTCCAGTTTGTGCTTCAGGTTATTAGTTTTTTCTTCTTGCTTTTTTTAATGCAATGATTTCTTTGCACACCGCAGTAATTGGAATAGAAGCAAGCGTGTGTTATTCTTCCAGCAGTCATATTCCCTTCAGTGGCTTTCTTTTAAGTAACAAGAGACCACAGCAGTATGAATTAAAAGGCTACACATAGGCACATCGGTTGGCTCTGATGATTTACAGGAGTGGCAGTGAACAACAGGTAGCTTGTTGTGATGGCTCGACTGCCACCGCCACATTGAGACTGAAAGCAAATATATCTGTGCGTTTACAGTTCCTTAAAGATGTATTCTATTTGATCCATAGGCATTGCTTCAGCTTTTTCAAAAGTATCTGATGGAAAATATCTTTGTTCCCCTGAATGGGAGCGGGTTTGCTTTTCCGTTTTCCTTCTCTCCCGGTGCTTTTATTTACAGCCATTTCAAGTCTGAGTTGTCGCAACTGCAACTTGGATGAGACACTTGGGCGTAGCTGAGTTTCTTCAGCTATGGTGTTTTACATGTTTAAAAGCTCCACAGAGCTATCACCTAGAAAATGTACAGTTATTAACAACAGTCTGAGATGTAAAAAAACAATAATCGCAGTAACAACCGGAGCACTGGCCATTAGCACCAGCCAGGGTCTCAACACATGTGACGATCCTTGTATTGGGTTTGCATGGCAAGGTTTTGGTAGCAGGGAAGGGCTACGGGCGCGGCTTCTGTGAGAAGATACTAGAAGCTTCCCCCACATCCGACAGAACCAATGCCAGCCAGCTCCAAGATGGACCCACTGCTGGCCAAGGCCAACGCCATCAGTGATGATGATAGCACCTCTGTGATAACATATTTAAGAAGGGGGAAAAAACACTGTGCAGCAACAGCCAGAAGAGAGGAGAGAGCAACAACTCTGCAGACATCAAGGTCAGTGAAGAAAGAAGGGGAGGAGATGCTCCAGGCGCCAGCGCAGAGATTCTCCTGCAACCCTTGATGAAGAACACGGTGAGGCAGGCTGTCCCCCTGCAGCCCATGGAGGTTAAAGGTGGAGCAGATACCCACCTGCAGCCCATGGAGGATCCCACGCCAGAGCAGATGGATGCCCAAAGGAGGCTGTGACCCCATGGGAAGCCTGCACTGGATCAGGCTCCTGTCAGGACCAGTGGACTTGTGGTGAGAGAAGCCCATGCAGGAGCAGGTTTTCTGCCAGGATTTGTGACCCCATGGGGAATCCATGCTGGAGCAGTCTGATCCTGAAGGACTGTACCCCATGGAAGGGACCCATGCTGGAGCACTTTGTGAAGAAGTGTCTCCCAGGGGAGGGACCCCACGCTGGAGCAGGAGAAGAGCGTGAGGAGTCCTCCGGCTGAGGAGGAAGGAGCAGGAGAAAATGTGTGATGAACTGACCGCAACCCCCATTCCCTATCCCCCTCCACCACTCGGGGGGAGAAGGCATAGAAAATCAGGAGTGAAGTTGAGCCTGGGAAGAAGGGAGGGGTGGGGGGAAGGTGTTTTAAGACTTAGATTTTATTTCTCATCACCCTACTCTGATTGGATTAATAATAAACTGATTTTCTCCAAGTCAAGTCTCTTTTGCCTGTGGCAGCAACTGCTGAGGGGGTCTCCCTGTCCTCATCTTGACCCACAAGATTTTTGTTGTATTTTCTCTCCCCCTGTGCAGCTGAGGAGGGGAGTGATAGAGCAGCTTTGGTGGGCACCTGACATCCAGCCAAGGTCAACCCACCACAATCCTTCAGGAATTTCCCTTTCTTCATGGCACACGCACGAGTGATTTTTCAGGGCACGTGATGCTACCTGGAAGGTGGAGGCCTGTCCTTTACAATCACAGGAGCTGGCTATTTTTTTTGCTCCGCACGTGGTTTGCTGCCCTGGGGTTCGAGCTGTGTCTGGTGCCACAGATGCAGCAAAGGAAAGCTGGGGAGTTTTGCAACAGGGAGTTTTGCTGTACGCAAAATACAAACTAGAAAGCTTACTAAGCATCACCGAGCTCCCCTCTCGCTTCAGGAGATGTTGGGCCTTTAGCAGAAATAAGCACTCTTCCTGGAAGCGTGATGGCAGATATTTGCTATATGTTCAATTAGAAAACCTTTGGGATCATGAAAACAGCTTTGTGAAAATAAAATCGCAAGCCTTGTTCTCTGCCATGCGACTGCTGGGTGCTTCCTACTGTACTAACACATAGTACAAACACATATGCTGAAGTGAACTGAAGGACACAAATGGAAATAAAAGACATGAAGTTTACTTAGTGATGAGAATTGGCTCCTGGAGCCTACACGCTAAGCACTGGAAACAGCTTGAATCTTCAAAGCCTAAACTGAAAAAACAGTATAGAAGAAGCAGCTGGGGTAGGAAAACAGCAAATCACATAGTTTAGGCTTTAGCCGGCACTGAGGTGTTTGCACACAAATTCTTTGCATCAAACCGGAAAAAAATAAGGAAATTACAGGTATCAAGGGGAAAGCGATACAGCCAAGGGGGAAAGATGTAAAGGTCAGTTTCTTTATGTATTCCTTTTGGGATGGGGGGAGCAAGCTGTTTCATACACATGTGCATGCATGCATGCATCCCCTTTCTAGTGGTAGAGGTAGAGGAGAGCCTGGGAGGCGAGCACCGACACGGCTCCTCTGCACGCTCATCTCTCCCAGGGGAAACCCCTTGGTCCTGGTGCCAATGAGGGAAACGGCCACTGTGGCACTGCTGGGACCAAAGCTCACGGCTCCTCTCTCTCTGAGCTGATACACCTCTGCTTTGTTAAGCACAAAAGCGTTCAGAGCTATGATTTCAAGCTTGACAGTGACCCCTATGAAAACAGGTCAGGTGACTAACTCATCATGAAAAAACATTCTTTGTCCCCCCTTCCTCATCTCATTCTAAATCTGTTTCACGTTTACAGGGGATTAGATACCAACACGCACGTGTGTGATGCCTTGTGTCGTGGACGCAATGAATCCTTCGTTTTCCCCCTTTCCACTTCATCCAAGCTCCATAAAAAGCCTGGGAAGCATTACTTTAACGGTATGATGACAGCCTAATTAGATCAAGACTGCAGTGAAAGGGGGAGCACTGGGATTGGAGGCAATTGTGGATTAGAGTCAGGATGCTTGCTGCTCAGCCTTCTTCCAGCCCACCTACGTAAAAGCAGCTTACGGGTGGCTGCTAGTACTTGCATCTTGTTTTCCTCACAGGTGTTGTGTCCTTTCCAAGGACTAGTAACTGATCTATATGATGGGGTTACAGAGTCAGTCATTTTTTCTTTGCTTTCCCTTCCTGAAGCTTATGATACTAAGGTTTGTGCCCAGTATTATCTGAATGAGCAGCAAAGACTAATAACGCAAATACATCATAGCCATAATCCTAGCCTCACCAAAATTCATAGCGCAACTCCCACTGACTTCAGAGAAAGGCAAGCTGTCACCTTCTACTTCCCATGAAAAAAAGAAGAAAGCCTTAAATTAGGAGGGCTCTGTTTTAAGGACATTTATTCTGCTATGAACAAAATGCCTTTCCCCATGAAGTCCATGGCTAATTAACGTGGAGTCGCAGTTTTGTTGGGAGAGAGATCCACCACGGCTGTTTTACAGCTCTATAGAGTATGAGGGAGAGAAATTAAGTTAGTTGCTATAAGTAATGTCAGGGAGTAAAGTTTAGGGACTTTGACTCCCACTTTTCCACAGGTCTCAGTTTTTAATGACTACCAAGAAATAAAAAAACCCCACACACTTGTTTTTCAGCACTAATTTATGTATGAAGGCGCACTGGTTTCAGTGTGCACACTCTGGAATCCCAGGTGTGGGACATTTTATAGACCTTTTCCCAGTATCTTATTTACAAAGGCTAGTTTTCATCTGGCTAATTAGCCATCTCTTTTAATAAAACACACATTTGCTTATCCTCTGCCTTATTTACTATTCATTACCCTTTGGTTAATACATTTGCTTTGCAGTATTCTCCATTCTTTTGTATTTCTTTCCTAACATTCTGATATAGGCATATATGCAGGTTTTTTAAAGAGTTTGAGTCTGGAGAAAAATCACTGAGACAATAACACTTTTTTGTCTGATGCCACCATCCACTGCATCGTCCCTGCAACACAAATCATCCTCCTTACTGTACCTTATCTTCTAGAATAGACATTAGCTAAAATCTTGCTCTAATTCTTGCATTAGAGAGGAAATATGGTGCCAGGAAACACTTTCTTACCTTCAGTATTTCCAGTCTTCTATATTTAGGTCCCCTTTTATTGTAGTGTTGGCTTGCCTGACCTTTAAGGCATTGATTGTCCGTGCACCAGCATCAAGCGGAGAAGCGCTATGCATCCCATATTCCAGATGGACAGCTAAGATACAGAGACTTGCCTAAGGTCACACAGGGCTGCTTGTGGAAGATTAAGGACTTAAACCCTAGTCTTTCACACAACAACAAACTACCTCCAGCGCCAGACCCAGCAGACACTTCAGTTTGCTGCCATCGAGGCCACGCCTGACTCTTATGCAGCCTTTTTCCAGGACACCTCCTGGAAAATTCCCAACTCAATGCCTGGAGTCCCCCTACCCTCCCCACTAAACATGTTGTTAACCATTTTAAAAATCAGGTAACAGAAGAAATCCAGGTAATCTTTGATGCAAGTTGGACACATTTTCAGTTGTGACAGGCTGGATTTTCATGTATGTATTCCATTTACGTGGCAAGGTTTTGGTGGCAGAGGGGCTGCAGTGGTGGCTTCTGTGAGAAGACATCAGGAAGTGTCCACATGTTGGACAGAGACAGTGCCAGCTGCCTCCAAGATGGACCCCGACACTGGCCAAAGCTGAGGCCATCAGCGGGCTTGGGGAAATTAATTTCCCTGTCTGTTTTACCCATGACAAGAAACAAGTCTGTTTTTCCCATGACTGTAGTTGCTGAGTGATGTCCCTGTCCTTATCTCCACCCATGAGCTTTTTGTTGTATTTTCTACCCCTATCCAGCTGAAGAAGGGGAGTGATAGAGTGGCTTGGTGGGCACCTAGTGGCCAGCCAGGGTCAACCCATTGCAATGTAATTATCAGTGTAACTTGCTTTGGTGAGACTATCTGCATGGTCTGGGCCTGCATGAGTATCTGGGCCAACATTTGTTCTTCTCTGAGCAAAGATGAAGTTAATTGAATTAACTCTTGTATGGCACATTGCTACTGCTAGAACTGAAAGGAGGGTACAGCCTGTTGAGCTTGTATGATTGCTGCTTTTTGTCTTAATGCCAAGCTCTTGTTTTTACGAAGTTTCCTAGCAAAAAAACCCTAGTGTCAATTCATCTTTTACAGCATCTATTTTTTAAACTCCAATAAACATAGCATAACACAGACAATTAAAGTGGGTTACCTACATGAGTGCTCTGGAGGCATTGAACATCAAGTAGTTTGCCTTTGTCACCTCTCTGCCACTGCTGCAAGTCACCCAAATAAGCTTTCCTGTAGCTGAGCTAATGATAAATCTGCAACTCTGAAAGAACAGCTTTCTATCTTTAGGCTTCAGCTATGCTTTTTTTTGTGTGTATAGCCTATTTATGGAATGCTGCTGTTGAACTTGAATGCAAAACAGAAAAGCGTTCTTGCCTAAATTGTCTATAAATACCTTCTGGAGGAGCTTAAGGGGTTTTACTGTCCGGGTTGTTGTGAAGCACTCCGAGTGCTGCTTTGCTCAAGTATTTGTTTATTCCCCATTCAGTATCCATCTTCTGTCTTCAAAAAGTGACCTCCTGAAATGTATATCCCACCCCTTTGTATGAGATTGCTATTTTGATATAACCCCGAGAACGTTGTTGCTGTATGGCCTCCATGGAGCAAGAATACACAGAAACGTGCATGAAAATTACCTTCTTGGCTGTATCAAGGCACAGATGAACATACAGATCTTTTAGAAAACTAACAAAGGAAAGGATTTTAGCTAAAATAATGTTGTAAATTACTAGACTGCATCAGACTAGTCCCATATTCCTGTCTCCAACAGTGGTCAGAATCGAACGAATATGAGGACGATAGAAGAAAACGCACAGCAAAAGTGTTAGTGGTTAACGTGTACCTCGGAAAATTTTTCTCATTCATTAGTCACGGATTCATGCCCTCAGGCAGAAAGGTTTTAAGTGTTTTTTGAACCCCGGGCCTTGGGTTTGTTTTAGGTTTCTTTTTTCCGTTTGACATCCTGTGTAAGCATCTCACCCTCTTCTTGCTGGGTATCACATGTCAACAAGTCGTGTAGGCTGATCACTTAACAAACGTGTAGTTTCTTTTAAGAGTTTTGATTTACCTGTTTTTCTGAATCTTTGAATCTCTTTGGAGCTCGAGTTTTGGAGCTTCAGTGGACCCCTCTATAAAAACAATCACTTTGACTTCCTAGTGCATCCTCCTCTATGGGTTGAAACAGAGAGGGGCAAGGACAAGGCATCCTGCGTAGCTCAATCCAAGTTGCACAGGGCATTATAATTCCTCTGTTCTCCTCCTTGTGATTAGGTTGTATGATGCTAGTGAACACTCCTGTACATTGTGACGGGCTTGTGGCTGTGTTTCAGGGTACTGCCCTCACCAGCCTCCAGCACCACTGAGGGTGTCACAGCTCTTCCAGCTCCTCCTTGAAGACCAAGGACTGGAAGGGCTGCCCGGAGCTGTCATCATAGCTAAGCAGCCAAATCGCAGAGTATACTGTCCCAGTCATGGGGCAAAACTGCAAATATTAGTTTTGGAAAATGCGTGTGGAAATGCAAAATGATATTTACACCCATGCAAATGTATGTGCTTTTCCAGAGGGTATCAAAGTAGTGAAAAACAAACTCTTAATAGGCAAAGACTAAAACAAATTTGCTTTCAAATTTAAGAGAACATTCAAGAGGAGAAAACTGCAGCCTACACTGAGCCTCTTTTGACACCGGAAATATGAATATAGCTTTGACAGCAGTAGTGTAACGTAGTTAAATTTGCCTGAGTAGCCAAACAGAAAATTTCTCAACATAAGTAGAAAATTACAAGTTAAATATGTTAAATTTAACTTTAAATTATCAGCTAGCAGCCTTATTCACAGATGATTCACTGGTTTTATCTATTGTAAGTCAGTTGAAAGCCATAGAGTTAATACACCTCCTTTTTACAGGAATATATGGCATTTTGACATTGAGGGGAGGGAACACACCTAAAAATAAGAAATACTTTGCAAAACAAAATTCAGAGCTACTTGAGTGTATAATAGTTTGAGATTTTGTTTCGGTAACGTGTGTATCAATTCTTACTTTTACATTTGTTTAATGTTTCATAATGTGAAATAATTTTCAAGGAAAGCTCCATTCCTGTGAAGTTGAAACAAAACAGGAATTTGTCAAACAAGAACAGTCCTTGGATTGATGCAGCTTAAAGCAGAGTCTGAACAGTCAGAAATCAGCCCCAAGAATGAAATTCCAGCTTCATAAAAAACAGTGGGGAATATGCAATCCAGAAAACATTTCACCCAGTTTTAAAAGGACAAAAATGTTCACTTATGAAATTGTGCAAGAAGCTAAACCGGCTGACATCGCTATCTCTTGGGTCATATTACACTACGGGTTTGTCTGGTTTGGTTTTTTTTCCTCCTAATTCTATACATCTCAAGTCCTGCAAGTACTAAATGGCTTTTGAATACTCTTGTTGATATGGCACTCAAGTCTTTACAGGGTTGGAGGCTGTAAGTAGGGGTGGGCATGGGGGTTTTACCCCTCCAGGATGCCCAGAACAGAGAAAGACATGAAGGCCGAGTCTACCTTGGGGAAAGGTGACAGTAAAAGTGGGGTTTTCACTGAGTGTCACCCACTGCTATTTTGCGTTTCATGGGATGCTTGCAAAGTCACGCCAAGTTTCTTCCTGCTCATGCTTCATCACTAGAAACAGTGGTTTCGCAACATAAATATTGCCTTCCTTCCAGCAGTAGGATTTTGCAGGTATAAAGGAGAGCAGACTTAAGCCCACTAATAAATCCTCGGTACAAGCCAAAAACCTAGTAGACTTTAGCACAGCATTTAAGCAAAAGACAGAGTCTTCTAGTTGGCAGCGGAAGTTGGCTGAACCTTTGTTAATCCTCCCACCAAAAGTGCCAATTTCTGGTAAGGAAATAAAATATTGTATTTATTCCTGTTTATATTCAGAACTCATGTCTAAATTTTGGAGGAATCTCCAGGACTGGAGGACAGAGCAAGTAGTAGTAATAAATAGGCATGAAAGGGTGGGATAAAATTGGGGTACTCAGAATAGCATTACCCGCAGATGATGTCAGGTCTTAACTCTTTAGCTGCTTTTTGATGTGATTTAAATTAGCAACAGAAGTCAGTCTGTTGTTTAGATTCAAGCAGCATGGCTAGTGCCCTCAGGCCCTAGTAGAGGTCATGTACTGAAATGCTTAGACAGACTTAGGCTGCCAGCTCAAGACCAAGGAAATAAAACTCCTGTCTCGAAATGCATCTCTCAGGCACTACGTTACAACAACCTTGTTTGTTTGTTTGTTTGTCTGAACTGCTTCGTGTCTAAGCGGGAGGGAGGACATAACCTTTCAGCAAAGGTGTGATGAAATGTATGGGGAACATTTCCTCATGTTTTCAGGGCAGGTGGAAACCAAAAGTCAGATGTGACCCCTAGTCCCCTGCATCCATGCATCCTTCCTCCGCGCATCTCCTCCCCATGGTCCAGGCTCACTTGTCAGAGAGGAAGGGACAGTTCATCCAGCTGATAACGCTCTGTGCTGAAGTTAAGTTGGCCACGGTGTGCAGATGTTATTTCAACGCCTTGGTTCATGCAATTAAATATACACTTTACTGTGCATAATCTGAGCAGTAGGATTGATTTAACATCAGTGTGAGAACCTTAGCTTTCAGTTTTCATGAATTATGTGTGTTTGAATTCTGAACCTTAATGCTGTACTAATGTAGGCATTTGCATTTAATGACACAGCTCAGCTGAATAGGCCTGCCACCTCCTACAGTCTTAAGAGTTTTGGCTCTGTGAAAATCTCCTGCTGAAAATATGAACAACAGCTGGTAGGTTTCCTGACTGAAATGCTATAAGCTTGATCACGAAAAGAGAAAAAACACAGAATCAACAAGATCTTATGAATATTTTGACATAGTTTTATGACCATTTTCTTCATATATTATGCTCCTTGTATCTAGAGTCTAATAAAAGTTAAATAAACCCAAATCTTTTAATATTTATATCAAAGCATAACTACAGAAAGATGCATGACAGAATCACCGGAGATGACAGTAACATAATATTTATCCCAGATTCTTTAAATGTGTGGGGTTTTTTAATAAATTAACCAAACCACGTAGACAGATCTGAAGGAAGATACCAGAAACATTCAAAACAGACTTGCTCTGACAATGGGGTACAGTTGAAGTTACCCTTAACTTTGAGGGGCAGACCCCGATGCCCTTCCTGCTGCTGACATGTGCCTTACTCCATCAACAAGCCTGTTGCTTTCTTCAGAGCTGCTGCAAAGTGTGAGGGTTTCGTTGCTTGAGGTTTCACTGCATTCAAGAAGAGGGTTCGCTAGTGAGGAGGATCACGCCACAGCATTCAGGGTTTGTGACACCAGGGGAGTGGTCATGCCAACGCTATAGAAACTGGTCTCCTGCCGTGGGAAGAGGGCCACCTCCAGGGAGCGATGTAGGAATCACCATTAACTAGGAGTTAGACTCGTAACAGTTTGCTTGAGATTGCTTTTTGGAGATAGGTCTCTCTCTCAAGTACCTGCAGAAGAAATCAAGGAAGCCTAGTCTCCAGCAAGGCACCACAATTATTTTCCTGGTGCTGCTTGATGTGAACACCACATTCATGACCAAGGACACATTGTCCTAGGTACTTTGGTAACCAGCTCCCGATGACTTCAGCAGGAATGTCCCAGTGTGGTTGAGGATGTGGGAATAAGTTCCCATCACCATCAGTATGGGCATGTAGTCAGACCTATATGAAGGCATTGAAATAATGGAATAATTTATTGTTTCATTCAGTGTGTATTGAATATGGCATTTATACATTTCATAAATTCCAAGAGATTTAAAAATATTTAGTTGAAAGAAAAAAAAAGGTAATTTCAGTAATACATAAGTACAATTTGCTAACTAGTAATTATTTTTGAAAAATATTTGGTCTGGCACATTAATAGTAATTGTACTTCCCCTTAAAATTTTGATCTAAGCATTTCCAAGTTTATCTCAAACTGCTCTAGTCTTGTCTTTAGAAAGTCAATATCAAAAATTTCTTCTTTTTAGAAAAAAAGAAGTAGAATGTCACATCTTTAAAACTGACTTACGTTTTTTTTAATGACTTTGTATTTATCCAAAATTAAAAAAAAATCTTTTTCACATGAAAATAGAATTGAGGTTCAAAAATACATTGACTCTAGTTCTATGTTTTTGACAAGCTTTTATAATAAATTATCTTATTATATGCCAAGATTAGTTGCTTTTTAACCTCATAACCACCTGAAACATCTAAATCTTTCACAACAAAGAGAGAGATATAAAGGTGTAAAATGGAAAAAGAAAAACGCAATGCTTAAAGGGATATCAAACCTTTCAGCTTGAGGGTTACGCATGGGCATTAAAAAGAATCCAATTAAAACTGAAAACAAGGGTGTATTAAATTGCCCAACTGTAATAAATTCATTATGTATGGATAAAGGAAAACATAACAATTCATAATAAATACATGTGCTTCTTAAGTACAGTTGTTTGTAAAAATAATTAATGTAGATTATTCTGAGTTTCAGACGCATGTTCTCAGTAGTCCGGTGGATTTAGCAATGCGGAGGTACCAGCACTGCTTGGGGAGGTGGGAGATGTGCAGTAGCAGTAATGCATAACAGGATAACAAACTCATAAAATTTAAGCTTTCTGTCTAAAAACCAGGAAATAAAAGTAGGAATCAGAGTTTTCTCATCGTTAAACTTCAAAGACTATACCTCACGTTTCTGTGATTTTATAGCTGATCTAAATACTAAATTTAATGCTAGCTTTTAGCTCCCCTCTTGTACCAGCATGATGCAACAACTGGGTTTAGATTTTCCAAAAAACTGATCTGCCTATTTCAGCCTCTAGACAACCAAGTCTTCAAAGTGGCCTATCTCTGGCAGTTCCCCCAAGAGCAAAAGGAGAAAGGAGGAGCCCATTTGTTCCAGATTACTCTTACAAAGCCAAGGTCACCTTCATGCTTCAGCTACATAGTCCAAACTCCAGTAAGAGACATGGTCAACCATAAGGTTAATAAGGTTCATAAGGCTCAGACCTGCCTGTGGAATCACATATGTTAATGTAAATTAATGTTTTTAAAGTACAAGAGAGAAGACTTTGTTTGAATGACCACTGTCATATTTCCTCTTCTCTCCCCAGCTTCAGGAGCTGGTTTTCCCACGGTTGGGAGGAATATAGTTGTTGTTGGTTGTAAGAAGGACATGGTATCAGAAAGA